>NC_138143.1:13193456-14433859 GCF_964188305.1 Podarcis bocagei | reverse complement strand
CAAAGGAACCCCATCACGAGAGAGAAGCAAGAGGCAGCCGTCGAAGGGACGCCTTGGGTTCGAGGAACTGGAAAAGGTTTGTTTCAGATTAACTGGCAACATCTCTGCCAAAACAAGCGGCGGGGGGAACGTCGGCGTTTGGCAATGTAATCTCCTTCCCACAGCGAGAAGAGAGGACAGGATCAAAGCATTCTTCCTCTGGAAATTGCACCCGGGGTTGCCGTTTAGTTAACCTCGCTAATAAATTTTCCAGGGAAGGGGAAGGCGGCTGGGGGTGGGGCAGAGTGGGGAGGCCAGCTGAAGATGGGGACAGCAGCAGCAGCAGCTCCTGCACCTGCAGCCCTGCCAATCTTGCCACATGTTAAATCAATGTGCAGCAGGTCATCTCCGCACCACTCTTTACAGGCCAGGACAATAACACGCCGGGGTCAACGTTTTTTAAGTGGTGTTTTCCCACTGGGCCTTTTTAAAAGGGATGCAACTCTTTTATCTTTGAGGAGCCCCTCTCTTTCCCAAACACACTATATAACCATTTGCTGCTGCTTTGCTTAGAAACGATGGCCTCCTCCTTTGAGCCGTCTTAAGCTGGCCTTTGTTTCTCCTGGTGAGGTCAGAGGTTCAAGAAGAACCCTGGGATTCCATAGGGCCAACGTTATTGACGGGGTTTCAAATTGGGGGAGAGGGAGGCTACAAATTCCAGGCTTTCCGGCAGTACCTCAATGACTTCCCATCCCCACATGAACCAACCTGGACCTCGGGTTCTTCATGCAAGGTCTTTCTCAAATCCATGTGCAGTCATGAAACTCACTGGGTGATCGTGAGTGGAGCCACAGCCTAACCTACCTCACAGCGTTGTTGTGAGGATGGAGCGGGGAGGAATAGAACCATGGAGGCCACCTAGGAGCAGCTTGGATGAAAGGGGGGATATAAATGCAACAAATAAATAAACCAAGGCAAACAATAGGAGTCAGAAAGTGATAAAGGTAAAGGGACCCCTGACCATTAGGTCCAGTCGTGACTGACTCTGGGGTTGCGACACTCATCTCTCTTTATTGGCCAAGGGAGCTGGTGTATAGCTTCTGGGTCATGTGGCCAGCATGACTAAGCCGCTTCTGGTGAACCAGAGCAGCGCACGGAAACGCCGTTTACCTTCCCGCCGGAGCGGTACCTATTTATCTACTTGCACTTTGACGTGCTTTCAAACTGCTAGGTTGGCAGGAGCAGGGACCAAGAAATGGGAGCTCACCCCGTCGCGCCAACCTTCTGATCAGCAAGCCCTAGGCTCTGCGGTTTAACCCACAGCGCCACCCACGTCCCCAGAAAGTACTAGGTTACACCTTATGAAGATGGAAACAAAACAATAAACTGAATAATGGTCAGATCTAAGCCCTGGTCAGCCCTGGATGAGGCTGACAAATGTTCTTTCCCAAGTTTTGGCCTGAGGACACTTGATGCCCTAATCTGACGGAAGCTACCGTAAATAGGTCTTTGTCCTTTTCCCCCAGGTCTCTCCTTGTCTTGTTTTTCTTCTTTTTTAATGGCTTTCTTCTTCTTTAGACTAAGTAGCTGTCTTATCTTAGTAGTGGTACCTCAGGTTAAGTACTTAATTCGTTCCGGAGGTCCGTACTTAACTTGAAACTGTTTTTAACCTGAAGCACCACTTTAGCTAATGGGGCCTCCCTCTGCTGCCGCGCTGCCGTAGCATGATTTCTGTTCTCACCCTGAAGCAAAGTTCTTAACCCGATGTACTATTTCTGGGTTCGCGGAGTCTGTAACCTGAAGTGTATGTAACCTGAAGTGTGTGTAACCCGAGGTACCACTGTATATTATAAAAAGATACTTCGTAATGGGTATGCACTTTTGTATACCTATGAATAAGTATCAATAAATAAGTTAAAAATAAAATAAAATGGTGAAGGAATGGAAGAATAGTCCAGACCTGAAGGAGCACCTCCACCCTCCATCGTTCAGCCTGGACACTGAGGTCCAGTGCCGAGGGCCTTCTGGCGGTTCTCTCACTGCAAGGAGTGAAGTTATGGGGAACTGGCCTTCTCAGTAGTAGCAACCTCCCTGTGGAACACCCTCCCATCAGATGTCAAGGAAATAAACAACTACCTGACTTTTAGAAGACACCTGAAGGCAGCCCTGTTTAGGGAAGTCTTTAAGGACTGGTGTTTTTATTATGTTTTTGGATATGCTGTGAGCTGCCGAGAGCGGCTGGGAAAACCCAGCCAGATGGGTGGGGTATAAATAATAAAATTATTTTTATATTATTATATATATGTGGACAATGGAGTCTGAATCTTTTGACTCAACAGCTAGCTACCTCTCTGTAGAGATGCAGCAGCAGAAGCTGCATGTAAGAAGAAGAATAGTCTGGATTTGATATCCCGCTTTATCACTACCCTAAGGAGTCTCAAAGGGACTCCTTTGAGGGACTCCACAGCGGGTGGCGCTGTGGGTTAAACCACGGAGCGTCGGACTTGCCGATCAGAAGGTCGGTGGTTCGAATCCCCGCGATGGGGTGAGCTCCCTTTGCTCGGTCCCTGCTCCTGCCAACCTAGCAACTTGAAAGCATGTCAAAGTGCACGTAGAAGGTAAACGGCGTTTCTGTGCACTGCTCTGGTTCGCCAGAAGTGGCTTAGTCATGCTGGCCACATGACCCGGAAGCTGTAGGCTGGCTCCCTCAGCCAATAAAGCGAGATGAGCGCCGCAACCCCAGAGTCGGTCATGACTGGACCTAATGGTCAGGGGTCCCTTTACCTCTAAGGAGTCTCAAAGTGGCTAACAACCTCCTTTCCCTTCCTCCCCCACAACAAACACTCTGTGAGGTGAGTGGGGCTGAGAGACTTCAAAGGAGTGTGACTGGCCCAAGGTCACCCAGCAGCTGCATGTGGAGGAGTGGGGAAGCGAACCCGGTTCACCAGTTTACGAGTCTACCGCTCTTAACCACAACACCACACTGGTGTGGAGCCTTTTATATCAGTTACTCCCATCTCTACCTGGTTGCACCCAGGGGGAAGTGGCTCCCACAGATCTGACAGGAACTCCTCCCTGCTGGACCCATATTCCGCTGAACACCCATTCTAGCAAACAGGAAACGTTGGACTTGACTGCTCCTTCTAGATACCCCACATTCTAGCCAGGCAAAAACACTTGAGGTGGGTGTCATACGGGGGGAGTGAGGTGTGGGACCTGGGGAAAGACACAAGGTCTGGATAGAGCAGGGGTCAGCAACCTTTTTCAGCAGGGGGGCGGTCCACTGTCCCTCAGACCTTGGGGGCGGACTATATTTTGAAAAAAAAGAATGAACGAATTCCTATGCCCCACAAATAACCCAGAGATGCATTTTAAATAAAGGGACACATTCTACTCATGTAAAAGCACTCTGATTCCCGGACCGTCCTCGGGCCAAATTTAGAAGGTGATTGGCCCCCGGGCCTAAGGTTGCCTACCCCCTGGGATAGAGATCTGGAAGGGCCTCATCCAGTTCCTGGGCCTGTGCTTTCCCACCCTGATGTTGGGGCTATTGTGGGAAACTTAAACGTGCTTATACCCGCTGCCAGATTTGGAGCTCTGAGCTGAGGGCAGCAACAGATTTAATACAACTGTCCCAGGGCAAGGATCACTGGGCATGGGTGTAGTCAATGGGGTGGGGGTGGGCAGGGAGAGGCCCCCCATCAATGAAAATACAGTGGTACCTCTGGTTACATATGCTTCAGGTTATATACGCTTCAGGTTACAGACTCCGCTAACCCAGAAATAGTGCCTCAGGTTAAGAACTTTGCTTCAGGATGAGAACAGAAATTGTGCTCTGGTGGTGCGGCGGCAGCAGGAGGCCCCATTAGCTAAAGTGGTGCTTCAGGTTAAGAACAGATTCAGGTTAAGAACGGACCTCTGGAACGAATTAAGTACTTAACCCGAGGCACCACTGTAAATAGCTAACTGAGGTTCTGCCCCACTTAACAAAAGGCCTGCCCCCCAAAAAAAATCCTGGCTACAGTGGGGGGGCGGCGGTACCAGCTCTCCAAGGCTGCCAGATGCAGAATGCTGATTCCAGCCCTGAAGGCAACTGTGGGCTTTCTATCCGACAGCCACACCCTGGACTTGGCTTAACAGTCATTTCCTCCCTCCTGCTCGCCAGGTAAGTTTGTGGGCGGGGCTTGCTGCAGCCGTGGAGTTTAAAGAGCCAGGCGGAAAGAGGCACATTTTGCTAAGCAGATGAGTTCAAGGTGGAATTTGCTTGCCTTCAGACGCCTCTTCAGACTCCATCCGTACAGGAAACTGACCCTACAGTTTCATTTCTCGCTTGCCTACCAATATTTACATCCAAGTCAATTGATATAAAACGTTAATATCTGTAATCTGTAGGAATCTTCAAGCACAAAGTTGAGCAATATGGGCGTAGCCAAGATGGTATTTTTTGGGGGGAGGGGCAGGCAGGCTTGATGTTGGGGAGGCAGAATCGAGTTATCTGCGACACAATTGGTCAGTTAGTTAAGTATTTTTATTTATTTACTTGATTTAGGGGGGGCAGCTGCCCCCTGATCCCCCCATGTCAATGTTGAGCAACGATTCGCCCACCTCGAGGCTCTTTGACCCCGTTTACATGCCTGTGGTAGAATCAAGTGGTGACGTTTTTCCGGGACTATTTCGCTTCAGGCCGAAGGTGCAAATATAAACCGATGCCTTTTGGCATGCTTTTTCACCGAAAACCCCCAGGTGTTTCACGGGAAAGGAATTTGGATACCCATCTGCCCTGCAATCTGGTTTGTATAAGCGGGATCCATCACTCTGAAATGGAGCAGCCCAGATTTTACCCCTTGGTTCCGTTCCACGTCTGAACAGGGATTTGCGTGTCAGGCTTGCTAACTGCGTCGGGACTCCGTGGAACCGATAGCGCTGCGCTCACAGCAGGTATCGTTCAGGATCGCAATGGACCCTTCTCTCTTTCTCCGGAGGACTGGCCCAGAGGGGGTGAGGTGCAAATCAGGGGTTGGTAGCCGAGTGGCAAAAGTAACCCCACTTAAATTCGGGGTGGGATTTGTTCCCTGCTAGTAGAAATTAGGGGTGCGGAAACGATTTTGAAAGATTCCAGAGGACGCTGAGTCGTTTTCAGAGCTTCGGTTGGGAACGGTTTCCCCTCTTATTCAGGATCAAAAGCATCACTCCCCTTTCTTTCTCGTTTTGCTCCTAGAGCATTTGACCCTAAAACACGTCTAAAACACGTTCACACATACACGCGCGCGCGCTCACATTGGCTACCCCGGACGCGTCCCGCTGATTTCCCCAGAAAGTATTGCAGTTGCTCTGTCGCGATCTCCGTAAATTCCAGTTTCTGACTGATTGATGGATTTGAAATAACTTGGCTCTCTCTGCGGAATCAGGAGGAAGCAGGGTGGATATTGTGGAGGTAGCGTGAAAGCGCGTGTGTGAGGGATTTTCTACTGAGGGTCAATCCCAAGCCCTTCTTCGGCCTGACGAGGACTTCTGTGCAACCCGAAAGCTCGCTGCTTTCAGGCATTTTAAAGACGAATCGGCGGATCGGATCGGTAGCCCGAGCGGATCCCGCAGCCTTTCCCCCCCGCCCCCTACTCACGCTTTATCCGGAAAGAAAACTGTCCAGTCCGAATCGGAGGTTGATCTCATCATCCGTGGCTGTTGCTACTTCCTCGGATCCTGCCTCCCTCCGGGCGAGGCGTTTATAGTACACAAACGCCCACGGACGGGAATTGTTTTCACTCTAGATAACAAGTATTTAAAGTCAATCGCAGCCGAGGATCGCTCACCTTTTTATTGTGTTTGTTTTGTATTTATGGAACAACGCTGGGAGTCCCCCTCCCCCAGTCCCTGCTCACTTCTGTCTTGCAAAGTCGTTTTGGGTTATACAGAACCCTCCAACCTTGTTTCTTGTTGTTCCTTAAATCGTTTACGAAACCAGTGGGGGCGAGAGGCGGTTTGGGAAAAGGATAGAGGAATAAGAAAGAATTTTGGGGGGAAGAGGACGACGCCCCTCTCCCCGCCGCAGCCTCGACTTTTCTTGCGCTGAAACAGCGAACTCCAAAGGAGCGGCATCCTGACCATGGGCGCATCTTGACAGCCTGGCTCAAAGGCGCGCAGTTTCTCCAGGCAAAGTCTGAGGGTATTTACTAGGGAGGAGGGAGACCCACGAGGAACCAAGCGCGCTTCCTTCCAAGCGTGGAAAACCCACCTGTTCTGAAAGGTGGATGCGTGGCTTCTCCTTCTAGCAGACAGGATCCGGGGCAAAGCATCCTCCTTCTGCAAGAGGGGGTAGGGTGGCTGTGACGTCATTTCGCCCCAGCCGACGTCATACCTGCAGATAGGTGAGAACGGCCGCTGTGCGCTCTGCCTCCCACAGGGAGACTTCCCCTGTAATAATTCACCCGTATCAATCTGAATGTGGCTCCCTCCGTTCCTCTAGTGAAATTTCTACCTGGTCCTTCTTTCTCATGTTGCGTTTGTTATTGCTTTCCACGACGTTATGCCATTGCTATCAGAACTTTATTTCTTCTGAGATGGCCACTAGGCAAAGAGATGATCCCAAGGGGAATCATTTCTTTTAGCCCTTAAATCCAGGGACTTTTTGTGGCAGCCTCCTTGCTTCCCTGGCTGAAGTTTTATGCGCAGGAGACACACTTGCGAATATCTCTCTAGGATCGGGCGCGCTTTCAGCAGCCACTGTCTGGTTTCAACCCTATGCATCTTTACTGGTGGAATAATCTCCGTGGGATTTGCCTCTGAATAGCCATGCTTTGGGTTGGGCTGCAGGTGGCTCTTTTCACACGTGATGCTGAAACCCCCTCCCCCCCTTTTTTGCCTCATTGTTGCTGGCGAATATGACCGGCGTTGCTTAAAAGCGGACGAGAGCCATTTAACAATCGAAAGGATGGTGCGGTCAGATTGGCATTCCTAGTTCTATCACTGGGGGAAAAATATTATCGGTAATCCTGCTTTGGCGTAGGAGCAGATACCACTGTACAGTGGTACCTCAGGTTACATACGCTTCAGGTTACAGACTCCGCTAACCCAGAAATATTGCTTCAGGTTAAGAACTTTGCTTCAGGATGAGAACAGAAATTGTGCTCCGGCGGCACAGCAGCAGCAGGAGGCCCCATTAGCTAAAGTGGTGCTTCAGGTTAAGAACAGTTTCAGGTTAAATACGGACCTCCGGAACGAATTAAGTACTTAACCCGAGGTACCACTGTAATAAAATATCGGTAGCATCGGTAGCTCTTTCCATTGCAATCACTTAGAGAGAGAAAAATCACTTCCATTTCATTTCCACCAAAAAACAGCAGTAACTGAAGAATACCCATGACCTTCAGGGACCAGGAGTGTTTGCTATGCTTTTATTTTTTTTACACTCATTTCTTGCCTTGAGAACTGTCCTTAGTTGACAACTATCGTTAGTCTTAATTTGGACCAGTTCTGTGAACACAAACAAACACACGGCTAATACTGATTTATTAAATAAACCATTGTCTCGGCCAAAGGATGAAGGCAATGAACATCTGGGGTGATGGATCGCCCGCTTTCCAGAAGGTTTTTAAAGACCGACTTTCACTGGTCATACCTAGAACAGATTGTGACAAAGAATATATGCGCGTTTTATAAGGGGTGGGTGGGTTTAAACACACCTTGTCTTTCTGTTGTTACTGTTAACAGAAAGGGGGGGAGTATATGTAAAACTCTACAGGCATATAAATATTCACACACGGGGACAACCTGTGCTATTAAAATGCTAACCCGAGAGCATTTGTTCCCTAAACTAGAAAGTTTAGTCAAGCGACGAAGATTAGGCAGTTTTCCTGGCGCTTGTTTGTATGTATATATGACCCTGCAAAAGATATAGATATATAAATAGTATAAACATAAGTTATGTGTTTTGTGTATAAAGCTGTCTCTGAACATAGGTCATGATTTTGCTGATAGAAAACATTATTCTATTTTGTTATAAAACCGTTGTATATATAATTTGTACCGACAACTAGTGGCGATGTTGATTTAATCTAAATACTCCATTTGACGCAAACTGTTTCTTTGTTTTCATAATTTCAGAATAAACAAGGCCTTTTTCTTTCAACTGTTTCTTCCACTAGTAGGAAATAAATTACGTTCGAAAAGAAAATTTAACGCACCAGGGAGAGTTACAGTCTTCGTTTTCTAAAGGAAAATAAAAACCAAAACCAAACTAAGAAGAAAATGGAAACAGAATAAACATTTCACTTTTATTTTCACCATAGGAAATCTTGGGTTGGATCCAGACTAATAGCGCCATCATATGCACACTTACCTGGGAGATGTCCAGTTTAATACAACAATATTTCCTTCTGAGTAAGCTTGCATGGGATCGTAGGAGCCAACTGCTAGGGACCGAGGTCTCTTCAGCTCCCCCTAAGATATTTGAGGGGGCCGAGCCCCCCCCCAGTTGATGGGCATTGTCATTCAAATAGTGTGCGCGCCTCTTGTCTTGTGATCGATTATGCGGGGCAGGACTTGCCCCACCCCAATATTTCATTCAGGTTGGCACCTCTGCACAAAATTTCACTGTCCCTTAACTGCTCTTAGTTCCCACTGAGACCAATGGAACTTGGATCGCGGCGAACTTGTTCGCCGGATTTAACTGCCAGCAATCCCGATCAAACCCACTGTTGCCGCTGATTTTTTTTGAAGCGAAGATTAAATATGAACGCTAGGAATATAATATTAATTGTTCAGGTGCCTGGATTTTAAAAATATATATAAATTAATCGTTAGCATCTGAGAAGGGAAAAAATCCTCATTAGCTGCAGAGGTTGTAAATTGTTTTCGGATTCCTGAGATTTCTTTTTATTCTTACGACCTCAGGGCTGCAGTAAGGGATTCTCCCTGCGGCTTTTATAGTTCTGGAAGATATTCCTGCCTGTCCTCCTCGCTCCTTTTTGGCCTCTGAAAAGAACGCTCACCTCCTCAATCCTGCATCGCAAGCCTCTCGTTAGCATGCGTGTGTAATATGATATTTATGATATAATATGATATCATGATATGATATATTATATATGATATTCCAGACCTTGGTCGCAAACAGAGTCTTTCACGCACAACTCCTTTACTGCTGGTGGTAAATAAAAGGTGACCCTGCAATGAGGAGAAAAGAAAACTGCTGCGGGCGAGCTGGAAAAAAACAGCAGGAGGGGCGGGCAGCTGAGGAGGAGGAGGAGGAGCTATTTGAATTCCCGGATAGCCAATCAGGGAGCGCACGGCCTGACAACCCACCAATGGGATGTCCGGGCGTCCTGGGCCCTGGGACGGATAACACCGGGCAGCGGGAGAGGCGCGCGCACAGCCAGCGCAGAGGGCCGCGGAGCAGCTGCGCGCATCGCGGCTCGTGGCCAGGAGAGCCTAGCAGACCCGTCCCCGGGCCTCATCCTCCCTCTTCCTCCGCAGGGAGATCGGGCGCCCCTTCCCAGCCGGCTCTTGAGATCGCAGCTGCGGAGACTTGTCTGGCGCGCAGGCTGCCCGGAGGGATGAAGCTGGCGGCGCTTTGACGAGGCTTTCCTCTCCGCGCGCGCCCAAGGCAGCTCAGCATCGGCGGAACTGGGTGCCGTGGCCGGGACGCGTCGCTTGGGTGAGTGGGGTGCCGCGCGGTTGTGTGCGCCCTTGCTCGCTGGCGCACAGGGAGCCAGCCAGCCAGAGTTTCTCCAGGCGGGTGGCTACTCGCTACGGTGGCTGGTTCTTTACATTTTGATGGTAATAACGCTCAGCAGTAGCCTTTTCTCCTCTGTATCTCACTCTGCCTCTTCCTGGAGCACCTGTGGAAATTTGCTCTTCTGGAACCGCTTGTCGTGGCGTGTATTGGGGAGGTGGCAAAAGGAATAAAACAGAGCGCGCCTTCTCCTTAATCGGGAATAAGTTTTCCTTGCTAGACGCAGCGACAGCCCACCCCCTAATTTGATTTTTGGAAATAAGGCTGACTCGGATTTAACAAAATTCCAAGTCTCTCTCTCTCTCCCCCCCCCCCGGTTTTGGGATCTGCACGCATGCAAGGCTCCAGCCCAAAACACACCGGGTAGTGTCACTTTTGTATAAATGAGTTTCGAGCGTGTCAAAGGCCACAGGCGGTGAGGATATTTTGTAGCATCCTGAGATGGCCATTTTCCACCTGCGCGGCGCTGAGTGGAAGAAGCCACTGCTTTCATGCTGGAAAATAGAAGGGTGTAGATTCGTTCAGCGATTGCTGGTATTTGGGGGGGGGGAATCTATCCTGCCTCAATTTGGGGGGGGGAGTCTCCCCAAACCTGCAAGGTTCTCTGTGTTTGGACAGCAAGACCAAAACACATGACAAATTTCTGGTCAACGCAGTTCTGTACCGTGAAATATACTCTTAACAATGAACACAGTTTTATGCTAGTGTACGCTGGGCAAAGTAAACGTTTCAGTGATTTGTAGATCGGTGCGTTCCTTTCCCAGCTAGCATTCCTTCTCGCCATACCATACTCTGCGACAGTGTGAGTTTACTTCCATTGTCTCTGGAGACAGACGGATGCCAACAAATAGTTACTGAATAAAATGGGATTGGGACTAGAGGGGAAAGGTACCCACCAATCTACAAATCACCGATTTGTATTTATTTTAATTGCATTTATATCCAGCTAACGTAGCAACGTGGCGCACTAGGAAATCCAGTAAATCAACGGGATTTTCAGAATTAACAAGTTGTGCTTAGCGTGGCAGCTGGAGTCCCCAGCAGTCTCCAAGCTCAAATCAGGACACCAGTGTGCGCCTTTCGGAGGAACTGCAAGTGGGGCGGCTGCTACTTTCCCAGTGTTTCATTCTTGAAAAGGCAGCGGAAGGTGGTTTTTATTCCGAGTAGACTGGCCTCTAACAAGGGAAACAATACATGAAATTAAATTCTTTTCAGTGTTTTAAAAAGCGTGGCAGGATGATCACCTTTACTTCAACAGGAGTGATATATAATATACACAGTGTAACACGCACACACATTAAAAGCTTCCAAAAGCGTCCTATTTTGCAGGGTCTTTCGACAAAGCACTGTGTTAAGAGAAACGGTGCGTACCAAGTAAAATCATACAATCGAGTCGTGCTTTTAATCCTAGGAGGCGCGGGCAGTGGCGAAAAAAGGCTGCTCGCATGTAGTTTAATAGCCAGGCAGCCTTCACATGCTCAGAGTCCTCGCGCCCACACACTGGCCCAAACTGCTTTGGGACACGTGCCTACGAGGGGCTCTTGCGCCTTGAGCAGAGAACCGGGCAGGAAGAATCCCTGGAGAAAGAAACCGATCCCTGGAGAAGCGAACACATCGCCTGTGTTCATGGGCGTAGCCAGGATTTTTGTCGGGGGGGGGCTGGCCTTTTGTTGGGGGGGGGGACAGCTTGTTACAGCTTGTTACCTTTTCTGCTGTGCGCGCGCACGCTAAGCTTATGTAAGGCCTTTGGACAAAAGTGTCCTCTGTCACAGGTGAGCGGCATCCCGTCAGTTTCTCTTTCGAAGCGCTGCCTCGTCCAGGGGGGCTTGTGGCGAGAGGGAGAGCCCGCTCGGGCCTTTGGGGACAGAGCAAGGGGGCAGCCACCAAGGAGACTTCTGGTGGGCTTCGCGTTGCGGCGCCCAAGCGCGCCGTTTCTTTCTCTTGCCCCAAAGGCGCGCAAGGCGCAGGCGTCACCTCGGTCTCTTTCCCGACACCTGAGATCCCCGTGGTGATGCGGTCCCCCCTCTCTCGCTGGGGCAGGAGGAGCGAATCCCCTTTACGTGCTGGCGGGGGTGCCCGCCGTGGGACCCCCAGAATCACGCACGTCGGGCCAGAAATCCCGCTCGGCCTCTGAGCCGGAATTTTGCGTGGTGGGAAAATAACTCTTCCAGTGAGGAAATGTGTTGAGCGCTGGGCGATGGCGAGACCGAGTGGAGCGAGAGCTGGATCGCGCATTTGGGCGCGTGAGAGAAAAAGAGCGCAGGTTAGGAGGCCAGAAAAACCCTCTCGGGTCTTTTCCCAGAACCACACACTTACTCGACAGTAAACCCCTTCGAAATTGGGCGAGACTTGACAGTCAGTGGGTGTCTCTTAGGCTAGCGGGCGACGGAGAGCCGCGCGCGCAAATGCGGCTCTCTTTCTTGAGCGCCTAATCCAAAGATCGATCGATCTGCCTATCTCTGCCTTGCAGTGAGCGAGCTGGAGGAGCAGGCGGGAGCCGCGCGGCGCGAGCCATGGCTGAGGGGACGCCAGTTCCCCGCGGCGGAGACGTCTGGGAAATCGACGTGGAGAGCCTGGAAGACGCGGACGGGATGGAGCCACCGCCGCCGCCTCCTGGCCCTCGACTGGAGGCTGTCGAAGACGACGACGCTGACGAAGACGAGGAGGAAGAGGAGGATGGCGACGAAGAGGACGACGACGACCGCGAGGAAGACGAAGGAGCGGGCGGGCGCGTTCTTCTGCCTCCGCCGCCTCCGCCACCCCGCACGCAGCCGCCCGTCGAGGCGGCGGTTTCTGGGGAGCCGCCTGCGCGCAAGCTGAGCCGGACGCCCAAGTGCGCACGCTGCCGCAACCACGGCGTGGTGTCGTGCCTCAAGGGCCACAAGCGCTTCTGCCGCTGGCGGGACTGCCAGTGCGCCAACTGCCTGCTGGTGGTGGAGAGGCAGCGCGTCATGGCCGCGCAAGTGGCGCTGCGCCGGCAGCAGGCCACCGAGGTGAGCGCCCGGCCCGGGGACCCAGCGGAGAGCTCTTCCCCCCAGCCCTATGTCCCGCTGCTTTTCTGCTTTGCAAAGTGGGGGGGGGGAAGCTCCGCAACTACCCCCTTCTCCCCCGTTTCTTTCTCTCCCCTACAAAGGCAACCAGGTGGAGTGAAGGGGATGCCTCGCTTTCAGGGCGATGCAAACTGCTATTGCGAGCTGCGATCTAAACGGCCTTTGCTCAGAAATAATTCCATTTCCTGCCGTGGATCTTCGCCCTTCTTGAAAGCAAGGAAATGTCACTTCCAAGCCAACCGGTCTATAGGGCGGGTGGGGGTTGTGTGTTTGGCATTTAATTGGCAGTGAACCGGTGGTGACTCACTCTGGCCTTAAGGTGACAGGACCGGGGTCTACTTAATGCGCATCTGGGTCCCACATTGACCAGGTCTGTCCGGCCTGGCTGATGCGACTTCACTCCGGGCACGAGGACTTGAGAGACGAGCTCTCCCTGCTGCTATGCACCTCTGCCTTGCCTGCCAGGATTTTCCAGCCTTCAGAGATGATTCAATTAAAGGCGCGATAGGCACAATTCCTTTGCCAAGCCAATCCAGACCGTAGAATCTGGGTTTGTTGCCAAACGAATCCAGACTGTAAAATCCATTTTACAGTCGACATTTTCCCGGTTAACCTTGTTTTTAGCTTGCTCCTCAGGAACTTGAGCAGTTTTCTTAAAACACTCTTCTATACGCAGAATATCTCAATCAAATGTGGAGTCACTTTAATTTTCGATCTAGCAGCGTTAATCTCTGTCAGATCTTTGTCAGTCAGTGTTTAACAAAATGAAGTCTGCCATTAGATTTCTTTTGGGGGAAGTGATTAATCATGCACAATTAGCCCCCCCCCCATTTAAATTTTCAAGAATGCAGTATTCATTTTCCCTTGCTCCTCTGGTCTTTTCTGGAACACCCTGAATTTGAACACATTCAACATTTCCCAGACAAATTCAGCTGTCTTTAATGTTATTTCATTTGCAGAGCTAAACACACTTAATTTTTTCCTGTCAGCAACTGATGTTTAAGGTTGCAGTCCCATGTATATTTATTGAGTATATTTATTGCACTTGTACACTTCTGAGTATGCAGGGAAAGGAGAATATGCTGTATGCATGACCCTGGCTAGATAATTGTCCTTGCTCTTCTTCAGAAGCTGAGTGCTAAGCTATGCTTAGAGTCATAGCTTGACACCTGGGCCCTAAACACTTTGACTTGAAAGTCCCTTCTTTCTAAATAATGTGTTTAGAGCATGCGTAAGTGTTGAAGAATACTCATACAAATCAGGACCAATTATTCTCACGACTATTATTATTAACAAACCCTAATTTATGAATTTGGAAAAGTTGTTTTCTTATTCTTTCATATCACAATTTTAAAAAGAGTACAACAGGGATTCATCAGGGGGTAAGAAATAATCTGTGGAGCTGGTGATTTTAAAACTTCATTTCCCCCCTTTTTTACTAGGATAAGAAGGGGCTTACAGGGAAACAGGCCAACTTTGAGCGCAAGGCAGTCTATCAGAGGCAAGTACGGACACCCAGTTTGCTGGCAAAAAGCATCTTAGAAGGTAATACACTTCAGCACTTTGAACTTTTCAGTTTTTAAATATCTTGGTTATTGTTACTGAAATATTCATCTTTTGCATTTCCCTTTATTAATTTGAATATAGAAGATTTCAGGAAGTTAGACAAAGAAACCCAATTGTAGCAGCTAACTCAACACAGAGTCAGATTCACTTAAGTCCACTGATTTTAGTGTGCTTAAGCAGAAGAGATTCAGTGTGGGATCATGGCTATGCATGTAAAAAAACCAAAACACCCAATAGATGCTGCTTGTATGGCAATTTGTTGATGACTGCATCATGAGCACAGAAGGAACTGGAATCACCCGAGGACAATATTCATAAATGCATTCTATTCTGCTGGAAAGAATCATGCAGGCCACTTAGCAGTTGGTTGAGGAGCTAAACAAATGTTAACACTAACATGGAAATGCAGAAAATACTGAGGAAAAACAAAAGGAAACAAACACTTGGCACAAACAACTTCTAATTAACAGCAATGATGGCTCAGTAAACTAATCCCTGACCTCCACCAAGCCATCCCTGTCAAATATGTCCTACATTTTAATTCTACCACCTTCTGCTTGGATTTTGGTCTGTTGATTGTCTGATTAGGGAAAGTATTTTGAGAATTTGAATGTAAGAGATCCTTTGTTTTTGAAAAACAAACCAACCAAGAATTTATTATCTGGGGAAACTGTATCTTTAACAAATGTTCCAAATTTTAAAATAGAAACAAAAGCTAAGCTAGTATAATATGAAAATTTATACACTATGACAATATTTGAAGTTTTGTTTTTCCTTTAATAGAAAAACGGTTAGTTATATTTAATGATTTCAAAACAAGCTCAGCTATTGGGAAACGAGCCCATGAGTACATTTTTTTTAAAAGTGATGCACATTTTACTAATCTGTGGATTTAGACTTGTATGGCAGACATTGGTGATGCAAACCAATTCCTGTCCAAGTCAGTGACAAAAAAACCTGCTTTTGATTTTGCTGCATCTCCATTGCAACTTTACAACGTACAGAAACATTCCTGTGCACATTTATTTGGGAGCAAGTTCTGCTGGACTTCATAGGACTTACCTGTGGATATAAAAACAAAGGACTGGGCTATGTATGTACAGTGGTACCTCGGGTTAAGTACTTAATTCGTTCCGGAGGTCCGCACTTAACCTGAAACTGTTCTTAACCTGAAGGACCACTTTAGCTAATGGGGCCTCCTGCCGCCGCCGCTGGAGCACGATTTCTGTTCTCATCCTGAAGCAAAGTTCTTAACCTGAAGCACTATTTCTGGGTTAGCGGAGTCTGTAACCTGAAGCGTATGTAACCTGAAGTGTATGTAACCCGAGGTACCACTGTATGTATGTATGTATGTATGTATGTAGTTGCCTTAAGTCAAGGATGGAGAACCGTTAGCTCTCCATAAGTTGTGGGATTACAGCTGCCACCATCCCTGACCACTGAGCATGCTGGCTGGGGGTGAGGGGAGCCTGGCAGCAACTGCAGGGCCACAGCTTCCATGTCCCGGCCGAAATACTTGAGAATAAATGCCACTGAACTCAATGGAGTTCATTTTGGAGTGATGAATAGGCATAGAACGGCGCTGCTCATCTGTTTAACACAGTAAATATTTTGTGAGCAGTCAATAATTTTAGGATGCACAGTAAAAAATAAATGGGTTACACTAAGAGCCCTCCCAATTAATAATAATAATAATTTTTATTTATACCCTGCCCTCCCCAGCCAAGGCCGGGCTCAGGGCGGCTAACAAGCAATAATAAAAACAGGTTGAATGAATATAACTTAAAAACAAGATTAAAATACAACATTAAAATATTGAAACATTAAAATATTAAAATGCAGCCTCATCACAGGAGGAGAAAGGAAAAAGAAAGAAGAAAGAAGAAAGAAGGGGAGAGAATCAAACTGGCTCCAAGCCAAAGGCCAGGCGGAACAACTCTGTCTTACAGGCCCTGCGGAAAGAAATCAGATCCTGCAGGGGCCTGGTCTCATGAGGCAGAACGTTCCACCAGGCCGGAGCCAGTGTTGAAAAGGCCCTGGCTCTGGTTGAAGCTAATCTAACTTCCTTAGGGCCCGGGACCACTAGGGTGTTGCTATTTATGGACCTTGAGGCTCTCCATGGGGCATACCAGGAGATGCGGTCCCGTAGGTACGAGGGTCCTAGATAGTGGCTTAATACCATAAACAGCTCATTCAGATATTGCAAACAGGTAACTAGTGACAGGGGTTAAAAAAATAATAATAATGGATTTTTCCCCAGTATGGGTAAAACTGGATTTCAATGGAGAAAAACTGCAGGCTGTCACTCTGATGCCAGTGGTGTTGTGTGGACAATGAAGAAAATGTCCATGCATGAGGAGCACCTATCCTGCAGCAAACTGCCATATGGAAGCCCCCCGAGGGCAAAATAAATACGATCGCTTCCTGCTCCCAGACTAGTTTAATATAAATTGTTAAGATGCTGCCGAATCTTTAAAAGCCGGCAGCAAATGCATCTAGCTTTCATAGTTTTTAAATGCAGCTCTGAGGTTATGTGCCATTAGAAAAAAGAACAACGCAAATTCTTAACTGAAGGGGCTCTGTTTTTTTGTAGGCCAATGCCAATTACTGAAAATGGCTTGGATAACTCATCATAACTTTTCTTGTACAGTGGTACCTCGGGTTAAGTACTTAATTCGTTCTGAAGGTCCGTACTAAACCTGAAACTGTTCTTAACCTGGAGCACCACTTTAGCTAAGGGGGGCTCTTGCTGCTGCCGCGCTGCCGGATCCCGATTTCTGTTCTTAACCTGAAGCACTATTTCTGGGTTAGCGGAGTCTGTAACCTGAAGCATATGTAACCTGAGGTACCACTGTATTGGAATCCCAAGTTTTTTTGAATAACGTCTGTAATTACTGTATTTTTCGCTCTATAGGACGCACCCGACCATAGGATGCACCTTGCTTTAGAGGGGGAGCACAAGAAAAAAAATATCTCCCCCTCTCTGCACAGCGCCCCTTCAGTGAAGCGGCAGGAGAAACGGAGCCCCTTCCATTTCTCCTCCCGCTTAGCTGAAGGGGTGCTGCGCCTTAGCTGAAGGGGCACCTACCCTTCAGCGAAAGGAACCCGAAGCCTCCGGAGCGTGGCAGGAGTTCCCGCTGCGCTCCGGAGGCTTCAGGTGGCTATCCTTGAAGCCTGGAGAGCGAGAGGGGTTGGTGCGCACTGACCCCTCTCGCTCTCCAGGCTTCAGTGAAGGCAACCCGAAGCCTCCGGAGCACGGCGAGAGCGCTCCCACTGCACTTCGGAGGCTTCCCGTTTCTATAGCTGAAGCCAAGGAGCCTGCATTCGCTCCATAAGACGCACACACACTTCCCCTTAATTTTTGGAGGGGAAAATGTGCGTCTTATAGAGCGAAAAATACGGTAATAACCAAGCCACTTAGAGAAGGGAGATCATGAAGAGAGTTGGTGAACTTCAGCAGTGTCTGTGGGCAAGCAGAATGGACTTCTGCTCATGGAGTGGGACTTTATCTTCCTCCCCTTCCCTCTGTAGCCCCTGAACTCCCTCAATCAGCTCCAGAGATTGGAGGAATTTGTGGAGCTGATTTGGGGGATTCTGGAAGAGAGCAGAGGAAGTCCTGCTGTATGAGTGGAAGAATATTAATCTAATGTTGGAAGACTGGGAAAGTAAAGGTTATTAGACTTAGTTTGGGCTTCCAGATTAGAATACAATCCTAGGTCTGTATAGATTCTTTTCATCTGCCTCCAATGTTTTTCTTTTTGGCTCAGTATTCACTTACTCTCTAACATACTGTCTCCCCAAGAGAAAAATCTTTCTTGCATCCCTTTCCCTTATTTGTCTTAACTTTCTTTCTCTTCTCTCCTAGTACCCCTTGGACTTTTTTCTACCATCTCTGTGCACATAGTGATTCACCTTTAGAAAATAGAAATGCACCAGCTATTAGGTATAGATATCTTTGGTGATGATATTATAAGTCCCTCAACAAAGAAACAGAAACAATATAATAACATGGGAATGCGAAGAACCTCTCTTAATGTGTGTGTGTGAGGTTAGCAGCGTGGCTTTGGGCATGGCGAAAATTGGTGTGGGTGATGACAAAACCATGTGCTGCTTGCACTTTTCATTTCTGCACCTCCTATATAATGTCAGAAGAACAACACACATCTCTTCCTCCCTAGTGAGATGCATGAACTTCTGGCCTGAAGACGGCTCATGCATGTTGCACATTCAAAGGACATGTCACCCCTCAAAGAATTCTGAGCACTGTAGATTGTTAAGAGTTGCTTGGAATTGTAAGGTAAAGGTAAAGGGACCCCTGACCATTAGGTCCAGTCATGGCCAACTCTGGGGTTGCAGCGCTCATCTCGCTTTATTGGCCGAGGGAGCCGGCATATAGCTTCCGGGTCATGTGTCCAGCGTGACTAAGCCGCTTCTGGCGAACCAGAGCAGTGTACGGAAACGCCGTTTACCTTCCCGCTGGAGTGGTACCTATTTATCTACTTGCACTTTGACGCGCTTTCGAACTGCTAGGTTGGCAGGAGCAGGGACTGAGCAACGGGAGCTCACCCCATCGCGGGCATTCGAACTGCTGACCTTCTGATCGGCAAGTCCTAGGCTCTGTGGTTTAACCCACAGCATCACCCACGTCACTCTCTATTATTTGATGGAATGAAGGTCCTTTGAGTATGCTTGAAAGGTATATTGTGCATCTGCAGCTTATTGTGGAGGAAGGTTAACAAGTTTTGCTTTGTATGATACTCGGGAAGTGTGTCAAGAAGAGCAAGTCACTCACATCGACTCATAATTATGAAGCCACCTATTGATAAGGATAGCAGTAAATTGTCACAAATGTTTCAAAGTGCTGTACACACCACAACAAAACTTTAGTGAGAACTGAGGGCACCAATGACCAAGCAACAAATACTTGGCTCCTTCAATTTTGTAACTCTTTTAACATCCTACTTGACCCTTTGATAAAAAGAACCCTTTTTTTTTTATAAATAGCTGACTCCATCTTTGTTTTTGTTTTCCTCTCTCTGCAGGTTACCGTCCTATTCCAGCAGATCCTTACCTTGGAGGGAATTCATCCTTGCCACCTCCTGTGAGTGACAGGATGAGGAAAAGGCGGGCTTTTGCTGATAAAGAACTGGAGAATATCATGCTCGAGAGGGAGTTCAAAGAAAGAGAAATGATGGAAGCGACCCAAGCGGCGGCCTTTTTCCTGCCTAACCGCATGGTGCATGGGACTGAATACAACACTTATAAAACTGCCTTTAGCCCTAACCACATTGAAGCTCCCAATAAGGAGTTTTGCGGCTTCCTCCCCACTTGCTTGGATCTAACAATGCAATATTCAGGTTCAGGGAACATGGAACTGATTTCGTCCAATGTCAGTGTCGCCACTACGTACCGGCAGTATCCTTTGCCCTCCAGGTTCCTGGTGTGGCCAAAATGCGGCCCCCTGAACGACGCTCTGCTCTACCAACAGTGCCTGCTCAACGCTACCGCCGTCCAGTCCCTCAAGCCTGGGGCGATTTGGGACCCCAAGGCTTCGCAAGGTCAGGACTGTCCAAGTTCGGAGCATGATTTGATGTCGTCCAAGAGCGAGCCCTCCTTTCTGCTTCCTCATGTTAGAGAAATCCAGCCGCCTCAAAATGAACTCCAGAATCTCCCTCAGGTGACTTGTGACAGGTCGGCCTTCTCTCCTCCTAAGAGAACTTTTTCTCAGATCTCTGACAAGGACGCTCTGGTCCCCCAGGAACACTCGCTCTGTAAGATCAGCAAAGAAAGCAGCAAGCAGCACCCGTCGCCCTCCGGCAAGTATAGTCCTTTCCATTCGCTCTTCCAGCACACACTCCACAGCAAATCGGGGCCGGAGTTGAAAGCAACATTGGACGAGGCCTCCAAAAAATACAGAGAGTCCACCATCAAAGAAAACCAAAAATACAAGCTTGCCATTGACAAATATGCAAAAGACTTTTTGGGGACTAAACAAGCCATGACCAAATTGTCAACCCATGAACCCCTGTCATTTTCGGTCGAATCGATTCTTAAACGACCATCTTCCATGGTCACCAATGTGTCTCAATAGAGAGAGAGACTACTGTGATAGCCAACCGACTGAAGGTAGTGTATTTGCACTTAAGGTTACAATCCTAATCATATGTACAAGGAAGTCCCTTTTAAAATGAGTTGAACTTCTTCCTGTATAAACATGTTTGGGATTTGGTTGCAAGATACTTGATACCCAAGTCCAGGAACAAATTTGGAAGACGTTCCACTGATTTTTGTTAGCCTTTATTTCCAAGTAAAGGAGCTCAGGATTATAACTTTTGTTCTATGGATCTCAGCTGACTTCAGTACGGTTAATATATTCTAAGTGCAGGTGCCCTTTCTTAAACCATTTTTGGGTTGGCTGCTCCCACAGTTTTTAATGTGAAGATTACGGCCATGCCCGTTTGCAATGTTGAGCCGTTGCTGTATCTCACCAAAATTTTGTATGAAAAAGAATTTTAGATGTAAAAGTTGATTTTAAAGTGTACATAAATATGCATGTTTTTCATATGGAAATAAATATATTTAATTGTTTTGCAGCAAAAACTGTGTGTGTTGTGTGTTTCCTAGTTCCCTTTTCCCTCCCCAAAATCACAAGTATTTATGGCCACTGTTTCCCTGTGGGGAACAGCAAAGGCTTGGGTCACAATCCAAAGGCATGAAAACAGGAGTTGGGATTTTTACATTTTCAAAAATGGGGACCAGCTATTTCTGCTTCATTCCAGAATCTTAGGTATAACCTGATATTTGCAATCCCCTAAAAGAGAATCAGGGCTTGTTTACACCAGAGTTTACTGTGTGTTTCTAGGTTTTTTGCATCCCCATTTAATCTGCATAGTCCACATGATCTTTCCCTCATCACTAATTCCAGTGCTTCCTCCCGGAAAATATGGGTTTACTCAACACAAGGTTAATGAAGAATAATTTTGTTTGTTTGTTTGTTTGTTTGTTTATTTATACATACATACATACATACATACCCCTCCCATATGGCTGGCTTTCCCCAGCGGTAACACAATAACTTGGGGAAAACTTGCCATCGTTTGTCCCTATGTATGTCAAGACATTTTACACTCCATCCCTCCAACTCTGCCCATGCAAGATCGGCAGTTAGACAATGTATTCAATAATAATAATAATAATTATTATTATTTATTATTATTATTATTATTATTATTATTATTATTATTATTTATTAATTATACCCCACCCATCTGGCTGGGCTTCCCCAGCCACTCTGGGCGGCTTCCAAAAAATATTAAAATACTGTAATACATCAAACATTAAAAGCTTCCCTAAACGGGGCTGCCTTCAGATGTCTTCTAAAAGTGGTAGTTGTTGTTCTCTTTGACATCTGTGGGAGGGAGCTCCACAGGGAGGGTGCCACTACTGAGAAGGCCCTCTGCCTGGTTCCCATTTATTTTTGCACACCCAGTGAAGAAACATTTCCTATTTCTGTGGGCCAAAGCCTGGTAATTATATAAGACTCCCTACCTCCTGGACATGGGCTGCTTCAGCACTGGGTTCGAATGATGGATATCCTTTTGGTTGCTCACCAGAGTGCAGTTTAGATTCCCACCCCCCCAAAAAAAATCTGCCTCTGTGATGTATGGAGCTCTGTAGGAGACTCTATTGAAGAGAGAACTTTGCTCCGTTCCTAGAAACTTCCCTGGTTCAGAGTCTGCATTCTGTACTTTCAAATGAGAAGATGATGAGATCACACTCAAATTGCTTTGTTACACTGTGTGCGCTTGACAGATATTCTAGTGCACAAAACATCTTTATCTGTGGAAGGATATTTTTCAGCACACTTTGGATTTTTTTTTGGCACATAATTTAACACTAAATCATGTGAGTGGTATGATAATTACTTACATTTGAACAGTATATCTCTCTAAAGAGCAGCCGTCGTTAAAATGTGTGTAGAAAAGAGGGTTTGAAATTACAGTGGGACATCCCACATATTCTACAATCCTATACTCAATTACGGCGCTGTGGGTTAAACCACAGAGCCTAGGACTTGCTGATCAGAAGGTTGGCAGTTTGAAACCCCGCGACGGGGTGAGTTCCCATTTCTCAGTCCCTGCTCCTGCCAACCTAGCAGTTCTAAAGCATGTCAAAGTGCAAGTAGATAAATAGGTACCACTCCGGCGGGAAGGTAAATGGCGTTTCCATGTGCTGCTCTGGTTCGCCAGCGAGACTAGCGCCGCAACCCCAGAGTTGGTCATGACTGGACCTAATGGTCAGGGGTCCCTTTACCTTTACCTTTTAAAAGTTGCATACACACCATACATTGAAAACACATGACTTTTCCCTGAAGAATCATGGGATCTGTAGTTTGCTAAGGGTGCTAGGGATTATAGCTGTGTGAGGGGTGAACTGCAGTTCCCAGGGTTCTTTGGGGAACCCCCCCCCCCAAATTAGCAAGACTTCTGAGTAGATATGCATAGGATGGCACTGTTGGAAGTGAGTACTACTGATGTGAAGATTGCATGGACTCAATTTTTCAGTAAGACTAAATTATGCAGAGTACAGTAGGAAAGGAATCTCTATATTTTTGTAAGTTTTGTATATTGTATATTTGCAGGTTTATAATTTGCATGCACTTACCTAAAGACATACGTCTTAAGATGCGTGCTTGTAAAAAAGTTAAACTCAAACCGTTGGGCATGCTAATCTTCCACAGAGGACGCTCTTGATTGTCTCCAAAAATATTTTTGTACAAAAGCAAATGCAAATTTTGGGACAATTCCCTGAACCTCTTTTCAGATTATCTCCTCCCCTCCAAGAAAACGATTGAAAGCTGAATTATACTACTAGCTCCTAACCAGCATTATGACCCTAGAGAAAGAAATGGACCAGGGTATTCATATTTATATGTGAATGGTCCCAAATGAGTCAGGACTTGGCTCCTTGACTGGCTATTGTCTTGTTGATTTATTGCTCTGGGTTTTGTGCATTGACTCTCTTGAAAGATACATACCATGGGTATGTGGTGCATCTATGCGAAACATATGTTCCAAACCTTGTCCAGGGTGCAGTCATTCAAATAATCATTTTCTGTTGTACCTGCACAAGATGTTTTCTGCGAATTTGACATATCAATTTTCCAAATGAAGGGTTTGCATAGCATTTCACCCTGGTTGTCTGGCAACATGACGTAGATGGTCTAGTGCTTGGACGTGGAAAAAACTCTCCTGAAACCTTCGTTTTGCAGTTTGAATCACAGTAGAATGGAGAGGCGTGACAAACATTTTCTAGGAGTCTGGCCAATGTGTCTCACTCAGAATTGTGGAGCAAACCCCTGCAGCTGTTGTCTCATCCCAGATTAAAGAAGAAGAAGATGACTTTGGATTTGATAGCCCATTTTATCACTACCTGAAGGAGTCTCAAAGCGGCTAACAATCTCCTTTTCTCTTCCTCCCCCACCATAAACACTCTGTGAGGTGACTGGGGCTGAGAGACTTCATAGAAGTGTGACTGGCCCAAGGTCACCCAGCAGCTGCATGTGGAGGAGCGGGGAAGCGAACCCGGTTCACCAGATTACGAGTCCACAGCTCTTAACCACTACACCACACTGGAAGAAGAAGGGGAAGAAGGGGAAGGAGAAGGAGAAGAAGGAGAAGAAGAGGAAGAGTTTGGATTTACCACTACCCAAAGGAGTCTCAAAGCAGCTAACATTCTCCTTTTCCTTCCTCCCCCACAACAAACACTCTGTGAGGTGAGTGGGGCTGAGAGACTTCATAGAAGTGTGTCTAGCCCAAGGTCACCCAACAGCTGCATGTGGAGGAGCGGGGAAGCAAACCTGGTTCACCAGATTACCAGTCCACCGCTCTTAACCACTACATCATGCTGGCTCTAGGAAAAACAGAACAGTTTAGTTTGGAAAAGGGGGTGGGAACCAAGCAAGTGATTGTTTCACAATCAACTGAGTGGGTAGAAACACAGTTGCACTCTGATGGAAGACCTGTTCAGATGGAAACCTCTTTGATGACCAGCTTAGGGCTATAGTGCTAACTTTTCAAATGTTCATTGTTTCTTGGTGTATTCTCAATGACAAGGCAAGCCAGGGTGGTTTGGGCCATGATCTCATGTTGAGTTGAAGTGCGTTGTTATTCCAGGTCCCATAACAGCAGTCCCTCCCTTTTTCTCAGCATCGCATCGCAATATATTCAGCTGAGACTTCCCATTAGATTTTGTGGTGGGTGGGGAGGACAGCATACTGTTCTGAAGCCCACAGGGAGAGAGAAGAACAACTATGTATGTGAGACAGATAAGGAGATAAAGATAAAGAGATGTTTAGGGAAGCTTTTAATGTTTAGTAGATTATTGTATTTTAATATTCTGTTGGAAGCCGCCCAGAGTGGCTGGGGAAACCGAGCCAGATGGGCTGGGTATAAGTAATAAATTATTATAATATATTATTATTATTATTATTATTATTATTATTATTATTATTATTATTATTATTATTATTATTATTATTAGAGAAAGAAATATTATTTTTTGTGGGAAAACCGGCAGTGTGCCTTGCCCTGCTGTGACTGCTTTTGTTCAGATGAGAAAATGTTGGTGTGTGTGTGTGTGTGTGTGTGATCATTGTGTGTCACTGTGCAGCTAACTGTGCAGACAAGGTGATGTTCTTAGACCCCAGAAGGTCCGTTCCAACGAAGCAGGATAGTCCAATGGGCGTAATCAAAGCTTGAACATAAATGGCATTTGATTTTACCAACCCATCGGAAAAATCCCCTGCCAGCACATACCTTGCTGAGGCAGCAGTAGCAACAAAACAATTGCTGCCTGCCAAGGGGTGCTGCTGCTTCTCCCCTCTCCCACCCCTTGGCGACCCCCCCCCCAGGTCCTCCGGAAACCGTTCGGATCTTTCATGTGGCTTAAAAAATTTCCAGCTCCTAATTCCGTTCTTTCCTTAAAGCATTTTGCAAGTCCATTTATTGCTCGTGAAAAAGGAAGATTAATAGCTTGAGTCAGGCATAATGCAGGAAAGCACCAGATAGGTTTCCTCGGGCGGCTCTGCCGCAGCAGCTGCCACCCCCTCTGGCTTCAGCCTTGGGCCTCTCTGCCTGGAGGGGCTGATCCTGCTCTCCGGCTGCCGCCAAGGGCCTCCAACTGTGTGATAGTTTGGACATGTGGAGTCCTGGAGAAGGAAGATGAAGCCTTGCCAACTCCGCGCATTGAAAAGCTGTGACTCAGACCAACCCCCTACCACCATGAAATGATCCTGGGGTTTCAAACAAAACCATCCTTTTTCACACCGGCTTTCATCTGCTTTGCTCTTTTCGCAAAGTCAAGGGCTCTCTCAAGCTTTTGCTGATTGGAAAATGCATTGTCCCAACCAAACGATTTGCTTTGTTGTGTGTATAAGGCTGCAAACACACCATGCATTTGAAGCACATTCAGAGCGTATGATGTACGCTTGCATTCCAAAGTATCCTGGGAACTGTAGCTCACCCCTCACAGAGCTACCATTCACAGCACCCATAACAAACTACAGTTCCCAGGATTCTCCAAAGGGCATCATGTGCTTCAAAGGTATGATGTGTTAGGGTGGACTGCCTGGCCAGAGTGGTTCATGCTCTGGTTATCTCCCGCTTGGACTACTGCAATGCGCTCTATGTGGGGCTACCTTTGAAGGTGATCTGGAAACCACAACTAATCCAGAATGCAGCTGCTAGACTAGGGACTGGGAGCGGCTGCCGAGACCACATAACACAGGTCTTGAAAGACCTACATTGACATACCAAAAGAAATGAGGACTTTATTTATGTATGCCACTACAGCAGCAAGAATGTTGATTGCACAAAATTGGAAGACTGGAGAAATGCCAGCTAAAGAACAATGGCAAGAGAAGTTGATGAACTATGCAGAACTGGCAAAAATGACAGAAAGACCAAGAGAAAAAGACAACAGAGACTTTGAAAAAGATTGGGAACCATACATATTATATTTGCAGAAACAAAGGCAATAGACTTGATGGCAGGAGTTAAATAAACATCCACATTATTAGCATCAGAAAATGTTTGGAAGATAGTGAAATAAGGTGGTGTATTTAATTTTATTTTTATGTTTTAAAGGTTTGATGTTGTGTTATTAATAACTTTTTCTGTTGAGAGATAGCAAAGCGGGTGAAAATAGAAACAAACCAGAAACGCAAGTTGGGGGAAGTCTTGGGGGGGAGGGAGGGAGGAATATATAGGAAAAGTTAAGATTTGAGATGTGTGTAATGAACGAAAATGAAAAATGAATAATTTTTTTTTGTTAAAAAAAGAAAGACCTACATTGAATCCCACTTTGAGCACAATTCAAAGTGTCAGTGCTGACCTTTAAAGCCCTAAATGGCCTCAGCCCAGTATACCTGAATGAGCGTCTCCACCTCCATCGTTTGGTGATGAGGTCCAACTCTGAGGGTCTTCTGTGGTTCCCTCCTTGCGATAAAGCCACTTCCAACATCAGGAGGAGGTGGTGTTGCGGGCTCACGCCCCCAACAAATCGTGCGGTGGCTGGCTTCAGCCCCGTGCGACCAGGGCAATCCTCAGACCCAGAGCCAGCCAATCGCCTGGCTCCGGGGGCGTGGCCTGGGTCATTTAAGGCCGGCACGGCCCCGAGATCTCCCCTTTTCATCCACGCAGCTGATTAGGTTTCCCACCCACCCTTTAGGTCTTCCTTCTGACCTTGCTATGGACTTCAGTTGGTCACTGTTGAGGGGCCTGGTAGGAATTTTTTCCACTTGGCGAATTGGCACCGGCCATTTGGTTTTTTTTGCCTACCTCGTAGCAAATCGTCACAACATCTTTGGTTTGGCAGTAAGGCATTGGTAGGGGTATTATTATGTAGATGTGTTGGGGGAGCGCCATCACCTCCCCCAAATATTGAAGGGTAGTCTGGTAAAGGATTCTGGGGGGTGTTGCCTCGTCCGAAACCTATGGAGGCCAGGGCCTAAAGCACGCCCCCGAGCGGTGACCCCGGGGGGAGTTCCTAGTGATGTGCATCACAGGGTCCCCCTGCTGGTGTTAACCCTTTCCGGTTTTCATGCCAACAGGCTGAATCCGGATAGTCGGATAGGACCAATGCCTCTTACCTGTAACCAATAAAGTTGTGGCCAATTTTTGCCCATTAACCTAAAATAACAGTGTCCTGTGTCTTTATTTATTCCAGCTGGTGGGAGGTGGGAATCGCCACGCAAGTGAGGTTATAGGGATTGCTAGGGGGAAAACCCTGGAGAAGAGGGGACTTAGGTAGCTGTTGTGGTGTGGGGACCCTCAGTCTCTGCAGCTGCTTCAAGGGGGCAAGACCCACGGAACATGAGCTGCTGTTCTCATTAGGCCTGACACTCTGGTGCAGATCCTTGAAGCCTTACTCCAATGAAGCTCTAACATGCCCTTTTGATCCTGGATTTCAGAAAAGCTACGCTTGGCAGAAAGAGAAACCAGCTTCTCATCTCCTTCTTGTGTTAGGTTTCTTTCCACATTTCCAAATAGTGACCAGTTTATTTCACAAGGTGCAAAAGATAAAGGAGTCAGAAGCCGGTCCGAAGTGGGAGGAATTGGAGGCAGTGTAATGCAAAGGTTTTACATCCTTTCTCCAGTAGCAATAACCTGGATATTTCCCAATTCCAATCCTGGTCCAAATACCTGAAGATATTCTACATTCTGCAACATTTGGAAGCACTTTTCCAACATCAATCTCAATTTCTTCCACTATTTCTAATTTTTCAATAACGGGCCGGAGGGAAAGACCTGGGGTGGGGGAATTTTTTTCCTGGTTGTGTTCCAAGATTTCACTCTTTTACTTTCAATTCTGTCCTTCCATCTGATCAACAAGTTTATTTCATTTCAAAGTGCTCTATAGCCAGCGATCCATATCGCTTCCTGTGAGCTCCACAGAACCAGCATGTTTTTAATTCTCCCTTATGCTACGTGCGTATGGTTATTGCTGCTTATATGAGAAGTGGATTCTTCTACATCTGAAAAGCATCGCTGTCTGAACTAGAAAAGTACAGGGCCAGAAACAGCGCTCAGAATTTAGAACAGAGTCCCTCTGTAGGGGCATGGTTAAGTGATTAAACAATCTAAAATCACGGCTTTTATTTGCTGGAGTTATATTAACTTTTAACTAGTTAGAATATAGAATATAAAGGGACGCGGGTGGCGCTGTGGGTTAAACCACAGAGCCTAGGACTTGCCGATCAGAAGCTTGGTGGTTCGAATCCCCATGACGGGGTGAGCTCCTGTTGCTCGGCCCCTGCTCCTGCCAACCTAGCAGTTCGAAAGCACATCAAAGTGCAAGTAGATAAATAGGTACTGCTCCGGCGGAAAGGTAAACAGCGTTTCTGTGTGCTGCTCTGGTTCGCCAGAAGCGGCTTAGTCATGCTGGCCACATGACCTGGAAGCTGTACGCCGGCTCCCTCAGCCAATAAAGTTAGATGAGCGCCGCAACCCCAGAGTCGGTCACGACTGGACCTAATCGTCAGGGATCCCTTTACCTTTTAGTTAGAATATATAAATGCTTTTTTGCGCGTGATGGAACTCAGTGGCAGGGAGTTCCAGGACCTCTGTCTTTGCTGTTCACTTTGATCAAGAGAGGGGTACTGGCAACTCATTTTTTTTGCACATATTTATGTATGTAGAAGTTTTGGGTGACATCCAGTTGTGGACTTCCACTTGCACAACAGTACCACCCCTTCCTCTGTTCCCCCTTGAACTCCCACCATCCAGGGGTCTCCCAAAATCTGCTCCAGAGGGTTAGGCTACTTTCCAAAGCAGATTGGGGTAGGTGAGGGGCTTCAGGGCAAAGGAGAAGAAGGGGAAGCCTCACTGTGTGGGCAGAAATGCAATGTTGGAGTTAAGTTGCGGCTGCATGTCTAGAATCATGGTTTCCCCAAAATTTGTTATCACGAGTACCAGTCTTAAGGCACCTTTGCAATTAAATGTACCATGGTGGTCGTTGGCTGTCATTAGACCCCCACATCTCTTTCCTCACACCACAACCCTGAGCTGTGGAAGTAACCTTTGTGAACTGAAATGGCAGAGATATAAGCACGTGCTAAATTATTCTACTAAATGTAGCAGTACTTGAACATGAAATTTATTACGGTCAGAGACCAGCTTGAGAAACACAAATGGAACTACAATCCCGATAGCAAAACAAACATTTAAAACATGGAAGTTAAGACTTTTTATTTTATTTTTTAAGTTAGTACAGTAGTACCTCTGGTTACGTACTTAATTTGTTCTGGAGGTCCTTTCTTAACCTGAAGCACCACTTTAGCTAATGGGGCCTCCCGCTGCCGCCGCGGCGCTGGAGCACGATTTCTGTTCTCATCCTGAAGCAAAGTTCTTAACCCTAGGTAATATTTCTGGGTTAGCGGAGTCTGTAACCTGAAGCGTATGTAACCTGAAGTGTATGTAACCGGAGGTACCACTGTAGTGTTGTTAACAACATCTATCTATATCAATCAATCAATCATCAAATCATAGAATTGTAGAGCTGCGGGGGACCCCAAGGGTCATTTAGTCCAGCCCCCTCTGATGCAGGAACCTTATGCCCAACGTGGGGCTCAAACCCACAACCTTGAGAGGAAGCGTCTTATGCTCTACCACCTGAGCTATCCCAGCTCAGACATCTACCCTTTTTAGCCCTAGGGGCTCCTGGGTCAAACCCCTTCCAGCCAAATCCAAGACTGATTGGATTGTGTCCAATACCTTTAAACGTCTAGCTCTGTTAAAAAAATATTGCCCCCGAACGTACATTTACACTTGTTTATTTTGATCGAACAGAGTGGCTGGGATAAAAATATCTGTGATAGGATTACTAGGAGGAAAGCCTGCTGTAGGATGTAAAAACCTCTCAGGATGGGCTCCGTTCATAAACGCACATGCCTGGGTTTGAAAGGCGGATCCTGAGGTAGTTGTATTGTACATCTGTTCTCCTGACTTTTTAACCATGGAGTGCTAGTTTATTGCTGAGCTTAAGGATAAAAGAAGCAAGAAATGAAAGTTTTTTTGGAGGCGGGAGTTTCCTTCCTTCTAAGTACATTCAGATGTTTGCCTCCAAAGCCTAAGCCAGGCTTTGTTTCTAGCTTATTTCACCTTCCTGATGTGATTCAGGCTTCTTCTTTTTCTACCCAGAAAATATATATACTGTATACATATATCGTGAAGAATGGTGGCAATAGCACAGCAAAGGTCAAAGAGTACACATAATGATTAAAGAAACATCCCTCGGAAAGATTTTTGGTATCTTCTTTCTGAATACCGTACCAATGCTTAATGCAATGTGAAATATGACCTGCACCCTGATTGCTTTGGAGATGCCTCTGTCAGGTTGTCTCAAGTCTTTTGTTTTGCTTTGAGATTTTAAGCGCTGCTCCCTCCCTCTCCTTCTCTCTCTCTGCGGCAAGAAGCATCACGGGCACAGAGCCACTTAACCATTTCGGCATCCCCATCTATGGGATGCCTGATTCCCTTGTCATGAAGGCAAATATCTCCAGGGGTATAATTATTAGTTGAATATGAGCAGGTGGCGCAGAGTCCTGAAAGCCCAGAACCCAAAAAGTAGCTTGTATAGCATCCCATTACAAACAGCAAGCTCTCAAAGGAAAACATGAGCCCTAACCCCTGGATTGAATGTGTGGAGAGGTGGGGAAGGGGGGGGGGGGTTGAGTGTGTGAATGAGCAGCCTTCTGTTCCTCTCCCAGATCTCTGGACCAAAGCCAGTACCAGGGCAAGATTTAGGTTTGATGAGGCCCTAAGCTACTGAAGGTAATGGGGCCCTTGATATGTCCAGCTGTCCTTTGTCTACAACAAATTGTTGCTGTTTTTTGTGTTGAATATATACTATATGGTCATTTATGGACCTCATAGGTATCTCAAGCCATTTGCCCATGTTGCCATGCAACCAGTCCATGCACAATGTAGGCACCCTATATATAAAGGTAAAGGGACCCCTGACCATTAGGTCCAGCCGTGACCGACTCTGGGGTTGCAGCGCTCATCTCGCTTTATTGGCCAAGGGAGCCAGCGTACAGCTTCTGGGTCATGTAGCCGGCATGACTAAGCCGCTACTGGTGAACCAGAGCAGCGCACGGAAACGCCGTTTACCTTCCCGCCGGAGCGGTACCTATTTATCTACTTGCACTGCATGCTTTCAAATTACTAGGTTGGCAGTTTCTATATATAGAAAGGAGCAAACCAGGGATATTTTAGGGAGCTGGCGAGCAGGCGGGGCCCATGACTTACATCAGAGGAGCCTACACAATGCAAAGCACTGTTGCTGGATGTAGGTTTTATTTTATTTGCTTTTTATCTTCTCTTTTGGAAATGTATTTCCAGTTGTTTTTCCCTTTAAATTTTGTTGGGGCCCCCAAGAGAGTGGAAATTGGAAACCCTTGATGAGCTACAGCAATTGATCCAGTCATCTGTTAATAGATATCAGTCGAACTTGTGCTCACTCCTGACCTAGAAATATACAATGGAAGATGAAATATACTCTGAGTTGAGTGTGGATTTCATGCTCTTTATTCAGCTCATAGTAGTGAGGAATGAAAGTTCCCCCAAATATCTGCTTTATATACATTATTTACACAATGGGTTGCACATGATTGGCTAATTCCTGGATTCTCCTGTAGGCCAATCAGGTTGCGGATTCACTTCCACCTGGAGCTGGATTGGGTGGCTCCTGCAGACTAATCAGACTGCTGCATTCTGAATCCTCTTGTTCTAGGACCAGTCAGACTGCTGTATTTGGATCCTATTCAACTCAGTACATAACAGAAGACATATATATGAGCATTTGGCGACCCCCCCCAGGCCCTGCTCTGTCATTTCCCATCAGATCTGGTGATGTCCTGGTGTGCCAGTCTTCTTGGCTGTCCAGCTGCCATTTGCCACCCTTCTTTGATGACCTGCTGAATTGCCTACGAAGTGCTGTTTGCCTCCCCTTTCCGTCTTCTACAACCTTTCTCTCAATCCTGAAAAACCAGAGGGAGAGGGTGAAATGCCAAACATCATTCACAGTGAATAGCTGAATCCTTTTCTGGAACAATTGAAGGGCTGAGTCTTCATTCAGCTGTTGGGCAAGGATAAAACAGAGCAAGGGGAAGTTGGAAACAGTGCGATCAGGAAGTCACAGGGGATATATCACCACTATTTATGTGAAGGATGGTTTATTTATCTAAAAGCAAGATTGCTTTGGCTTAAGTTGTATTGCACACCCTCCTATGCAATAGGATGAAATTGACACAGGATGTGCCTAGATGTCAGTTTTCTGCATTTCTGGTTGTGCAATTCTCCCCTAACCAAAAGTGTGAGAAGCAACACACAGAAGGGGGGGGGGAGGTTTAAAAGTTGTTTGGGTTATATGAAAGACTTCCTGGGCAAAATTCCACTTGGATTGTGCCACCTGTGACCAGGGCTGGATTTAGGTTGGATGAGGCCCTCAGCTCCTGAAGGTAATGGGGCCCCTTCTATGTCCAGCTGTCAACAACAAATTGTCGCTGTTTTTGTGTGTTGTATATGCTATACAGTGGTACCTCAGGTTAGGTTACATACGCTTCAGGTTACATACACTTCAGGTTACAGACTCCGCTAACCCAGAAATAGTGCTTCAGGTTAAGAACTTTGCTTCAGGATAAGAACAGAAATCGGGCTCCGGCAGTGCGGTGACAGCAGGAGGCCCCATTAACTAAAGTGCTGCTTCAGGTTAAGAACAGTTTCAGGTTAAGAATGGACCTCCGGAACGAATTAAGTACGTAACCCGAGGTACCACTGTATGGTAATTTATGGACCTAATAGGTATCTCAAGCCATTTGCACATAACAAAATATGTATTTTATCAAAGTAATTATTGAACTGAAATACAATTGGAAATGTATTTCCTTTATTTTTCTTTTTTTTCCCCTTTCTTTTTTTTTGGGGGGGGGACGACCCAAAAGATCCGGTGCAGACCGAGACTCCTCTGGTTCCGAGTCCGAGTCCGAGTCCTAGGCCATCACAGCCAGCTCCTGCTGGGCTGAAGCTTGCAAGCTGCACAATTGTCTCAATTTTTATTTTTTCTTAAAGGCACTCTCGCTCACCTGGAGAGTAAAGCCTTCTACCTGCCTTCAGGTCGGACCTAGAGCCCTGTATGAAAAAGTACAAGTTAGACTGGCTATTTATAATTTATTAAGTTCTTGAAATTGGCAGTAGCAGATGCTGCGGGTGTCTATAAAAAAAATACTCGCTAGCTGTACTGTGATTATGATTTTTTTTTTTTTTTGGCCTTTATTCCTTTTGTGCACATGACTTTTGCTGCTGCAGAAATTTGCGGTCTTGGGAGTTAACGCAATACTTTTCACCAGGAAGCTAAATCAAAACCAATGTTTGCTTGGTTAACAAGCTAGTTAATCAAAAGCTTGCATACAGATGTTGGACTAATGATAATAATAAAAAAAGATATCGCCTTTCTCATGTTGGATCTCTGCATTTTGTAGACGCAGTGGATGGAACGGCTTTATTCTGATCCGCCCAGTTTCGGAAAGCACAGCTGACGTTTCCAGCAGATCTTTGAGGAATGCGGCTAGGCTGCCATGCAGCTGCAAGGCTGGCTTGTATAGCTCTGTCCTCTTCAGTCTGTTGCAAAGTGGAATTATTTTCATCTGTGCACCGGCTCTCAGTGGTTAAGGGGATCCTCATGCAGATTGTTCTGAGCTATGCACAGTATCCACTAGGAGGCGATTTGAAAGCCAGATCTCACATTCTGAGACTCTGAAGATTGTCTGTGTTCATTTACCTCACTTATATTCAGTCAAACTTTCCTCCCAACAGGCAAAAAGCTGAATATTTTGGTTTGCATGAAACACGCTTTGCACAATAGAAACATTATCTACATACAGCTGAAACATGGACTATACAGTGGTACCTTGGGTTACATACGCTTCAGGTTACATACGCTTCAGGTTACATACGCTTCAGGTTACACACTCTGCTAACCTAGAAATAGTGAAAATAAAAAAAATTCCTTCCAGTAGCACCTTAAAGACCAACTAAGTTAGTTCTTGGTATGAGCTTTCGTGTGCATGCACACTTCTTCAGATACTAGATACTAGAAATAGTATCAGATACTTCAGATACTAGAAATAGTGCTTCAGGTTAAGAACTTTGCTTCAGGATAAGAACAGAAATTGGGCTCCGGCGGCGCAGCGGCAGCAGCAGGAGGCCCCATTAGCTAATGTGGTGCTTCAGGTTAAGAACAGTTTCAGGTTAAGAACGGACCTCCGGAACGAATTAAGTACTTAACCCGAGGTACCACTGTATAGAGAAGAAGGGACATAACTAGAAGCGAGAATAATCTGCACAAGGACATGGCCAGGTAAATTATAATTTAAATCAGTTTATGAAATCAGCCGGGTCTTCTGCCCTTTTTCTGTTCCCCTAATGCAAAATAAAGGAAATAAAAATTAAATAAAAACTTCATGTAATTCTAAACTCTAAAACTTTGGGCATACTAATAATTCAGAGAATGCTGGGCTACTTGAGAAAACGACTGTGGCGTGATCTTAACATAGGCCATTGCTTTATAGCAGTGATGGCCAAACTTGGCCCTCCAGCTGTTTGGGGACTACAACTCCCATGACCCCTAGCTAACAGGACCAGTGGTCAGGGATGATGGGAATTGTAGTCCCAAAACAGTTGGAGGGCCAAGTTTGGCCATCACTGCTTTACAGTCTGTAATGTGTATGGGTTGCTCATGCGTAAGTTGCCGCCTCTCCAGGCTTTGTTGCCTTGCTAAACCTTTCAGTCTGGGCAGCCCTTCACTTCGTGGCTGCCTCAGTCGCTGGCAGAATCCGTCAGTGGGCGTTTCTTAAATCTTTTCCAACATAAAAGTTGTTTGAAACCCAGTCTCCTCCTACTCTCTCTGCGCGGAAGTCTTCTGCGCAGGGTGGGCGTGGGTAGCGGAGGACCCGTGCTCTCCCCGCTGGTGTCCAGTGAAGAGTCCTGGAGCCCTCTCGCCGATTCCCCCATCAGCTCCTCTATATCCCTGGTGTTGCGCTGATTTGCTTCCCCATCTGCGGAGCTGCCTCTCTCCCTGCTGGGCCCTTCTCCAGCATCATTTGAGAGCCTTCCCTCCGCCTCTAGATCTGATGTCAGTTCCCTGACACAGTCATACCTCATGCTACGTCCACTTCATGTTACCTTCTTTCAGGTTACGTCCCACGGCAACCTGGAAGTACCAGAAAGGGTTACTTCCGGGTTTCACCGCCCGCGCATGCGCAGAGGCACAAAATGACATCATGTGCATGCGCAGAAGTGGTGAATTGCAACCCCCGCATGTGCAGACGCACCGCTGCGGGTTGTGCTCTTTTCATGTTGTGAATGGACCTCCAGAACGATCATATAATCTTTGTATGAGTAACATAGCAAAATTGTGCACACATTAATGTAGTAGTTTATTAAAAGCCTTCACTGCATCCCTGTATTGCTAACTGCTGTTAACATTTTGCAAAAATTCTATTGTAAGTAAATTGACAGTTTTCACTGTAGATCACCAAAATCTATTTCTGGTCGCTACAGGCCATCGAGTGGCCATATTTGTGGGTCCCTCCCTCAATTCTTTTGAGATTTTTGGTACAGTTCAGATTTTATACATAACCAATGAACGATCTGTGAAGTCTGGGCATCGTATTTCCATTCAAAGCATTGTCATACTATAGAGATAATTCCAAGGTTTGTCCTGGAACCAGGGCAGATGAGATGGAAAGAGATATTTTTCACTTACTTATAGACTGGACTGATGCACACCAGAAAGTCCTCCCAATGTTGTATTTAAAAAAACACAATGGATGTGTCGGACCCTCCATATGACCGAGCTGTAATGGCTCTCCTCCGGCCGTATCTTTGGAATCCATCTAGGCTCTCCTCTGACGGTGATTAACGACCTAAGCCTTTGAATGAGACTTCAAGCACGCTCCCCATTACGCAGAGTACCCAGACAGCAGCAGAAGAGCCAGAAATATGTGCTACATTGCTACTTTTATTTCTAACTACAGTGGTACCTTGGGTTAAGTACTTAATTCGTTCCGGAGGTCCGTTCTTAACCTAAAACTGTTAGAATCATAGAATCATAGAATCATAGAATCATAGAGTTGGAAGAGACCACAAGGGCCATCGAGTCCAACCCCCTGCCAAGCAGGAAACATCATCAGAGCACTCCTGACATATGGTTGTCAAGCCTCTGCTTAAAGACCTCCAAAGTAGGAGACTCCACCACACTCCTTGGCAGCAAATTCCACTGTCGAACAGCTCTTACTGTCAGGAAGTTCTTCCTAATGTTTAGGTGGAATCTTCTTTCTTGTAGTTTGGATCCATTGCTCCGTGTCCGCTTCTCTGGAGCAGCAGAAAACAACCTTTCTCCCTCCTCTATGTGACATCCTTTTATATATTTGAACATGGCTATCATATCACCCCTTAACCTCCTCTCCTCCAGGCTAAACATGCCCAGCTCCCTTAGCCGTTCCTCATAAGGCATCGTTTCCAGGCCTTTGACCATTTTGGTTGCCCTCCTCTGGACACGTTCCAGTTTGTCAGTGTCCTTCTTGAATTGTGGTGCCCAGAACTGGACACAGTACTCCAGGTGTGGTCTGACCAGAGCAGAATACAGTGGCACTATTACTTCCCTTGATCTAGATGCTATACTCCTATTGATGCAGCCCAGAATTGCATTGGCTTTTTTAGCTGCCGCGTCACACTGTTGGCTCATGTCAAGTTTGTGGTCAACCAAGACTCCTAGATCCTTTTCACATGTACTGCTCTCAAGCCAGGTGTCACCCATCTTGTATTTGTGCCTCTCATTTTTTTTGCCCAAGTGCAATACTTTACATTTCTCCCTGTTAAAATTCATTTTGTTTGTTTTTGCCCAGTTCTCTAATCTGTCAAGGTCGTTTTGAAGTGTGATCCTGTCCTCTGGGGTGTTAGCCACCCCTCCCAGTTTGGTGTCATCTGCAAATTTGATCAGGATGCCCTTGAGTCCATCATCCAAGTCGTTGATAAAGATGTTAAATAAGACCGGGCCCAAGACAGAACCCTGTGGCACCCCACTAGTCACTCTTCTCCAGGATGAAGAGGAACCATTGATGAGCACCCTTTGGGTTCGGTCAGTCAGCCAGTTACAAATCCACTGAGTGGTAGCAGAGTCAAGACCGCATTTTACCAGCTTCTTTACAAGAATATCATGGGGCACCTTGTCAAATGCCTTACTGAAATCAAGGTAGGCTATATCCACTGAGTTCCCTTCATCTACCAGGCTTGTAATTCTGTCAAAAAATGAGATCAGGTTAGTCTGACATGACTTATTTTTCAGAAATCCATGCTGACTATTGGTGATCACAGCATTCCTTTCTAGGTGCTCACAGACTGTTTGCTTAATGATCTGCTCCAGAATCTTCCCTGCTATTGATGTCAGACTGACTGGGCGGTAATTATTTGGGTCCTCTCTTTTCCCCTTTTTGAAAATAGGGACAACATTTGCCCTCCTCCAGTCTGCCGGGACTTCGCCTGTTCTCCAGGATTTCTCGAAGATGACTGCCAGTGGTTCTGAGATCACATCTGCCAGTTCTTTTAATACTCTTGGATGCAGTTCATCTGGCCCTGGAGACTTGAATACATCTAAACTAGCCAAATATTCTTGTACTGTCTCCTTAGTTATTCTGGGCTGTGTTTCCTTTGCTGAATCATTTGCTCCAAATTCTTCAGGTCGGGCATTGTTTTCTTTATCGGAGAAGACTGAGGCAAAGAAGGCATTGAGGAGTTCAGCCCTTTCTGTGTCCCCTGTTTGCATTTCACCATCTTCTCCTCTGAGTGACCCCACTGTTTCTTTGTTCTTCCTTTTGCTACGAACATACCCATAAAAGCCTTTTTTGTTGCTTTTAACCTCTCTAGCAAGCCTGAGTTCATTCTGTGCTTTAGCTTTTCTGACTTTGTGTCTACACGTGCTGGCTATTTGTTTGAATTCCTCTTTGGTGGTTTCCCCCCTTTTCCATTTTTTGTACACATCCTTTTTTAATCTTAATTCAGTTAAAAGTTCTTTAGATAGCCACCCTGGCTTCTTTAGGCACCTTCCATGTTTCCGTCTCATTGGTATTGCCTGACGTTGTGCTTTTACTATCTCCCTCTTAACAAACTCCCAGCCATCATGAACTCCCTTTCCTTTTAGTATTGCTGTCCATGGGATCTCACCCAGCACTTCCCTAAGTTTTATGAAGTCGGCTTTCTTAAAGTCAAGAAATTGAGTCCTAGTATGCTTGGCTGCTCCTTTCCGCTGTATAGTAAACTTCAGAAGAGCATGATCACTCGCGCCTAATGATCCTTCCACTTCTACCCCACTAACCAGGTCATCAACATTGGTTAGGACCAGATCTAAAATGGCTGTTCCTCTTGTTGCTTCTCCCACTTTCTGGACAATGAAGTTGTCTGCAAGGCCAGTGAGGAATCTGTTTGACCTTATGCTCTTGGCTGAGTTTGACGTCCAACAAATATCCGGGTAATTGAAGTCCCCCATTACTACTATCTCCCTTCCTTTTGCATGCTTGGCCATCTGTTCCAGGAAGGCATCATCTATGTCCTCCGTTTGGCTTGGGGATCTATAGTAAACTCCCACAATGAGGTCTCTGTTATTCTTCTCTCCCTTAATTTTGACCCAAATGCTCTCACATTGGCTTTGAGGTTCTAAATCTTGGATCTCTTCACAGGTATACACATCCCTGACATATAACGCCACTCCTCCTCCTTTCTTGTCTGGTCTGTTTCTCTGAAATAGATTGTATCCCCCCATTATTACATTCCAATCGTAGGACTTATCCCACCAGGTTTCAGTGATGCCTATTATGTCATATTTAGTTTGCTGTACCAAGAGCTCAAGCTCATCTTGTTTATTTCCCATGCTTTGCGCATTAGTGTACAGACATTGAAGTCCATTAATCATTCCCCCGTGTCTCTTATTTAAGGATTTTTTCCTCCCACCACTAGGTCCGCGTGCTGTTTGCTCCATTTGGTCTATGACATTTGGATGATCATCTTCATTAATTGATAGACTCCTACCTTCAGGAGCACTGTCTCCCTCCCCCACATTAGTCAGTTTAAAGCCCTCCTGATGAGGTTTCTGAGATTTTTGGCAAAAACATTCCTCCCAACCGTTGTGAGGTGCAGCCCATCACTTGCCAGAAGTCCATCTTCAAGAAACTGCAGTCCGTGATCTAAGAATCCAAACCGTTCCTGTTTACACCATTTGCGAAGCCAGCTGTTCACTTCCACTATTTTCCCCTCTCTCCCTGGGCCACGTCGTTCAACTGGGAGGACAGACGAGATGACAATTTGTGCATTTAGTTGCTTCAATTTCCTGCCGAGAGCCTCGTAGTCTCTTTTGATCTGCTGGAGGCTATTGCTTGCAGTGTCATTGGTTCCCACATGAACCAAGAGGAAGGGGTATTTGTCAGTGGGTTTTATGATTCCTTGCAGTCGTTCAGTTACATCTTGGATCTTAGCCCCGGGGAGACAGCACACTTCCCGAGACATCTTGTCAGGCCCACAGTTAACTGTTCTTAACCTGAAGCTAACTGTTAACTGTTAACTGTCAGTTAACTGTTCTTAACCTGAAGCACCACTTTAGCCGCTGGAGCACGATTTCTGTTCTCATCCTGAAGCAAAGTTCTTAACCCGAGGTACTATTTCTGGGTTAGTGGAGTCTGTAACCGGAAGCGTATGTAACCTGAAGCGTCTGTAACCCGAGGTACCACTGTACGCAGGACAGAAAAGAACATGTGTCTCCTCTCTGTGAGAGATGGAGAACAACAGGACAAAGAAACAGGAAACAAGTAACATCAACATCCGTCTCCCTTCTCCCGTGAGACTTCCAACAGTCTGGAATGTCAACAGAGTCTTGTGATTCCAATAATTGCACAGTGGCATGACAGAACTCTAACAGGAAGATCACAGCAGGCCAATAGTTTGCCCATATGGGATTCTCTCAACCAGGAAATGTCAGTTCTGAAACTGTAGCCCCAACGAGGTGAATGATGGCAACGCTTATTGAATTGCAGGGATGTGGCAGCCCTGGTGTAGCAAGAAGAAAAGGACGTTCAGTGAAAAGGTAATTATAGGATGAGATTTTTAAAATAAACACATGGGGAAAGAGCAGCTGCTTTTCTTTGAGTTTTTCCAACATACTCACACCCATATGTGCCCATTTCTAAAAAAAATAAAAATAAGAAGCAATAAAAATTGCAGCCAGAACATTCTGCATGGTATTGCCACAATAAAGTGGATAAATCATCTATGGCAGGGATTCCCAGTTCTTCCCAAGCCCAATAAAGCAATTCTTGTAATCCTCAAACTCTCCACAGGCTGCTTTGCTGAAGTATCAGCTGTAGAAATCCAGCCCTGACAATAGATTTAATGGCTAGGAGTGCCACCGGATAATAGGATGCTCATAGCACATGCCCTGAGAGGGAGGGGATATGGGAATGTGGGATGTGATACATAAGTAGCAGTCAAGTACCACATTCCTTGTTTTCCTAGAGTGGACATGCAAGGGGATGTTTGGTCCAGCCAGTCAGAACTTCCTGTTTCCTCCTGGGCTGGGACAAACTTCTTTTAGCATGTGACTAGAGGTGGGCATGACCTTACACACACAGGTAACAAAACCATAGCTGTCAACCGTCCCTAATTTGGTGGGAAACTCCCTTATCCCAGCACCATGTCCCGCTGCTTTCCCTTATTGATGATGTCCCTTAAATTTCCCGGGTTTCAAAGGAAGCAGCTCCTCTCCCTCCCTCCCTGCCAGCCAGGGAGCAGGGAGGCTCCAATTGTGTCGCTTGGCTGCGTTGCTCACCCAATAAGGAGTCTAAGAACGACTGGCGGATGGAGCTTGCATGCCTTGTGCCAATCAAATCAGCCGTGTTGCCTGGGGATTCGCCTTTGCTCAGCGCTTCACAGTGGAGAGGTGACGGTGGTTTTCATTGCTGCATCTCCTTTGCCGGGTTGCTGCGCTGTGGGAACCACCGCTTGAAGCTTCGTTTGGCTTCTGGCTGGGCTTTTTGCCTTTGGCTCAGAGGTTGAACATACCTGTGCCCGGAAAATCCCTTATTTTGGCTGCTGATCCCTGTGGGTGAGCCAGTGTGGTGTAGTGGTTAAGAGCGGTAGTCTTGTAATCTGGGGAACCGGGTTCGCGTCTCCGCTCCTCCACATGCAGCTGCTGGGTGACCTTGGGCCAGTCACACTTCTTTGAAGTCTCTCAGCCCCACTCACCTCACAGAGTGTTTGTTGTGGGGGAGGAAGGGAAAGGAGAATGTTAGCCGCTTTGAGACTCCTTAAAGGGAGTGAAAGGCGGGATATAAAATCCAAACTCTTCTCTCTCTTCTCTTCTATTTTCGAGGCTGCTGGTCCCTTATTTTCAAATCTGTAAGTTGATAGCTATGAACAAAACCACAGGACATGCAGCCCCCTTCCTCTTTCCTCTCTTTGACTCCCTCCATCATAGAAGCAACAGCTTTTTAGCTAGAGATGCCCTATTGCCCTATTGGCTTCCAGCCAAAAGAGGACACTGGGATTATTCCCACATGGGATAGTTCCACATGTATATACTTTGTAACCAAGTCTGCCTTCAGGGATCCACTGTGAACTGATGATGTGAGTAAATATCTTTTATATACTTTAAATAAGATTGCCGTGTGTTCATTCTTTTGAGAGGGATAAGAAGCGGACCAGGAACATACAGTTCAATACTGAATTGTATGATTTTGAGAGGCTTAAACAAAGCCTGCAACCAGCTACCCGCTGTGTGTTGAAAGGTGAATGTAAAACTTTGCTAAGTAAAGGAACTTGCTAGCGCAAGTTAGGAAAGATATTAATAAACAATATGTTATGTACTGAGTTGAATAGGATCCAAAATGCAGCAGTCTGATTGGTCCTAGAACAATGCAGCAGTATGATTGGTCCGCAGGAGCCACCCAATCCAGCTCCAGGTGGAAGTGAATCCACAACCTGATTGGCCTACAGCAGAATCCCAGAATTAGCCAATCACGTGGGACCCATTGTGTAAATAATGTATATAAAGCAGACATCATGGGGGAACTTCCATTCCTCCTCAACACTATGAGCTGAATAAAGAGCATGAAATCCACTCTCGACTCCGAGTATATTTCACAATATATCCTCTCCCGCTTCCCTGAACATTCCCACAGGGAATTGTAGTGGGCCACTCCCAGCACCTAAAAAAGGCTAGTGGATGTGGAGGGCAGGCCCATGGTGTGCATGGATCGCTCATGACATGATAGCCATCTTCAAATATCTCAAGGCCTGTCACATGGAAGATGGAGCAAGCTTGTTTTCTCCCACTCTGGAAGGTAGGACTTGAACCCATGGCTTCAAGCAACAAGAAAGGAAATTCTGACTAATCTTTCTGACAGTTAGAGCTGCTCAGCAGTGGAACGGACTTCCTTGGAAGATGCTGGACTCTTCTTCCTTGGAGGTTTTCAAGCAGAGGCTGGATGGACATCGGTCATGGATGCTTGAGCTGAGATTCCTGCATTGCAGAGGGTTGGATGAGATGACTCTCAGGGTCCCTTCCAACTCTAAGATTCTATGACTCTTGGAGCTGCAAATGGTGAAGTATGAAGCTCCCACGGTTCCTAGCATGCCACTTTGCATGCCGTGATGACCAGCTGATTGGTGGGGCTTCCATGCGTAACGCTAAGCAAAAACGGGCCGCATGAAGCTATTGTGATGTCAAGTGATTGACAGGTGGGTGGTGCCACCCCTGTCAAACTTAGTCAGTGGTGGGCAGCTTCTCCTGCAGTATACCCTTCACTGAGATGGAGAGAGGCTATTTCTGCCTCCGCCTTCTGCAGGGGTCAGCAAACCTTTTCAGCAGGGGGTCGGTCCACTGTCTCTCAGACCTTGTGGGGGGCCAGACTATATTTTGGGGGAAAATATGAACCAATTCCTATGCCCCGCAAATAACCCAGAGATGCATTTTGAATAAAAGGGCACATTCTACTCATGTAAAAACACGATGATTCCCGGACTGTCAGTGGGCCGTATTTAGAAGGTGATTGGGCCAGATCTGGCCCCCGGGCCTTAGTTTGCCTACCCATGGCCTTCTGCTTCATCTGAGACAAGCAGCTGATTGCAGCAGGAGTAACACAGACCTTCCTTGCCTTTTTTACCCTACGGGTCCTCTAAGCCCAATGTTCAGGAGTGGCACAGCTATGCTTTATCCCTGGCCACAATTATGAGATGGAACATACCACCCACTTACAGTGTGATTGTTGTGGGTCTCACCTAAAAGTAAGGTGGGGAAATTGCGAGGGGAGTTATCTGACAAACATGACATCATTACCATAAGCAGGAACAAGCTGTTCAAGATGACTGATTGGTTCTTCACCTGCACACTATAAGATGTCTTCTACATTGTGGCCAACTAATTCCAGAAAGGCTTTGTGTGTGATTTCTGTCCTATTAGCTGATACACAATTCGGCTGTGAATCTTCTCTTTTGGACCTAGGAGCAAGAGATGAATAGATTGCCCTGAAACTGAAGTTAGTAGCGAAGATCAAAGCTCACGTGGCCGAGGTTTCATGAGTGCTCTCTTATTTAGCTAGTTTATTTAGAGCTTGCCTTCCTTCCAAGGAGCTTGAGGTCGAGAGTGCTGGCCCTAGTGATGGAGATGGAGACAACAGTTCTCTTGCAGCCGCTCTCGGAGAAACCGAGATCATCAAACCAACCCATTACTTAGGCTGTGATCCTAAAGTGGGCTGAAGATGTGCTTTGCCTGCCTTCTCTGTTCTGCAGGGTGGGAGGTTAGGGCAGAGGGTCGCTTTGAGCTCCTGCATCCTTTTTGTTAAGAATGAAAGAAGAGTTTGCTGGATCAGGCCCACGTCGTCCGGCATCCTGTTCTCGCAGGGGGAAACCAGATACCTGTGAGAATCTGGCAGGCGGGACCTAAGGTCTGTCCACCTGTAATTCCCAGCCACCGGTATTCAGAGTCATGCTGTGTCTGACAGCAGAGGTCAAACTTAGAAAAACAGCTATTTTTGCCCCATAGGGAACAATGAGATAGAAATTATTATTATTATTATTATTAAAATATTTTTATTAGTTTTTTTAACACATCATTTCCAACATTCATATAACATAATTTCTTATCTTATACAATGTCTTTCACTTCCGTCAGTTCCTCTGGTGATTTTCCTTTTTTATCACTTATTCTGCATTTCCTAATTTTCCTATTACTCTTAATTGTTATTAACTAATGATTAACTAATCATTAACTAATATTACTAATAGACAGCATCTTAAAAAGCAGAGACATCACCTTGCCAACAAAGGTCCGTATAATTAAAGCTATGGTTTTCCCAGTAGTGATGTATGGAAGTGAGAGCTGGACCATAAAGAAGGCTGATCGCCAAAGAATTGATGCTTTTGAATTCTGGTGCTGGAGGAGACTCTTGAGAGTCCCATGGACTGCAAGAAGTTCAAACCTCTCCATTCTGAAGGAAATCAGCCCTGAGTGCTCACTGGAAGGACAGATCCTGAAGCTGAGACTCCAAGACTTTGGCCACCTCATGAGAAGAGAAGACTCCCTGGAAAAGACCCTGATGTTGGGAAAGATGGAGGGCACAAGGAGAAGGGGACAACAGAGGACGAGATGGTTGGACAGTGTTCTCGAAGCTACCAGCATGAGTTTGGCCAAACTGCAGGAGGCAGTGGAAGACAGGAGTACCTGGCGTGCTCTGGTCCATGGGGTCACGAAGAGTCGGACATGACTAAACGACTAAACAACAACACAACAATATTTCTCTTCATAGTCTTTTTTGCAATATTTCAAATAATTCTCCTTGCAAAACTTCTTGCAATCCTACTAGCGTAATCTGTTCATTACAATTACTTTTCAAATAGTTCGTATATTTTCTTATGAGAATCTCTGGTCCCGCAGGTTTTGAATCCTTCCTGTTAGTTTGTGTAGCTCTGCCTAGTCCATCAGTTTCATCCTCCATTCTTCTATAGTCGGTAATTCTTCTTGTTTCCGTTTTTGTGCCAATAATATTCTTGCCACTGTCATTGCATATAAAAACAACTTACAATCCTATCTGATAGAAATCAGCTAGGGGGGGCTTTGAATCTTCCCCATATTTGCCCAGCAGACTCCTTTTCCAGCTGATACTGGGGGGGGGGGCAGGGATGTGGAATTGCTGTGGCAGTGGGCAAGGGGATTCCTGCATCAGATCTCCCTCCCCCCAGGTTGGGACTTTTCTCTCCTCCATGGGAGAGGAAAATCCGATGTGTCTGATGGCCTCTGAGATAGCCTCCCAGGGTCCACAGGGCTGCAAGGCTCAAATGTCAAAGGTGGAAGAGCCCGTTTTGTCTAGAAGCTGAACAAGCAAAATTGAGAGAAGACTATGTCTTCTTGCAGGTGCTGAGCGATACAACGGCGTGACGCCCGTTCTACATGGTTGCAGAATCTTACCCCAAACACTTCCATCATAAAAGATAGTGCATCATAACTGGCCCTGAATTGGGTCTCCACCCTGCAGCTGGCCCTATTGTTTCCCTCCGGAGACCTGGAGAAGACTTGTTCCATTGGTCCAATGGCAGAGATAGTCACGAGCGTCAAAGTGGTCAGACCTTTTATGGAAGAATATCTGTGCTCCAAAGCATAATAGTATTTTTATTTCAAAAAGTCTTGAAACAGAATTGTTTTCATATGATTCATCATGCTGAAAAATGTGTGTGAAGGTTTCAGTATATTTCGCCGACTAGCCGATAGCTCAAGCATTTCACGGTACATTTCAGCTGATGAAAAATAGTAACAAAACAGGAAATACCTTTTAAACATCTTTCTCAAAACCCGGGACTTGTTCACCCCTTAAAGGAGATAAAATTGGAGCACATAAAGTCTTTTACTGGCATCCATATCTCACTTGTGAAAAGCATTAAGCTATGCTAATTCTTATTACATTGCTCCCTTGCTGTCTGCAAACTGTTCTCGCTTCCCCAGAGAGCATTTGCAGAAGACAGCTCAGTTTGCTTTATGACAACTGAAGTGTACTGCAACTTGTTCACAGATTCACTTTGATGCAAAGAAGCGAGAGGGAATTTGCATTTGCAGAGCCTTTCCCTCACCAGACAGATTATTACTGGGAGCATGAAGTGGGTGGCTGGAACATGGCCTATGGCATATAGGCAATTTCTGGGTGCCTGGTCCGTATAGTTAAAGCTATGGTTTTCCCAGTAGTGATGTATGGAAGTGAGAGCTGGACCATAAAGAAGGCTGATCGCCAAAGAATTGATGCTTTTGAATTCTGGTGCTGGAGGAGACTCTTGAGAGTCCCATGGACTGCAAGAAGATCAAACGTATCCATTCTTAAGGAAATCAGCCCTGAGTGCTCACTGGAAGGACAGATCCTGAAGCCGAGACTCCAATACTTTGGCCACCTTATGAGAAGAGAAGACTCCCTGGAAAAGACCCTGATGTTGGGAAAGATGGAGGACACAAGGAGAAGGGGATGACAGAGGATGAGATGCTTGGACAGTGTTCTCGAAGCTACAAACATGAGTTTGACTAAACTGCGGGAGGCAGTGGAAGACAGGAGTGCCTGGTGTGCTCTGGTCCATGGGGTCACGAAGAGTCGGACACGACTAAATGACTAAGCAACGCCAACAACAACATTATCCTTTGCTTATGCTTGTTCCCTATTGTCCCTTCTCCCCCAAAGTTTTCCCCATTATCTCAATTTCTAGATTGCAGAGGTGAACTTTTGCCAGCTAAGCAGAAATAAAAAGGATAAATGTTTGAATAAACATGTTTAATAAGTTCCAGTATTGTATGCCAGAGGAGAAAATAAAATTAGAGCGCATTACTGTTATTACTTGCTTCAGATCCATTCTCTACAATAAATTAATGGTCTGTTTGTTTTCCTCTCCTGACTTTCCAACTTCCATGTGACAGCCCTTGAGATATTTGAAGATGGCCATTATATCTCCTCTCAGTCTCCTCTCTCAGGCTAAACATACCCAGCTCCTTCAACCATTCCTCATCAGGCTTGATTTCCAGACCCTTGATCTTCTTGATCACCCTCCTCTGCACACCTTCCAGCTTGTCAACATCCTTCTTAAACTGCAGTGCCCAGAATTGGACATAGTATTCTAGGTGTGGTCTGTCCAAGGCAGAATAGAGTGGTAGTATTAATTCCCTTGATCTGGATACTACACTTCTGTTGATGCAACCTAGAATAGCACTAGCATTTTTTTACTGCTGCATCACACTGTTGACTCATGTTAAGCTTGTGGTCCACCAAGACCCCTAGATCCTTTTTACACGTATTAAGCCAGGTGTCCCCCATCCTATATTTGTGCACCTGGTTCTTCCCCCCTAAGTGCAGAACCTGACATTTGTCCTTGTTGAAATTCATTTTGTTAGCTTGTGTCCAGTTCTCCAGTTTAAGGTCATTTTGAATTCTGATTCTGTCTTCTGCAGCATTAGCTACCCCTCACAGTTTGAGGTCACCTGCAAATTTAATGAGCATCCCCTCAGTTCCTTCATCCATGTCGTTATAAAGACTATGAACAACAATGGGCCCAGGACAGAACCCTGCGGCACCCCACTTATCACTTTTTTCCAGGGTGACAAGGAACCATTAATGAGAACTCTTTGGTCACTCAGTCAGCTACGAATCCACCTAACAGTTACCTCATTCAACCTACATTTTACCAGTCTCCTCGCGAGAATATCACGGGGGACTTTGTCAAAAGCCTTGCTGAAATCAAGATACACAGCATTCGCCTGATCCACCAAGCTAGTAATTCCATCAAAAATGAAATGAGATTTGTCTGGCATGACTTGTTTTTGAGAAACCCATGCTGGGTCTTGGTAATCACAGCATCCTTTTCTAAGTGCTCACAGGCCGACTGTTGAATTACCTGTTCTAGGACCTTTCCTGGTATTAATGTCAAGCTCACCTGTCAGTAGTTACCTGGGTCTTCCCCCCCCCCTTTTGAAGATGGGGACAACATTTGCCCACCTCCAGGGACCTTGCCTGTTCTCCAAGATTTCTCAAAAATCATAGACAAAGACTCTGAGATAACATCTGCAAGCTCCTTTAGTACCCTTGGATGCAGATCATCAGGCCCTGGAGATTTGATTTCATTTAAAGTAGCTAGGGGTTCCCTTACTACCTCTTTTCCTATCTTGGGCTGCAGGTCCCTCCTTTGTTGTTGTTGCTGTTTAGTCGTTTAGTCGTGTCCGACTCTTCGTGACCCCATGGACCAGAGCACGCCAGGCACTCCTGTCTTCTGCTGCCTCCCGCAGTTTGGTCAAACTCATGCTGGTAGCTTCGAGAACACTGTCCAACCATCTCGTCCTCTGCCGTCCCCTTCTCCTTGTGCCCTCCATATTTCCCAACATCAGGGTCTTTTCCAGGGAGTCTTCTCTTCTCGTGAGGTGGCCAAAGTACTGGAGCCTCAGCTTCAGGATCTGTCCTTCCAGTGTGCACCCAGGGCTGATTTCCTTCAGAATGGATCAGTTTGATCTTCTTGCAGTCCATGGGACTCTCAAGAGTCTCCTCCAGCACCAGAATTCAAAAGCATCAATTCTTTGGCGATCAGCCTTCTTTATGGTCCAGCTCTCACTTCCATACATCACTACTGGGAAAACCATAGCTCCCTCCTTACATCATTTATTTTGTTATCACCAGGCTGGGCATGTTGCTGGAATGGAAAAAGTTTTTATTGGCACTAAAAACAATACCATGAAGGCACCTGCTAATATCAATGGGCAGGGAATTCCAAAGTAGACATGCTGCCACACTAAAATATCCATTTCTTGCAAGTGCAGAATGGACCTGTAACTGAGCCAGTTCTGCAGATCTCAGTGGCTGAGTGGGCACATACAAGGTGAAGTGATTAATTTCAGTTAAACTGATCCCAAGCTGTCGAGGGATTCAAACATTCACCACATTCCTGCCCTTATGTCCAACATGAAAGTTGCTCAGAGTATGTGTGCAATCTCTGGAAGCGATTACAGAGTCCACATTCTTCCCCACCCCAGCCCATCATGTCTCCTGCTCTTTCTCAAGGTCCTCAGGTAACATAAGAAGCCCTGGCCAATGTGGCAGACACTCTGTGACTTCTTTCCATGTCCCTATTCATTACAGTCATACCTCATGTTACATTTGCTTCAAGTTTCACATTTTCAGGTTGCATCCCGTGGCAACCCGGAAGTACCGGAAAGGGTTACTTCCAGGTTTTGCTGCTCGTGCATGCGCAGATGCGCAAAATGACATCACGCGCATGCGCAGAAGCAGCAAATCGTGACCCGTGCACATGCAGACGTGGGTTGCATTCTTTTCAGGTTGCGAACAGGCCTCCGGAACGGATCCCGTTCGCAACCAGAGGTACCACTGCATTTGATTCCATTTACGAATCGCTTCCTATGAAACATGCCAAAGCAATTTAACAATAAAAACATTACGAATAAAAACACACCCGAAACCCTGCATTGAATAGAAAAGAAGCCATTCTAAATCCAACACAGATACACACCGGGATAAAAATCTCCACTTGTTGAAAAAGGAAAGTCTTCCATAGGCGCCAACAAGACAATAGAGGTGACGCCTGTCTGATGTGGCAGGGAGGGCGTTCCAGAGGACAGGTGCTGCCTCCCTAAAAGCCAATTCTGACATCCTATGGATCAACCTCCTGATGAGATTCATCGCCCTTCCCTGAAATGTCACCCAAGTAAGATAATAAGGGACAAGTACTGTACCCACCTTGCTTCAAAAGGCCTGATTCACCCTGAGTAAGTGATTAGCAGAAGGAGGTCACATCACTGTTGCTGAGTTTGCCTAATGCACAGCCGTAAATTGCTTCTGTGCCCACTTGTGACATACAGTGACAAGCTCCGACGTCCAGCTTTTCAAAAAGGGGGGGGGGAGACCCACTTTGAAAGAGAGCCCCAAATAAGCCCAAAAGTAAAATATGTATCATAAAGCCAGGTGATGGATTAACATAGTCCATGAGGGATTTAAATTGTCATCCGTGCTAATAAACCATCAGTCAAGACAGATTAGCCCGGCATTGTAAAGATTCTCATCCAAGGAAAGCATTTAGAAGCAGAGAGTGTGCTGTCTAATTTCATATCAACACACCATGCCATAAAGGCAAGCAAACAGAGGGAGAACCCCCATATAAACAGCCTAATTGTTGGTGTGCAAGCCGAGATACAAAAAGGGAGGCTTTTAAGATGTCAATGCGTCCAGCTAAATCAACTTGTCTTTTGTCAACCTGAGTAAAATTATATATATATATACATACTGCAGCATGGTCTCCAAGATAAATATGACATTCACTCAGTAGGAAGAGAAATTTCACCTTTTCACCAGCTTAATCCACATATGTTTTAGGGATATTCGATACTTTTACTCATGTGTTTCATACCAATTCCTTCACAAATGTTTTGTCAGTTAAGTGGTTAGACCCCTAAAGGTATTAGACTTTGGCAGCTCACGAAGTTCATGACTGAAGCTGGCTTCATCGTAAGTCTAGCCTGTGCATTCTGGAAATGAGTGGGCACTCCCCCAAGATTGACTTTGCACAAACCCTTGTGAATTGTCGGTCAGAAGCAGCTTGGGCTGGATTGGCCCTCTGTGCTGAGTCCCTAAGCGCGGCTATAGGTACACGTGATCATATTCACACGGGAACGTCCCTCTATTAGTCACAGAACAGGCAGGAGTAGCATGGCAGGAACAAACTTTGCAGCAATATCTTGCGATCCCGGCAAGGCTCATAATTGAGCTGCTCTGTGCTCAAAATCCAGCATCTCCATAGTTCTTGATTCAGGTAGGTAGCTATGTTGGTCTGTCGCAGTCGAAATAAATAAATAAAATTGTCCAGTAGCACCTTGTTGTTTAGTCATTTAGTCGTGCCCGACTCTTTGTGACCCCATGGACCAGAGCACGCCAGGCACTCCAGTCTTGCACTGCCTCCCACAGTTTAGTCAAACTCATGTTGGTAGCTTCGAGAACACTGTCCAACCATCTCGTCCTCGGTCGTTCCCTTCTCCTTGTGCCTTCAATCTTTCCCAACATCAGGGTCTTTTCCAGGGAGTCTTCTCTTCTCATGAGGTGGCCCGAAGTATTGGAACCTCAGCTTCACGATCTGTCCTTCCACTGAGCACTCAGGGCTGATTTCCTTCAGAATGGATAGGTTTGATCTTCTTGCAGTCCATGGGACTCTCAAGAGTCTCCTCCAACACCATAATTCAAAAGCATCAATTCTTTGGCGATCAGCCTTCTTTATGGTCCAGCTCTCTCTTCCATACATACTACTGGGAAAACCATAGCTTTCGTGTGCATGCATCTGAAAGGTATCTGAAGAAGTGTGCCTGCACACAAAAGCTTATACCCGGAACGTACTTAGCTGGTCTCTAAGGTGCAATTCACTGGACAATTCATTTATTTATTTCATTCACTGGACAATTCATTTATTTATTTCATAGTTCTTGGGTGTACAACATGGCCTGACTCTGATGCACAGGCATTGCAGTACATTAGTATTATGTCAGTTTCAAAAGGAACGTCTCACCAAACACATTACATTCCCAAGGTTGGACTTTTAAAATTCAACCGTGTTTTGGAAACTTGGAATATACAGTGGTCCCTTGGTTCTCAAATGCCTTGGTACTTAAACAACTTGGAACTCAAACACTGCAAACTCAGAAGGAGGTGTTCTGGTTTCTGATAATTTATCCAAAGCTGAACATGCTCCACATTGAGTGTTATACTTCCGATTTGAGCACCACATTTCTGTTTTGAGTGTTACACTGAGGTGAGTCTGTTTCTGCTATTTATTTTGCGTTTTTGTGGCTCTTTTTTGTTTGTTTTTTGTGACTGTGTGGAACCCAGTTCAGCTACTGTTTGATTGTTTGTGTGACTGCAGTACATTGTTTATTGCTTTCATTTTATGGACCAATGGCCTCATTAGATGGAAAAAAATCATGTTAAATGGCTGTTTTAGGGGTTGTTTTTAAAAGATTTTAAAACAGATTAATTTGTTTTGCATTACTTTCTATGGGAAAGTGTGCCTTGGTTTTGGAACGCTTTGGTTTTGAAACGGACTTCTGGAACGGATTAAGTTTGAGAACCAAGGTACCACTGTTAGAGAGTTTTATTTCAGCTAGGCTAGTGGATCATGCCTGATGCTCAGTCAGAACAAAGCTAGATTGCAACTCAGTTTGAACATGCTTTTCGGTTGTCTGGATTGTGCCCATGCAGATTTGCCCTATTTCCTGTTTTAAACAACAGCATTTATGCACAGTTATCTCAGGGCACCTAAAGACTGGTGGGCTGTTTTTGTGTGTGGGTATATTCTCTAACTAGGGACGCGGGTGGCGCTGTGGGTTAAACCACAGAGCCTAGGACTTGCCGATCCGAAGGTCGGTGGTTTGAATCCCCATGATGGGGTGAGCTCCTGTTGTTTGGTCCCTGCTCCTGCCAACCTAGCAGTTCGAAAGCACAACAAAGTGCAAGTAGATAAATAAGTAAGCGAGATGAGCGCCGCAACCCCAGAGCCGGTCATGACTGGACCTAATGGTTAGGGGTTCCTTTACCTTTACCTTTATATTCTCTAACATGTGATTGGTGCAATAATAATGCAATCGTAGGGGATTCTTATGGGGCTGGCTCCACATCATTCTGCTTGCTGTCTGGCTCTCCAGTTCTTTCCCATGGTTCCGACAGCATTATTACCACCTGTTTGCTGCTTTTCATTGCCACAGACACATCCTTCCCAAGTGTTGGGATCAGCTTTCTTTGAGAGATGGTAAAAGGTAAAGGGTAAAGCCCCCCTGGACAGTTAAGTCCAGTCAAAGGTGACTATGGGGTTGCAGTGCTCATCTCGCTTTCAGGCTGAGGGAGCCGGCCTTTGTCCACAGACACCTGTTCCGGGTCATGTGGCCAGCACGACTAAATAATCTCTCAAAGGACCTGTTGATGGCATTTTACCATTGTACTGTTGAGAGTGTGTTAACTTATGGTCTGTGTGTGTGGTTTGGGAGCTGCATGGTCAAGGAAAAAACAATGCTGTCCAGGGTTGTAAAGACTGCGGAGAGAATAATTGGGTGCACTCTTCCCACCTTGGATCAAATCTATGCTTCCAGGTGCCATAAGAAAGCTGCAGAGATAGTGCAGGATAGTGCGCACCCCGGAAATGATCTCTTTCAGCTTCTGCCTTCTGGAAGAAGGTACAGGGTTATAAAGACTAGGACTAGTCGTCTGAGAAACAGTTTTTTATCCAAATGCGATTTTGGTTTTCAATGCAGTGTAAGGTAGTCTCTATGGGAGTACATTGTATTTAATTATGGGGTATCAGAGTTTTTAGGGGGTTAACCAGGCTGGGATAGCAGGCTTGTTGGCTTTTGAATGTCTGATGTAGATTTTTTCAATTTTGTTGTTCTGTATGGGACAATGACAATAAAGATTATCATATTATAAACTGCTACTGGCATACGGAGGACCGTGACAAGTACCAGAGTGCACAGAAATGCCTTTTACCTTCCCGCTACAGCAATACCTATTTATCTACTTGCACTGGCATGCTTTCAAACTGCTAGCCCATGATGCTCAGTGGTTTAGATGAGTAGGACTACGACTTAGGGTTGCATCAGAAGAGGGAAGAGGAGGAGCAGAGTATCATTTATCATCCATAAACATTAGGGGGAAAGTACCATATTTACTCAAATGTAACACACACCTTTTTCGGCCAAACCATGCCGTGAAAATTAGATTTGATGGCATCAGCAAATACTTTTTTGGTTTCAAAGTTTTGAGAATTGAGGTGCACATTAGATTTGATGGCACATTAGATTCGTGTAGATACAATAATATGGAGGCAGGCCAGGGATAAAGATGAAAACGAATAGATAATTGTCAGCTAGATCAGGCACCAAAATTCAATAAAGAGTGGAATTTTTTTTAATAGAATACCTCAAAGAAAACTGTAGATATTTAAAAACTTTAGCAGGATTGTTATAATACTTATAACGTAATAAGATTACAGTTAAAAAGGATATAAAATGAACTAGAAACATGTAATTAGATGTAATAGAAAGAACAGGAAAAAAATGGCAACCAGGGGAGGGGATTCAGATGTGTAAAAATGGGAAATGATTTAAATATATAAGAATACTGTGTTGTTGTTTTTTTTAAAAAAGATTGTTGTCGGCTAGGTGGGCAAATGTTCTGGCATGGCATAAGGCAGCTTCCTGGTAGAGCAGGATAGACAGACACTGGGTCTCTCCCTGCGCCTTCTGCTCATGGAGCGGGTCCTTTGGCTCAAAGCCCATACAGTGGTACCTCAGGTTACATATGCTTCAGGTTACATACACTTCAGGTTACAGACTCCGCTAATCCAGAAATAGTGCTTCAGGTTAAGAACTTTGCTTCAGGATGAGAACAGAAATTGGGCTCCGGCGGCGCGGCAGCACCTGGAGGCCCCATTAGCTAAAGTGGTGCTTCAGGTTAAGAACAGTTTCAGGTTAAGTACGGACCTCTGGAACGAATTAAGTACTTAACCTGAGGTACCACTGTATTGAGACGACACTTAACTGGGCTACTTTTGCGGAAAGACCACTGATTTCAACCAAGTGGTATATACATGTTGTTGTGAAATAAAGCACATGGCCTTAAACAGAGGATGCCCCAAGTTTGGGGGAGCCCGGCATGTGTTGTGGGCGATTTTACACACACAATGCACATTGCATGCGTGTGACATCGCATGAACGATGTTGCATCATCTGTTGAAGTCTGAGCGCTCAGCTGCAACCTGCGATGCATATGATGAGGGCTCTGCCCCTTTCGAACAACAACTGATGTGGGCGGAGACACGTCGGTCCCCTGGAATTGGCACACCTGGCCTTAAGGGAGGACTGGAATCATAGAATTGTAAAGCTGGAAGAGAATTGCACTCTTGTGCACTTATTAGAGGGTTTCAGTTCCACCAGGCTAGAGAAGTCGAACCACTAATTCTGACCTTGGGATGACCTTCCTAGATCAGAATTGTGGTTTGCTGGAGAAAGCTGGCACGGAGAGCCATAACAGCCAATGCTCTTTCCATTCTATGCGCAGAGAATGTCAGACTTTGTGGCTGTCATCCTAGCATGCTATTCACCTTTCACCAACACGGGATTCGGCTTTTTTCGAATGTGTATATTAAATAGCACAGCAGTGAAAGCAGGTTGTTGTCATAATTCAAGCCTCTTATTTTTCTGCACAGCTGCTGACATTCTTTTCAACTCCACTCTCTCCCCCCTCCCCATCTCAACTCACCTGTGTAAACACCAGGATACATTTTTCTTCTGGATTTTCTTTGCACATTAAGAAGGCAGAAACAGTCTGCTTTTTCCTCAGGGTAAAGGAGATAGCTACCCTTTCCTCACGGTGCCACAGCTAGAGAGAGGGAGCCACAAGGCTGATTCATTCTCTCTGCAAATTGCAGAATGATGCTTTTCACAGGGATCCTTGTGGATTTGGAAGGGTGTTCAGTTCTTGATGCAGATTATGGAAACCATAGCGATTCTGGTCCTCAGTGACTGTGCATGTGTATTGTTCAATAAACAATATATTGCACACTATAAAACAGAAGAAGAAATAATTGAAAATGTTTCTTCATGTGAAACATATGAAGAATTTGGGTCATTCAGGATTGGAATCAGAAGCGGGGGTGTCTTCTGCCCATTTGGAATGTCCCAGTTAAATCGGGACTTAAATCGGGGTCTGACATTGGCATCTAATCTGCAGTTAAAAGGTAAAGGGACCCCTGACCATTAGGTCCATTCGTGACCGACTCTGGGGTTGCGGTGCTCATCTCGCTTTATTGGCCGAGGGATCCGGCGTGCAGCTTCCGGATCATGTGGCCAGTATGACTAAGCTGCTTCTGGCGAACCAGAGCAGCGCACGGAAATGCCGTTTACCTTCCCGCCGGAGCGATACCTATTTATCTACTTGCACTTTGTCGTGCTTTCGAACTGCTAGGTTGGCAGGAGCAGGGACCGAGCAACGGGAGCTCACCCCGTCACGGGGATTCGAACCGCCGACCTTCTGATCGGCGAGTCCTAACCCACAGCGCCACCCATGTCCCTAATCTGCAGTTAGTCCCATGGATGAAGCTAAGAATCTGCATCTTACAAATAAAATTGTTTGTAAAATTGAAAATTTAATAAAAATATTTAAAGAAGAGCTAATAACCTGCATCTTTAATATGGAAGATTTTTATGGGTCTGTAGCTTTAACACAGTGTTAGGGAACCTTTTGTGTGTGGGCTTGATTCGGCTCGCTTAGCCTCCTCATTTGGTTTATAGCACTCTTTCAGCCCCAAGCAATGGCCCTACCCCAATCTTGCTCATCTGAAAAATGTTTCAGGATGAAAAAATATTGGTTAGGGTTGCCAGTCTAAAGAGTTAGGCAGAGGAATGTTCTGAAGTTTATTCAAGATGCATTGCATTGTGTGTGTGTCTCTCTAGCAGCATATTCCGCTGTCGCTACCCATTTTGGGGTCATGATGAAGTTGCTGTTTTGCTGAAAGTGCAAGAGTTACAGATCCTGTAACTAGCATTTGGGGTGTTGGCTTAGAGTTGCTCCGCAGTAATTGATTTACAGCTGCGGCTACGAAACCACAAGGAGCACCTTATGAGGATAAATATGAGTAACTGCACCTGTACTTCTCGAAGCAAGGCTCCCAAAATTCTCCACTCAGCATAATCCTTCTCTCTGTTTGGAGCTGAAAAGAATAAATCACAAGCCGGCTTCATGGAAGGAATTTTTATTGTTTCGGGGGGAAATCGGCATTTTTCATACACTAGTTCCCCATCATTTAGAGAAGCAGGGGATTTTGCTCAGGCTGTTTAAGCTGCAAGCCTTAAAGCTACTTACTCCCGAGTGGCCCCACTGAAGTCAGTAAAGATTTTTTTTCCAGGTTGTGGTTTTATATTCCGCTTGTCTTCTGTCCCAGATACTAGCTTGCAACCCAGAGACACGAGACGTTCCTCCTTTCAATTCAAGCTAATGGAAAAACCTCTCCTCCTCCCAGAGGGGAGGGATTGTGATCGGGAACCGTTCCCACGCTTTGCAGGGGGCGTTCTGGCCCCTGCTCGACGTCACCGCTGATGCGCCACGCTCCCCGGTCAGTCTTCCAATCAGTGGGAAGTTCGGGGGCAGGGTTTAGCCGCTCAAAAGCGGCTGCGGCAGCTCTTCTCCTCATTGCGTTGCCGGGTTTCATCGGGTCACCCACCCACCCTTCCCTTTAGTTCATCCTTTTGCGCTTGACCTTGCTATGGACCTATGGTTGGTCGCCTTGGTTGCCCAAGGGGCCTGGTAGGAGTTTTTCCCAATTGGCAAATTGGCACCGGCCACTTGGTTTTTCATAGCAATTCGTCACAACTTTTCCAGTATTGGCGGTTAGGCATTGGAATGTGTTGTTGGTGTATGGAAGGGCAGGGTGTGGCCATCGCTTACCCCTTCCTTATGGGTATTCCGTTAAAGGAATCCGGCGGTCGTGGATCCTGTCCGATGCCCTGCTGGGGCTGGGGGCCATGGCACGACCCCCGGTGACATCAGGGGAGAGCATATAGTTGTATTTGCATCAACAGGCTCCCCCTACTGGTGGTTAACCCTTGTTAGACTCACCCCTCCCTGAGTGGGTGGAGTCAAACTTTGATGTTTTCCCAATGCCTAAGCCAATACCTCTCACATGCTGTAATCAATAAAGTTGTGGCCTTTTCTAGCCCATTAACCTAAAATACTGTGTCCATGTGACTTTCTTATCCCCAAGCGAGGGGGGGGGGTGTCCTCGAATCACAATCAGTGAGGTTTCAGTTAGTTTTTGGCAGATTTCAGGAAGAACCCAGGTCCGAACACTAGGCCAGGGTCTCCCAAACCTGCGTCTCCAGCTGTTTTTGGACTACAGTTCCCATCATCCCCGACTACTTTGACTTTCCCTAGCTCTTAAAATGAAGACCTTTTAAATGACTCATATATTGCCTTTTATTTCTGTATGCAGTTTGATTTCTTCTCCAGAGGCGTGAGCGGTTTTACATTTGGCCTTCTTGTTTGTTTCCTTTATTGCTCTTTGCATATAGGTTTATGCAAATGCTGCCTCTGTGGATGAGGGGATTAGAAATGGTTTAAGCAAATGAGGGATAAACAAATAACGATCCCCATAAACTCAGGGAGAATGGAGTCTTGCAGGTATCATCAGCGTTTAGCAAAACCAGAAGTTCCCGACAGGGCAAATTACGATTATGGCTATGTCTTTTTCAGGAGAGATTTGTGTATTGGTTTTACATCAGGCATAGGACAGTTGGGTTGCCATCCTTTGTCATGAGAGGGCTCCTGTGCCTTTAACACACACACACACACACACACACACACACACACACACACACACACACACACAATCTATAAACAAGCAAACCTTTCCCAGCACTGAATCTGAACACAAGAGCCCTGGAAAAAAAAAAGTTGGCTATACTTGTACTGCAGGAGTAGAATAACTACAGTGGTACCTCAGGTTACATACACTTCAGGTTACATACGCTTCAGGTTACAGACTCCACTAACCCAGAAATAGTGCTTCAGGTTAAGAACTTTGCTTCAGGATGAGAACAGAAATCGTGCTCCGGCAGCGCAGCAGCAGCGGGAGGCACCATTAGCTAAAGTGGTGCTTCAGGTTAAGAACAGTTTCAGGTTAAGTACGGACCTCCAGAACAAATTAAGTACTTAACCCGAGGTACCACTGTATTGGCACATCCTATTGCCCCTGGTTTGCTGTTTCTTCACAACTGATTAGAGATGGGCAAGTCTGTCCATTTTGGTTTGGTTTCATTCCATTTCGAATGTTTCCACTCTTCAGTTCAGGCACGGGTAGGCAACCTGAGGCCCGGGGGCTGAATCCAGCCCAATCGCCTTCTAAATCCAGCCCGCGGATGGTCTGGGAATCAGCATGTTTTTACATAAGTAGAATGTGTGCTTTTATTTAAAATGCATCTCTGGGTTATTTGTGGGGCATGGGAATTCGTTCATTCCCCCCCTTCAAAATATAGTCCAGCCCCCCACAAGGTCTGAGGGACAGTGGACCGGCCCCCTGTTGAAAAAGTTTGCTGACCCCTGGCATTTTTTGCATCAGTTCACATTTAAAAAGTAAAGAAAATTCATCACCATTTCAGTGCAAATTTCTCCTAATATACACATTTTTGTTTGCTTTTTTGTGCTCACTGTACATTTTTTTTTGCTAAGCAGCCCCCCCAATAATACATGTTTGTGTGTAATTTTCAGTAATATATGCATTTTTATTCACGCTACCCCAGTATATGTGACTTTGCACACACAACACAGCGGAAGAGCTGCAGTGCAAAATTCAGAGAAGCCTGATTGCAAAGGATTTCTCTCTTTCAGTTCCCAAATATGGCTTTGCAAAGTGCAAATTAGGTAAATTCACCTTAGAATCAAAGTTCTCAACCATCCCTAGTGCTGGTCTTTGGTCTTCATGGACCTATTAGCCCCTGTGGGTCCAGCTGAGGATTACTTATGGTTGTTACGCTTCACAGCTGATTTTTGCAATCAAGCTGCTGCTAAAGGGTAGGGAATCACCATCATGATCCACAACAACAACTCTAGGATTCTAAGAGTGAGCTTGGGGTACTTTTACTCCACCAGGCCTTGGGGCAGGATGCAGTTTGACTTACTTTCCTTTGTATAAAACAAGCCTGAAGGAGGCCCCCAACCAGCTCACAGGTCTTCTTCTTCTTCTTCTTCTTCTTCTTCTTCTTCTTCTTCTTCTTCTTCTTCTTCTTCTTCTTCTTCTTCTTCTTCCCAGCCCTAGAACAGGTACCAATAAGTGCTGGTTCTAAACCTTTGGATTTCCAGGAGTGCCTAATAGGAAGAAGCAACAGCTTTCCAGTGAAATAAAAAAAAACCACTTTAGAACCATCTTTATGTATGCAACTACGGTGGCTAGAATTTTAGTAGCAAAAACCTGGAAATGTGACTCAATTCCTACAAAGCTTGACTGGCAGGTGAAGATGATAGAATAGCTTGAACTTGTGAAAATGACTGGGAGAATAAGAGGAAACTCAAACCAGAAAGTGTGTAAAGGATGGATAACATTTAAAGAATATCTAAAACAATATTGTGAAAATGCAGATCTCCTGACAGGTCTAGATTGAATCTTGAATAGTAAGGAAAACTATAAATGTAGAAAATTTTCTGGATATGTAACAGATAGAACAGGAAATGTGTAAAGGTGAAGAATATGTAGAAAGCACAAAGAGGTGAATTGGAAGTCAAAATTGTGTGTGATGTTAGACGATGTGTTGTTAGTCAATGTTTAGTTGTCACTGAGGTATTGCCATTGTTTGTCTGTGTTGTTACATGTAAATTGTTTTGCGATAAAATAAAAGGAATAAGGAACAGCTTTCTCTGAAGAATTCATTGTGACCTTGGTTGTTGTCGTTGTTGTTGTCATTATCATCCCCATCAATTACCAGGGCAGGTTAAAACCATTTAAGATACAGTTTTAAACAGTTTCAACAAGAGCAGCGTTTGGCACAGAGTCCTTTCCTGTCACCCTGTCCCTAATTTAAGAGGTACAACATGTTCAGAGGCCTTTCCTCCCACATTAGACAAGTAGGAGCCTCAGCAAATAATTGAATTAGACAGGTAACCATCAAAAGCATATAAATCCCCCAAACGTGCTTGCTTGTTACTTGTAATTAAAGGAGAGGTTTCTCTAACAGGAGTGGCTGGTGGTTTGCCAGTCCTTGCTGCCCCAAAGGTTCTTTGAAGGAGCTCTCCCTTTGACTGTGATCTCAGGGAAGAGGTTTCCATCATAATTACATGAGATTCTGCTGGATGATCTATGACATCAGCTACTTGCTTTCCTACAGATCTTACAGCTATTCATGTAAAGACATGGGAGAAAAGGGAAAGGTTAATTTTATTTACTATTTTAATATTTCCCCCCTGCCCTCATAGTCCCTGTGAAGCAGTTTAGGATGAAATGGCAACTGGCATTGGGTCATACTGTAAGTTCATGACCGAGGAGGAATTTTAGCCAAAGTCTCTCTGGTCTAAATCCAACACCCTAACCACATTTAAGGACATATATCATAGCCAGACTTTTCCATCTAACTGTGTGCTGGTCGACATTAAGGATGGGGAAGCTCCAATTTAGGCCCACAAGGTCATTTCCCCAAAACCATGCCCATCTGCTCCCAAATGTGATGGCAGATGTGGGGCACATAGAGATAAGGACGCGGGTGGCGCTGTGGTCTAAACCACTGAGCCTCTTGGGCTTGTAATCGGAAGGTCGGTTGTTTGAATCCCTGTGATGGGGTCAGCTCCCGTTGCTCTGTCCCAGCTCCTGCCAACCTAGCAGTTCAAAAGCATGCCAGTGCAAGTAGATAAATAGGTACCGCTGCAGCGGGAAGCTAAACAGCGTTTCCATGCATTCTGGTTTCTGTCATGGTGTTCCGTTGCACCAGAAGTGGTTTAGTCCTGTTGGCCACATGACCCAGAAAGCTGTCTGTGGACAAACGCCGGCTCCCTCGGCCTGAAAATGAGATGAGTGCCTCAACCCCATAGTCACCTTTGACTGGACTTAACTGTCCAGGGGTCCTTTACCTTTACTTTTTATGTAGAGATGCAACTTGATTGGCTGCTTTTGCACCTGAACTCTGCAGAAAGCAGGAGCAAACTCCTTGCTCATCAGCTGATGGATGCAGAGTTCAATCCAGCTTGGTTTGGATATGTGAGAGGGTTTCCTGCAGGGAACTCTCTTGTGCACCAAATCCTGCAGAAAGAAGAAGAAGGAGAAGGAGAAGGAGAAGGAGAAGGAGAAGGAGGAGGAGGAGGAGGAGGAGAAGAAGAAGAAGAAGAAGAAGAAAAAGAAGAAGAGGAGGAGGAGGAGGAGGAAGAAGAAGTTTGGACTTGATATCCTGCCTTTCACTCCCCTTAAGGAGGACATGAACTCCCTGCATACCAGCTGATGTGCAGAGAGTTCAATCCTGCTTGCTCATTCACTCCTCCATCTCTTGGCCAACTTGGGTGGGTGGTCCCATCAAAATGTCTCCCCGCCCTGGTCCACAGTGACTGGTAGCAGTGCTTCTGGATTTCCCACAGGGCGGGGATCTTTCTCAGTCTTATCTGGGGATTAAACCTGGGACCTGGTGCATGCAAAGCAATGCTGTGCCATTAAACTGTAGCTGCTCTCCCAAAATCACTCCATTATATAATCAAGCTCTCTTTCCATCTCATCAGGCCTGGCTCCATGGCATCATTCAAGTTATCTTTGCAGCAAGTAGTGAGAGAATTCATAAGGCAGTTGTCTTGGTAAGTCATAATTCTGTGCTTGAACACTGCAAAATCTGACTGCAAAATCTAGCTCTTTGGTAGAAGCTAGAACCTCCACAATCCCCCACTAAAAAGTTGAACTGTGAAATTACCGGTATATCTATGTGTCAAAAGCTTCCCCATGCAATGAAGCCATTGAGACTCTTATCCAGGCAATGTATCCCAGAGCAATCCTTTCCCACAAACTTTCAGTGAACCTTGGGAAATATTGGCCATTCTACATGCTGCAGTAGATGGATGTGCTCTCCATTAATCTTTTGCATGATACGTAATACCGGTGATTTAAAGCACACGTTGCTTCCCTTTGCTGTCATGGAAAGGAAGGGCATTCGTTTCCAGTAGCAGTTTGCAGAACGTAACGGCCACCACTGTTGCAAGCCTGCAGCGTGGCTTTCTCCTTGCGCAAAATAAATCAAGACATCTCACTTGAACTTTCCTCAACCTGCCCTCCTGTTCCAAGGTTTAATTGGTGGAGAGTCAGAGGAACAACACTCTGAGCCTCTGAATCACTCTGTTTATGCACTTTTATTTGCATGGCTGACGATTTGTTTGGATTGTTACTCTACTGCCATAGTCACTTTTTCAGATATGCTAAAATGTTGTGACTCTTTCATACACAAGGAAATAGAAACTTCATGGGGAGTACAAGGGCAAATGCCAGTAGTTGAAGGGTCAAAATATATGAGAAAATCTAGCTGGAATGGGGTGGCTGAGTGGATCCAGGTTGTTGTGAAGGCATCATTGTGGGGTAGGGTGATCCATGCGACCGTCACCTCCAGGCTTGACTACTGTAATTCGCTCTACGCGGGGCTGCCCTTGAAGCTGTCCCAGAAACTCCAGCGGGTGCAGAATGCTGCAGCAAGGCTCCTCACGGGGTCTCTGCCATGGGAGCATATTCACCCAGTGCTTTTCAAGCTGCACTGGCTCCCGGTGGAGTACAGGGTCAGATTTAAGGTGCTGGTTTTGACCTTTAAAGCCCTTCATGGCTTAGGACCCTTGTACCTACGGGACTGCCTCTCCCAGTACGCCCCACGGAGAGCCTCAAGGTCCATAAATAGCAACACCCTAGTGGTCCTGGGCCCTAAGGAAGTTAGATTAGCCTCAACCAGAGCCAGGGCCTTTTCAACACTGGCTCCGGCCTGGTGGAAAGCTCTGCCTCATGAGACCAGGGCCCTGCAGGATCTGATTTCTTTCCGCAGGGCCTGTAAGACAGAGTTGTTCCGCCTGGCCTTTGGCTTGGAGCCAATTTGATTCCCTCCCCCTCTTTCTTTTTTCTTTTTCCTTTCTCCTCCTGTGATGAGGCTGCATTTTAATATTTTAATGTTCAATATTTTAATGTTGTATTTTAATCTTGTTTTTAAGTTGTATTCATTCAACTTGTTTTTATTATTGCTTGTTAGCCACCCTGAGCCCGGCCTTGGCTGGGGAGGGTGGGGTATAAATAAAAATTATTATTATTATTATTATTATTATTATTATTATTATTAGGATGCAGGTGGCACTGTGGTCTAAACCTCTGAGCCTCTTGGGCTTGTCGATCAGAAGGTCAGCAGTTGAAACCCGCCCAACAGAGTGAGCTCCCATTGTTCTGTCCCAGCTCCTGCCAACCTAGCAGTTCGAAAGCACAGCAGTGCAAGTAGATAAATAGGTACTGCTGTGGTGGGAAGGTAAGCAGCGTTTCCGTGCGCTCTGGTTTCCATCACGATGTTCCATTGCACCAGAAGCGGTTTAGTCCTGTTGGCCACACAACCATGAAAGCTGTCTGCGGACAAACGCCGGCTCCCTCGGCCTGAAAGCGAGATGAGTGCCGCAACCCCATAGTTGCCTTTGACTGGACTTAACCGTCCAGGGGACCTTTACCTTTTTTTACCTAAAGAGGTGATGGGGTCCCCACTCCTTAAAAAAAGCACCCTGGACCCCATAACTACCAGTGGTCTTCCTTGTTAATTTATTACAGAATTTGTATACTGCTTAATGTCCAACATGTTAGATTTCTGACAGAGATATAAACATGTATTTTAGATTAATGCTTCCATCCTAAACATATTTTCTCAGAAGGAAGTCCCACAGATTTTGATGGACTTAACTTCCAAGTATGCATTTTTAGGCTTGCAGTTTTGTTTCAATTTCAGTTTATGATCAGTTTTGTTTGTTTCCTTCAAGCAACTGCAGGGATCCAGCAATGGAGTGGGGAGCTACTCACAAGCCTATGCACACTTAACTAGGAGTAAGTCACTTTGAAGATTACAGAACTTACTTTTGAGTAGGCATGCATAGGGTTGCACTCTGAGGATGCAGTTCCAAACATACTTATTGGAGAGTATACCTCATGGAAAATAGGACTTCTGCATAAACATGCCTAGGATTCAGCTGTTAATCATGTTTACTGCAATTTCACAGAGATACTTGCTGGAAAATAAGAACAAAGAGCCTATTATAATGACCGATGTGGGACTGAACATAATGCACAGCATTTGCATAACTCTATAAAATGTGTTACTTTTGACTGGTTTGAAGTCATTGGCTTATATTTCAATCTACAACAGTCATCCACCCGATTCTCAAACACCACAGCACACCTAATGCGCTTAGAGGCGCTGAAGGAAATGCTTTGGTGATGCATGGATTTTTTTTACAACAGTTTGTTTTAAATGCCACACAAGGAAGTGTACATATTGATGGTCTTTTTAAAAACTTCTCCAATTTACAGTACACAGTTCATGTTTTCATAAAAACGCTTCCTGGTCACTACTGTAATGGGCACATTTCACTCATGATAAGAAGTCTGTGTAGGAACATTTCGGGAAAATGCTTGTAACCTTTTGAGCAAAGACTCTCCCTCCTCCATGCTTTTCTTAATTCTCTTATATGTACTTATATGTTCTATATAGTCTACGTAAAATATTTGCAAGATTTTTTAATTTCCCCCTTTCAAATTTCAGGTAAAATAAATTCTGTCACTGAAACACAAGAGTGTTGTATTATTCACACTACAAAATATTGGGACTTAGGTATATAAGGCATGGCTACAATTCTAAAGAAGGCTGATCGCCGAAGAATTTATGCTTTTGAAATATGGTGCTGGAGGAGACTCTTGAGAGTCCCGTGGACTGCAAGAAGATCAAACCTATCCATTCTTAGAGAAATCAGCCCTGAGTGCTCATTGGAAGGACAGATCCTGAAGCTGAGGCTCCAGGACTCTGGCCACATCATGAGAAGAGAAGGCTCCCTGGGAAAGACCCTGATGTTGGGAAAGATGGAGGACACAAGGAGAAGGGGATGACAGAGGATGAGATGCTTGGACAGTGTTCTCGAAGCTACCAGCATGAGTTTGACCAAACTGCGGGAGGCAGTGGAAGACAGGAGTGCCTGGTGTGCTCTGGTCCATGGGGTCACGAAGAGTCGGACACGACTAAACAACAACAACAATTCTATGTGCAACGTTACGGGGGGGGGGGATTCCACAGAATTCAGTGGGATATTCCTGAATAAACATGTGCAGGATTAGTTTGTGCCACTGTTATACCTGTGAGAACATATTTATACCAGACACCACAATCCAGTCCAATGCATGTATGTTTGCTTGTTTTTCCTGCAGCAGCACATGGTTGACTCATTTTCAGCTTGTGATCTGCAAAGATTCCTAGATCCTTTTCACACGTGCTGCTGGTAAGCCAGGTGTCCCCCATCCTATATTTGTGCATATATATTGCCATATGGGTTGCCGTATTTCATAAAGTGAAAATCCAGATGCACAAAAGTTGTTGAGCTTTTCTGGCGAAATCTAAATAAAATAAAATAAAATAAATAAATGAGGTTTTTTTGAGCTATTTTAAATGAACTTTTCCAAAATCTACACTTACCGACATGGGCTGCCATATGTCCGGATTTTCCTGGACATTTCAGTGATTTTCACCCAGATGCTGCTGCGTCCGGGGAATTCCAGACGTATGGTAACCCTGGATTGTGTTGGCAAAGCAATGAAAAAAGCTAGGAAGCTCTGATGACCCACTTTCCCTTCCTTTCCTGAAATTGCGAAGAGACTGCTGAAGAATTGAGGTTACCAGAACTATCAGCTGTTGCTCGGTTAAAAAGAACAACACCAGCCTCCCCCCTTTCCAAGATAAACGAGATAAGAGAATTTACACACTTGGATGTATTTACTGCTAACGGAGAACATGTTCATGTCTGATGTGTATATTAAAAGCATTGACAATTCATCCTTATGTGCTTATTACTCCTTGGTTGCTAATGAAATCTGTTTTGGATTTCTTCTGGCAATGTCATTGTAAAGTGGCCAAAAAGAACTTGGTGTTTTGCAGAGCAGAAATCACAGGGCTCTTCACAGCCGAAGTCCAGGACTTTGCCATTTCACTGATGCCAATGGGAGAGATTTCAGCATGTGCTTAGACGGGCCCTTTTATTTTAGCAAAATGAAAACTTGCTAGTAAAAACTGGATTTTGGAATCGAAAAGAGAAACTGGACTTGAGTCACTTTTCTCAGGTTTGGTTTTGTGTAAAGAGATTTTTGCCTGAGGCCAATCATTTCTCATAAGCTGAGATATTTATCCTGGGTAGTTAGGTTTAGCAGTATACATAAATGTAAAAATTTGGTCCATATTTAGTGATGGATATTGGAAATGTGTCACAAAGCTATCTATTAAATTGTGATTTTAACACAGCATTAAATGAGAAATGGACCTTCTTTTTACAGATTTTTTTTTAAAAAATATAAAGTACTTCCAACACCTAGAAGCAACATTTATTTATTGGTGTTAGAAATTTCTAAGCTGCATTGTCAAATTTCAGAATAGAATACCAAATCAGACTGGGGCAAAGAATGTTTCCAGGCAGGCCTCAGAGTTGGGTCTCAGCTCCCCATGATTCAACCTCCAGTAATGGCACTGTGGATTAAACCACAGAGCTTAGGACTTGCCAATCAGAAGGTTGGCGGTTCGAATCCCTGCGATGGGGTGAGCTCCCGTTGCTCGGTCCCTACTCCTGCCAACCTAGCAGTTCGAAAGCACATCAAAGTATAAGTAGATAAATAGGTACCACTCCGGCGGAAAGGTAAACGGCGTTTCCATGCGCTGCTCTGGTTTGCCAGAAGTGGCTTAGTCATGCTGGCCACATGACCCAGAAGCTGTACGCCGGCTCCCTTGGCCAATAAAGCGAGATGAGCACCACAACCCCAGAGTTGGCCATGACTGGACCTAATGGTCAGGGGTCCCTTTACCTTTAATGGGGGGGGGGGTCTTGGAACAATTTCTGCCTTGAAAATATTCCTTGAAGAAAGTTCACTTAATGGCCACATGTGCCAGTTAACTTAACACTAGTGGCAGAAATAAATTCTTCCATATATCACAATAATGTTGGCTGTAAAAAATTGGACCTTATCATCAGATTTTATTCTTTTTCCATTTAATTTAATTTTACATGCCTGAAATGAAATTTGGTTTCATGACAAGTATATGATATTTGGACCGATACCAAGAAGATCAGCATGACCTCAGGCTAATGACCTCCACATTTTTGCAGCAATTTGTGATTTAAAAAATATCCCCTAAAAATGCAACAGTATTTTACTGCAAATTTCTCCTCATGAACATATTTTTGTATGCAGTTTTGATTAACCTACACAATTTTCCATTTTCCACTATACAGTGCATGTGTACAGTGGTACCTCGGGTTACATACGCTTCAGGTTACAGACTCTGCTAACCCAGAAATAGTGCTTCAGGTTAAGAACTTTGCTTCAGGATGAGAACAGAAATCGTGCTCCGGCGGTGCGGCAGCAGCAGGAGGCCCCATTAGCTAAAGTGGTGCTTCAGGTTAAGAACAGTTTCAGGTTAAGTATGGACCTCCGGAACAAATTAAGTACTTAACCCGAGGTACCACGGTATATGCTATTCACTTTTATACCCATTTCCCCTTAATACAAGAATGTTTGTAAACCTTGTTTGGCTAAAGAATTGTATTGCGAAATTTGTATAATTGCAAATTTCAAAGGATAGCTCTGTTTCGTTTCATGGATTGTGAAAACTTGCTGAATTTGGCTTTGAATGAAAACTGAATTGAATTTCTCCCCATTCCTACCCTGTGCAAGGATGACACACAAACTCTCAGTTCTACCTCGAAAGGCTCCCACCTTGAGTCATAGAGCAGTTTCCTATCGACTGTGGCCTGTGTCATATTTTTAATACGCTGAAGTGGATTTTATGTACACTTGACAGTATAAACTAACAAACTGGATCTGGATATGAACAGAGCGCTAATTCTTCCTTGCAATGCTGGACTTGTTCCTACTTGTGGGTTCTCTCTGAGCAAGCGGCGTAAACTGAAGTCAGAGTGTAAATGCAGCTGCTCCATGACAATTGATCCTCGATTCCCCGCTCCCAAGACAGGTTTTCCCTCGCTTTCTCTTCTGCGGAATAAGAAGTGGCAACTTTCCTTGCCAAGCTCATATATACAGCAGTACCTTGGTTCTCAAACACCTTGGTACTCAAACACCTTGGAACCCAAACACTGCAAACCCAGAAGTAGGTGTTCTGGTTTGTGAACTTTTTTCAGAAGCCGAATGTGCTCCATTTTGAGTGTTACTCTGAGTTCTGTCTGTTTTTGCTATTTATTTTGCGTTTTTGTTTTCGTGGTGCTTTTGTTTTTGTTTTCGTGACTGTGTGGAACCCAGTTCAGCTACTGGTTGATTGATTGATTGATTGATTGATTGTGTGACTGCAGTACATTGATTATTGCTTTCATTTGATGGATCAATGGTCTCATTAGATAGTAAAATTCATGTTGAACTGCCGTTTTAGGGGTTGTTTTTAAAAGTCTGGAACGGATTAATCCATTTTGCATTACTTTCTATGGGAAAACACACCTTGGTTTTGGAACACTTTGGTTTTGGAACAGACTTCCGGAACGGATTAAGTTTGAGAACCAAGGGACCACTGTATGTATGTCATGGCAATTCCTTATTGCAGCTCAAGGCTTATTGTTTGCAATGTTGGCTTTCCTCTGCTTAGAGCTCTCCAGCTCCAAAAGTATCAGGATCACAGCTGGTTGCCTAGGGAGCTGCCACCTGGTGAGGCTATTGCTAGAAGCAGAATCAAATCCTCTTGTGTCTTGGTGACAATATGTTGTTGCTGAGTCATTCCCACTGAAACAGAAGGTCTCCAGGTAGGTAAGGAGATTCCTTTTATTAGCCTAACCGCTGTTTTGTGATCTGCACCCAACCTTTGATCTTCATGGATTTTTCTTCACTGCTGTTCAATACCCCCCCTTCCAAAAAAACAAAACAACTAGACTGTGAAACTTGAAAGCCGTCAGATTCTCAACAATAAAAGCCTGATGGTTGGTGCACACAGTTAACACTGTGTTTCTTTCAGGGGCGCTTTGCATTTAAAAACATGCTATTGCCACCTGTAGAATGCTGCGTGGGTCTCATAAAAACGTCTCTCATTATGGAGCCAGCCGCTTTCTTTGAAAGATTGGCAGTGCAAAATGTATCTCTAGATACTGTAGCTGGAAGGAGCGGGGATGTTATGAAAAAGACAAACACAGTGAATAATAACTGTGAATGCAGAAGATTTTGCTTCACTCAAATGCTTTACTGCCTCTGGACAAACTAACCTTCCTAAGCAAATCTTAAACATAACCTGTGGGTTCATGTTACACCTGAAAGGAAAAATAAACTCGGGGAAATTTAAGAAACAGAATACATTGGCTGCTAATGAAAACTGTTTCATCACAGTCAAGGCAGTTCAAACAGGTTAACAAAAGCTTTCCATTTAACTCACTGCCGATGACAACCAGGAGAAAGCGAGCAAGCAGTTGTCTTGTCCTCTCATGAGGACCACACCTTTGGAGGAAAACTTGTCAGCTAGAAAGCCAGTCATTGTTTCTTTGGCTTGGGCTGGGCTGTCTCAGGGGTGACAGGGATTAGCAGATCAAATGGGGCATCAGTCTCACTCCCTGGAGCTTAGAAGGAGGCAACGAACAACTCACATCTCAGAATATAGACTTGCCAGATGTCAGGGGCTCCAGATAGCCAGTGACTGTAACCATTTTGCTCCACAACGATAAAAACAAAGGATTGGAGACTTCTGCCGGCGTGGATGTCCTAAGTGGCCTGATATCTCCTGATTCATCAAAAAATGCACTCATCCATGTGTGTGTGTGTTAATTTCACCTTTGAATCATTTTAGCCCTGCTTGCAAAAACAAGAGGTTTAGCCCTGCTTGCAAAAACAAGAGTGAGTGACATGCATCTTAGCAAGATGTGGCCTCCGTAGGCCTTGTATCCATGTCCCAAAAGTGCTTTGGCATAACCACAGTTTAAGATGCATCTGATTCTTTCCCTTCTCCGTCTGACACATCTCACTAGATTCCTTGTTAAATGGGAGGATTGAATTTCATTAGGATTCTCAGCCTACCATGACCTTTTTAAACGGAGCATCATAAAAAGGGCAGCAAGAACCCGATACCAGGCAGCAACTTATGTGGGGCCAGCAGGTGACATCGCCTGGTAGTTGTGTGGATCAGGAGCCTACCTTTGTTCTGAATTGAAAACAGCAACACTGCAGAGATGCAAGCCGCCTTTTGTGGAATTGGAACCAGGGCAAACAGGCCCTGCAGCCCCGATGCAACTTCCTGTCCTGTTGAAATGCTCTACACTGAAGCAATTGTGGTCTGAACCTGCACCTTTCAAAGGCTGCTCTTTAGATCCAATCCTAAAGCTTAGCATGTGAACAAAACAATATGATTAAAGAGATCTGAATCTTGGTAGTGATGCCTGCCCTGTGGAATGGCCTCCCATCAGATTTCAAGGAAATAAACAACTCTCTGACTTTTAGAAGACATCTGAAGGCAGCCCTGTATAGGGAAGTTTTTAATGTCTGATATCATGTTGTGTTTTAATTTGTTAGAAGTTGCTCAGAGTGGCAAACGAGTCAGATGGGCAGCATATACATAATAAGTAGTAGTAGCTGTTTAGTCATTTAGTTGTGTCCGCCTCTTCGTGACCCCATGGAGCACGCCAGGCACTCCTGTCTTCCACTGCCTCCCGCAGTTTGGTCAAACTCATGTTGGTAGCTTCGAGAACACTGTCCAACCATCTCGTCCTCTGTCGTCCCCTTCTCCTTGTGCCCTCCATCTTTCCCAACATCAGGGTCTTTTCCAGGGAGTCTTCTCTTCTCATGAGGTGGCCAAAGTATTGGAGCCTCAGCTTCAGGATCTGTCCTTCCAGTGAGCACTCAGGGCTGATTTCCTTCAGAATGGATCGGTTTGATTTTCTTGCAGTCCATGGGACTCTCAAGAGTCTCCTCCAGCACTCCATGGACAAAGACAACAGTAGTAGTAGTAGTAGTAGTAGTAGTAGTAGTAGTAGTAGTAGTTAATGCCTCGGTCATTTACATGATCAAGAGAAGAGTTCCCAATGTCTAAACGTGTTAAACAGAAATATTACAATAATCGGATGGTGTTGGAAATATTTATGGATTGGTGTAGACACCGGACTGGATTCTGTTTAAATAAAAACAGCTGACATCTTCTGAATGACATTTTCATGAATTCGTTCCGTCCTCAATCCTGTTGCTCCTGGATCCGGTACTAGCTTTAATTGAGACTGAAGGGGAAACAGGTCCCAGCCCGTTTATGGTCCGAAAGCCTTCTTGAGTTGCAAGACTAAATCGTCCCCAGTGGTATACGATATCACATTCATCACCATGATCTACAACACATGAAATAGGGCAGAAATGGTGTGCCTCTTGCCCATCATCTTCCGCAGATGATCCGTGGTCTCAGCATGCCATTTCATAGGCAACCTGAATCTCCTGCTACAAGAACAAGGCGGAATCAAATTCTCTGCAGAGCCCACTGAGGGCTTGCAAGAGACCCAAATGTGACCCTCCAGTTCAAAGAACATTGACTGAACTAGACTACAGTTACCGACAAACACATTATTAACGGCCAGCCATCAAATGCTTTTGATTAAGGAGAGAAATCTTCCTACAGTATAGCAGGATATTTCCCCCTCCCTTGCCAGCTGTTATGGCGAATGCTGCTTTTAAAAAGATGAATTGTGTCTGTGTTAGATTTTATCCTTTTCTGGGCATTTGTTTAAAAGGAGCTGAGAGAGGTTGTTACCACATACAATTGCTATGACTATCAGAGAAATCATTCGTTGTTCACTGTATCTCGTTAGTGCGAAATGCTGCAACAATTCACACTTTGATTGAACGGATCCTTAATTCATATCAGCTGGATACAATCGCATCCGACGTTTGTATAAATAACATAGTCAAACACTGCATAATATAGCTATATTGTTGCAGTGAACGCCTACAAATCCTTTAGGTTTAAAAAAAGAAGGGGGTTTCTCTCCCTTGGGAAGAAGGCTACACAGCAAAGAGACAGCAGGTGAGATTGGAATTCGGTTAGAATCACTGAGATTGAGCTCAGTGGTGTCAGGATTACTTTCAAAATAACTATTGGCCAATTCACACAAAGCAATGGATAAAGTTAACTGTGGTGGTGAAGAGTTGAGCAAGTGGTCATACCCAGCTCCCATCCACCTTGCCTCAAGGTCAGAGGCAGTATTCTGGGGAGGGACAGTAGGAGGGGGCCATTGGCTGGACTCTCCAGAGGCACCTAGCTGGCTGCTCTGAGAAGCAGGACCCTTGACTAAACAGATGGGCCTTTGGTCTGATCCACCTGGGCTGTTCTTTTCTTTTTTCCTGCTACCCAATCAACCCATTTCCAAGGGCAGTGCACTGAGCTGGGATGGAGTGAAGCAGCTTGCTCACAGTGTACTGAACTCCACCCCACCAAATCCACCATCTTGGTTATGTGAAATTAGTTCTTTGCAGAAGCCCAGAGCTAAAAAAACATTTTAAAATACCAGGAATAATACTGAAGATGAATGCATTTTTTTAAAAAAAGATTGGGTGGATTTGATTACATCATGATTTATCATAATAATATAATAATAATTTATTATTTATACCCCACCCATCTGGCTGGGTTTCCCCAGCCACTCTGGGCTGCTTCCAACAAAACACTAAAATATAATAACCTATTAAACATTAAAAGCTTCCCTAAACAGGGCTGCCTTCAGATGTCTTCTAAAAGTTTGGTAGTTATTTTTCTCCTTGACATCTAATGGGAGGACGTTCCACAGGGCGGGCACCACTACCAAGAAGGCCCTTTGCCTGGTTCTCTGTAGCTTTGCTTCTCGCAGTGAGGGAACCGCCAGAAGGCCCTCGGAGCTGGACTTCAGTGTCCGGGCAGAACGATGGAGGTGGAGACACTCCTTCAGGTATACTGGACCGAGGCCGTTTAGGGCTTTAAAGGTCAGCACCAACACTTTGAATTGTGCTCGGAAACATACTGACCAATTTACTGACCAATGTGCAGGAACAGGGAAGAAATTTGATCTACTGTAGTTTGTATTGAAAGGTGAACTTCCACCACACTTCTGTGAACTGAAACACGGTCACCTTCAAATGGCACGCTCTCCCAATTTCGCAATGCTATTCTGCAACCACGCAATGTGAGCGCTTGTGGAGCGGACCGGAGTGAAGACTCCTGCAGGGTGGTCCACTCCATTGCCCAGCCCCCAGATTGGCCAGAATTTGAACTGGATTTGGTGGGAACCCAGCTGGCTCTGCATCAGCCAGGGGAGAGGAGCCAATGGCCAGCCTAAAGATGCCGTGGCTTTGAGAGGATGGGGAAATCTCTGTGCTGGGTCGCAATCACCACCCGCCCTCGTACCAGGTAAGTGGCCATTCTGCAACCATGCAATGTGTAGGAAAAGGCACATAGTGGTCAGGTGCTGGATCATCACCTCATTATGGTGAGTGGGCTTGCACATTCCTATGACCCTTGTGAGCGAAGCCATCGGGGAGTCTCGTCCTCCAAGGTAGTAAGGTCAAAGGGGAGGAGCTAGACCCAGAATGACCCAAGAAGTCCTCAATGGCAGAACAGGCGGATGATAACAAGCAGTATGTTACAACGGCTGTGAAGGTGGACGAAGAATCTACAGGTCGTTGTGATCCTCATGCCATTGAAATAGAGCCTTGCTGCGAAGACTGTGCATTGGTCAGTGTGCACTGATCTTCACACATAAAACAAATTCACACACAGGCGTCTTCCAAAGAGAAAAAGCAAAAAGCAACAAACATAGAACTCACTATATTAATAGAAATAATTAGTGAAATTACTGGAAAATATATTGAATCTAACCTAGCCATTCAGGAGTGGGTAAAGTTCAGCCACAAATGCAAATAACACATATGGAGTTTTTAAATGCCTATGGATGAAACATTTTAAAAAGAAGCTGGGCGGCTACAAATTATGTTGTGTCTCCCATGAAGCTCATTGCCCCTTCTGCCTGCCCCCTTTCTTTTCTTGTAAGAACACATGCTCCCACCGCATTCTTGTCTGATAATTAGCAGAGGTTCTGCTCACTGTCTTGATCCAAACTGTATCAAAACATAGGCGGAAACCTTCTCATTGATCTCAGGAACTACCATGCACAATTGAGTTGCGCACGGTTAAGAGATGTCCGAATGCATCTGGTCAAATGACTTTCTCAAATATATAGTGGGTATTGCACTTTAAGGGATGCGATTAAACCACAGAAGCTAGGACTTGCCGATCAGAAGATCAGCGGTTCAAATCCCTGCGACGGGGTCAGCTCCCATTGCTCGGTCCCTGCTCCTGCCAACCTAGCAGTTCGAAAGCACATCAAAGTGCAAGTAGATAAATAGGTACCGCTCCGGCGGGAAGGTAAACAGCGTTTCCGTGTGCTCCTCTGGTTCACCAGAAATGGCTTAGTCATGCTGGCCACATGACCCAGAAGCTGTACGCCGGCTCCCTCGGCCAATAAAGCGAGATGAGCGCTGCAACCCCAGAGTCATCCGCGACTGGACGTAATGGTCAGGGGTCCCTTTACCTTTACCTATTGCACTTTAATCCTTCAATCCTATGCCCACCTACCTGAAAGTAAGAGGTCCTGAACTCCCTGGGTGTACGCCTGAGTAGACTAGGATAGGTTTGCTCTGTAACTATAATAACTATAGGGCCAAGTAAAGCAACCGAGCAGCCCAGCGGATCATTTCTATAATGAATTCTGCCAATGCTTCAGAAAAACTATCCCTGGTCTCATCCATGGATTTCTCATCAGGGCCCAACAAAGCCAGAGCAATGGGTTAAGTAGAGCTCTCAGGGGGCCACTTGACATCTGCTTACACTGGTGACTTTTTGATCTTGTTTGTTTTACCTTTCTGCGGAGGAACGGGCTTGCTACCGAACACGCCATGTGGGTATTATTCCAAAATAGACATGGCAAGAGGGGAAAGGGGCTTTGAGGAGGGGGGAGGCCAGAGGAAAACATATCCTTGATGACAGATCAAATGAAGGCAAAAAGGTGAAAGGAATTGCATGCTCCACAATGACGATAATGGGAGCGGAAAGAAAAACATTGATGGCTCACGTGTAAAAAAAACCCCTTGCCCGAAAGAGCAGCCATGGCAGAGACACACTGATATTATATAAGCAAAGACTGCACAGGAATCTAAATGACTGAGGACACAATCATGATAGCTTACCTGGTGAAACTGCAGCGCTGGATGCCCCCTCCAACTTCTATAAAAAGAAAGTTTAGAAACAAAATATAGGGGCTGAATGTTGGTAGATGGGGATGTCATGGTGAACATAATATGAACTAGAGGTGGTCCACAGCCAGCTCCATTTGCAGCTGGGGTGGGAATCAGAACCCAAACACTAACCTGGCCTTGGGGACATCCTCATTCTGAGGTTGTAGATCTGTTTTCTTATTGTTAAAGAGTTTAGGACCTTCTCAGTAATAAAAGTGGGTCCAGAAACTGTATGACACTGGAAATCACCAGATTCTTCTTGCCTACCACCCTGGTTCTACAGGAGTTCACAGCTTGGACCTCTAGAGAGATATTCACCTACTTAGCTCGGGTTGAGCATGAACCTGACCTTATTTGTGAGAAGCAAAATGAGGGCGGAACATTTTTATGGGGAATGAACACTTGTCTTTGGCACTTCTGGTGGCAGCTGCTGGCTGCAATGTTTTCTCCAAATTCCTCAGCTGTAAAAGGAAGTGAGTTTTGCTCCCCAAAGTTCCCAGGGGATTTCCCCTCTTTTTCACCCTGGAACCATTCCAAAATTTGAGAACATTTGGCTGATCATTAAATTTATCAATGCGTGATTTCCATTTGTTTCCATCCTTCTATGACCACAGCTGACATTTATTCTTTTGGGAGTGCAATCTTATTTGTTTGTTTTGATGTTGTCTTGATCTCATTTCTTAATCTGTATTGAAACCAATTTCCTGATTTGTTGTTTTCTGCTTGAATGTCACACTGATCAATGTTGAAACAACAGCAATAACAATATCAATATCACTTATCACTTTCTCTCCTGCCAATACAAATTAGCAGAAGAAATCCAAACCTATCACGATTTATACAGGAATATATGCGATCTCCCCCCAACCATTCTCTCTCCTCCAATGGAACTTTGATATATGCTGTTATTTTAAGATGGGGCCAGACTTTCCATTGAGCCATGCAACAGCTAGTAGATCAATGGGCGGGAAAATCAGTGAGTGTGTAGCAAAAGTAACAAAAGATTTTTTGGCTTAGAGAAGGTGCATGGTAAGTGGACCTTAAATGAATACAATATTCCAGATTTAGGACCTCCATAGAATGTAGTTTTCTCTGAGAAGCAACAATCATGTGAAGCTGTTTGTAGATAACCATTGTGGGACACAAGCTTTCTAATGCTAACCCACCTGTCATTAAAGATGTATTCCTATGTCCTGTTTTTATCCATATAAGCCTGTATCAAGTTTATTCCTGATGAACTATGTGTTTTGCAATGTGTGAATGGCCTTGTGTTAGGAAACTACTATGGGAATTAGTTCTCAGTCAGGATTAAACCAAACCAAAACACTGGTGTGGCCATCAAAATACTAATCTTTTGCTACAACTGTGGATGTGTTTGTATACCGTTAGACCTGTAACTTGGGATTTGATTCCAATGGATTGCTCCCCAGAGAACAGCCTTCACTTATTGGGGCCACATGGTCAACTCTTCAAGAAGCCGCAAGCCAGATATCTCACCCAATATGAACATAGAAATGACGCTGGAGCTTTATAACTGGAACTCATTCTGGTTTTGTGATGCCTTAAAAGCTAGTCTCACGTATTTTATGAGCCAAAATCCATTTACAGTGAGGGTGACCCCCTGCGACCACCAGTTTAAATAAGCACCTCCTGTACTTATTTCCTACAGTGGGAGTCAAGTTCCATACATATGATGTAAGCAGGGCCTGAAGAAAACTTTTGCCGACATGCTGATCAGAAATCATTTACAACCAAAAGCATAAATGACAGCCATATGCACAGGACTCTTTTTTATTTTATTTGCAAGGGCTGGGATTGCAGACCCCAAGTGGGGGTACCTTCTGATCTGAAGAGCCAATTGAAAACAGGTGTTCTCCACACCACACGGATATATAGATATCCTTTCATTTCAACAGGACAAATTTGGAAATAACTTGCGCAGCTCTTCCCTGGAAAAATGGGTGTACTGAGATATTTTGAACTTGCTACCCCTCTTCAGTACAAGGAAATGTGAAAAAGACCGAGGATTCATCAAAATGTCAGATCCTCCTTGACTAGCTGGCAAAGAAGCATTCCTATTCGTCTCCGTTATGCACTGCAATCCCTTACACATCTGCTCAGAGGTTTGTCCCATTGAGTTCAGTGGGGTTTACTCCCAGGTAAGCGTGCACTGAATGGCAGTTTAAATGACCTTCATCCATAAGAGAATGTCTGTAATGGTGACTTGCATGACCTAACTCCTGTTTAGCAAATAAACTAAATGTACTGTTCATGTTTGCAATAAATACCTGATTAGGCATTTGATTAAAAAAGATGACAGCTGGGTAACGTAAGGTCGGGTTTAGTTTCCTTATTGTTTGTTGTCACCAAGTGCATCCCAATTGTTTCTAACTCAAAGCTTTGCTAAGTGGCTGTTTTCAAATGGTGCAATGGGCAACGCAGCTGTATTTCATTTGCGGGTCACCCTGGCAAAAGCTGCAATACGAACCAAGCTTGATGTGTTGACTCATGAGCCAATTTGGGTGTAGATGTTACAGTGTGTTTGTGTGCAGCTGGAATTGTTTCCATCACACACACAACTCTGTTGCGGATAAATGCACCCAGCCCCTTCCCCACCAGGAAGAGAGAAAGAACCTTAGTTGCTTATATACATAAAAGTTACAAGATGGTTAAACATTGACTGGAAACGCTCTGCGGCCCACAGCACAAACTGTACCAGGATCACAGGATAATTTACGGTAACCCGGGATATTCAAGGAGGGAATATTTTCTTAACGCCAACAGTTTTGATATAAAAGTATGATCTCCTTAGGCTGAAGAAAGGTGAAATATAATAAGAGGGTTGACTCTGAGGACTCACTCCCAGTGAGGGCTCCAAGTGAGGGTCTCCAGACTAGAATAATAGTTCATCATTTTTGCTCCATCTTCCTGCACCTTGTTTTAGATTCTGGCATAAGCAGGTAAAAAGGTAAAGAACCCCTGGATGGTTAGGCCCAGGCAAAGGCAACTATGGGGTAGCAGAGCTCATCTCGTTTTCAGGCTGAGGGAGCTGGCGTTTGTCTGCAGACAGCTTTCCGGGTCATGTGGCCAGCATGACTAAGCCGCTTCTGGCACAACAGAACACTGTGATGGAAACTAGAGCACACGGAAATGCCGTTTACCTTCCCATCACAGCGGTACCTTTTTATCTACTTGCACTGGTGTGCTTTCAAACTGCTAGGTTGGCAGGAGCTGGGACAGAGCAACGGGAGCTCAACGCCGTTGTGTGGATTCGAACCACTGACCCTTTGACTGGCAAGCCTTAGAGGCTCAGTGGTTTAGACCACAGTGCCACCCGCGTCACAAGCAACTGATGGTGGGATATGTTGTCAGTATTCTTGTTATGTACTGAGTTGAATAGGATCCAAAATGCAGCAGTCTGATTGGTCCTAGAACAATAGGATTCAGAATGCAGCAGTCTGATTGGTCCTAGAACAATGCAGCAGTATGATTGGTCCACAGGAGCCACCCAATCCAGCTCCAGGTGGACGTGAATCCACAGCCTGATTGGCCTACAGGAGAATCCCGGAATTAGCCAATCACGTGCAGCCCATTGTGTAAATAATGTATATAAAGCAGACATTATGGGGGAACTTCCATTCCTCCTCACCACTATGAGCTGAATAAAGAGCATGGAATCCACTCTCGACTCCGAGTATATTTCAATTCCCAAGCCAGACGTTGGAAGCAGAGGACGAGGTGGAAGTTGTGTAGGGAAGGAGAAGATGCAGAAGAAGATGCAGAAAAAGAAGCAAGTGAGGGGAAAAATGGGATGGGCAGCCAACAGACAGCTCTGTTGTGAAGAGGGGCTTGCAATATGGCCAATGAACATGCTGTGAGGTCTCCTTCCATCACGTCTGCCTGCAGCTTCAGAATATGACGCTGAAATGAACACTTCCATTGAACTGCGCTGAGCTGTGGAAAAGCAATTCCTAAACATTTCATTCCCGACCCTCACCCAAAGAAGGTGCCCCAACGGTCATTTTTTACTCACTCCGATCTTGGATAAATCACCAGGACGTGTGATTCCATCCTAAAGTAGCTGTGTGAACTGGATATGGTATGACATCTTTCCACACGTTTCTGAGTATATGCTGGCATTTTGATGCAATTTGTGACTGCGAGTTCACCTAAGTTCTGCACCTACATTGTTGCAGTTCTTATTTTAGCTATGTATTCATTTCAATTTATGAATCACTTCTCATGAATTTACAGCTAAAACAATTGCATGTGTAAACACAATTTAGAAAAAAACAAACCCAATTATAAATATAAAAACAGTTTAAAACAACAACACGCTCCATTCAAATCCAGGGTTAGACAACAACTTGGATAAAGATTTCAGAAGGCTTGTTGAAAAAGGAACATCTTTAGCAGGCATCAAAAAGGCAACAGAGAAGATATTCAATCGGAGGGACTCCCAAAAGTTTACTTCTGAGTAAACATACTCAGGATCAGCCTGCTCACATATTCATGAGATTCTAGGCACAACTTTCAGAGAAAGAAAAATGTGTCAAAATTTCTCATTTTATTTCAGCATGAATCCATGCCCCCTTCTGTCGAAGACGACACTGACAGGCCATACATGTAATTTATATTTCCTATCAAGATGCTTCGCTGAATTAGAAACATTTGGAGTTGCACAGCCGGTGGAAAAGCTAATTCTTTTTAAGTGCTTGGAGGAGTGGGGCTGGCTAAGGCAGCAAAGTCTATTTTTCTTATTTTCATTTTATTCCAATGGTCGTTGATTAGGCAATCCTACCACAAACCTTCACAACAACAACTTCTGTTGCAGGGACAGAAGAGCTGCTTATGGAAGAGACAGAAAACTGTTTCATAGATCGATTTGCAAAGTGTGCTGCTGATAGAGGAAACAGCAGAACATATTTTCCCCCTTGCAACACTAATAAAAGGGGCAAAGTTGGAGAGGGTGCTGGGAGGTTCAGCTGCAAGAGGCGTGGACTTCGTGGAGGAAGTCATCTCATGATAACTACAAAAGCCATTGGGTTATATAGCCATACTCAGAGTAGACCTCTAGGGAAGGGGAACTTTATGTCCTCCAGACCTTTCTGTCTGACCCTTGGAATTCTCTCCATACCCTACCAAGAAACAGCTTGGCAGACCAAGCTGACGGAATATGCAGAAATGACAAGAGTGATGGGAAAGATCAGAAATCAGGAAGACCAAGTATTTTTTTTAAAAGACTGGAATAATTTTCTACCATAGTTAAGGACATAGTTAAGGACCACTGTAGAAGGACATGTGGATCTAGAATTGACCTCCACAGTCACTTATGGACTCATTGTTCAAATCATGTTTATGGAAGACAATCTTACTCGGCTATGAGGGATTGCCAAAGAAGAAGATATTTTATAGTTACACCTGAGCTGAGTATGTGGTAACTTAGGTTGTTAGACTTGCATTTCACAGGGGTTGAGCAGTGGAATTGATTTGACACTCCTGCCTATTATTCATTTTTCATTACGCATAACAACAGCAGCAGCAGCAGCAACAACAACAACGAATTAGTATCTTTTGTGCTATCATGCATTGCTTATTATTACGAACTGAATTTCTAGACAATAGGTATTCACGTTAGGTTGTTGATTATGTTACTTTGCTGTAAACCACCCTGTGCCTTCTTGGTGAAGGGTGGTTTATAAATACGTTAAATAAATTACTGCGCAAACACCCGCTCTCCCCAGTTCATACCCCTCTCTGGCTCCGCTGCGCAGCCTGAATATGTTTGTGTAGCTGGAACGTGTCCCTAAACTCTGACAGTCCTTCTTGCTTGTCTGGAGGAAGGAAAGAGAAGGGTGGGAGAGAGTTCATCTAACCTGCTGTACAAAGGTAAAGGGACCCCTGACCATTAGGTCCAGTCGTGGCCGACTCTGGGGTTGCGGCGCTCATCTCGCTTTATTGGCCGAGGGAGCCGGCGTACAGCTTCCGGGGCACGTGGCCAGCATGACTAAGCTGCTTCTGGTGAACCAGAGCAGCGCACAGAAACGCTGTTTACCTTCCTGCCAGAGCAGTACCTATTTATCTACTTGCACTTTGATGTGCTTTCGAACTGATAGGTTGGCAGGAGCAGGGACCGAGCAACAGGAGCTCACCCCGTTGCGGGGATTCGAACCGCCGACCTTCTGATTGGCAAGTCCTAGGCTCTGTGGTTTAACCCACAGCACCACCCACGTCCCTAACCGAATTGGGACAGACGCAGCAGTAGGCGGTAATGTAAAATTTACCTACTGTACAAAGGCATATTTTACATTACCGCCTACTTCTGCGTCTGTCCCCATTCATCCACCACTGATATGTGGCCTCAGGTGGTTGCTCCGAGAGTTTTGCAGTCCCTAGGCTCAGAAAGCTTCTCCAACCCGCCATAAACAGCCACAAACAAAAGATTGTAAGACATATTTTGCAAAGCATGCGTCAACAGTTCATTCTAGATTTAATTTTGTGAAAGCGTTGAGGTATCAATCTGTATAAAACTAGCCTCTGCATTCGACATTCTGGTGTGGGGGGCTGGGGGAATTAATCCGAGATTTCAAGCAGAGAAAACAAGGCGAATGATTGAGATATCAGCGGACACAAACTAATCCAAATCTTCTGTGGGTTCTGTTATTGAGTTGCTTATTCTAACAACAGAACAAGATGGCTGTTCTGACTGGCTTCACCACCAGCTGATATTGCGAACATTTCCCTGTTTCCCAATCATTCTGGGCAGTGAGAGTTTTTGTCCAGTGCTACAAACTCCATGATTTGTGAAGCAAGACGAATTGGTCCCTGGAAATTTCCAGCATGGACGAGGAGTAGGTGCGAAAGCCTGGCAGGTTCCAAATGATTTAGCGGGGGCAGTAATGTCTGAAAGTGGAAGAAGGAGTGTTGCTAACTTAATCCATATGATGGCTTCTCCCGAAATGTATGTTAGGACAGAGAGATATGCGTGAAACAGACATTAGTCATTGTCTACAAGTGAGATCTACCCCAGAGATTTACCAGCAAGTGCTGCCCTGCTGTGTTTGGGCATTTGTACAATAGATTAGTACATCTTGAAGGAATGAGGACTAAAGAAGATCGTCTATTTGCAGATGTAGCCAGTTTAGGACAATCCATAACAAATTGTGTTGGGGTCGTACAAGGGAATTTAGGTTAGCTTGCTCCTCTATGGTCTTCCTAGATTATTACTCCAGGTGTAGATAAGGGTTGAAATGAATTGTTGCACAATTGACCCTTTCCATATGAGCGATGCCTGGAAGAGAGAGAGAGAGAGAGAACAAAATATGTATAGCGGACAACAATATGACAAATATGGGCACCTGGTTCAGTCATGGAGTCCCTTTTCAGATTTACCGTATTTTTCCGTGTATAAGACTAGGTATTTTTCCTAAAAAATAATGTCAAAAATTAGGGGGCGTCTTATACACGGATATATCTCCCCCCATTTTCTTAAATCTGAGTCCCCAAAAATAGGGGACGTCTTATAGACAGTAAATTCTGGTGTGTGTGCACGCGCGTATATATACAGTGGTACCTAGGGTTAAGTATTTAATTCCTTCTGGAGGTCCGTACTTAACCTGAAACTGTTCTTAACCTGAAGCACCACTTTAGCTAATGGGGCCTCCTGCTGCCGCTGCGCCGCCGGAGCACAATTTCTGTTGTCATCCTGAAGCAAAGTTTTGAAGTGGTCATGACAAAAACAGAAGTTTTATTTTTATTTATTTATTTTATTTTATTTTATTTAACTCGGCCAGATGGGCGGGGTAGAAATAATAAATTATTATTATTATTATTATTAGTGCTGATGGCTGTATGAAGAGGCCTAAAATCAGTGACAGAAGAAGGAACATGTCTTCATTAATACAGTGGACCCTCTAGTTACGGATTTAATTCATTTCGGGGGTCCGTGCCCACCCTGAAAAATCCATAACTAGAGGTGCTGCTTCTACGGTGTGATAGAGCACTTCTGCGCATGCAAAAGCAGTGAAACCCGGAAATATATCCTTCCGGGTTTGGCGCTTTTGCAACCCGAAGATTACGTATCTAGAGCGGTACGTAACCCAAGGGTTCACTGTACTACCCTCTTGGACACCTCCAGTGGTTAGAGCTGATAATGCCAAGGTAATAATAATAATAATAATAATAATAATAATAATAATAATAATAATAATAATAATTTATTTCTACCCCGCCCATCTGGCTGGGTTCCCCCAGACACTATGGGCGGCTCCCAACAGAATATAAAAACATGATAAAACCTCAGACTTTAAAAACTTCCCTAAAAGTGCTGCCTTCAGATGTCTTCTAAATGTCAGGTGGTTGTTGTTCTCTTTGACATCTGATGGGAGGGCGTTCCACAGGGCGGGCTCCACCACCGAGAAGGTCCTCTGCCTGGTTACCTGTAACTTTGCTTCTCGCAGTGAGGGAACCGCCAGAAGGCCTTTGGAGCTGGACCTCAGTGTCCAGGCAGAACGATGGGGGTGGAGATGCTCCTTCAGGTCTACTGGGCCAAGGCTGCGGGTTCAATCCCTGTATGGGACAGTTGCGTATTCCTGCATTGCAGAGACTAGATGTCCCCCAGGGTCCCTTCCAATTCCACAGTTCTATGATTCTGTAGCCACAAGGCTGTTTCTTTAATCCTTGTCAGGGTGAGCCTGCCATATGGAAGAATATTCCGCAGAGCAGGCAGCCCTTGAAACCAGAGGACATTTTCCATCCTAAGCCAACAGGTGAATAAGATCAAATCACAGCTAATGGTTTCCACCTTAGCTTTGGCAGACTCCTGATTGCTTTTTATCTGCCCCCCCACCCCCATTCTGGAGCAAGTGAATATAGTTTCTTGCGTGTGGTTAGCATCTGAGGCCGCAATGTGTACACAGCCTTGAAAGATATATTTTTATAAGTAAGCACCTCATAAAATATATTTTTTCTGAAGACATTTATCAAGAGACTTTGAAAAACTGTGCGGGAGAAGGAGGGGGCGATCCAACATGTGCTTTTTAGCTGCCAAAAAAATGCCAGTAGCAGTCGTGGCGGCGGCTGACTTCTTGCGAGGGGTGAAGTTTTGCACATGACAACAGGGAATCGAAAGATTTATTCTCAGCCATATATATGACTCTCTCTGGCACTATTCGGGAAAGGTGATTATTGCTTCAACGTGAGAGAATATTTTAGATTAAACGCTGCAAGTCCTTTGCATGTGCAGTAATAATCACCCCGGCGCAGGTTCTCCCTTCCAAACACACACAAAGTACATGATACGTTATTCCAATAAAATGTTTCATTCTATTTATTATTACTATCCATTTGTTCTCCAGTGACTCATATTGTACTATCATCTCTTTCTCTCCCGCTCTGAACCAACATAACTTATCAATACAGAAAATGCAGCGTAATGGAAAGTCCCAACATTTAGCGCATTGCAGGATTTAACATTATTGCCTTTGTCCTGACATGAAGCAAATTTTACAACCACTTAACAGGTGGAAAACAATTTTGCAAGAGGCTTTCCTTCTGCAGATCCATCGATGACAAAGTTGTCACTATAGCTTGTTGTTGTTTAGTCGTGTCCGACTCTTTGTGACCCCATGGACCAGAGCACGCCAGGCCCCTGTCTTCCACTGCCTCCCGCAGTTTGGTCAAACTCATGCTGGTAGCTTCGAGAACACTGTCCAACCATGTCATCCTCTGTCGTCCCCTTCTCCTTGTGTCCTCCATCTTTCCCACATTAGGGTCTTTTCCAGGGAGTCTTCTCTTCTCTTCTCATGAGGTGGCCAAATATTGGAGCCTCAGCTTCCAGTGAGCACTCAGGGCTGGTTTCCTTAAGAATGGATAGGTTTGATCTTCTTGCAGTTCATGAGACTCCCAAGAGCCTCCTCCACTATAGCTTAGCAATGGGCAAATCTGTCAATTTTGGTCTCTCTACCTTTCTCATTCTTATCCCGTTTTAAGATTGGTGCTCCAGATTTCCACAACAGTTTGCTTTAAAAAACCAAAGCAGCCATCATTAAAACTCATGAGCATTTTTGTGTGAATTTTCTTCTAATATTCCCATTCCCAATTTCCAACACACACATTTTTTCAAAGCAATTTTCTCTTTAATGCAAAGCAGTTTTTTATGTTAGTTTCACTAATGTATCTGTTTATGTACGAACACTTTACCCTAGTATATGCATTTTTGCACACGTTCTTTGGCAGCGTCGTACAATTCAGAAAAGTGCAAATCAAAAGTCACAAATCACAAGTGACACCATCCAGCCCAAGCTGAGCAAGTCCTGTGTGTTTCAAATGGAGAGATTTAATCCTCCAATTGAAATCCATGTGATTTAAAAGTGATTAACTTTGGTCCGTTTGTTAAAAATGTTTAACCCTCCCGAACAAATTAGCGACAGTGAAAAAGGAGGGCTGGCAACACTTCTTAAATTACCGTAGAAGTCAATGCAAAGTAGCACCTAGCGGGTCAAGTTAGAGGGAATGGGCAAATCTGCTCCTTTGTACTGGTGTTTTTGTGGCTCTCAGAGTTAATCAGAATCTTTCATCACTCGAATGTGCTCAGAATGTTGGTCCTCAGCAAAACAGGACCAGGATTAGGGGAAATGTATGTCTTACATTCGGTTACCGTAGCATGTGGCGTACAGAATGTTTACTTAAACTCAAGAAACAGATATTTTGCCACATGTTTAGCCTCCTTTTTGCCGTCTAAAAAAAGAAGAAGTATCCTTTATTACTTTCAGGTTTCACAGATGTCTGGTCATTGTGAAGTTTGTTCAACATGGCCATTTTCCACACAGCCTGATAAAGCAGAGCTTCCTCAACCCTGAATTGTACCAATACTGATAATAATAATAATAATAATAATAATAATAATAATAATAATAATAATAATAATAATACCAGGACAGACTTTGCTCGTGTGCTCAAGACATCGATTCCATAAAACATATTTTGCTGCACTGTGCAAAATATGAGCAAGCCAGGGCTGAACTGATACAACCCTTGCTGGTACCTTTCCCAGGAAAATCAGAGGCTCACTATGTCAGATTCCTATTGGAAGACCAGACAAATGCTAGAACATTAGCAGTGGCAAAGTTTTTATCGGTGGTTGCAAGAACCAATGATCCCTATATTCTGAACAAAATGCTTGTTTAACCTGGAGGCAGGCTGTATGAATTGTGTATTGCTTTGTAATGATTTGTTGGGTCTCTGGACCGTAATAAAGATTGATGATGATGATGATGATGATGATGATGATGATAATAATAATAATAATAATAATAATAATAATAATAATAATAATAATTTCTACCCAACCCATCTGGCTGGGTTTCCCCAGCCACTCTGGGCAGCTTCCAACAAAAGATTAAAAATACATTAAAACACCAGTCATTAAAAACTTCCCTAAATAGGGCTGCCTTCAATAATAATTAAACAACAACAACAACAAAGCCACTTCCGCCCTACAGAGGAAGTGGGGTTGCAGGCTTCACAGCCCCACCATGCGCGTGGCGGCTGGAGCCCAGCCACACGCGATTGGGGGGATTCCCGGCCGTGTCACCCCCTGGCCAGCCAAGCGGCTGGCTCTGGAGGCGTGGCCTGTGGTCAGGCATTGGTATTGTTCTGTAGATGGAAGAGGGGAGGTAGCACCATCACCTGCCCCACATATTGAAGGGTAGTCCGATAAAGGATTCGGGGGGGGGCGTGGCCCTGTCCGAAGTCTAGGGAGGTGAGGGCCTAAGGCACACCCCTAAGCGGTGACCCCGGGGGAGTTCCTAGTTGATGTGCATCAGCAGGACTCCCCCTACTGGTGGTTAACCCTTCCCGGACTTCAAGCAGATGGGCTGAAGCCGGATATAGTCGGTTAGGACCAGTGCCTAAGCCAATACCGCTCATCACCTGTAACCAATAAAGTTGTGGCCTTATTTAGCTCATTAACCTTAATAATTGTGTCATGTGTCTTTATTTCCACGGGGGTGGGGGGCAGGAACTCGCCATGCAACAACAACAACAACAACATTTTTGGTCTAAAAAAAAAAAAAGAAAGCTTGGGTTATCTTGGAGGAAGAGAAGAATTTCAAGGCTTTGCCAGCCTGCGCATGGTGTAGGCAAATGCTCAGCTCTTTGGCATCTGGGCTAAGTGAGCCAAGGAAGCAGCAGAGCAGGATGTGGAAAAGAAGAAATAAACTCCTTGTTCAGAGCACCCCGATAAAGGACAGATTTGGAACTAAAAAAATATAATAATAATAATAATAATAATAATAATAATAATGATGGACTATGCAGAATTGGACAAAATGACAGGAAGGATTCGAAACCTGCGGGACCAGAGATTTACAGAAGTTTGGAAGAAGTATGTGAATTATTTGAAGAGCAACTGTAATCAACAAATTACGCTAGTAGGACTACAAGAAGTTTTGTAAGGAGGAATATATGAAATATTGCAAAACAGAGAAAGATTAGAGATATTGGTTATGAGTTTGAAATGTAATAGGGAAGATAAGAAATGCATACTGAGAGATTAGATTGGAAAACTTTCATACAGGATTGATGGAAGTCAAAAATTTGAATAAGATGTAAAAGTATGTTTAATTACTGTTGAAAATGATATCTTTTAAAAAAGCTAATAAAAATTATATTAAAATAATAATAATGATAATAATAATAATAATGATAATAATAATAATAATAATAATGATAATAATAATAATAATAATAATACCTTGCCCATCTGACTAGGTTGCCCCAGCCACATTAAAAGTTCAATTTCTTGCTAATTTCTTTCATTAAAATTGAATGCACTGGGGGCACCCTTTGCTTTTGCTGTATTATACCCAAAGCTGGGATATTTTTTGGGGTGTGTGTGTGTGTGTGTGTGTGTGTGTGTGGATGTTGCAGTTTGTTATGGCTTTGCATTGAGCCACCGCTACGTTTGTTGTCAGCATGAGAACCAAACTGACCCACAGAGAGAAAGGAAAGAAAATCTAGTCCGGGAACCCATCATATTCCCCCCCCCTGCTCAGGTGCATCTTATCCCCTGTGAGCCCAGTGGGGAGGTGGCAGGAAAGACTCCTCAGCCGCAGAGACAGTCGGTGCAGAACCAGGGGCTGAGCCTAATTGCTACCAGAACTTGCCCACCTTTTGGGGGATGAGTGATGGCCCACTGGCATGTGACCTGGCTTGGCCATTTCCCCGCGCTGTCCAGGCTGCTGTGAGGAGATAACGTAACGTCTAGAGCGATGGGAAACTCTTTGGTACAGATGGTACAGAGCTGCCTCATAAAATGAGTCACTCTGAATCTTCGCAGAAATCTCCACTATAAAAATGATAATGGAAAAAGCAAAAGAAACCCTCCGAAAGGTCTTAAAGGCAATTTGTTCCAGCTTGGCTCTTCCATTTTCATTTTTCTTTAAAAAAGAACGTGCTCTTTCATGACAGAAAGGCAAAATCTGCTTCTCCTTTTCAAGCTTTTGACAGCTGTTAAGGTGTTTCAAATGAAGGTCGCTGTCTATTAAGGGCTGCTGGGGAATTGTACAGTAGGCAAAAGGAGGCAAAATTATTATATCAAAACGTTTCCTTGGAACAGAGGGATGCTGGAGATGGTTCTGTATCCACAGCTTTCCTCCCTAATAAAAATACATCATTTTAAAAATCTGAATTGGAATCAAGCAAAATAAGTAAATACTTCTCAATAGCACTGATGACAATGGTGGGTTATGAAGTGGTTACATATCTCCCTCTGGAATCTCTGAGAAATATACAAAATGCTGAATATTGGCTAGATGTGATACTGGCGATTTTTTTCCACCAAAGACGTACAGATGGAAGTTGACGCGAAACATCCCTGACCTGACCACTTTGGAAACCACCAACTATAACATTTCGCCCAAGAATACATGTGCTAATACCTATAACTTGCAGCTTAAATTAAAGCAGACCTCTCAGGAATTCAGGTCCTTTCCATAGTCTCTGACTAACTCTGAATGTCCTTCATGCACAGGAATCCAAGCAAGAATTACAGGAAGAATCTCATGATCGCCACCAGACTTTGGTCCATCGCGTTCTTAAGGCAGCTGGGGCATTTGATATGGTTAGCCACACAGACCTCAGGACTTCGTTCACCAGCGGCTTTCCAGATAAATCCATAACAACATATTGCAGTTCTGCAGAGACATGGTTGCTGCAAGCACTCCTGCTGCTCTTAAGACCATATTCCTCACCAGACATTGGATGAAAGAAGACTTTCTTCTGTTCTTTTCAGTCAGTGGTTCATCAAGCGCTGCGGAGACTTTCAAGTCCGCCTCCATGACCATGTATGAAAAGAGAGGGTACAGAATTTGGGTCGCCAACTGCTTGTCAAAGCCTGGATGGAGAGCAAGCAAGGAGCAGGTGTGGAAGACTCCCTGGTCCTGAATGTGCCCCTGAAGGACCAGGTGTGCAGCCTGGGAGTCATTCTGGACTCACAGCTGTCCATGGAGGCGCAGGTCAATTCTGTGTCCAGGGCAGCTGTTTATCAGCTCCATCTGGTACACAGGCTGAGACCCTCCCTGCCCACGGACTGTCTCACCAGAGTGGTGCATGCTCTAGTTATCTTTCGCTTGGACTACTGCAATGCGCTCTATGTGGGGCTACCTTTGAAGGTGACCCAGAAACTACAATTACGGTAATCCAGAATGCGGCAGCTAGACTGGTGACTGGGAGCGGCCGCCAAGATCATATAACACTGGTCTTGAAAGACCTACACTGGCTCCCAGTACGTTTCCGAGCACAATTCAAAGTGTTGGTGCTGACCTTTAAAGCCCTAAACGGCTTTTGTCCAGTATACCTGAAGGAGCGTCTCCACCCCCATCGTTCTGCCTGGACACTGAGGTCCAGCTCCGAGGGCCTTCTGGCGGTTCTCTCACTGCGAGAAGCCAAGTTACAGGGAAGCAGGCAGAGGGCCTTCTCGGCAGTGGCACCCGCCCTGTGGAACACCCTCCCACCAGATGTCAAAGAGAAAAATAACTACCAAAGTTTTAGAAGATATCTAAAGGCAGCCCTGTTTAGGGAAGCTTGTAATGTTTAATAGGTTATTGTATTTTAGTGTTTTGTTGGAAGCCACACAGAGTGGCTAGGGGGACCCAGCCAGATGGGTGGGGTATAAATAATAAATTATTATTATTATTATTATTATTATTATTATTATTATTGGAACAGCAACTTAATCCTCACCTCCTAATGTACGTTCTGCTGCTCCTTTCCTCATGTTTGTTTTAGCTCCAGGTGACGAACTGGAAAAAACATCCGGGGGGGGGGGTCAGATTCAAAAGAGAGGAGAGCTTCTAAACACCTAAGACCCAGAAACTGCAACTAATTCAGAATGTGGCAGCTAGACTGGTTACTGGGAATGACCGCTGAGACCACATAACACCAGTCCTGAAAGACCTGCATTGGCTCCCAGGATGTTTCTGAGCACAATTCAAAGTGTTAGTGCTGACCTTTAAAGCCCTAAACCATGGGTAGGCAAACTAAACAGATGTCTTCTAAAAGTCTGGTAGTTGTGGTTCTCTTTACATCTGGTGTCAAATTTATAATTTTGCTCTGTTCCCAGGTGAGACAAGTACAGTTTGTATACCTTAAGCAATTTTTCCAGTCTGTACCTTGAGCTACATTCTGGCTTCTCTTGAATAAAAGCAGCCTTTTAAAAGATAAAGCCTTTAATAAGATATTAGACATAACGCAACAGCTGTCTAAACAAATATCCCCCTCTCCAGCTACCATCGGGTTTGTGCAACACCTAGCAGTTTTTAGGTGCTTGAATGACCGGATGAAGAATGCAAGGAACGTGGCGCTTTCCCATTTAATGTCATGCCAAAATGCAGATATTTAAGCCCACTGTGAGACAGCAGCACTTGAAGGCAGTGGAGACTTGAGTGCAGGTGCTGCAAAGCCTAGAACTGCTTGCAAGACATTGTGCCATAAACCAGCACTGCTGGAAAAGGCAGTAATTCACAAGGACGCGGAGAACAGGGCTTCCCTCAAAATTTCCTATGGCCACAGAACAGAATCGAGCCGTATTTTCTTGCCTATGTCAACAAATTTGCCTTAAAATAAGGCCCGAGGAATGCGATAAAATAAAATTCAATTTGGAGTGAAAGATTTGGTGATAAAGTATTCCCAGTAATAATATTTAAAGAAGGATTATGTTATCCTATACCTTAATAATTTCCCCCTCCTGCAAAATAAACAAAGGCTCTGTGTTCACCTGGCACCGGGCACTGTTCCCTCCGAAAGATGGGGGCTGATACGTGATGAGGATTTGTTGAGTGTTTCTTAATAAATACATCTCACAAAGCGGTTCGGGAAGCCAAGGAGCTTGGCATCCCTTCTGCAATTCAGGGTTTGGGTAACCTTATCTGGCGACTAAGTTGCAGAAGGTCCAGGGGCTGTGCCAACTTCATTTAAGTCAATGGGTTTCATGAAGGCTCTAAAAATTTCCCCTGTCATCACAGGAATCACTGAAGTGCGTATAGGCTGCTGAGGGTGGTCTGTGAGCGGGAGAACCTTCTGTGACTTCTCCGCCATGCGAGGTTGGCACAAGACAGGGCTGCTAACGTTTTGCTGCTGCTGCTTCGCCCTGCCTTCCTCTTTCCTCAGCACTAAGCCCTGTGGGAGAGGTGGCCTTGTGAGTCGAGGACCCACCACCTGCTTGAGGATAAGAAAGACACAAGGACGCAGCATATTAGGTTATAGCTTTAACTATTCGGTCCCTTGTTGGCAAGGTGATGTCTCTGCTTTTTAAGATGCTAAACTAGTAATTACAGAGATGCATTTATGGCAGCGCGACCGATTCACCCAAACTGGGTGCAGAGCCAACCAGACTAAGGTTACCAGATTTTTTTTCAAAGAATCCGGAGACACTTTTTAAAAAAAAGATGGAAAAAAAATATTTTAAAAAAATAAATAAAGAAGTAATATCTTCTCTTCTGTGGTCTCCTCTGTTGCGCAGCCTTCCTCTGGGCCTCAGCCTGCTCTCTTGGAGTGCTAGCCACCACGGAGTAGGCTTGGCTTGGGCCTTGGCTTGGCCATGTGTCCTTGCCCTCCCAGCACTCTCCTACCTCTCCTCCTCAGTGGCAGCGGCGGCAGGGGCACGGCAAGGTCAGAGCTCCCCTCTTTTTTCTCCTTCCTCTTTCTCTGTCTCCCTTCTCCTTCTCCTCTCCTCCTTCTCACTGCGTCAGCTCCAGGGTTTTTACTGGCCCCGGAGCGCCGCTGGGCAGTTGGACGGGGGGCCGGACACTCTAGCTCCCGGCTTGATTTGGGTTGCACGGGTGTGTGGGTGTGTGAGCGGTTCCCCCAGTTGATGCACCAGGTATCCCCAGTTCCCCCTTGGCAGTGGCGGCGGCAGCGGCAGTCTCAGCAGCCCGGAGCCAGCCTGGTAGTACAGTTGGCTCTGGCTGGCTTCAGGAGCTGCTTGCTGCCATGGCACCCATTTTGCCTCGCCAGAAGTCCCCATATGATGTGTCTTGTGCCATTGAACCAATCACACAACATTCATTCCCTACTAATAAATCTACAACCCTTAACATATAAATCCGGGGACATTAAATGAAATCCAGGGACATTCTGGGGACAGATTTTGTCCGGGGACAGATTTGTAAATCTGGGGACAGTCCCCGGCAAACGGGGACATCTGGTAACTATAAACCAGATGCCTCAGGGGACTTTGCAACAACGAGGAGCAACTGAAGGTGAGAGGTATGAGGCACCAAATTTTGATGTTGCACAGGGAGCCGCTGAAATTTTAAAGCCCAAAGTCTGCCACTGGGCGTTACCTGGTGCGGCTGGAATTGACAAGACTCTGCTGGGGTGGGAGACCAGTTAGCATGGACCAACCACCCCCTGAGCCTGTTAAATTCACCGGGATTTCAATCTGTTTTGGGAGACTTTCCAGTTTAGCTGATCAAACCTTCTTATTCCTTGCCAGCCAAACAGGCTGCCTTAATAAATGGCTAATAGTTGTGCTTGTGGGTTGTATGTAAATCTCTGTAAATTATAGCACGTTGCTGAAAGACAACAGATCACATTCCAGTGGATGTTTAAATAACCTGCCGTGTGTCAGGCGGCAACAAAGTCCCCTTTATTTGTGAAGGGCATCCTATAGATTAGAGATGGTTTGAAACAGCTGGAAGTTTCAGGTGCAAAGGCCAGTAAGGACTCTTTCAAGTTTCAAAAGACGGAGCCTTGGAACACAAGAGTCTGTTGTGACCTTTGGAACACATCTTGGGTTATCGGTCAGACATCGTTCTCTTTCTGATGACCCCCAAACTAATTTTGAGCTGTCCATGGATTGATATATTCATATTATTTTGCTTTAGTCTTAGGAAACATTGGGGAAGATTCCAAAGAATGGTTACCTGTAGGAAAACAGGCTGAAAGTGGCCGCCCAAGTATGGCAGAAGGACAACAGTTTCCATTAGTCCAAAAGGCAGAGGCCAACAATTTGCACACCATTTGGATGTGGCCCCATGTGTTGTTTTATATATATAATTTTTATTAGTTTTTAAACATATCATTTTCAACAGTAATTAAACATACTTTTACATCTTATTCAAATTTTTGACTTCCATCAATCCTGTCTGAAAATTTTCCAATCTAATCTCTCAGTGTGCATTTCGTATCTTCCCTATTACATTTCAAACTCATAACCAATATCTCTATCTTTTTCTACTTTGTAACATTTCGTATATTTCTCCTTACAAAACTTCTTGTAGTCCTACTAGTGTAATTTGTTGATTACAGTTGCTCTTCAAATAATTCATATACTTCTTCCAATCTTCTGTAAATCTCTGGTCCCGCAGGTTTCGAATCCTTCCTGTCATTTTGTCCAATTCTGCATAGTCCATTAATTTCGTCTGCCATTCTTCTTTCGGCGGAATTTCTTCTTGTTTCCATTTCTGGGCTAACAATACTCTTGCCGCAGTTGTTACATAAAAAAATCAATTTAACATCTTGCCTATTAATGTCCTGACCTATAATACCAAGTAAAAATACTTCTGGTTTTTCAAAAAATGTATATTGCAACATCTTTTTCATCTCATTATATATAATTTCCCAGAAGTTCTTTACTTTTTTACATTCCCAAAACATATGATAAAATGTTCCTTCTTTTTTTTACATTTCCAACATTTATTATTTGTCTTATACATTTTAGCTAATTTCACTGGTGTAATATACCATCTATACATCATTTTCATCATATTCTCTTTCAAAGCATTTCAGGCTGTAAATTTTATCCTTTCATTCCACAACCTTTCCCATTCTTCAAGCTGTTGTTGCACAGAGCGAGTTCCAGTGAATTTGACCCAAGCGGCATGTTATATCTAAACGCTTGTATAGTGGTACCTTGGTTCCCAAACTGAATCCGTTCTGAAAGCCTGTTCCAAAAACCAAAGCGTTCTAAAACCAAGGTGTGCTTTCCCATAGAAAGTAATGCAAAATGGATTAATCCGTTCCAGACTTTAAAAAACAACCCCTAAAACAGCAATTTAACATGAATTTTACTATCTAATGAGGCCATTGAGCCATAATCAATGTACTGTCCTATAAAATAAATAAGACAGTATTGAAAATGATAAAAAAATAAAAATTATTCTCCTTACGTGCACTGATGATATTGTTCGGATGGGGGGCTTTTATCCATTTCTGCAGCCATGCAATCAACCAGTAGCTGAACTGGGTTCTACACAGTCACAAAAACAAGTCACAAAAATGAAGTCACAAGCCACAGTTACAAGTCAGTCCCATAAAACGAAGAACAAGTCACAGTTAAAAGAAGAAGAAGCCACACCAACAAAAACGCAAAAAACAAAAACAAAAGCTCCAAATATGACCTCTGTGTTGTATGGGTGCTCGGGACTCAACAGCAGACAGACTCAACAGGAAGCCTCTGATTAGTGGGAAACTCAATTTACAAATGGAAGACACTCAATAGGAAGCAGAACATGTTTTGCTTCCAAGGCAAAGTTCACAAACCAAAACACCTACTTCCAGGATTGCAGCATTCTTAATCCAAGTTGTGCATAAACTAAGCTGTTCTTAAACCAAGGGACCACTGTATTGCGTTAGGCTTAGTTTATTGTATGAGGACCCAATAACAACAACAACAACAACAACAACAACAACAACAACAACAACAACAATTACTATTTATACCCCGCCCATCTGGCTGGGTCCCCCCAGCCACTCTGGGTGGTTTCCAACAAAGATTAAAAGTACATTAAAATGTCACACATTAAAAGCTGCCCTAAACAGGGCTGCCTTTAGATGTCTTCTAAAAGTTTGGTAGTTATTTTTCTCTTTGACATCTGGTGGGAGGGCGTTCCACAGGGCCGGTGCCACCACTGAGAAGGCCCTGTGCCTGGTTCCCTGTAATTTGGCTTCTCGCAGTGAGGGAACCGCAGAAGGCCCTCGGCGCTGGATCTCAGTGTCCGGGCAGAACGATGGAGGTGGAGACTCTCCTTCAGGTATGCTGGACCGAGGCCATTTAGGGCTTTAAAGGTCAGCACCAACACTACTTCCACCAAGTCACACAACCCTTTCCCCACTGTTCTCCCATTCCAAATAATCTCTGTAAGCTTTCAGGTGCTTCCTTGCAAGAGTTATTATTCTACCCCATTCATTTCAATGCAAAGAAAAGGAGGGGGGAGTAATTAATTGTGTATCATTTGCAGACAGAAAACAACCGCAGCAAAGCCAGATCGTATTCCCTAGATCAATTTCCATCCTTGATATGGGATTCATAAGCAAACCTCAACAATTTCCATTTCTGTCAGAATTCTCCAATATCCTTCAGAGGAAAATATTCTTTTGAATTATCTATCTGCTACATGGAATTTGACAACTGGACAGTGTAAATGGATTATTCCATGGCCCCTTTTATTCAGTGGATTGAAAACATGAGAGCACTCATAATTTATAGACTTTGTATGGACAAGTACAACAATATTTGGGAGGCATTTATAAATATATATATATATATATATATATGGATAATAATAACATTCGTATACCTACATACTAGACAAACATATATGGAATTGTAGTTGTTTGCATATATAGTGATATAACATACCTTTTCATTTCTTTATTCACTTTTTATTTCTGCTTTATCTTGTTCAAGAGAGGAATATTTTCAATTTAAAATTAATGAAATAAAATAATTCTCCAACATCCTTCATTAAAGCTGTTACTTGTTTTATTACTCCATCCCAAAACTCAGCATCATTCTTTAAAAATCACTTACTGTAGCTATCAATCATATATGTGAGGAAGAACAAGTTTCCGTTGTTCCTGAGAAGGCTGCAAAAAAATAAAAGAAGAGACGATTGTGTTATTTTTTCTCTCAGGTAAACCTGCTTTTAACTGCAGGAGTATTTCTCTTCATTCATATATACGAGTAACATAGATTTTAGACCTTAACTAAAGGAGTAATGTCAATGGCTCGTTATGAGTATTTGCAATTTCTTACAATAAAGTAATTAGGAGATGCATGTCTTCATCCTTCCTGATTACTTTATGGTTTTTGGAACTCTGTTTCTTTGAAAATCTCAATATGCTTTGATTATTCACATCGCTCAGGCCAGATCTTGTCTCCTGGGAAGAACGGCTTCTACTCCTGTTACCGAAATGCCATTGCATGTGCTGTTCTTTATAAGGTGCACTTAATGGATAGCACTTTAAATATGAGCTATAAAAGTTTCATTTTGGGGGATGCCGGGGAGAGGAAAATCGGAAACCAAATCCCAAATCTCTCCTTGCCATGTAATAAAATCCACTCTCTCCGGGTCTGTGTAAACAATTTTGTGTTAAAATGGAGAAGCCCAAGAAATGGAATCTCGTGATAAAAATATACAATTCAATTTGATGCTGAACATTTGGTGATGAAACTATTTTCAGGAATAGCACTAAAAAAAGAGGGTTGGCATCATTTTCACTCCTCTCCTTCCCCTTGCCGCCCCCAGCAACCCCCAAAATCTGCAGCAGAGGGTCTCCCTATCCTTGTGGGTGGGGGACGGAAGGGGAATGCTTTCTACAAAAGCTGTCCATTCTCCTGGTTTAAGTTAAGCTGAAAGTTGGGGTGGAGGAACCTGTCAGTTGAGGTTTTTCTCGGTTTCTCATTTTCCCCAACCTCAGTTTGCTTAACCACTTTCCTGCACTAGCTTTTTAAAAACTCCTCGAGAAAATTCACCGGCCTGTCAGTGTGCTTCCCCCACTAATATACACATCTTTGTATGCAATTTTGTTTCAAATACACTTTTTTAAATATACTTTTTATTAAGTTTTCATTTTAGATACACCAACACCAACAAACAAAAATATCAAGTCTTTTTACATCTATCTTACTTTATGCTCCATAGAGCCATTGACTTCCCTCCTTCCCTTCCACAGGTTTTCTTATTCCAATCTTTAATTCACAGTTTCATTGGTAAAAGACTAAAACCATGACATAAGATTTATTTCAGTCCTGCTAACATCTTCAAATTTCTACAGTTCTCACTTATATAGACCATAAATTTACTCCATTGTTTTTGGTACTTTGTTTCCTCCTGACTGCGAATCCCATGTGTCAGTTTAGCTACACAGTTTTATGAACTATGTCCCCTGATATAATGCATTTTTGTATGTTATATTCAGTGATATAAACATTTTTTAAATTCACATTTCCCCTGATACTTGCATTTCTGTGCACATTTTTTGGTTGAAGAGGTGTAAATTCCTAAGGATTGTTGCATTTCAGTTCATGTATTGTTGGCTGAAAAGAGAATTAGGCAGGTTTATATAAAAATGTGAACTGAATTGAATTACTTCCCCATCCCTAGCTGGCATCCAATAAGGATGAAATAATGTTAAGGATTCTCAAAACTGATTTAACCCCTGCCCCATCCTTGCTGAAATAGCTCAGTGTTCAAAAATTGAAACAGGAGAACATTTGTTGCAGCCTATCTTGGTTTCAAAGGGAGAACTAAACCCACATTTAAATATCTTCTTTTGCGATCAATATAATGTAAACGTGCTTCACAAACACTGACATGACATTTCACAGAACAGGTTAAAACAGGGATCAAGCCATGTTTTATAGCACTTATATCTTGGCTTGCCTTGCAAGTCACTTTTAAAAATGAGTGGCTTACAGTTTTAGTTTTACAGTGGTACCTCAGGTTACATACGTTTCAGGTTACATACGCTTCAGCTTACAGACTCCGCTAACCCAGAAATAGTACCTCGGGTTAAGAACTTTGCTTCAGGATGAGAACAGAAAGGCCCCATTAGCTAAAGTGGTGCTTCACGTTAAGAACAGTTTCAGGTTAAGAACGGACCTCCGGAACGAATTAACTACTTAACCCGAGGTACCACTGCATTAACTTGGTTACCCTTTATTAGATTCTGAAAAAACTTCTGCAGTTGGAGAAGTAATTGCAGGATTTGGGTGCTAGAGTTCAGAAACTTTGAAAGAATGGCATAAATGGCAAGCATAAAACTGAAAATTTCATGACTGCATCGGTTTAGATAATACTTTTAACAAAACATCTTAGAGCCACATGCAGTTCACATTCCTCTCCCCTGTCCCTCATAAATATTTCTCAATGAAAATGTTCCTTCTGCTCTTCTTAGAAATGTTAATGGTTTGAAATAAACACACATCATTTAAAAAAAAGACTAAAAAGATCCAAAATCATCCAAGAGGGCCACAAGCTATTGTTCCCGGCATGTAGTCCATATATCACTTTAACTGTGCAGTGTATAACCTTGCTTTAATCATCCCTCCTGAAAACATGTGGGATACTCATCTGCCCTAATCCTTGTCTATAGCATTTCCAAAGTACTTTACAAGCCTGGAGTAACTGACTTTAATGCCTCGCAGCAGCTGAGCTGGTAGCACACATGATATCTCGAATGTAACAATCAAAGAAGCATGCAAGATTCTGGTATTTCCGTTGGGTAACTTGCAGATGTGCAGAAGCCAGGTCCAAAACTGAAATGTCAATTGTGAAAGGGGCAGGCGGGGAGGCTGGAGGAGTTTTAAAAGAAAATAATGTTTCATTGCCCTGTGTCAACACCCTTCTAATGTGAGGGGACACCGCCTGATAGGGAACGGAGCTGGTTTTAAATATCGGTTACCTGACCCCGACAGTAATTTCTTTTATTGTATGTGTGTCCATGAATAACGTTGCTTGGGATTTATGTAATGCTGTATATTGTGTTATTAAGCCACAGCATGTGGAATCCTTCAGGTGCTAAGCTTTGATGTCCAGTCCCCCCCCTCCCATGTTCATTGGAAGCAATGCTCTTGATTTAAAATAATCCTCTTATTGGAAAGTTGAAAAGGGGAGGAAGCGAGCTTCAGGGTGTACCTGGAAGTTTTCTCTTTCTGTCGGCTCCACTTCAGATTCTCCTTCGCACTCCTCCTCCTCCTCCTCCAAATCCCACTTTTCTGATTCTTTTTAGTGTGATGGAATTCAAGAACCGCTCCAAAAAGCAAAAGTATAGCTCCCTGCAACATTTTATGGCGTGGAATGTCGTTTATGGCCTTGGAAACGTTAGAATTTACTGACAAGAAGGCTGTGGGCTTACTTTAAAACGATTGAAGAGTGTAAAAACACACACACGCACAAAGGCAACTTTCCATTTCCTCCGACTATTAACCAAAAGCAAAAGCAGGAGACAGGAAAATGGGGGAAAGGAGGTCAGGGAAAGCGAGGAGAGGAAAACAAATGTCTTTTCGCAAAAACGTGAATATTTCGCTAGCAGCTTATGCTGATTGCAGACTCATATGATGTACAATAACCCCCAAGGCCCTGCTAGATAAAATAATATAACAGCCTTACAAGTACGTCTCACTGCCAGTGTATTAGCAGGACCATTTTCGACATGATTTCTTCAGCCATTTGGTAGATCTCCACACAGGGTCCATTGTAAGCTGAATTGTTGTTGTTGTTGGTTAGTCGTTTAGTCATGTCTGACTCTTCGTGACCCCATGGACCAGAGCACGCCAGGCACTTCTGTCTTCCACTGCCTCCCGCAATTTGGTCAAACTCATGCTGGTAGCTTCAAGAACACTGTCCAACCATCTTGTCCTCTGTCGTCCCCTTCTCCTTGTGCCCTCCATCTTTCCCAACGTCAGGGTCTTTTCCAGGGAGTCTTCTCTTCTCATGAGGTGGCCAAAGTACTGGAGCCTCAGCTTCAGGATCTGTCCTTCCAGTGAGCACTCAGGGCTGATTTCCTTCAGAATGGATTGGTTGGATCTTCTTGCAGTCCATGGGACTCTCAAGAGTCTCCTCCAGCACCATAATTCAAAAGCATCAATTCTTTGACGATCAGCCTTCTTTATGGTCAAGCTGAATTATTCAAGGTCTTTTCCTGTAAATTAAATGCTAATTTGTGCTGTAAGTTTTTAGATCATTGGCCCAACCAAATGTACAATTCACAACATACCTCAAATATCATGTCATCTTTAAAATGCCTAACTTTTAATTCAGTGCAATAGATTCCAGAGAATAGATACAGCTTCATGAACAGCAAAAGGAGTGGTGCTGGTTGGTTTGGGGGTCCCTGTCGCAGTTCCTCCCTCCACTAATCAAATTCTAAGGTGAAATTTGAAAGTACAAACTCAGGCAGATAGTGATCTGGAATTAAAAATGGCCAAACTTTATTGAGTACTTGATTATTGGGATGCAGGTGGCGCTGTGGTCTAAACCACTGAGCCTCTTGGGCTTGCCGATTGGAAGGTTGATGGTTCGAATCCCCGCAATGGGGTGAGCTCCTGTTGCTCTGTCCCAGCTCCTGCCAACCTAGCAGTTGGAAAGCACGCCAGTGCAAGTAGATAAATAGGTACCGCTGTGGCGGGAAGGTAAACAGCGTTTTTGTGCGCTCTGGTTTCCATCACGGTGTCCCGTTGTGCCAGAAGTGGTTTAGTCCTGCTGGAAACACATGACCTAGAAAGCTGTCTGTGGACAAATGCTGGCTCTCTCGACCTGAAAGCCGAGATGAGCTCTGAACCCTATAGACGCCTTTGACTGGACTTAACAGTCATGGGGTCCTTTACCTTTACCCGATTACTTGATTGATTACTTACTATTAACAATAATTTTATTATTTAGACCCCGCCCATCTGGCTGGGTTTCCCCAGCCACTTTTGGTGGCTTGCAGCATATATAAAGCATAGTAAAACATCAAGCATTAAAAACTTCCAGAGCTGCCTTCTAAAAGTTATGCAGTTCTTTATCTCCTTGACATCTGAAGGGAGGGCATTCCACAGGGAGTAATTGATTGATTACTTAAAACGGCCACAACTTTATTGATTACTTTGGCTCAGGCATTGGGTGTCTATCCATTCCAACCTCCTGCCAGCGGTCTGGAACTTCTACAGGGTTGTGACAAGGATTATGGTCTCCCCAACACGTCAGTCTACTGAGGTGGCTATCCTAAGGCTGCTGTTGGAAGTCCTATGGCCTGTCAGCCTCATGCTGGCGTCTGGACAGGGACATCCATCAAGACTCCTTTAACAGGTACCCTGAAAACTTTAGGATGTGAAACACAAGAGCAGTCAAGTACAACATTCCTAGAGTGAACATGTTTGCACATGGGGAGGAATGTTTGTCCAGCCAGCAGGTAAACTTCTTGTTTCCTTCTGGGCTGGGACAGACTTCCTCTGCATGTGACTAGAGGTGGGTGTGGCCTCACCTATGCAGGTAATGACAAAAGCACAGGGCAGGGCAGCCATCTCTCTCTCTTTTTCACCACATGCATCGAAGAAACAACATCTACTGAGCCAAAGATGCCCTCTTGGCTTCCAGCCAAGAGAGGACAAAGGGACTGTCTTCTTATGAGATAGATTCCAAGTGTATATTACTTCATTAAGCTAAGTCTGCCTTCTGGGATCTGATTGTGAACAGAATGTGAGTAAACTCTTTTTATACTTTTGTAAAAGACTGTGTCTTCTCTTTTATTTTATGAGGGAATAAGGGGAAAATACCAGAACAGTTATAGAGGCTTTAGCGAGCCTGAGCAAAATGCATCTGTTGCAAACTTAAAATTAAGGGGAATGTTACTCTGCTGAAATTGTGGAACTTGTTAACACAAGTTGGATAAGGCTATAATCAGACAATATATCCTCTCCTGCATCCCTGAACATTCCCACAAAAACATCTCTGGTTCAGTACCGCACCACTTCACCCATCACTCAAGGACTAGGATTCCGCTCAATGCTTAACTGCCTCAAGTTGTGACCTTTTGCTATGGGGAAGGCAGAACTTGTCCATTTGTCTACAGGCAAATTCCTCCCTGGGCTCTGAATATGGCAACCATTAGCAACCATAGCAAGCTGAGGAGGTACAAGAAAGCAAATGGTTCAGCTCTGTGCTATTTCTCTAGAAAAAGAGGTGCCGGAACTCAACAAGAACACCTTCCTCTTAGAATGGCAATGGTGCCACTCAAGAGGTGCTGGAACTGAGTTCTGTTCTGGTGAATTCCAGTGGGATAAAAGCTCTGGTTAAGCTGAATATGACCTAGGAAATAATAATAAAAAACCATCATTAATGCAGGCTTGATAATCACAAAGAGACATAAACACATCTAGGCTCTGTTCAGACTTTCAGGGGAATGCATAGAGGTCAGTCAAGAGCAGCGAAAGTAGACATTCACTGAACATCTGCACACACCTAAAGTCCTATTGTCATGCTCACAAAGGTGCTGTGGACATTTCCTGTCCAAATCAACCTTATAAAATCAGGAACGAGTAATGTGATATTAATGGAGTGTCACCACCAGAAACATCCCAGAAACAGCTGATGGAGTCCACACCTCATCCCAGTAGGGCTCCACTTTTAGGGGGATTGTGGATGACAGAATGCATACCTCATTTAAAGGCATCTGGAACAGCCATCTGGAAAAACAAAAACAAAACATATTGCAGGGAATATTGTCTCCTTTCCCACCGGCAGTTCTACTGAGGAGCAGGAGGATAAACTCATCCTCAGAAGTGGATTCACTGCTGAAGAAGGGAAGAATGCGCTGGGCATTCTCTCTCAATTCATGCTAGGAGAGAGGTTGATGATCATGGAATCATCAGAATTGCAGAGTTGGGACCACAAGCGTCATCTAGTGCAGGAATCTTTTGCCCAAGGTGGCTCTCGAACCCACAACCCTGAGATCAAGAGCCTCATGCTCTACCGACTGAGCTACCAAGGCATGCAACAATACGATAGACAGCCGTAGATAGCAGACACAATTAAAGTTATGGCGGCAGAGTCACCCTTGCCTGTGCAACACACACCTATTTGTTTTATTAGAAGGCATCTGAAGGCAGCCCTGTTTAGGGTGTTTTAAGGTTTTATTCTGTTTTTAGTGTTCTGTTGGGAGCCGCCCAGAGTGGCTGGGGAAACCCAGCCGGATGGGCGGGGTAGAAATAATAAAATTATTATTATTATTATTATTATTATTATTATTATTATTATTATTCAACTATTCTCTGGTCAACAGGTGTATAAGGGTTTGTAGTGTTTCACTAGCAGGTGGGCTGCATATGTACTTAGGACTGCAGGCTTGTGGATTGAATTTTATGCCAACTTGAATAAAATAGGAGGAGGACAGTCCTGCCCCACATAATCGATCACAAGGCATGGAGCATGCACACCATTTAAATGGCAATGCCCATCAACGTGGGTTGGCAGCCCCTCAAATATTTTATTGGGGGGGGCGTGAAGGGACCTCAGCCCCTAGGAACTGGCTCCTTTGATCTTATGCATGTTTATTCAGAAGTAACTCCCACAGAGCTCACAGACTTTCATTATACAGTGGTACCTCGGGTTAAGTACTTAATTCATTCCGGAGGACTGTTGTTAACCTGAAACTGTTCTTAACCTGAAGCACCACTTTAGCTAATGGGGCCTCCTGCTGTTGCCGCGCCGCCGGAGCCCGATTTCTGTTCTTATCCTGAAGCAAAGTTCTTAACCTGAAGCACTATTTCTGGGTTAGCGGAGTGTGTAACCTGAAGCGTATGTAACCTGAAGCGTATGTGACCCGAGGTACCACTGTAGTCCAAAAGATCTGGAGGGCACCATGTTGGCAAAAGGTGATGTAACCCAATGCCATAGTAAGGAATTCTCAGGGGGGGAATATGCTAGACATTTCATTGTTTTGGTGGTGATTATCCAAGCTGAGAGGAAGTGGAGGAAAAATGTTTGCCGTTGAGTGCACATTTTTATAATATAATGGGAAGACTGTGAATAGATAGATACAGTGGTACCTCGGGTTACATATGCTTCAGGTTACATACGCTTCAGGTTACAGACTCCGCTAACCCAGAAATAGTAGGCGCAGCAGCAGCAGGAGGCCCCATTAGCTAAAGTGGTGCTTCAGGTTAAGAAAAGTTTCAGGTTAAGTACAGATCTCCAGAACGAATTAAGAACTTAACCCGAGGTACCACTGTATGTATTTTATTACATTTATATTCCAGCTTCCATCCGAGGAACTCAAAGCGACTTACATGGTACTTTCTCTCCCTTAATGCTCGCAGCAGAGGATGGAAATTCTAGAAAGAACATCTCAGAGTGAAGTCTCACGCATTGTGTCTCCTCCACCTCATTTTTTGCACAGTGGCAGAGAAATCTCAGCCTTCCTTTCCTACCTTCACTGACAGATCTTAATACTTCTTTAAAGCACCACAAAAAACAGGTTAAGGCAATAATTAACCATCTTTCATATGTCAGCTGTTCCGTCTGTTGTTGCGCTAAATAGTTCCTAGACTATTCTTCAGTCAGCGAAGGCACTGCTTCAGTAAGCAATTTTGAGGCAGATAGTCAGATTTTCTGGTCTGATAACAGGCTGCTAATGGAATGAGAGAGAAAAAAGGATCTGAAAGCAAATATTTTCTTCATCTTCCATAGCCTTGAATTACTGGACAGAGCATTCCTGAGCGTCTCACATTTCCGCACATTACTCAACGAGGTTCTTAAGCGATGCCATTTCTGACATATTGCTTGCTTGCTTTTCCAGTGTTTTTATGCATTTTGCCGCCTGCTGTGGGGTGCAAGAACCTTATCTTATCTTGAATTTTCTTTCCTGGATATGCTTTTGGATGGGTACAAAGATCTCACTAGACTAGAGAGTAAGGAGAGTTTGGTGCTTCTGTTAACAGCGATTATGGACAGGGAGAAGTCTTGCACACAACCGGTTCCACACAGAAAAACATAGTTGGACAACTGCTTGCACCTTAGATTCTGATGCAGCACAACCCAACTCAGTTCATTTTGGGCTGTGTGGTGAGTCCCCCCCCCAGTGGAAATAATGACCCATGACACAATTATTAAGGTTAATGGGCTAAATAAGGCCACAACTTTATTGGTTACAGGCATAGCTGTCAACTTACAGATTTGAAAATAAGGGACCAGCAGCCTCGAAAATAAGGGATCAGCAGCCAAAATAAGGGATTTTCCAAGCACAGGTATGTTCAACTTCTGAGCCCCTCTGAGCCATAGGCAGAAAGCCCAACCAGCAGCCAAACAAAGCCTCAAGCGGTGGTTCCCACAGCGCAGCAACCTGGCAAAGGGGATGCAGCAAGGAAAACCACTGTCACCTCTCCGCTGGGAAGCGCTGAGCAAAGGCGTGTCCCCAGGCACCGCGGCCGATTTGATCGGCACAAGGCAAGCAAGCTCCACCCCCCCCAGTCATAGACTCCTTATTGGGTGAGCAACGCAGCCAAGCAACACAGTTGGAGCCTCCCTCCTCCCTGGCCGGCAGGGAGGGAGGGAGAGGAGCTGCTTCCTTTGAAACCCGGGAAATTTAAGGGACATCATCAATAAGGGACAGCAGCGGGACACGGCGCTGGGATAAGGGAGTTTCCCGCCAAATAAGGGACAGTTGACAGCTATGGTTACAGGTGATGAGCGGTATTGGCTTAGGCATTGGTCCTAACCGACTATATCCGACTTCAGCCCCTCTGCTTGAAGTCCGGGAAGGGTTAACCACCAGTAGGTGGAGTCCTGCTGATGGAGATCAACTAGGAACTCCCCCCGGGGTCACCGATAGGGGGCGTGCCTTAGGCCCTCACCTCCCTAGGCTTCGGACAGGGCCACGTCCCCGGAATCCTTTACCGGACTACTCTTCAATATGTGGGGCAGGTGATGGCGCCACCTCCCCTCTTCCATCTACAGAACTATACCAATGCCTAATCGCCACTCGAGCAAAAGGCTCAGAAGGCTTCTATGGAAGCCGCCCAGAGTGGCTGGGGAAACCCAGCCAGATGGGCGGGGTACAAATAATAAATTATTATTATTATTATATAAAACAGCTGGTGAACGGCAAAGAGGGAGATCCCCAGTTGCGTCCTGCCTTAAATAGGACAGGCCACGCCCCCTGAGCCAGCTGATTGGCCGGCCAGGAGGTGACGTGGCCGGGAATACCCCCCAATCGTGCGGGAGCTGGGCTTGGCTCCAGCCACCGCGCGTGTGGAGGCGCCGTGACGCCCACAATCCCACCTCCTCCACAGGGCGGAAGTGACTTTATTCTCCAGTGGTGTGTTGAATGGGAAATGAGTCAGATAATGGACAATGTGGATTCCGTGCTCATCTTTTAGCCACTAACCCATGCTTGTCACTCTGAAATGCTTGTGTGCTCTGGTGCTCCATCCAAATCCTTGGACTTTTCCAACCCCTTCAGCCAGTGGTCCCCAATTAGGTGTCGGGGGACCCCAGAGGATCCAGGGAATGCACCCAGGGGGTCCACGCCCCATCCCTTGCCTTCCCCCAACTAATTTATTGTCATTTTTGCATAGTAATATCACAAAACTTATGGTTTGTTTTAGCAATTTTTCAATATATTGGCCCAAATCGGTTTTCAAATCACACCGTGATGATGATTTTGACCCTATTAAACAGTAGCGACTCCTGAATTGAATTTTAAAAACTTGAAACTCGAAACCTAGTCATAAATATAAGCACCAACTCTGAGAATTGGCCATATTTTTACTGCTACTTCTAGCACAATATTACTCTTAATGTCATATTTTATAAATTGTTTCCTGGTCATTGACCGTATTAAAGATATTTGATTTGATTTGATTTGATGATTTTGACCCAGCAATATGCAGCTATATATCACTCCTTGCACCAGGCAGACCAAGGCAACTGATTTCTCTTTTTTGGGGGAAATTATTTTTATTTTATTATACAAAGTTAAATTTATAACCATACCAAATACTGAGGTCTGTCTGTTTTTGCTGTTTATTTTGCATTTTGTTTTTGCTGATCTTTTGTTTTTGTTTTTGTGACTGTGTGGAACCCAGTTCAGCTACTGATGGATGGATTGTGTGATTGCAGTACATCGTTTATTGCTTTCATTTTATGGCTCAGTGGTCTCGTTGGATAGTAAAATTCATGTTAAGTTGCTGTTTTGGGGGTTGTTTTTAAAAGTCTGGAACGGATTAACCCATTTTACATTGCTTTCCATGGGAAAGCACTCCTTGGTTTTGGAACGCTTTGGTTTTGGAACGGACTTCCAGAATGGATTAAGTTTGAGAACCAAGGGATCACTGAACCTAAAATCATATTAGGGGCTACCCCACATTTTGTTCAAAAAATTGCTTTGCAGAAGTAACTTCCAAAGAGTTATCAAAATTCTCAAAAGTAGGGGGTCCGTGGCTTGGCTTTTGAAAAATAGGGGCTCCTCAGTAATTAGCTGATTGGGGACCACTGCCTTAAGCAATCCCTTCTCCATGAAGTCAGGACTGCAGATAACAATGTATGTCTCAGCTGACAGCATTACATTTCATCTGTTTTCTCTCTGGGTTATAAGGCTTTGTGCAGCATACTAAGCCCTTCCAGAACAAGCCTGAGGGTGGGAAAATGGGAGCCTCCAACAAGTTCTTCGTTTATTAAAGTAAACAGATAGCCATATGAGCAGACAGTTCACAATTCAATGGGGAAAAATCAATACGAAGGGTCTTCTTTTTTAAAAAAAACAATGCATTGAAGTTTATTGTACAAGGTTTGTAATATGTTTAAATACCAAGAGAACACTGGTTGCCAAACAACACCTTAAATATTTCAAATCGGAGTAGTATATTATAAACATTGGCAGTGATTTTCTTTGTAAAGAGGTTTAACCTCGAGCCTTCTGTCATTTTGTATTTCTGCACAGGAAATTAACTTTCTATATCCTCTCCGTACGTCGAGGAAAGAGAAAGTTGGAAAACTCCAAGGGATTTCCCCAAAAGCCTCCATATAAATTTTAAAATTAAACAGATGTTACATGATTACCATTAAATCGGAGCCATGGGTTCCTAAGTTAGAGATGATCTGTGATGTTGTGAACTGAGAGATGAAGCGGATTTTTTTCAATTACGGCAGGTTTCCCAGATCAACCCCCCCACCTCTGGCCAGGATTTCATGAAATCCAGAGGGTCACTGGGTCTCAGCAAGAGTTTATAAACATCCAAAATCAGTTAATACCCTCCAACTAGTTAGGCAGTAATCATGAATGTAGATGAGCCTGTCACTGCAAGTTTCCTCCGGCAACAAAAAACTACAGCAGCAGAAGATGTGCCATGGGATTCAGGTACCCAAGTCTTCCTCTCTTCTTCTTCTTCTTCTTTTTTTTAAAAAGATATTTATTGAAGTTTTACAAATTATATCAAACAAAACAATACATACAAACACAAACAAAAAAGAACAAGTATAATTTCAAAACCTTATTTTTTAAACCTTACTTCACCGACCTCCTCATACCTCCCCTTTCTGCATTCCCATTTCAGATATTTAGTTCAGCAAATCCTCACCCTTAATTTTATCTAATTGTCAGCCTTTCTTTTCTTTTAACTTAAGCTTTACAGCTGTACTCCATTTGATTTCTAAAGCCACATCATTCTAACACACATTAATTTTACAATGTTTCTTAAGATAGTTCTTAAATTTCTTCCAATCTTCTTCCGCTGTCTCTTTTCCCTGGTCCCGGATTCTGCCAGTCATTTCTGCCAGTCCCATGTAGTCAATCACCTTCATCTGCCATTCTTCCAAGGTGGGTAGATCTTGTGTCTTCCAATACTTTGCGATGAGTATTCTTGCTGCTGTTGTAGCATACATAAAGAATGTTCTGTCTTTCTTTGGCACCAATTGGCCGACAATGCCCAGGAGAAAGGCCTCTGGTTTCTTAAGGAAGGTATATTTAAATACCTTTTTCATTTTGTTATATATCATTTCCCAGAAAGCCTTAATCCTTGGGCACGTCCACCAAAGGTGAAAGAATGTACCTTCAGTTTCTTTACATTTCCAACATTTATTATCAGGCAGATGGTAAATCCAAGTCTTCCTCTCTTCACCCATGTTTGGATTAGAACCCAAGGCAAGCAAGTTAATGCAGCTAAGCATCTCTCTGGGCTGTAGGCAATCTGTGTTTCACCCAGTTCATTTTTTTCTGGGGGGATGCAGGGGTACACACAGGGCCAGGTTTAGGTTTGATGTGGCCCTCAGCTCCTGAAGGTAATGGGGCCCTTTCTATGTCCAGCTGTCCTTTGTCCACAACAAATTGCCACTGTTCTTTTGTGTTGAATATATGCTATGTGGTAATTTATGGACCTCATAGGTATCGCAAGCCATTTGCACATACAGTGGTACCTCAGGTTAAGTACTTAATTCATTCCGGAGGTCCGTTCTTAACCTGAAACTGTTTTTAACCTGAAGCACCACTTTAGCTAATGGGGCCTCCTGCTGCTGCCGCACCGCCGGAGCCCGATTTCTGTTCTCATCCTGAAGCAAAGTTCTTAACCTGAAGCACTATTTCTGGGTTAGCAGAGTCTGTAACCTGAAGCGTATGTAACCTGAGGTACCACTGTAACAAAATATGTATCAAAGTAATTGATAAAGAAAGGAGCAAACCAGAGATGTTTTAGGGAGCAGGCTAGCAGGCGGGACCCATGACTTACATCATAGGAGCCTACACAACACAAAACACGGTTGCTGTATGTAGGTTTTATTTTATTTGTTTTTTTATCTTATATTTTAGAAATGTACATCCAGTTTTTTTCCTTTAATTTTTTTTTGGGCCCCCCAAGAGAGTGGGGCTCTAAGCTATAGCTTGTTTAGCTTATACGTAAATCCGGCACTGGGTACACATACCCCTAGACATTTTGTGAATCTTTGTACTTTTGTCCATTTACTGTACTTATTTTCCCCAATTTGAACTATAAAATGGTGATTTTTCTTGGGTCAAAATGAGAGTGCCCCTAAACATTTTTTAAAGAAAAAAGCACTGGTTTTACCTAATTACAAGACATCCAATTGTTTTGACCTTTGCACAGCAACATTTCAATTCCACCGGTGACATTTTTGGTAGGTAGGTAGGTAGGTAGGTAGGTAGGTAGGTAAGTAAGGCAGCAAATATATGTTTATGCCAATATTTTCATTAGCCCAGTTTGGTCTGAAGACATTTAGATTTGGACTTTCAAAAGGCCTTAAATAAACCATCAAAATAATCTCGTTTACACATTTCAGGTGTTTATACATTTGGTCCATTCCTCACTTCAACATCTGACTTCCCCTGGCCTTCAAAGTCTACAGCACACCATGTTGGTAAGGTTTCCAGGTGCCACAAGACTCTTCTTTATTTCGACAACCGCTGTAACTTGACACTAAAATGCCAGAGCTTCATTTTCAATGCAGCTCCTCTAAACCCATCATTTCATTTATTTCACAAGGCGTAGCTGATTGAGTTTCCCCTTTCTCGGGACTCAGATCCTCAGAGGATCTGCAAGGCTTTATTGGCATAATATACCTGCTATGTGTGCATGTGCATGAATTTAGGAGAGAGCAAGTGAGCAAGAGCTCACCAGAAGAGCCTTGCTGGGACATAACAAGGACCCAGCTAATCCAATCTCCTCTTTCAAACAGTGGGGGAGGTCCACCAGCACAGCATAAAGGCAGCCTCCCCCTGCTGTGTGTCGTTCCTCCCAAACCAGTGTTCAGAGGCATAATGCCCTTGAACCAGGATGTTCCAAATCACTACCATGGTTAGATCTACCTCCCATGCACTTTTAAATACGGTGGTACCTTGGTTCTCAAACTGCTTGGTTCTCAAACTCTGAAAACCCGGAAGTAAGTGTTTAGGTTTTTGAATGTTTTTCAGAAGCCGCAGTGGTGTAGCGTGGGTTGTCAGCACCCGGGGCAAGGCAAGTAATTTGCGCCCCCTAACCCTTGGATTTGCGCCCCCTAACCCGTGGATTTGCAGCCCCTAACCCTAACCCCCAGATGTTGCGCCCGGTGCGGCCGGCCCCCCCTGCACCCCCAACGCTACGCCACTGAGAAGCCGAATATCCGATGCGGCTGTCGGCTATTGTTTCTGGGGCGCCTGCACCAATCAGAAGCTGCGCCTTGGTTTTTGAACATTTCAGAAGTCAGATGGACTTCTGGAATGGATTAAGCTTAGTACTTTTGTTTTTGCTATTTAGTTTTTGATTTTGAGGCTTTTTCAATTAATTTGTTTTTGTGGCTGTGTGGAACCCAGTTCAGCTACTCCAACCTTGTGCCCTCCAACCTTCCCAGCATCAGGGTCTTTTCCAGGGAGTCTTCTCTTCTCATTAGGTGGCCAAAGTATTGGAGTCTCAGCTTCAGGATCTGTCCTTCCAGTGAGCACTTAGGGCTTCAGAATGGATAGGTTTGATCTTCTTGCAGTCCATGGGACTCTCAAGAGTCATTAGAATAGTATAAAATAATAATATCAACATATAAAAGGTAAACAGAAATCCACTCAACAGTTACAATAATATCTAAACTATAATCAATAAAACAACGGCAAGCCACAGTACATAAAATAATACAATACACATTGAGAAGCAGAGGGTAGAGCAAGGCAGATGGAAGGAGGCCTTGCCTGATGGAGTCTCTTCCTTCACAGTTCTTCCTTATGAGGAGACCCAGGGCCGGAGGGTGGGGCAAGGCAAGTGGAAGGAAGCCTTGCCCGATGGAGTCTCTCCCCTCCATCCAAAAATTGTCAGGGGCGCAAAATTTCAACGCCTGGTGCTGCCTCCATACAGCCGTTGGGCTTCATTGAAAAATGACTTCTCCACGTGAAGCAGAAAGTGACCTCTCCAGACAATGGCATGTCTCTTGTTTTCTTCTCTCTGTGGCTGCCATCTTGGGTGACACAGACCAGGTGTCCTCTGTGGCAACCCAAGCTACGCCACTGCCAAAGAACACCAGAATGTGAGAAGAGTTCAGCTGTATCCGCCTGGAATCTCCATAGTCCAGCATCCATCCTTCAACAATGGCTCAGCAGATCCCTCTGTGGAGCCAAAAAATAGGGCAGAAAAGCAAAAGTTTTCCCCTCAACAACTGTTCTCCCGTGGCTTCTGAAAATAGATTCAATATAGCAATCATAGCTATTAGATAGATGTATAACGGACCACATATCCTCCCTTTATTTGTTGAATCCCAATTTAAACCTGCCTGAGCCACTGGTGGTCATCACCACATCTTGTGACACTTAAAAAATCCACTGACACAAATTGGATAATTTCACCCTCAAGAGTCCCATTAGTTTGTATCTTAAAGTAACATTTATGTGCTGTCTTCATATTTCAGAAACAGAGTTATTTTTCCTTTCACTTTCAGTTGTTGCCATAGCAGCATGTGTACTGTGTGGCAATGAATAAAGAAACCTTGCATTTCTTGTATGAAGCCTCAAGATAACATTTCACCGTTCCATGCAAAGCTTTATATTTCTCTTCATTTCTTCCATATGGTTTATATTTGACCTTGAGCAGCGCATATCTCCTTTTCCCTCTGTGGTGTGATACCTTTCTGTTGCTTCCCTGTTTAATGTAGATTTTATCTTAGACAATTTCATGTTTAGTTGTATCTCTTAATTATTATGGCACAGTTGCGCTGTTGTCTTTGTTTTTAGGCACGTACTGTACACAGAATGGTCATCTCTTTTTTAAAAAATCCAAGAAATATTCAGAATATAGGGCAATATCCAAAATCACGCCAGTAGGCAGAAGAGGATGTTTCTCCTTCCTGTCTCCTGTGCTCAAAGAGTACAATACAAAATAAAAACAAGATAATAATAATAATAATAATAATAATAATAATAATAATAATAATAATTTATTGAATTTATATATACCGCCTTATACCCACAGGTCTCAGGGCAGTTCACAGAATAAATATAAAACCACAAAATGCATAATAAAAATACTGTACGTTTCTGTCTATAAGATGACCTCATGTACAGGACGACCCCTATTTTTGGGGACTCAAATTTAAGAAAATGGGGGGAGATGGTGCTTTTTGTGTGTGGAGGATTGCCCAGAGTTGTTGACCATTTTTTTTTGGGGGGGGGGTTGCCCAGAGTTGTCCCATCACTGGCAGAAGCTGCCAATTGCCCGCCCAACTGCCGGAGCATCAGCCAATCTATACCACCCATTGACGCAGCAACCAATAACACGCACAACAGCCTTAGCAGCAACCAATCAAACGTCCACCCTAGGCACTACGCATGTATAAGACGACCCCAACTTTTTAGCATGATTTTTACAGGGAAAATACCATAGTCTTATACATGGAAAAGTACAGTAAAAACAACAATGCAGAGACTTCCGGTCGGTGCCAGCGCTTAATGGCGGTCCTAGCTCCGAGCTCCGGAGAAGGACTGCTTCGCAAGTTCGGGTCTTACCCGCTACGGCAAGCGGGGGACCCCTAAAATCCCAGGCGCTGAAGCCTGAGAACAAGGAGACTCGGTGGGCACCTTCGCGCCCCCCGGTACCGTGAAAGAGCCTTTTTAAAGGCTACGGATCGACATCGGGAGTGAGCGCGGTGCTGAGAGTCGCTACCCAGCCTGCGAAGTGAAGCCGCGTCGCCATAAGCGGAGAGCGCCGATTCCTTCCTGAAAAGAAATTCGGACTGATTCCCCGTGAGTAAGAACTGAAAAATAACTGGGATTCTTTCAATTTTAAGAATTGGGCTAAAAACGGGGGAGATTTAAACAAAGGAAGTCTGCCTCCCCCCGACTGCATGAAAGCGAAAGCAACGGAGCTCTAAACCTGCATCCGATTAAATCCGTCCTTTGATCAGCTAAACTGGACATTTAAACCTTTGATCTCCCCTCTAGCAAGCAGGGCAGAGGGGAGGCGAATCTGACCATTAACTGCATGACTTATTCGGAGGAAAAAAAACCTCTACTGTCTCATCTGTTTGAAACTACGAAACGGTCTGCCTTCTTAGTACACTGAACTGACTCTTCCCTGTGAAGTGATACTTTGATACAAAGTTTCCACACTGCCTGACTATTGCATATTATAAGAAGAAACAGTATAAATTGGGCAACTGTGGCAATTTGAAGTTATAAGTATTTAGTAACATTGACTTTGACTGTGTTAATCCCCCTTTTTCTTACTTTTTGGACTGTCTCCTTTGTTTTGGTGCTTGGAAATTTTGCTCTATGGCCATTTTGATTTGCTCCCTCTAGAGGATAAAGTAAAGTCCGGCACGGCTTAAGAAAGTGGAATTTTCCAAGGGAGAACAAATCCCGTGGGAATTGACCTTGACATGAGTGGCCCACAAGAAGAGATAGTCACCACAAGAGCTAAGACCAAGCAACAACAGCAACAACAACAGTTGCAGCTGCAACAGGCAAAGAAAAGAGGCTCAATCTCAGGCGCAACAGCCGGATCAGCAGGAACAACAGGTCAAGACAAAGGAGCAGCCGTCCCTATGGAAGCTGTGACAGAGGCCCTGCTTAAGATAAACCAAACCCTGGAGTCTTTGACAAAACAGACTTCAGAGAATACACAAAAATTAACAGAAATATCAGCAAGATTAAACCAGAATACAGAATCTATAAATAGATTGGTAGAGGAGAACGCCACCACGCGCCAAATTGCCGAGGAGGCCAAAGCCACTGCCGGAGAGACACAGGAGAAGCTAGAGCCGCTTGCCAAGAAGGTCTATGAGCATGATGCAACTTTGGCCTTGTGGGAGTTACAGAGGAAAGAGAGAAATTTAAAATTAAGACTGATTCCGGAGAACGAAAGAGACAACCTTGTGGAATACTTGACACGGGAGTTTGTGGATTGCTGGGACCTTGAGGAAGACGAATTTAAAATTACGACTGCCTTCAGATTGGGTAAAAAGCAAGATAGAAAGACACCGAGAGACTGTTTGATTACACTTAGATCCAAGGAGGAAAGAGATAAAATATTAGGATTACACTTTGAAAAGGCCCTGCAAATTGGAAATTCAGCTGTACAGATCTTCAAAGACATCCCAAAATACATTTTGGATTTAAGAAACTTTTACAAGGATTTGGTTCTCTTGTTAAAGAAGAACACTATTCGTTTTAGGTGGGAGTTTCCACAAGGACTGTCATTTGACTACAAGGCAAAGAAAGTGAAAATAAAGACAATTCAAGATAAAGACAAATTTTTGGCAAGACACCAGGAGGATTTACAGAAGGGGACTGTGGACGTACTTGCAGAACAGAGGAGAGCACTGGACATCCTGAATCTCTCGTTTGGACAAAAACCACCACCATCAGAAGAAGAGCAACAACTTGGAGCTGTTGGAGGAGCCTTAAGAAAATAACAAGATGGCTCTGCAATTCCTTAGTTGGAATTGTAATGGGCTCAATGGGCCTTTGAAGAGAAGACAAGTATTTCATATATTGAATAAAGAACAATTGGACTTGATATGCTTACAAGAAACTCATATAACCAGAGCCCACAGGAGATTACTTTCAAATAAAAGGCTAGGACAAGAATTTATCTCATCAGACAAAGTTAAGAAGAGAGGAGTTGTAATATATGTGAAGGAGAAATGGGCTCCAAAAATGATATTCAAAGATGAACAAGGGAGATATCTGGCTGTGGAGATACAAGTACAAGGAGAAAAATTCTTAGTTGTTGGAGTTTATGCACCAAATGAAGGCAAATCTGACTTCTTTAAGAGACTTCATGAAACTTTGACGGACTATTTGGATTACAATATGATAATCATGGGAGACATGAATGGCGTGGTCTCCACTAATATGGATAAGGCACAAAGACTAACAGTTACTAAAGAAGGGAGACTCCCTAAGACTTTTTTTGAAATGACAGAAAATATGGACTTGATAGACATTTGGAGAACAAGGAACCCTCTGGAGAGAGAGGGAACCTTTTTCTCCCAAGCAATGATGACCTGGACCAGAATTGACCAAATCTGGGTTACTAGTGGACTGGCTCCAAAGATTAAGAAAGTGGAAATCTGCCCAAAAACTTGCTCCGACCATAACGCCGTGAAGATGGAGATGAAACTCACAATAACTGGTCAATTTAGATGGAGAATGAATGACACCCTCTTTCGAGATAAGGAGATTCTCACGAAGGCCCAAAAGACCCTAAAAGACTATTTTGAAATAAATCTGAGGACCGACGTGGAGAAAAGAGTGATCTGGGATGCAAGTAAAGCGGTTATGAGAGGATTTCTGATTCAACAAAATTCAATAAAGAGGAAAAAACAAAATGAGAAAAAAGAGAAGATCTTGGAAAAGATAAAGGAAGGAGAGAGGAAATTAAGAACAAAACCAAAGTCTCAGGACATTTTAAGAGAGATCAAGTTATATCAAACTCAATATATGGAATTGATGAATCAAGAGATTGAATGGAAGATAAAGCAAATGAAGCAAAAAACTTTTGAATCAGCAAATAAATGTGGTAAACTTTTGGCATGGCAATTGAAGAAAAGGCAGAAACTAAATACAGTTACAAGCCTAGAGGTGGATGGAAAGAATATATCCAAACCCAATGAAATTAGAAATTGCTTTTTAAGTTATTTTAAAAAACTCTACACTCAAGGCCCGCAAAATGAAGAAGATATAGACAAATTCCTTGGAAGATATGGATTACAAAACATCTCTCAGCAAAGTAAGATGGACCTGAACCAGAGAATCTCAGAACAAGAGATAGAGGCTGCCATTCAGAATATGCAACTGGGCAAATCTCCGGGACCAGATGGACTGTCTTCTAGATACTACAAATCGCTGAAGGAATGGTTGATTCAACCATTAAGAGAAGTTTGCAATGAGATCCTTGAAGGGAAAAGGGCACCTGAATCGTGGAAAGAGGCATATATTTCACTCATACCAAAGTCAGAGACTGAAAAGACCCAACTCAAGAACTACCGCCCAATATCATTGCTCAATGTGGATTACAAAATTTTTGCAGACATTTTGGCAAAAAGACTCAAAAGAGTTTTGATGGAGATGATTCATAAGGACCAAGCAGGCTTTCTCCCTAAAAGACACCTGGCAGACAATGTAAGGAACGTTATAGACATTCTGGAAAAGCTAGAGGTGAATATAAACACTAAAGCAGTATTGATCTTTGTGGACGCGGAGAAAGCCTTTGACAATATCTCTTGGAGTTTTATGAAAAAGAATCTCCATAGGATGGGGGTAGGCCGGGGTTTTGAGAACGGTATGGCTGCAATATATTCTGAACAAAAAGCCAAACTGATTGTAAATAATGTTGTGACTGAGGAGCTTAAGATAGAAAAAGGAACACGACAGGGGTGCCCGATTTCCCCATTACTCTTTATTTCAGTTCTGGAGGTGTTGCTGAATATGATAAGAAATGACCAGCAGGTTAAGGGTGTGCAGGTCGGAGCTAAACATTACAAGTTAAGAGCGTTCGCAGATGACTTAGTATTGACTTTGCAAGAGCCAAACACCAGTACGAAAAAAGTATTAGAAATAATACAACAGTTTGGCCAGGTAGCTGGATTTAAGTTGAACAAGCTAAAAACCAAAGTTTTAGGGAAAAACTTAACAGATATGGAAAAGGAGAAATTTCAAGAGGAAACAGGTTTGACTGTGGTCAAGAAGGTTAAATATCTAGGAGTTTATCTAACATCCAAGAACCAGAATTTGTATAAGGACAATTATGAAAAATGTTGGTCAGAAATTAAAAAAGATTTAGAAATATGGTCAAATTTGAAACTGTCAATGTTAGGCCGAATTGCTGTAATTAAAATGAATGTATTGCCTAGAATGCTATTTTTGTTTCAGACCTTGCAGATTATTGATAAGATGGAATGTTTTAAGAGGTGGCACAAAGATATCTCAAAATTTGTCTGGCAGGGCAAAAAGCCCCGAATTAAATTCAAAATACTTACAGATGCTAAAGAAAGAGGGGGTTTTGCCCTGCCGGACCTAAAATTGTATTATGAGGCAGCAGCTTTTTGCTGGCTCAAAGAATGGATGCTCCTCGAGAATACAGACATCTTAGATCTGGAAGGTTTCAATAATGCTTTTGGTTGGCATGCATATCTTTGGTATGATAAAGTTAACAGTGCCTTCAAAAACCACATTGTTAGAAAAGCATTGTTTAATGTCTGGATAAGATATAAAGATCTATTGGAAAACAAAACCCCTAGATGGGTGTCACCAGTGGAGGCCAATGCAGTGAAAAAACTTAATATGGAGGTCGGATGGCCGAAGTATTGGGAAATTTTAGAACAGGATGGAGATAAGTTCAAATTACAAAGTCAGGAGAAATTGAAGCATAAAGTGGAAAACTGGTTCCAATATCGACAAATAATGGAATTTTTTAAACAGGACAGGAAAGTCGGTTTCCAGGTGGAAAAATCAAAATTAGAAACCGAATTGTTAGAATCCAATACTAAGAATTTATCTAGAATGTACAATTTGTTGTTGAAATGGAACACACAGGATGAAACAGTTAAATCGGCTATGATTAAGTGGGCTCAGGATGTTGGACATAACATTATGTCAGCTGACTGGGAATGGTTATGGAACACCGGTATAAAATTTACGGCATGTAATGCCTTAAAGGAAAACATTATGAAAATGGTATACAGGTGGTACATGACCCCAGTTAAGCTGGCAAAAATCTATCATTTGCCCGATAACAAATGTTGGAAGTGTAAAGAGACTGAAGGTACCTTTTATCACCTTTGGTGGACATGCCCGAAGATCAAGGCCTTCTGGGAAATGATCTATAATGAAATGAAAAAGGTACTTAAATGTACCTTTTCTAAAAAACCAGAGGCCTTCCTCTTGGGCATTGTCGGCCAATTGGTGACAAAGAAAGATAGAGCTTTTTTCATGTATGCCACAACAGCAGCAAGAATACTTATCGCAAAGTACTGGAAGACACAAGATCTACCCACTTTGGAAGAATGGCAGATGAAAGTGATGGACTACATGACATTCGCCGAGATGACAGGCAGAATCCGTGACCAACAAAAAGAGACGGTAGAAGAAGAATGGAAAAAATTTAAAAGCTATCTTAAGGACTACTATAAACTTAATGAATGTTAAAATGTCGTAGTTTCCAGAAACAAAGGGGTACAGGGACATAAGGTCAGAGTGTAAGAGAGGACTAAGAGGATAGAGAGTGGAAAGTAATAACTGGGAGTTGCTAGTTGAACTATGGACACTGGGATGCAGAGAGGGGGGGTATGGGGAAGTCCCAGAAAGGAGGTTTATGAAAATATGTTTGAAACTATACGTGTATGTTTGTTATTCTTAATGTTTGTCTGTTTTTCTTAAAAATTTTGTAAAACCAATAAAAATTTTATAAAAAAAAAAAACATAAAAACAACAATGCAATAACCACCTCCCCCCCCCCCCACAAAACCCTCCACAATTTAAAAGGGCATAGGATGTCAATCAGATCAACCAAAGGCCTGGTTAAAGAGGAACATTTTTGCATGGTGCCTAAAGGTGTATAGTGAAGGTGCCAGGCGAACTTTCCTGGGGAGAGCATTGCACAGACGGGGAGCCACTGCAGAGAAGGCCCTGTTCTTGTGTTGCCACTCTATGGACTTCACATGTTGGAGGCACACAAAGAAGGGCCTCTGAAGATGATTTCAGGGTCTGGGAAGGTTCAGATGGGCATTCAGAAATTGATCCTAGAAGACCTGGTGATGAGCTTTTGGAAAAGCACAGGAGGGATCTAAAAGCCAGCATTGGCCACAAGAACTCTGTGGAATCTCCATTTCTAGCAGACCTCCGAGTACCAGATGCTGCATGGATATTATGGAGAGATCCATCACCTTCGTGTCCCCCTTGAGCGCTTCCAGAGATTGGACCATCCCGAGAGGTTCAAGGCAACTCTGATGCCCTTACGACTTCTCTCCAACATTATTCGGTGCTGCTGGTGGGGATCGTTTAAGTTTCTCATGCAATTCCTTTTCAATTTCCTGGAAGACAGTAAGCTATTAGGCACCACCTCAACATTTGGCTGGCGCTCCTAAACTGTGTTTCTGTTTATCAGCTGACATGAAATGCTTTTGCTTCAGACAGATTGCACAGTGCAGCTCCTGGCGAGAACAATGAGGCAAAATAAATGATCCTGGAGTAAAACTGACTTTAATAAGATGCTCGGTTGTTAACAAATGGTTTGTTGATATTTCATTGGCTCGAATATATATATATATATATATTTAGGAGCATAAATAGAAGCTGCAGAAACTGTTAGTTAATTAGATGGAAAATGAAAAAAAAAATGGGCAGAAGAAAACTTTAGGGGAAAAGATTCTATGTGTTTAGTCACCCATTAAAAGGGTATCCTTTATGGCGGTTTTGAGTTTTTACACACACTTTGATGTGTGCTGTGCATTCCTTTAACCAAGTGGTCTTTTCAAGAAGATAAATCAGATACAGTCTGCACACATCTGATTTTATTAAAAGTACCTCACCAGAACCTATCTTTGTTCAAAAAGGATGTAAGTTTAACTTTTCCCCTTTCCTAAAAAAAGAGAATCACCTGATATCAATTAGAATTCCTTTACTGCTAAGCTGATTTATAGTACTGTAATACAGCACTGAAAATATGAAAGCAGAGAAGCAATATTTCAAATTCAGCATAAAATCAACAATAAAAATGTATATTTATAACCTGAAAAGTATGATTTCATCTTGGAGAATTACCAAGCTAATAACAGTAATAAGCAAGATTTTTGGTTGTACCATATTGTATCTATTAAACACTTCAAGGGGATTGGGAATAAATCAAATAACAAGATCATTTCTGGATATCCAAACATATTTTTAAATATTGTAAAAATGTGGACGGCTATCACAACTGGTAATCATTTATTCGTGTTTTTTGAAAGAGGTTTGAATCATGGCCCTCATTGTTACATCTTCCAAAACCTTGGACTGATGCCTGTAGGTCTGAAAAGCAATTTCATTTCATAAATAAAGATTTCATATCCTAAGAAGATAAAAAAAACCCACACACACAACCAAAAGTATGTAGAATAATATAGACTGTAATCACTACTCAGGAAACCTTGTTTGGTACAGAAAAGATGTTTTAGAGGAAGGTGGATAAAATGTTTTATTGGTAAATGTGGCTTATAGTCCAAAGCCCCCCTCTAGACTCTGAAGCGAAGCATGGAAACTCTGAATCAAAACGTGATACTTTCAAGCTGGGCTGGGCTTTGCAAGGACTTCCATCGTAATAGGACAAAAGAGAAACTGTTTGAAGTCAACAAAGTAAGAGCTAAATCACAGGAACTGCTTGTGCAAATGCATCCAATGGAAAGATGCACAGACTGGTGTCCTTCCGATTGGTCGGTTTTCTCCAATTTGATTATATTCTGGTTCATCGAATGGACCACTAACTGGGTGGCCTTCTGTATCTCGGAGCCCCTTCTGCAAGGGGGAACCTGGCTGCCCTTTCCTTACAGGACAACCAAATTCTGAGTATTAAGGGGATGGGGGAACGAACGCTTTCTTCCATGAGTTACACCACTCCCGTAACATCTTCTTGTCCAAGGAGCACTAAAATGGGAAGACTGAGAGAGAGAGAGATGGGGGAACCCCAGAAATTAGAGGTTAGCTAGGGACACGGGTGGCGCTGTGGGTTAAACCACAGAGCCTAGGACTTGCCGATCAGAAGGTCGGCGGTTCGAATCCCCACGACGGGGTGAGCTCCTGTTGCTCGGTCCCTGCTCCTGCCAACCTAGCAGCTCGAAAGAACATCAAAGTGCAAGTAGATAAATAGGTACCGCTCCAGCGGGAAGGTAAATGGCTTTTCCGTGCACTGCTCTGGTTCGCCAGAAGCGACTTAGTCATGCTGGCCACATGACCCGGAAGCTGTACGCCGGCTCCCTTGGCCAATAAAGCGAGATGAGCGCCGCAACCCGAGAACTGGCCACGACTGGACCTAGGCTCTGTGGTTTAACCCACAGCGCCACCCCCGTCCCAATATAGGACTATATCCCCATTAAAATAGTCCTAGGAAACTGTGTTAAAGCAACGTTAATTTCAGGAGTGTGTGTGTGTGTATAGGGGTGGGTAGGCACAGTTTCTTCTCCCTCATGCAAGGACATTCATAGACCTGCCTTCTGGGATATGATCCTGCCTGCCCTTTTGCATAAATGTGTCTCTTGAGCCCTCTGCGTTGCACTTTCCCCTTTGTTTGCATTTGCTGCTGATTTTCTCTCCAGATACATCACGATATGCAAAGTAAAGCTCGGTTTATACCATAAACAGAGTAAATTATGCAAATATGCATTGTTTACACCAGCAGTTTGTAATCTTTAATCTCTTCCTAATCTTTCTGGAAAAAGCCTTAATTTGAAATAATAAATTTCTGGAGAACTGACCAGACATCAAAATTTACACCACCCATTCATGGTGATGAACAAAACACCGGCATCTGACTCAGCTAGACTGGTAAAGAAAAAGTGATTTATATGCGTTGTATGTGCAATATGACATTGTGCCACCAGATGGCGATGTGGAGTACCCCTTTTCTCTACCCGTTTTCCATGTTTAAATTTGTTGTTGTTGTTTAGTCATTTAGTCGTGTCCGACTCTTCGTGACCCCCTGGATCGGATCACGCCAGGCACTCCTGTCTTCCACTGCCTCCCACAGTATGGCCAAGCTCATGTTCGTAGCTTGTTCGTAACACCATCCAACCATCTCGTCCTCTGTCATCCCCTTCTCCTTGTGCCCTCAATCTTTCCCAACATCGGGGTCTTTTCCAGGGAGTCTTCTCTTCTCATGAGGTGGCCAAAGTATTGGAGCCTCAGCTTCAGGATCTGTCCTTCCAGTGAGCACTCAGAGCTGATTTCCTTCAGAATGGATAGGTTTGATCTTCTTGCAGTCCATGGGACTCTCAAGAATCTCCTCCAGCACCAGAATTCAAAAGCATCAATTTTTCTTATGGTCCAGCTCTCACTTCCATACATCACTACTGGGAAAATCATAGCTTTAACTATATGGACCTTTGTTGGCAAGGTGATGTCTCTGCTTTTTAAGATGCTGTCTAGGTTTGTCATTGCTTTTCTCCCAAGAAGCAGGCGTCTTTTAATTTCATGGCTGCTGTCACCATCTGCAGTGATCATGGAACCCAAGAAAGTAAAATCTCTCCCTGCCTCCATTTCTTCCCCTTTAAATTTACAAGGCTTTAAACTGAAACGCTTCTTTGATGTGTCTAGATCCAGCCTAAATCCAGCCCTGGGATTCTTACTGGCTATAAACACAATCAATGAGAAAAAGTGGCAGCAAACACAATTTCCAAAATGTGCACAGAACATGGAGAATTGCTGCTGTAACTCTTGAGGTGCTCTTGATAAAATGTGTGAATGCACAGGCAGTTTTTGTGAATGGGGGTTTGGGAGTAGCATGACTTCACTTGGCCCTGGAGCCAGGCTTTTCCTGCTGCTACGTATCCAGCGGTCTCTGTGTTTGCCTGAGCTTGAGACTGGACTAAGGATTCTGAGCTCCTGTGTTCCGTTTCAACACAATAAAAACAAAAACAAAACAAAACAGATTGACTTCCCCTTATTCCCTTCCTTGATTCCGTTGTATATCAATGTACTACATGTCCATTATAAAGTTTTAACCATTTGAATAACTTATTGTCCATTCATAATAAAATTACAAGTATTCTCAAAACCCTGCCAATGTATTGGACCTGTGTACATTGCTTCTGTATATATGCAGTAAAGTCCTTCCATTCTTCCTTAAATTCGTTGTCGTCTCTTCCTCAATTTCATTGTCAATTTTGCCATTTCAGCATATTCCGTTAATTTAACTTGCCAATCTTCTATAGCTGGGACACTTCCTTCTTTCCAATGTTGCACTAATAATGTTTGTGCAGCTGTGGTTGCATACATAAACAAATTCCTTTGTGATCTTGCTAAGTCCATTCCTGTGATACCTAACTTTTTAACAAAGGTTATTTTAAACATCTTCTTCATTTCATTATAAATCATTTCCCAATATTTCTTAACAATTTTGCAATCTCACCACATGTGAAAAAACAGTCCCTTCTGTTGCTTTACATTTCCAACACTTGCTTTCTTTAGTCTTGTACATTTTTGCTAATTTAACAGGATTTGGGCCTCTGCCATTGGCCCTTGAACTCTGAGTCGTGATTCGCAGCTTGGAAGTTTAGACAGCCAATCACGTTGGGAGTGGGAGTGGCCCAGGCCTTCAGGAATGTATATAAGCAGTTGCTTTGCCCCTGTTTCCCAGTGATGTAGTGCAATAAAGATTCTTGCTGTTATTGCTGTGTCCTGCCTCTTGGGAACCCAGCTACATTTCACCAGCCCTGCTTAGAACCTGCTCCTTTGCTCTGATCTACATCCGTGTCCCAGGCTGCCTTCTCCACTTCTGACCTACCTTCTATCAACACAGTCCTATGTTCTCTTGGGAGTAAGTGCCATCGGGTTCTCCAGAGTTCACTCCGATGTGAAGGAGTGCAACAGCAATTAAATATAATCTAATATATCGGGTCCTCCCTTAAAGAGGGCATGTGTTATGGTGGGACCTGGCTACCTAACCCTGTGTTGTGGGTGGGCATGTCTGGATAGCAACAACACCCGATTGGTAGGTCCCTCAATCCTGGGTTCAATCAGGCCAATGGGATGCAGGCTAAATGGATCAAGGGACCCATATATATCACGTGACCCAGAGCTTCCTCTTTCGGCTCGTGCAAATCGTCACAACTTGAAAGGTTGCGGATAGGCTCTGGTTCAGGTGATAGGGAAGAGAGAATGCTTTCGCTATCCCTATGTGAAGGATATTCTGTTAAAGGTATCCAGGGACTTGATGGTTTGGTCAACCCCTGGGAGGGGGGTTGTGCCCGTGCCTGAGACCAGGGGGGCATTTGGGTGGCAGAGATAGCCTGTTCCTGGCTTTCCGCTTATCCAGGGAACCAGGCAGAGGGCCTTCTTGGTAGTGGCACCCTCCCATCAGATGTCAAAGTGATAAACAACTACCTGACATTCAGAAGACATCTTAAGGCAGCCCTGTTCAGGGAAGTTTTTAATGGGTGACATTTTAGTGTATTTTTGGGCTCTGTGGAAGCCGCCCAGAGTGGCTGGGGAAACCTAGCCAGATGGGCAGGGTACAAATAATAAATTATTATTATTATTATTATTATTATTATTATTATTATTATTATCATCATCATCATCATCATCATCATCATCATCCAGGTGTTCACCCTAGGCTGACCTATGCTGCTGCCCTGGGTCAATACTACTTGCAATGGTGCAGGGAGCTAGTCGAACCAGAGCCTATTCAACCATTCACTTACTGTACAGTCATACCTTGGGATAAATACGCTTCAGGATAAGTATTTTCGGGTTGCGTTCTGCGGCGACCCGGAAGTAACGGAGCGTGTTACATCCGGGTTTCGCTGCTCTCGCATGTACAGACAGTCAAAATGACGTCACGCGCATGCTCAGAAGCGGCAAAACGCGACCCGTGCACGCGCAGACACGTTGTCGCGTCTTACGTTCTGTTCAGGATGCGAACGGGGCTTCGGAACGGATCCTGTTCGCATCCCGAGGTACCACTGTAATCAATAAAGTTGTGGCCTAAATTCTGCCAAAAACCAAACCAAAATTTGAGTCTTGTCTGAATTTATTTAGGGGGGAGGTTTAAAGGTCTCAACACGCAAAAAAATGCAACAGAATAAAATATCCTTTATTTCCACAGTTTATTGCAGAATTGGCGCTTTCCCCTTGGAAATGGTTGCCATAAACGCCATCTGTCTGTTTCATTCATAATAGGATGTCTTCACCATCCTTCCTATTGCTGGGAGTGCTTTATCAATAAAATCGACATCAATTTCAGTTGATGACAGAGTTGTGGGTTTTGTTGTGTTTGCATTTTATAGCGTGGAGCATCATCTCCCATCGTTTTGCAATCTCTTCCTATCCAAAGTCTGAATGCTTAGGGGAACATCTAGTCATCACACAATTTGAAATTATCCTGCAGGAATATTCTCTGCATTAATATCTGTCAGCCGATGTTCTCTTTGGCAAATTTCTTTTTAATTCTTCCATCCCGCTATCTGAGGAGTCCAAGGCAGTATTCATAGTTTCTCTCATCTCCCTGCCAGTTAAGCAACACAAAAACCATGTAAGTGAGGAGAGGTTGGGGGAGGTTGGTTGGTCCCCAATGGCCCAGTGATTTCCACGGCTAAGCAGGCTTTTAAAATGGATCGTCACCATCCTATTAGCATAACATACGTTTCCGAGCACAATTCAAAGTGTTGGTGCTGACCTTTAAAGCCCTAAACGGCCTAGGCCCAGTATACCTGGAGGAGCGTCTCCACCCCCATCGTTCAGCCTGAGATCCAGTGCCGAGGGCCTTCTGGCGGTTCCCTCATTGCGAGAAGTGAGGTTACAGGGAACCAGACAGAGGGCCTTCTCGGTAGTGGCACCCGCCCTGTGGAACGCCCTCCCTTCAGATGTGAAGGAAATAAGCAGCTATCTTCTTTTTAAAAGACATCTGAAGGCAGCCCTGTTTAGGGAACTTTTTAATATTTAGTGCTGTCTTGTTTTTAACATTTGATTGGAAGCCGCCCAGAGTGGCTGGGGAAACTCAGCCAGATGGGCGGGGTATAAATAATAAATTATTATTATTATTATTATGAACACACAATCCTTTATAGTATGCTAGGGATGGTAAGCCTATCAAATCTGCATTTTAATGGTAAGCCTATCAAATCTGCATTTTCCAAAATGAAACACAAATGCACAAATGAAAACATGGCCATCCTTCAAAATTCCGACTTCTTCCAATTTTGCAATGCAGTTCTCTAGCAACGTAATGCTTACATAAACACATATACCAAAAAGCATATATTAGTGAGAATTACATACAGAAATGCTTTATATTAGGGGATACTGCTTTGCAAAATTATGCCTATTGAGCAAAATTGCTTTAGCTGTGTAAAATGGGAGGAATTCGCATTAAGGTGCTGATGAATTTCATTATGACTTTTTGAAATTTGCAAACTGAAGTGGAAATGTGGAGAACTGAATTTAAGATTGGAAAAACCAAACCAGTGAGGACTGGCAGATTTGCCCATTGCTATGCAACACTGGCTTCAATGCCTACAACCTATAGTGCAGCATAAGCCAGCAATAGCATCTGAGCACAACTGTTCCTATTTTTAAAACACTTTCGTTCTGTTTCCATGGAAGGCTTATTAAGAGACATGCAATGGCTCAAGCTCTGCTCCATCGTTAAATGTATGTGCAGTCTGGTTGTGCTTTCCTGGAGTGGCAAGAATTGGGGATTTGCTTTCTTCCTAGCTGGTGCTACTGAACAGATCCTGAGCAGTGAAATTGGTTCCTGGGAACAAGCCCCAGCCAGTCTTAGCTCAAATTAAAGCCCAGTTTACCGAGTTCCCAACTTCCATAATTTTGTTGCTGTGAACTGCCTTGTGTATCGTAATCAAGAAGGTGGTATAAAAATTAAAAGTGGTATGAAATTGAAACCCTTGGAACGCATTAGATACCGTATTTTTCGCTCCATAAAACACACTTTTTTCCTCCTAAAAAGTAAGGGGAAATGTCTGTGTGTCTTATGGAGCGAATGCGTGGATCCTGGAGCCAAATTGCCCAGGGGAGAAAAGCAGATCATGCTTTTTTTTCCTTTCTTTTTTTTTGAAAGAGGGAAGTTGGTGTTGAAACAAAGCCACTAATCGGCAAGCAATCAGGGAGGGAGATAAGGGACGCTAGCAATAAAGGAGGCTGCCTGGGAGTGGGGAGGTAAAGACAGGAACTTGCAAGGAGAGGAGACAGGAAGACTAAAGCAAGGAGGAGAGAAAATAGAAGAAAAGGAGGAGCAGAAAACTGCTCCAGCTAAGGAAAAGACACTAAGGCAAACAAGAGGGAAGGGAGTGTTGAAAGGAAGCAGCTGATCGGCAAACGATTGGGGAGATAAGGGACGCTAGAGATAAAGGAGGCTGCCTGGGAGGGGGGAGGTAAAAGCCCATGGATCCTCAGTATTTTTGCATTGGGTCACCCCAATTTCACCATCAGATCGCATAGCATGTCCATGGCTACAGCCTGAACCAAAAAAATCACACATCCACTGTTTCGTGGGGCCGCAATGGTGCAAAAACGTGGTTACAAAGCACGGATCCACATGGATTCTCAGGATTTTTGCATTGGGCTACCCCAAACTCACCGTCAAATCACATGTCTGTGGCCACAGCATGAACCACAAAAATCATACATCCACCGTTTCGTTCAGAATATTTTTTTTTCTTGTTTTCCTCCTCTAAAAACTAGCTGTGTCTTATGGCCAGGTGCATCTTATGGAGCGAAAAATACGGTAAATGCTAAGCAGCAAGAAGAAGATAATGACGGCACAAAGAGAGGAAAGAAAACCCTCTCGCATCCACAATGTCCTGTTTTTAATTTGTTTGCCTTGTAGCAGCTGAAGCAGCCCCTTCTCGTGGGCCTTTGGGCTGCTCTGGTGGGGGCAAGTTCTACAAATTGATATTTAAAACAACTGGCTGCATCGAAGGGCTGTTGTTTAAACTTTTGCCTGCTTCTGTTTTATTGCCCATCGGATCTGGGCTCTTGGTTTCCCTCTTTCGAGGCCGACCATCCGCACCAAATGTTTCACATTACTCAGTGTGAAAAGCCTCCTATTCTTTCAGCTTTTTTACAAGTTTATACACCCGCGGAAACCTGATATTTCATATTTCATTCTGCTTTGTGAATGTCATTGTGAGGGATGCTGGTTCACATGCAACAGGGCCTCGCCTGTCTTTGATCAGCTTGACCGCGGCTAATTGTAAATGGAGAACAAATGAAAGAAATATTTATAAATTTCATGGGAATTCAGGCAAGGCCTAAGCCTTTCCTAATGCCTTCATTCACAGTAAATGTTCATTGAATATTTTTAGTCTACTGTGCACTTCAGTATTTGTACAGCCTTAGGTTTAGTTTGTTCTGAGGAGATGTAAAGAATTAGGAAAGCGAACTCCCCGTTTTATTTTCTTCCATTTCATTTGTGTTTTTCTCCATTCATTTCTTCTGCCCTCTTTTTTCCGCCCCATCCCTCTTTCTTCTGCTTTGCAAATGATGTTGTTTGCTGAAAAGAGCTACTCGAGAGTTGTGGGGCTCCAAGGACTGCAGCTGTAAGCAGGGCAAGAGGGGAGGGCAGTGGGGGACGGACCCCACCGTAAAATCTAAAACAAATTCTGAAGTGCAAAGCTGAGTTGGGAAAAATTAAATGAAAACGTTAAAGATTTGTCCAAAATAAAGTCATAAATGCTTTGAGCCAAAGGAAACAGCTGCTGGGTCAGGCAGGCTAAGTCCTGAAAGGCAACACGCCGAAAAGTTTAATATCTCGAAATGAATCGGCACTTGCCAACATTTAGAACATATGTATTTCTGACCTTAGCTCTTGGACGGCTGGTTTTCTCACACTGTACCTGCGCTATCTCCTCCCTGCCCTACTTCTGAACAAGCTGTTTTTCCTCAATAGGAAATATATGTGGGGACTCAGCTCTCTATGGAGCCTGACCGTCTCCCCACAAGGACTTCCCAGGCCACATTCTGGCTGGAGGGAGTCCAAGGGAGCATCGCACTCCTGTGGCCATGCACAGAGTCCAGGGCTGGATCTAGACACATCCAAAAAAAGTTTCAGGAAAACACATTGTAAACCTCATAATGGGGAATCACGTTGCCGAAAGACGAAACTCCATAGTGCCATCTGATGTCAGAATGCATTTAAAACGCTGCTTCTTCGTCTCCTCCTCCTCCTCCTCCTGCTCCTCTAGTGTAGCTGAGCCCCAGGTCTATTCTTCTTCTTTCTCTTATCTGGCAATCCCTCGTAGCTGAGTAAGATTGTCTTCCATAAACAGGGTTTTAACAATGAGTCTGTAAGTGACTGTGGAGGCCAATTCTGGATCCACACGTCCTTCCACAGTGGGGACATTGGTTTCCAGGTGGGAGTTGATCCCGGTGAGGGTTTGCCAAGTGTGCCTTCCTCTTAGCACGTTTCTCCCTTGCGTCCTGAGTTTGAGTGTCTTCAAAGCCCATGACACCTTTGGGAAAGGCTGTTCTCCAACTGGAGCGCTCGCAGGTTAGTGTTTCCCAATTGTCGATGTTTATACTCCTTTTTTTAGATTTGCCTTGAGAGAGTCTTTAAACCTCTTTTGTTGACCACCAGCATTACACTTTCCATTCTTAAGTTTGGAATAGAGTAGTTGGTTTGGAAGACGATCATCAGGCATCCACACAACATGACCAGTCCAACGAAGTTGATGTTGAAAAATCAATGCAGGTTGGGTTTGTTGCCACTTATAAAGAAGGCTGATCGCCAAAGAATTGATGCTTTTGAATTATGGTGTTGGAGGAAACTCTTGAGAGTCCCATGGACTGCAAGAAGATCAAACCTCTCCATTCTGAAGGAAATCAGCCCTGAGTGCTCACTGGAAGGACAGATCCTGAAGCTGAGGCTCCAATACTTTGGCCACCTCATGAGAAGAGAAGACTCCCTGGAAAAGACCCTGATGCTGGGAAAGATGGAGGGCACAAGGAGAAGGGGACGACAGAGGACGAGAAGGTTGGACAGTGTTCTCGAAGCTACCAGCATGAGTTTGACCAAGGAGTGCCTGGCATGGTCTGGTCCATGGGGTCACGAAGAGTCGTAAACAACTAAACAACAACAAGAACATTCCAATCATTTCAATAGAGTTAAGCATTTATTCTTTTGCTTTCTACTGAACCGTTGCTGTTCAGTTTTCATTCCGATTTATATCCTTCCCTGTTTCTAGTTTGGGGATGAATCAGACACTTATAAGTGTCCAACTCCCACTCATCTGCGAAAAAACAAAAATAGCCACAATCCCCTCCACAACCTAACTGTAGGCAATGACAGCAATGGATGGAGAGGCTGCAAAGCTGTTGTGGGTGATGGGTTGGTATTCACACCTTCCTTTGAAGGTACCTGGATGAGTCAAGGATATGCCAGAATTCCCCTCTTCACTTGGCTAGTAGATTATGATACATTTGTAAACCAGCCCCATCAATTAGCGTCATTTGCTTAGCCAGCTGTATGTAACTACGTTCTGTCGATATTAACCAGACCTTTCCTTGCTGCTGATACAGAGAACCATAGAATTGTGGAGTTGGAAGGGGCCCTGAGGATCATCCAGTCCAACCCCCTGAAATGCAGGAATTTGCAGCTGTCCCATGTGGGGATCGAACCTGCAACCTTGGCGTTATCAGCACCAGGCTCTAACTATTAATTGATAATACTTTGCACTGTCATTTTTTCACTACCCCAATTAGCTCAAAGCACAGTTTGCACCCCGTGACTGGAAGCTACCCTAGTTAGAATGAGCTTAGGATATTGGGCAGTTTGTGCCCATGCAAGTCGTGTCTTAGGATACTTGAGGACCAGGCATCCGCAGGAATAGACAATGACTTATATAACAGTGAGGTGGAGCAGGATGTTTCGTTCAGTGTTACAAACCGTTTTATGGGATGTTTAGGACCAGATGTCCTGAAAATAGTCAGAAAAAAACCACTGGATGTACAAACAGCAGTCTCCTTTTCAGTAATTCTTGTGATATATCTGTTATTGAATTAGCTTTAAAGTAATAATACAATCTTCCCATCTAGAAAACAAACAAACTCAAATCTCCAACTGTTGTTTCTGTCCACTATGCATGAAATGAAAAGATAACTCATCATCATCAACTTTGGGCTAATTGGTATTAAATTGAATCTCAGAGCACCATCTTTGAGTATTAGTTACCTGTCTGGCCTTTACAAAAGACTTGTCCGATCATTTCACAAAGTAACTCACTTGGCTGCAATCATATATCACTTACCTGGGAGTAAGCCCCACTGAATTCAGTTGGACTCACTTCTAAGTAGACACGTATAAAGTAGACATGGCATAACATATGAGAAACAAATGATGTGTTACATGACTTTAAAGCAATGGCTTTATATAACGATTAGGAAAACAAAAGAAAAAATAGGTTGCAAATCACTTTATGGACGTTGCTGAGGTAAAGGAATCAAACATTAATGGAAAATTTTCAAATGTACCAGTTTTAAAGGTTTAGCTTATTTTTAAGTTGCTGTTTTGTTAACATATTTTTTTTAAAGATTGCAACAGTTTTACTGATAATTTGTTAATAACTTTATATGATGTATACTGTAATTGCGATGTGCTATTTATGTTTTATTATGTTATGGTTATTTATTGGTTGTAAGCCGCTTTGAGATTCACTTGAATGAAAAGAGGCATGGAAACACAATCAATCAATCAATCAATCAATCAATCAATCGGGTGTTGGATTTGTTGAACCAGAAACGTGTTCCTGTGGGTGGTTGCATCTTGTGGCAAAAGGCTCTGAGCCTCCATTGTCACTTCAAATCTTCTGCCACAGATGGGCACCAGCCGGCCAAGTTCACCCCTGGGATGGCAAACATTGTGCCAGGAAATGTTTGAGGAGCTCCAGAGATAACAGCAACAGCTGCCAACCCCCATGTTCCTCACAAAGAAACCCCAAGCACCCACAGGTGTGCCCAGGCAACCCACCTCTAGATCCGAACCACAGCCAAGCACTTCTTCTGGTCCTCAAGGTCATCCACAGCATCCTTCCAAGAGGGAGAGGAGGAGGAAGACTAGCAAGAAGACTGAGATCCTAGATTCAGAAGAAGCCACCACCAAAGACGATGGAGGAGATGGGCAAAACAAACTAATGAACTATACTGGACAATTTCTCCCCCCTCCATCTTTAAAAAAGAGAGAGAAATGTTCAGGCATAATCAGTAAGCTTTGTGCATTGATTTCCACATTCATTTTTGTAATAATATGTAAAAGTAAAGGTAAAGGGACCCCTGACCATTAGGTCCAGTCGTGGCCGACTCTGGGGTTGTGGTGCTCATCTCGCTCTATAGGCCGAGGGAGCCGGCGTACAGCTTCCAAGTCATGTGGCCAGCATGACTAAACCACCTCTGGTGAACCAGAGCAGTGCACGGAAAAGCCGTTTACCTTCCCGCTGGAGTGGTACCTATTTATCTACTTGCACTTTGATGTGCTTTCAAACTGCTAAGTTGGCAGGAGCAGGAACCGAGCAACGGGAGCTCACCCCGTCGCGGGGATTCGAACCACGACCTTCTGATCGGCAAGTCCTAGGCTCTGTGGTTTAACCCACAGCGCCACCCGTGTCCCGTAATAATATGTATAAGGTTTTAAAATTGGATAGTTAAGAGTATAAGACGTGTATACGTAAGTAAAAAAAATATGGAACCAGGAGGGGGAATTGGAGGGAAGTCAATTAACATGTATGGTTCAGGTTGTGATGCATTTTGTTCTGTTGGTTTTTTGCTATCATAACATTAATAAATTGTATAAAAAAAGAAAAGACAGATCCTAATGCAAAAGGATGACCCACAGGACTGGGGCAGGGGAAGCACAAATCCCTTTGCTTGCAAAGAGGGTGGGAGCACCAGTAGGGCTGGTTGGTTTTTTGGGGTAAGCTTTCCTTCCGAGTGAAGGGACGAGGGTGGCGCTGTGGCTTAAACCACAGAGCCTAGGACTTGCTGATCAGAAGGTTGGCGGTTCAAATCCCCGCGACGGGGTGAGCTCCCGTTGCTCAGTCCTGCACCTGCCAACCTAGCAGTTCAAAAGCACATCAAAGTGCAAGTAGGTGAGTAGGTACCACTCCAGCAGGAAGGCAAATGGTGTTTCTGTGTGCTGCTCTGGTTCGCCAGAAGCGGCTTAGTCCTGTTGGCCACATGACTGTATGCCAGCTCCCTTGGCCAATAAAGCGAGGTGAGCGCCGCAACCGCAGAGTCGGCCACGACTGGACCTAATGGTCAGGGGTCCCTTTTCCTTTACCTTCCTTCTGAGTATTCCTAAAAGCCCTTGAGGTTTTGCATGCACTGGCAGGGAATGCTTGCAAAAGTTGGGTCGTTTTTTTAAAAAGCGAACAGTGGGATGTTTGTCTATTGGGTTCCTGCTGCCAAGGCTGTTTATGAAAAACAGCCCCCTTTTCACTTAGCCCATGCCAATTTGCTGTGAAATCATACAGAACACCAGTGCAGGTTGAATACAGGCGCTGTGATTTTCAGGGTGTGGAGAGGCACCGTGAGAGAATCTGGCCTCCACCAAAAGCCCATCTCGCTGATGGTTAATCTCTGGCAGGAACTTTGCTAGTTTTATGTTTGTATATAGATCCTAATTAACGCTCCTGCTGAATTTTAAACTGTTACTGTAAGTGTCTTTTTGCAGTCAGTATGTTAAACTATTGGGTTTTTTTTTTAAAAAAAAAAAAACACACTTACATAACAGCAGTTCCAGCTGTCTAGCTCACAAGCGTTTTCTTAAGAAATAAAATAAAAAAAGCAATAAAGAAGCATTCACAATGTGGAAAACATGTCTTGGGAGGATGTTTTAATATATATTCTGGCCTGAATGCTCAACAAAGCAGATCTACAGTCCTAAGCCTAAAAGCCTTATTTATTGCAATTGGCAGTTTAAATAAAAATAAAGATTTTTCTGCACTGTTGGAACGGCCAATATGTTACAAAGGTGTGGCTTATGGGACTAGAAATCCAGCAATAGATTTTCTGCTTTACTTGAAAATGCAAAATGATGGAAAACATGTTGGCCTCAGTCCAGTGGAGGAGCCATGAGCTTCTCACATGGATTTCCACTGCACATGGGCTGGATGTAGCCTGCTGGAGACAAGGAGGAACTTCCTGGATCCACATTTGTCCAAAAAGCAAGTCTTCGTTTTGCAACCTATATACAGTGGGACCTTGGTTCTCAAACGCCTTGGTTCCCAAACTCCAAAACCCCAGAAGCAAGTGTTACGGTTTTCGAATGTTTTTTGGAAGCCGAACGTCTGATGCGGCTGTCGGCGATTGTTTCCGGGGCGCCTGCACCAATTAGAAGCTGCGCCTTGGTTTCCGAACATTTTGGAAATCAAATGGACTTCTGGAATGGATTAAGTTTGGCGCTTTCATTTTTGCTATTTATTTGGCATTTTTGTTTTTGAGGCATTTCGGTTAACTTGTTTTTGTGACTGTGTGGAACCCAGTTCAGCTATTGATTGATTGATTGTGCGACTGTGGAAATGGATAAAAGCCCCCCATCCAAACAATGACTATCATCAATGCAGGTAAGAAAAAAAAATAATTTTAATTTTTATCATCTGCAATACTGTCTTATTTATTTTATAGCACAGTACCTTGATTATTGCTTTCATTTTGTGGATCAATGGTCTTGTTAGATAGTAAAATTCACGTTAAATTGCTGTTTTAGGGGTTGTTTTTAAAAGTCTGGAACGGATTAATCCATTTTGCATTACTTTCTATGGGAAACGCACGCCTTGGTTTTGGAACGCTTTGGTTTTGGAACAGATTTCCGGAATACATTAAGTTTGAGAACCACGGGACCACTGTAGTGTAATCTTCTTAATGTCATTTGGCGAATTGTAGAGGTGGCATTAGACTGCATATACACAGAGACCTTTCAGGGCATTTGGGCTTCAAGAGAGGAAGAGATAAAATACAGTTTTGTTTTTTATCTGCCTCTGCTTTGGCCTCTTCCTGCTGTTTGTATAGAGTGTGTTGAGACTTTTGTGGGAAGCAACTCATAAACTCTGTAAATAATCACAATAGAGGACTCAGCCCCAAGCGTCTTATAGCTATTGGGTGTGTGTGTGCGGTTATTGGGAGTAGTGGTTTTGGATAGTAATTTTTAATCCCCATATCTACATGGATTTTAAATATGGCAGAGTGCTTGTAACAGTTAAACTGGGCATTGGATTGAAATACTTTAGTTTAGGCTATAGGATTAGAAGTAGAAGATAGTGTATTTTAAAATAGTATTATTTGCAAGTGATAAAATGTGAAGATTTTTATGGTTAAAGTAAGGGTGATAAAAAATAGGTTAGAAATTATGATACATCTAAACTGCTAAAGATGAGATAAAATGAAAATCAGATAGGAGAGACTTGGGGAAGCCCACCTAACAATGTTCAGAAAAAATAAGGATAAGACAAGAATCTGTTGTATTGTTTGTTTTCCTGTTTGTGTTGTTTATTTGTGTTATAAATGAATAATTTTTTTTTGGAAAAAAAGAGAAAAGAATGAAAAGCACAGGAAGAGAAAGAAGGCACATTTTATATGTGGTGGAACCGTAAAGTAATTAAAACTATTGGGAAATGATTTATAATGAAATGAAAAAGATGTTTAAGATAACATTTGTAAAAATAAAAAACACCCAGAAGCCCTTCTGTTAGCTATTACAGGACAGGACTTGCCAAAAGAGCGGAAGAGGTTCTCTATGTATGTTACAACAACGGCTAGTTTTTTGCTAGCCCCAAAATGGAAAGACGACAAGGCACCAACGAAAGGAGAATGGCAAGCGAAACTTACAGAATACGCCGAAATGGCGAAGCTTACAGAAAAACTCAGAGACAAAGACAAGAGAGACTTTAAAAAAGACTGGGAACTGTTTATGATGTATTTACAGAAATATTGTAAAGAAGTGGACTTCCTTGAGTAAACACAAGGAAGAAAACAAGTGTAAAAGTTAAGGAGAAATAATAGAGAAAATAACAAAACATAAGATATGGTATAAAAATGATAAGAATATTTTGCCAAAAGACTTTAAAATTAAGGTAAAACAAAATAAGCAGAAGAAGCAAATATTTAAAGAACCAGAATAGGAGGTTGAGGGAAGTCAAGGGAGGGGAGAGATTCGGATTTACATATTTTTTTTATTGTGTTGATGATAACTATGTTGAATATAAAATTGGAAAACCTAATGAAAAATTATTTTTTAAAAAGAGAGTGAAACGCACAGGACCCCTTCGTCTCTAACATCTGGCCATCCAAGACTTTGGTTCTCAGCCCATCAAGAACAGATGATGTGTAGCATAAATAGGCCCCTTGGATGAAGTCAAACAACATTAGCTGCAAAATAAACTGAAAATAAACTATCTATTTGGTTTAGGTATAAACAGCCACTTCACACAGTATTTAATTTCAGGTAATCCAGTTTGTAGGTTTACCATTAGCTAACTTTCCCACTTTTTTCTGACCAGTGTTTCTATTTTTTTTAAAAAAATTGTACCTGTAATTGGAACTTATTAACTCTCGTTGATGTGCAGCCCAATTCTTAGCCTGTTTATATACAAGTTGGTCTCATTTAGTTGAATGCAACTCGCTTCCCAACACCTGTGCAGCCACGCACCACAAGCCTCTGCTTGCCTACTCAGAAGTAAGTCCTGCTATGCTCATTGAGGACCTCTCCTGTTCTTGTTGTTTAGTCATGTCCGACTCTTCATGACCCCCTGGACCAGAGCACGCAAGGCACTTCTGTCTTCCACTGCCTCCCACAGTTTGGTCAAACTCATGTTGGTAGCTTCGAGAACACTGTCCAACCATCTTGTCTTCTGTCATCCCCTTCTCCTTGTGCCCTCCATCTTTCCTAACATCAGGATCTTTTCCGGGGAGTCTTCTCTTCTTATGAGGTGGCCAAACTCTTGGAGCCTCAGCTTCAGGATCTGTCCTTCCAGTGAGCACTCAGGGCTGATTTTCTTCAGAATGAATAGGTTTGATCTTCTCACAGTCCATGGGACTCTGAAGAGTCTCCTCCAGCACCAGAATTCAGAAGCATCAATTCTTCGGCAATCAGCCTTCTTTATGGTCCAGCTCTCACTTCCATACATCACTACTGGGAAAACCACAGCTTTAACTATACGGACCTTTGTTGGCAAGGTGATGTCTCTGCTTTTTAAGATGCTGTCTAGGACCTCTCCTAGTCTCTTGCAAATGCATCTTCTAAAATAAACCTGTGAATCGGGTGGCTCCATGGAGAACGAAAGCCGCCAGTTGCTTTTTTTTCAGCCTCGGTCACAGATTCAAAAATAAATGCAATTCTCACTTCTCTTCCCACCTTCTGGTTACTTTGTTGTAGGTAAAATTAGTTCCGCACCTAATTTTTGTGATGCTCGAGTTTTGAACATCTGCTGTTTCAAAGAGTGTGAAAAGGTCAGTGGGGAAAAGGAACCCCATCCCTTCAGCTCTTTTGCAAATTTCTACACCTGTTCATAGACATTTCCACCCCTCTCTTTTTGATGCTTCTTCAGCAACCCGCCCCGCCCCCAAATCAATGGCTTGGAGCTGTTTACTTGCTGATGCCCATTAAACGACTTCTTTTAAAAACCCCTTGCTGGGCACAGAAGCATGTAAATACCTAGCTGCAAACACTACTGCAGAATTCTTTTTAAAAACCCCTTTGAAGTTCATAAAATACTCTTTTAAAGCCCATTGCTCATTAAAAGGCTTTGTCGATGCACATGAACATCTCTCTTTCAAAAACATATCAGAAATGGAAGAAGAAGAAGAAGAAGAAGAAGAAGAAGAAGAAGAAGAAGAAGAAGAAGAAGAAGAAGAGTAGTAGTAGTAGTAGTAGTAGTAGTAGTAGTTTGGATTTGATATCCCGCTTTATCACTATCCGAAGGAGTCTCAAAGCGGCTAACAATCTCCTTTCCCCTTCCTCCCCCACAACAAACACTCTGTGAGGTGAGTGGGGCTGAGAGACTTCAGAGAAGTGTGACTAGCCCAAGGTCACCCAGCAGCTGCATGTGGAGGAGCGGGGAATCGAACCCAGTTCACCAGATTACGAGTCCACTGCTCTTAACCACTACACCACACTGACTCTCCAAATGGAAATTGGCCCTCCAAACCTTTAATGCTTTTAAAGTGCTGCTGATGGTTAAAATTAGGAATAACCCTATTTTTTAGGGAGATAAAAATGTTCATAAACTCATCCCTCACCTCTGACACCCGTGCTTAAGCACAACCCTAGGTAAACCCAGAGAAAGCAATCGCACCTGAGTTCCGTTGAAATCAAGCTAGTTCGGAATAACTTGCAGCACAATCTTGGGCACATCTCCTCTGAAGTAAGTCACATTGAGTTCAATGTGATTTGATCACAATCCTAGACACTCTTAAAGGTAAAGGTAAAGGGACCCCTGACCATTAGGTCCAGTCGTGACTGACTCTGTGGTTGCGGTGCTCATCTCGCTTTATTGGCCGAGGGAGCCGGTGTACAGCTTCCGGGTCAGGTGGCCAGCATGACTAAGCCACTTCTGGCGAACCAGAGCAGCGCACGGAAACGCCGTTGACCTTCCTGCCGGAGCGGTACCTATTTATCTACTTGCACTTTGACATGCTTTCGAACTGCTAGGTGGGCAGGAGCAGGGACCGAGCAACGGGAGCTCACCCCGTCGCGGGGATTCGAACCGCCGACCTTCTGATCGGCAAGTCCTAGGCTCTGTGGTTTAACCCACAGCGCCACCCGCGTCCCATTAGACACTCTTACCTTGGAGTAAATGTCACTTAACACTGTGGGCCTTTACTGCAGCGCAGAGTACATATTTTTAGTTCCATGGCTGTACGATTGTTGCTTTTGCAAACCTCTTAGGGATTTTTTAAATATATATTAAGCAGTCTGTTAATTAATTAATTAATTAAACAAACAAACCAACATTACCTTTCTTACCTGCCATTTACCACAGTGTCCTAGAGTGGGTTACAATATATATATTTTTAAAAGAACAATAATAAAAACAGTAAAAACTGAATATAATCAAGAGAATATGTTAGGTTCTAGAATACATATCAGAAGTGTTGGGGTAAAGTTTTCTACATAAGACAGAAACTACATAATGAAGATGGAAGTTTTACTTCTGTAGGGAGGGAATTTTTTGCAACCTAGGGGTTGCCGCAGAGAGCGCTCTCTCCTAGGCTGTGACCCCCCCAAAAAAACTTCTTGTGGTGGTGTAATTACCATGAGGGTCCTCTCTGGTAATCTTAAAACTTAAGAGGGTCTATAGCACGGGTAGACAAACTAAGGCCCGGTGAATGGATCTGACCCAGTCGCCTCCTAAATCCGGCCCATGGATGGTCTGGGAATCAGTGTGTTTTTACATGAGTAGAATGTGTGCTTTTATTTAAAATGCATCTCTGGGTTATTTGTGGGGCATATGAATTTGTTCACACACACCCATAATATAGCCCGTCCTCCCCACAAGGTCTGAGGGACAGTGGACTGGCCCCCTGCTGGAAAAGTTTGCTGACCCCTGGTCTATAGGGAAGGAGATGGTCTTGCAAGCTGCAGATATTGGGAACCTAAGTTGTAAATAAATGCATTCACAAGATCTTACTGCTCTGCCCCGTTTTAGCAGGCCTTAGGTGTGCCTCACTTTCTCTAGATAGAAGGACCATTTCCACACACCCCCTGCAATTCCCATGGCAATTCCATTGAGCATTGCTACCCACTATGGGCAGACAAGGGGAATTTTGTGCATGTTTTCTACTGCATAGTCAATTTAGTTTTAAAGTTCTAGCCTGCCAAGTCTCTTCCATGTAGATGGGCTGCAGTTTTTGTTGCTGATGGTGATGATTTCCTTCAGTACCACTGGACTTTAGGGTGCCATACCTTGGCTGTGATTTACCTGAGAATACAGTAGCCATAAAAGTTGTTGGTTACCAGTTGGGGAAAGAGCTAGCAGTCTGATCCACCTCTCTTGCCTTTGAGTCTGACATTCAGGTGTGTGTGTGTGTGTGTGTGTGTGTGTGTGTGTGTGTGTATTAATGCTTGATTATTAAGCCTATAGATAAATAAAATGTAAATACATCACTCCCAGTACCCATTGCCCAGAGACCAACAGCTTTATGGTGTACCCACAGTAATACGCTAATTCATGGGGTGATATAGGGTTTGCAGCTGTCGTCCTCAGAGTTGTCTGTTCGGAGGTGTGTTGTTTTTTTTAGTGTGCAATATTTCAACATATCCAGCGCAGAAATAAAAGACTTTCCCAACCTTCTTCATGGTAAACAAAGATAATATCATTAACCTTGGACAAAGGTGAGGTTCATATTACAAGACTTGTCTGGCGTTTGGCATTCCTAATCACCCCAAATATTATTGTTTTAGCCTTTTTGCAAAGCGCATTTTTTTTGCAGACCTTTAGCTCAGAGAGAACGCATTGTGCGTTATGCAGCAGGGGGAATTCTGCTAGGCTTGGAGGATCAGTGGCTTTGTAGTCATTGCAAAGCTGCGATGATGCAACTGTCACTGAACGAGTATGAAAAAGAGCTCATCTCAGTGGGCTGAGTGGAAGGAAGTAACACCATTGGAAGAATCAAAGGTAACTTACTGGATTTTTAAGGTAAAGGTAAAGGGACCCCTGACCATTAGGTCCAGTCGTGGCCGACTCTGGGGTTGCGGCGCTCATCTCACTTTATTGGCCGAGGGAGCTGGTCATGTGGCCAGCATGACTAAGCAGCTTCTGGCGAACCAGAGCAGCACACGGAAACGCCATTTACCTTCCCGCTGGAGAGGTACCTATTTATCTACTTGCACTTTGACGTGCTTTCGAACTGCTAGGTTGCTTTCGAACTGCTTCACCAACATCCTGAAGATTTCTATAAAGGACCCCTGACCATTAGGTCCAGTCGTGACCTACTCTGGGGTTGTGGCGCTCATCTCGCTTTATTGGCCGAGGAAGCCGGCACACAGCTTCTGGGTCATGTGGCCAGCATGACTAAGCCGCTTCTCGCGAACCAGAGCAGCACACGAAAACGCTGTTTACCTTCCCGCCAGAGTGGTACCTATTTATCTACTTGCACTTTGACGTGCTTTCGAACTGCTAGGTTGGCAGGAGCAGGGACCGAGCAACAGGACCTTCTGATCGGCAAGTCCTAGGCTCTGTGGTTTAACCCACAGCGCCACCCGTGTCCCTTTTTACTGGATTTTTACAGCTCCATTAATTAAGTGTCTCAGCGCGGACATTTGGAACGTAGCCACTGACGCCGTACATCTGTAATTCATGTATAAATGGCTTGTTGTTGCCAGATAAGCCTTAAAGCTACATAATTATGGAGAATACAACAAGAATCACAAAAGATGATTCAGTGTGTTCACACAATAATCCATTATTGCAGGGAGGGGAAAAGGCCTTCGAAGAAAGACTGGTTGAATTATTATTATTATTTATTAAATCTGTATACCACCCTTTATCCATAGATCTCAGAGCGGTTCACAACATAAAAATACAAGACAAAAAAGACAAAATACATAATAAAAAAGAATAACCCCCCATACACATTTTAATATTATTTACTCATCCGAAACATATTTTGGTATTATCCAGGAATCAATTCAGTTTGAGTAAGGCTGCAGAATGTGCCTGGAGTGCCAGGGTAAGGTATAAGATTGGATTTTCCTGTGTCACCTGACTAACTGAAGCTGCAGTCCTTTGGAATAATCCCTTTAAACTTAGTGGGAAGTAAGGCTTCTCCAGCCCATGTACATCAGTGATGCTGGGTAGTTTTCCAAAGGCATTAAACTGTGGCAATGTTGGGAGGTAACCTGAGACTGAAAGGGGGTGATCTATATTGTAAGGTAAAGGTAAAGGATTTCTGGATGGTTAAGTCCAGTCAAGGGTGACTCTGGGGTTGCGACGCTCATATTGCTTTCAGGCCGAGGGAGCCGGTGTTTGTCCACAGACAGCTTTCTGGGTTGTGTGGCCAGCAGGACTAAACCGCTTCTGGCACAACAGGACACCGTGATGGAAACCAGAGCGCATGGAAACGCCGTTTACCTTCCTGCTGCAGCTGTACCTATTTATCTACTTGCACTGGTGTGCTTTCGAACTGCCAGGTTGGCAGGAGCTGGGACAGAGCAACGGAAACTCACTCCGTTGCAGAGATTCGAACCACCGACCTTCTGATCGGCAAGCCCAAGAGGCTCAGTGGTTTAGACCCCAGTGCCATCCACTTACGTGTGAGACTACAGAACGCCCAGAGCACATTTGGAGGTGTGTTGGAGAGGTCTTTCTATGATATGGCTCCTATATGCATCTGAACCCAAAAGGAGACGCTACCTGCCCAGGTGGTGAGGGTGAAGCTCAGATCGGAAATGAATTCAGCTGGGTCAAAACCCACCTCTTTGAATATCTCGTCTGAATCTGAGTTTCATGAACGGGATATTTAAAAAAGCACAAACTAGTTTATGTGCAAGGACGTTCAGAGGAGGGGAGGTCTCTTGCTCCTTCCCCTTTTCCGCTGTGTCTCCTCAGGCAAGAGTTGGAATATAGGGCAGGAAACTGCAATGCTGGGAGAATCAAGGAGAATTGGATGGAGCCAGCTCTCACTTGCACAAGATGCCTCTGTCTGATTTTTCCTCCTCCTTTAGTCTCATTCCCCCATCTCAGGCCTTTTGTGAAAGTTCACTGAACCTTCAGGAGAGTCTTTCTGAGGGCACAGGGGGCTGTGTTTGGGAGAAGGCAGTAGGTTCTCTGAGCCCGGGTGCTTTGATGGATGCTACTCATTGATTCCGAAGAGAAACAACATGCTTAACTGCACTTTGAAATTCTGGCTGGGTAAATCACACTATGGCACCATTTGAATGGAAGGTATACAGCTAGACGAAATGTGTTTCTGCTGTGTACAAAACAGGTTGTGGTTTAGGAGGCCCATAATTACACCAAAGGAGGAACACAGTTTACAGTGAATACTGTTTATGTAACTTTCAAAGAAAAACAGTTGCATTATTTAGTATACACAAGTTGGTATTCCTTTTAGCAAACTTCTGTAGACTTTCCCTATATTTGTGTCAGTGTGTGTATGTGCATTTCTGTTTGAAGGACAGGAGGACTGCCAGTTGTTTTCTATTGAAACTGGAGAAGAGGGGAAGCGAAGGAATGTTCTTAAGTTTCTGATCTCGCAAGGTAAAGGATTATTTGTCGAGAGTGTTCCAAGTACCTCATTCACACTTTCTGGAACAAGTTGCAAAACTGAAGCACAACTATCTTTGGAAAGCCACACTTTTACAAATTTCTCAGTGCTGTTCTCCATCCAAAGTAGTGCGTACAAAAACGTATGTACCGGGATCAAGCACACATAAAAATGCAGTTTTTGTGAAAATACTTTACAAAATTACAATATATGAAGGAACCCTGCCTTACAAATATGTGTATTTTAGTCAAGCATGTATATATATTAGAAAAAAAAATCTGCTGATAAATTTGCATGAGGACTTAAAAATAATAATCCACAAACTGATGTGGAAATGTTGAGTGCTGGATTTAAGACTGGAAAGATGAGGAACTGAAAGATTCCTCCCACCTCTACCTAAGAAACAGGCTGTTGTTTCTCTTCTTCAGACTTTAATACAAGTGAAGGACAGCTCTTCTGCTTCCCAGAAAGTTTTGGAGAGAGGCAGAATCTCCTCTCATTTGTACCGGGACCAGGGATGCTTATCCTGGCAACATGGGGAACAAAAGTGTCCCGTTATAATCAAGGCACTCTCGCTGACTTGATTTGCCATGGATGTTCTGAAAATGTTAATCAAATAAATATGGGTCTTGGCTATTCCTCTGATAGGCTATACCTTCTCCTGTCTTACTGATAAATGACAAAGTGTGCAAATTACCCGTCCCTTCTGCAAGAATAATAGAACCATTTATAATGGCCTAATGCATCAACACTAGACAGAAATAAGAAAAGGGGTTGTCTGCTGAATGACTAGGCTTGGAAGTATTATCCCTTCAGTCACGCAGGTTAACTGGAAGGCCCGGCAGTGTTTACTTAATTGGCAGAGAAAAAGTTATATTTTATCTGTATTGCACTTTTCACATTAATTCCTCTGGCTAGACATGCCTCCCAGTTTCTCTCTAGCACCATAACGCCCTCAAACAAGGATCTAACTATATTCTCACTGTAACCAACCTGAAACATATGTCTTGTGACAGCCCTTTGACACCCCTAACAAAGTGTGAGCTGGAACATGTTGCAATGGTCAAACAACATGTGTTAGCCACTTGTCACGATGAAATGAGCTCAGAAATGCCATCTTGACATGCAAGTAGATGCCACTTTCAGCTCAATTCAAAGCTTACTTTTCATAAATTGGGAAACAAAGATATTTCCCTTTCTGGGTAACCGATCTTCTTCATAGGGGTGGGTGCAATAGTTGTGCTTTCAACCATTGCTTTATCTGCAGCAATTAGCAGGTGGCAATCTGTGTCTTCGTGCCATTAAGAGCTTCACCAGCGGATTCCTGGTTTCCGTTACAGATACAAGAGCAAAGTCGAGAGTCAGTCTCTCTCTGAATCTGCCCTGCATCTGGGCAGTTGACCACTGTAGTTGCAACAATCCTTACCATCCAGGTCAGAACAGCTACTGCTTCAGCAACATCCTGGAGATTTCTATATGGCACACTTAAATTGAACCGACAGCTGCTCCCTGTTTCCAGGAAACCCTTGTGTGTGGTGTAGGGGCTGGAGTGTCAGACCAGGGCTCAAATCCCCACTCAGCCATGGAGCTCACTGGGTGAACCTGGGCCAGTCATTGTCTCTCAGCCCAATATGCATCTCAGGGTTGCTGAGGACAGGGAGAACCATGGATGTCACCTTGAACTCATTGGAGAAAAGGTGGGATATAAATGCAATAATAAAGAGCAATAAACAAACCCTCGGAGCTCCAGTTCTGTGGTTGGGGGTAGACATACTTAGGGATTAGTGATGTATGGAAGTGAGAGCTGGACCATAAAGAAGGCTGATCGCCGAAGAATTGATGCTTCTGAATTCTGGTGCTGGAGGAGACTCTTGAGAGTCCCATGGACTGCAAGAAGATCAAACCTCTCCATTCTGAAGGAAATCAGCCCTGAGTGCTCACTGGCAGGACAGATCCTGAAGCTGAGGCTCCAATACTTTGGCCACCTCATGAGAAGAGAAGAATCCCTGGAAAAGACCCTGATGTTGGGAAAGAAGGAGAGCACAAGGAGAAGGGGACGACAGAGGACGAGATGGTTGGACAGTGTTCTCGAAGCTGCCAGCATGAGTTTGACCAAACTGCGGGAAGCAGTGGAAGACAGGAGTGCCTGGCGTGCTCTGGTCCATGGGGTCACGAAGAGTCGGACATGACTAAACGACTAAACAACAACAACAACATACTTAGGGATCTCTAGCAGAGTACTCACAGCATTTTAACAAATGGCAATTCACCAATTCCTGGGGGTAAGCCATGACACTTTGGCGTAAGGCCAGTTTGTTCTATTTCTGGGAAATAGTGTGTGTGTTTTATCCACACTTTAAAAAATAAATAAATCTGTAGAGGCTAAATCGTTAAATGCTAATGTTATACAATGGAACGTTCTTATAACCTTTGATTCCTTATGGCTGTGAGGTTTTTTACTGTCGTTAAAAAAAAGGCATTGGATACAATGGTGTGGGTGTCACATCCTACTAACCCTGGGAGCCCCACTGACACCCTTCTGATCAGGCTGAGCATTGTTGGGGTATTGTTACGAGCCGATGGGAGCAGAGCTTGTGCCTGATCACTTTTTGTCACGTAGTTTTCCTGCCAGCACTAGAAGCCGCTGACTTAACTCTGAGGACTGACATCCCCTCTCATGCTCTGAGCTCATGGGACTGTTTTGAGATTCCTCCCCCATCCAGGGTTTTCCCTTCCTAAATATTTTTTTTGTGCTCCTGCAAAGCACAGAGTTCTCCCATGCCAAATATCTCCTCCTTATGCAGGGATAGTGCCGATTTGGCTACAGGATGACCGAAACTCAAATTAAGATCCCTATTCATATATGTGATATTTAAAAGAAATGGAAGAAATTTTGTCTGTATTATAGCCTCTACTTTTCAAGTGGTGCTGAAGCGAGACTCCAAGGTGGTTTGTCAAGGGCAGCCAAGTCTTCTCGCTCTAGATGGGACTATTGTTACGCCTCTGTCATTTTCTTCCAGAAGCACACATAGCAAAATTGTCATGAAATATTCTTAAGTATCACTATTTCTACGCTTAGAAATGGGTATGGTCAGTACAATGGTCCCAGTGATTACGGCTGTAGTTCAGAAGAATAAACATAAAAGCAGCTTTGGATGGGGCTATTCTTTCCAAGTTCTTATGTATAACCATAACATCCTCTCCCTTGAAATACTCCGAAAGACTAACCTGAAAAGGGATATTTTGGCCCTCATAAAGATATTAAGCCCTCGTAAACCTGCCCACTTCCAGAACTGAATCATAAGTGGCCGTGATTTACATATCAAATGGACTTGTAATAAATTTCCACATAAATTCTTTCCAGCAGCGTGCAAACCCTTTTAGTTCCACACCCATGCGCCTCCTGCAATGTTCCTCCACCTGGCCAGGGTCCTTTTTATGTGGGAACATTAAACTAATTTTACTTGGAATGTGGGATGGTTTCTCAAGATGATGCACCTGATACTAAAAAGCAGTTCACAGGACTTCTTAGGAAGACAGATGCTTCCCCAGAGGCCCCTTCTGCTTTGCATTACGGATTATGGTCTTGTTTCGAGAACTAGCTCGACTCTGACAACCTTCTGCTTCACATTTGGCATCCCTGTGACATCTTACAAAATGAGTGGAAGGTCAAGAAGTCAACTGGCTTCCTCATATGCTTCTGCCATTACCACTGGCATCAGTGGGACAAAGATGAGAGGATGCCAGAGGGGAGTGGGTGACAGAGCTGGAGGCGATAGGTCTGTGCATGAGGATAAAATGCTAGGATGGCAATATGAGGAAAGACCCATTAAAAAATAAATCTCCACTGATTTCAGCTTTACAGTGAATTTTCGCCAAACAGAGCAATCTATTGTTTGACGAAGAGCAGATGACAGTGGCCGGTTGCTTCTTCTTCCATTCACGGCTTGTAACTTGATGATGTTCCCCTCTCCAATAAACACTGGAGACATGCTTTTTCTTGGCAAACTCCTCTATAAGCACTGCTAAAGTATCTGATATTCTCCTCCCAGGCTGTCTCCCAGGGTGTTTCTCCACAGCTTGAGTTGAAGTGCATTAAGGTGTTTTGTCTGTCACCCATCAAGTCCCTCTCTGTACAGAAGCCTGAAAAGGGGATGTCTGTGAAATGTGAGCCTGAAGGAAGCTTGGCATGAAGCGTTTTCCTTAATGAAAGGGATTTTTAAAATTAAAACACACATACACACACAACAAAAACTCAACACCCAATAACAATATGGAAGTATTAGGTTCACTGTTCAAAAGAAAGCAAAACACCACGTAACATCCTTCTCTTAAGTCACTCAAATTCAGCAAGCCCAACCAATTCCATATCCATCTCTTGGCCGTTCTGAGCGTATCAGGCGAAAGCAAATCTAAATTATCCCCCCTCACTTATGACCAGGATGAGGAGGGTCACGTGAATGTAGTAGAGAGGAACTGAATAAGATTGATTATTTTTACATTTAGATCCCTCCTTTCTTCCAAGGAACTCAAGATGGAGATGATGATGATGATGATGATAATAATAATAATAATAATAATAATAATAATAATAATAATAATAATAATAATAATTTATTTATACCCCGCCCAGCCACTTTGGGCGGCTTCCAATAAAACACTAAAATACAATAACCTATTAAACATTAAAAGCTTCCCTAAACAGGGCTGCCTTCAGATGTCTTCTAAAAGTTTGGTAGTTATTTTTCTCTTTGACATCTGGTGGGAGGGCGTTCCACAGGGTGGGTGCCACTACCGAGAAGGCCCTCTGCCTGGTTCCCTGTAACTTGGCTTCTCGCAGCGAGGGAACCGCCAGAAGGCCCTCGGCGCTGGACGTCAGTGTCCATGTAGAATGATGGAGGTGGAGACGCTCCTTCAGGTATACTGGACCGAGGCCGTTTAAGGTCAACACCAACACTTTGAATTGTGCTCGGAAACGTACTGAGAGCCAGTGTAGTTCTTTCAAGACCAGTGTTACATGGTCTCGGCGGCCGCTCCCAGTCACCAGTCTAGCCGCCGCATTCTGGATAAGTTGTAGTTTCTGGGTCACCTTCACAGGTAGCCCCACAAAGAGTGCATTGCAGTAGTCCAAGCGAGAAATAACTAGAGAATGCACCACTCTGGCGAGACAGTCTGCGGGCAGGTAGGGTCTCAGCCTGCGTACCAGATGGAGCTGATAAACAGCTGCCCTGGACGCAGAATTGACCTGCGCCTCCATGGACAGCTGTGAGTCCAGAATAACTCACACGGCTGTCCCCCTCCCCCTTTTGTTCTCACAACAACCCTGAGAGGAAGGAGGCTGAGAGATGGTTGACTGGCCCAAGATCATGCAAAGAGCTTCATGTCTAAGTGGAGATTAGAGCCCTGGTTGCCTTGGTCCGAGTCCAACATCAACCAGGAGACCACCAACCTTTTTTCAGGCTCATGGAGAAGTTGGGGTTCTTGAGTGAGCACCATCGCTCTGGTCACTGAGTTGAATAGGATCCAAAAAAGCAGCAGTCTGATTGGTCCTAGAACAATAGGATTCAGAATGAAGCAGTCTGATTGGTCCTAGAACAACAGGATTCAGAATGCAGCAGTCTGATTGGTCCTAGAACAATAGGATTCAGAATGCAGCAGTCTGATTAGTCCTAGAATAATAGGGTCCAGAATGCAGCAGTCTGATTGGTCCTAGAACAATGCAGCAGTATGATTGGTCCAATCCAGCTCCAGGTGGAAGTGAATCCGCAACCTGATTAGCCTATGGGAGAATCCCAGAATTAGCCAATCACGTGCGACCCATTGTGTAAATAATGTATATAAAGCAGATATTTTGGGGGAACTTTCATTCCTCACTACCATGAGCTGAATAAAGAGCATGAAATCCACACTCGACTTCGAGTATATTTCAGGGAATTTGCATGTGATGTGCACAGACTTGTTTTCTCAAGGAATTTGGGTCAACGCTATATGCAGTCGAATTAATCTGAGCCTCAAAAAACACACCGGGGTCTTCCAACTTCTGACTCCATTTCTATGGGAGGGGGAAGGGGCAGATAAGGCTCTGTGACCCCAAGGGTACAACTTGTGACCCCAGCTCTAATCACTGCAACACATTGGCTCTCGCTATACTATAGTCTCCTCCCCGGCACTGTCCCTCCCGATGTCTCAAACTGTGTGTGTATCCTTCTTGGATCTTTGAGTTTGCATTCTGCCCCATGGAGAACTCGAAGCGAGTTATTTCAGGATGTTGACAAATGTGCTATGTTGCAAATGGCAAAAGCACTTTTGACTGCTCTGAACACAGTGATAAAAAACTGGTTGTGCACATTTGAGTTTGGGATATCTTGTCTCATTGGTGCCATGGTACCATCAATGCCCTCTCTTCCAATCTCAGGAGTAGTTTTGCAACATTGTTTAGAAATGTAATAGACATTTTTTAAAAAGAAGAAGAAAAGGGAATGTATCAACAAATGAATGAACCTCAGTGCTTATTTGCTTTTAAAAAGCCAAGTAGTTTGCCTATAGCACAGAGGAAAGGAAATTTGCAAGGTCTGCCTTGCAAATTGTGATAGCGGAAGAGAGGCTGACACACACTGAAGGCGAAGAACCTGCTGTGACTCCTCTTGGCCTGACATTGTGTTGCATCCATCAATTTCCCCATTGACAGCTGTCTAACACAATAAATTGGGTATGAAAGATTTTGCCCTCTCAACCCCAAAGAATAATTCAAATCACAATTGTTGGTGCCTTCTAAATCCATGCCGAGGGCAGAACGTAAAAACATATATAAGGAGTGCTTTCACTTTTCAAACGATTGGGTCGGAACTTGGAAGCAGATTTCTTGCAGATCAGTGTCTGTAATCTCAACAGGAAAATTGGGAAAGAAAGGCAAAAGTTAACACGCATGCCACTCTTAAAACATTTGCACAGGTGTGTCTCCCCCAAACATGCACTTAACCTAATAGGCTGTTAAGAGCAAAGCAGCCAGAAGAAATCTCATGTAAGCACTGGAATTCTGGTGCAGCGAGTAACTTTATAAAGGATTTGTTCAAATTCACAGCATTGCTTCCTGTGCTAAATTTCCACATTAATTTCTCCTCTGTATGTATTGGTCACACTTCCCAAACTGAAGACTTGAAGTCTGTTATGGATATACTATAACACATAGGGGCTCTATTGTAATCCAGTATGTATTTGTGTTCCACGCCGGAGCATGAAATTAAATAACATATGCATAGCGCACAGAACGAAATCACATTTGCTGACTGTCGTGCTTGCTGAAGTGCCATTTATGCCAAGAATTTCTTTCGTGTTCCTTTGGACTCATTCCCTGTGCACAATGTGATTATAAATAGGGTATCAATATCAGAATTAATGGCTAGCTAGCAGGATTACAATAATGCTCAGACATTGTAGTCGGGACTGAGCCCCACTGTGCTTAACTATATCGACATGTTCCCCACTCCACTGGGGATAAGACCTACTATTAAACTTCCACAGGTGCTAATGAATGGGGAAAGCTGGCAAAATGTAGCTCCGGATTAGAATGGCGATAAGCTTAAACACTGGGGCTGTGCTCTTATTCAAATGCTGTTCCAGCTCAGAAGCTATAACTAACCTGTTATCGTCATTGGCATCTGTCTGTATAAGGAGACAATGGAGAAGTGTGCCTTTGGGACTGAGGTCAAGCTGTTGGGCAGTTTCAGTGCCTGCTGTGGCTGTAGAGACTGATGCAGGAGCAGTGGCGTAGCATGGGTTGTCAGCACCCGGGGCAAGGCAAGTAATTTGCGCCCCCTAACCCATGGATTTGCGCCCCCTAACCCTAACCCCCAGATGTTGCGCCCGGTGCGGCCGGTCCCCCTGCACCCCCCACGCTACGCCACTGTGCAGGAGAGACAAGTTTTGTTGCAGCCGGGGCAAAGGAAGGCATCTGGTGCTGCTGCTACTGATACATCATGGCGTTTCTTCTCTGTGATCCTCCCAATGGTCATTTATCCACTGGGCACTGCTGTGGATAAATGCAGCCTCGAGGCACTGCGGTTGTCTGCAAGGGATTCCCCATATAGCAGAGTTGATGTTGCCAGCCTCCATGCCACATTTGCAGACACCACAGAGTTGCTCTGCCAATGGACCTGGTGCCGGAAGCCAGCTCCCTGTAGAGCGGGTGCTTGGGGATCCTGCCGTCTTCCATTCTGTGGGCATGGCCAAGCCAGTTGGTGAGTCAGGAGTGTGAACCTGTAGGCTTGGGAGAACACATCTTTGTTTGGAATTCAGTCCTTCCTTGTGATACCCAGAATCCTCCATGTGGAAGGTGTTGAGGCATCGCTCCTGACGGCTGTAAGTTGCCCACGACTCACTTTCTTTCTTTTCTTTTCTTTTCTGGATAGGATAACAATTTATAAATTGTGTGGCGAGTTCCCGCCTCCCCCCAGTAGAAATAAAGACACATGACACCATTGTATTAGGTTAATGGGCTAAAACTGGCCACAACTTTATTGGCTACAGGTAAGAGCGGTATTGGCTTAGGCATTGGTCCTATCCGACTATCCGGCTTCAGCCTGATTGCTTGAAGACCGGGAAGGGTTAACACCAGCAGGGGGAGCCCTGCTGATGCACATCAAATAGGAACTCCCCCGGGATCACCGCTCAGGGGGACGCTTTAGGCCCTGACCTCCACAGGCTTTGGACGAGGCCACACCCCCAGGAATCCTTTACTGGACTACCCTTCAATATTTGGGGGAGGTGATGGCGCTCCCCCCCAACACATCTAAATAACAATACCTCTACCAATGCCTAACCGCCAAGGCCGAAGAAGTTGTAACGATTTGCTACAAGGTAGGTGAAAAAACCAAATGGCTGGTGCCAATTTGCCAAGTGGAAAAATTCCTACTAGGCCCCTTAACGGCGACCAACCGAGGTCCATAGCAAGGTCAGAAGGGGAACCTTAAAGGGCGGGTGGATGGGAAACAGTAGCGGTTATGCTGGGGAAAGAGGGAGATCCCGGGGCCGCGCTTGCCTTAAACGAGGCAAGCCAATCAGCTGGCTTGGGGGATGACGCGGCCAGAGGATTCTCCTGATCGTGCGGGGGCTGGAAATCAGCTTCCGCGTGCGTGTTGGGGGCGTGAAGCCCGCAACACCACCTCCTCCTGATGTCGGAAGTGCCCCCCCAATAACAAAAATAAAAACAGCAAGAATACAAAATAATACAAAACAAATTGACTTCCCCCATGTCCCTTCCTTGGTTTGCCAATGTACTGCATGTCCATTGTTAACTTAAAACTTAACTTAAAAATCATTTAAATTACCTATTGTCCAATCATAACAAAATTACAAGGTAATCCTAAAACCCTGCTAATGTATTAATCTGGGTACAATGCTTCTGTGTACGTGCAGTAAACATCTTCCATTCTTCCTTAAATTCATCGTTGTCTCTTCCTCTTAGTTTCGTTGTCATTTTTGCCATTTCAGCATATTCTATGCCATTCAGCATATTCTAACGACTCACTTCCATAAAGCATCATGTTCAGCATGTGAGCCTGGTAGACCTTCATCTTGGTATTGGACAGTAGTATCACATTCACCCAAACCCTTTGGGAGAGGCGAGGCGAGCCATTGCTGCCTTGCCAATACACTTGTCTGGCTCAGCTTCAATGGAGAGATTGCTGGTTATGGTGGAGCCCAGGTAGACAAAATTGTCCACCATCTCAAGTGTGGTGTGGTCACCAGTGCTGATGGATGGAGTGCTGCTGACGTCCTGAACGATGTTGATCTTCATCAGGCTGATGGTAAAACTGAACTCCCTGCAGGCTTGGGCAAAACAGGATTCCTGGTCTCCACCGCCCGACACGATAACAAGCCCCTTTCAGTTAATTACATATCGAGAACATCGTTTTCTTCCCTTTTGTATGCCTTGAATGCCTACTGCCGATCGAATCAATTAAACGGCTTTCCATTCTAGTATTCCAAAAGAGAAAACAATATCAGGCATTTGCAAACAGCTGTGCATAGAATTTGTTGCTTTGCGACCCATCTGTCATATTTTGTTCCTTTCATTTAAAACTGTCCGAAATAGCTTATGGTTATCTTCATAGGAATTCGTAGAAACCATAAAGCCGGCGAATGGGGGAAAGCGGAAGGAAGAGGGAAAGCACATGAACTGCCCTGCAATCAGGAAGCAGGTGTATGCCACATGCCCACTTTTTTTGTTTTGTTTTGTTTTAAAAAACCAGCTACATTGGAAATGAATGTGATGCTGAGGACTCAGAGACCTGGGATGGTCCCCCCGCCCAATAATACATTTATCCCAAGGTGCACTTGGGCATCTGTTTCATATTTAAGCATGTTTTACTAGTAGCTTTAAAGAAAGTCAAGCTGATGAACATCTACATTTAGGAGACCATATGTTAACAAGGGGTTGTTAGGTGACATGAGAGGCTATGGAAAGCATGCTTGCCATATGGATTTCGCCAAACTTTTTTTTTGTTTTTTTTAAACCCACACACTTAAATGGGGGGAAAAAACACCATTAGGAAGTTTTAAATGATGCTTTGACATTTGGCTGCTCCAAAGCCAATAGATAATTCCACAAGAAAGTGAAAATACTTGACTTAAGTACACTTGCCACAGTATAATTTGTGCGCTGGTTCTTATCTGAAAAGCCCTAAATGGTTTGGCTCAGGAGATTTGAAAGGCTGCCTGGTCTCGTCTGATGCTAACTGTCCACTGCATTCAACACAGGAAGTTTTGCTCTGCATTCCACCTCTGTCTGCAGTGTATTTTGGCTGAGATGCAAGTTTTATATCATGGCACCCAGACTGAGGAACTTTCTGGAGATGTTTGGTTGGCTCCTTCCCTTTAAGCTGCAAGCCTTTAAAAAAAGCGTCTAGTTTTAAACCTGGGTCAAAAATGTCTCCTCTTTGCTAACCGGGTTTGGGTCAATTTATTCTGCATTCCACTTTCTGTATTTTAATTTGGTTATTCTTTGTTAATTTGAGCCACTTTAAGTTCCCCTTTAGGGGAAAGAAAGGCGAGTGGGGAAGGTAGAAATGATGTTATGAAGACATAATGCCCATGTAAGGAAACAGGAAAGTCTGAAGGAGATTATCTGTAACCTTTTTAAAAAAACCATCTACCCAACAAATTGAGAGGAGGAAAGGCAATTGGTCTTTCTTCTGCTAGGCTGTTGTGTTTCCATAATGGCAATGCGGAAAGAGACTTCCTTCCTCTGGTGGAAAACCTGTTGGGCTGGAGGAGGAGGAGGGCTGGAGGGATCTGTCTCCCCACCAGCAGTTGTCAAGAGTGCGTGCAGGAGCCAGGCCCTGTGACCAGTAGGGCTTCGCAGAACTGGGGCCTTCCTAAGTTTGTTCTGGAGAGGCAAGGCGCGGCCGCACAGGTGAGGCAGATTGGTAACTCACAGCACCTGGTGGCAAGAGCCGGGAAGGGATAGAAGGGTAGCAGTTCCCTTTGGCCCTTTGCCACAGCAACTCGTTTCCTGCCTTGCTGCATTTGGCGTCTTGCTTCCTGATCCTCAGACCTCGGCTTCGTGACTCCTTGCTTCTCGACCCTCGGACCCTTGACTTCGTGACTCCTTGCTCCTTGCTCCTTGACCCTCAAGACCCCTGACTTCTGGACTTTCGTTCCTGCTCCCACCCCGCCATCTTGCCCATGGTCCCGACGTCCTCAGCCGGGACTTCGATCGTCCGTAGACTGGACCGTGACATCAGTCTGCTCATTTGCTTGCATGAAATGCCTGGTCACCAATGGCTGCTGAGTTGCTAACCTCATGGAGTGGCTTCTGTAATGCTGGGGGGGGGGGCTTCCTACAAGATTGGCCCATAAACTGCAACTGGTGCAAAATGGCTCCATCTTTCCCAACATCAGGGTCTTTTCCAGGGAGTCTTCTCTTCTCATGAGGTGGCCAAAGTATCGCAGTCTCAGCTTCAGGATCTGTCCTTCCAGTGAGCACTCAGGGCCGATTTCCTCCAGAATGGATAGGTTTGATCTTCTTGCAGTCCATGGGACTCTCAAGAGTCTCCTCCAGCACCAGAATTCAAAAGCATCAATTCTTTGGCGATCAGCCTTCTTTATGGTCCAGCTCTCACTTCCATACATCACTACTGGGAAAACCATAGCTTTGACTATACAGACCTTTGTGGGCAAGGTGATGTCTCTGCTTTTTAAGATGCTGTCTAGGTTTGTGATTGCTCTTCTCCCAAGAAGCAGCCGTTACCGCTGTCACCATCTGCAGTGATCATGGAGCCCAAGAAAGTAAAATCTCTCACTGCCTCCATTTCTTCCCCTTCTATTTGCCAGGAGGTGATGGTACCAGTAGCCAGGATCTTCGTTTTTTTGATGTTGAGCCTCCTGCGATAGCAACACTATTGAACCTGAAGCTAGTATCTGGTTAAATCCCCTTCTGGTCTCTCTCGGCCCATTATGGGATACAGATTCTTCCAAAGAAACCTGGGTGTTTATTCAAGCCGTCTCTAGTTTCGGTGCAAATGCCATAAATCTGCTCAGGTTCACTCAGCATTGGGCTGAAGCTCACTCCAAAGGGGTTGCAAAGCTTTGGAACGAGCGGTGATGAAACTGGCCGAAGTCTGATTTTTGTAAATGAAACCCCAAACCCGCCAAGTTTTTCTTGGTTTTGTGTTTCATTGCAAACAACCCTGTTTCTTAGGTAAGTACAGACGGCAATCATAAACATCAGTAAATATGAAAGGAAAAAAGAGGGACAGCAGACATCATATTTTTCCTCCAGAGCTGGAAGCCTGCCTTGCTCCACTGCAATACAGGTTTGCAGACTTTGGCTTGGAAACGGCCCTTTAGCGAAGTTTGATACTGAAAAGTAATCTTCTTCAGGAAATGAGTACCAAAGAACTGTTATACCATGTAATAAGAAAGAAACAATGAAGTTCCCTGGCGAGAAAGTAGTTCTGCGTTGATGGACAACAGTCATTATAAACTGAGCACTGAAATAAAAATGCCTTCAAACTTTTAAAAGGAGTTTCTGTATTTTAAATACAGACGCATGCATTTCATCCTGGAAGGTTTCCAAACAAACCCTTGACTTTCACGACTGTTTAAGAACTAAGAGTTGCAGACACTCAAAACGAGGAGGAAAATATGATTTCTTTTTATTGCCAGAGCAGACTATAGAAATATCTCATCTAACGTTTCAATTTTGAACTATTGGGTGTGGTTTGAAAAAAAATATGTCAGAGGCTGGAGGGCTGTTGAATTTTCTCTTTCCATTGCCTCGCAAAGGAAACGGTTTGTTTTTCAAGAGTGCTCTCTTGGTTTGCAATTTTGGGGCAAGTGTGCTGCTGTTGATGGTGCCACGTATATGGGCCACAGCATACTGTCCCTTGGGAATTGTAGTTCCCAGCACCAGCTATGGTAGAGAGATGCTTGGAAATTTAGCTGTCATCCCCCAAACTAACACACCCAGAAACAAGAGGTGGTTTAAATTTGGATGGGGCAACTTTGTTGAAGTGTCTTCAGAAACACTCAGTTGTAGAGGATCTCCTCTGTATGCAAGTTCACCCCCTGGCATCTCTCTGGGTAGGGCTGAGGGAGACCACTGTCTGAGTCCATTGCTGTACTAGATAGACCAATGGCCTAACAGCGTCCTATGTTCTAGGAAACGAGAAAAAATTAAGGGAAATTGAGAAGATAAATAAAAGCTTCCTCGGTTGGGCAATATCGACATGCAGCTCATTGAAAGAAGCAAGAGTTCCTGCGTGGGTACTCTTAAATAACTTCTATGGGTGTGCCCACACACAAGGCAAGCCATTTCAGGGACAAAAATTATTCGTTTTATCTATTTCATTTCATAAAATGTATAAACCGCTTGACCATAACTCCCCCTACAAATAAACCTCAAAGAGATTTACAGAAAGAATACAACATGATCAGATAAAACAGTTAAGCATAGATTAAAACATGTCGTCATTCTACATATGTATCTAAATTTTGACCACACACAAACAAAATCTCTAACTGAGGACTCTCATTTTGGTGTCTAATCCAGAGTAGAATTTTAGGAGTTATTCTGTTTGATTAGTAACGCAGTCATTCATTGCAAGCTGGAGAAGTTCTTATTCCAAGGAAGAAAATTACTGGTATGAACTTTGGAGAGCTGATTACTATGCTCTCTTTCTCTGTGTGTATTCAACGTAGGAAACTCCAACAGCCCTATTACGGCATAAGATGAAGAAATATTTGACAAGAGAAGTATATTTATACACATTGGCCCTGATCCATCAAGGAAGATCCAGCCAGCTTGTGGCTTGTGTTGCTCAGTGCTGGCCTTTACAATGAAGTAAATTTCACATCCCAGGTACCATTACTTTCTTGGGGTTCACTTTTTGTGCCCCAAATGTGACACACACAGACCATTTCTAGCAGCCAGGGGGCTTTAGAATCTGCATGTAGCAGACTGCAACATTCTAGGTCACACAAGAGGACCTTGTGTGAGAGACTCAAGGAATATATATTTTTAGAGCAATATATATTTTTTATAATATTAAAGAGCTACAAGAAAGTTCAGTTTCACGTAGCCCTTGCATTCCAAGTAATACCTTGTGGCTGAAAATGTATATCTTACTGACATTATTTTTGCTCATTCCGCATGAATGTTATAAAGCTGCATTTGGAAAAAGGTCTTGCTGTAAAAGGGGTTATCTCATCAATCAAATGCTTCCCGCGTGTGCATTGAAAATAATAAACTTATGCCACATGTGTGGTTGGTGGAAGGATGAAATAAGACTCTCTATTGTTATGCAGTGGAAATATGTCTAGAGTAAACTTCTTATTCCTTGCTGGCCTGTTGGGTTCGGTGAGGTGGCCAAACAATATTCATCAAATCTCTTGGCTGCAGATGAAGGGCTCTTATTTGGAAATACGATTATATTTATACTGCATCTGATGTGCACCTCTTGAACTTTTGCTGTGAAGTTCATAACTGTTGGTGCAGGTTGGGAATTTAAAACCAGATTCTTTAGGCAAATATGGGATACATCTCCTCTGTCCTAAACCTATAAGAGAATCGAATCCTTGAGTTCAAAACGCTTTTGAATTACTTACCATAATTTATGCTAAGAGGCACGAAACTTATGAAGAAGTTATAAACTGTATTATATATGTGTGCAGGGGGATTGATGGTATTTGGCTACAACTGCTGGGAAAATTGAAAAAAAGGATGAATGATTATAGTGGTTGCTTTGATATATACAAAAACAAAGCAAGGGACTTTGATGCAGAGTGCAATTCGGCCTCTGCAATTCCACCCAGAAATGAATGGGAATTGCATAAGATTATGGAAACTCTCTTGCTTGTACATGCATGCATGAACACACATGTACACAATATGTGCAAGGACCATGCTCTCTAGCCCAGGCAGACTCCCACCTGCGTCTGTGGAGCTACCACCACAACCAGAGTCTGACTGCCCATGTGGCAACTTGGGTAGCAGGCTCAAATCAATTGGGCCTGATCCCGGCAACAGTTCTAGGCTTGTGATGTGATCTTCTTTGGCGATTATTCATAGCCAAGTAAGATTGTCTTCCATAAACACAGTTTTAACAATGAGTCTGTAAGTGACTGTGGAGGCCAATTCTGGATCCACACGTCCTTCCACAGTGGAGCACAGGCTTCCAGGCGGGAGTTGATCATGGTGTGGATTTGCCAAGTGTGCCTTCCTCTTAGCACGTTTCTCCCTTGCGTCCTGAGTTCGAGTGTCTTCAAAGCCCATGACATCTTTGGTGAAGGCTGTTCTCCAATTAGAGTGCTCACAGGCCAGTGTTTCCCAATTGTTGGTGTTTATACTACATTTTTTTTAAATTTGCCTTGAGACAGTCTTTAAACCTCTTTTGTTGACCACCAGCATTATGCTTTCCATTTTCAAGCTCTACCTCTCTTTTAAATCGGAACCAGTGAAGTTTTTAATGTGTGACATTTTAATGTATTTTTAATCTTTGTTGGAAGCCACCCAGAGTGGTTGGGGAAACCCAACCAGATGGGCGTGGTTCAAATAATAAATTATTATTATGATATTATATTTTTATAATTTTGGAATAGAGTAGTTGCTTTGGAAGACGATAATCAGGCATCTGCACAACTTGACCAGTCCAACGAAGTTGATGTTGAAGTATCATTGCTTCGACACTGGTGATCTTTGCTTCTTCCAGTACATTGGTGTTAGTTCACCTGTCTTCCCAAGTGATGTGTATAAAATTTCAGAGACATCGTAAATGGAGTTGGAGATGGCATTTATACATGGTCCATATTTCACAAGCATACAGTAAGGTTGGTAGGTCTGTATCAGGTCTGTATCAGGCTCAATCAATGCTCTCTGCTTGAATCCACCATATCAAACAAGATCTGTTGCCATTTAAAAGTTGCAATGGAAAAGTTTGCATAAATGGTATCTGACACCCAGGCAGCTTTATCTGATACAGCCTAATGCCCCTCCTGTGTGTCAGAGAGGATGAGTTGTAATGGATACATATATTCAGATGTGGTGGGATTACCCTCAGAGACAATTATTTGGAAAGTCAGTAGGTACAACCATGTTGTTAAATATGTACCTATATATAAGTTCAGATCTTCGTCAGAAAGTCATTTGCTTTCAGTCACTCAGGCAGTCATGGCACACAATTGGAAGGTATTTTGGGATGAACGCATTGATCGTGGTATCAGAGAATTTGGCCATGCACCCTTTTGTTTACCAAAAAAAATTGGTTATTGTTAACCAAATAAATAAATAAAGAGTAATTGGGACAAAAGAAAAAATGATTAATTTGAAATCACACGGAAAGTGTTTATTAGTTAAGCAAGCATCAGACATGATGTTAGTCTTCTGCCTTTTATGTTTTCTTGACTATGGACTTTTAAATTTATTTCATCACTTTAAACCCTATAAAGATCACACAAAAGAGAAAGAAAATGTTAAACATTATCAATATGTATAGTTAATGAATTGTTCCCTTTCTAATATGTTTATACTTGCTCATCTGTACTTTCCTGGATGCTTATGTATGGTCTTCACATTAATTTGTTTTCATATATATATATATATATATATATATATATATATATATATATGCTTTCGTAGATTTTCATGGTGTCTTCGGGTGTCTTCCCGTGTAAGAGTTGGGGTGTCTAGGCGACGTTTCGACGAGGTCTCACTCGTCATCTTCAGGCTGGTGCTTTCGGCTTCTTGTTACTGGAACAGAGCAGGATCTCAGTGTTTGAGTTCCTATAAATACTGTTGAGGGGGTGTGGTGTATAGCCTTCAACGTTCTGGGCAGAGAGGAAGTTCCCAGGTTAGTGTGCCTTTTCTTCTTTTGTTCATTAATTACTTGAGGGATATCTTGAGAGATTTCTTGAGTGATATTCTGAGTACCATTTAGGAGGGTCATTAGGTGTGGATTAGTTGCTAAAGCTTTCGTGTCTTGACCTCTTGAGCTTGTGAAGAGTTTTTCTGAGAAGATGGCTGTACTGCACTTAGTTGTGCTCTGGCTTGGCTTCGTGTATAGGGGCGAGCTGTGGTTTTGTGCCCTGTGCCAGCCAGATCTGTGTAGGGATTGCAGGGGGGTGCAGCATCCGGAGGTGCCACTATGGTTTGGCTACTGGATGGTGTCTGTAATTTATCTGTGGAGAGGGTCTGGGTTTGGGTCTGGTGTGGTTGATTGGAGATGGCGTTCTGTGTGCCTCTGGTTCTGGTGTCGGTTTTTGTGGGGAGGGCTAATTTCCAGATGTCTGGCAGGCGGGACGTGTCGTCACGCTTGTTCATGTTGTGAGGGTGTTTCTCTATATATCTCACTTTTATGTCAACAGAACTATGCAACCAACAAAGAACATCACACCATATTGGTGGTTACAGTCTCCAACAATAATAAAAGTTATAAAGGTTGCAAATGTTCATATTGGCTCAGTCTGGCAAATCTTTCCACAAGCTCAAATGTTTTAACTTGTTTTCTAAACCCAATAATGATGTATCAGGTCCAACACTGCCATACGATGGCAGTGGGATTGGCTTAGGCTACAGAGGATTTGAGACCAGCTCTGCCTCACCAGTCCCTGCCCTTGGAATGCCTTGTTGGGGGGCTTTTCATTGGCCCCTGCTAGTGCCAATCCCACCAGCAGACCCCTTGTCCGCCTGTTGGTCAGTTGGTGGGAGGCTGGCTCAACCAATAGGGCTACGTGGAGGGACACTTAACCAACTCATTCCATAAATGCTCTCCAGCAAATCCCCTCTCCAGATTCCTCTCCAGTAGCCAAGTTGTTTATTTGTTTTAAGAAATAATCTGAGCAGTTGTGGTTCGAGGACCCGACCCCCGCAAAGTAAAATGAAGACACAGGGACACGTGATATAAGGTTAATGGGCTAGAAAAGGCCACAACTTTATTGATTACAGCAATGAAAAGGTATTGGCTTAGGCATTGGATCGCAAAACAAGTGGGTTTATTCACCAGGGGTTCATCACCTGTTGATGCTAATCCAACTATAGGCTCACCCCTGATGTCACCGCCGGTCGTGCCATGGCCTCCCGCCAAGCAGGCTTCGGACGGAATACACGACTGCCAGATTCCTTTACCGGAATACCCCTATAAATTGAAGGCATAGGCGATGGCCACACCTAGCACTTCGACACACCACAACACATTATTCCAATGCCTAACCTACCCACCAATACCACCAGAAAGTTGTGACGATTGCTACGAGGTAGGCGAAAAAACCCAAAAGCCTAATGCCAAATGGAAAAACTCCTACCAGGCCCCCCGGGCAACCGGGGCGACCAACCTAAGGTCCATAGCAAGGCCAATGACCTAAGCCCTAACTCAAAGGGAGTGGAGGGTGGGTGACTCGCACAGGACGACGAAGAGAAATGAGGCCGGGGAGAGGCTGGCACTGCAGCATAAAGGCTGCTGGACACGCCCCCCCCCCATGGCACCTGGTTGGGCGGCCACCGGGGGGGCGTGAGTGCCAGCCAGGTGAGCTGGAGGCAGGGGGCAACGCCCCCTGCTAGGAGCGGTGTTCGGGCTCCCGCCCACAACCACTCCCCTCTCTTTCAGGGAGGAGAGTCTTTGTGGTTCGAGGACCCGACCCCCGCAACGTAAAATGAAGACACAGGGACACGTGATATAAGGTTAATGGGCTAGAAAAGGCCACAACTTTATTGATTACAGCAATGAAAAGGTATTGGCTTAGGCATTGGATCGCAAAACAAGTGGGTTTATTCACCAGGGGTTCATCACCTGTTGATGCTAATCCAACTATAGGCTCACCCCTGATGTCACCGCCGGTCGTGCCATGGCCTCCCGCCAAGCAGGCTTCGGACGGAATACACAACCGCCAGATTCCTTTACCGGAATACCCCTATAAATTGAAGGCATAGGCGATGGCCACACCTAGCACTTCGACACACCACAACACATTATTCCAATGCCTAACCGCCTCCCGAGCTAAAGGCTCGCCGCCAATACCTTCAAAGCTGCAACCAATTCCAGATGCTTTTGCTGACACTAGCTAACCAAATGTCGTTCCCCAGATCCGATAAGTGGATGCCGTCATTCCGGTATAAAGCTTGGTCGCCAATCCGGATACGGTCATGATAAATGACTCGGCCATACATAGAGCGCACCCAACGGGCTACCGCCCGAATTACGGGTTTCCTGGTTCTTTCAATGGCCATACAGCTTTGCGCACCACGCCAAACAGTTCGTTTCAAGAAGGAGGACCTTTGCGCACCGCGCCAAACAGTTCGTTTCAGGAAGGAGGACCAGAGTTTCCTGGTTCTTTCAATGGCCATACAGCTTTGCGCACCGCGCCAAACAGTTCGTTTCAAGGACCAGAGTTTCCTGGTTCTTTCAATGGCCATACAGCTTTGCGCACCGCGCCAAACAGTTCGTTTCAAGAAGGAGGACCTTTGCGCACCGCGCCAAACAGAGAGGAGAGTCTCTAGTAAACAAATAAATCCAAACGACATTATAAAGCAAATGAACCGTGCAAAAAATTTAAGAGGAATAAAACCGTCCAACTAGCAAAAAAAGTCCAAATTCTGAAATGTCTGAGCAAATGAAATGGTTTTAACTTGGTGCTGAGAAGAGTGCAGTGTCACCTCCCTGTAAAGAGTATTCCCCAACTGGGGGGCCACCACAGAGAAGGTTCTCTCTTTCTACATAGACGACACATGGATCAAGGACCCACCTTATAGGGTTGTTGCAATGATTATAGAAAGAGGAGTATGAGGACGTTGTAAAGTGCTATATGAAGGCTAAGTGTGGCTTTTATGTGTGATCGCTGCCCAAACTGGACATGCACACTTTATTTCAGTCCGAATCCCAGCGTCGTTTTCAGATTGTGTTCTGAGAGCTTGAATGTACATTCATTGTATCTCCAGCTGTTTGTATATCAAGGGGTCTGTGAAGAGCCAGGACCGTTTGGCTTGTGTTTTCTTGCCAGCCATGGAAGGACTGCAAAACCCAAGCTTGTATCGCCCAGGATTTTTGAGAAATGACATCAGATATGACTGATTGCGGACAGGCAAGTCAAGTGGCTCCTAGGCATTCCCATAGCCTCCACTAGACAGCTGCAGAATAATTAGCAGCAAAATCAGCTCAGCCAGGAGTGGGAATTGTGTGTATTGCTGTTGTTCTCCTCTCCTGTGCCAAGTAATTTCTTTAGAGAGCTGACATCATACTGATCGTCTTTCTGTATACTTCTCTTTTTATCAGTTTGTTCTCATTTCTTTGGTTACATAGCAAAGCTGCTCTTTCCTCGGTTATTTCCTCAATTCGAATGCCTTTTAGCGCAGGCATGTGGCATTGTTTTTTGCAGGCATGTGGCATTGTTCTTTTATAGCGGCTCAATAAGCATTTGTCAGAGTTTGTATGCTTAATAATAATAATAATAATAATAATAAATTTTATTTATATCCCGCCCTCCCCAGCCGAAGCCGGGCTCAGGGCGGCTAACAACAATAAAATAGTACAACATTCTAAAATCATTTCATTATAAAATTAATTGAAATCAAATTGATGGCAACCATTGGGCTAGAGTTCTGTGAAGATTGCCAAAGGAGGGAGTCAGGCTGTGCCCTGGCCAAAGGCTTGGTGGAACAGCTCTGTCTTGCAGGCCCTGCGGAAAGATGTCAAGTCCTGCAGGGCCCTAGTCTCTTGTGGCAGAGCGTTCCACCAGGTTGGAGCCGCAGCCGAAAAAGCCCTGGCTCTAGTTGAGGCCAACCTAACCTCTCTGTGGCCTGGGACCTTCAAGATGCTTTTGTTTGAAGACCATAAGTTCGTCTGTGGGACATACCAGGAGAGGCGGTCCCGTAGGTACGAGGGTCCTAGGCCCTATAGGGCTTTAAAGGTTAAAACCAGCACCTTAAACCTGATCCTGTACTCCACCGGGAGCCCGTGCAGCTGGTATAGCACCAGGTGAATGTGATCTCACAGCAAGGACCCCGTAAGGAGTCTTGCCGCAGCATTCTGCACCCGCTGGAGTTTCTGGGTCAGTCTCAAGGGCAATTTGCAATGGAAAAAAGAGTTCCCATTGTGAGTGAATGAGAGAACCTACCCCCTGCAAAAAGCAAATCGGAGGTGCCCTCCCTAGTCAGAGTAGACCCATGGGTGTGTGTGTGTAGTTTAACTGGCTCTGAGTTCTGTCCTGGGGTTATTGTGTGCTTGCAGCTGTTTGACATTTGATTTCTGTAGACCTCATGATGTTACCCTCAAATACTGGTCATGTTGTGCAGATGCCTGATGATCGTCTTCCAAAGCAACTACTCTATTCTGAACATAAAAATGGAAAGCGTAATGCTGGTGGTCAACAGAAGAGGTTCAAAGACTCTCTCAAGGCAAATCTCAAAAAATGTAGTATAAACACCCACAATTGGGAAACACTGGCCTGCGAGTGCTCCAGTTGGAGAACAGCCTTGACCAAAGGTGCAATGGGCAATGAAGACACTCAAACTCAAGACACAAGGGAGAAATGTGCTAAGAGGAAGGCATGCTTGACAAACCCTCACCGTGATCAACTCCTGTCCAGAAACCTGTGTCCCCACTGTGGAAAGACGTGTGGATCCAGAATTGGCTTCCATAGTCACTTACATACTCACTGTTCATGGAATACAATCTTACTCGGCTACGGGGGATAGAACAATAAGAAGAAGAGGAAGAAGAGGAAGAAGACGAAGAAGACCCCCAAATAACACAAATTTTTGATGCTTTCCTTCTGTGGATTTGGGTTTACTGGCTGTGGGACAAACTAATACATTGGGGGAAATTGGGTTCCAAACTGCTCCACTCAGGATCATAGACAATTTATTTTGGTGTTTTGGGGTGGTTGAATCAATCTTCACTTTCTGCTACTTCATCATCATCATCAAACCTTTTATTGGCATCACATTTGTTGTTGTTTAGTTGTTTAGTCATGTCCGACTCTTCGTGACCCCATGGACCAGAGCACGCCAGGCACTCCTGTCTTCCACTGCCTCCTGCAGTTTGGTTAAACTCATGCTGGTAGCTTCAAGAACACTATCCAACCATCTCATCCTCTGTCATCCACTTCTCCTTGCGCCCTCCATCTTTCCCAACATCAGGGTCTTTTCCAGGGAGTCTTCTCTTCTCATGAGGTGGCTAAAATATTGGAGTCTCAGCTTCACGATCTGTCCTTCCAGTGAACACTCAGGACTGATTTCCTTCAGAATAGATCAGTTTGATCTTCTTGCAGTCCATGGGACTCTCAAGAGTCTCCTCCAGCACCATAATTCAAAAGCATCAATTCTTCAGTGATCAGCCTTCTTTATGGTCCAGCTCTCACTTCCATACATCACTACTGGGAAAACCATAGCTTTCACTATACAGACCTTTGTTGGCATCACATACAAACATCCAAAACAAATCAATACAGAATTACCACTTCCCCAGTGGCACAAAACATTTGCTAAAAGAAAGGAGGCAGAGCAGTCTATCGTCACATCTCTAGGTCTCCAGGAGAACTTTTTTCTACTCCCCCTTTCATGCTTCCTCAGTGCTTTCTTCTCTTTTCCAGCTGTGCTCATAACTATCTACAATGTGCTCCTAACTGGAGCAGAGCTATGGGCACCACAGGGCAGGACAGGGTCTCAAACAAATATGTGCTCTCCCAAACCCACATTCCCAGCAGGTTCACACTCCTGACTCAGTGATGTCTACACTGCCTTGGTCATATCCACAGAATGGAGGATGGCAGGATCTCCAAGGATCTGATCTACGGGGACCTGGCTTCAGGCACCAGGCCTGTTGGCAGACCAACTCTGCATTACAAAAATGTCTGTAAATAAGACATGAAGGCTGTCAATGTCAAACCTGCCCTGTGGGAATCACTTGCAGAAGACCGCAGTGCCTGGAGACATTCAGGTCATGCATCTATAGCAGTGACTAGAGGAGGAATGATCTCTGAGAGGGGCAATGGGAGAAGAAGCACCCTGGTGCATCTGCATCAGCCAGATGCCTTCATCTGCCCCGACTGCAACTAAACATATCTCCCCCACATCTGTCTCTACAGCCACAGCAGTAGTTTGACTTCACCCCAAAGGCGCATTCCTCCATTGTCTCCTGAGATAGACGGATACCAACAATGAAATCTATGTCTGTATCAAATCTATTTATTTTTATCTCTCATGTTTGCACAAAACCAGAAAACTGCGCGAGCAAATCAGATTAAAAATGGTGTGTGGAGAATTTACAATGGCCTGATGATGTGCTTTTATGCACCTCTTGGACAGGATGTTTTTCTTTTTATGAAATAATAATAATAATTTATTATTTGTACCCCGCCCATCTGGCTCGGTTTCCCCAGCCACTCTTTGCGGCTTCCATAGAAACCAAAAAACACTAAAATATCACACATTAAAGACTTCCCAGAACAGGGCTGCCTTAAGATGTCTTCTGAATGTCAGGTAGTTGTTTATCGCTTTGACATACAGGACCTTCACCGCCTTCACTGGTTCTGATTTGAAAGAGAGGTAGAGCTGGGTATCATCTGCATATTGATGGACACCCAGTCCAAATACATGAATGCATGGCAAAGCACTACAATCTCCAAAGTGGCTTAGCAACCGAGGCTTCTTCCTAGAGAATAGCAGCTCTGCAAGAGAGATGCAGGGCTTGCCTAACAACTCTCCGCACCTTTAGCAAAGTACAGCTTCTGGAATTCTTTGGGGAAGCTGTGCCTGTTGAAAGCGGTGCCATAGTGTTTCAAATGCATGGTGTGAATGGGGCCAGCATCTCAAGATTTTTTTTCTCGGCCTCCTTAATCCAGCCATGTCCTCTGAACACACAGCCTTTGTTGTCCTGGCATGGTGAGGCAGAAAGGTCCCAGACTCCCCACAAATGCCATTGATTGGAGCAATGTAGCCAAGTGTGTTAGATGACATACACCAGGGCTTTTAACGACCCATAAAAAGGTCGCTCTTGACATTTTATATTAAGCCCTTGCCCTGAAGAGATGCTGAGCTTTCCCTTTCCCTGCACTTGCTGCTGGTGACAGTGGATGTGTGCTGATGGGGGCCGAGGTGGGGAGTCCATTAAAGGGAGAAGCCCGGCGGGCAGACACTTTCTGCGCAGGACATCTGAGCGGCATTACGGCAGCTAATCGGGGCTACGTGGCCTTCTGCTAATGGGTCTGGGCTCTAGGGGCTTGCCTGTGACCTATCCAATGACTTGATCGGAGGCAGATGTCAGGCGACCAGGTTGAAGGCCTGGCAAGTTCCAGCCGCCATGGCAGGAGGGAGAGCAGAGATCCAGAGCAGGGTGCTAGCAGGCTGGCATTCAGGGGCCACCCAACACATTTTGCCTCTTGAGGCTAAGAACAAGATGGTGCTTGCTGGTGCCTTCATTGTGCACCAGGCGAAAAATTTAACCGGGCCTTTGGTTGATTGGCAGCCAATGGCCCTTTAAAATGTGTTGGGGAAGGGGCGGATTCTTGGATTTTGCTTGTTTCTATTATTATTATTATTATTATTATTAATAATAATAATAATAATAATATATAGTCATACCTCATGTTACGTTTGCTTCAGGTTGTGCCTTTTCAGGTGGCGTCCCACGGCGACCCGGAAGTACCAGAAAGGGTTACTTCCAGGTTTCACCGCTCACGCATGCGCAGACGCGCTAAATGACATCACGCACATGCGCAGAAGTGGCGAATCGCCACCTGCGTGTGTACAGACGCAGGTTGCATTCTTTTCAGGTTGTGAACGGGCCTCTGGAATGGATCCCGTTCGCAACCAAAGGTACCACTGTACTGCCCTATACCTGGGGGTTTCAGGGCGGTTCACAGAATAAAATCTAGAAATAAAACTACAAAATACCTAATAAAAATAAAAACAGCAACCCAACACCCCCTCCCCCAAAAAAACACATTTTAAAAAGGGCAAAGGATTTTGTGTTTTTATATTGAGCTTTTAGGTTGTGAACTGCCCTGAGGCCTGCGGGTATAGGGTGGTCTACTAATACTACTACCACTACTTATAAAAAATAATAATTTCATGCACAGTAGCTGTCAAATCTTATTCCAACACTGGCAATGAGTAGAGCAGGCTAGCTCATCAGATGCATAGGAATCCTAGAAAACAGCTCTGCTCTTGAATGGACAGGGAAGGAGATACAGCTCAGCACCTTCTTCCAAAGGTAATTGCTTCAGTCTGCCCAATGGTAGGGCCATTCCTGCTGGCCCTGCAAAGGGATTGTCTTCCCTCAACAACATGTTGCCCGGAGTAAACGCTTGGACTGATGGAACATTGTCCAGGCAGGCCTAACCTAAGCATTTTAGCAGCACATTTTGGACAGTACTGGCATCACTTCTCATTTGTTTGCAGATCTAGATGATCACCAATGTACTATGAGAACATTGGAGCGCAATGCTCCGTGTTACAGTACGGAAGAGGGGGCAGCAGCTGCAGGAAATCTGGAACCAGGGAAGAGGGATGGGGCAAAACTCACACTTTAATGCAAGGCAACCTAATGTACACTTTCTGAAGCAATACATGAACTGAAACACAACTATCCTTCGGAATCCACACAGGTCTCCAGCAAAAAGGGGGGGAAAGGCCTACAAAAATGCATGTATTAGTGAAAATACCATATGCCTTATATTAGGGGAATTTGTTTGCAAAAATGTGTGTAATAGGCAAAATTACAGAGACAAATATGTGTATAATGGCAGATGCACTTTAAAATTCTGGCAAATTTCCCCCTTAAAAAAAATAAAAAGGAATCGCAAATTGCTGCAGAAATGTGGAAATCTGAAATTAAGAATGGGGGGGGGGGGAATGAGAAGCTGAGAAACCAAAATTGCTATTCCTCCATCCCTATCTGGAAGTTTTGAGTCTTTTCCTTCCTCTGCATCCGATTAAGGGAATAATGCCAGCCATTTTGTGCGGAGGAGCTTTTTAACCTTAGCGTCACCTTGCCTTCAAAAGCAGCAGGGTGTGAATGTGTTTAAAGTACTTAGTTACCCGTGATATTGTTATCTCCTGCATCTTGAGAACTGGTTTTCTGTTTAGTGTTTATGCACAACTTAAAACAGACAACTGAACTCATAACTTTCAGGTATGTTATAATATTGACTAAATATCCAAAGGACTATATGATCGAAAAAAATTATTGTGTGTGCAAACCAGTTTAAAATGCATGTTTTGCAGTTCCAGTCTGGCTACTCTACATGAGTTACTGTATTTAGTAAACAGAGCTAAACCCTTCTTTATTACATGATCAGTATCTTCACACTCAGCTGGAGTTAAATGCTTCCTTTGGCTGAGTTCACAGCGAACGTCATCTCAAGTACAGTAGTTGGAATTATGTGCACACCAAGTTTCAGGTTATAAGAAGTGATGATCCCTCAATTATAACGGCAACCTTGCGCTAGAAGGCTTTGGGTCAGGGTCAAGGGATAGCAGCACACATGTCTTTTCTGGACTGAAATGCACTGAGGTCAGGAAGCAGGAATGAACACAGAAATGAATGCAGGAATGTAGCAACTGTTTTCATTATTCGTTGAACATCTACTAGCTAAATGTGATACGAAACTCTTTTTGCTAGTGTTGACCTTAAACCAACAGTGGCAAAGCGTGTTCTCCTTCATAGAGAGCACGTGTTGCGATGGGGTCTGACAGGCCACCACTCTGTTGCTGGGTGGGTTAGTATGGATGACCATCCACAGTGATTGGGCAGTTGGGTTACTGGGCAAATTTTGGTGTTGCCATTTAGGGGGATGGACCAAAGGTTATAAAATCACGTCACACAGTACTGACTGGGCTCTTTTGCTGCGTGCATCAGATCACTCGCCCACCCTCCTTAATTTAGGTCTCTTGGTTGACCTTTCTATGCCTGTCATGGGGTCACCTGCTTTGGGGGCAGGGGCCTGGTAGGAATTTTGTCCAATTGGCTGATTGGCTGGGGCCATTTGGTTTTTGCCTACTGCGTAGCAAATCGTCATAACTTGTCAGGTTGCGGTTAGGTATTGTTTAATATTTGGTTGATGGAGGGGTATGGATTGGCTATGTCTGCCCCTCCAATGTTGCTGCTGCAAGGAAATTATGTTAAAGGAATCCAGGGGCTTGTCATTCTTTCGTCCGTACCCCTGAGTGGTGCTTGGGCCGCGCAAGCCCCTGGGAGCATGCGAGGAGAGGTGAGGGTGTGATGCCCGGCTCCATGTTCTCCCCAATATTGTTTTCCCTTACTGGCTTTTGCTGGAATCTGGAAGTCAGTTCTGTCCCAGGGCGGGGACAGATAGTAGGAACCAATGCCTAAGCAACCACTCACATTTATGTATTTTAATAAAGTTGTGGCCAAAATTATGCTAAAAACCTTAAACAAATATTATGTGTGAATTGTGAATTATTTAGGAGTGGCTCAGGGACCTCAACATGGGATGCTGGTGGCGCTGTGGGTTAAACCACAGAGCCTAGGACTTGCCGATCAGAAGGTTGGCAGTTCGAATCCCCGCGACGGGGTGAGCTCCTGTTGTTCGGTCCCTGCTCCTGCCAACCTAGCAGTTCGAAAGCACATCAAAGGGCAAGTAGATAAATACGTACTGCTCCGGCGGGAAGGTAAACGGCATTTCCGTGTGCTGCTCTGGTTCACCAGAAGCAGCTTAGTCGTTTTGGCCACATGACCCGGAAGCTGTACGCCGGCTCCCTCAGCCAATAAAGCGAGATGAACGCCGCAACCCCAGAGCCGGTCATGACTGGACCTAATGTCAGGGGTCCTTTACCTTTACCTGGGGACCTCGACATGCAACACAGACAGATGTGATAAGCCTGCTTGCCCTTTTCATGCGGCAGCATTGCGGGATGGAAAAGGCTTCACTGGGGCCCCGACGTGGGAATTCAAACTGGCTGTGCCCTTCCTGATTGGCAGAGGGGGCATAAGCCCCTCCCACCTATTAGGAACCATATCGTAGCCCGCACCCTGCTTTGGCGAATGGGGCTGCAGGCTGGGACTTGGGCTGTGCCAGGGGGTGGAGCAGATGCAGCCGACGGTGGGCTTCCCTCGAATCTGTCCCTTGCCCATTTAAGCAGCCCACACCTGGGACACAGCCTGTTTGTTCCTTTGCCGGTTTTCTCCCCTGCCCACCCACCCCTGGTTTAAGCTGATAGCCAATGCCTTTGCTGTGGCTACAGTGGTCACCGTCCTTCAAGCGGCCGGGTAGGAATTTGCCCACTGGGCTAATTGGCACTGATCCGGTGCTTTTGCCTACCTCATAGCAATTTGTCACAAGTGGTTGGGCATTGGGGTAATCCTTTGTTTGGGATGGAGGGGAGGCTATAGTCTCCACTTGCCCCTCCAAATGCTGGGACATCCCGTTAAAGGGATCCAGGGGGGTGGTGGCCATGTCCACGTGCCCTGGAGGGGGCCAAAGGCACTCCCCCAGACGGTGGTCTCTGCGGGGATCACCTTATTGGATGTAAGTCTCAGGAACCCCTGCCTGGATTGACCACACGTCACTTCCGGCGGGTGGGCTGGAAGTATTTAGATTTTCCCATGCCCAAGCCAAACCTCTTTCATCTGTATTCAATGAAGTCTTGGCCTGTTTTGACCCAAAACCAGTCTTATTGGTCTCTTATTATTTGGGTTGAGGTATGGGAAGTCCATTTCACTGCAGATGGTGACAGCAGCCATGAAATTAAAAGACGCCTGCTTCTTGGGAGAAAAGCAATGACAAACCTAGACAGCATCTTAAAAAGCAGAGACATCACCTTGCCAACAAAAGTCTGTATAGTAAAAGCTATGGTTTTCCCAGTAGTGATGTATGAAAGTGAGAGCTGGATCATAAAGAAGGCTGATCACCAAAGAATTGTTGCTTTTGAGTTATGGTGCTGGAGGAGACTCTTGAGAGTCCCATGGACTGCAAGAAGATCAAACCTATCCATTCTTAAGGAAATCAGCCCTGAGTGCTCACTGGAAGGACAGATCCTGAAGCTGAGACTCCAGTACTTTGGCCACCTCATGAGAAGAGAAGACTCCCTGGAAAAGACCCTGATGTTGGGAAAGATGGAGGGCATAAGGAGAAGGGCATGACAGAGGGCAAGATGGTTGGATAATGTTCTTGAAGCTACCAGCATGAGTTTGACCAAACTGCGGGAGGCAGTGGAAGGAGTGTCTGGCGTGCTCTGGTCCATGGGGTCATGAAGAGTCTGACACGACTGAACGACTAAACAACAACAATGGGAAGTCCAATGCCTGGTCCTGCAATATGAGCAGGGGCGTTTGCGAATAAAGGAAGGAAGCATTTTAGCGGGGACACTCAGAACTCCTGTTCTGAGACAGAAGAAATCTCAGAAAATATTGGTGGCAGTTTGTAGGGCTCAGCCTACATTGAAGGGTCTTTAGGGTTGGACCCTGATGCCAGAGATGCATTCTGATGCTTACAAATGTTGGCAGCTTATAGAGGCTCTTTACATATCATTGAATGATTAGTGAAAAGTATTTAGGGCTAGGTTTCTGCTAAGATTTATAAAGCAGTGTTCGCAAATATTCGTTATATCTGCTAATATCAATGAACAGGATATTCTTGTTTACTTTATATGAACAAGGCTTTTGTTGTAGCATGTCTGTCTTTAGCTGAATGTTTTTGGTTACTTTCTAACTGGTTCTACACCAGTGGTTGATTATGGTCTGCAGATCAAAATCAATGGAAAGATAGAGGATGCTGATGTGATTTAATACATTTAATGATGATGTGATCTAATACATTTACTCCAAGCAGGGAAAAACAAATAAATGTAGACACTCCATCACAAATAGAATACACTGAACATTTAGATGCTGTCCAAGGAACTATAGTAAGAAAATTCCTTATTTTATAAACTGAGCACCTTGCTTCTGTCCTATTCTCAATAAATGGGGAACAACTCTTCTTTTTCTTTTTTTCCTGATGATTTCTACAGTATTAAAATAGTCTTCTAGCAGGCCCAATTTTCCCATTTACTATATTGGGTTAATATTGGAAAACTAATAAAACATTTATTTGAAATAAAAAAATCCCATTTACTCTTGAACTTCTTTCTGTATTTTTCATTATGCTCACACAGGAGTCCAAAAAGCCAGGCTTGGCTTACTAGCCAGAGTCACAATTTGTGATCAGTGCTGGCTCCTTCCCACACCCTTTGAAAATCTTTTGTGTGCACCAAAGAACTTGCAGGGCGGAAGGAGGGTTTTGCCCCTGGACTTAATATTTGATGAATTATTGTATTTTAATATTTTGCTGGAAGCTGCCCAGAGTGGCTGGGGAAACCCAGCCAGATGGGCAGGGTATAAATAATAAATGATGATGATGATGATGATTGGGTCAAGCTCTTACGTTGCTTCTACTTCCTCCAAAGATCAGCAGCACAAGGCCAAAAAATATCTAAGACAGAGGATTTCACAGCTCTGCAACAAGCAGAAGCGCCTCTGCCAGCACAAAATCTGGAATCCCTCCTCTCCAAGGACTCAGCTGTGAGAGAGAAGATGGATTTTCAATGCGCTGGGTCTGGTTGGGCTCAGCCGGAGATATTGGTGGCAGCTGCCCTGTCGAACCTCGGTTCCTTGTATCCTTCCCTCTGCCAGGGCACAAAATAGGTATTGCCCTGAGGGAGACCCACAAATTGAGTAACACAAACAAGAACATTTTCCTGCTTGACCAAAGGAATCTCGGAAAGAATTGTGGGTTGGAAAAGCACCTTTGAGAGTCTCTCAAATCTGGTCACGATAGCAATATTCCTTCAATCCTCACCTGTTTCTGAAAAGAGACAGGGAATAACTCTCTTTTTGCTACAGCTGGGGCCAAACCCCGTAGAAAATAATGATTTTTTCACCCCACAAATTCTTTCTGCAGGACAGGTCCATATGTCGACGAGCAAACAAGATTTGAACGAATAAATGAACTTCCCTCAAAATGGAGGTTGGAATACAAATCATTTTGGGACTTCATATAAATTCAATTGACATTTTTCCTCTGCTGTGTAATGTGAACACTCCTCTGCATTTCCTCATCTTGACTGAGAAATAATGTGCCAAATACCACAAGAAAGGCTGTTCTTCTGGTTCCGCAAACCTGGCTAATAAAAAGAAATAAACTGCGTTGGAAGAAGCACAAGCCCCTCTCCTTAAGCCCACAGGATTTCTCGGCCTTTAGAACTAAACCAAAGGAGGTCAGCCATGTTTCTTCTTGTATCCACACAGAAAATCTTAAAGTTTGCCCATTAGAGGCAATGAACATTAATACAGAAAAGGTTAAAGTATCAAAATGTTCAAAAAGGATATGTAATTTAATGGGCTTCTGTAATAGAAGGCTCAGAAATTGAATTCGACATGTGGAAGAGATCAGAAACTTATCCACCTAAGTCTGTAGTCCTTCAGCGTTATATATACTGAAATATTATAAAGTTGCCTTCCAGAGAACCAAACTGGGGACGAGGGCAGACACAGTGACCAGGCTTCAAAGGAATTTATTTCGTCTATTCAGAGCCAAAAGGTGAACTTTAGGACTCGCCAAATATTCAAGTTAAGAGGGTCCACTTAGGATGTTTTGCTCAAGAAACACCAAGATCCTGAAGCTGGCAGTGACTGGTTGGTCATTTAGGGCTAGCCACTCCCGAACTAAGGAGGGGGGGTGTTGCGGGCTCATGCCCCCATCCACATTCTCAAGGGGCTGGCGCCAGCCCCGCGGGACTTAGGGTTTCCCATTAGTATTCACCTTCTTCAGCGCCAGCCAATCGGCTGGCGGAAGGGGTGGGCCTACCAAAGGGCACTTAAGGTCAGGGCAGCCCTGGCTCGCCCCTTTTCCTTCTTTGCAGCAGCCACAGTTTCCCACCCACCCACCCTTTAGGTGTGCATTCGGACTTTGCTATGGGCTTCGGATGGTCGCCGCAAGGGGCCTGGTAGGAGTTTTTCCATTTGGCTAATTGGCTGAATTTTGAAGCCACTTGGTTTTTTCGCCTACCTCATAGCAAAACGTCACAACTCATTGGTTTTGGCGGTTAGGCATTGGCAGGGGGTATTGTTATGCAAATGAGGTCGGGGGGGAGGAGCGCCATCACCTCCCCCAATTCTTGAAGGATACTTCGTTAAAGGACTCCGGGGAGGCGTCGCCTCGTCCGAAACCTACGGAGGCTAGGGCCTAAAGCGCCCCCCCCCCGAGCGGTAACCCCTTGGGGAGCGCCTAGGGAAACCCCTTGATATTTCCAGATAGCCCTGCTCTCTGGCTACCATTATAAACAGTTCGGTTGGTGAGCACCAGGAAAAGGACTTTCCCTGTAGTGACCATCTCTCTGTCAAAGGCCCTCGCCAGGGAAATTAATGAGGTCCCCTCTTTCTTGTCCTGTAGAAAAACTTAGAGGACTTACAGCTCTCTATACAGATTTATTGCATAAAAGGTAAAGGGACCCTTGACCATTAGGTACAGTCATGGCCGACTCTGGGGTTGTGGCGCTCATCTCGCTTTATTTGCCAAGGGAGCCAGCGTACAGCTTCCAGGTCATGTGGCCAGCATGACTAAGCCGCTTCTGACAAACCAGAGCAGCGCACAGAAACGCCGTTTACCTTCCCGCTGGAGTGGTACCTATTTACCTACTTGCACTTTGACGTGCTTTCAAACTGCTAGGTTGGCAGGAGCAGGGACCGAGCAACGGGAGCTCACCCCGTTGCGGGGATTCGAACTGCTGACCTTCTGATCGGACTTGATCCAAAATGGAAAGAAGCAGAAGTCCCAGTAAAGGAAGAATGGATACAAAAGCTTATGGAATATGCAGAAATGGTGAAACTTACCAGAAGAATAAAAAATCAAGATAACAAACTTTTTATAAAAGAATGGAAATGGTTTATTGAATATTTACAGATAAATTGTAAACAGATGGAAACATTAGCATGATTATTGTAATAACCTGCAGTTTTATAAGAGTATATAATTACAGTAGACAATTAAATGAGCAAGTTAAATGAATTTGGATATAGATAGATAGATAGATAGATAGATAGATAGATAGATAGATAGATAGATTCTTTATTGTCATTACACTAGTGCAACATTGCACAAGTGCAACGAAATTGGATGCCATCCCTTAAAAACAACAAAAGCAAAACAACAGCAACAACCAACCAAACCACCTTCCAACCACACCCACACCCACACCCAAGAACTCCCAGATCTCACTATCGAGTTACAGCATTCAAAAAGGCCACAGCTCTTGGATAGAAACTGTTTTTCAGTCTATTTGTCCTTGACTTGATGTTTCTATACCTCCTGCCAGAAGGCAGTAGTGCAAACAGACTGTATCCCGGGTGAGATGGATCCTGCAGGATGTTGTTTGCTTTCCTAAGACAACGGGAACCGTACAGTTCTTCCAAAGATGGGAGAGGGTGACCAATAATCCTTTGGGCTGTGGTTATGACCTTCTGGAGCACCTTCCTCTCCCTAGCTGTACAACTGGAGAACCAAGCACAAATACAGTATGTAAGTATGCTCTCTATGGAGCCTCGGTAGAAGGACACCAGCAGTCTCTCACTCAGATTGTTCTTTTTTAAAAGTCTGAGGAAATAAATTCTCTGCTGGGCCTTCTTCACCAGAGCAGTGGTATTTGCGCTCCAAGTCATGCCCTGATCCATAGTCACTCCCAAAAACCTGAATTCCGCCACCCTCTCCACCCGTTCCCCGTTGATATACAAGGGCTGAATGTCCGCCTTTTTTTTCCTGTAATCCACCACCAATTCCTTGGTCTTAGCCGTATTAAGAGCCAGATTGTTCTCTCCACACCAAACACAGAGCCGCTCCACCTCGTCCCGATAGGCGGACTCATCCCCTCCTGAAATGAGCCCCACCACCGTAGTATCATCAGCAAACTTGATGATTTTGTTGCAGAAGATATGAAAAAATAAATTTAAGGAACTGCAGAAAGAGAGGGAAGGAAGTCAGACTTTGAAATGGATTGCATAATTAATGAAATGTATAGATTTGAAAACTATAAGTAAGAAGCTTAAAACAAAACAAAAACTGGGCAGCCAGATCACTGCTTGGTGGGTTGAACCTTCGTGAGCCGCTCCTGAGGGACCCTTGCAAGCCTGCAGTCACCCTCATCCCAGGAAAAGGTGGGCAGGCTATTGAGGAATGCCAATCGCCACTGGAGTCTCCATTGCAAGAAACAATTTCCTGAGGAGTCCCCACCAGGATGCTTCTCACCCTTCTGACCCCTTCCAGCAGCCAGAATGGATTTGCAGGATTTGGTGGACCAATGATGGTTGTGTAGCCAGGAAGTGTGATGTTCAGGAGTTTATCCGCTCTGCTTTGAAATCCTGAATAGCAAATCCTAAGTAGTTCATGGTGCAAGAGGGAAACCTGGCAAGACAGTAGACGGCCAGTGGTGGGCAATTTTTGAATTTAAAATACAGAGAGGCCATTAGAGGAGAGGAGCATCTCTATCTAACGGTAGGAGGCCAAAAGATGCAGGCAGCAAACCCCTGGAGGAACGTGACACAGATATGGTCAGGTGGACCCAAAGCTCAGAATGAACCCTGGTTTCCAAGAGAGGTTAAACATAATTGAAAGGTTTATTTGGCTTTGTTTGACTCAAGAGGAAGAAGAAGCAAGTTTTGCGGCCCATGCTCACCTCTAGCATTCAGGCATTAATCCTCATGGGATTCAAGCTGTTTGAGGAGACCAAACAGAGGCGAACATCTGGGGTCTCCGGTATGCCATGGCTGGACTTTTGCAGGAAGGAGCCGACTGGCCTTATGTTGGGGATCTGCCTTCTCTAGAAGCTCAAAGGCACAAGGAGGAGTACAGAAGGCCTCTCGTGGAATCATGGAATCGCAGAGCTGGAAGGGACCCCAAGGATCATGTAGTCCAGCCCTCTGCAATCCCCCATGCGGGGATCAAACCTGCAGCCTTGGTATTATCAGCACCACGCTCTCACCAATGGAGCCACAGGAATTCAGGTTTAAAGAAGACTAGAAAATGTTTACTGAGTATATGTGTGAAAATTGTGTTCATTTAAAAAACGCTGGTGGCACAAAGATAAATTCAACAGTGTAAATCAGTTTTGATGGATGGAACAATGGATTACCGAATGGTTTAGTTCATGTAAAATATGCGGGGATGTATGGTATGCGAAATGAACCACGGAAAGAGAAGGAGGGAAGTCTTTGATTTAAGGTTGCTTAAATGAATATTTTGAAATGTAAATTAGAAAATTTAATGATGGATAGATAGATGATAGATAGATGATAGATAGATAGATGATAGATAGATAGATAGATAGATAGATAGATAGATAGATAGATGATAGATAGATAGATAGATAGATAGATAGATAGATAGATGATAGATAGATAGATAGATAGATAGATAGATAGATAGATAGATAGATAGATGATAGATAGAGATGATGATGATGATGATAGATAGATAGATAGATAGATAGATGATAGATAGATAGATAGATAGATAGATAGATAGATAGATATGATAGATAGATAGATAGATAGATAGATAGATAGATAGATAGATAGATAGATAGATAGATAGATAGACAGATGATAGATAGATAGAGATAGATAGATAGATAGATAGATAGATAGATAGATAGATAGATAGATAGATAGATAGATAGAGATAGATAGATAGATAGATAGATAGAAAGAAAAATGGCATTAGGTTCAGCCTCCAAGGTGTGGAGGAGGGTGAAACTAGGGTTGCCATACAGTGGTACCTCAGGTTACATACACTTCAGGTTACAGACTCCGCTAACCCAGAAATATTGCTTCAGGTTAAGAACTTTGCTTCAGGATGAGAACAGAAATCATACTCCAGCGGCACGGCAGTGGCAGGGCGCCCCATTAGCTAAAGTGGTGCTTCAGGTTAAGAACAGTTTCAGACTAAGAACAGATGTCTGGAACGAATTAAGTACTTAACCCGAGGTACCACTGCATTTCAAAAAGTAACAATCCGGATGCGAAAGTCGCTCAGCTTTTTTGGGCAAAGTTGTTGAGCTGCTCTTCTTCTTCTTCTTCTTCTTCTTCTTCTTCTTCTTCTTCTTCTTCACCTCAAGCTGTTGAAAAATCTAAAAAAAATATTGAGAATTTATTTTAGTGACACTGTTTCCAACTGCCGTATTCCAGCTATATCCGGAAAATTCTGGACGGATGGCAACCCTAGCTGGCAATGGTGAGAAGGAACACGTGATCAGGGCTATGCACTCCCATCCTTTACACAGACAAAAAAACCTGCTCAAAATTTACTTTATAGACATTGGGGACTTGTTTAAGGCCAGCCTGTTTTCAAAAAAAGAAACGTCCCCTCTCTCACACGTAAGATATGTCTAGCAAACACGCAAAATACGGACTAGTCGACTGACAAACCTGCACATTGTTTTGAACTCTACTTGCACAACACAGTGCGGTTTCTCCCATCATCCAGTGTCGGAAAGCAAGGAAACAGCCCACAAGGCCCAACACATCTGCTTTTTTACAATCTGTACATAGAATTCACATCTCAAATATCAAAAGCGCTTCCTCAAGACACAGTTATGAGGGAAACCTGGCCGGCCAAAACGTATTTTCTTTCGCTACTTCTCCACTCAAGATCAGAAGGGATTCTAGAAAAGTTTCGGTCTCCGAAACTTGATCTGACCCTCTTCAAAGAGCTGATTAGTTAAGTGTTCATTAATTAGTTAGCGTTTTATTGGTATAGGATTTGGTGTTTTAAAAAACCCAGTTTTGTGGATGTCCTATCCCCTTCCCCTAGGAACTGAATGAGTTAAAATGTCAAAAGTTGCCTAGAAAATATAATATTCCCTTTTTTTCCATCACCACATGTGTATTTCAGAGATATTTATTCATTTTATTTCTATCCCAACTTACTTCCAAGGAGCTCAAGGTGGCAAACATGGTTCATCCCACTTTTAATCCTCACAATAACCCTGCAATGTAAGTTAGGCTGAGAGACTGTGACTGGCTGAGGGCTTGGTCACAAAATTTGCCTCACACTTTCCAGGTCTAAGTCTGCACTTTATAGCTCTGTGCCTAAGCACTCTTTTGCGTGAATAAGCACCGAGTGAAGATTTGAACCCTGGTCTCCCAGGTTCTCACCTAACACTCTAACTGTTACACCATACTGCCCCTTCATAGAAAACAGTTCACTTGGGGATGCTCTTGGGTGGGGGATAAATCTGCCCCTTCCTCCTCTTGTTGTTGTTTTTACCCCCAGAGTAAGAATGAGATTTTTGCTTTCTCAGCTGCATCTCGGTTTGCAAGATCTTGGCTTTGTACCATAGAAGCCAACTGAGAGCCAAGCCGGCCTCTGTCTGCAATGCACCGCCATCTTGGGTTATGTCTCTTGGTCACACGAGAATGAAATGGAATACTGGGGAACTGGAATAGAAAGGTGGGAAGTGGCTTTTATACATACATACAGAGGAAAAAGCACCTACTAGCCTAAAAATAACAAATTTGAACCTCGTTTCAAGTGAACTTCTGGATCTTATACAGTTTATATAACACAATTTAATTTTTTAAATTTATTTTTGCTCCATTTCTCTTACCTATTTGCTCTGTTAATCTCTCCTGAACCCTGAATCCCTTTTGGTCACACTGTGATAGCATTAGCCATTATTATTTAAGTTTATTCAGGAGGGAAATATATTCTTAACCAGCTTATAAATTCAAGCCGCTGTTACCCATTGTACCACTGCTGCTCTGAATAAACGCAGCAAGCGGGAGTCGGAAGCTGCAAATGTTGAATCTTGCGAAAAACCGAATCACAGCATCTCAAAAACAATTTCTGTTGGAATGGGACTCATCTGCAAAAGCTTGTCCACACCCAGGCCTGCGGCTGAGTCAGAAGTCCTGATGTTTCTCTCCTTCTTCATGAAGTCCCACTGCCACCTGTAGGTCAGATCCACATTTGAGAACTTGCCAGGGACAAAAGGAAATCCATACCTTAGGAATTCCAAGAGGAAAGTGGAAAAATGAGTGGCTTTGAGGTCCCAATCCTATAGGATTTAAAGGGAGCAACTGATTCTTAGCTGACCATTCCTTGAAGAGTTACTATGAGAGCTAAAATATAACAAGGTTGTTTAATTGATGGGAAAGAAAGAAAACTGAATGTTTCATCTGAACTGCAGTCCACAAAAATGGTCGCCACAATAAATTTATTTCAGGCAACGCAAGACTCCTTCTTGTTTTTGCAACAGATGAGCACAACTACCCGCTCTGGAAGTTGCAAATGAATACGGTTCGGTTTCCATATTTGTGTCCCCCCCCCCCGACACACACAATATCCTTTTTAATGGCTTCTTCTTTGCCCCCCAGATAATGCTAATGACTTCGGTGGTTTCAAAGGATGTTCATGCCTGGTAGAGGCAGCAGCCGACTGAAATCTATCTTTGTTTGCTCGGCTTGTGAAAGCAAAACCTCCCAGGCTGCTCTGCTTTCTTGCTCGAAAGAGATAACAAATGCAAATTGAGTCGTGATGGGCAGCTTCCACCCAGTGTGTGGTAAACAGCGGGAGCTTCGGCCCATAGCTGGGAAACCACAACACAAATAATTTGGCTAGAAAGAAAAACAAAGCTGTGAAGGAAAGGGACCCACTCTGCTTACTGGTAAAACTGGGATTTCTTCAGAGCTCTGCCAATGTTTACAAGCAAAGATTTTCCTCTTTGGGAGGCGATATCTCTTGTTCTTGTGTTTCAGCACTGTTTGCTATCTGGCTGGTGAATCCTTCAGCAACATTTTTCTAAAAATATTCATTTCAAGATTGCTATAAGGTACCAACCAATCAGGGATCACATACTATGTCAATGCAATGCCCTTACAACACTACGATGATGCCACATAGCCAGTCAGGATTGGCTATGTTACAATGTCATAGAGGCAATCTGGAGTGAAAGCAATATTCCTGGTCTTTTTTTTTTTTACTCCTGCTTGCCTCCGTGTTAGATAATTCGCCCAAATCAGGGTGCAAATGGCTTATGAAATATTTCACAAAAACACATTCCCTCCTTCTGGCTCCGACCTAGATTACTCAGGGGCGCAAACAAACAGGGGCCATCCATGACTCTTTCCTGTGTGGACTCAACTGTCCAGCTGGTCCCCAAAGCGAGGCATCAATCAGAAAATACAAGAGGCCTTTGCACTTCTACTGTAGAGTCCTCCAGTCCTCTATTTCCTCCCTGGGAGGCGGGTGGCACTTTGGTCTAAACCACGGAGCCTCTTGGGCTTGCTGATCGGAAGGTCAGTGGTTCGAATCCTCGTGATGGGGTGAGCTCCCATTGTTCTGTCCCAGCTCCTGGCAACCTAGCAGTTTGAAAGCACGCCAGTGTAAGTAGATAAATAGATACCGCTGCAGCGGGAAGGTACATGGCATTTCCATATGCTCTGGTTTCCGTCACGGTGTCCCGTTACACCAGAAGCAGTTTAGTCCTGCTGGCCACACGACCCGGAAAGCTGTCTGCGGACAAACGCCGGCTCCCTCGGCCTGAAAGTGAGATGAGCGACACAACCCCATAGTTGCTTTTGACTGGAGTTAACCATCCAGGGATCCTTTACCTTTTACCTTTTTTACTACTTCCTCCCTAAAGCTTCAGGTCTTAGCTAGGTCTTGTAATGTAGAAGTTCCGTTGCATTGTTTCATGTGCAAAAGACAGACGTTTATGAAAGACCATTTCCCTTCCAGTTCCATATATTCCACTTTCCTTCCTTCCATATATCCCCAATATATGACTTGCCATAAGCACCCAGCTCATAATCTTGTGCTCAATTGAACAACATCGTGACTTTTAGCATGTGAATTAAATGTACGAGAGCGGGAAAGATGGCCTAGTCCTGATATTTCCACATCCAAAGCGCACAATATGATTGCAGTATGCACAACTGATCTTCATCTGGCATTGTCCAATCTGCCAGTGTTTTGATTTCCCCCACAGATGAGAATATCTCCCCAATCATGTTCAAGGGGTAGTTCTCATATTCTGAGCAGAGAAGCCTTTTATTCTAAAAGAGGCCAACGAAGGTGACACAGGCCCACAGGGACGCAGGGCACACAAAGAGACTTTTTTGGTGGTCCCAAAGCGGCCATTCCCCATTACTTCAGCACCATTGGCAGAATGAGTCATCATTCACAGAAAGTCCAGCCAAACATTCATGGTAGAATCTTCTGCCTTCACCAAACTTACAGATCTTTGTATTTAGTGATTCTAATGTCCATATATATGACTTTTTTCAACCAGAACTTGCTGGAACTGAGTTTCGGTCCCCTCTCAGGTGGGTACCATTGCCATTCTAAGAGAACAAGGGAGGTGTTCATGGTGAGTTCTGGCACCTCTTTTTCTAGAAAAATAGCAATATATACAGTGCTTTTTTCTAAAAAAAAAAATGTTTAGCGGTACTCTCATTTTCCTACTGATATTGAAATAGGTAAAGGTAAAGGTACCCCTGCCCGTACGAGCCAGTCTTGCCAGACTCTAGGGTTGTGCGCCCATCTCACTCAAGAGGCCGGGGGCCAGCGCTGTCCGAAGACACTTCCGGGTCACGTGGCCAGCGTGACATCGCTGCTCTGGCGAACCAGAGCCGCACACGGAAATGCCGTTTACCTTCCCGCTTGTAAGCGGTCCCTATTTATCTACTTGCACCCGGGGGTGCTTTCGAACTGCTAGGTTGGCAGGCGCTGGGACCGAACGACGGGAGCGCACCCCGCCGCGGGGATTCGAACCGCCGACCTTTCGATCGGCAAGCCCTAGGCGCTGAGGCTTTTACCCACAGTGCCACCTGCGTCCCTTTCGAACTGCTAGGTTGAAATACTATATTGAATACTATATAGAAATACTATACTATATACTATATTGAAATACTGCCCCTCAATGAGGCCAAATTTAGATTTAGAAAATGTTTAGGGGTATGTGTACCCCTGAGTCCCCCCAGGAAAAAGCACTCTGTGTGTGTGTATGCGTGTGTGTGTGTGTATCCCAGAAAACATAACAAAAGAAAAGCAGTGGCCCTTCTCATTTAACCACTGACCCTCCTTCATTCAGGAGATTGAAAGTGAAATTGGAACCCCAAGCTCTGTTTTCTCTCTCCTAGTAATCCTCTGTCAAGAAGCTGTCAGTCACTCTCCCCTTTCACAAAAAGACCAGCAACTTAAAAAATAAAATAAAGTGTTGACTTGAGAGACAAAACAGCTCTGATATGTACCCTAATGGTTACTTAGAAAGTGTTTTAACACTCAGCAAGACAATGTCCACTGGGTCAAAAATGGCTGAGAAGGTTTGGCCTCAGAAATGCAAGGTTCCTGGTTCGATAGAGCTTGGACTGCTTCTTCTGAAATAAGAAAAAGTAGAGACATCACCTTGCCAACAAAGGTCCGTATAGTTCAAGCTATGGTTTTCCCAGTAGTGATGTATGGAAGTGAAAGCTGGACCATAAAGAAGGCTGATCGCCAAAGAATTTATGCTTTTGAATTATGGTGCTGGAGGAGACTCTTGAGAGTCCCATGGACTGCGAGAAGATCAAACCTATCCATTCTGAAGGAAATCAGCCCTGTGTGCTCACTGGAAGGACAGATCGTGAAGCTGAGGCTCCAATACTTTGGCCACATCATGAGAAGAGAAGACTCCCGGGAAAAGACCCTGGTGTTGGGAAAGATGGAGGGCACAAGGAGAAGGGGATGGCAGAGGACTAGATGGTTGGATAGTGTTCTCGAAGCTACCAGCATGAGTTTGACCAAACTGCGGGAGGCAGTGGAAGACAGGAGTGCCTGGCGTGCTCTGGACCATGGGGTCACAAAGAGTCGGACACAACTAAACAACTAAACAACAACATACACGCCCATCAGATGTCAAGGAGATAAAGAACTGCACAACTTTTAGAAGACATCTGAAGACAGCCCTGTATCAGGAAGCTTATCATGTTTGACATTTTATTATTTTTTATGTTTTGGTGGAAGCTGCCCAGAGTGGAAACCCAGCCAGGTGGGCGGGGTATCAATTAATAATAATAATAATAATAATAATAATAATAATATCCTTTGCTTCAGTTTCAGTTATTAACAACAACCTTTTAATAGGGTGGTGGTGGGGAGATAGTATATTGTACAAGTTCAGTTCAGTTACAGCTCTTTTTCTTGTGTCTGTAATTACTGTTTTTAAAAGGGGTAAATGTCAGACTGCCAACCAAGATGCATGTGTACTTCTTAACTGACAAGTACCTGTGTTAAATGATGGGAGCAAAATCCTTGGAGAGGTCAAGGTGCGTTACACATGACTTAAGAGAATTTAGGAAGGCGCCGTCATCTAAAAGTCTGGCGACAAATGCCGGTCAAAGACATGAATTAAGAGAAGAGAAAAAAGAAGCGAGCGTTTGGTGCTTGAGGCGGAAGCTGCAATGGAGACAAATGGCTTGTCAGGCTGAAATCTGCTCATTCTCTTCGTGGGATGAACTCGCTCATATCCCTGCTAGTTTGCAACACAATATTTTATTGCCTGGCTTTAAAAAATAAGTACTCTGCTCATTTTTATTTATTTTCTAGTTTTAAGAAGGGTTTTTCTTTTTTGTTTAACCTTATGCTTTTGGATTCTGTTCCAAAGATTTAGCATAAGCTAAGAGCTTACGGAGGAAGAAAATTTAAAAGGAGTGAATCGCAGAAATACATCTGGCATGAGAGAGAACTCTCTTCCATGAAGGCAGCTCCAGGAAATAAAAAAATTAAGCCCAAAATAGCAGTAGCATCTTATGATGGCTCCCTGGCCTTCCTGACCCCTTTAATTATCTAGTTTTGGAACAGAGGTGAATTGGAAGCAGTGTGTGTGTGTATGTGTGTGTGTGTGTGTGTGTGTGTGTGAGAGAGAGAGAGAGAGAGAGAGAGAGAGAGAGAGAGAGAATGGAGGGGGAGGAATGAATTTGAGGACAAAGAAAATTTGTTCTGAAATGTTCCCGCCCACGTTTGTAGCTAATGTCCCTGTCCCTGTGGTGCGTGAAATGGATGCAGTCTTATAATTTGAGGAGTTTTTAAAAAAAGTTTCTTCTTGTACACCAGCTTGAGCTTTCAGCGGAAAAGTTGTGGGGGGAGTCTGCTCACCTTTTCTCCCCCAGACAGCCAGGTCTCAACAGTTCCCCAGCCAAGGGGGCAGAGGGATGCTGCCTCTGTTCTACATCTCACCGGCCATGTCATCATTGTTGGGGGGCAGCCCCAGGGTATGAATCCTGTCCGAAGAAGGGCCATGTCACAGCCCCTACAGGGACCCCTGGGGTGCACCTATTTGATGTAAGTCATAGGGCACCCCCTATCAATGGTTTACCCTTCCATGGACTCCCTGCAGGCAGACAGGAGTCGAGATCTAGCCTGGCTTCACCCCAATGCCTAAACCAAACCGCTCACATCTGTAACCAATAAAGTTGTGGCCTATTTGTGTTAGGATATAGTTCCGTTCCACCTTGAAAGGAAAAGGCATGACTGTTGTGTGTCACATGCCTGTTTACATTCCAGCACAGTCTGCTGGGAACTTCCGTTTGTATATTGCTAATGCTATACTGCTGTTTGCTTGGACATGAAGGGAAGCAGACATGTTTTTTCCTTTGTTCCTCATGCTGAATAAACACGAAGAAGAAGAAGAAGAAGAAGAAGAAGAAGAAGAAGAAGAAGAAGAAGAGGAGGAGGAGGAGGAGGAGGGGGGAGGGGGAGTTTGTATTTGATATCCCGCTTTATCACTATCCGAAGGAGTCTCAAAGCGGCTAACATTCTCCTTTCTCTTCCTCCCCCACCACAAACACTCTGTGAGGTGAGTGGGGCTGAGAGACTTCAGAGAAGTGTGACTAGCCCAAGGTCACCCAGCAGCTGCATGTGGAGGAGCGGGGAAGTGAACCCAGTTCCCCAGATTACGAGTCTACCGCTCTTAACCACTACACCACACTGGCTCTCTGTAAATTTACCACACTGTAAATAATGCTTACACATGTCTCTGTCTGCCACTTACTTCCATTGTGAAGATTTATTCACTCTGCTGATAAGAGCATGCTCAGCTTCTGAAGGTTTCGGAGGCTCAAGTCGTTGATTGATGCTGTTCTGAGAACCAGAGTTTGCCCAGCTGCCGGTGGCTGGAGCCAGCTGGGGGCCTGCCAATTGCCCCCGTATCCACGGCAGCATCCCAACAATTTGAACCCCTAAACCAAAATACTCCGCGTCAGTGTGTGTTTTCGTTCTCCTGGGAACTTTGTGGCTCGGGTGCCTTGGCATGCAAGAAGCTACTCGACTGCTTGCTTTTTCACGAGTAGCCCAACCAAACTGGAGGAGCTGGATCTTGGAGAGGAGCCCGGGGGGGGGGGGGGATGGACAACACTTATCCAGGTCCAGAGGAGGATTCCAGCAGATTGTGCACCTTCTTCCTGAGCTGAACATCACAGCAGAAGGATGTGATTCTGGCACTTCCTCCCATCAGAGAGTTGCCTAAAGATAGGTCCATATAAACCAGGAATTATCTTCACATGTGGTGGGAGTGTAAATATGTACACTTTGGGGGGGGTTGTTTAAGGAGATAACAAAAATCACTGGGTTAAAGCTGATCGAGAGTTGGTAACACTATTATCAATTTACGATGGGGTGGAAGGTTCTCAGGCCATGAAAGACTTGCGCACAAATTTATTGACAGCTGCATGAATTATGATAGCTAGAAAGTGGAAGGGGCAAGCAGAATATCAAATGGAAGAATGGTATAAAGAGGTGTGGGATATAGCTATTAATGATAAATGAACATGTGTTGTTAAGATAAGATGGGGAATATGCAGGAGAAATGATTTTGAGGAGATATAGAAGGTCTTTGTAGAATTTCTACTGTTAAAACGGAAAGGGATCAAGCCATTGCAAGAGGTGTTGAAATTTCGGGAGGTTGGATGGTTACAATGGAATGGTCTTGGGGTGGGGTGCACATTTTTACTGTTATTTATTTATGATTACCGCATTTTTCGCCCTATAAGACGCACTTTTTCCCCTCCAAAAATGAAGGGGAAATCTGGGTGCGTCCTATGGGGCGAATGCAGGCTTTCGCTGAAGCCTGGAGAGCGAGAGGGGTCAGTGCGCACCGACCCCTCTCGCTCTCCAGGCTTCAGGAAGCTATCCCAAGTCTTGCAAGCCCGGCGGGATGTCCCGCGGGCTCGCAAGGCTTGCGGGCAGCAGCCTGCACCCAAAAGCTGGGGACAGCGGGGAGACGCAGAGCCGCCACCCCGCTATTCCCCGACCTGAACTGGAGGCTGGCGGGGGGAGAAGCAAGCCTGCTTCTCCCCCCCCCCCGCCAGCCCCACAAGCTCGCGGGATATGGGGATGGCGAAGCACTGCCATCCCGCTATTCCCCGACCTGATCTGGAGGCTGGGGGTGGGAGAAGCAAGCCTGCTTCTCTCCCCCCCCACCAGCCCCACAAGCTCGGGGGATAGGGGGATGGCGAAGCGCCGCCATCCCGCTATTCCCCAACCTGATCTGGAGGCTGGGGGTGGGAGAAGCAAGCCTGCTTCTCTCCCCCCCCACCAGCCCCACAAGCTCAGGGGATAGGGGGATGGCGAAGCGCCGCCATCCCGCTATTCCCTGACCTGATCTGGAGGCTGGTGGGGGGAGAAGCAAGCCTGCTTCTCCCCCCGCCAGCCCCACAAGCTCGGGGGATAGCGGGCCAAGCTATCCCTGAAGGCAGAAGAGGGAGACGGAGCACTCCATCTCCCTCTTCTAGCTTGGGATGGTTGCGCAAAGCCTCTGCTGGGCAGCGCAGTGCGCTGCCCCACAGAGGCTTGGGAGGCTGTCCCTGAAGGCAGAAGAGGGAGACGAAGTGCTCCATCTCCCTCTTCTAGCTTGGGGATGGCTGCGCAAACCTGGGGGAAAATCAAATTTTTTCCTTTGATTTCCCCCCTCAAAAAATAGGTGCGTCCTATGGGCCGGTGCGTCCTATAGGGCGAAAAATATGGTATTACTCTGTCAAAAAAAAAAAAAAGGATAGATCCGTAAATGAGCTGGCCCTCTTGACTCCACCTCCATCACTGAGGATACAAAGGGGCACCAAGTGACCATTGTGGAAGGATGTCTTCTTAATCACCTGCCTAGGCCTGGCGGAATAAAAATGGTTTTCAGCAGACATTTAAAAAATTGGTACAGGAGGCTCCTGGTGAATCTCTATTTGCAGCATGGGTGCCCAGTTGTGCCTGACATGGGATGGGTGATGATGGTCGCATTGGAAGAGGCTGAGCAGGTGGGCTGATCAGAGGGACCTGCACCTTCATCTCTTTCCCAGGAGGCTGGAAAAATGAGAGGATGGTGTGTAGGAGGGGGCTTGGCTTGGCAGCCGGTCCCTGCTTTCCCCGGTGGCATGATCATTCCATGAAAGACTTGGTTTCCCAACTGGAGCAAAGGCGTTGTGCAAATTTGGTTCATTTCATGTGGATGAAGAACGAAGACCAGATGCCAACAATGTTTCAGAAAGTCAGCTGTGATTTATTTTCCTGTGTGCTCTATGTTTCAAAAAAACGTTTTCAATAATTTTCTTTCCAAAAATACCTAAAAACGTATTCTGGACCTTCAAGCCATTGAAAATGGGGTTGGGGAGTGGAGTTTGATTTACAGTATGGCACATTCCTTGCTTGCATTGCCGGAAAGGCAGAAAGTTAAGTAAAAAGCAACTTGAATGGATATCTGGGTGTGAAGTTACATAGAGAGCGCTAATCTGTGCTATGAAATAAAGAATTACACACCTGTTTTCCTCCCCCCTCCTTGCATCCTCTCTCAGAGCTAGGCTGATCATGCTACAATTAAGACCCCGTGTAAATCATAGAGATAAGGAGCAAAATAGATTCATTGGGTTATAGTCAGGGAAAACGAGATTTCATGCCTTGTCTTAAGTCAAGAGAGCAATCGTGTGGGGGTTCTGTGAATGATTTTTATTTCTCAAATCTTTATCGAGACTTAGCCTTGTGTCATTTCCAAGGCAGTCTGTGTCTGTGGGGGAGGATGTGTGTGTAGATTCATATAAATGGTGCAGATCTGTTTAAACCATGGATTTATTTGCATGCCGAGCCCCTGAGACTCACCCTATTTCTTAGATAATGAAACACACAGACACCAATATTTTGGGTTAATGGACACAACTTTATTGGTTACACGTGTGAGCGGTATTGGCTTAGGCATTGGAACTGAATCGACTGTATCTGACTTCTGCCCGTCATGCAAGGAGTTTCATAAGGGTCAACCACCAGTAGGAGGCACTCTGTTGATGTACATCAACTGTGAGCTCCCCCAGGGTCACCGATGGGGTCATGACATGGCCCTATCCCATACCTGGGTGTCAGGGGACTGCCATCGGAACAGGGGAGAGAGGTAGGGGGTTACAAAGAGCCTCCGACACTTCTGAGGACCAGCTCCTCATCCAGCAGTGGGGAAAGCCATGCCTCCAGTGGAGAAGAGAGGGAAGGGGGCAGCCAAGCAAGGAGAGGGCTCAAAGATGCTGCTGAGAGCCCAAGCCAGGAGACACATATGCCGTTTCCATCGCCCAGCTTACGCAGGGGGATGAAACGTAAAGAGGGGAGGCAGAGATTTGGGGTGTCTAAGTTCTTATGCTGGGGGGGGGGGACTGGAAGGGGCCACTCCCGGAAACTGCAAGTGACTAAGACGGACATGAACTTTGTGGTTATGCACTGTAAATAGTTTGCACCAAAAAAACCTGTAAAAAACAGATCAAAGTCCTGCATGGTTACTCACGAGCAACCAGCACCAGCACCTGACACCAGGCTTCGGACGAGATCCACACCCCCGGATCCCTTTAATGGAATACCCTTAAAGAGGAGGGGCAGGTGAAGGCCACCACCTCCCTTCCCATAAACCAGGTTTTACCAGTGCCTAACCACCAAACCTTACAAAGTTGTGACAATTGCTCCAAGGCAGGCGAAAACCACATGGCTGGTGCCAATTTGCCAAGTGGGGAAATTCCTACCTGGCCCCCTCAACAGGCGACCAATCATAGTCCATAGCAAGGCCAAGATGGCAAACACAAGAAAATAGGGCGGGAGGGCAGGAGATCCGGTGCAGGAGGAGAAAAGGAGACTGAGCCCCCGGCCGCGTGGATGTTTAAATCAGGTAAGCCACGCCCCCCCGGTTGACCAGATTGGTCAGCCATGGGGCGTGACGCAGCCAGGACTCCCAATGATGCGGGCAGCATCACCACGCCCCCTGCTGTACACGGGGAGTGCTCATGGCCAGCCTGCAACTCTGCCCTCCTGGGAAGGTGAGAGGTTCTGTAGAAACACTTAGCTGAAGACCTCTCATAGTGGGGTAGGAGAGCTGAAAAAAATGCCAAGATATTTCACATCCCTTTGGGTAAGGAACCCTGACCATTAGGTCCAGTCGTGACCGACTCTGGGGTTGCGGCGCTCATCTCGCTTTATTGGCCAAGGGAGCCGGCGTACAGCTTCCGGGTCATGTGGCCAGCATGACTAAGCAGCTTCTGGCGAAACCAGAGCAGTGCACAGAAACGCCGTTTACCTTCCCGCCGAAGCGGTACCTATTTATCTACTTGCACTTTGACGTGCTTTCGAACTGTTAGGTTGGCAGGAGCAGGGACCAAGCAATGGGAGCTCACCCCGTCACGGGGATTTGAACCGCCAACCTTCTGATCAGCAAGTCCGAGGCTCTGTGGTTTAACCCACAGTGCCACCCACGTCCCTATATCCCTTTTGGTACATGAGTCCAAAAAGCCTGGGACAGAAATTGTCATGGCCCCTGGCAGTTGTGGCAGCTCCTTGACCAGAAGTCATGTATTTAGCATTAATTCTGGAAGTGTAGACTCGATTCTGAACAAACTAAGCCTCCTAGAGCAAAATATACGTCAGGAAGCTGAAGCAAGATGATACTTTATAATAACTGGTTCAACAACTTGGAAGATTCCAGGAACCCCAGGGAGGAAACCACAAAACATCAGGAGGACCCCAAAGCATCAGTGAAGTGGTGCATCTTCAGTCTATGGCCAACCTGAAGTGCTCAGAACACCAGACACAGCTTCAGAGCCGCGGAATTTGAAAGAAGATTTCTGCACCTGCTAAGTCCCTGACTCAGTTCACCCCTTCTCCTGGGCATCAGCTTGAAAAAGGCCCCATCTGAAGATCTCAGCCTCCAGGCTGGTACATAAAATTGGATAGTTGTTGTATATCCATCAAGATTAATGGGTGCTTTTAAGGTGCTCTCCCTCAAGCCAACTGCGTTCTGAAACTCAGTTTAAAATTTGCGATGGCCAGCTTTCAAGGAACGGAACAAAAGGGAGGGTAGACAAGTTTTGTTGCAAAGGCATACACTATTTACTGTAATGGATGTTCCCCCTGAAGCCTCAGGAACTGGTTTAGCCTTGTGCTAGTTTTATTCAGCTTTGCTTTGGGGATCTCTGTCCTTGCCTAAATCAGAACAGTAGTCCACTAGCTTCTCAAGATTCAGAAGGCCGGTGGAAAGGAAGCTTAGCTGTGCTGGGAGAGAGATGGAAAAGCTGAGAGAGAACAGTTTGCTCCACGCTTGCCTGACACTGCTGATTATCGTCTGCACAGAACACACTCTGAAAGAGAAGATGAAATAAGAAGTAAAAAAAGGGGACTCATTTAGACTTCCTGAAGTCATTCATCAAGAGCTTAAGAAGCAAAATGTTCCCAAACTTGTGGAGCAGCCTAGTGAAACTGGAGCTGATTTCTTGCTAAATTCCAATATTAGTCACAGTTCTGTGGCTGTCGCTTTTTCTTTTCTTTTTTGGTCTTCCCACTTTCTCATGTCGAAGAAATGTTATTTTGGGGAGGGGGCAGGAGCTGGCACAGACGTGGGCCCCCTCTTCTCCCTTATAGGTGACCAAGGAACCGTGTTGCCGCTGGGGCTGCTGCTGATGTGCTGGAGACAACGAATGAAAGTCCTGCTACAAGCGAAGGAGAACGTTTCAACACCCTCAGTGAGGAAAAAAAGCATTGAAAAATAAAGACATTGTGCTCTGGGTTACCAGCAGGTTGCTTACATAGTCTCACTCGGTCGCATTCAGACAAGTCTGCTTGTATGAGCTTGTTAGCAGGGAGAAACACATCTAATGGTCGTGTCATTTAAAGATGATTAATACTAAGTGGTTCTGGCAGGGTAAACTCTGCCTCCTTTCACATATCCTGGGCATTCGATAGCAGCTGCTCGGTTAGAAAGAGGTGTTATCTGGAAATCTGCAGTGTTTTCCATCGGTGAGTGGTACAACCATTTGGTGAGGCTGCAAAAGAACACAGATTATGAGATGATAAAGGTGTCTCTGTTCAGAAGCAAAAGGTCAAACCAATGCACTCTGCAGCTTCCTGGCACAATCATCAGCTTGTGTGCCCAGATCAAAGGAGCAATTCCCCAAATTCATCACCACCACCACCATTTATTATATTTTCATATTGCCCTTCCAAAGATAGTGTGGTGGTTCACAACAAAGCAATACAAAATAAGAATGTAAAATACAGTGGTACCTCGGGTTACATACGCTTCAGGTTACACACACCACTAAGCCAGAAATAGTGCTTCAGGTTAAGAACTTTGCTTCAGGATAAGAACAGAAATCGGGCTTGGGCGGCGCAGCGGCAGCAGGAGGCCCCATTAGCTAAAGTGGTGCTTCAGGTTAAGAACAGTTTCAGGTTAAGTACGGATCTCCAGAATGAATTAAGTACTTAACCAGAGGTACCACTGTACGTAATAAAACAGACACAAACCAATGACCAACCCCCCTTTCACAAATGCATTTAAAAGACCATAGAACGTTCAATCAACCAAAGACCCAGTTTTGGAGAAACAGAAACTCTCTTGCCTGGTGCCTAAAGATTTGTAATGAAGGTATCAGGCAAGCCTCCCTGGGGAGCCAGCACAGAAAAAGGCCTACCGTATTCTCATGTGGCTACCCTCCAGATCTCTTGTGGAGAGGGTACTTGAAGAAGGGCCTTCAGTGATGATCACAGGGTCCAAGGTGTTGGAAAACCCCCTGGGGGTGCCCCTGCAGCCCTGAACTCCGAGCATCCTCCAGTATGTGCAGCTCTGGAAAAGGCATTTCCCTTCTTCTCCAGTGTGCTTCAGCGACATATATCAAATAATATATGCACACTAATCTTCTAGCAAAACACAGCAAGAAGCATGAGACATCGTAGAGCTAATCTGCGTATTTATTTACACACTATGTACAGACATAGAGAACTGGACTATAAAGAAGGCTGGTCGCCGAAGAATTGATGCTTTTGAATTATGGTGCTAGAGGAGACTCTTGAGAGTCTCATGGGCTGCAAGAAGATCCAACCTCTCCATTCTTAAGGAAATCAGCCCTGAGTGCTCACTGGAAGGACAGATCATGACGCTGAGACTCCAATACTTTGGCCACTTCATGAGAAGAGAAGACTCCCGGGAAAAGACCCTGGTGTTGGGAAAGATGGAGGGCACAAGGAGAAGGGGACGACAGAGGACGAGATGGTTGGATAGTGTTCTTGAAGCTACCAACATGAGTTTGACCAAACTGCAGGAGGCAGTGGAAGACAGGAGTGCCTGGCGTGCTCTGGTCCACGGGGTCACGAAGAGTCGGACACGGCTAAACGACTAAACAACAACGTGTACAGACAAAGGAATCATGGCGCCCTCTCTCTCTCTCTCTCTCTCTCTCTCTCTCTCTCTCTCTCTCTCTCTCTCTCCGAGAGGAAAATAGGAAGTAGTAAAAGCAAAAATACAGTACAATAGTACATACAGCGGAAGAGATAAGACTGTCTTCCATTCCCACAATCTTCCCAGAAAGGCATGTGATTTACACCAATCTCACCTGCAGCATCGGAGGCATGAAATACTAACACAAGGCGGTCCTGGGATGTAAAGATGCTGATTTCCTTTTTCCTTTTAATTTTCTCACTTTATTTCCATGGAACTGGTGACACAGTGGAACCAGTCCAGACAACAATCTAAAGGTCAGTGCTTGCAAGCATGCAAAGACAGAACGGTATCTGTCTTCACGGACAAGGAAACATTCGAAGGTATGCAAAAGAATAAATGGAAATGAATATCTTTTTAGTGAAAAGGCACCTAAATCAAAAGCCGTTTAGGTACTGCTTTAACCCGAATGAGTCTTCACCCAAAATTCAAATCCTTACTCTGTGCTTAGTTATCTTCCTTCCTACATAAGTCTTTGCAGAAGATTGTAATATCTTTGTTTTGGGGGAGGCTGTAGCTCAGTGAGAGGGCTGGGAGATAAACAAACATATTGTCCCAAACCAGTTTGAAATTCATATCATAATAGCGGTTTCATAATTTTTGCCCTGGCACTATATCACAAATCATTATGTGGGTTAGGACTGGGCGCTGTATTGTCCAAAACTGGTTTGAAATCCGGACTCCAAAAGCTACCTTTCTAACAACAGCATTTAAATGTTTTGAAGTCTGACAATGGCAATGTCCTTTTAGGACGTATGAAACTGGCCATTCTTGCCCAACAAATGAGATCATGAAAGAGAGAGATCATTTCCACACACAATCTCCCAGGCTGTAACTGGAGCTGTGCCACGGAGGGCTGCCCTTTCTGGGGAGGATTGCAGATGTGTGAAATGGAGCCAAGTCTCTTTGGCTGCTCCCAGGCAAGGCCAGCCTAGTCGCCACCAGCCGTTGGAAATGCCCATCTAGGTCAGCTGTTTTAGGGTATCAGATTGCAAAGGAACAACAACAACAAAATGGTTCTTGTGATGCACCCAGTGCTGGATTTACGTATAAGCTAAACAAGCTATAGCTTAGGGCCCCACTCTCTTGGGGGACCCCAAAAAAATTAAAGGAAAAAAACTGGATGTACATTTCCAAAATATAGGATAACAAACAAAGAAAATAAAACCTACATACAGCAACCATGTTTTGTGTTGTGTAGGCTCCTAGGATGTAAGTCATGCATCCCACCTGCTTTCCTGCTCCCTCAAATATCCCTGGTTGCTCCTTTCTATATATAGGGTGCCTACATTCTGTTGGAATTCTGCTTGGGTCAGAGGAATGTGCCACAGCGTAGGCACCGGCAGATATTCCTGTCGACCTCCCCGCGTCTCCACTCTGCTGATAAGCAGGCGAGGTCCCGGCGATTCATCTCAGATGTGTGAGAGGAACACACCGTTCACCCTCTCTCCCCTTTGGTGTCCCCCAGAGAGGGGAAAGAAGCAGACAGAAAACTATTTACATCTTTTATTTCTGTCTCTCATATCAGTACAGAGAAACACGTCTGCACTCGACAACAGCAAGAAGAAACTCCACCCATGTACTTCCAGTACAGGTCATATGACACACACACTGAGCTAACATCCGGTGCTCAGTGCGGAATGAACTGCCCCTTTGTTCCCATGGCAACAGTCACAAACATCCTGTCTGGCTTTCTAGCCACAAGCAGCTGACTGAGCTGCTGGAGCCTTTGCTTGCTGCAGCATTGGTGCTTTATGGTAACATACTCCCCCTAAAGTATCAATGCGTGCTGCGAGCAAAGCATCATCCAGAGAAGAAAACAAACAGTTGTTATACTTATAACATTCCCCTGTTGTTTCAGTTCCACCCTTGGAACTACCCGCCACTGGTTTAACCAATGTACCTCTCTGGTTGTGTGACTTCGCATTTCCTTGGTTAATAACTCTCTGTTGTGCCTTTGTCTCTGACTCAGACACAGCTTCAATCTGTCCTTGATCGTTTACAACAGCAACATATGCAAGGTTAGCAAACTCCTTTGAATACCTCTTGGGTGGTACACCCTTCGTTGCTCTCTCAGACCTACGTAAGAGCTGCTGCTCTTCTCTGCTTTCTGGTTCAGCCTCTGAACACTCTGGAGAACCAGTACTAAGCTTTATCAGTGGTTTATCCTCCTCTTCTGAGGGTCTAGTCATTATTTGAGATTTCCTCTCAATGACTGTGACAACTGAGCTGTCTGAGCTATCAGTGTCATCATCATCAGTACCACTGAACTCAATAAGATCAAACTCATCATCATCATCATCAGAATCCTCTGTGGAAAAAGTGTGAACAATCACTCTCTCCCGTTCAGGAGCACTCTCTAGAAACTTTGTGAGAATCACCTGACCAGATTCAGACAAAATTACTCTGTAGAGACCTTTTTCATAACCTACAAAGATGCCTCTGGCATTCTTTACACCACTTGGAGCTTCTGTTCTCACATGAGACCCGAAAACCTTGAAATAGGCAACAGAAGGTTTTCTATTAAACAGCTTCTCAAAGGGAGAACATCCCAACTCTGTTGAGACTTTTCTCAACCACACATGGAGATAGGACGCTAAAGATTCGGCCCAATATTCATGTGGTAAATGTGAACTCAGCAATTGCGCATGCATCCCTTTTTGCAATTCTTTGTTCACCCTAACACAGACACATTTCTTCCACGCTTCTTCGGAACTAGCAAGTTTGTGTCTTATCCCTTTTCCATCCAGGAACCTCTGGAAATTCTGTAAAAGAAAAACTGGCTTGTCATCTGTGAAAAGACAATCAATGTTAGCATCATGCATACTTTTAACCTTGTCACAAAACTCCTGAAACTTTTCTAAAGTTTCCTGCGGTTTCTTCATCATATAAACCCAAGAATAATTAGTGTAACAATCAACACACACAAGGTAATATTTTGCACCGCCCCTAGATGGTTCTAGAGGACCAATCACATCAGCATACACCCGCTGAAAAGCTCTGTGGACCTTCTTGGCCACCTTCCTGGTGCTCATTCTGGTCACACCTGCAAGAGAAATTTCGTTAGAATCAGAAGTATTACATTTCATGTAATCACTTTGATCAAAAGTCAACAAATACAGTCCATCTTTCTCTTTGGCAGTTAGAAACAGTTCTCCATCTTTGTAGATCTTGCATCTTTTAGCATCATAGTACAGTTTTAGTCCCTTCTTTGCAATCTGCGAAGCACTCAGCAGACTAAATTTCAGTTCTGGAACCAGGTAAACATCGTTTATAGTCAAGTTCAGACTCTCAAGATACACAGTTCCAATTCCGGTCGCTTCCAGTTCTTGACCGTTGGCTTGTTTCACAGTGAAGCTTTGCTTCCTCAACGTCGAAAACAGTTCTCTGTGTGGGCAGAGATGCTTCGTGGCGCCCGTATCGATTATGAATGCGTTCCCAACACCTGGCGCGGTTCCTTTCGCCATCATCGCCTTTGCAGGTTTCACCTGGCACTTGGTACGGCTTTTGCTTGACGCCTCAGGCTTCGTAGAGCTGTTCTTGGCTCCTTTTGACTGTCGCGGCTTCTTACAGTTTCGCTGTAGATGCCCAGTCTGTCCACAATTATAGCATCGGACGGCGCTCAATGCTATGGCATGCTCTCCAGTAGATTCAGCAGTGGGAAGATTCGAACTCTGTTCTTGCCTCCCCCTGTCTTTCACTTCCAGTGCAGCAAGTCTGTCGTGTTCGTTCAGGACCACAGCACACACTCTTTCCATGGTTAGCTGAGCGGCAGGTAGCGAACCAAGCTGACTGGCAACAACCTTGTAGGTCCGGTTCAGGCTGTTTATCATCATGAAGCAAAACACTTCCTCCTGTAGACGGAAATTGCGTTCCACCATCTGTTGACGCAGATACTTCATCTCTGTCAGGTGCGCTTGAACATCTCCATCAGGCGCTAACCTCAGATTGGTCAACTTCTCAAAATACAGCAACGCTGAAGAACCAGCATCTCTCTGATGCGTTGTACGCAGCGCGTTCCAAACCTCTTGCGCAAATTCCAAATGCTGTATATGCACAAGCTGCGCATCTGAGACACACAGAATTATAGCAGTCCTAGCCTTCACATTCTGTGACTCCCAAGCACGCGTTGGTGCTGCTGGGATGGGATTCTCAATCACCCCAAACAGTCTCTGATTCTGCAGCAGGGCCTTCATCTTAATAGACCAAGATGAATAATTGTCATTGGTCAGGAGGGGTGGAGAAGGCAAGCCTCCCCCCTTCTTGGCATCCATTTTGAGTCCTTGCATTGACTCTAAAACACAAGCCTCTAAAATCCAATAGCTGGCTTGTTTACACTCTTGACACCTGGCAACTCTGACACTGGCTGCGTTGGAAAGTCCCTTCCAGCAGTTCGTGAGGACCTAGTCATAACAAAACTTTGTTTACGCCTCTCTGAGGCATAGACTGACTGTCCAGCCCTCTCGAGTAGCTTTCCATTTCTCCTCTCTGAGGCACAGCCTTCTGAAGGACGTTGCTTAGCAACAGCGCATTCCTTTCCTCGGACAGGAAACCACAAAAATGCCTGGTATGCAGGCCTCTTCTAAGTTGGAGCTGCTTTCCCACACTCGCTGTCCGTGAAGCAGTGAATGAATCAATCTGCATTCACACTTCTAAGCCCTTAAAAGTCTCATACCTTGGGTATCGGCTTGGCTGTCAGCCTTCTTCTTGTCAGCTTCTGGCTGCAGAGAATCAGCCTCTTACTTCAGGCTTCCATGGAGCAGAGGAGGACAATTCACCAGCCTCTCATGCAGATGTCCGATGGATCGAAGAAAACAGCAACCATCCTCTGCTACCACTGTTGGAATTCTGCTTGGGTCAGAGGAATGTGCCACAGCGTAGGCACCGGCAGATATTCCTGTCGACCTCCCCGCGTCTCCACTCTGCTGATAAGCAGGCGAGGTCCCGGCGATTCATCTCAGATGTGTGAGAGGAACACACCGTTCACCCTCTCTCCCCTTTGGTGTCCCCCAGAGAGGGGAAAGAAGCAGACAGAAAACTATTTACATCTTTTATTTCTGTCTCTCATATCAGTACAGAGAAACACGTCTGCACTCGACAACAGCAAGAAGAAACTCCACCCATGTACTTCCAGTACAGGTCATATGACACACACACTGAGCTAACATCCGGTGCTCAGTGCGGAATGAACTGCCCCTTTGTTCCCATGGCAACAGTCACAAACATCCTGTCTGGCTTTCTAGCCACAAGCAGCTGACTGAGCTGCTGGAGCCTTTGCTTGCTGCAGCATTGGTGCTTTATGGTAACACATTCTGCATGGATTGGTTGCATGGCAACATGTGCAAATGGCTTGAGATACCTATGAGGTCCATAAATTACCATATAGCATATATTCAACACAAAAAACAGCGACAATTTGTTGTTGGCAAAGGACAGCTGGACATATGAAGGGCCCTGTTACCTTCAGTAAAGTAAAGGTAAAGGGATCCCTCACCATTAGGTCCAGTTGTAGCCGACTCTGGGGTTGCGGCGCTCATCTCGCTTTACTGGCCAAGGGAGCCGGCGTACAGCTTCTGAGTCATGTGACCAGTATCACTAAGCTGCTTCTAGCAAACCAGAGCAGCTCATGGAAACACCATTTACCTTCCCGCCAGGTACTTTGACATGCTTTCGAACTGCTAGGTTAGCAGGAGCAGCGACCAAGCAACGGGAGCTCACCCCATTGCGGGGATTCGAACTGCCGACCTTCTGATCGGCAAGTCCTAGGCTCTGTGGTTTAACCCACAACGCCACCTGTGTCCCACATTACCTTCAGTAGCTGAAGGTAAATCAAACCTAAATCTGGCCCTGGATGTACCAATCTCCTTAAGGTGGTACTTGAGAATTCCTGGTATTATGAAGAGGCAATGCAATGACTTGTCTGTTTGGAGGTAAAAGTAGGAAAATTTCTTTTTTTATATATAATATTTTTTATTAATTTTCAGCAAAAGAAAAATAGATAAACATTTCCACTTTACAAATTTTCTCCTTTTTTGGACTTCCATCAGCCATGGAAGTCCAAAAGTAGGGAAATTTCAGCTGTTGCTCAGACTCTCAGTACCAAGTAGATGGTGGCAGCCAGGATTGGCTGAAATCTCCCCTTTTTTCATTCATGTTACAACGTCACCTGAGATGTTTCTGCACATGCAGAGGGAGCGTTCCCGATAATCAACTGACGAGCCACAATTCAATAAGGAGCCTTTGGTGGGGAACATGAAAGCATTGATCGCTGCTGAGGCTCCAATGACATTTCAAAAACCAAAACATGGCTAATACAGGTGTCACGTTTCAGGCTCACTGAGCAAATCTGCCTCTGAATGTGCCCCTTTGCTCTCCACTTGCGTTGCACTGAATTAGTTCTTCCATCTCCACTCTTGTTTAAATGTGAATAAACCACGGAATGAAATATTCCTCATCCTCATCTCATGACAGAGGCCAGTGAGGAAACCTCTCATTTCGCGTCAGGCAAGGCCCCTGCTAGTTCAGAATGGCCTCACAAGTTGGCCACCTTTGCTCAATTCTATCAGGGCATGGACACCATTTCCTTATTGTTGTTGGCGTCCGTCTGGCTCAAGAGACAATGGAGTCCTACCCTCCAGAGCAGGAGAAAACAAGCTTGTTCCCTCTTCCATGTGACAGCCCTTGAGATATTTGAAGATGGCTATCAATGTCTCCTCTCAGTCCCCTCTTTTCCAGGCTGAAATGTCAGGTGTGCATGCAGGAGCCAGGCCCTGTGACCAATAGGACATGACAGGACTGGGACCTTCCTAAGTTTGTTCTGAAGAGACAAGGTGCTCACCTGGTGGCAAGAGCTGGGAAGGCATATAAGGTCAGCATTTCCCTTTGGCTCTTTGCCACAGCAGCACGCTTCCTGCCTTGCTGCGTTTGGCTTATTGCTTCTTGGTCCTCGGACCTTGGCTTCTTGACTCCCTGCTTCTTGATCCTCAGACCCTTGACTTCTTGACTCCTTGCTTCTTGATCCTTGGACCCCTGACTTCGTGACTCCTTGCTTCCTCACCCTCGGACCCTTGGCTTCCTGACTCCTGGCTTCTGGACCCCCGTCCCTGCTCCCACCCCACCATATTGCCCCTGGTCCTGATGTCCCCTGTCAGAACTTCGATCGCCTGTGAACCAGACCGTGGCATGAACATACCCAGCTCCTTCAGCCGTTCCTCATTAGGCTTGGTTTCCAGACCCTTGAACGTCTTGGTCGTCCTCCTCTGCACACTTTCCAGCTTGTCAACATCCTCCTTAAATTGTGCTGCCCAGAACTGGACACAGTATTCCAGGTGGGGTCTGAAAGGGGGCCTACGAGGCACCATCCAACTGTCTTAGGGAATCCACTCTGGGTTTGTGTAGGGTTTAATCCTTAGCCTTTTCTTCTCCTGAAGATATCCTGCAAGGCAGCAGAGGTTTAGGACTGGGATTTCCTTATTGACTTGCTAGATTTATACATAAATCAGCCTTCTCATATTTATTTGTCTCTCCCAAAAGGCTGTAATCACATGGCAAGTTCCTGCAGGCAAAACCCCAAACAGAGAAAGTGTGTGCGCTCAAAGTTCTCCCACAAAGCGTGCTTGCTATGACAAATACCACTTAATCTCCCATCTTATAGTATAATTGCCAGAAACTTTTAAAAATGATGACCTATTATTTGAACAATAATTTTGAGTGAATCGGTGCACTGGGTTAGCTGTCATCTTTTCACTGCCAGCGCTAAAGTGAAAAGAAAAGAATGACCACAAAGTGGGGAGGGAGGCCAGGATGCCTCGCAGGAGACGAAGGAAGTGATTTTCTGGTGAAGAAAAGCTTTGGGATGGCATAACAGCAACTGTTAAAAGACAGATTTGCATGGAAATAGAACAAAGCAAGAAGTATCAAGTTAAATTAAATCTCAATGAGGCAATGACAAGTCAACTGGTTGAAACAGCTTAAGCGCAAAAAATAAGAAAAGCTCCAGGTGCAGGGATAAAAGAGAAGGTTGGTGTTGTTGTTGTTTTAAAAAAATGTCTTATGTGAAATTATATATAGAATCTCAAAACACCTCTAAATATCAGCAGTGCCAAACATTGACATAGCAGATCTGTTGGATGCTAAAACTGGGTGATATTAATTGCTATGAAGGGTGGTCGTGGTGGGGAAATAAACAACAATTTTGGATTTGCATGGTGTGTGGTACTGTGTAAGGGAGCGATGGTGGTGACAGGGGTTGTTTTAATTTCCTTTGCCCATAGCTGTCAACTGTTCCCTTTTTTTAAGGGAAATTCCCTTATTCCGAATAGGATTCCTCACAAGAAAAGGGATAAGTTGACAGCTATGTTTGCCACTCCAGCCCACAACATTTCTCCCTTCAAATTTGCCGGCACTGTGATTCTTAAAGTTCATACAAGGTGTGTGTAGCTTGATGGTTTGTAGAGTTTTACAACAGAAGTCATTGCACTCGATGTGCTTATTGCACACAAACTCTGCTGGGGGGTTTTCCGGAAATAAACTAGAGCAGTTAAGCATTTGTATGGACCAAGTTAGTTCAATAGTTGTGGGTGCTAAGAGAAAGGGCTCAATATAAGAAGATCAGAAGAGTGTGGCTGGAGATTCATCCAGTCAACCCATAGGCATCGCAAGGTGGGTGCGGTGGGTGCAGTTCGCCCTGGGTGCCACCCCTGGGGTGGGCATCTTCTCCCCCCAAAAAGCTGAACAACTTTGGGTCCTCAAAAAAAGCTCAACAGATTTTGCTCTGCAAAAGAAAATGAAATATAGTCAAACCATTTTTGCCGGCCAAAAATAATAATTTCAATGTGGGCGGCGGGGTGTGACAATAAATTTTTCGTACCGGATACCACCTGTAATGTGTATGGGTTGCTCGTGCGTAAGTTGCCGCCTCTCCAGGCTTTGTTGCCTTGCTAAACCTTTCAGTCTGGGCAGCCCTTCACTTCATGGCTGCCTCAGTTGCTAGCATAGCAGAATCCGTCAGTGGGCGTTTCTTAAATCTTTTCCAACATAAAAGTTGTTTGACACCCAGTCTCCTCCTACTCTCTCTGCGCGGAAGTCTTCTGCGCAGGGTGGGCGTGGGTAGCGGAGGACCCGTGCTCTCCCCGCTGGTGTCCGGTGAAGAGTCCTGGAGCCCTCTCGCCGATTCCCCCATCAGCCCCTCTATATCCCTGGTGTTGCGCTGATTTGCTTCCCCATCTGCGGAGCTGCCTCTCTCCCTGCTGGGAGAGGCTCCAGCATCATTTGAGAGCCTTCCCTCCGCCTCTAGCTCCGATGTCAGTTCCCTGACACCACCTGACCTTTCTATGCCACTGAGTCAACCACCCAGCTCCCTATGGTGGGGGAGGGGAGAGAAGATGCTTCTGAGAAGTCTACAAATCTGCACTGAGGAGGTAGGTCAGCTTATCGGTTCTGGATGAGATTCCTCTTCCTCTGAAGGAGTTGGTGTCCCTCAGAGGCCAGGAGGGCCTTTGACCAGCTTGGGTTGGTAAAACAGCTCAGGCTGTTCCTGTGGCAGCTTGGACCCTGCAGTCCTGGCTCCGCAAGTGCGGCTTTCTCCTGATTGAAGTGCAGAGTGTTTGAGGATCGGGACATTCACAGGGAAACCAAAATGCACTAGGTAGAAATTGGGACCTTTTACACTCCAGGCAAGTGCTCCATCAGTGTTCTACCAGTAAGCTCCATTGAATACTATGGGACTTGGGACATGCTTTCACATGTGGTGGGATTGTAAAATCATAAAGAAATATTGGGAAATGTTTTATAACAAAATGAAGATGATGTTTAAAATAACCCTTGTTTAAAAAAAACCCAGAAGCTTTCCTATTAGGTACTACAAGAATGGACCTACCAAAATCACAAAAGAATCTATTTATGAATGCAACTGCAGTCGCGCGGACATTATTAGAACAACATTGGAAAGAAGAAGGTGTCCCAACCAAAGAAGACTGGCAAGTTAAATTAATGGAATATATTGAAATGGCAAAACTGACAATGAAACTAGGAGGAAGAGATAACAACGAATCAAGGGAGAATGGAAGATGTTTACTGCATATATACTGAAGCAATGTGAACAGGTTAATACATTAGCAGAGTTTTAAAACTACTTGTAATTTTGTTATGAATAGATAATAGGTGATGTAAACATGTTACAAATTTAACAATGGACATGCAATGTCTCGACAAACAATTGAACCAAGGAAGGGATTAGAGGGAAGTCAATCTGCTATGTATTTATTTTGTTTTGTATTGCTTTTTTTAATTGTAAAATTAGGAAACTGTTATTTTAAAAAAGAATACTATGGGACTTAATATTAATCACCTTGGTTTTGGCGGAAAGGGAACCTTTCTCTGTTCTGCTTCAGGCAGCAAAAAGTATTGGGCTCACCATGCCTTGACTGGGAAGACATTCCTATGTTTGTACACCTTGAAGATAAAAATCAAATTATTATCCTGCGACACAAAATAGTCAGCTTTTCTTTGGAAGGCTCCTGAGCGAACCTTCCTCTTTGAAAACGAATCGCTGGGTGTGTTGAATCACAGCTTCCCAGACGAAAGTGGTAGGATTTCATTTCTGGCCATTAATTTGATCCTCCTCAGTTGAAACGGCAACACGATAACGTCACGTCAACTTGTTTGTGATGGCTTCTACCATAACAGTGTGGCCTGTCTCACTTGGGGGGTCTGTCACAAGGGATTCCCCCCCCCTTCCCGCTCGCTACTTATGAAAGCCAAGCCTCCACATTCTTACAAGCAACAGAGACTTGATAAGCACACTTCCAAGTCCTGCTCCCCTCCTGCTCAGCCAGCCGTGCTAATATGGGGCAGCTTTTAAATGCTGGAGAGCATGTCATCTGCCCCCCTCCCAAAACATGTCTGCCCCCCTCCCAAGCCACTCCATACGTCTAAGGCCAGCTCTCAGAGTGAGCCCTGAAAGATGATGATGCGTGGAAGGAAGCTACACAACAGACAACAACAGGAAAACTCTGGGCTGGTGGTTGCTGTTTTCAGATGCCGCCCTTGGATTAATACCATTTTTAAAAATAAAAAGCCCCCCGTTTGTATGAAGCCCAGGAACCGAGATCAAGCTCCTAGGGCCTTCTGGCAGTTCCCTCATTGCAAGAAGTGAGGTTACAGGCACTGACGGAGGAAGAGGAGTGCGGGGGGAGCGCACCACCCCCGGCAGTGCGAGCCTGGTGGGGTGCCATCGCGGATGGCCTCCCACCCATGCAGGGTGCCATGCCCCCCCCAGGCAACACCCCACACCGCTGGGACGCGTGCCAGCCCTGCCCCCACTTGCTCTCCGCCCCTCGGTGCCAGAGCATGAAGCTCCATCACTGGTTACAGGGAACCAAGCAGAGGGCCTTCTTGGTGGTGGCGCCCGCCCTGTGGAACGCCCTCCCCTCAGATGTCAAGGAAATAAACAACCAGCCGACTTTCAGAAGACATCTGAAGGCAGCCCTGTATCAGGAGGTTCTTAATGTTTGAAGTCGAATTGTGTTTTTAATGTTTCATTGGGAGCCGCTCAGAGCGGCTGGGGAAACCCAGTCAGATGGATGGCATATAAATATTATTCTTGTTGTTGTTGTTAAGAAATTAGAGATCTGTGGCCCAAATTAAGCCGGAGGTGGCCTGAGAGGCAACCACATTTGAAAGTTTGATACTCCCATTGGCCTCATGTGGAAAGCTGAGCAGAGAAATTACCCTTATCCTGGAATCCCCAATGTGGCCCCTGTGGGCACAGAGACACCCTCAGACAGGCCTTTGGTGCCCATGAAGACTCCCTGTCGTCGTCATCATCATCATCATCATCATCATCATCATCATTATTATTATTATTATTATTATTATTATTATTATTATTATTATTATTATTGGAGGCTTCTTTGGTTGGGAAGGTTGCTCTGGGGGAAGGTTGCATCACCTCCTTTTTCAGATGGTGTTTGTTAAAGTCAGTGCTCTGCTAGTTTGGGGCACTTCTAAGCATTGTCAGCCCCCCCCCCCGTGAAATTGGTATTTTGTGGTGCCCATGGCTGTTTTTCAGGCTTCCTCCCTGGGTCCTGAAACACGAGAGACCCATATATGTTACTGATCTGGAAACGGCAATAAAAGCAGACAGCTCCTTCAGTCAATAGGCCTCGCCAGCAAGCGTTCTTCGCTGACATCCAAAGATCATACACGTTTCAAGTCACATTTCATTGTGGTTTCATAATTATCTGAATTGGCTCTTGGTTTCTAAGGGCACAGCTCAGTCCTGCCTTTCCTTTGGGCTTGTGGAAAGTGTTCCGCCTTTTAAAAGAAGCATTTTAAGCCACTAGATATGCATTTATTCACATCTAAAATAATATTTCACCTTCAATATTTCACCTTGGGATTGGGTTGGAAGGTGATATATTGCTAATATCAGAGGTGTTAGCCAAGGAGTATCCTCTCCCCATACATACTAGGGGGGTGGTGTAGAATCAGGTTTTTCCCTCCAGAGTTTGCTGCAGGATGGAAAAATGTACATGTGTTTTCAAGACACGGGAGACTGTTTTCCAACTTTAAAAAAAAAACAAAAAAAAACAAACCTTCCACCTGAGAATTTGCCATGCACTTATTGGCTACCCCATTGCAACCAAGGATGTTAAAGGGTTGTCCTGGTTTGTCCTACAGAATGGCTGGGACCACGGGGAAATTCTTAATCACTTCAGGAGCTGAAAAGTGAGGATGAAGAAGCCGTGTCTGCGATTTGTATCCGCGTACGGCTGCAACAGCCTGTGGACATAAGACATTTAAAAGACCTGCCAACATGGAAGCCAGATTTTCCTTTGTCTTGAATGTGACGCACTAAGGTTTATCCTTGTGTGGAGAATCGAAAGTGGTGTTTTTGAGGAGGAAACAGACATGCCCGAGTTGAATTCGCAGAATCATGCCCAACATCAAAATAACCAGGTGAGCCAAAAGGAACAGCCGATTCCTCTAGACAATCATCTTCAGGAATCTGAGCACTCTGTAAATCCATTGGAAGAGGGTTTTCTAAGCTCCTTCAGGAATCTCCCTCAGGAAGAGCAACAGACATCAAGAGGCTTGATCGTATGAGCCAGACATTGAAGAATTGGAGGTAGAGCCTGACAATAGACCCAATGGCCATAACAGAATGATAACTATAGAACCACCAGAGTACTGGACAAAGATGAGATACTTAGAGGAGGAGGAGTCAGGAACTACGCCCAAGGAATCCCTGCTGGTGAGAAATTTGCAAAGAAAAGGCCCAGTGAACACAAACGTGAGTACTTTATGTACGACGACTGAAATAATCAAACATCTGGATCATCCCACTAACACTAGCAATACCCTGTTGCCTCAAACCTGGTAAACTCCGAGAGTACATTGGCCAGCAACTGACTAAGAGTAAATCACTGTAAAACAATTAAACTTCTCTCATGGAATGTAACAGGGTGGCCGAACAAGATCCAAGACAGTGATTTCTGTTTCTATCTACAAACGCATGATATCAAGTGGTGTTTTGGGTTTTGGATTACAACAGGAAAGCAAGAAGAAGAAATATTTAAACTATTTCACACAGACCTAACCCGCCTGCTAAATTAATGGATGGATTATATGAATACGAGCAAAAGTGGAATGGACCAGTGGCTGCCAAAATAAATGAAGGATTAACATCGGAAATGCTTTATTTGGACCATTTATTAATTAAGAAATGCAGTAATTATATTAGATCATTACTCCCCGAACTTTAGAGCATGGGAAGTCACCCAAAAGATATATAATTTGGCATTGTATAATTGGCTTTTTTAGGATTGTATGATAATTTGGAATGTTTTATTGTGGCTTTTATTGGATTGTTAAAATGAAAATTTAATAAAACATTATTAAAATAAAAGACCTGCTAATATATACTTCAGTTCCATTTGCTCCGGTTTTGAGGTCTCTGAGGAAACCTTGTCCTCCTGATTATTTAAAACATGGATTCTGCTCTGTGGCACTTCTAGTTTCAACCGCAACATTTATAGCAAAAACAGAGCAAGATACTTTCTTTTTCCTTTTTTTATAAAAAAAATCCAAACACAAAACTTCCATTTCCAAAAACATGCTGAGAATCAATGCCAAAGATTTCGGGCCGGCAAATCAGCAATTAACCAGATAGATTTGACTGAGTGTCTCGGGCTCCGTTCATTTGCATACAGTCTTCAGGGGATTCCTGTCATTGGTAGCTCCCAGACCCTCAGATTCAGGAGCGTCAGGCTAATAAAGTGGAACCGTTATTTTTCCTTGGGGGGGGGAATGGAGAGGGGGGAAATTGAGAAGTGAGACCGCAACTGCGTAACAGAAATATGATTGAGGGATTTGGTGTGGAAGAAAAAAGTTGGTATGAAGATGGAGAATGGGGGCACGTTTTGTTTCTGTTTTATGAAATAACACCGTTTTCTCGTTTTAAATTTGCTTTCGCTAGGAACAGCTGCTTCCAGGTCAGATATCAATGGCATTTGGAAACCAGCCCTAATGAAGTGAGCATGCAGCTACTATTAACATTAATTTTATTTTCATGCTCTTGGAGCCCAGCGTATAAAGAATTGTTTAAGCAGGCACAGCAGGGTCTGTTAAAAAGTTGGTTTCGAGCACCAGCCATAGCAGGGTTTTTAAAAATATATATATTTTGAATAGCATTTATTATTTTATTTCATCTATGCATATACTGCTTGATACCAATATAGTCTCCAAGCAGTTTGCAAAAATAAGAAAAGCAATAGGTTGTCTTCAAGAGAGTCGTTCTGTTTGTGCAAGGACTTCTGCTTGTGCAACAGAACGTCCCCTTATTCTTCTTCCTGCCTTCCCAAATTGGATAATGAGGCTTGGGGACAGATTTGGGGACAGATTTTAGAGAGAGAGGGGAAGATTCATTTTGCGAGCAGGAGTCCTTGCAGGGAGATTATGACCTCCCTGGATTCAACCGCATATAACAATACAACTGGAAAACTACAATACCAAATAAAAATAATGAAGTCCCATACACCTGCAAGCAAACCACCATAGCACTTAATAATAATAATAATAATAATAATAATAATAATAATAATAATAATGGTTTTTTTATTAAGGTTTTCTTGGGTAGCAATAGAACACGCAGAGTCTCTGTTTTCAAGTCATGGAATAATTCAAACTAATCAGTCCTATTCAGAGTGGTCCAGCTCTCACTTCCATACATCACTACTGGGAAAACCATAGCTTTAACCATAGCTTTAAAGAAGGCTGATCGCCGAAGAATTGATGCTTTTGAATTATGGTGCTGGAGGAGACTCTTGAGAGTCCCATGGGCTGCAAGAAGATCAAACCTCTCCATTCTGGAGGAAATCAGCCCTGAGTGCTCACTGGAAGGACAGATCCTGAAGCTGAGGCTCCAAGACTTTGGCCACCTCATGAGAAGAGAAGACTCCCTGGAAAAGACCCTGATGTTGGGAAAGATGGAGGGCACAAGGAGAAGGGGATGACAGAGGACAAGATGGTTGGACAGTGTTCTCGAAGCTACCAGCATGAGTTTGACCAAACTGTGGGAGGCAGTGGAAGACAGGAGTGCCTGGCAGTGTGCATCCATGAAAATAAACAAGGCATCCCAGTCAGAGATAATAGAGCCTTTTGCAGCACAACCGAAAGTTTGCTCAAAAGAGGCTCATTGAGTTTGGGCGTTCGCACCCAAATAAATGTGCATAGGATCACAGCAGTTTTTAGACAACTGGCTGGCAGCAACCCAGCATTTGCAAAATGTCATATTTTGCATGGCTTTGTAAGACTTGCTGCTGATTGAAGAATTAGACATTTTATAAAGGATCCATTTGTCTAGACAATTAAATTACCAGAAAATGGTCAGTCTTCCTTCATTTTGTCCGGCTATTGCATTCAGGTTATGTTACCTACCAGATTAAATTTCAGTGTATTTTAAAACTTTCTTTTTCTTTTTCTTTTTTCAAGCAGCGGCTTTTAGGTAACAAGCAAAACAAATAGCAAAGGCAGCTCTTTTCCTATAATATTCTCGAGTCGCCGCTGCCTGAGCCAAGAACTGAAGGTAGGGCAAAGTAACAAAGTGCGCAGTGCCATCTTGTGGTTTCTAACAAGAATTCTCATTTGCTAACTAAAAGAAGAGAGATGGATGGGCTGGTTTTTGCTCATGCCTTTCTACTAATTCGAAATGTTGTTCCGGGTAAACCCCGGACTGGCAGACACCAGATATAAATAAGTCCATTTCACAGCAGATTTATCTCAGAAAATACAACCAGCAGGTTATTCAGCAGGCTGCAAGAATGCCATCGTTTGTGCATCTCCATGTACAAGGTCTGAATATGAATGTTCAAGGTCTCATGTACAAGGTGAAAGTGTACAAGGTCTCGGCTCAGCTCTAGTTCAGAAGGTACTTTTCAGGGCAGTCTTGGGCTCACAAGAGTTACAAGCCCACAAAACAGCAAGCAGCCATGCTGCTTCTCTTTATCTGCACACAGTGGTGTAGCATGGGTTGCCAGTGCCCGGGGCTGCTCGGGGAGAGAGGTGTTGACATTTTGTACCCCATACAATTCTGCACCCAGGGCAACCGCCCCTGTGCCCCCCGTGCTATGCCACTGGCTGCACACTTCAGAGGCTGAGGGAACCTTTGGTTGGGTTGGGGGGGGGTAGATGGTTGGCTCAGTGTATGCCATTCAGAGTGGCTGAGGCAACCTAGTCAGATGGGTGGGAGGAGGAGGAGAAGGAGAAGGAGACTAAATGATGATGTTAGATTTACAAAGGACACATGGCACCTAGCAAACCTATTGCTTTGGTGGAAAACGTGCATTGATGACCAACACAATCTAGTGAATGCAGTATTGGTTTATGGACTTACAAGGAAAATGTGTGGATTCTTGCTTTGCTGTGGAGCTCAAAGAGAGGATTTGAGCAATTCACAGTTCCTTCCTTCCTTCCTTCCCAATTCACAATTTCCCAGTCTCAATACCCCATCCTTAGCATGGGGCTTTCATATAGAAGTGAGGATGAACATGGAAATGGACTGTTGTTTATAAGCTAGGCCTGCATCCCCTGGTACTGAGACAGGTCGATCTTGTTTGTTTCACTGCTTTTTCTGGTCAAAAGGTTTTGGAGGTTTTTGAAGCACAGAACCCTGCAAAACCTATTTAACCAAGACTGAAAGTTGAATGTGTGAGTGTCTACAGCATGGAGGGATGGAAGGCATTTTTTCCACATCAACCTTGGCACGTAAATGTGTCTCATTGTTATAGCCCCTGAAGCTGCTGAGCTTGGCTAGAGGAGCTGCCATTTCTCTCAGGTAATGCCTCAAATGCACTTTCTCGCTCCCGTCATGACTCCGTGTCATTCATTATGTTGGGCTCCCAGAGCTGGCAGTCTCCAGAAGGCAGACGTGATTTAGAGTCATCGCTCCCTTGCACAGTCTGTGCCAGAAGAAAAATGTTAACACTTGTAATGCCACACGACTGAATCCTTTAAGGAGGGAAATGGCAGCGTCGGAAGAGGAAGCAGGTCAATAACTGCTAGATTAAAATAAAGACACATGAGCTAATGGCAATCAAGGCAAAAAAAGAACTAAATCGGCTTCTATAGGGTTCTCTCATCCCTGAGAAACCTTGAACTCGATGCTTTTTTTTCCATTCAAGCAACTCTTCAGATTAGTATAGCCACTTCTGATTTATGAACCAAGTCCACATCCCTCCCAAATGATGTGTGCAAGTGTGCAAATAGCCTCTCTTAAGTATGCTAAGCCCGACTCCCTCATCAGCATTTTAGTGTAAATTCCTTCTAAAAATGCACATTTTAATATGCATTTTGCCTTGTGGGAGCAATTTTGCAAAGCAATTTCCCCCTAACATAATGCATTTCTGCATGTTATCTTCACTAATATATATGCATGTTTATGCCCACTTTACTCTAGTATATGTGTTTCGGTAAGGGACGTGGGTGGTGCTGTGGGTTAAACCGCAGAGCCTCTTGGGCTTGCCGATCAGAAGGTTGGCGGTTCAAATCCCCGCCACGGGGTGAGCTCCCGTTGCTCGGTCCCTGCTCCTGCCAACCTAGCAGTTCAAAAACACGTCAAAGTGCAAGTAGATAAATAGGTACCACTCTGGCGGGAAGGTAAATGGTGTTTCTGTGCACTGCTCTGGTTCGCCAGAACCAGAACCATTCTGACGACATGACCCAGAAGCTATATGCCGGCTCCTTTGGCCAATAAAGCGAGATGAGTGCACAACCCCAGAGTCAGACACAACTGGACCTAATGGTCAAGGGCCCCTTTACCTTTACCTACGGTATGTGTTTCAGTAACATGCATTGTAAAATCTGGAGAAATGGGAATTTCAGAGGATGGCTGTGTTTCTGTCTGCATATTGTTTCAGAAAACAATAGGCAGTTAGTAGGTTTGCCTATAAATCCAAACTGAATTGAATATCTCCCCCATCCTTATTCAGAAGGAAGCAGCACCCAGGTAAGGATGAAGGGAGAATTTTGTTTAGTTTCCATTTTAATGAAAACTTGCCCACTTCACAATCCTCTAATCAGGAAAGAAAGCAAAACACACCTTTCTAACTTACATTTCTTTGAATTTTGCACTTCATTTTCTTCCACCCCTGCCTTGACCAGAGTACAAATATGGACATTAGGGGAAAGTACACGTAAACAGGTTGTATTCGTGGAAAACAACACACAAAATGCAGTATGAAATGGGCTTCAGATGTGCCTATCTGTCACGGGTGCTTTAGCTGAGATTCCTGTATTGCAGGATGGGGCTAGATGACCCCGGGGGGGGGGGTCTCTTCCAACTCTATTATTTTACAATACAGTGGTACCTTGGGTTACATACGCTTCAGGTTACATACACTTCAGGTTACAGACTCTGTTAACCCAGAATAATGCTTCAGGTTAAGAACTTTGCTTCAGGATAAGAACAGAAATCGTGCTCCGGTGGCGTGGCAGCAGCAGGAGGCTCCATTAGCTAAAGTGGTGCTTCAGGTTAAGAACAGTTTCAGGTTAAGAACGGACCTCCAGAACGAATTAAGTACTTAACCCGAGTTACCACTGTATTAGCCAAAATTGCATATGAAAGCACACCATAAATTATCTCTATGCACCAGGTCTGGAAACAGAGTCCTGGAAGGGTTACACACGTGAAATGGATGTTTACATGTTTGGGAAACGACAAAGGTGCTGATTGCAAGGAAACAAAGAAAGGCCAGCTATGAAAATGGATTAAAATTACTAGAAGGATGAGAAGGTGATTAAAGAAGAAGAATGAAGGTGAAACATCAGGAAGCAATGGACATACGTTTGTAACAGGAGCGGGAAAACTAATAATTTTTTTAAAAAAAAATGCATTAAATTTAAATAATTTAGATTGCTTTGTTAAAATTTGGAACACACACACAGAAAGAGAGAGAGAAAGCACATATATTAGGGAAGTGAAAATGTGCGGAAATTTTCCTGCGGGCATTTTTTTTAAAATGAAAACCGATGTAGAAGTAGAGTGAACTGAACATAAGATTGGGAAAGCAAGAAGTGAGGGGAACCAAAATTCACAGATTTTCCCAGCCCTGCCTTCAGAGAAGCACCCATCGGATTGCAGCTTTAGTGAGGCACATGGCAAGCAAGCTCAACTTAGGCTGCAGTCTAAGTTGCGAACCATTAGGTAAGTCCCACTGGATGAAAAGGGGCTTCCTTCTGAATAGACATGCCTAGGGCTGTTCTTTCGAAGACTCTGCCAGAAGACCAGCTATGGGTGTTGTTAGGGTTCCAAGGGGTTGCTCGAGAGCAAGCAGGCAAATGCCTCCCTGGTCGGCTGTGAAGCCTTGCTTTTGATGCCAAAATAAACTTTCTCTGTGCAGAGCGCCACTCTCCCATGACTGGCTCATTCACTGGCAGAATCTGTGAGTGGGCGGTCCTTAAACCTTCCCCAGTAGAGTAGTTTCTTGACGCCCAATCTGCGCTTCCCCTCTCGGAGCTGAAGCCTACTGCGCAAGGAGGGCGTGGGTAACGGAGGACCTCTCTCCTCCCCGCTTTGCCCAGGTAAGGTGTCCTGGCACCGCCTCGCCTTCTCCGAGCCCTGAAGCTCCTCTCCACTGGAGCCGTGGTTACTCTCCTCCGCTGAGGAGGAGCTGCTTCCCACAATCTTTGGGGCCTGTCTGTAATCCATCCATCTTTTCCCCTCTCGCCCCTGAGCCAGTGGCAGTTCCCTGACAGGTGTAAAGCGCTGTTTGCTAACCTGGTGATCTCCAGATGTTCTGAATGTCCGTTCCCATCAACTTTAATGTTACCCATTGTCAGAGCTGCCCGAGGTCCCAGCTCACAAAGGACCAACGCCGGTTCGTTGTTATATACAAAAGTCTTTATTGAAGTTCAGTTTCGCTTTCACAGCCGCAGCGTGCAGCTCTACGTCTGAAACTCTAGACCGCTGAAGCTCCGTCTGAATCTCCTCCCCCCAGACACCAGATTAAGACTCTAGCCTTGCTCCACCTCTTCCTTTGCTCTTTCCTCCTCTGGGTCCGCCTGTCAGCTGGGGTCTCACCCTTCCTAGACTCTTCTGACGCTGAGTCCCCTGAGTCTTCCCCCTGCCTCCGGTGGGCTTTAGGACCTGGTTCCCAATCCGGGTTTTCTGCTGTCCCGCGCGCCTGTACATTTGAACTTGGTGCGCGCGCCCAGCCGGCAACCTTCCTCCTGACCGTTACACTGCTCCTGTCACTGCTTCCCCCCTTCGGGGGGGCTAGCTGGACCTGACCTCCCCTCCGTTCCCCCACTCTCCGATAGAGGCGTGGTCAGCCCTGACTCATCTTCTCTCCCTGCTGGAGGAGACGCTGGCCCTGACACATGGGACTCCTCCCCCCCACTACGCTCTGGTGGGGAAGCTGGTCCTGATCTCCCGCTGCTGCTTTGGGAGTCCCCGCTGGCCCCTTGTTTCTGGTGCGTCCCCCCTGGGGCCCCCCTTGCCCTGACCATCGGCGCCTCCTTCTGGGAAACTTCTGATTCGCTGGAGAAGCTCATGGAATCTTTCGGGTCACTGTCATACTCCCCTACGCTGCCCTCAGATCCTTCCCCTTCGCTCTCCATTTCCTCTCTCCCCTGTGCCTCTGTTCCTGAGCCCCTGACACCCATGCTAACTGGAGCTCATGGGAAATGTACTAACTGGAGCTCATGGGAAACTGGAGCTCATGGGAAATGAGCTCATGGTTGGGTTAATCTGGTGCAAGAAATTGTTGGGATTCACAGGATGCTGTGTAAGTAAGCCTGCAGGCTTCAGTTTGCAACAGGCTGATGCAATACTCTCTGTGGAATGACTCAGCAGTAATGTGATTGGCTGTCACCGGTTTAAAAGTAAAGCCTGTCCAATAGTAAGTGTGGTGGTGTGGTGTAGATGAGTGTGGAGTCTTCTTTTGCCTCAAGGTGCAGGTACTCTGTCTGATTATATGAACTGCTTCTGTAGATATTTGTATATATTTAGCTCACAATAATAAATACTTGCACTAAAGAACCTGGGACTCTGAGCATTCTGCTAAAAGCGCCGCGAGGAATTCGAGACAGAAATCCCCTCACTGGCCATGGCTGGTTTTCTTGTAGTTCTTCTTTTCTTTACCCAGCGCAGAGGCTGAATCTCCACCTCACATCTCTTAGGCTGTTAACTTAAGACGTACAGTGGCACTTTGGTTCTCAAACTTAATCCGTTCCGGAAGTCCGTTCGAAAACCAAAGCCTTCCAAAACCAAGGCACGCTTTCCAATAAAAAGTAATGCAAAATGGATTCATCCATTCCAGACTTTTAAAAAGTACAATTTAACATGAATTTTACTATCTAAAGAGACCACTGATCCATAAAATGAAAGCAATAGACAATGTACTGCAGTCACACAATCAATCAATCCATCCATCCATCACTAGCTGAACAGACACAAAAACGCCTCAAAAACAAAAACGCAAAATAAATAGCAAAAACAGACAAACCTCAGCGTAGAAGGGAGACACTCAAATCGGAAGTGCAACACTCAAAACTGGAACAGTTACTTCCGGGTTGGCAGTGTTTGGGTTCCAAGTTGTTTGAGTACCAAGGCGTTTGAGAACCAAGGGACCACTGTACTTGAATCCAGACCAGCAGGCACTGGGGAGAAATGAAATGTGACCCCCTCTGTGCCCTGAGGCCTCCGGCTGTCCTCGGCTGGAGACAGGGCATTGGGCTCAAGAGACCTTTGGTCTGATCTAGCCACGTTGCTCTTGTGTCCATAGGGACTTCCTCCTGATGCTTGCCATTTGTAACTTGATGGTAGCAATAGCTTCCCATTCGCGAAGCAGCTTCAGGCTTTGAAAAATAAAATCTCTCGGCAGCGTGGAAGTAACAAGATTATTACAAAGGGTAGGAGGACACCTTGCTATAAATAATTTTTATTTCCAGATGAATTCTGGAGCACCGTGGCACTAAACAAACCCATCATTACTTTTAGTGCCTGTGCTCAAACATTCGCTGTTTACGACATGTCAGTTTGCTGTTTGGAAACTCCTGCAACGTGAGCTGGAGCAGAGCGGGTGTCATCGTACACTGGGGCAATGGCACTGTGTGGCGTTTGCCCTCCTAGGTGGGTCATAAGGAAAATGTTAAATGAGTGTGAAGTGATTGGCCAGTGGGAAGCCAAGGGGAGGAGTTCGAGTTCGAGTTGTTGGAAAGTCAGTTGGGAGTTGGAGAAGGAAGAGGGAGAATAAGTCTGTTGGTTGGTCGAGTTTTGATATGAGAGAGTGAGAGAAACTGATAGGAGGAGTCAGATAGACAGTTGGGATAATCAATTAGCAGTTATTAGGAAGGTATAGGCCGGTATAGGTGGGACGCAGGTGGTGCTGTGGGTTAAACCACAGAACCTAGGAATTCCCGATCAGACGGTCGGCAGTTCGAATCCCCGCGACGGGGTGAGCTCCCGTTGCTCGGTCCCAGCTCCTGCCCACCTAGCAGTTCGAAAGCACATCAAAGTGCAAGTAGATAAATAGGTACCGCTCCAGCGGGAAGGTAAACGGCGTTTCCGTGCGCTGCTCTGGTTCGCCAGAAGCGGCTTAGTCATGCTGGCCACATGACCCGGAAGCTGTACGCCAGCTCCCTCGGCCAGTAAAGCGAGATGAGCGCCGCAACCCCAGAGTCGGTCATGACTGGACCTGATGGTCAGGGGTCCCTTTACCTTTATAGGCCGGTATAGAAACTAAGGATGAGAAACTGACAAGAAAAATTAACTGAAACCACAAACTTGTTCATGCTTATAAAATAAACTTGATTATTTGTTTTAATGTTAACAACTGTCTGGACTCAGTGTGTACCCGAGGGAAACGGGTTAGTGGCAGTGGGAAAGTGATTATAGTGGTGGCACAGGGATCAATAGACCGTCAAACGTCCGGGGACCCTGTGTGATCGCCACACACTGGCAGATGGGAATATCCATTTCGAACCTAGGGGCAAACCAGATGTGACATTGCAGCATAGCTGCCAACCTTCTTAGCTGTGGATCTGGGACATAAAAGGGTCACAAGTAATAGGAAGAGGGAGCACCTCTCCTCCGCAAGTCTACAGTGCACCAGGCAGCTGTGGGCACAGCTTGCCTGGCCCTTGTCCACCACTGCCAGGCCACAGCTCCATGCCCATGTCAGGCCTGAGAAGAGGAGCGGAAGTGGTGACATCGCTGGGCTCCAGAGCAGCTCCAGTGCCAGGAGTGTCCCTGGAGAGACTTAGCTGGCTCATAATTATCTTTCCAGAGCTTGGTGGGAGTTCTGCAGGGAGAATGTGGGACATTCCCCAACAGAAGTTGGGAATGCTCCTGTGAATCCGGGATATCCCAGTAAAATTGGGGCAGCTGAGGGGTCTACATTACAGCCGTGTGACTCTGTTGGATGTGTGTGTGTACAGTGGTACCTCAGGTTACATAATGCTTCAGGTTACATACGCTTCAGGTTACACACTCCGCTAACCCAGAAATAGTGCTTCAGGTTAAGAACTTTGCTTCAGGATAAGAAGAGAAATCGGGCTCCGGTGGCGCGGTGGCAGCAGGAGGCCCCATTAGCTAAAGTGGTGCTTCAGGTTAAGAACAGTTTCAGGTTAAGAACGGACCTCCGGAATGAATTAAGTACTTAACCTGAGGTACCACTGAATTTATATGCTGAGGATCTGTATCGGAGTGGCTGGGCTTTTTTGTGACAGTTCTCACCGCTTCTTTCACTACCCATGGCAATCATTTTGTGTCAGCACCCAAGGCACTTTCATCAATAGATATTCTACCAAAAAGAGAGAGAAAGCACTGAAAGAGGGCCACAGCTAAAGCCAAGACTGGATAGGAAATCCACATCACACCGGTCTTGAAAGACCTACATTGGCTCCCAGTACGTTTCCGAGCACAATTCAAAGTGTTGGTGTTGACCTTTAAAGCCCTAAACGGCCTCGGCCCAGTATACCTGAAGGAGCGTCTCCACCCCCATCGTTCTGCCCGGACACTGAGGTCCAGCTCCTTCTGGCGGTTCCCTCACTGCAAGAAGTAAGGTTACAGGGAACCAGGCAGAGGGCCTTCTTGGTGGTGGCGTCCGCCCTGTGGAACGCCCTCCCATCAGATGTCAAAGATATAAACAACTACCTGACATTTAGAAGACATCTGAAGGCAGCCCTGTTTAGGGAAGCTTTTAATGTGTGACATTTTAATGTACTTTTAATCTTTGCTGGAAGCTGCCCAGAGTGGCTGGGGAAACCCAGCCAGATGGGTGGGATACAAATAATAAATTATTATTATTATTATTATTATTATTATTATTATTATTATTATTATTATTAACTTATCTCTTTTTCACTCTTTCTTTCTGCCACCCTCCTTTCCACCACATCCTTTCCCCCCTCTCTGACAGCCCTTCCCCCATTTCCCCCTTTCTTACCATGCATGAGGGCAATGTGTGGAGCTATTTTTCTAGAAAAAGAGGTGCCAGAACTCACAGTGAACCCTCCTTCTCTTAGAACAGCAATGGTGCCCAAAAGAGAGGTGTCAGAACTGATTTCCTACGAGTTCTGGCTGAAAAAATATGCAGGCCATATGCAGGTTGCCCTCTTCAAATCTAAATTAGTGAGGGTTTTTTTTGTTCCCACAGGAATCTTTTGGCGCAAGCTTGCACCTGGTGAGGACAATGTGGAGTGTGTTCGGTTTCATGGACAGTAGGAGTACCAAACCCCACAGCTTGCAGGCTAGATCTGGCCCACAAAGCCCGTTCCGGTGGCTCTCCAGCCCCTGGCAAAATTGGCCACCTCTTCTCTGTCCCCAAAGGCAGCTCCTCTCCCTCAGAAGGCCTTAAAGGTAAAGGGACCCCTGACCATTAGGTCCAGTCGTGGCCGACTCTCGGGTTGCGGCGCTCATCTTGCTTTATTAGCTAAGGGAGCCTGCGTATAGCTTCCAGGTCATGTGGCCAGCATGACTAAGCTGCTTCGGAAACGCCGTTTACCTTCCCGCCAGAGCGGTAACTATTTATCTACTTGCACTTTGATGTGCTTTCGAACTGCTAGGTTGGCAGGAGCTGGGACCAAGCAACGGGAGCTCACCCTGTCGCCAGGATTCGAATCGCCGACCTTCTGATCGGCAAGTCCTAGGCTCTGTGGTTTAACCCACAGCGCCACCCGCATCCCTATTTTCAGTCCCCAAAAGCAGCTCTTCTCCCTCAGAAGGCCTTACTGACCAGATCAATCCAGAGAAGTTTGTTCGCGCTAAATTCCAGGTGACATTCATATTCATAGTTAGCTAGGTGAAACCCACATCAGTTGTGACCCACTTATTCCTAAGCTCCCCATTAGGGATGATGGACAATGAGGCTGGGAAACCTCCATGTTAAATAAGCACAGAGATTCTGTGGCTGATGCCAAAAAGAGAAATTGCGAACCAGCCCTCGATCATGCAAAAAAAGAAAGAAAAATGGAAAAGGCTGAAGGACTTTTGAGAAGCCTTGAAAGAATCAGGAACATCAATCACTGCCAGCAATGTAGAATAAATGGTATGGCACGGCGATCATAATCAGTGACCTAAAAAGAAGATGTCTGCTAATAATATACCTTAGCCATGAAACAGGCAGCTTGATACAAGGGGATAATTTGAGGAGCCCATGGCAGACAGGATGCCAGTCTAAGCACTTGCAAGGACAGGAGGACGGAAAGCAAAGGAGCCCAAACTGGCTGGTAAGTTTTTGCTTGGATGCCAGGGGGGAAAGTGGCAAGTCGTGTAAAAAGGGTGGGCACTGTTTCTTGCTATGTGATTAAACCTAATTAGAGAGATAAAGTGAAGTTTGGGACCAATATAGCTTCCAGCGGTAGGATGTGAGGCAGCTGCCTTGTTTATTCTGTGTTCAAGCAGAAATATTGCCAGATTTCAGTGAGTCAGACTAAGTGGGGGTTGCGCTGAGACAATACCAAGCCAGCCTCTTGGTAGGAAAGGGAATCGTTTGGAATTTCCCCAGGAATAAAATACAGGGCTTTGACTACTGATAAGGTGCAGTATGTCCAAATGGTGTGTTGATTTCTTGGAAGAAAATGTGTGGACTGTATGCTACCGTTAAAACAACAACAACCCCAAACCAGTTGCTAATGCATAAATAAGGGATCAAGGCCCAGGTCACATCTATAGATAGTAAAGGTCACCTATGAACACAAGTTTTTTACTCATATAAATAAACAACAACAATGACAACATGGCTGCCATAGATCCGGATTTTCCTGGGATTTCAAAGGCGGAATTGACGTCTGGGGAGAATTTCCAAATCTAAGACGAGTCAATCGAAAATTTGCATGTTTGTGTGTGTGTTTTTTTTAATTTAAAAAGCTCAATAACCTTCGGGTTTTCCTTAAAAATGCTCAAAATTTTGGGGGATTTTCTAAAGAAAAAAAGCTCAGCCCTACTGTTTGGCATCTCGTTTGAGCTGCTTCCCATCTTGGGACTTGACAGTCTCTTTATATCCCAGTTTTGCAGGTGCAGGAAAGAGAGTTAGAATGGATTCACCCAGTGCTTTTTTTTTTCTTCTAAAAAATGTTTGGGCATACAGTGGTACCTCAGGTTAAGTACTTAATTCATTCCGGAGTTCCGTTCTTAACCAGAAACTGTTATTAACCTGAAGCACCACTTTAGCTAATGGGGCCTCCTGCTGCCGTCGCGCCGCCAGAGCACAATTTCTGTTCTCACCCTGAAGCAAAGTTCTTAACCTGAGGTAATATTTCTGGGTTAGCAGAGGCTGTAACCTGAAGCGTATGTATCCTGAAGTATCTGTAACCCGAGGTACCACTGTATTCTCATTTTGACTCAAGAAAATCACCATTTTATAGTTCAAATTGGGAAAAATAAATAGAATCATAGAATCATAGAGTTGGAATAGACCACAAGGGCCATCGAGTCCAACCCCCTGCCAAGCAGGAAACACCATCAGAGCACTCCTGACATATGGTTGTCAAGCCTCTGCTTAAAGACCTCCAAAGAAGGAGACTCCACCACACTCCTTGGCAGCAAATTCCACTGTCGAACAGCTCTTACTGTCAGGAAGTTCTTCCTAATCTTTAGGTGGAATCTTCTTTCTTGTAGTTTGGATCCATTGCTCCGTGTCCGCTTCTCTGGAGCAGCAGAAAACAACCTTTCTCCCTCCTCTATGTGACATCCTTTTATATATTTGAACATGGCTATCATATCACCCCTTAACCTCCTCTTCTCCAGGCTAAACATGCCCAGCTCCCTTAGCTGTTCCTCATAAATACATTAAGTGGACAAAAGTACAAAGATTCACAAAATGTTTAGGGGTATGCATACCCATTCATCCCCCCCAGAAAAAAATGCACTGCCTTGACCCATCATGAGATCACTGGGTAAGAGCTATGGCTCAGAGGCAGAGCACACATTTTACACGTAAAAGTTCCTGGGATTGAATCAGGGATGCTAAATGTCAGAAGATTCAGGACTGCTGAAGTACCACGTCACGTGGTGTGTGGTTAAACTATAATCCACACTGACAAGAGGCACTGATGACCAACAACCTGGGCTGCCTTAGAAGAAGATTTGATAAATTCAGGGGGTTTTTTCAGCTGGAACTCGCCGGCACCCGTCAAGTGGGCACCTTTGCCATCCTACGAGAACAAGGGAGGTGGTCGTGGTAAGTTCTGGCGCCTCTTTTCCTAGAAAAATAGCACTGAATAAATCCATGGAGGAACAGGCGATCAATGGTCGGACACTGGCCATATCCAGGGCCGGATTTACGTATAAGCTAAACAAGCTCTATCTTAGGGCCCCACTCTCTTGCCCGCCCCCCAAAAAAATTAAAGGCAAAAAACGTTTCCAAAATATAAGATAAAAAACAAATAAAACAAAACCTACAGACAGCAACAGTGTTTTGCATTGTGTAGGCTCCTGTGATGTAAGTCATGGTCTCTGCCTGCTAGCCTGCTCCCTAAAATATGCTTAAATATGTTTAAATATGTTCCTAAAATATGTTTGCTCCTTTCCATATATAGGGTGCCTACATTCTGCATGGAATGGTTGCAGGGCAACATGTGCAAATGGCTTGAGATACCTATGAGGTCCATAAATTACCATATAGCATATATTCAACACAAAAAACAGCGACCATTTGTTGTTGACAAAGGACAGCTGGACATAGAAAGGGCCCCATTACCTTCAGGAGCTGAGGGCCTCATTCAACCTAAATCCGGCCCTGGCCATATCGTTTATGTTCTGCCTCCGCTATTAGAGACAGTCTGCCTCTCTGAATACTGGGAATCATAGGTACCTCTGCCTTTTCCACTCAAGTTCTCCTTGTGGGCTTCCAGTGGGCATCTGGCTGGCCACTGGGAGAACTGGGCAGGCCTCTGGCTGGATGTAGCAGGGCTCTTCTGCCATGGTATCTCTAGACGAAGATGGACAAGACCCCTAGGAGGACTACTAACATTGACCATAACATCCTTCTGGACCATCGAGAGGTCTACAGTGGTTCCGCTCCTTCCTCCTGGGCCATGTCCAGAAAGTAGTGTTGGGAGATGAGTGTTCAGACCCCTGGGCTCTCACTTGTGGGGTGCCTCAGGGTTCCGTCCTCTCCCCCATTGGCTCCCAGTATGTTTCTGAGCACAATTCAAAGTGTTGGTGTTGACCTTTAAAGCCCTAAACGGCCTCAGTCCTGTATACCTGAAGGAGCGTCTCCACCCCCATCGTTCAGCCCGGACACTTAGATCCAGCGCCGAGGACCTTCTGGCGGTTCCCTCATTCCGAGAAGTAAGGTTGCAGGGAACCAGGCAGAGGGCCTTCTTGGTAGTGGCGCCCACCCTGTGGAACACCCTCCCTTCAGATGTGAAGGAAATAAGCAGCTATCCTATCTTTAAAAGACATCTGAAGGCAGACCTGTTCAGGGAAGTTTTTAATATTTAATGCTGTATTGTTTTTAACACTTGATTGGGAGCCGCCCGGAGTGGCTGGGTAAACTCAGCCAGATGGGTGGGGTATAAATAATAAATTATTATTATTATACTAGCACCGCTGTGGACAATACTGAGCTAGACAGACAATTGGACTAACCTGGTGCAGGACAAGTTCTTATTTCTTTGTTCCTAAACCCTTCTGGAAAGCAGACATCTCCCCGTGCACACATCTTTCAAAATATTAAAATTTTGCAAAGTGCAGCAAACTTGGGAGCTGTTTTTGGGTTTTACACACCGAGACATTCTGCACCTTGCTTGTTTTGATTTATGATGAGCATATAAGATGATCCAATATTTGCCCACTGCCTTTAAATCAGTGGGGTTTTCATTCTAAATGACAACCTTTGCATTTTATTAGTATGGCTTAGTCTTTAATAAGCCTTTACTGTGCCAATATATCACATCCACACTGTTAGAACAAGCTCTTGTACCCCATATAAATTACTCCCTGGCAGTGGCACAACCCAATTTCCCAGAAGACTCGGGGAATGAGGTGGTGGTGTTGTTTCACTGGAAATGTAAAGAATCCTCTGTTGTTACATGAACAAAGTCTGGGGTGGAATGTAGGAGGGGAAATTCTACTTGTTTCCTCTACAGTATCTGATACGTGACACAACATCTGTCCACTCCGGAGTAACATTCGAGCTAATAATAGTACTTCACAACTAGGAATAGTGAAATCATCAATTGCCTGGTGTAGAACTTTCCCAAATAATGGCCAGCAGGACTGACAAACGTTTGGCCAGGTTGAGGCTCTGTGCTACTTGCTAGCTTATTTTTCTTGAACTTAAGCAGCTAGCCAGCCATCACTCCACATTTTTGCTCCCCTAAAAGGAACAAAGTGGAAACAGTTGGTGACAGGAGTGAACGTTTCCTTGTCTCCAAGCCAGTCAAGGGCTCATCTAGCTTATTGAAACTGAACACAGGTTTTCTCCTTTCCCGTCACATTTATTTCAAGTAGCAGCCATACCAAGCCTGTCAAAAGGATCCTAGTTTTAAGGCTTTGAGCTTCTCGCTCTATCCTCAACCTGTTTTGAGAGAAGAATTCTGGAAGGTTTTGTTAGGGATTTCAAAACTGTCAGGAGATAACACCTATCAAAGTGAACTCCCTATCTGTGGACAGCACCCACGATAAGCAGATATCAGGATTTGCACAGGGTCCAAAAGTAGCCCACAAGAAAGTCCTCTAGGTTCCCACCCAGGAATGCCCCTCTGTATTTGCCTCAGTGCCCATCAGTCCCCTACAGATGGGGCACTGAGGGAGAAAAATGGCCTGGGCTCTGGAGAACTGGAACACTTTTCCAAACCTGATTGGCACCTGGTGTGTCCCATGTAGACACATCCCTAAACACTCCACCATCACCTCAGCGTCCCCAACACACATACCTGGGCAGAAGCCTCTCAGAGATGCTCAGGGACACACAAACACAGTACATTTCCAAATTGCTTCCCATCAAGCAACCTGAAGCTATCTGGTAACAAGAGCATCAGCAATAACAACAAATATAAAAAACCAATCTGAAATCAGAATGGAATACAAATATCCACTTAAAAGCCTTGTTGGAAAAGAAAGTCCTTCCAAAAGGCACTGAAAAGTTAGAAGAGGTGATGCTTTAGAGTGTAGGTAAGGTAAAGGTAAATGGACCCCTGACCATTAGGTCCAGTTGTGGCCGACTCTGGGGTTGCAGCGCTCATCTCGCTTTATTGGCCGAGGGAGCCGGCGTACAGCTTCCGGGTTATGTGGCCAGCATGACTAAACCGCTTCTGGCGAACCAGAGCAGTGCATGGAAACGCCGTTTACCTTCCCGCCGGAGCGGTACCTATTTATCTACTTGCACAACTGCTAGGTTGGCAGGAGCTGGGACCGAGCAACGGGAGCTCACCCCATCGCGGGGATTCGAACCACCAACCTTCTGATCGGTGAGCCCTAGGCTCAGTGATTTAACCCACAGCACCACCCACGTCCCTTTTAGAGTGTAGGTACGATCTCACTAATACCCCAATTTTGACAATGTTTGGGATGGACCTCCTGGTGGGAGCATATCTGCAGGAAGCCCTCTCCTGCAGAATGCAGTGGCTGGGAGAGGTAGGGTGGTTCAAAATGGCGCTGGGAGGAGCACAGAGAGAAGAAACACTTTGGTGCACCTGTAGCAGCGAAACCAGACACCTTGATCAGCTCCAGCTGCCATGAAGCATGTTTCTCGCACACTGGACTTGCAGCGACAGCGGGCGTTGCGACTCTCCAACGGTTTAACTTTACCCCCGAAGCTGCACTCTTGCAATGTCTCCCGAGACAGACGGACACCAACAACAACCGGTTCAAAATATTAAATTGATTATATTAAATGTTATTAAGGTGAAAGTTGCATTTTTAATATAGAGGAGGATGAAGGAGACGTAAAGAGACTACAAAAATGTAGCAACAAAAGTAAGATATTGCAAAGCTAGGTTTTTGCTGTTTCCCTAAGGTGGTAAGCTGAGAAAAATCTTACTTCACAGTGAGAATTTTCAGGGTCTCAGTTTAATCCATTCCTGCTTTCGGTTCTGGTTTATTTCTGAATACAGCACTGTGCCTGTTAGGGAGACTTAAGCGGTAAGGCCTGCAGCTGTATGCTGGGAAATTATAGCTCAAAGGGAAGTCACTCAGCAGTTCAGATCACCGCCTGTCATGCTGGAGTCCTTGGTCCTGTCCTTACGGTGGCCTTGCATAAACCCTTGTTATCTCATTTGTGAAATGAGGCAGCAACTCAAGCTTATGCTCTGTATTATGGGAGAACAGCCTTGGTCAAAAGCAAGGCTGAGTGCCTGGGAAGAGGAAGCAAAAATCCCACAGTTAATTTGACTTGTTGAATGTTTCTAGTTGAAGCTTCTTGACATGGCCAAGTATCTCCATCATCAGGCATCCATACCTTCCCAGAAAATATCTCAGTTCTGAGCTCATCCCACTGACCCATCCATTTTGTATTTTGTAAATCTTTCAGTATCTATCATCTATCTATCTATCATCTTTCTATATCTATCTATCATCTATCTATATCTATCATCTATCATTCATCTAGGTACGCGGGTGGCGCTGTGGGTAAAACCTCAGCGCCTAGGACTTGCCGATCGTATGGTTGGCGGTTCGAATCCCCGCGGCGGGGTGCGCTCCCGTCGTTCGGTCCCAGCGCCTGCCAACCTAGCAGTTCGAAAGCACCTCCGGGTGCAAGTAGATAAATAGGGACCGCTTACCAGCGGGAAGGTAAACAGTGTTCTGTGTGCTGTGCTGGCTCGCCAGATGCAGCTTGTCATGCTGGCCACGTGACCCGGAAGTGTCTGCGGACAGCGCTGGCTCCCGGCCTATAGAGTGAGATGAGCGCACAACCCTAGAGTCTGGCAAGACTGGCCCGTACGGGCAGGGGTACCTTTACCTTTACCTTTATCATTCATCTATCTATCATCTATCTACCTATCTACCTATCTATCATCTATCATCTATCATTCATCTATCTATCTATCTATCTATCTATCTATCTATCTATCTATTTGGAAAAGTTAAAAAGTTTTATTTCTATAACACACTCTCTCATTAAATACACTCTCCAATGCAAATAGATATGGCTTGTTAAATCGTGTTCTCCTCCAGGAGAGTTTGTGCTTATTTCTTTTCTTTCTTTTTTTTAATATTTATAATTTTATTAGTTTCCAACTCATTATACATTTTATCCATTATACAACAAATCATATCCATTTTAGACTTCCTTCAACGTCACTGACAATCATTCGTAGTTATCCCTTTAGTACACATTCCATTTTTTTTCATATTGCTATTTGTTCCTCCCTTCCCTCATTGTCTCTACTATACAATATTTGTTAGTTCTTTACAGAGCCTCTTTGAATCCCACTAGCATTATATTTACACCATAGTTATTTTCCAGACAACACACAAATTTCTCCCAGTCCTTTATAAATTTTTGATCTTTAGTATATCTAATTTTCCCTGTTAATTTGTCCAATTCTGCATATTCTGACAATTTTGCTCTCCACTCTTCTACCGTTGGAACTTCCTCCTGCTTCCACTTCTGAGCTAACACGATTCTGGCAGCTGTTACCGCATACTGGAAAAGTCTGCAGTCCCTTCTTCTGATATCCTTCCCTACGATACCTAATAAAAAAGCTTCTGGTTTTTTCACAAAAGTATATCTCAACATCTTTTTCATCTCATTGTAAATCTCTTCCCAAAAGCTTTTAACTTTCTTACACTCCCACCACTGATGGAAGAATGTCCCTTCTTTATGTTTACATTTCCAGCATTTGTTGTCACCTTATACATCTTTGCCAATTTGACAGGTGACAGGTACCATCTGTAGAGCATTTTCATCATATTTTCCCTCAATAACGTGCAAGCTGTAAATTTTATATTCTCTTTCCACAACCTTTCCCAATCCTCGAGTTGGACATTATATCCAAAGTCCCTTGCCCACTGTACCATCACCGATTTCACCTCCTCGTCCTTCGTGTACCACTCCAACAGTATTTTATACATTTTTGACAGATTTTTATAATCATTATTTATTATCTCTTTCTGGAAGATTGATTCTTTTTCTACATAACTCCTTTCCTTCAACTCTTTTTTAAACATTCCATTTATCTGAAAGTAGTGTAACCAATCATATGTTAATGCCTTAACTTGGTCGTATGGTTTTATTTTCCACTTCCCTCCTTCGTTGGTGACCATTTCTTCGTATTTTCCCCACTTTCCTCTCATATTAATTGTCTTAACACACATCATTTCTAACGGGGATAACCAATGCGGGATTTTTGGTTCAAGTATATTTTTATATCTATCCCAAACCTCTATTAGTGCACCTCTGAAAATGTGATTTGCAAATCCCTTGTGGACCCTTTTTTTGTCGCACCATAAGTACGCGTGCCACCCAAATTTGTTATTGTACCCTTCGAGATCTAATAGTTCCGTATTTTCTAACTTTACCCATTCTTTTAACCAGCACAAACATGCTGCCTCATAATACAGTCTCATGTCTGGTAGGGCGAAGCCACCTCTTTCTTTTATGTCTGTTAATAACTTAAATTTAATTCTAGGTTTCTTCCCTTCCCAGACATATCTTGAGATCGCCTTTTGCCATTCTTTAAAGATTTTTGTACCTTTGATTATGGGTATAGTTTGAAATAAAAATAACAACTTGGGAAGCACCATCATTTTTACCATTGATATTCTTCCCCAGAATGATAATTTCATTCTGGTCCAAACCTCCAGATCTCTTTTTACTCCTTTCCATACGGGGATGTAATTGTATTGGTATAGATCTATATTCTTGTCAGAAAGCCAGATTCCTAAGTATTTAATCTTTTTTACTACCTCAATCTCCGTTCGTTGTTGTAATAGTTCAATCTTATCTTGGTCCATGTTTTTAACTATCATTTTGGTTTTTTTCCTATTCAATCTGAATCCTGCTATCTTTCCAAATTGTTCCATCTCATCCAAAATCTCCTTTGTGCTTTCTATAGGTTCTTCCACAGTCAAAACCACATCATCTGCGAAGGCCTTGACTTTATATTCATTTACACCTAATGTCACCCCTTTAATTTGCTTATTTTGTCTAATTGCATTTAGTAAGACTTCCAGGACTACTATAAATAGTAATGGCAAGAGTGGGCAACGCTGCCTTGTTCCTTTACATATTTTTATTTCTTCCGTAATGATGTTATTTACTATCAGTCTTGCTTTCTGTTCTGTATAAATTGCTTCAATTCCATTAAAGAATTCTTGACCCACCTCCATGACCTCCAGATTTTTCAACATAAATTCCCAGATTACATTATCGAAAGCTTTCTCCGCATCCACGAATATTAAGCTTGCTGGTTTATCACACCTATCGGACAGATATTCGATAACATTTACTATATTTCTTATATTATTTCTTATTTGTCTGCCCGGTAGGAAACCCTCTTGGTCTTTATGTATGATTTTTATTAGTAGCTTTTTTAATCTCTTAGCTAGAATTCCCACGAAGATCTTATAATCTATATTTAACAACGAGATAGGTCTGTAGTTCTTAACTTGGGTAAGGTCCAAATCTTGTTTTGGTATTACTGTGATAAATGCCTCTTTCCATGTTCCTGGAATGTCCTTTTCTTTTAAGATGTTATTCATTACTTTAATCAACGGGGCCAACAATGTATCTCTCATTTCTTTATAGTAACTAGAAGTAAAGCCATCCGGCCCCGGTGCTTTCCCTCTTTTTAGTTCTTTTATAACTTCCTCTACCTCTTCTTTACATATTGGAGCATTCAGCTGTTCTTTTTGGTCTATTGGAATCTTCCTCACCATTTTTTCTTTCAAGTATCTTTCTATTTTCTTCTTATTATTCCTTTCTTTATTCCTATATAATTGCTTGTAAAAATCCACAAATCCTTTCCTGATTTCTTTCGGTTCTGTTGTTTCTTCTCCGTTTACCTCAATTTTGCTAATTGTATTTTGTTCTTTTCTTTTCTTAACCTGCCAAGCAAGCCATTTTCCTGATTTATTAGCAAACTCAAAATTTTTTTGTCTTAATCTTTTAATGTTCCATTCAACCTCTTTATTTATTAACATCGCGAATTGGGTTTGGAGAATCTTTATTTCCTGCATTATCTTCTCGTTATTGGGTTTTTTAATCAGTTTTTGTTCGTAGTTCATAATCTGTCTTAGGATCTCTTTTGTCATTTTCTCTTTATTTTTCCTTTTCCATGCATTCTGTTGAATAAAGAGGCCCCTCATCACTGCCTTACTTGCGTCCCACACCACACTCATTTTTGTCCCTTTGTCCATATTATCTATGAAGAATTGAGCTAGGTTTTTTTGTGTTTTTTCAACGAACTTTTGATCATCCCATAAGTTATCGTTCAATCTCCACCTAAAGGTTCGCTCTTCGAAACCTTTTAGCTCCATTTCGATTGGGTTATGATCTGAAATCACCTTCGCCTGTATTTCAATTTTTCAAATTCTTGGAGTTAACTCATTAGATACCCATATTTGATCTATTCTTGACATTGATTGGTTCGGTTCTGAGTGATATGTGAACTGCTTCTCTAATGGGTGCCTGAGCCTCCAGATATCTACCAGATTGCAATTCTTCGTCATCGTAAAAAAAGTTTTAGGTAATTTCCCTTCTTTATTCTTCGTTTTTCTTAATCTATCCATTTCTGTTGAGACCACACCATTCATATCTCCCATTATTATAATTTTTTGGTCCATATATTCAAATAGCCTCTCTTCCAGTAATCTAAAGAATTCTGTCTTATTCCCGTTTGGTGCGTATATCCCAACAATTATCAATTTTTCCCCTTGCCAATTAATTTGAACCGCAATAATTCTCCCTTCTTCATCCTTAAATAATTGGTGAGATTCAATTTTATTTTTGATATATAAAACAACGCCTCTTTTTTTCTCTTTGTCTGAGGATATAAATTCATTCCCTAACCTTTTATTAATCAGAATTTTTCTATGTTTTTTAGCCACATGCATTTCTTGTAGGCATATGATGTCCAAATTCTTCTTTTTTAAAATATGTTCAATTCCGTTCCGTTTCTTCTTATCATTCATTCCATTAATATTCCAATTCCATAATTTTAGCGTCATTCTTCTACCACTGTTTAAATTTAAATTTTAACCTTATAATCTTTCTGTCTCTTCTCCTTCTTCTTCTTCTTCCTCTTCTTCTGATTCTCTCCCGGTCTGTTCTTCTTCCTCTCCTGATTCAGATTCCTCCCTCAATCTTAATCCTCCTTCTGCTCCTTTGGCCTCTTCCTCTCCTTGTTGTAGTTCTTTGTACCTTCTTGTAAATTATTCTTCAAATATATTCATTTATTAAGCATAGATAGTTGCTGTTTCTTTTTAACCCAGCACTTTGAATAAACTTGTTGAACTCTTCTCTCTCTCTCGTCTAGGTCAATCCATTACACCCCATTGCCTCAGCCTCTTCTTTGTGCAATGTCATTTTAAAGCTCTGCGTGCTACAGGAAAGCAATGATTCCACTTATTACAGCAGCCAACTCGCAGTAGTTAATGCTAGGGCCACGATCCTTGCACTGCGGGGCAGAGAATCATAAAACATGAGAGGGGAAGAAGGCCTGGGAGGAGAGCAGCAGCTCCAAAGCCCCATTGTTCACAGACGCGACGCAGTTTGATGCAACAACATTCGTGCATGTTCTGGTTTTGAATAACATTTCCATCACATGTTAGTCTCTATGAAAATGTAAACAGGTGTCGGAGAGCTAGTGTTACATTTTGGGGAAAGATCTATTCAAATAACATGCCCACGCTTGTCACAGTTGGGTGAAAATAGCTTTGGCTGTAATAAAATGAAAATAATAAGGAAGGCTGGTTCTTCTCCTGAAAGCCAGTCTGGATGTGCTCCTTCCAAAACCGCAGCTCTTCGAATCCATGGAACAGAAATTAGGAAAACACATTCCCAAAGGGACGAGTGCTTCTGTCCTTTTTTTTCTTTTTAAAAAATAAATTTTTATTAGATTTTCCACCGTGATAACACAAACCACAAAGCAAGATGATACGCAAAAACAGGGGGGGAAAGAAAAAAGAAGAAAGAGGGGGGGAGGAAAAAAGGGGGAACAATAAACAGATAAACAATAACAACAAACTTAATTCTTTACAAATCCAACCTTTTAAACATCTTGGTTGACTTCCTCAAATCCCTCCCTTCTGAGTTTCCTTGTAATTAAAAGTAACAGCTTTCCAATATCATTATTAAACTAAAACAATTTCCAATTATAGTCTGTCTTATTCACTTTTCTTAAAATTCTAAATCCCATTTATTTAATTATGACTTAATTTAATTCTACGCCTATTTGTTTCTTTCAAGTAATTTCTAATTTTTTATATTACAATATTTGTTCAAAAAGTCCTTGAATTTCCTCCAGACCTCTTGAAACTCCTTTCTGGATTCTTCCAGTCAGGTCAGCTAGCTCCGAAAAGTCCATCATCTTCATCTGCCAATCTTCCACTGTGTTTCTGTTCTTTCAGGAGCTCAGAGGTTGGGCTGCTCAAGAGTTTTCTTCCACGCTGCCATGCTCCGAATTTTGTCTTTGTCAGAGCTCTTAAAGAGGCCACTTTTGAAACAACAACACCTTGTTGCCGTTCCAGTTGCAGTGCCTCTACCGTATTGGCCCAAATATAAGCTGCACTTTCCCCCCAAATTCTGACCGTGAAAAGTTAAAGTGTAACTTATATTTGCAACTTTACGGTATGGAGCCAGGAGTGCATGGCAAACAGCGCCAGGGGCGCAGCAAAGCGGTGCCCGCCCCGTGCATAGTCCCCCGTCCTGTCCCCCAAGGCTAGGAAGGGAGAACAAGGAAGGCGAAAGGCCGTCAGCAACGCAGTGGAGTCCTGTCCCCTCTCCCCAATATGCAGCCAGAAGCAGTGAGGAATGGAGAGGCTTATATTTGGGTATTGTTTTCTCCCCCCACCCTCTGATTTTAAAGCTGTGGCTTGTATTTGGGTTCGGCTTATATTCGGGCCAATACGGTATGTGAGGTGTGACAGTACAAACTCAAGCGGACAACGATCTAGATTAAAAACAACTTTATTGATTATAGGTGTAGGTGGAACTTTGGCTCAGGCACTGGGTTTATACCCATTGCAGCCCCCTGTTAGAGGGCTGGAACCACTTCAGCGTCAATGCCACAGATTATGGCTTCCCCAAGACGTCCACCTACTGAGTTGGCCAGCCAAAGGCTGCTGCTGGAAGCCCTAAGGCCCATCTTCACCATGCTGGCCTCTAGGCAGGGACATCCATCAAGACCACCTCTGATGAAGTACCCCAAATACACCACATATATTGGGTGATGGACCACTTCACCTCACACTTGAAGACTAGGATTCCACCCAATGCCTTAACCACCTAAACTTGTGAGGGTTTGCTATGAGGAAGGCAAAACCTCCGGACCAGCCAATTTGTCTTTTTCTACTTTGTAACACTTCGTATATTTCTCCTTACAAAGCTTCTTGTAGTCCTACTAGCGTAATTTGTTGATTACAGTTGCTCTTCATATAATTCATATACTTCTTCCAATCTTCTGTAAATCTCTGGTCCTGCAGGTTTCAAATCCTTCCTGTCATTTTATCTAATTCTGCGTAGTCCATTAATTTTGTGTGCCATTCTCCTTCCATCAGAATTTCTTCTTGTTTCCATTTCTGGGCTAACAATACTCTTGCTGCAGTTGTTGCATATAAAAACAATTTAACATCTTGCCTATTAATGTCCTGACCTATAATACCAAGTAAAAATGCTTCTGGTTGGTTTTTTTTTAAAAAAATGTATATTTCAACATCTTTTTCATCTCATTATATATCATTTCCCAGAAGTTCTTTACTTTTTTACATTCCCACCACATATGATAAAATGTTCCTTCTTTTTCTTTACATTTCCAACATTTATTATTTGTCTTATACATTTTAGCTAATTTCACTGGTGTAATATACCATCTATACATCATTTTCATCATATTCTCTTTCAAAGCAACACCTTGTTGTAGGAGCCGTGGCAGCAGGGCTCTTCCTTCTGATGCCTGATCACTTGTTTGACACTAAATTTGCAAGGGCTTCTGGTACGGCACTGAGCAAGCCAGATGAGTGACCTCACTTTGCAGGTGGCCAAAAGGCCTTGACATCATCACCCAGTCGTAAATGCTCGGCCTTTGGTTTCAGAGATCATTTGCACAGACAACATTTGTGAACTGTTTCTCTCTAGCAACCCCAGGAATGCAGCCATTGAAGGAAGTCTGATCATGCAGAGTTCGCTTCCTGGTAGGGATTTGTGTTGCATTCAGCCACTGAGCATTTCCACCCATATTGTTGTTGTTGTTTAGTCGTTTAGTCGTGTCCACCTCTTCGTGACCCCATGGACCAGAGCACGCCAGGCACTCCTGTCTTCCACTGCCTCCCGCAGTATGGTCAAACGCATGCTGGTAGCTTCGAGAACACTATCCAACCATCTAGTCCTCTGTCGTCCCCTTCTCCTTGTGCCCTCCATCTTTCCCAACATCAGGGTCTTTTCCAGGGAGTCTTCTCATGAGGTGGCCAAAGTACTGGAGTCTCAGCTTCAGGATCTGTCCTTCCAGTGAGCACTCAGGACTGATTTCCTTCAGAATGGATAGGTTTGATCTTCTTGCAGTCCATGGGACTCTTGAGTCTCCTCCAGCACCAGAATTCAAAAGCATTCCACCCATATTACACACATGCAAATCGTTACCTGAAAGCAGAGTCTGTACCTTTCAATGTGCTGGGTCAGATCTTAGCCTCTTCCACCGGCATCACCTGACTTGCCCTGGACCATGCAGACCCAATTTTTTATGGGTCTGCGTCCATCGGAATACAAATTTCACCAACATGCATTTTTATCTCGCCCGTGTGTGCGAGGAAATGGCATCTCCTTGAAATTCCCTTCCTTTCTGAAACACATTTTCATTCTGAGGTATTACGGTGCTTCTGATAATGGCAGAAAAGATAGTTGCGCACCTTAATGTTCCAAGTGATGTATGTCAAATTGCAGTGAGCATTTCAGAAATGAGCTCAGTTCTAATTTTTCTCATTCATTGCGAAACGTTTAGGGTGATTAATCTTGCTAAAATGCCAGTGGAATCCTTTATGATCAGGACATCCATTTAACATTTTTCAGCCATCCTGATCACAGGAATCATGGCTGATGAGCTGTGGCTACACATTTGCAGAGCTGCAGTAGCATGCTACAGTTTCCCCTTTTAATGTCGCCCTCTGTGATAATAAGGGTGCGTCGTATGTAGCCCTTGGCCGGGCCATACGATACGCCACAGCCATCGCATGCTCAACTACAAAACTCAAACCTCTTCCTTTCTTCTTTTCTAACATATTCCCATTTTCAAACAAAGATTGTGTGCAGTTAAGCTCTTGTACCATTTGCACATATTGCATTTCTATACAGTCTTTTGGAGAGTTTTATTTAAACTGTCCTTTGAAAGATGTTTGGACACTCTCCGGTGAAAATGTAGCTGCAGGAGACAATTTGGAACAGGCAGGGAAAGGTCTGAGCATCCTCTGCTTTTGTGCACCTAAAGCTACTTATCTTTGTTCCGCATTTTCCTCCCCAAGGATGCTTTTTTCTTTCAAAATAATAACAATATGTGGGGATTCTCTGATACATAATTACACACATTGTATGTAATTATCCTCCTAGCCAGGGGTGGCAAATCTTTGTCATCCAAAAGAACACGGTCCCTTGTAGACAATCTTCTCATGGCCCCCTGCCAGTCTTGGGCACAGCTGGAGGGGAAATGGGTCGAGTCGCGGATGTGATTCTCAGCCACACAAAAACCAGAGGCTTCTAGAAAACACTTACATGCACCCTTCTCCCAAGGGTGGTTTTAGGGGAGCACGGCCGGTTCCGCCTCACGGGGAGCCAAGCAGAGAGGGCACCTGGCAAGCACTTACCTGGCTGTGGGAAAGAGGAGACAGGGTCCTAGAGTCCTCCCACCTCCTGCCCAAAGCTTAGTTAGTGTTTGCCAAGCTATGATAGCTGGGGACTTGGGCTTGGACTCGGAACCAGAGGAGTCTCAGTCCGCACCAGATCCTCTGCCTCAGGCGGCATCTGAACCGAGTCTGGGGCCTGATTCTGAAGAGCCCCAGTCTGCACAGGTTCCCCCCCAACAAGCACCAGCTGGGCCGAGTCAGGGGCCTGAGCCTGCCCTGGCTCCAGATGCGGGGATTACCGCGTTGCCTTCAGCTGGGCCATCACTTACAGCTGCTCCACTACCATTTGGGTCAGGGGAGGCTGAGGCGGCTCTTGGGTCTAGTAACCCACCGACGTCTCCCAAGCTGCAGAGACTAAGGTCTGAGAGAAGGAGAGACCTGAGTACTCGCAGAAGGAGTGCTCGGTTTTGGGCGACACAGGGAGGTGAGTCACTGGGGGATCAGGACCGGCCGTTACCCCGTCAGAGATAAAAGGCTGCCGGACCTTGCCCCAGGTTGCGGGAGCAACATTGCTGTTGCCTGCCTCTTACCCTGTACCTGACCTAGCCTGGTTTCCTGCCTTGGCCCTGTTGGACTGACTCCTCGTGGAATCCTTGGATTCGGGACCGGACCTGGACCTCGTTGCTCGGGTTAACCCCCGGGCCCAGCACACAAGCTTTGGGAAGGAGGTGGGAGGCCTCAAGGACTCTGTCAGAGCCCTTGTGCCGCCTTCCCAAAGCCCAGTGTGGCTTGAGAGCCAGTGTGGTGCAGTGGTTCAGAGCAGTAGACTCGTAATCTGGTAAACCGGGTTCGCATCTCTGCTCCTCCAAATGCAGCTGCTGGGTGGCCTTGGGCCAGTCACACTTCTCTGAACTCTCTCAGCCTCACTCACCTCACAGAGTGTTTGTTGTGGGGGAGGAAGGGAAAGGAGAATGTTAGCTGCTTTGAGACTCCTTTGTGTAGTGATAAAGCGGGATATCAAACCCAAACTACTACTACTACTACTACTACTACTACTACTCCTCCTCCTCTTCTTCTTCTTCTTCTTCTTCTTCTTCTTCTTCTTCTTCTTCAGGGCTGGGAGTGGGGGAGAGTCCATGACAGTGAGGGGATTGGCCAAGAGAGAGGGCGAGTAGCCTAAGGGAAATCCCAAGGGCTGGATTTGGCCCCTGTGCTGGAGTTTCCCCAGCCCCAGTCTCAGCAAACAAATACAAACATGATGTCATAGTCTTGGTAGGAATGAGGAGCTTGGCGCCATTAAGCCAACACATTAATTAGTACTTCATTGACAAAAAAGGTATTATTTCAATCCATCAGCTTACTCTTGCCTATTGATCTTAGCACACAAACAGTTTAAATATTGATTACTTAAGAAAGGATATTCAGAAAATAAAAACAGATGCAGACCTGTTCAGGTCTGCTAGATAACCCTATATGTTTTAGAGGACTGCAAGGAAGCTGCGGAGATGGGAACAGAAATAAAATCTAAATGCAATTGTTTAAAGTATGGAAGATGAGACTGCAAGGAGAGGAGAAACCAAAGGAAGGGAAGCAATTTCCAGCAATTCCTCATCCTTGCTGCAGTCCCTGGTGCTTATCCCCCCAAATCTGTTTGGGAGACACCCCAAGCCTTCTGAGCAGATATCTGGTGGGGTGAAGTGGGGGGGGGGGTCTACTGACAGATGCCTGTCATCAGAATAGGGGAGAGCATTAATACCGGACTGTCTTCCAGCATTGTGCAGACTGTGAATTGAATTTGACATGTGAGGATGTTTGCCAGTGTTGTAAGAAAATGTAAAGGACCCCTGGAAAGTTAAGTCCAGTCAAAGGCAGCTACGGGGTGTGGCACTCATCTCGCTTTCAGGCCGAGGGAGCAGGTGTTTGTCCACAGACAGCTTTGCAGGTAATGCGGCGAGCAGGACTAAACCGCTTCTGGCACAACGGGACACTGTGACGGAAACCAGAGCACATGGAAATGCCATTTATTTTCCCACTGCAGTGGTACCTATTTGTTTACTTGCACTGGTATGCTTTTGAACAGCTAGGTTGTCAGGAGCTGGGACAGAGCAACGGGAGCTCACCACCGGTCACAGGGATTCGAACCGTCGACCTCGTAGTGGAAATGCGGAAGACAATTGTATTTCGAAGAGTTAGGCGGCATGTCCCTTTCCCTTTAACATCCCCAGTTTGATTCTTGTGTTTCACACACCTGTCGGGAGTTTCTTGGGTTCTTCTGTATTGCAAGTGCTGGCTGGATGCCGGCTGCAGGTAGTGGGAGACTCTCAGCCGCTCTGTATTAATTCCATCTCAGGGTCCTGGGTGCACTTGATTACATCAAGGCAGGCTATAAAAGCCGGGTGGGAGGGGCCCGATGAGCTTTTGCTCAGATCAAAGGACCTGATGCTGGGAGACCGACGGTCGGGGTCTTTCTCCTGCTTCTCTACCTGGGGCTCCAGGCAGCTGAAGGGGAGATTGGGTAGCCCCTGTCGGGTATGTTTTATTTTATGCTTTGCATGCCTGCTGTTTATTTGTTAATAAAACTGTTTTCGTTCCTCTTCCACCTCCTCATTCCTTTTGTCCTGATATTCTTGGAAAGAACTGCTGTATTTGGCAGCACAGACCTTCTGATTGGCAAGCCCAAGAGGCTCAGTGGTTTAGACCACAGCACCACCCACGTCCCTATATGCCAATGTAGTCCCTGTATGGAGAGCCAGCAATGGCTGCAAAGGTTTTTCTGGCCTCCTTTTCCCTTGGTTGTCCAGTATGAAGTGAGTTATCCACTGCGGAAAACTCAGAGGCAGGAGGAGTCTCACTTCCCAAATTCTTCCATGTCTACATAAGAGCATAAGAAAAGCCCAGTTGAATTAGGTCAAAGGAATGGACAACAATTTTGGTTTCTCATTTCCCCAATTTTCGGCCCTCTGCATTTGCACATCAGCTTAAGATTTTGCTGGGCAAAAGCACTGCTGCCCACAGCAGGAGCATCAAATCACAAGGCCAGGAATCCTCCAAGGCCACAAACATGATCTTTTACGGGGACTGCCTGTCCCAGCACCAGTAGGCCTCCTAGCAACCTTTAACAGTCCCTGAAAAAAAGAGTGTGTTTCAAATGTGCTTTGAAAGTAGAGTGTTCACAGCTTAAGTCTAACCCTCTCTACTACAGCGCGGTTTTGCTTAAGTTTTGCATTGTTGTCAAATGCAGTTCTGCAGAATTGCTGAGAGAGCAAATGTCCTCCCTTCTGTTAACCTGGGTAAATAAGACGCTAGCGTTAAACTCCCTGCTCCAACTCTGCCTCTTATAACCCTGCCCAATTACTATAAAGCAGCAGTTGGCTTTTCATGTCTCTCCCTCTGGGTTCCCTTGGTGAAAGATATTGCCGTTTATATCTCCGTTGCCTAATTAAAGGGACAAGCTTGATAACCCTTGAACAAGTAATAACTGGAAACTAATGGCTAGACACATTAAATCCCTGATGGCAGGAAGTGCGTATACTGCCTCAAAGCTGGCGAGATTTGGGTCATGAAAAGTTGGCAGCGAAGGAGAATGCATAATTAACACTCGGGTCACACAGGACTGGAATCAAATGCCTAAGTGCGTGCCGTCACCCCTGGTTGTCACTGACCCTTCAGACATGCTCTCAATCACTAGGATTTAAACAGGCAGGGACTCGTGGCAGCAAGCGCAGAGAGGCAAAGGCAGACCCAGAAACAGTCTTCTACTTGTTGTTATAATTTGTAGACCGCCCTATACCCATGGGTCTCAGGGCACTTCACAACATAAAGTGCAATGTAAAAAGTGCAAAATGCATAATAAAAATAATCAAAACAGTTGACAATACTAATGTACACAAACTAATAAAAAACACATCCTCCAACTAAAGCCCCTAAACAATACTCCAGTCCCAAAAAACAAGTACAGTGGTACCTCGGGTTAAGTACTTAATTCGTTCCGGAAGTCCATTCTTAACCTGAAACTGTTCTTCACCTGAAGCACCACTTTAGCTAATGGGGCCTCCCGCTGCTGCCGCACTGCCGGAGCACGATTTCTGTTCTCATCCTGAAGCAAAGTTCTTAACTATTTCTGGGTTAGCAGAGTCTGTAACCTGAAGTGTCTGTAACCTGAAGCGTATGTAATCCGAGGTATCACTGTACAGATACAAAATCCAAATGAACACATACCATTTAAAAACAATTTAAAACAAGTTCAAACTCCATCCCTGTTGAAAATTTTAGCCCAAGGGGGCTGGCCCACGCCCTCGTTCCACCCCCAAAGTGCTACCCCAAAGGGATATTCCTGTTGACAGACATTTCGCTGCGCCTGTTGGGGCAACTGGGTCTCTGCTTCATCGGCCTCAGATTGCTCTGCCTTCTGTCCTGCTTACAACCAGCCAAGGAATGGCTCTGCCTGTCATTGGCTCTAGCACCACCTACTGTTGGCCTCCCAGCCTTCTGCCCAATGGGCCCCAGCTGCCACTGAATCAGAGTTTGCCACTTAGGGTGAAAGCAAATAAATATTGTTAGCAATTGTCCCAGGTGTTGTCAAGCAGCTGTCAAGTGAGCCCAGGTCAACCACGGGGCAGGGAAGCACTGGAGGCCTGGAACGCAATTAGCTTTTTATTAACAGAAAACACCAAACCAGCAGAGTCCTCTGGTTCATCTTAATCCAGCTGAGATGTTGCTGAAACTGACCACTAGCCCAGCCCTTCCCCAGACTGCCCTGCAGTGTCCCACCACCATGATCCAGCATCTAAGTCTTCTTCTGTGTCCTCCCTGGGGGGCTCATGGCTCCCGCCTCTCTTCTTCATCCAGCCAGTCCCTGACCGTGGTCCAGCGCCACCACGAAAGTTGTGAGACCCGCTTCACAACTTTAGGTATGTACAGTGGTACCTCGGGTTACATACGCTTCAGGTTACATACACTTCAGGGACACGGGTGGCGCTGTGGGTTAAACCACAGAGCCTAGGGCTTGCTGATCAGAAGGTTGGCAGTTCAAATCCCCGCGACGGGGTGAGCTCCCGTTGCTCAGTCCCTGGTCCTGCCAACCTAGCAGTTCGAAAGCACGTCAAAGTGGAAGTAGATAAATAGGTACCACTCCGGCGGGAAGGTAAACGGCATTTCCGTGCGCTGCTCTGGTTCGCCAGAAGCGGCTTAATCATGCTGGCCACATGACCCGGAAGCTGTACGCCGGCTCCCTTGGCCAATAAAGCGAGATGAGCACCGCAGCCCCAGAGTTGACCACTACTGGACCTAATGGTCAGGGTTCCTTTACCTTTTACATACGCTTCAGGTTACAGGCTCCGCTAACCCAGAAATAGTACCTCGGGTCAAGAACTTTGCTTCAGGATGAGAATAGAAATCGTGCAGCTGTGGCGCAGCGGCAGGCCCCATTAGCTAAAGCGGTGCATCAGGTTAAGAACAGATTCAGGTTAAGAACGGACCTCCAGAACGAATTAAGTACTTAACCCGAGGTACCACTGTACAGTCATACTTCAGGTTACAGATGCTTCAGGTTGCGTTTTTGGGGGTTACGGACTGCCGAAACCTGGAAGTACCAGAATGGGTTACTTCCGGGTTTCGGTGGTCACGCATGCGCAGAAGTGCCGAATCGCAACCGCTGAGGGTTGCAAACTCTGCGGGTTGCGAACATGCCCGGATGACGTTCACAACCTGAGCATCCGCTGTACATACCTTGGGGTCACTCTTTAGTTCAGCTACCAGCTACCTTTCGAAAAAGGTAAGCTCAAAACATGCTTGAAACAGCTGCAGAATTCCTCCAGGGATTGAAGTATGTGTGTCAGTGATGGATCGTGTGCCAGTTGCTCATTGGTGCCCACAGTCCGTGGTGCACTGAGTAATTTTAGAATCTGGGCTTAGTGATGCTGCGGGTACCAGGATGGTAGAGCATCTTTGAATGCCCATGTTCTTTCATTCACTGACTTCCCTGCCCAGGTGGGTTTAGGCATCGTCCTGCACATTCTGCTTGAGGAGAGTCCTGGACCATTTGCCCCCCCAAGTCCTGTCCTGAGTAGGCTAATTTCAGTTTCTCTGCTTCTCATTTTTCCAGTCTAAAGTTAGCTCTCCACATTTCCAAATCCATTAATGATTTCTTTTTCCAAAAGTCCTCATGAAAATTAATCAGGGAACATCTCCTAAAATATGCATACCTGTAAGCAATTCTGCTTAATATATGCATTTTTGCAAAGCAATGCTTCCTAATATAATGCATCTTTAATATTATTTTCACCAAGAGATGCATTTTTATGCACCCTTTACATACATGAATCTATGTACCTCTTACTTGGCTGGAGAACATCATTGCAAAATTCAGAGAAGTGCAAATTTTAAAGGCTGGCTGTGCTTTTTGTATGCATTGTGTCTGAGAAAGTGTTAAGCAGAGAAGTTTGCCTTTAAATGCGAATGGAATTAAATCCCCCCCCATCCCTTGTGAGTGCACCCAACACTGTCCACAGACAGTGAGGAGGACATACACTGGAAAGCTGCAAAACGGGTCCTTTTAGAGCTTGCCCCAGAAAATAAACAAGAATGTGGAGAATGGAGGAAGCCCTTGCTGTTCTACAAATACAATATCCCTCTTTCCGTTTTGCTCAGGTAAGCCAACTTCCTTGGAACCAGCCTGAATTACATGAGCTGCCGCTCCATCTCAATTTTCCCCGAGTCTCTCTCTGAGACCATTTTAAGGTATATTAGCTTTAATTGCCATCGGTGTTCCAATGCTATGCAGATGTGTGTTGCATTAAAGTAAATACAATAAAATGCCTGTTTTGTTTCCTAAGCAGAGCTCTTAAATGAGATCTCTGCGAATTGAAAGGCAGAATGACAAACAGAAATACATCTCCAGATGGCAGTAAAGTTCATTCAGTGTGAGCACCTGAGGCAGAAAATCAAGCTAAGAAAATTGTAACATTAAAAGCGTAGCACATGGCTGCGATTATCGTGCTGAGAGAAATGCAAAATGGCATCATCAGAAGGAAAGGGAAAACCTGGCAGATTAATAAAAGAGCAGAGAAATTTTAAGAGTGATTAAAATAAAATTTACTGAGTGTGTAATAAACACAAGGGAATAAGAAAATAATCATATTTAAGGGTGAGTTTGTTAGTTACAGAATCCATGGAATAAACAAAGCGATAACTTTGAAGCATGGCAGGGTGGCCAGTTTTTAGAGCAGGAGCTCTGGATTCCACTACCAGAGCTTAGTCCTAAAAGCCACTGAATGGGAGAGGCATGTTAGCAGACTTTGCAGATTGGAATAATTACTTCCAGTTTCTGGAGTTCAGCGGTTTTATTCATGCAGGAACTATTTACAGGATGATTGGAGTTGAGAGAGAGAGAAAAAAAAATAGCAGACATCTTGCCAGCTGCTTTTAGGAGTGGAAAGCAAGCAAAGACTACAAGCAAGTGCTGTGTAGGTAAACAGTTTCCTCTTGTGGTTTAAAGTAACACATGCATTAACTACAAACTCAAGAGAAGGAAATGTATTTGCTTTTCTCCAACAAGGCTTCAGCAACAGGGAAGATTTCAATTCTTCACTGACTAATTGCTTATATACAGTGCTTTTTTTCTAAAAATAAATAAATGTTTAGGGGTACTCTCATTTTCCTACACATATTGAAATACTACCCATCAATGAGGCCAAACTTAGATTCACAAAATGTTTAGAGGTACAAGCCCTGCTTATATATGTATTAGGGATGGGGAATAATGCTATTTTGATTATTGTGAGCCACTTTGAGCTCAACATTTGTTGGAAAAGCAGAATGCAAATATTAAAACAAATCAAAATCAAACCGTTTCAGACCTTGCAGATTCTTGATAAGATGGAATGTTTCAAGAGGTGGCAGAAAGATATTTCGAAATTTGTCTGGCAGGGCAAAAAGCCCAGGATTAAATTTAAAATATTGACAGACGCTAAAGAAAGAGGGGGTTTTGCCCTGCCGGACTTAAAATTGTACTACGAGGCAGCAGCTTTCTGCTGGCTGAAAGAATGGATGCTCCTCGAGAACACAGACATTTTAGATCTGGAAGGTTTTAATAATGCTTTTGGTTGGCATGCATATCTATGGTATGACAAAATCAAGCTGCATAGTGCCTTTAAAAATCATATTGTTAGAAAAGCATTGTTCAATGTTTGGATAAGATATAAAGATCTGTTGGAAAATAAAACCCCTAGATGGGTGTCACCAGTGGAGGCCAAGGCAGTGAAGAAACTCAATATGGAGGTCGGATGGCCGAAGTATTGGGAAATTTTGGAACAGGATGGAGATAAGTTGAAATTACAAAGTCATGAGAAATTGAAACATAAAGTACAAAATTGGTTTCAATACCATCAAATAATGGAGTTTTTTAAACAGGACAGGAAAATTGGCTTTCAGATGGAAAAATCAAAACTAGAGACTGAATTGCTAGAACCCAATACTAAGAATTTATCCAGAATGTATAACTTGTTGCTGAAATGGAATACACAGGATGAAACAGTCAAATCGGCTATGATTAAGTGGGCACAGGATGTTGGTCACAACATTATGTCAGCTGACTGGGAATGGTTATGGAACACCGGTATTAAATTTACGGCATGTAATGCCTTAAAGGAAAACATTATGAAAATGGTCTATAGGTGGTACATGACCCCAGTCAAGCTGGCAAAAAATTATCATTTGCCCGACAACAAATGTTGGAAATGTAAAGAGACTGAAGGTACCTTCTACCACCTTTGGTGGACGTGCCCGAAGATTAAGGCTTTCTGGGAAATGATCTATAATGAAATGAAAAAGGTACTTAAATGTACTTTTCCTAAAAAACCAGAGGCCTTTCTCTTGGGCATTGTCGGCCAATTGGTGTCAAAGAGGGATAGAACTTTTTTCATGTACGCTACAACAGCAGCAAGAATACTCATCGCAAAGTATTGGAAGACACAAGATCTACCCACTCTGGAAGAATGGCAGATGAAAGTGATGGACTATATGACATTGGCTGAGATGACAGGCAGAATCCGTGACCAAGGAAAAGAGACGGCGGAAGAAGAATGGAGAAAATTTAAAAGTTATCTTAAGGACTATTATAAACTTAATGAATGTTAGAGTGTTGTGGTTTTCAGGAACAAAGGGATACAGTGATATAAGGTCAGAATATAGAGATGACAAAGATGACAGAGGTTGGAAAGTAACAAATGGGAGTTGCTATAAAATTATGGACATTGGGATGCAGAAAGGGGGGGTATGGGGAAGTCCCAGAAAAGAGGTTTATGAAAATATGATATGAAATTATACGTGTATGTCTGTCTTTTTAAGTGTTTGTTTGTTCTATAAAATTTTGTAAAACCAATAAAAATTTAAAAAAAAAACAAAACAAAATCAAACCTCAGGCTCCAGGGCAACACATAGCCTCTATTGAAGAAGGTTTCATAACACACAAAGTTAAAGGGACTTGCAAGGTTACTCTATCTTAGACATGCAAAGGAGAGTCCTAGTGGCCTGTCACCAGATAATGACTTCCTAATTCACCACTTTCTTCCAGAAAAGCTCTTTCCATCTTCATTTTGGAATAAGAAATATCTATTTTTTATTTTAACTAATTTTGCTTGTTTGCTTGCTTTCCTTTTGAAACACCCATACAAATGACCTGTCATGTCTTCCAGCAAAGTTATTAACCGTATTTTTCGCTCTATAAGACGCACCAGACCATAAGACGCACCTAGTTTTTGGAGGAGGAAAACAAGAAAAAAATATTCTGAATCTCAGAAGCCAGAACAACAAGAGGGATCGCTGCACAGCCTGCATTCACTCCATAAGATGCGCACACATTTCCCCTTACTTTTTAGGAGGGAAAAAGTGAGTCTTATAGAGCAAAAAATACGGTGCTTCTTGATTCTTCCTCCTAGCCCCCTACAACTTCTGATTGCCCTCCTATCGCATTGTTCAGCATTAGCCTCTTTCTACCTTCTCATCGTAACTAGCAAACAGTGTTATTCTTTGTTTTGTCCATCCCAATCCCCTGTATTCTCTACCAAGCAGAAGCCAGTCGGATATGAAGGCTGCCCAGTTTCTATTTCCGCAATAAACCAGATTCAATTACTCTGATGCTAGGTCCTCACAGACCCTCCAAGCGTTCCTGTTTCCCAGTCCTGGATTTACAGAAGCTATCATGGTTTCTGATTTGATCCCGGAATGTTGCTCTTATCTTTAGGATATCCCTATTTCCAACAGAGAAATGTTGGCGGGTATGGAGTTATTCGACCCCGAGCCAAGGAGATAAGTAACTCTACAACTTTAGGAGACATCTGAAGGCAGCCCTCTATAGGGAAGCTTTTTTAAAAAAGTTAAATGTTTTATTATGTTTTTATATGTGTTGGAAGCCACCCAAAGTGGCTGAAGCAGTCAGATGGGTGGGGTATAACAATAATAATAATAATAATAATAATAATAATAATAATAATAATAATAATAATAAATATGGAATAGGACATCCCTATTTTCATCAGGGGATGCAGGTGGCGCTGTGGGTTAAACCACAGAGCCTAGGACTTGCTGATCAGAAGGTCGGTGGTTCGAATCCCTGCGACAGGGTGAGCTCCCGTTGCTTAATCCCTGCTCCTGCCAACCTAGCAGTTTGAAAGCACGACAAAGTGCAAGTAGATAAATAGGTACCACTCCAGCGGGAAGGTAAACGGCATTTCTGTGCACTGCTCTGGTTTGCCAGAAGTGGCTTGGTCATGGCCACATGACCCAGAAGCTGTATGCCGGCTCCCTCGGCCAATAAAGCGAGATGAGCGCCGTAACCCCAGAGTCGGTCACGACTGGACCAAATGGTCAGGCGTCCTTTACCTTTTTTTATTTTCATCAGAGAAATGTTGGAAGCTGGTTATGTCCTCACCTCACTGCTAATTCCCTATTTTAGAAAGGTCGAATTCTCCAAACAGCCCATGTGATTCATGGCTCAAAGCTCATAAAGTTATTCTTCCTGTACACAAGTAATCAATGATATGGGTGGATGAGGAAATATTGTAAGTGGACTACTAAATAGAAAAGTACTCAACGTACTGATAATTCCAGCCTTCCTTCTACGCCAAATATATTTCTTGGGGGGAGGGGGAGGTATGGAAGAGGGAAGCAGTCAGATTATTCCAGGCTATTTGAATTTGACGGACGTTTAGCTGCGGCCCTTTCCTGTTTGACATAAACTGCACATCTGATGACTGAAAGGCTCTGCAATTACATTTCCTGGTCATTTCAGAAGGAGTCAAGGGCATTTGCTGTGTGCAGATCGACAACTCATCAACGGCAAACTCTTACCAGTCCCATCCTGCACCAGTGGAACGGATGGGGACAAAAAAATGCAAACTGCCCACTAGCAATTGTTGAGCAATAACACATGTACGACCCCCACGTTTTATGCAAAGATTCTGATTTATCTGACAGTTTTACATCCAGAGGGATGATGCACAGTAATTAAAATTAAAAATGTTTTGGCAGCTTAAACAAATGGCTATATAAATTACAAAGTTGTTTTTTCAAACAAAAAGCCACAGTGCCAAAATAAAGATCTATAGATAAATAAATCAGAACATCAGAAATTTGGTTTTTTTAAAAAATAATAATAATACAAGCATGTTTATAGGAAAGCAGCTCTTAAATGCTAGCTTTGGTTTTGTTGAGGGGAGGGAGAATTCAAGGAAAAGGGGGCATTCAAAGTGGGGCCCCCCAAAAAAAATTAAAGGGGGAAAAATGGGATGTACATATCCAAAATATAAAATAAAAAACAAATAAAATAAAACCTACATCCAGCAACAGTGTTTTGTGTTGTGTAGCCTCCTATGATGTAAGTCATGGGCCCTGCCTGCTCGCCTGCTCCCTAAAATATCCCTGGTTTGCTCCTTTCTATATATAGGGTGCCTACATTCTGCATGGACTGGTTGCATGGCAACATGGGCTAATGGCTTGAGATACCTATGAGGTCCATAAATTACCATATAGCATATATTCAACACACACAAAAAGAGACAATTTGTTGTTGACAAAGGACAGCTGGACACAGAAAGGGCCCCATTACCTTCAGGAGCTGAGGGCCTCATCAATCCTAAATCTGGCCCTGACTGGTGGGGGAAACAGGGACATTACGGGATCACATCAGAAGCTGGGGTGGTTTTCATAATTTTGGGGTTGTCCCTGGAAAATATGAATTAGTATCATTCCTGTTTTTTAGTCCTAACTCAGGAGGTAAGAGAAATGCATTCTGGACCCTCCAAGTGTCCCTATTTTCCAGGGAAAGTCCCAGATTGACAGAAGCCGCCCCGGTTTCTGATTTGATCCCGGAAATGTCCTGCTTTTCCTTAGGATGTCCCTCTTTTCATTGAAGAAATATTGGAGACAGTTTCTGGGAAGGAGACAGTTGCCAGATCCAATGCCAGTGTGCTGGTCCTGGGGGTTAATCAAGAGGCAAGGTCCAAGTCCAGTCCTTGGACGATGAAGCAATATGAAGGCAGTCCGTAAAAGTCAAAGCTGGGTGCAGGGCAGGGTTCAGGCAGGGACTGACAACCACCAATGCTGCTCCCGCAACTTGGGACTGGGGCTGGCCGACTTTTATCTGCCCCGAGGCATAGGGCGGCCCCGATCCTCAGGTGACTTGCCTCTCCTGGCCTGGAGGCGAGCACTCCTCCTGCAGGAACTTAGTTCCCTCCGCCTCTCTGCCCTGAGCCTCTGCAGCTCAGGAGAGACTGGAGGGTTACCGGACCCAGAGGCAACCTCAGCTTCCCCTGACGGGGCTGAGAGTGGAGCACCTGCAGGCAATGGGTCCTCCATCACCTCAAGAGCCAGAGGAGACTCAGCTGGTGCCTGCACCTGAGGATCCAGCACAGGTGAGGACCCTTCAGGCTCAAGCCCCAGCCCCAGCTCAGCTGGTTCTGGAGGTGGGGAATCCTGTGCAGGCTGGAATTCCTCAGGTTCAGCATCCGAGTGCGAATCCCAGGCCATCACAGCCAGCATCTGGCATCTGTGGGGAGATTCTGAGGGCCCAACACTCGGGCAGGACCTGCCGCCCCATGGGAGAGCGCTGTGGGGAATTTGAAATGGCAGCTGAGCGCAACCACCACCAGTAAACCACAGCCAGGGACCTACCAGTGGCGAAGGCAGTGGCAAAGCTACCTGCTACAGCACCGGGAGTGGCGTACATCCGGGGGCATGCCTGGCGCGCATCCCATGGGGTGTGATCACATCCCAGGGGGCATGGTGTGCGTCCCAGGGGGCATGGTGCACCGCCTGTGGGGGCTGTGGCACACACTGGGGATGCATGGCAAGCGCTGCACATCCTGGGGCATGCGCAGCAAGCGGCAAGTTGCCTGTGGGTGCATGCTGAGCACCCGGGGGATGTGTGGTGATCGCTGAGCATCCCGGTGGCGGTGGCAGCTGCAATGTCTCCCCCCCCCATGGTACCTGGGGCAGACCATCCCCTCCACCCCCACCTTCATCTTCCAGTGGTAGCAGGGGACCCATGAGAAGACTCAGAGCTGGAACTGGCCTTCTGGGGCTAGTCATATCTCAAGTTGATCCACTGAACTCAGCCCTAGACTAGGAAACAGCAGTAATCTTGAAGTGACTCGTTCAACCAAAGTTCAAGCGCATCGGTCAACTGCTTGGCACCGCTCTGTGATTAATCGCAAGCGTATTTATTTCAGGGTTTCTTTTTCTCTTAATAAGCAAAAATGATAGGTGTAATAATATGGGCACTGCCAAGTTAGGTGTTACTGGATAACCTCTAATAAGTTTAAAGAACCATTATTTAAAGCACTCTTCAAATTATTTCAAGATTAAATTCCAGACAGGGCATTAAAATGCGTAATCTTCCACCTGCATAATGTCATTGGAGAAATAGCTCTTCCTTGCTTATGAACTGCTTCTGTTTAGTAAAGATATAAAAAATGTGCCCAGTTTTTAATTCTCCAGACAGGCACCGCAGAATGAATGCACATCACAAAGGCAAAAGAAACATGAGCTGTTGTTGCCTTTTAAAAAGTCTGTGCAGAACTTAATAGCAGCATGCTGACACACTTGACATTAATCAGTGTTTATTTAAAAGCAAGCAAAATGATTGAAAATGTTAAAAGTGTCAAGAGGTAAATTACAGGGAATAGACATATTGAAAAAAATGAAACGATATAAGCCAGAATGTAATAATTTAAATCCAATACACACACATACACCTGAGGCTTGCCTGATTAATATTTCCCGTGGAAGGCTTTCATGTTTTGAAATATAAACAGATTTGCATGATTCTGCAAGTTGGCTTTTTGATATAAGAAAATAATAAACAAATACATAATTCTAAGAGCATCTTACCCGTAGGACCATTATGATCAGACTAATCAACTCAGCCCTGACGGTGCTGCAACATGGCTTAGCTTTTATCTATGTTCATGTCAGAGCAAGTAATTATGATGATGCGGAAGGAACAGGGCTGCAACACATGTCTTATCAGGAGGTGATCCTAATATATGCCACGTTATCAGAAAATCCTGAACATTATTAGTTTATGATAGCACGGTTCGAGCTTCACTTGCAAAATCCAAGAAATACAGAGCTTACCGAAGGCATTACCCTGTGGGCAGTAGACAGAGATGCTCGTTTACCAAGTGGTCATTTGCCTCAATGTGCACATAACCCTGCGGGGAGCCCCTTGCCCATCATGCCCGTCCAGATGGCAAAGAGGGTTTTTACCATGCTCAGCAACCATGCTCAGAAATGAAGTGGGGCTTTTATCAACTCCCTGCATCAGAGCTTTCCAAACTGTGTTCTGCGACACATTAGTGTGAGCACTCCAGTTGGAAAACAGCTTTTACCAAAGGTGTCGTGGGTTTGGAAGACGCTCAAAGTCAGGACGCAAGGGAGAAATGCGCTAAGAGGAAGGCATGTTTGGCAAACCCTCACCGTGATCAACTCCCGCCCGGAAACCTATGTCCCCACTGTGGAAGGACGTGTGGATCCAGAATTGGCCTCCACAGTCACTTACGGACTCAGTATTAAAACCGTGTCTCTGGAAGACAATCTTACTCGGCTACGAGGGATTGCCAAAGAAGAAGTGTGTGTTGGTGTGTCCAGCGAATGCTTCCTGCACTCCTCCCGGGGCTGGAAAGGGGCTGGTTTAACCTCCAGTTTGCTAGTAAAACCAAATTACTGTGTCGAGAAATGATGCCTGTCTAAAAAGCGTGTCAGCAACATGAAAAGTTTGGGAAGCTCTGCCCACGTAGTTCCCTTGAAATAATTCAAGCTGCAAACCTAATCTCTCAGAACTTTGTTTTTGCTCTGTTTCCCGTTATCTCTACTCCTTCTTTTGCAACTTGGGTTATTCTCTGCTGTGTTTCAGTCTAGGCCTGGCATCAGCAAGTGAAATATTGGGGCACTTGCAGGGGCTACAGGAAGGCCTACTGCTATCAACCCCTCCCATGGTTCACCCTTTGAACCAGGGCCATCTGAAGCATATGTGGTGCCAGGGTGCAAAGTTCCACCCAGCGCCCCCCCCCCCAAAGTTGCCCAGAGTTGTCGACCGTTTTTTAGGGGGGGGGACCCCAAAGTTGTTGACATTTTAAAGGAAAGGTTACCCAGGGTTGTCAACCTTTTTTTACGGAGCTGATACCACTCTTAAATCTGCTCAGGAAAAGAAAACAGGAAACATAAGGAACCCAGCACATCAAACCAGCCCAAGGCGTCGGTGTTGGCGACTGAGTGAAGCCAGGTGCCTCATGGTGTAAGCAGCATGCACTGGGCGGGCCTCTCCACAGCCCTATGCCAATCCCAGGCCCGCAGGAGGGCAGAGCCGGCTGGCCGCCTCAGTGCCTCGCTAGCTTGCTCACTCCTGAACTCACAGCGCAGAGCCACCTGCAGCAGAAGAGCCCATCACAGTGCTCCAACCAATGGGCGGGCTCTTCCCTGGATTCCAACTCTCGGGCCCCAGACTCTCGGTCTAGCGCCCCTGAGAGCCTGGCGCCCGGGTGCCCCGCACCCCTGGTGCCTATGGTTAAGACGGCCTAGCTTTGACCCATTTCCCCATCAGCAGCAAGGGGGCGCCATTTTGAATTCCCTAAATCGTACAGGAGTGGTGTTAGACTGGGGCATTGTGAAACATTAAGATTGCAGCTGAAAAGAGGGCTGGTCCTACGACCTGCTCAACTTGCCCAGGAGATAAAAAGGGACCCAGCTGTGGACACATCGCCAAGAGTCCCCACAAAACTGGAGCTGTTACAGCCCCTACGTTTATATCCATCCATGTCAGGGCTGTCAGGCAGGCGGGATCATCCACAGGCCAGAATGAAGACTCGATACTCAACGAGAAGTCAGCTTTTTAATTCAGAAAAGGGAAACACAGCAGAGTTCGCCCGGGTTCAACTGCCCTAGTTGAAGACGTTGCTGGAACTGGCATCTGGCCCTTCCTTCCCTCTCTAGCCCTCTTCTTCTGGCCTCCTCCCAAGAAGACGTAAACCATGGTGAGGAGGAGAGACCCCCTCTGGGCCTGTCTGGCAAGGCTCTTTGCGATCTTGGTGTCAGTGGAGGAGGGGGGGCCAACTGTAGAAGGACTGGCCCACTGAGGTGAAACTGAGGCAGCATCCAGCTCCTCTCTGTCAGAGTCAAACTGAAACCCTTTGGCACTCAGCCCTGTCCCTGAATGGCTTTCTTCTTCTGACTCCCCTGCTTCTGCTTCCTCCCAGCTTGTCCTCTCCTCAGACGGGTCCCCTGTGTCCCACCACCAGTGTCCTACATCTAAGTTCTCTTCCTCTGTGTCATCCTTGGGGGGTTCTTTGGCCAGCATCTCTCGCCATCCTTCATTATCCAGCCAGTCCCTGACATCCCAGGACCTTCTTAGTTCACTCCATGCATGCAGTACAGTAGGCTGTGGCCTTGGGAAGAAGGGTTGTTCTTTATAAAACGAGTTGGAAGAGTGTCACACAGCTACTTTATGATTGTGTGGCTCCGAATCCACATCGAGAAGGTCCAATACATCTCATGACAGCGGGGAAGGCTGTGACCAGGTGAGCTATGTACCTGCTCAGCCTGTCCAGATCTGATGATGAGAAACTTCAAGGCCCCAGACTGATGCATCCCCTCCAACATTTCTCCCATGAAAATAGGAACGTCCTATTCAATCATCACAATACAGTGGTACCTCAGGTTAAGTACTTAATTCGTTCCGGAGGTCCGTTCTTAACCTGAAACTGTTCTTAACCTGAAGCAACACTTTAGCTAATGGGGCCTCCTGCTGCTGCCACACCGCCGGAGCACGATTTCTGTTCTCATCCTGAAGCAAAATTCTTAACCTGAAGCACTATTTCTGGGTTAGCGGAGTCTGTAACCTGAAGCGTATGTAACCTGAAGTGTATGTAACCTGAGGTACCACTGTAATTTTATTTATACCCTGCCCATCTGACTGGGTTGACTCTAACATATACAAAAACATGATAAAACATTAAATATTAAAAAAACCTACTATACAGAACTGTCTTCAGATGTCTCCTAAAGGTTGTCTAGTTACTTGTCTCCTTGTCTCAGGGGTCCAACCCCTCCAACATTTCTCTGATGGAAATAGGAACATCTTAAGGAAAAGCAGGACATTCTGGGATCAAATCGGAAACTGGGACGGCTTCTGTAAGTCCAGGACTGTCCCTGCAAAATGGAGATGCTTAGAGGGTCTGAAGTAGGACACATGGGTGTTGCAACCCACATTGCAGAGGAAGCTGGGTCTAAAATCCAAGACGGGTGGATTGCAGGGTTGGGCCGCAGCAATGCGGTGCCGACACAGTTTTTGTGTGGTAGGAGAAAAGCGTAGCAACACACTTTCTAATTGCCATATGGTTTGGAAGAAGCTGGAACTAAGGCAGGGGCTGAGGAGGATCGCATGGCAGTGTTAGCAAGCACTTTCAAACGTTTGCATTCTAGGCATTCAGACGCAGTCGGCTCTCTCTCTTTTATATCTCCCGCATCTGTTCTGATTATCTCTCTCTCTAAATGTGCGCAATGTTCCAAAGCGTGGCAGCCTGATGGCGGGGAATGAAAGGCACCGTCTAGCAGGCATGCTGTCTGTGCAATCTTATTCATTTAAGTGGAGGCCATCTTTCATTTTTGAACCAGAGATCTGGGGACGACACCCACACAAAAGAGAGAGATTCTTTTAAAGAATAGTTGTAGCAGGACACTTATTTCTGCAAAGTTTGTAGAAATGAGCTATAGACAGAAACAATATTTTTAGCCCTTCGGCAGAAGAAAAATCTGTTCCTGTCTATGTGATGGCTTTTGAAACATCTCATGTTCAGTCGGTAGAGCACAAGGCTCTTAATCTCAGGGCTGTGGGTTCAAGCCCCGCATTGGGCAAAAGAATCATTGCAAGACTAGATTCTATGATTCTGTGGCTTCAGTTTTCTACTCTATAATCTATTGGCAAATGTTTGCTCATAAGCACCGTATACTTCGCTCTATAAGGCGCACCAGACCATAAGAGGCACCTAGTTTTTGGAAGAGGAAAACAAGAAAAAATATATATTCTGAATCCCAGAAGCCACGACACCAAGCGGGATCGCAGCTCAGTGATCCCGCTTGCTGTCCTGGCTTATGGGATAGCCGCGCACAGCCTCTCCCGGGCAGCGGGATGAAGGCTCCTGTTGCCCGGGAGAGGCTGCGCATGGCTAAGGCTCCCCCAAGAGCCGCGCTCCCTTTAAAGAGTGTGTGGAGCATGTGTGCGGCTCTTGGGGGCTTTTCCCCGAGGAGGGAGAAGGGCAGCCGCACACATGTTTCTGTCTATAGCTCATTTCTACAAACTTTGCAGAGCCTCCCGCCTGCATTTGCTCCATAAGATGCACACACATTTCCCCTTACTTTTTAGGAGGGGAAAAGTGCGTCTTATAGAGCGAAAAATACGGTAAATGCTAAAACAAAAACAAAGGAGTTGAATGTTTGGAGAATGCAGCAGAAAAGTGATTTAGTACATTCCTTACACCATCGAACCCATTCTTGAGTTTGTGACTGATTAACTGCACTCATTTTTGGAAGGCTGTTCCCTTACTAAAAAAAATCCCAGTTTACAGTGCTTACTCTCCAGAAAAGTGCATATGGAACTTGTCAGGTGCTGTTGCAGTTGCTCGAGAGTAACCAGGCAGGACTCTGACCTGTCTTTTACAGGCTTTATTTGGGTGCAAACTATTTACAGTGAAGAGCGTCATAAGTTCATGTCTGGCTCAATTGCTAGCAGAATCCGGGAGTGGTCTGTTTTTGTACCTCCCCCAACATAAAAGTTTTGTCACCCCCAGCCTTTTCCGCCCCTCCCTGCGCCTCAGACTACTGCACATGATGGGCGATGGCAAGGGCATGCTTCCCTCCTCTCCAGCTTGCGCAGGCGTGGTATTAAGGCTCTCCCTAGCATCCTCTGGTCCTTGCACCTCTTCTCCACTGGAGGCGGAGCTTTCCTCCTCGCCGGAAGAGGAACTGCTTCGCAAGATTTTCGGAGGTTTCCTGTAACACAACTGCTCTTCTATCTCTCACCTCTGAGCCAATGGCAGTTCCCTGACAGAACTGCCACTGAATTTATATAATAATGATAATAATTTATTATTTATACCCTGCCCATCTGGCTGGGCTTCTCCAGCCACTCTCGGCGGCTTCCAAAAAAATATTAAAATACTGTAATACATCAAACATTAAAAGCTTCCCTAAACAGGGCTGCCTTCAGATGTCTTCTAAAAGTCTGGTAGTTGTTGTTCTCTTTGAGATCTGGTGGGAGGGCGTTCCACAGGGAGGGCGCCACTACCAAGAAGGCCCTCTGCCTGGTTCCCTGTAACTTAGCTTCTCGCAGTGAGGGAACCGCCAGAAGGCCCTCGGTGCTGGACCTCAGTGTCTGGGTAGAACGATGGGGGTGGAGATGCTCCTTCAGATATACTGGACCGAGGCCGTTTAGGGCTTTAAAGGTCAGCACCAACACTTTGAATTGTGCTTGGAAACCTACTGGGAGCCAATGTAGGTCTTTCAAGACTGGTGTTATATGGTCTCGGCGGCCGCTCCCAGTCACCAGTCTAGCTGCCGTGTTCTGGATTAGTTGTAGTTTCCGGGTCACCTTCAAAGGTAACCCCACATAGAGCGCATTGCAGTAGTCCAAGCAGGAGATAACCAGATCATGCACCACTCTGGCAAGACAGTCTGCAGGCAGGTAGGGTCTCAGCCTGGATACCAGATGGAGCTAGTAAACAACTGCCCTGGACACAGATTTGACCTGTGCCTCCATGGACAGCTGTGAGTCTTTGTTTTCTTTGTTTTAGTTGTTTGATCTATCAATTCAATTTGTATATTTTTAATGAATAAAACAATACTAAGAAGAAGAAAAGTCTGACTTTTTTTTAGATTAAGAATAGTCTCAGCGTACATTCTCTTAGAAGAGGCATCCTTCCCTTTGTGAGAAAATGGGTGCTAAAAGTTTTTTTAACTGTGCAGGCCTGAAAGGGTTTGTCCAAAATGCTTGCAAAATGAATTCTAGAAATGCATCTTATTCTGCAGTCTGCTTGAGACGTGGAAAAGATTATCTTCTGTCAGGAGCTTCAGCCCATTGAGAACGACTTGATTAGTAAACGAAAGGGGTGAGATTTAGGTTATCATATCTTGGTCGAACACTTACAAAAGCAGTTGGGTGCTCTTTTGTGTCTTTGAAATTGGGAGGAATTGCAGAGATTTCCAGTAAATGAGATAATCAATGAATTTGCCAGGAGGTGTTCTACCTCAGCTTGCTTGAACAGGTGAGTCCAGCTTCCTGTAATGGAATCTCTTTTGACATCTCTCCAGTCCACAATCTGTTGTTGTTTAGTCGTTTAGTCGTGTCTGACTATTCGTGGCCCCATGGACCAGAGCACGCCAGGCACTCCTGTCTTCCACTGCCTCCCGCAGTTTGGTCACACTCATGTTCGTAGCTTCGAGAACACTGTCCAACCATCTCGTCCTCTGTCGTCCCCTTCTCCTTGTGCCCTCCATCTTTCCCAACATCAGGGTCTTTTCCAGGGAGTCTTCTCTTCTCATGAGGTGGCCAAAGTCTTGGAGCCTCAGCTTCAGGATCTGTCTTTCCAGTGAGCACTCAGGGCTGATTTCCTTAAGAATGGATAGGTTCGATTTTCTTGCAGTCCATGGGACTCTCAAGAGTCTCCTCCAGCACCAGAATTCAAAAGCATCAATTCTTTGGCGATCAGCTTTCTTTATGGTCCAGCTTTCACTTCCATACACAGAAATGTTAATAGTCCACCATAGACATTTGTTTCGTTTTGTTTCACAGCCTGCAATTATGCCATGGAGATGACTTAATCTGAAGCATGAGGTGGCCAAAGTCTTGGAGCCTCAGCTTCACGATCTGCCCTTCTAGTGAGCACTCAGGGCTGATTTCCTTAAGAATGGATAGGTTTGATCTTCCTGCTGTCCAGAGTCTCCTCCAGCACCATAATCCAAAAGCATCAATTCTTCGGTGATCAGCCTTCTTTATGGTCCAGCTCTCGCTTCCATACATCACTACTGGGAAAGCCATAGCTTTTACTATATGGACCTTTGTTGGCAAGGTCCACAATGATAGAGAGTCACAGAATTGCAGGGTTAAAAGGGACCCCAAGGGTTCTCTAACCCCCTGAAATGCAGGAATCACAACTAAAGCATCCAGGACCTATGACCATCAAACCTGACTTCTCGGGTGCCAGCTATCATAGCAAAAGCCAGATATTTTTAGGGGTTCATCATAACTCCTCCCTATTGCGGCAAATCTCACTTGTCTAGCTTAAAGAATCAACTGGATGTTACAGCTCTATTCTGAAACCATGAATGGCTCACATAAATGACTGACTGCAATTCTAAACCCACTCGCAGCGCAAGCCCTCCTGAACACGCAGAAACTTATTTCTGATTTAAAAATTTCAAGCATTTGTACTGCAGGTGTAAACAATTTTGCATATTGCAAAGCACCTCTCTAAGTACCTTTCCAATGCTTTAGAACTGGGGAAAGGCTTGCTCCCGTCTAGGCTGAATTAGTTCTCAGTCTCAACCTCTTAGCTCGCTTTATAAAGATCCCATGAAAAAGCTCTCTTTCTAATCTCTTTCAATAAATTTGGCACCTGGAGATTGTCGGTGTAGTAGCAACTCGGTGTGTAGAGTGGTGAGAAAAACGGAAAGAATCTCAGCCTCGCCATTTTATGAGACATTGAAAACAGACCATTGAAAATTGGGCTCAGCTACAAATAAAATGTTTTAGGTGTGTTTTAAGTGCAATATACAATGCGACATTAGATGGTGATGCTTAGCCTTTGGAAAACTCGATGTACATTGGTACCTTGATTCTCAAACGCCTTGGTTCTCAAACACCTTGGTTCCCAAATGCCAAAAGCCTGGAAGTAAATGTTCTGGTTTTCAAACGTTTTTCAGAGGCCAAATGTCTGATGCAGCTGTCGGCTATTGTTTCTGGGGCACCTGCACCAATCAGAAGCCGCGCCTTGGTTTTCGAACATTTCAGAAGTCAGACAGACTTCTGGAATGGATTAAGTTTGGAACTTTTGTTTTTGCTATTTATTTTGCTCTTTTTTTTTGAGGCTTTTTCGGTTAATTTGTTTTTGTGACTGTGTGGAACCCAGTTCAGATACTGATTGATTGATTGATTGTGTGACTGCGGAAATGGATAAAAGCCCCCCATCCAAACAATGACTATCATCAGTGCAAGTATGGGGAGAAATAATTTTAATTTTTATCAACTACAATTCTGTCTTATTTCTTTTATAGTACAGTACATTGATTATTGCTTTCATTTTATGGATCAGTGGTGTCGTTAGATAGTAAAATTCATGCTAAATTGCTGTTTTAGGGGTTGTTTTTAAAAGTCTGGAAGTGATTAATTTGTTTTGCATTACAGTGGTACCTCTGGTTAAGTACTTAATTTGTTCCGGAGGTCCGTTCTTAACCTGAAACTGTTCTTAAGCTGAAGCACCACTTTAGCTAATGGGGCCTTCTGCTGCTGCCACGCCACCAGAGCACGATTTCTGTTCTCATCCTGAAGCAAAGTTCTTAAACTGAAGCACTATTTCTGGGTTAGTGGAGTCTGTAACCTGAAGCATATGTAACCTGAAGCGTATGTAACCTGAGGTACCACTGTACTTTCTATGAGAAAGCGCGCCTTGGTTTTGGAACATTTTGGTTTTGGAATGGACTTTCAGAATGGATTAAGTTTGACAACCAAGGTACCACTGCACTTTTTAAAACGCTTTTTAAAAAAGCATTTTCAGAACTTTTTTTTATATGTGCGTAGATTCCACCTAAAACAGCCCATACTAGCCTCTGCTTCTTTGGAGCAGCTGTGATGAGGAGATGAGAAGCAGAGACCTCCTGGTGAATTAACTTGTCATTCCACCCACAAGGGACAAACTGTGGCTCATTGGAACAAATGCGGATTTGGGATAGTTTATGATCCTGGCCTGTTTCAAGGAACTGTAGTTTAAACTAAACTGCACCGTTTGACTGTAGCAAGGAAGTCCAGTTAGATTAAGAGTCGATTTACAATATTTTCATCTTGGCTTCACTAGAGGACACAGGACATGGGAACCTGAGGCTCTTTCCCATAGAGCCAAACTATGGTAGACCCTACAAGGGTCCCTATTTTCTGAATTTATAGAAGGTGTTTCCTTAAAGTAAGGTAAAGGGACCCCTGACCATTAGGTCCAGTCGTGACTGACTCTGGGGTTGCGGCGCTCATCTCACTTTATTGGCGGAGGGAGCTGGCGTACAGCTTCCAGGTCATGTGGCCAGCATGACTAAGCCGCTTCTGGCGAACCAGAGCAGTGCACGGAAATGCCGTTTACCTTCCCGCTGGAGAGGTCCCTATTTATCTACTTGCACTTTGACGTGCTTTCAAACTGCTAGGTTGGCAGGAGCTGGGACCGAGCAACGGGAGCTCACCCCATCGTGGGTATTCGAACCGCTGATCTTCTGATCGGCGAGCCCTGGGCTCTGTGGTTTAACCCACAGTGCCACCCGCGTCCCTTAGCACATCCCTATTTCCATCAGAGAAATGTTGGAGGGGATGTGCACGTGGTGTCATAGCATTTGTTCTTCCAGAGCTGGAGACTTGCTTTTTTCCTCAAGGAAAGCTCAGAGTCTGGCCCCGCTGCTGACTTTGAACCCAACACCCACCCACCCCCAGCAGCCCAGAGCATTGGGACAAGGGCCCCATTATAAACACATACAAGGTGTGACCAGAAAGTAGGGTGAATCACCCCTGTATGGGATAATGGGAACTGCTGTATTCGTGGAGACACCTGGGAGGCGTTTGTCCATATCTCAGCTAACATATGCGCACATGTCTTGGCATTTGTTGACAGGCCTACATTCATGCGGTAGCGTTTACTACTGTAGCCGTTAATAGTGCAGCGCGTTGTGATTGAAAAGGGAGCAGAGAGTCGATACGAAATTCTGTTTCAAATTGGGTAAATCAGCATCGGAAACCCACGAAATGCTCACAATTGTGTACAGAGATGAAGCTGTAAATCGAAAGACAGTGTATGAGTGGTTTAAGCGTTTCTGTGAAGAGTGGCAGACCATCGAAGATGATCCTCAGTCTGGCAGACTGTTGACAAGCAGAACGGCAGCAAATGTCGACCGAGTTTGTGAGTTATTGATGCGGGATCGGCGTTTGTCCGTCCGAACAATGGTGGAAGAATTGCATATTCCACGTGAAATCGTTCCTGAGGTTACTGAGTAGTCCCACCCTCCATATTCTCCTGATCTGACCCCACCGGATTTCTTTTTTCCAAAACTGAAATCTGCACTGAAAGGGCACAGATTTCCCAACATTTCATAAGTCCAAACTGCTGTGACGAGGGAACTGAAAGCAGTATGGAAAGAGGACTTCTCCAGAAGTTTCCAACAGTTCTATGAACGTTGTCAATGGTGCATTGTATCAGAAGGAGCCTCCTTTGAAGGCCGGTATGTATGTTCGAATATTTTTCACTGTCTGATTTCTGTGACCAGTCACCAAACTTTCCAGTCACACCTTGTATCTTAGCAGCTGGAATGGTTTTTTGGGAGGATGGGGTGTTAATTGTGACTATTTGCAATCTAAGTACATACTGGTTTGAAATGGATTTTTTTAAAAAAGTTTTAAAACAGTTTTATGGGTTTTGCTTTGCTTTGCTTTTGCATACCACAGGTGTATTTGCACAGATATCTCAAATTTGAACATGATATTACCCGGGTTGCTTTCTGCCCTTTCTGTGGTTATTTCTGACTTGAATGAATGAAAAAAGCACAAAACAAAAATTTCCATATGAGTTGAAGCCATCAAAGCGCATGCAAAGACAGAGGAGGTGATCAGTTACTAAAAGCCACATGGCTGCCCCTATTTCAACACACAGAGACACCAGCCACTAACTTTGCAACAGATTAGTCCTGTTTATGTTTTTTAAGGGAAGGTTATAAATAGGGGGTGGGCAGGGCAATGTGTATTTAGCAAAGGCGTGCAGATGGGAAGCCAACAGATGGCCTTGCACTTTATTTTGTATGCACAGCCTTACATTTAAATTAAAGATTTCCATAATTAAGATGAAGGTCTGCTGCGACGCTAGCTAGTTTGCCTGGGATGGCATCATATATCACAGGTATCATTAGGCAACATTTTCCTAACAAGGTTCATAAACCTATACAAATTTTGCTACTTCCCTAATGTAAGCTCAGAAAGCAAATAAAATATGGCTCACGGAAGCCGTGGTGGAGGGGAAGACAGAAACACACTTTATCTCATCAAGACATCTCCCTGTGCCATCTGGTCCTTACCTGTGTGTAACGGAATAATCTGCCACTTGACATTAAAAAGAAGAAGGAACTCCTTTGAATGGATTTGGAATGGTTTTTCCAAAAGAAATATCGGCCCGTAGGTCACTCCCATCCTATTACACAAATTAGATGGGCCTCACTGCCAACTTTCAAGATGCTACTCCAGAGGCGTAGCAAAGTCAGGTGGTACCCGGTGCATATTTTTTTTTATGCCACCCCCCCCCCAATTGCAATTTTTGGGAATGTTGCCTAGAGTAGTTGAGCTTTTTTTAAGGGAACGTTGGCCGTGAAACAGATACGCCCGCAGATCGCGCACATCCGACTACTATCGATCACATAAAACGGTGTCAGCGCCGTCAGGTGGGGCTGCCATACCCACCAGCCAGGGCTGCGAGCAACGACCGCCAGTGGTGCCAGCGCTGCCTCGCCAATAATAATAATAATAAAATTTTATTTATATCCCGCCCTCCCCAGCCGAAGCCAGGCTCAGGGCGGCTAACAACAATAAAATAATGCAACATTCTAAAATCATTTCATTATAAAATTAATTCAAATCAAATTAATGGCAACCATTGGGCTAGAGTTCTGTGAAGATTGCCAAAGGAGGGAGTCAGGCTGCGCCTTGGCCAAAGCTCTGTCTTGCAGGCCCTGCGGAAAGATGTCAAGTCCCGCAGGGCCCTAGTCTCTTGTGGCAGAGCGTTCCACCAGATCGGGGCCACAGCCTAAAAAGCCCTGGCTCTGGTTGAGGCCAGCCTAACCTCTCTGTGGCCTGGGACCTCCAATATGTTTTTGTCTGAAGACCGTAAGGTCCTCTGTGGGACATACCAGGAGAGGCGGTCCCGTAGGTACGAGGGTCCTAGGCCGTATAGGGCTTTAAAGGTTAAAACCAGCACCTTAAACCTGATCCTGTACTCCACCGGGAGCCAGTGCAGCTGGTATAGCACCGGGTGAATGTGATCTCGCAGCAAGGACCCCGTAAGGAGTCTCGCTGCAGCATTCTCCACCCGCTGGAGTTTCTGCATCAGTCTCAAGGGCAGTCCCAAGTAGAGCGAGTTACAATCCAGTCTGGAGGCGACCGTAGTGTGGATCACAGTGGCTAGGTCAGGGCGAGAGAGGTAAGGCTTTGTCACCCCCCCTAGGCATGACACCTGGGGTGGACCGCACCCCCCTTGTGACGCCCCTGTGCCACTCATGATGACAGAGAGGATGTGTGCAGAGGGAGGGTTTGTGAGACCAGCTCTACCATCAGGCAGGGGGAAGTGGCAGAGATGTCTTGGGCCAGCCTCACAGAGTTGGATTTTGCAAGGTCTGCCTGAGGCTAAGACAGGTTTCTGTGCACAGACTCTCCTCTACCCATGAAAGGGAACCCAGACCAGTGTTGTGATGGAGCTCATTCTGCTCAACAGGGCAGAGATGGAGCGTGCAGACTCAGAAGTGTCTCATGTGTCTTTTCCAGGACACCTGTGCAAAGTGAGCATAGTTGCCATGGGGGGAGAAGATGTCCACTTCCTTTCTCCTTGCCCCCTCACCAGCGTCGCTTGCCTTCCCTTTCAGCCAAACCTCACCTGCTCACCTTACAGGCCAGGCTGGGTCAGATCCACACCTGCTGTGCGGCCACTTCCCTCCTCCTTGGACTCTGATGCTACCAAAGACAACATTGCAGTGTTGGTGTGAGGAGTGCAGTGGCAGCAGAACAGGGCAGTTGCTCAAGAGACACCCGTTGACCCGGAGCAGCCTGCCAGAAGGGTTGGGAGATGCCATGGGAACCAAACCAGCCTCCTCCTCCTCCTCTGTGCTTCCTTCTGGAAGTGTCACGGTGGAAGGAGGAAGAGGATTGGAGCCACGGGGAACAATGCAAGTTTTCCTTCTTTTGGGGGGTCCCATCCTCTGACAGCAGCCTCAAAATTAAAAGACGCCTGCTTCTTTGGAGAAAACCTAAACAGCATCTTAAAAAGCAGAGACATCACCTTGTCAACAAAGGTCCATCTAGTTCAAGCTATGGTTTTCCCAGTAGTGATGTATGGAAGTGAGAGCTGGACCATAAAGAAGGCTGATGGCTGAAGAATTGATGCTTTTGAATTGTGGTGCTGGAGGAGACTCTTGAGAGTCCCATGGACTGCAAGAAGATCAAACCTATCCATTCTGAAGGAAATCAGCCCTGAGTGCTTACTGGAAGGACAGATCGTGAAGCTGAGGCTCCAATACTTTGGCCAGCTCATGAGAAGAGAAGACTCCCTGGAAAAGACCCTGATGCTGGGAAGGATTGAGGGCACAAGGAGAAGGGGACGGCAGCGGATGAGATGGTTGGACAGTGTTCTCGAAGCTACCAGCATGAGTTTGACCAAACTGCGGGAGGCAGTGGAAGACAAGAGTGCCTGGCGTGCTCTGGTCCATGGGGTCATGAAGAGTCGGATACGACTAAGCGACTAAACAACAACAACAAATCCTCTGGTGTGAGACAACTGACTCACTCCACCATGTGGGACCAAAAAAACACCCATCTTTTGGTCCTGCACAGCCAAAGCACAGGAACCAAAGTGGGACATTTGGGATTGTGATCAGAAGCAGGGACGACTTTGGCCAATCTGGGGTGTCCCAGTTAAATTGGGGTTTGGCCTTAGCCTTTCCCCCTCCTGTTGTTTATCTGCTCAAAATCACACACCCCCAAGGGTTGCCATATATTCACCCCCATAGATTAGAAAGCATTTTGGAGCATACGGGAAGCAGGGGTGGGTCGGTGTTTAGCAGGCCCTCCCCCCTCCAAATCACATGGCTCTGGATATTAGGACGACCTCAGGACTAGAAGTGAGCAGCTCTTTTGTAAAGAAACCCTAGATTTAGGCTTTGTATCGCCACCCGAGAGGCAGGCTAATGGAGGCCTATATTTGCCCCATAAGGCATGATGCTCTCTGGTCATGAGCAACCAGAAGGCACCTTCAGAGTTTTTACACGTTCTTGACATTTAGAGCAGTGTACCTTACAAGAGCTATCCACTTTAAAAAAGAAAAGGAATCACCTGCCTGCCTCTGGCATCCCCACTGATTGTGCCTACAGAAACATCTGCTATGTGCTATGCGCTCTGAATGTTAAAATCACGAGAAGGAATTCCCAAACATCTAAGCTCACATTTAGATTCTGCCCTGAAGCTCCTTCGCTTCCAGAGCACACAAAGAATGAGGCTCGTATGCTTTCACTTAATGCTCCTTATTTTGAGTTAGTTTGGTAATACAGGAACTACTTTTCCCTTTGGGTTTTAAGTGGTCTCTCTCTCTGACGATGCTCAGCCCACCAGGTTCAATGCACCCAGAATATGGGAAGGGTAATGGTTTTCAAGAGATTCCGCTTGGGCTTCATGTTGCATCCTATTGACCAGTTAGTCATTTCTCACTAGGGCCATGGCCTTTCAGCTACAAACTGGGCAAGGCAAACTGAAGGCCAAGCAGTCAGGAACTTGCAGGAAAATAAGCAATGAAACAAACAAATCAAGGAATGGTGACAATGAGGGCTTATCCTCACTTCCTCTTGTCCTGCTGCTTAACACCCCCCCCCCCTTTGCAACCCTGAGAAAACCACTCTTTAGAGCTCAATTAGAGCAATCTTGACCTTGCTCTGGGAAAGGAACAAGGGAAAGGGAAAGCACTCGGATCTGTGCCTTCTAGGTCCAGGATGAGTGGAAGTGCGGGTGAGCCCTTATTCTCATAATATCTTGCTTTCTTTCCATAAGTATAAAGGTAAAGGGACCCCTGACCATTAGGTACAGTTGTTACCGACTCTGGGGTTGCGGTGCTCATCTCGCTTTATTGGCTGGGGGAGCCGGCTTACAGCTTCCGGGTCATTTGGCCAGCATGACTAAGCCGCTTCTGGCGAACCAGAGCAGCACACGGAAACGCTGTTTACCTTCCCGCCAGAGCAGTACCTATTTATCGAAAGCACTTTATCGAAAGCACTTTGATGTGCTTTCGAACTGCTAGGTTGGCAGGAGCAGGGATCAAGCAATGGGAGCTCACCCCATCGCGGGTATTCGAACCGCCGACCGTATACATTGGCTCAAAATAGTACTTAACCCCCCCCCCCCCCGATTTTCAGTGGCTCCAACCAGAGACTCCTTTTCACTCTTCACTCTCAAGGATCCCAACCCTTCACTGGATGACAGACTAAGGGATCTGTGAGAGAGAGATTGTAGCCTTGTTGGTAAAGGTTACGGACAGGGAAAGCATAACTATCAAACAAAAGCCACTGCTTTTGAAAGAGAGAGGTTTCCTTGGGGAAAAAGAGAGCCTTGGATCCTTGGCACCTTCTATCCCAACACAACCACACTCTCCCACAACCCCCTGGCAGAGGGTGGTTTCCTTGGGCAGGTGGGCACATGTGGGTGGATCTCCTCGCGCACCACCCTTTCTACCAGAAGCGCACACCCCTCAGCCTGAGAAACAGCTATGCATAAGTCTGAGAGGAGGACAATGCCCACAGCTGGGGTGGTACATGGGAAGAGTGTCCTATTTGTGGAAACATAATTCCCTGCCAAACAGCTGAGCAGCAAAATTGGGTGGTGGGGATGGCTTGGTGTCAGGGACCGTGCTGAAGAGGGCTGCACTGAGGAGGAACGGTGGGAGCCACCCCCTCCTCTTGACCCTGAATTTCCCCAGGAGCAGGAGGACAGTATAGATTTGGAACAATGGTTTGCAGAGGGGCATAGTTCAGAAGGCAGAAGCTGGGAAATACTGGATGACGAACAGCTAGCAGAAGAAACACTGGGAGAGAGAGAGAGTTAAAATTCACAGTCTCTAGAAACTATCTACCCCCCTTCCCCAAAGTCTCGGAGAGCTCAGAAAGTGTCAGAACAGAAAGCACAGAGACTACAAACTCAGATTACAAGATGCAAGAGTGGCGTGGATTAATAGGGATGGAGGAAGTAGTATCCCTTAATTGGGAGCATCGCCATGTCTAGGAGATGTGTTCTTTGTTCTCTCACTGTGATTATTAAAGAAACTAACTGGTAAGAATTCTCTTTCATTTGATCTGCTCCAGCTGATTCCCCGAAGCCTGACATTTGGGTATGCCTGGTGCCCCCCTGCACTGAATGCCCCCAAGAGACGCATATCCACATGTGTTTTATCTCACTGCAAGGCCCGCAGTGCCGTTCCACAGCACAAGTGGCCCCGAGCCATGTGTCCTGCCGTGTTGTGCAACAACCTCAGCCTGACCCTCCAAGAGGCCCCTGCTCCAGGCTGCGCTTTCAAGGCAGTTGAATGCGATTGTAAATCACGGTTCTGCCCAGAGGTTTGTATTTTTTGGTCTTAATTACATCTGTGCAAATCTTCATTTGTTTGTGGATGACTAATGCGTTGTGTGGGCTATTTGCATTCCCAGATGGCCCATTTCCATGGTAAGCAATGTGGAGAGGCAGATAATGGCTCTGGTATTAATACAAATAAACTGAAACAACAACAGCAACAGCAACAGCTCATCCTCAGTGGGAGCTGCCTGGTTTCTTCAGCAGTCCCTGCAAAAGATTACATTCAGAGAAAGCAAAGCCCCAGAGTTCCCCACTCCCTGCCACTCCCAGTGGCAGCCAATGGAAGGACAGCGTGTGAGTCTGAGTAAATTTCACTAGATAAAATCACTATAAATGGTGGCGGTGATTCAGAGGTTTAACTTGAAATCCATCTGGATTTGAGTTAGTTGGTGTTTCTCTTTCTGGGTATATGTCACATGGCATAAGGTAAGGTGTACAATATACAGTGGTACCTCGGGTTGCATACACTTCAGGTTACATACGCTTCAGGTTACAGACTCCGCTAACCCAAAAATAGTGCTTCAGGTTAAGAACTTTGCTTCAGGATGAGAACAGAAATCGTGCTCCGGCAGCGTGGCGGCAGCAGGAGGCCCCATTAGCTAAAATGGTGCTTCAGGTTAAGAACAGTTTCAGGTTAAGTACGGACCTCCAGAACGAATTAAGTACTTAACCCGAGGTACCACTGTATTACAGAGATATAACTTAACAATAATAATAATTTCATTATTTATACCCCGCCCACCTGGCTGCGTTGCCACACACACACACCAAGGATGGCCTTGAACCTTTTGAGATCTTCCCTCAACCTTGTCTCCTTCATTCATTCCATCTTCTGAAGGACACGTTCTGCAAGGTACCATGGAGTATGGAGGGGTATGATTTTCTTTCTACAATAAAAATGTTGGGAGAGAGTCAGTCATTCGATTGGCATGTTGTTGTTTTTATGGCTTGAAAGGCAGATTTACAAGTCTTCTCTGCATCGGTATTTTATCGCTCAGAAGTAGGAGGCAACGGAATCATAAACATCTCAGTGATTTTGAATAGAATGCAAAAAAAAAGAAGGAAAAGAAAACGTTGAGGTCCTTATAACAGCTTGTGTTTGCAGAGAGCAACAGAAGGTGTGGGGAAGAAAGACAAATACCTCCTTCAGTCGACTGCACCAGAAATCTACGCCTTGAAAGTTATTCATCATTATTTGTGATAAGGAAAATGTACGAGAAAATGCTTTCTTCTCATGGAATCGGAGGAAGGGTAGACCTCTTCTCTTCCTTCGGAAGGACACAGGGCATCGTACCAAGGCCTGGTCAGCCTTTCCTTGAAAACCTTAGAAGAGGTTTCATAACATTGTTTTTTAAACAGTCAAAATGTTTATTGTTGACAATATCAATCAGTACTCTGAAAGCTAATAATAATAATAATAATTGCAAAACAGTACTCAATTTTTTAAAATTGGAAGGCATAGCCAGCCACTGCTGGAACTAGACTTGGAGGGTTTGTGCGTCACCTCCAGACTGTCAGTATTTTGAATATACCGGAAATTTAGACTGGCAGAGTTAACGTAAATTAAATTAAATTAAATTAAATTAAAGTAGAAGTAAATTAAATTAACGTAAATTCAACCAGGTGAAACAAATTCACTTAAAAACAACACCAACTTCCTGGAGTTAGGAAAGTGGCATGGAGATGCACAGAAAAGTGTGGAATGCACAAATTATTATGGGATGACGTGCGCAACCACTACATTTGAGAACAGACCTGCTTGTTCACGGGTGAGCGGATGGACAAACGCAGCCTCTTCTGCTTGCCAATAAATGGGCAGTAACTGGGGACAGGAGAGGTTGAGATTAGGGGATTTGAGACTTCGGACTTCAGAGCAATGTTTGGTATTTCACCTGTTAGCAAATACGCTAAACTGGCCCTGCTGCCATGGGCGACCCTCCTGCGCACTTTGTGAGAGGCACAGAGCTCTTGTCCCTGGACAAAGGTCTTAGGAACCCGCGAAAGCCAATGATGATGTTACTGGCTCACTCCTTACACACACCAGGGACATGCGGTGAAATTTTCCAAAGGGGAACAGTTAGGGCCCTTAATGACCCCCAAGTCTTTGTTCTAGTTTTCAGCTCTACTATAGTTGTCTCAAGGTCACCTGTGCTCTTTAGCTGGCTATTAGCTTTCTGCCCCATTCCCCAAAATATATTTGTTAATTCCTCAGTCGAAGTGCCCTTAACCTTTCCAAAATTCATCACTCAGTAATGATAAATGCAATCACCTCTTCTGGCATTTGTTTAGGCTTTGAAAGAACAGTATACAAAGGTATATAAGTTATTGATCTCCAATGGCAACGGGGGCTTCTGCAAATCCAAAGCTTTCAGGATTTACAGTCGTTGGCTTTTGTGCATGAACTGAAATATGTATTCACAACAACCACTACAATCATTCTGAAGAAGCCCATATGTTGTCAACTATTGTGGAAGTGTCATGCCAAACAAAAAAATGTTAGTGTGATTTCCCCCCCTCTATCTGTTCCAAACCGTTTAATCAATATGCTCATATTCCCACCCATATAAAACAAGAAAAAGTGTCATCCATGCTGAGATTGGGCTTCTTGGAGAGGTACATTTCTGCTCCTCCATGGAATGTGCCAGGCATATTGTTCCAGATTCACCTCTCAAACTGGGAAGTTTTCTAGTAACTCTTATTAGTTTTAAAGCAATGCATAAAATAGTTTGGAACCACTTGGGATTCTCTTAAATCAGGGATGGGGAAACTGTGTCATTCCATGTATTGTTGGACTAAAACTCCCATCATCCTTGATCATTGCCCAAGTTGGCTGGAGCTGATGGAATCTGGGTTCACACACACCAGAGTTTATTCAAATCTCCGCGACGGGGTGAGCTCCCGTTGTACAGTCCCAGCTCCTGCCAACCTAGCAGTTCAAAAGCACGTCAAAGTGCAAGTAGATAAATAGGTACCACTCTGGCGGGAAGGTAAACGGCGTTTCTGTGCACTGCTCTGGTTCGCCAGAAGTGGCTTAGTCATGCTGGCCACATGACCTGGAAGCTGTACGCCGGCTCCCTCTGCCAGTAAAGCGAGATTAGCGCCGCAGCCCCAGAGTCGGCCACGACTGGACCTAATGGTCAGGGGTCCCTTTACCCTTTACCTTTAAGGCTAAACAAACAAACAAACAAAATCATCATGGAGCCACACAATGGTTGCACTTCTATCATAATTGGAAGCATTGGAGTGTCTGTAGATTTTATATCTACATAGTAGTTTCCTTCACATTAATTTCTTTTTCTGCAGGAAAATTCCCCTCCAGGTGTATTTGAAGTGCATGGTGACTCTCTTTATGTGCTAAAATTGCAAAATAGGCACAAAAAAGATCGGTGCAGCAATCCACGCAGCTCGACACACCTGCTTACTCTTTTGGTAGAAGAATCCCTCAAGCGGAGAGGCGGAGCAAGGAGGGCTACGTCAGAGAAGGGGAGCAGAAGGTCTGGAGAGTGAAATGGTGTTCCTTTCTGCATGGATACAGGGAAAGGAAATGCAGCTGTTTTGAAAATAGGCTGTTATATGTATGTTGTTCCCTCTGGAGTTTCTGTTGTTTCAGAAAAGATTTGCACTGCTCTTTGTGTGCCCAAGCAGAGACCACCCCCCCCCCCGGCCCCAAGAGACCATCAGAAGTAATAATTACTGGTGACGATGTGTTATGGAATTAAAATTGGCCACAACTTTATTAAACCTTTCAGATGTAGGAAGACCTTGGCTTAGGCATTGGGCGTGTAACCTTCCCAGCCCCCCAGCTGGGGGAACTGGGGCTCCTTAATAGTAGTAGTAGTAGTAGTAGTAGTAGTAGTAGTAGTAGTAGTAGTAGTAAATAATAATTTATTTATTATTTATACCTTGCCCATCTGGCCGGGCCTCCCCAGCCACTCTGGGCGGCTTTCAACAAAATATTAAAATACAGCAATACATCAAACATTAAAAGCTTCCCTAAAGAGGGCTGCCTTCAGATGTCTTCTAAACGTCTGGTAGTTGTTTTCCTCTTTGACATCTGGTGGGCGGGCGTTCCACAGGGTGGGTGCCACCACCGAGAAGGCCCTCTTCCTGGTTCCCTGTAACTTGGCTTCTCGCAGTGAGGGAACCGCCAGAAGGCCCTCGGCACTGGACCTCAGTGTCCGGGCTGAATGATGGGGGTGGAGACGCTCCTTCAGATATACTAGACCGAGGCTGTTTAGGGCTTTAAAGGTCAGCATCAACACTTTGAATTGTGCTTGGAAACCTCAGGGTGAATGAGATAGGGGAAGGTGCACAGCAAGACAGTTGTGTATGCTGGCAACCCACCCCATATCCCCACAACGCAGGGGAGTTCACTGACAACCTTTCAGTGTATGGTCAGTGAATTCCTATTTACAACGCCTTTAAGAGCGGATCCTGGAATCACTGCCACGGGGGGGGGGGAGTCACCACTTCACACCCCCGCCCCATTTAGGAAAGATAGACTAATGGATTCTGCCCAAGGCCTCAAACTGCCAAAGTTGTGACAAATTGCTACAGGGAAGGCAAAACCTGCCAATGCAGGAGAATTTCTTCTCTGCTCTTCAACAGCAACTATCCAAAGACCGTTGCAGTGCCAGCTGAACAGAAAGGGAAAATGGTTAACCTACAAAAAGCATTAGACAAAGGGAGAATTGGGTGGGTGAAGCTCTGGAGCCGACCGCATGTTTGCAGCTGGCTCCGCCTCCTACTTATGCAACAGGCTCCACCTCCCCGAGAAGCTGATTGGCTGAGGTTTGGAGGGAACCTCCAATGGACCAGCACAGGGAGGCAGGCCAGCCCAAGCAGCTGGTGGGTCCCACATGACCGAGGTGCTGCGTATAGTGTGCTCATTCTGTCCCCTGGACATCACGGGATATTTTGATGGACCTGCGAACTCTGATGGGTGGGCAGGTGAAGCAGAAAGGCAGAGACATCCAGGCAGGAACAAGAAGCCAGGGCCGTGGCTCAGGGGTAGAGAGCTCACTTGGTATGCCAAGGGTTGCACGTTCAATCCCCAGTATCTCCAGGTCAGAAGAGACCCATCTGACACTCTAGCATGCCCCTGGCCGTCAACGCAAGACAATCATGAGCTAGATGGATTCTGATTCAGTATGTGGCACCTTCCTCTATTCCTAAGTGGGCTGCTATCGTTTCCTCTTGAAGACACCGGTATAATCATAATGTAGACTCGCATATAAGGCCCAGATGAAGGGAATTGCTCAGAGGCAAAGGCTTTTCATGAGCGATCCTGCAGCTGTCTTCAAAGTGGCTTCCATGGATGTTTAGAAGCTCGAGGTGAAGAGATGGCCAGGTCCAAAAATGGGGTGCTAAAGAGCATCTTTTATCTCTGAGAGACAGTGTGGTGTAGTGGTTAAGAGTGGTAGACTCGTAATCTGGTGAACCGGGTTCACATCTCCACTCCTCCACATGCAGCTGCTCGGTGACCTTGGGCTGGTCACACTTCTTTGAAGTCTCTCAGCCTCACTCACCTCACAGAGTGTTTGTGGTGGGGGAGGAAGGGAAAGGAGAATGTTAGCCGCTTTGAGACTCCTTCGGGTAGTGATAAAGCGGGATATCAAATCCAAACTCTTCTTCTTCTTCTTCTGAAGACCCAACACTGGCAGTTTTAAACAGTTTGCAACCTTATTCCATAATAGTTTCCTCAGTAATGTCACCCCCCCACACACACACAGGATTATTCCCATTAGCCGTTTGTAGCTTACGAAGAACGGTATCCGTGTTGCCTGCTAGGAATCATTAACCAGGAAAGTGGAGACTGAGCCGCACAAAGGGAGAGAGAAAAGAATCAGGAGGATGAAATCGTTTGTCGTGTGCCCACAGTTTAGCACAGTAGGTCGGGCAAATGCGCTGCCTTTCGTGGTCCATGGGAGGCCTCCTCCCCATTGATTCTGTGTCCTTCAAATGCCCTCTAGTGGCTGAAGTTCTGCAAGGGAGCCATCCTTGCAACCCAACCCAACCCCAAGCGTAACTGAGCACTCACACAATGGAAGCGTTTGAGTGAAAGAGCAGAGGATTCTCTGAGAAGTTCTTTCGGAAAGTGGCTCACGCCTGCTGAAGGCCCCCTCCCTTTCCTCCTGTTATCTGTGATTTATGTAATGTAATACACAACCGTGTGGCTCTCTGCTCTGCAGAGGAGAACACAATACCAGTGGAGAGCTGGCATGCCAATGAAAGCAGATGTGAAATGGGCACCTGGCTGAGTTTCCCCGAGAGAAGATATTCTGCTTTAAATGATCATTTACAGTCTTTCTTTCTTTTCTCCTTTAATAATAATAATAATAATAATAATAATAATAATAATAATAATAATACATCCCCTGATACTCTGCCTTGCTATTAAAAAAAAGTACTACGAGAAGCTGCTAGGATGAAGATACTAGGTAAAAAAGGTAAAGGACCCCTGAACGGTTAAATCCAGTACAAGGTGACTATGGGGTTGCGACGCTCATCTTGCTTTCAGGCCTAGGGAGCCAGCGTTTGTCCACAGACAAACCACTTCTGGTGCAACGGGACACTGTAATGGAAGCCAGAGCGCACAGAAACGCTGTTTACCTTCCCACCATAGTGGTACCTATTTATCTACTTGCACTGGTGTGCTTTCGAACTGCTAGGTTGGCAGGAGCTGGGACAGAGCAACAGGAGCTCACCCCATCATGGGGATTCAAACCACCAACCTTCTGATCGGCAAGCCCAAGAGGCTCGGTGGTTTAGAACACAGTGCCACACGTGCTGATACTAACATGTGATGAAACAAAAGCTTGGCAAATTGGAAAGAAAGAAAGAAAGATTCACAAGATGTGCTGTGTCAACCCCAGTGCCACAAATAGTTGAGCTGAGGTCTGAGACTGAATAACACAGACTAAAGAGCAACTTGAGACCATCTGCTCCACCGCTGGGAGGATCTGAGAAACACAGATGAATTATCTATTTTGGTTTTAAGCTGTCTAGGTATGAATGCATCCCAGGGTTCAGTGCCATGGGGCTCAGCAGTTCTGTGGTCTGTTAAGAAGGCAAAGTCAGAAGCTCTGTTCGCAGGAAAGAGGGTGGCCTTCTTCGCACCACATAAAGAGGTAGAAATTAAAGCCAGCGGCGCCCTTAACAATTATGTTCTTCGCATTTGTAAATGGGAACAACAGCTCCCACACTGGCCATGTACTTCTGAATTCTTATAGAATGACTTTGCGATGTGGAGCAAGTGGGCTGGAGAAAGCAATGAAATCAGGGAATATGAAAGGGGAACAGTATAGGAAGACAAACAGGCTTCAGCTATTCTATGGCAGCAGAAGCAAACAGAGTATGAGGTAAATTCTTAACTGGGCATAAAGGCTTTGCTCTGAGTCCAGGAAGAAGTCTTGTAGTTTCATGGAGCCTGTACACACAACAAATTTCTCACTGAACTATCACTTCAGGGCAAGCGCTGGTATTCCACAAGCCTATATCACATGTGGTAGATTATGTTGGGTTAACAGAAGTCTAGTGTCCCGGTCAAGAGAAGTCATAGTCCTACTCTATTCTGCTTTGGTCAGACCACACCTGGAATCCTGTGTTCAATTCTGGGCGACACTATTTAAGAAGGATGTTGACAATCTGGAAGGTGTGCAGAGGAGGGCAACCAAGATGATCAAGGGTATGGAAACCAAGCCTGATGAGGAACGGTTGAAGGAGCTGGGTATGTTTAGCCTGGAAAAGAGGAGACTGAGAGGAGATAGGGTAGCCATCTTCAAATATCTCAAGGGCTGTCATATAGAAGAGGGAGCATGCTTGTTTTCTCCTGCTCTGGAGGGTAGGACTCGAACCAGTGGCTTCAAGTTACAAGAAAGGAGATTACGACTCAACATCAGGAGGAACAGTAAAAACTGGTCAATGGTGGAACAGTCTCCTTCAGGAGGTGGTGACCTCTCCTTCCTTGGAGGTCTTCAAGCAGAGGCTGGATGGCCATCTGTCATGGATGCTTTAACCTGAGATTCCTGCATTGCAGTGGGTTCGACTAGATGACCCTCGGATCCCTTCCAACTCTACGATTCTATGGACTTTGCCAGGTTCAGAACCTGCTGCCAATTAGGTTTTCCCATCATATGTCTTTGCTGTAAAAGAACTGGTGGTTGTTGATTGTTTGCACTGAGGTCAACTCTGAGGCTGTCCTTGAGCCTCTGCCATTTGAGATATGGCACATGGTCATGGGGGAAGAGACCTTCTTCGTTGTGGCACCTGACTTATGGGCGGTGTGATGGCCTGGGATTCAGATTTGGATGCTGAGCCTGAGGGATCTCAGCCTGCACAGGATTCCCTGCCTCCAGAACCAGCTGAACTGGGGCTGGGGCATGAGCCTGAAGGGTCCTCACCTGTGCTGGATCCTCAGGTGCAGGCACCAGCTGAGTCTGCTCTGGCTCCTGAGGTGATGGAGGACCCATTGCCTGCAGGTGCTCCACTCTCAGCCCCAGAGGCTCAAGGCTGCAGAGGCTCAAGGCTGAGAGGCGGAGGGAACTAAGTTCCTGCAGGAGGAGTGCTCGCCTCCAGGCCAGGAGAGGCGAGTCACCAGAGGATCAGGGCCGCCCTAAGCCTCAAGGCAGTTAAAAGCCGGCCAGCCCCAGTCCCAAGTTGCAGGAACAACATTGTTGGTTGCTAGTTCCTGCCTGAACCCTGTCCTGCTTTTCTGTCAGAGCTCCTGACCCGCACTGGCTCCCTGCTTGCAAGCCTGTTCACCCAACTCCCTGCCCTGCACCCAGCTTCAGCTACTATGGACTGCCTCCATGTTGCACCTTTGATCATGGACCAGACTTGGACCTTGCCTCTCGGGTAACCCACAGGACCAGCACAGGCAGTGTTAGAAACGGAGATATGAGAGCTAGGAACTCAATGGCACCTTAAACCGAGGTTATGGGCCCAACAATGGAGTGTCTAGGCATGTTTTTTATAACAAGAATACAAAACTGAAAATGAATGGACTGCAGCTAAAATATTATGTTCATTTTTCACATGGTCTGGTCCTTCCCCTGCCCACCCCCACCCCCCAATATTCTGAAGAGGGTCTCTTCTCCAGTCTTCAGAGAGTAGCTGGAAGTAGGGAGGCAGAAAAAGCTCCTTTCCTTCCACTCTGCAGTTTCAATCTCAAATCTTAGGCGCAGGATTGCGCCCAGAGCTCAGAAACTGCTCGGGCTAATGAAATCCCCTGTCGCAAAATGTGCCAGGAACAATGGGAACTTCGAACACTCTCTCAGGTGAGCTCACCTGTGGCCCAGTTGGTTGTCTTTCAGGAACCAGGTGAAGAATACACTTCCTTTGTTTCCTCAGTTTTAAACTTCTCTTCAGATTGCTTTAATGCTGCAACTTTATCGTTTCGTCCTTGTTGTTTTCATGGTTGTTTTCCATTTTATTGTTGCAAGAGCATCTGCCATCCTCGAAAAGTTTAGGTAGAAGGGCAGGATAAAAGCCTATCGCAAATAAATATCCTACGAAAGAAGCTGTGTGAGAAATCTGTCATGTGTGCGGCAGACTCAGAAAAGTTTAAGTGGACTTTACAGCGCTCATTTCTGTTTTAGAAATCAGTCTAAGCTCGTGTTGCCTTCTGGCTTCATTGCTATAGTTTACAGAATATGTTCTCACTATTCTGTGAAACACCATTCAAGTGTTATTCCTGTCTACTCCCACCCACTGCAAACAGTCACACATTTTCATATGTTGTGTTATTACAAAAAGATTTTACAGTGGAAACTTAATTCAATTGATTAGAGCATCCTAATCACAGGTGTGAAATCCTTTCTCTGGCCTTGGCACACAAAACTCAAATGGGCTTTTTAAAACTTGTGCAAAAAATGGCAACATTGACCAGACCAGATGATGTCCTCAGAAGGACAGCAGGTACCTGTTTATCTTGACAGGTAACTTCAGTTAGGCATTCAATGTGCGTTTCTCAGACACAAGTTTATTGAACGAGAGAGAGAGATTTTTTGTTTTTGTTTGCACTGTTGATTTTAATTTAATATCCTTTTTGCTTCCTTTAAATTTACTGAGTGTTATTAACATCTTTGATTGCTGTAATCATCAGCCTCTTAAGAGACAACTGCTGGAATACCTTTCCACTTCTGGGCATCCCATTGGAAAGGTTCTAGAACCAGAGGAGCTAAGCTTTAAGCCTTCCATAGTTGCTGGGCTACAACTCCAAAACAAAATCCAACATCTGAGGGCCACAGGTTCCTCCCCCTTGGTTGAGAACAGGGTTTCCCAAACTTGGGTCTCCAGCTGTTTTTGGACTACAATGCCCATCATCCTTAGCTAGTCTGGGATTATGGGAATTGTAGTCCCAAACAGGTGGAGACCCAAGTTTGGGAAACCCTGTTCTAGAAGACCAGTGAGATCAGCCTAGGTGTGTTAGGCCTAGAGAAAGGGCAGCTTTTAAAAAGTCACAGAGACCATTTCCAGTGATGGCAGAATACTCCTCCTACCTATGGGGGGTAAATTTCCCCCTTTTTAAGATACTTTAAATATTCACAATGTGTCGATAGCTCTGCACATTAAAGGTAAAGGGACCCCTGACCATTAGGTCCAGTCGTGACCGACTCGGGGTTGCGGCACTCATCCCGCTTTATTGGCCGAGGGAGCCGGCGTGCAGCTTCCGGGTCATGTGGCCAGCATGATGGTGAACCAAAGCAGCGCATGGAAACGCCGTTTACCTTTCCGCCAGAGCGGTACCTATTTATTTACTTGCACTGGCATGCTTTTGAACTGCTAGGTTGGCAGGAGCTGGGACCGAGCAACGGGAACTCACCCTGTCATGGGGATTCGAACCGGCCACCTTCTGATCGGCAAGTCCTAGGCTCTGTGGTTTAATCCACAGCACCACCCGCGTCCTGATCTGCACATTAGTGCGCTTCAAAACAGGAAACGCTTCTTAGTAGACCTGTTGTCTGTAAATGGAAGCAGCATGATTTGAGTACTACCAGCTGTCAGCCTGGAAAGAGTTGAAGCACAGCAACTCTCACGGCTGGCGCACTGGGTGCAGCTGGGCTTTGTGAGAGCACAGCCAGTCAGGAGCACATGAAATCCGCACATCAAATTGGAGGGTAATATTTGGCAAAGCGGCAGTGCAGACCATCTCCGAGGCAGCTTCTCAGCCCAGGTCTGCAGAGCAAGTCAGGGTTGGGGAAAGAAAGAGCTGGAAAGTGGTCTGTTCCCTTCTGCACCGCACATTGTTCTTCCCCTTGTCCTTGAATGCAAAGTACATTGTGCGCTGCACTGAGCGGTAACCACTGTGAATGGTACTGTGAATTAAAATTGTCTCCGCCAGCACCATGCTGCTATCCTTTTGCTGTCTCAGCCTTGACAGGGTTTCTGTGGAGAGACATAATAGACCATCAGAGGAGAGAAAGCCAGAGCGCCAGAGTATTGTGGAGAAGTTGTTTTAATGCGATTCCCCACCCCCACCCCCTTTTGGACAAGCCACTTTTGCAAATTGCGCCTCCTCACTACCATAATGTTCGCTCCAGGTCATTCTGCATGATTACAGCCGCTTCATCCGTTACATTCATCACACGCGTGTTTTTATTTGGGCATCGTGGCATAATTTCATGCATGCCACAAAGCAATCCCCTGGTCTGAGAAGCTGTGGCAAAGCATGGCTCACTGACAATGGCAGGAGCAGCCTTCAGCAATCTTCTAAGCTAGGATACTCACAGAGCCACTTAGGCTGCAATCCTAGACACACTCCTCCACTGAATGGAACAGGACTGCCTTCTGAGTAGACATGTACAAGGTCACACAGTTAAACACTGATTGGTTATATCTTAGCACCTTGAACCTCCATTTTATTCAAGCCAACAGCACCGTTAAAGGGGGGGTTCCTCCATGCTTCTGACAACTAATAATAATAATAATAATAATTTATTACCCACCCTTCACCCTAAGGCAGTGGTAGCCAAACTTGGCCCTCCAGCTGTTTTTGGACTACAACTCACATCATCCCTAGCTAACAGGACCAGTGGTCAGGGAGGATGGGAATTGTAGTCCCAAAACAGCTGGAGGGCCGAGTTTGGCCATCACTGCCCTAAGGTCATATTCACAGAAATAAGGAGGGTCCTAAAAATATGCAGCTCAGGTGTCAAAAGCCAGGCTAAGGAGGTGCCTCATCAGCATTTACTGGAAGCATTGTACAAGATGCAGCTCTGTGTTGACAGCTTAGGGGCTCCCACAGAGAAGGCCCTCTCACGGATCGCTGCCCCACTTGAGCCTCTGGTGCCGGAGGAACTACGGAGAGGGCTCCCTCTATCAGGGGTCTGTAGGGAAGGAGGCAATCTGTCCGATATTTGGGGTCCTCAGCCATTTAGGGTTTTAATCACCAATATGAGCACCTCAGATTGGACCCAGAAACAAACCAGAAACCAGTTGCATTAGTAACTCAACTCCTGCAACCCGTTATTGTGATTTTGAGCTCATCAACGAGAACAACAAAACCAAAATGAAAACCAGAGAGTCACAGCGTTGTTTTTCTGTTTCCTTTTTGCTCTGACCCTGCAGACTTTTTTGCCTCTGGTCTTGGCCCCCCCACTGCCACATGGTCCCTGAAAGGTTGTCCACGAAGTAGTGTGGTCTGCAGGCTGAAAAGTTCCCCTCACTCTTGCTAAAGAGTAGGTATATAAATATTGTTGCTGGCCACCCCAGTCTCTGAGCGATGCGAGATTCCAGGGGTCCCAGGCGCTTAGCCAGGGTTTGTGTTTCCTTTGTGAACGAGGCACCGCGGAAACTGTGGTGTCTTTAGGATAAATGGTTTATTTACACATAGAAAACTACCAGAGCCTGTGATGGAGGGGTTCGCAGCGTTAACCCCCCAAAGGGGGCTTGTTTCTCCCACATCCACAACCTCAGACCCTCCAGGTGCCCCTATTTTCCAAGGACAGTCCCGGATTTACAGAAGTCATCCCAGTTTCTGATTTGATCTTGGAATACCATGCTTTTCCTTAGGATGTCTCTATTTTCATTGGAGAAATGTTGGAGGGCCTGGAGTTATGTGACCCCCGAGTCAAGGAGATAAGAAATGGTACAACCTTTAGGAGCTATCTGAAGGCAGCCCTGGATAGGAAAGTTTTAAAGGTTTTGTTACGTTTTTATATGTGTTGCAAGCCGCCCTGAGTGGTTGGGGAAACCCAGCCATAAGCGGGGGGGGGGGGTATAAATAATGAAATGATGATGATGATGATGGAATGGGCACCCCTCTTTTCATTAGAGAAGTGTTCGGGGTATAGTTTCAAACATTGTTCTGTCTCCGGCTTTGTCCTTCTAACTATCTCTGAGTTGAGTTCACACAGAGCCCCTTCCCTCTGTTCACTTAATGGCCCATCACCCAGGCGATCTCTTAATCAGACAGCTAGCCTAGCTGATATTTTAGCACTTGCTGGATCCAGGAGTTAGAAGGCATGCAGTCTACTTCCCCCCATGCCAAACCCATAACACTACTCAGGGAAAGGGCCGTTCAGGCAGAATCAGTGATGCCAGGAACATACGCTAGGCAACTGGTGGTTTTGAATGTTCCTTAGGTGGCAATTAAACTCTCGAGGACATCTTCCTGTACACGTGTTCCACTGATAACCCAATATATGGCAAAATGATTTCCACATACCATTAGTAAAAGCATGTGCATAAATGGACCTTGCCTACTTATGTTCAATAAGCATAATGTTTTTTATGCCTCTAATGCCACTTCTGTACAGCGCTAAAATTAGGTTACTTGTCTTCTTTATGAAGAGCAGGCCATGGAAATAGGAAGCAAGGCAGGTTTTCAATAGCGAAGGAACAATAATGTCAAGGTCACCTTGTTTCCTTTCTGCACCCACTAAATTGGGGTCTGTGGACAAAAATCTACCTCAGTGTAGATTATGTCAGAAATGGGACCTGTTGCTTATTCATTTCTTCCTGCAGTTATGCCCCACCCCATGGCACCTATAAAATAAGCAGATTGATCAATTGAGCGATTGATTGCCAGGTCCCAAAATTACACATTGCATGCAACCAATCCATCACACCTAAAATGACGAAAAGTGAAATTTGAATTTTTTTTAAAGCTAACAGGTGCGCAGCTCCATCTGTCGCTATTCTTCTAAATCAAGAATGATCTTCAAAAGCCTTGCGAAAATGAAGTCTTTTCACTTTGTACTGAAGGCTAAACAGCATTGTGCCAGGCTACCCTTTGGGAGGAAGAACTCTCTGCAGCTCAGGGGTCCACCCTGGTCCAAGCTATCCCTGCCGCAATCAGCCAACATTCTGCTTTCCCCTGAACCTACCAGTTCCCTGAAGGATCGTTGTGCACAGGCTTTTTTCACATGTTCTGCAACAAACCAACACACAAAACAGTCTTTATGATGGCACTCCGCATCTCTTTAACCCTTCTGGAGCCTCACATCAACTGTTAAAGGTAAAGGGACCCCTGACCATTAGGTCCAGTCGTGACCGACTCTAGGGTTGTGGCACTCATCTCGCTTTATTGGCTGAGGGAGCCGGCGTACAGCTTCCGGGTCATGTGGCCAGCGTGACTAAGCCGCTTCTGGTGAACCAGAGCAGCGCACGGAAATGGCGTTTACCTTCCCGCCAGAGTGGTACCTATTTATCTACTTGCTCTTTGAGGTGCTTTCGAACTGCTAGGTTGGCAGGAGCTGGGACCGAGCAACGGGAGCTCAACCCATTACAGGGATTCGAAGCGCCGACCTTCTGATCGGCAAGTCCTAGGCTCTGTGGTTTAACCCACAGCGCCACCCGCGTCCCACATTGACTGTTAGAAATGACTTTTTACAGCATTTGTTGGAAAACATTCCTATTCCAAGAGGTCAGCTGCACGAACTCAGGTCATCCCAACCATCTGAAATCCCTGGGCTGAAAGCTTCTGCACACATGACAATAACTGCAGTTGCAAAAATGGCTCAGGTTGGTTTCCAGCTCCTGAACGATACTCCGGAGTGTGTAGTCACTAGGTAACCGTGCCTTTCCATTTCTTCCCCTTAGAAACAGTCACAGAACACACAAAGAATGAGGGGGTGATAAACAGTGGCAACTTACCCCTAAAGCTAAACGCAGCTCATTCTTGAAGAGCCCATCGTTCTGCACATGAATACATCAGGGCCAAGAACTAGGGCAGTGAAAGTGGAGGGCGCTGGGATGTCCAGGTACCAGATTTCTGCCCACCAACATTTTTCCTTCCTCTCGCCTTAAATTGGGTTATTTGAGGCTGAATCACTCTACAGGAAGTTGGTCTGTACCTGAAAGGCTAAAGCTCCGAAACACAATGTCTGGAGGCATCAGTTGTCACAAAGAATGGTTGCATACCCTCCAACATTTCTCCAATGAAAACAGGAACATCCTATTCCATCATCATATTTATTTAAGCCCCACCCATCTGACTGGGCTGCCCCAGCCACTCTGGGTGGCTTCCAACAAATATAAAAGCATAGTCAAAATAAAAAAAATCCTTCCAGTAGCACCTTAAAGACCAACTAAGTTAGTTCTTGGTATGAGCTTTCGTGTGCATGCACACTTCTTCAGATGCACACAAAAGCTCATACCAAGAACTAACTTAGTTGGTCTTTAAGGTGCTACTGGAAGGAATTTTTTTATTTTGACTATGGCAGACCAACACGGCTACCTATCTGTATATAAAAGCATAATAAAGCATTAAACATTAGAAAACTTCCCTATCCAGGGCTGCCTTCAGATGTCTTCTAAAGGTTGTGTAGTTACTTATCTCCTTGGTTCAGGGGTTGCACAAATCCATCCCCACCAATATTTCTCCAGTGAAAATAGGCAGGGCTTTTCCCCCCAGCCAAACTCACTGGAACTTAGTTCCGGCCCCTCTCAGGTGGGAGCCGTTGCCATTCGAAGAGAACAAGGGGAGGCATTCAGGATGAGTTCTGGGACCTCTTTTTCTAGAGAAATAGCACTGACGGGTTACAGACGCTTCAGGTTACAGACTCCGCTCACCCAGAAATAGTGCTTCAGGTTAAGAACTTTGCTTCAGGATGAGAACAGAAATCTTGTTCCAGTGGCGCGGCAGCAGCAGGAGGCCTCATTAGCTAAAGTGGTGCTTCAGGTTAAGAACAGTTTCAGGTTAAGAATGGACCTCCGGAACGAATTAAGTACTTAACCCGAGGTACCCCTGTATTGCCTGCTTACAAAGTTCTCAACACACACACACGGTTTTGTTTTCATTCCTAACACTCCTTGTGAAATAGCAGCAATGTTAATGAAGCTAATACAAATATGCCTGACAACTGACATTTGTGATGTATGTCCAAGTATGGAGCTACCGAAGCAGAGAGTTGTAAATTTCAGCTGTGTATCCTTAGCCCAGCATTTCATTCCTTACAGAACTGTATGTTTTAATTCAGCTTTGGCAAAGAAATGAGAAGCAGTGCATCTGTCAGGGAGAGTACATATTCTGCGACTGTTCTCACAGATTGCTCATTATTTGTGGTGAAACATAGTCCCCGGTTCCTAATTGAAGTATTAATAAAGTGCAGGGCATCCTGTTTTCTGTGTAATTATCCGAAGGCAGGATGGACTTTTGCTCTCTCTCTCTCCCCCCCCCCCCCCGGCTCCCCTCGCTTGATGGAATGGCAGAATAGCAGGAATAGCCAGATCGGTATTTGCATAGCATGTCTCTCACTGACCTGGAGAAAATGTCAGAAGCTTGATGCATTTTGAGGAGAGCAGCAACACTCCCCCCACCGCCGAGCCTTTTATGACTCATTTTATTTCTAAGGTGAGAGAGAGAGGAGGGGGAGAGAGAGGAGGATGCTCATAACTAATCTCAGGTGTCCTTAATTATTAAATATGCTTATTCAGAAATATTCTATCAGAACTGTGATTGGAAAAAAGGAGGGGTGGAAGACAGGAGGGATGGGACTGGGTGGAAATGTTTTTCTGATGGACACATTGCACCAAATGAATACAGAGTGAGGTGTGTTCGCAGAGATTCCTGCTGAAATTACGTGGTTGTGTGTGTCAGTCATGCTGGCTCCGGGTTTCTCTGACAGCAGCTTTCTGTCTCTTCCCAGCTGTCACACAGGCAAAAGGAGTCGGTTGTTTTCATCTTTTCTTCCCTGCAGATTCCAGGGGCGCCTTTCTGCTTTTAAGCTTTGCAGGGACAGCAGACTGGCCCTTCAGGTGCAAGTCCCTGGCTCCCCAAAGCTGCGCCCCAAAAATGTTATTCAAATGCTTATGAATCCCATCTTTCTTCCCTGTCAAAACGGGAACAGATGGAAAGGGGGTGGGGGAAGCTCACATAACCAAAATGCGATGCTGCAAATGCAGGTTGCGGGGATCTTTACGGTGTTAGAAATAACAGATGGAGTGGTCCTAGGACTGTTTCAGCATGTGCACAGCTCACAGCTCAGCCTAGGGTTCCTGCAGCTCAACCCAGCCAACTCTGGGCAGCTTAGTGATGAGTTAGTGAATTTGGAAGCAATCACATGACTGATTCAACACAATGCCCAATTTTGTACGGATACACTCAGCTGCATTTTTTTTTTTTTTTTAAAAAGGGCAGCTTGGTCATGTGACTCAGCTGTGACTTGCTTCAGAGCCATAAGTGGGACAAACTGACCAGTCTACACCCAAAATAAAAAAAAACAGGTGCAAATCTGACAACAGAAATGGTAACATCCCAAAACTAGGAAGAGAACGTTTCAGCATTCCAAGTCACTCCGTAAACTGTCCGGAAGAAGGCTCAAACAAAGGAGCTTCCGATGGAGATTCTAGGGCTAAACTGCTGGAATGCATTTTATCACCTATGGCTTGAATCAAGATTACTGTGGTGTTTTTTAAAAAATCACGCTGCATGTGTTAATTAGCTTCCCAATGCCAGTATTTTTATGTTATCTCCAGCACAGCCTTGTTAATTGGCACCAGGACTATTTTGCTTTTTGGGTGTAATTATCACTATCTGTTATTTTTGCATTTTGTTTCCTCTTGACCTCACTTCTTTGCGTTCCCTACCCCCACAAATGTGTGTGTAGATTTGACTGCCTACTTCGGATGATAGCTGATACAGTATAGCCACTTCCGCCCTTTGAAGGAGGTGGAATTGAGGGCTTCATGGCCCCACAACATGTGTGGTGGCTGGAGCCCAGCCCTGCATGATTGGGGGGATTCCCGCCCGCATCATCCCCTGGCCAGCCAATCGGCTGGCTCTGGGGGTGTGGCCTGCCCTATTTAAGGAAGGACTCGGCCGGGGATCTCCCTCTTTCCCCACCTGCCAGCTGTTCCTGCTTTTCGCATCCTCCCGCCCTATAACGTTTTCGTTCCTTGACCTTGCTATGGACCTTGGTTGGTCGCCGTTGAGGGGCCTGGTAGGAATTTTTTCCACTTGGCAAATTGGCACCAGCCACTTGGTTTTCGCCTACCTCATAGCAAACCGTCACAACTTTCTTGGCATTTGCAGTTAGGCATTGGTATTGTTCTGTAGATGGAGGAGGGAAGGTAGCACCATCACCTGCCCCACATATTGAAGGGTAGTCCAATAAAGGATTCTGGGGGTGTGGCTCTGTCCAAAGCCTATGGAGGTTAGGGCCCAAGGCACGCCCCCTAGCGGTGACCCCGGGGGAGTTCCTATTTGATGTGCATCAGCAGGACTCCCCCTACTGGTGGTTAACCCTTCCCGGACATCCAATGGATGGGCTGAAGCTGGATATAGTCAGTTAGGACCAATGCCTAAGCTTATACCGCTCTTCACCTGTAACCAATAAAGTTGTGGCCTTTTTTAGCCCATTAACCTTAATAATTGTGTCATGTGTCTTTATTTCCACTGGCGGTGAGTGGGAACTCGCCACGCAAATCTGATGAAATGGACTCTGTATCCCCCCCCCCCCGGGTCCCTCCTGTTGTCCTTCTCACTGTGCATTCAGGGTGATCTCTGCTTCTAATGGTATTGGGGTACTCCTGCATTGAAGTTTATTTGAACAAGTTTATTTAAACTTTTGGGCACATGGCGTAAGTAGCTATCCATGCGTGGTCCACGTAAATATCCCAAGACATTCCATACCAGAAATGTTCCAAGATTTTCTGATGACCACCTTTGATGCAGGATGACACCACAGCACCATGGCATTGGGCCAAGCAGATTTTGCTTCTTCATGATGTAGCTTCTCAGGGACTACTTCTGTATTAGGAGTCCTGGTGCCCGTCTTGATAACACAGCAAGTGTGGTTAAATTAAAAGGAAGATTTATTGCAAAAACAGAGTTCTCCGGATGGCTCTAACAAGCCACCAGTCTCATCAATCATGATGACCCTTCTGAAGAATGCTTCCAGCACGACCAGAAGCAACTGAACTCTCGCTTCTGAAGTCTTTTGTTTTGCTTCCTATCTCACAGCCCTCCCATTCGCTGAGACCTTGGACTGAGGGAGTCTGTTCCTGTCTCTTCCCCATTCTCTGAGAGGCTGTCTCTTAGCTCTTTCCCACCTGCTAAACTGCTTCCTTCTCTGTTCATGGCATTTTGCACTTCTTGAGAACATTGGCAGGGAGTTGGCACTAGCCTGCCTGGCAGTTAACCCTCTCTGTTCCTGGCTGCTTCTTTCAGCTGGTTGCAAACCTTCCCTGGGATTTGGCTGCAAACCTTCCCTGAGGGCTGGCTCATTCATGACATTCTGCATACTTCCTGTTCATGCCATTCCGGTGGAAGGTTTAGGATGGCCTGACAGTGGCATAGCGGGGGTGGGGGCTGTTACCCCAGGCGCAAAATTGTGAGGGGTGCAAAATGCCAACAACCTCCATACAGCTTTGTGCTTCCATCACTGGGCTCCATTGAAAATGACTTCTCCATGTGACCCAGGAAGTGGCCTCTCCAGACAATGGGACAACTATTTTTTCTTATCTCAGCAACTGCGATCTCCTGGGTGTTGCAGATGAAGAAGAGTTTGGATTTGGTATCCCGCTTTATCACTATCCGAAGGAGTCTCAAAGCAGCTAATGTTCTCCTTTCCCTTCCTCCACCACAACAAACACTCTGTGAGGTGAGTAGGGCTGAGAGACTTCAGAGAAGTGTGACTAGCCCAAGGTCACCCAGCAGCTGCATGTGGAGGAGCGGAGACGCGAACACGGTTCCCCAGAATACGAATCTATCGCTCTTAACCACTACACCACACTGCTGTTAGGCAGCTGAATGTGCATGCATACCCCATCGGTTTCCCTCCCATCCACCCATCTTTGCGTGGCCCTGGGCACTGGCAACCCATGCTATGTCACTGCTGCTTGAACATCAAAACCATAAAAGTGAAAGGCATGTTGTCAAAGCACAAATAAGGCATGCTGGGGGGGAGGTAAAATCTCTGCATGACTGTTCTCTTTTACTGCTTGCTGCTGTCTGACTTTGCTTGTGTCAGAAGGGTCAAGACAGGGGTGTACCAAGGCTTCCTTGAACCCTTGGCCAGGAGATGCATCTTCTGTCCCTTCACCCAACTTCCCAGAGCAGTGGCCTACGGAGGGCAGGGTTAGGTGAGAGGGCTTCTAACCACTCTGAGTCAGAGTGGAGAGGAGCAATATTTACTCCCTACCCCCGGCCTGACCAACCTGACCATCTGACCAACCCCTAGGTATTCCCTGGGGTTGGTCAGGTTGGCGCTGTGGTCTAAACCACTGAGCCTCTTGGGCTTGCCGATCAGAAGGCTAGCTGTTCGTATCCCCACGATGGAGTGCGTTCCCATTGTTCTGTCTCAGCTTCTGCCAACCTAGGAGTTCGAAAGAATACCAGTGCAAGTAGATAAATAAGTACCACAAAGGGGAAGCTTTGCAGCCGACTGGGCCTGTTAGGGTTTTGTTTTGTTTGATTCACATACAGTGGAACCTCGGTTGTCAAACACAATCTGTTACATTCGACTTCCGAAATGTTCGAAAGCTGAGGCACAAAGGGCGGTTGGCAAACTCAATTGAGAAAATTGAGAAACGCACCTCAGAAGCCATTCGACTTCTGAGGTACATTTGAAAACGGAAGCAGTTACTTCCGGGTTTTCGGTGTTTGGAAACCTAAACGTTTGGCTTCTGAGACGCTCAAAAACCGAGGTTCCACTGTATTTGAGGGAGCAAAAAGAAGGCTTGCACCCCTATCACAGAAATTGCATTTGAACGGGCAGAAGGTCCTGCGAGACTCACGACTAAAATGAGCTGGGAAACCTGCCTGTAGTTTACTATGCCCAATTTCAAAAGAATATGCTCAAAGACATTTGCTTCACACAAACACACCCCATTTCCAAAACCCACAGATAACACTAATTGACATAAAATTATTCTGGCTTGCCTGTAATCTGATCTCAGTGCCGGAAGCAGATGGCAAAAGCAGCTTATGGAGGCAGAAGCAGGAAGTGTAAATAGGTGGCCACAGTATGGGGAAACGGAGGAATTTTGGCCAAGACAAGTGCCAAGCCAACGGAGACACACGCGTTTTATTGGGGAAGTGGAAGAGAACGACAAAAGATGATGGACGAAGACACTAACAGGAATCAATGGACATAAAATGCTCAGGTTTGCTTCCCTGGGGAAGAAATAATATTTAACACCAGAGCAGTAAACAGACCCAAGGGGGAAAGGAGATCAATATGTTAAACTGTGTCAGACGCCTCAGAGTCTGTCCTAGAAAACAGGCAGCGCTGGATATTTCAAACTGCAAAAATATAAATGCACAGTCAGAAACAAAAACGATAGCCCTTCTACTGGGGTTAAAGATTAAATTAAAGCCAAATTAAAGCTCAATAGCCAAACTTTGCACTCTTTGTTTTGTCCCTGCTCCCCCCCCCCCCCATTATTCCATTCCTGCCTTTCTTTAGCATGCTCAGAGCAGCGCACAGAAGAGGCGGCTGCGCATCTCCTTCTGATGCTTCTTTTTGACAATTTGAAGCCATATACCTGCATGATAGCAATGCCTGGCACTTTAAGGCAGGAGGCACTGCAAAAGGCATAATCCTCCCCCCCCTTAATGTCCTTTTTGAATCATTCCGTATTTCCTTCCTTCCTTCCACCTGTCTGCCATTGAAGAGTTAAGCAATAGTACAGAAATCACAAAAGACTCTCTGCTTCTTTTCTCTTGCTTTTCTCTCTCTCTCTCTGTGTCTCTCTTTAAAAAATAGCATACATCAAAGTAAAGAACTGACATGTGGTGCCCTGCAGCACTCTCCTGCATGCTTTTAGGTTTTGGAAATTTCATTTTCTACCTTATGATGATTACATGAGAGCGAGTGAAATGCTGGCTTTGAGGTTCATTTCAGACAGGGACGTAATAAATGTTGTGGCTTTCAACTGCAGCGGAACTGGTTCTTCGTAGCCAGGGAAGAAGGGAGGTGGGGAAATCGACGGGTGGGGATGTGACTTATTTTGTATTCTGGCAATTCGTGTGCAAGGAAAGGAGTGCTTGGTACCTCCACAGATCAGCTTCAGACGTGGCTCGGAGTGTGGTCCCTCCCTCTGAAGTGAAAATGAGTTTTTGGCCTCCGTCTCTCCTGACTGTCAGTCCACAAAAAACAAAACCCATCATAAATATTTCACTTCAGGTTGACACAGTTTACAGCTTCTCCTGCACAAAGGCCCAGGAGCAAGCCGGCTTGGAGAGTGAATTATCTCTTGCCCCCGAACAAGAAGTCGGCTCCTCCAGGGGGGCCAGGCAAGATGGAGATCATTTTAATCATGCCACACTGTGCAGAATTACATGTTTGTTTTCCTGTCTTGGAGGCCCTGCGCGATTCCCTCAGGACTGCAGAGGAGCTGAAGAGAGCACTTGGCTTTTCCACAACCGTCGCGAGGCAACTGCTCGGACTCCTGATGCTTTATTCACAGAAGGAAAAAAAAACATGGGGGAGATTCAGTGAGTAAGCGAGTCCCCTGGTACAGCACCAAGGGAAACCTGGTGGAAATCATTTCTGACTTGCATAACAATAGGATACCATGAAGTTTTGCTTGTTTGGGTGAGCAAAGCACATTTCTGCAGAACTAAATTTATTTCACTGAGTGAATTCCATCTCTGTCCAGTATATTTAACACGATGCATATTGCTGCCCGCCACCCCAATCTCCCAGCAGAATCCAGGGTTCGCGTTTCCTATTGGAAATAAGGCACAACGGAGACTGTGGTGTCTTTAGGATATATAGTTAATAGGCACATATATACAACCTGAGCCTGCAATGAAGGGACTCCCAGCATTAACACCCTAAGGAAGTCTTGATTCCCCCCCCCCCCATAGCTACAGCCTTGGATTCCAGCAGAAATCAGCCATGGCTTTCTCTCTGCCTTTCCAGACTGCAGCGTTTTCCTCTAGGTCACATCACAGCAAACTCTGCCCTCTGACTCAGGCTTTGTCCCCACCCATTTTTCATCTGGCACACAGCCCTCTTTCCTTCGTTCTCTTAACAGCCCATCGCACAGGCAGTTACCTCACCAGGAAGATAGCCTGGTTTGAATAACTTTTAACACTTGCTAGGTTTAAAGTTGTTGGGCGCCTACAAACTCACAACAGTATCTTCTGCCCTTCTGCCTTCAGCCCGTATACCTGAAGGAGTGTCTCCACCCCCATTGTTCAGCCCGGACTCTAAGGTCCAGCTCCGAGGGCCTTCTAGCGGTTCCCTCACTGTGAGAAGCGAAGTTACAGGGAACCAGACAGAGGGCCTTCTTGGTGGTGGTGCCCACCCTGTGGAACGCCCTCCCATCAGAAGTCAAGGAGATAAAGAACTACATAACTTTTAGAAGACATCTGAAGGCAGCCCTGCATAGGGAAGTTTTTTTATTTCTGATGTTTTATCGTGTTTTTAGTAATTTGTTGGCAGCTGCCCAGAGTAGCTGGGGAAACCCAGCCAGATGGGCAGGGTATAAATAAAAAATGATGATGATGATATGATGATGATGATAAAACTCTTTTGCTGTTCATGTGACACTTTTACCCCACTAGACAGCATAGCTGTATATGTGCAGCACAGACTTAAAATAGCTTAAATGTTATACCAGGGGTCAGCAAGGTTTACTGGCCATGGGCCTGATCACTCCCACGGGGATCATCCATGGGTTGGACTGGTGCAGCGCGATGCCAGAAATCGCATCTGCACATGTCCGCAGTGCCGGAAATTGCTTCTGCGCATGCCCAGACACCAAAAATCACACCTGCACAGAAATGATTTTCGGTGTCTGGACATGTGCAGATGCGATTTCTGGTATCTGTGCATGCACAGACACCATTTCTGGCGCCGCTCGGCAAGTCCCTGTGCCTGATCCTGAAGTTGAGGCTCCAATACTTTGGCCACCTCATGAGAAGAGAAGACTCCCTGGAAAAGAGAAGGGGACAACAGAGGACGAGATGGCTGGACAGTGTCCTCGAAGCTACCAACATGAGTTTGACCAAACTGCGGGAGGCAGTGGAAGACAGGAGTGCCTGGCGTGCTCTGGTCCATGGGGTCACGAAGAGGCGGACACAACTAAACGACTAAACAACGAAGTCAAGCCACGAAACAAAGTCAGCTACAGGGAGAGGCTTTGCCTCCCAGCAAATGATCCTGCATCTGGCTCCTGCATTTTATATGCACTGAACAAACACATCAGAAACCAAGCTCAGCAGCCTCCCAGGGAAGACTCTACGTTCCTTCACTTTCTTTATTACAAAGCTCCGCAAAGACACACATTCTTTTTTTAACCTAACATTTCAGCTGGAACTGACTTTAAATGTCGATGATTTACTCTGAGCTGACTTCCTTTGTGTTATATACGCTAAGAGTCCAGTACCATGCATGCTTCTTCAAATGCTGCAAGCCCAAGTCAGGTCTATTCTGAGTAAAACTTGTTAAAGACCACCCTGAAACCTTGCATGGCCATGTATTGCCACCCCTCTAGTTTGTTTGTGCTCACCCTCCAGCGCTGATTATTTCTTTGAGATGAGACATTTCTCCATTTAGGGGCTGAGCAGTGAATGCTAAAGAGGATTCACTTGCACAAATTAGTTTATTTATTGCTTGTGCTGCGCCAGCATATTTAACACATGAAATGCAATCTTGTTATATTTTCCTCCTGGAAGGGACTATAGCGCAAAAAGTTTTGTTTAGATGACTACATTTCAGTCATCTTAGCCAGGTTCAGTCAGTTGCTTCAAATTAAGTCATCTCCATGGCATAATTGCAGGCTGTGAAACAAAACAAAACAAATGTCCACGGTGGACTATTAACATTTCTCAGCTTCCTTAGTTCTGAGCCTGCCAAAGTCAGAGCCCTGTTCAGGGGCACCAAAATGGTTCAGCTCCACGGTATGGGATCGTAGGGCTGGAAGGAACCGGAAGACAAAGCCTCCAACATTCCCCAGATGAAAACAGGGACATTTCTCACTCCCCCCAAACTGACACCCCTCAACCCCCTTTTTCCACCCCCGACCTGAGCATTTCCACCTCCCCTTTGCCAACCAGGCACAGCAGACACCACCAAACTCCTGAATCCTGTTTTTATTTTAAAACACACACCACCAAATAATTTTTAGAAAGGGGTTCTCCCTTTCTTCCTGCGCAGGGCAGCCCTTGGGTTCAGCATCCGCATATTGCTATGGTAATGCTGACACACATATGGAGCTTTCATTAAACTATGGCTTCATTTAGCATGCCAGACTGGAACGCTGGTGAACAGCCCTCTTTGAAGTTTTATGAAATGGTGCCAAAATGCAGTTCTGCACCCTTCTGGAAACCTCAAACTTTCCCAAGGAATCCATGCTTCCACGGACAGGAGTGCCTGGCGTGCCTGGCGTGCATGACTAATTCTGCGTCACCAGTGTAGCTCAGCAAAGGGCCAAAGCTCAGAGGCAGATCGACTGCTTTGAATGCAGAAGGTCACAGATTCAGTCCCTGTGGGTGGCGCTGTGGGTTAAACCACAGAGCCTAGGACTTGCCGATCAGAAGGTCGGAGGTTCAAAACCCTGTGAGCTCCCGTTGCTCGGTCCCTGCTCCTGCCCACCTAGCATTTCGAAAGCACGTCAAAGTGCAAGTAGATAAATAGGTACCACTCCGGCAGGAAGATAAACGGCATTTCCGTGTGCTGCTCTGGTTCGCCAGAAGCAGCTTAGTCATGCTGGCCACGTGACCCGGAAGCTGTACGCCGGCTCCCTCGGCCAATAAAGCGAGATGAGCGCTGCAACCCCAGAGTTGGTCATGACTGGACCTAATGGTCAGGGGTCCCTTTACCTTTACCTTAAAGCCTCTGAGAGTGGCTTCCGGTCAGTGCAGGCAACAGTGACTTGAATATGGGCAACCCAGCCAGATGGGCAGCGTATAAATAATTGGTTCCTATTGGAAGACCAGACAAATGCTAGAACATTAGCAGTGGCCAAGTTTTTATTGGTGGTTGCAAGAACCAATAATCCCTATATTCTGAATGAAATGCTTGTTTAACCTGGAGGTAGGCTGTATGAATTGTGTATTGCTTTGTAACAATATGTTGGGTCTCTGGACCGTAATAAATGTTGGTGATGATGAATATACAGGGCAAGAGGGCAACTTGTGGGTTTCCCAAGGCCTCTAGTTGGCCACTGTTGCAAACAGGATGCCCAAATCTCCATTTGCCTCCCTTTCCATAAATCCCTTTCCTTCCCCCCCCCTTTCTTTCTCACACCACCCACCCACTTAATTTGTTTGCTTTTTAAAGAACATTGGCAACCTCCATCAAGAAGCGCTGCAGAAACCACAGCATTGCTCAAGCATGTTATTGTGCATGACATATGCCTCCTAATGACTAGCGATGACTAATAATTTCATTTTATCTTGAGGGCGTCACAAAGGGTGTCAACTCACTGACTGACGAAAGGGAGAGCAAAGCACACCTGTCTTAGCTCAAACATCTTCGGAAGCCAGTTTGAACTCCTGTAGAGAAAACAGCAATGACAAACCTAGACAGCATCTTAAAAAGTAGAGACATCACCTTGCCAACAAAGGTCCGTATAGTAAAAGCTATGGTTTTCCCAGTAGTGATGTATGGAAGTGAGAGCTGGACCATAAAGAAGGCTGATCGCTGAAGAATTGATGCTTTTGAATTCTGGTGCTGGAGGAGACTCTTGAGAGTCCCATGGGCTGCAAGAAGATCAAACCTATCCATTCTGAAGGAAATCAGCCCTGAGTGCTCACTGGAAGGACAGATACTGAAGCTGAGGCTCCAATACTTTGGCCACCTCATGAGAAGAGAAGACTCCCTGGAAAAGACCCCGATGTTGGGAAAGATGGAGGGCACAAGCAGAAGGGGACAATAGAGGACGAGATGGTTGGACAGTGTTCTCGAAGCGACCAGCATGAGTTTGACCAAACTGCGGGAGGCAGTGGAAGACAGGAGTGCCTGGCGTGCTTTGGTCCATGGGGTCACGAAGAGTCGGACATGACGAAAGACTAAACAACAACAGAGAAAACAGGCTAAAAAATGGGGGCTGTTGCATTCGCTTCCAGTGAATACCAAATCCCAAAATAGATTGGGCTGCTGCAGAGAGATTCGGGATTTCTCCAAAGTGAAACAGTTTCCCTCCAAACTGATCTAAGATCAGTTTCCCAAAGCTTCAGTATCAACTTGGAGGAATGAAGTAACCAAGATTCCAGAAGACTTATTTATTTTTTCTCCTTGTAACTTAAACAGTTTGCTTCTTTATCCTGAATAACTTTAGGGTAAATAGTAAATTCCTTGTATCCTCCCTGTGATGTCTTCTGATCACCCATTTCCTAGACCCGCAATCACCTTCATTATTCCTTTCTCAAGATTTTCCATTTTGTTGCCGTTCTTCTGGCACCCTTCAACTGTACAAAACAGCCTAGTTAGTGAGATTATACAAGTTCACATCTCCTTCTCTGAGGGCTGTTGCCAAGGTTCGTAATTACCTGGTTTGGAATATGAATTTGTTTAGCTTGTAATGCTCTGATGTATTACAAATTGAGCGTAATTTCCCCCATAAGTTATTCTCCAGCTCAGAATGTAAAATGAGATTCTTGCAGGTGCCATCGTCGGCTTCCAGCAAGCCGCATACCTAAAGCCTGCAGCTTTGTGGAAGCATGCAGGGGAAAATATTTAACGCTGGCCCCTGACTCTCGACACACCTTTTTCGAATTGCTGTGAAACAACAGCCCTACTGAGGCCTTTTTACATTTATATTGGTAGAGGGGTTTTGAGGTTCCCAAGCTGAGTGGTACGGCATGCATGTAGGGCCCATGAAACCAAACAACAATTCCCAGGGGGTGGAGGGATGATTCTACACATGCGTACGGCACCACCAATGCGCATGCGCCAATATTAAGAGCCAGGAGAGGATTCTAAAACACACACAAACACACAGCCAAACCGATGAGCATTTCCCAAATATACTCTAAGAAAGCACCATCTCGAATCAAGTTGAGGGGAGCTTGGCTATCATTCTTTTCCGCCACATGCTGTCAAATCGCCGCCTGTGCTTCCCCATTTATAGGGAGATCTGTGAGCTCCACAGACATGTCTGAGTTTCCGTTTGGACCGTGACAATATACAGTGGGAAGCAGAACGGTTGCAGCTCTTGCCAGAGATGAGCGTCAAGGCCATTTCCCCCTGTTACGCAGTCGTCTCTTTTCCTGGCAAATCACCCTCTTTAAGGTGAACAACCACCTAGGCGATTAAGGGGCAAGCATTTCCATATAGATGAATTATATTTAAACCACATTCTTAGAGGAATGAGGATGCATTGATTGGAAGGATCATGCGCAGTGAAGGAGAGAGGCGAGTTGCATTTCAGCTGCTACTCCAAACATGTTCTACCAGTCACTGCTTTGTGTGTGTGTGTGGCTGTATATATCATCTGTCACACACAACCACACACACAACACTGTCTTACTTTCCAGATTGCACCCTGGCAGGAAAGAGCCCTTGGAATAATTGCTGTTGTGCAGAAACAGAAATGCTCATTTCCTGCAATTATTCCTCACCTGTGCTGTTTCATTCCATCTCTGCTGAAATGCCCGTCCCCTGGCTGGTTGCCTATACGGACTTGTACGTATTTTCAGGGGGGGGGGGGTTGCAGCTATCGTATAGCCCTGGTTCATCCTCTCCTCTCTATGCCACACCACAACAGTGGCATTCTAATATAGCTTTCATTATTTCGCCGCACATCTCCCCTTCTCCCCTCCCCCCCACTGCATGCATGCATGCATGCATTAAATAAATAAATAAATAAATAAATAAATAAATAAATAAATAAATAAATAAATAAATAAATAAATAAATAAATAAATAAATAAATAAATAAATAATGGAAGCAGTTGGGGAGGTCTATAAAAACATAAGACGATGAATATTTCATCTCCCTCTATTTTATTTCCCTGCCTGCTCTGAATCTCCCCCCAAAAGTTGTTAGTTCATTTATGAGATGCCTAATTTCTTACATGGATTTTTTTGGCCGACTTTCCCAGCTTGTTTCCGGGGTCTGTCATTATATATGATTGGTTATTTTCAGCTGACTTTCTCCGATACGAGTTCGTCTCCCATCTCAGCGGCTGATTCTTCCGCGTCAGGAAAATCGCTTGTTCCTCCTGCCTCGGTTCTGTTTCCGGTTGGCCGAAGGAGAAAGTTGCATGCTTGCAGCACAAATCTTTGATACTATAAACCAGGAAGCGCAACTATTTCCCCTCCTGACCTGGCAGCGAGCAATGCAGATGAATCAGCTAAGAGTTTGATGCACAAATGACAAATTCTTGTTTAGGGGTTTGGGTTGGTTTTTTTTAATGTAACACAATTTAGACAAGTTAGTACAGGGCTAGCCACTGTTATGTCCTGCAGATTTGTTTGACTCTCGACTCCCATCTGTCCCAACCAGCATGCTCAATGGTCAGGGATGTTGTGAGTCGGAGCCCAACAACACTTTACATTTGAAAAGCAGAATGATATTTACTTGGAAATAAAAAAATAGAAATAACAACAACAACAACAACATATTATTTATACCCCGCCCATCTGGGCACTCCCAACAGAATATTAAAAACACAATAAAACATTAAAAACTCCCCTAAAACTAATACAATAATTATATCAATGGGAAAACAAATCAGCCTGTTATCTCAAACAGATATGTAGTGCTATCCTACACAAATCTTCTTAGAAGCAACCCTAATAGAACTTACTCTGGAGTAAGTATGGGATTGTAGCCTTTAGCTATTAATTTAACTAATATTGCTTAGACCTGTTAGCTATGCTTCATGTTGAGCTATTTTCAGACAATTTGCCATGCTGTTGGTTATAACTTGCTGTATGGGGAACCACTCAGGGAAAATATACATTACATACTTCCATAATTTCCAGGAATGATATTCAGGGCACATATGTATTCACTGTGGATATGGTGGAGTTAATCCAGTACTTTCTGCTTGAACTGTTATAATTCCCAAAGCAGTGTATTATCAAGAAGGTATGTCCTGATATAAAATCCAGTTTGGCAGAGTTCATTTATATTGGAATATTGTGTGTGTGTAGAATTGCAATTGTCCCTCCTGTCAAAATTTATGCCTTATGGGCTGTTTTGGGTTTTGGAACTTTGGGAGTGCCAAATATACAGAAAGCACCAGACTGTGTTACCAAAAACCTTGTGAAATTTGTAACGAAGAAAGAGAATGATGAATCATAGAATTGGGAGGGACCACGAGGGTCATCTAGTCCAGCCCCCTGAGATGCAGGAATCTTTTTGCCCAATGTGGAACTTGAACCCACAACCCTGAGATTAAGAGTCTCAGGCTCTACTGACTGAGCTAGCGAATCAATCCAAGCTTACCTTTTTTGAAAAGGAAGAAAAAAGCCTAGATAGCTTATTGCGTACAAATGTTTAAGAAATGCTCCATCAACCTTGCCATAGCAGTCATGGTGATGATGATGATTACTATTAGTATTGAGTTTTATAAACAAGAATAATGTTATACAAATAAGTATACCAAGTTATCTCATGTCATTTGTATATCACAAAAATAGCATAATAAATGTGGAAACATATCTCAATGTACTGTATTTTTCGCTCCATAAGATGCACATTTTCCTGCCTAAAAAGTAAGGGGAAATGTGTGTGCGTCTTATGGAGCGAATGCAGGCGGGAGGCTCTGCCCAGCGCTCCCTTTAAATAATATTTTTTTTCTTGCTTTCCCCCTCTAAAAACTAGGTGCGTCTTATGGTCAGGTGCATCTTATGGAGCAAAAAATACGGTATGTTTCATTATTAGTGGTCAATGCATAAGTTCTGGTTCATCAATTGGTTTAAACAATTAGGATGAACTGAAACGAGCCCTGTCTTGAAACCAATCCTAATAATAATAATAGTAATAATAATAATAATAATAAACCTTTATTTTCACTACACCAGCTGTGTGCAGTGAAATTAAACGAGCCACACACACACACACACACACACACACACATACACTCAGTCTTGTTCGCTGTGTGCTTGTCGGAAGTCAATTGCACCACTAATTTTTTCCATTCAGCAGCCCAACAGCCTATGGATAAAAACTTTTTCTTTAACCTGTTGGTGCTGCTGACTATACTTCTGTGTCTCCTGCACGAAGGTAGGAGATTAAAGAAGTGCTGGCTAGGGTGTGAGTCATCCCTAAGAATTTTCCTCGCTCTCCTGAGGCAGCGTCTCCCGCAATGTCATCTAGCGAACTCCGGGGACAGCCCATGATGTCATGTGCTGTATTCGCCACCCTCTGTAGGGACTTCCTGTCCGCTGCTGTCAAACCATGTACAGTCATACCTCGGGTTACAGACACTTCAAGTTGTGTTTTTTCAGGTTACGGATGTGCTGAAACCTGGAAGTACCAGAACGGGTTACTTCCGGATTTCAGCGGTTGCCCATGCGCAGAAGCGCTAAATCGCAACCCGCATGCGCGCAGATGTGGTGCTGCGGGTTGCAAACGTGCCTCCCGCACAGATCACGTTTGCAACCCGAGCGCCACTGTGCCACTAATCCCATTTCTCTTCCTCTCATCCCCTTCAGTTTGTATTAGTGATAGTTCAACGCCTAGCCAGAATTACCAGCTACTCACCCTAAGTTGGGTACAGGTTTTGGAGATGATATTTGCCCTTGTTGCCTCTGTGAGTGAGATGTGATTGAATTAGGGCAGCTCCCCAACCCATGTTTTTCTGGGCTCTTAGGAAATTGAGTTTCTTCCACACAAGCAATTCCCTTCAAAATTGCCAGCCTCTTTTCATTAGGGGAATTCAAATGACGTTGCTACCAAACCATCATATCCCAGGGTTTCCTACATGGCCTTCTCATCTTTGGTGGTGATTTTCTAATTTCAAGCACGAGCACAGTGCCAGCCTGTATAACTTGTGCTGCAATTTCCTGGTTGTGCTGCCATTGCCTTTCCTGATGCAACACCCGGGTGGGCAGTGTCGTTGGACTCCAGTTCCCATCATCCTGAAGCAAGGCTGGATTTAGGTTTGATGAGGCCCTCAGCTCCTGAAGGTAATGGGGCCCTTTCTATGTCCAGCTGTCCTTTGTCAACAACAAATTGTCGCTGTTTTTTGTGTTGAATTTATGCTATATGGTAATTTATGGACCTCATAGGTATCCCAAGCCACTTGCACATGTTGCGATGCAACCAGTCCATGCAGAATGTAGGCACCCTGTACACTGGTACCTCGGGTTAAGTACTTAATTCGTTCCGGAGGTCTGTTCTTAACCTGAAACTGTTCTTAACCTGAAGCACCACTTTAGCTAAAGGGGCCTCCTGCTGCTCCTGCGCCGCTGGAGCACAATTTCTGTTCTCATCCTGAAGCAAAGTTCTTAACCTGAAGCACTATTTCCGGGTTAGCAGAGTCTGTAACCTGAAGCGTATGTAACCTGAGGTACCACTGTATATAGAAAGGAGCAAACCAGGGATATTTGAGGGAGCAGGCTAGCAGGCGGGGCCCACAACTTACATCATAGGAGCCTACACAACACAAACACTGTTGCTGGATGTAGGTTTTATTTTATTTGTTTTTTTTAATCTTATATATTGAAATTGTACATCCAGGTTTCTTTTCCTTTAATTTTTTGGGGGGGCCCTCAAGATTAGTACTTTCTAGGCAATAGTAAACAAACAGTGCATTACCCTTTTTCTGAGAGTGCTGAAATGCATATTTACTGTACGAATTTCCCAATAACCCCTTAATTCAGGTGGCAATTTGACAAAAGTGCACCAAACCATCCAGCATATGGCTACAGGGATTTCATAACTAGCTTCCACCCCTCAGGGAGGAAATAGTTCGATTTTAATGTTTTCTCTGAACTAGTGGACGTTCACTAGTAGTACACGAATGGCTAACAACTTTGTAACACAAATGTAAGCAGTTATTGGGAAACGTTTCTTATAGATTGTTTTATCAATGTAAGATTATACCGTACATAAAATAAATACCTTGGCTTCCCTCCAGAAATAGTAGAACGTGGCTGGATTTCAGAATATGCTCAATCGGCATTCATGCCCAACAATAAATTAGAGCTGAAATAAACCTGGGCTTTGTTTTTCTGAGTTTCCATTTTAAGCACATTTACTGCAGAAGTAAATCCCGTAGAATTCAGAAGGACTTATGTATTTCTAGGGAAAACATGCTTGGGGTTGCTCTTCTTAAAAGGTGGGAACTGGATTTACCAACAATTCATGAAAATAGTAAAATGTAGGGATTTTTTGCCCCAGCCAGAACTCATAGGACCTGAGTTCCGATGGGCGCCATTGCCAGTCTAAGAAAACAAGGGAGGCGTTCATTGTGAGTTCCTGCTCCTCTTTTTCTTGTAAAATTGCACTGGTAAAATAGACTAATATGAAAATGGTGGCTAATAGAGCATTACTCAATCTTTCAAACACAAACAGGAAAGATTGTCCAGATTCCAGATTCAGCAGCATATTAGCTTTTCAGACATTCCACAATATTTCCTTTTCTTCCCAAGTAAAATGTAGGTCCGAACAAAATCAAAACAGAAAGGGGCACTTAGTCCTTATTTTATTTCTTCCACATATTTCAGGACAGAATCTGCATGCCTGGACTTATAGAACTGCTCCACAGTTTGCCCTTACTGGTTTGCTATCTTAATTTATTTTTATTTATTTTTTGTCAGAGATGAGCTGCTCCAATTCTGTCTCTGCTACCTGATCTGACCATTGCTTGCGGTTCAGACCCCACCCCAAATGTCTTAATCACAAGTCATTAATAAACAAACGCAACCTTTTTGATCTGTTGGAGCTCTTTGGAAATCGGAATCATTTATTTTGCAAACAGAAGAGTTTCTATGAAACTTAGGCCACACCATGCATTTAAGACACCGTTATTCCACTTTAACCGTCATGGTTTCCCCCAAAGAAACCTGGAGATTGCAGCTTGTCACAGGTGCTGAGAGTTGTTAGGAGACCCCTATTCCTCTCACAGAGGGGCATTTTTGTAAAGTGCTTGGGTGCTCCCCCTCCCCCACAATCAAACATTGTAAAAATATTATGAAATAAATAAATAAAGCGCTCAAAGTGCTGTGAATTGTGGGGGGAACCATTTTCCCCTCGCAGGTCTGCATTTCCCAGAGTTCCCTGGGAAGAGGTATTGATTATTAAATCACTCCAAGAAGGGGAGCTCTGCGAGGGAAATAGGGGTCTCCCAAGCGCTCTCAGTACCACCCCTAATAAACCACAATTTCCAGGATTTGTGGAAGACCTGACTTCCTAAAGTGGTACAGTACTGTTTTGAACGTTTCGTACAGATGTGATCTGTCGCAGCTCCATCAATTAGAACCTTTCTTTCGGAACAATTTTATTTTCAGCCAGTTGATGGCAGTGTCTTCTAGCCCCAATTTAATAGGTTTTCTTGGGGGAAATGCCATATGAGACTAGGTCAGAACCTATACGGTCTAGTTATATCAGAGCGTAGGTATTGTTGAATGCACTTCTTTGATCCCTACTTCTGTCTTTGTAAAACGTTGATCAGTTAATGCAGGGCCGGATTTAGGTTTGATGAGGCCCTCAGCTCCTGAAGGTAATGGGACCCTTTCTATGTCCAGCTGTTCTTTGTCCACAACAAATTATCCCTGCTTTTTGTGATGAATACATGCTATATGGTAATTTATGGACCTTGTAGGTATCTCAAGCCATTTGAACATAACAAAATAGGAGCCTACACAACACAATTTTTCTTTCAATTTTTTGGGCACCCCAAGAAAGTGGGGCCCTAAGCTATAGCTTGTTTAGCTTATACGTAAATCCGGCATTGATTTAATGCTAGTCCCTCCGGCCTCACTAGAATGGCCAGGTGACTGTCAATACAGAGCCAGAACGACTCTGTTTTTGCACCTTCACAGACACCACTTTTATTCGTTTTCTGAGACCAGGCGGAGAGGCAAAAGGGCACCTGGGACTTTCCAGGATCAAATCAGACACTGGGATAGCTGCTGTAGTTCTGGGACCGTCCCTGGCAAATCAGGACAGGTTACTTGATTGGATTGCCTGGGTAGCCTGGCCAGTCTCTTGTAATGATAAATACTTAGTTCCTGGGCCAGGTCACAGGCTCACACTCTATTCATATCTTAAATGTGCCCTTAAGACAGGATTTGTGAGGAAAGAGACAATGGGAGGTTTCCCACTTTGACCTTGCAGAGAAAACATTTGCTCAGTTTAGGAATCAAAATGGTTCCAGGTCGGTCTTCCTGTGCTGATCTATGTACGTGCTTGGTTGGTACGCTTATGAACATTACCATATGTCTAAGACCTCAAAATTCCTTTCACAGGGAGTATCTAAAATGTGTCCTGACTTGGCTCTTTCTCTCCAATCCATGTGCATTCCCACAATGGGATAGCCTTGGTTAACTATGTTAACCACGGGTGCCTAGCGCTGACAGACTAATGACAATATATGGCAAAAAGGCATCACCGGATTGCCCTTAGAGGACGCAGCCATTTTTTCCTCCAAAGTGGAACTGTTTTAGAAACGGTTTGTGCCTCATTAGGCCGCCTCCGTCTCTGCAAACGAGAAATTTGCTTTAATGGCATTGTTTTGAATTGCTGAGGGAAGAATCTATCAACCGCAAGGTGCCCTACTGCTGAACTCAGCCAAAAGGCTGTTAATAACTCCAGCAGATGTTTCAGCTTTTTAGGCCAGGAGAGTTCCTCCCTTCCCTTTTCGGAGAATCGTTTGCCAGCGTGACACAAATCCAGGAACTCGCGGCTGCGAAAGCAGAAAGAGGGATCAGCAGCCAATGGCTGGCAGCAGATGGCAGGACAACAACAGCTCCTAAAAAATATTGTTTGCGCTCAAGGGATTCGTGTTTTAGGTGCGAAAACAATATAAAAAGGGGGGAGGAGAAAGCAAGCACCATTCTCTCAAGGTATGCTTTTCATACCTATAATGTGGTATCCTTGAACGAGAAGCATTCACGCAGAATGTCACTTCTTTAAAATCCTGCTTCTAGCCGTTTCCAAACCCTCCAACATTTTGTTACCTTCAGCATCTCTCTCAAAATGCCTCGTCTTCTACAGATGCTTCTATCCACGCAATAATTTCCTTGGCGAATGGCACTGGATGTGGCTGAAAGATGGAGAGCTGGCTACATGTCAGCCCCACGGAAATCAATTCATTTCCGTGGGACATAAACGCACCTCCGTTTTTCAGGATTATTATCCACCCCCTTTGAAACCCGAGTTACTTGCGAGACTGGATTGCCGGGTAAGACGAATTCTCATTATCAATGTAGTTTGGCAAAGTAAAATTTGCTTTTACCAGCTGAACAAGTAGGAGGCTGATAGCAAAAATTGCTGTCCTGAAGTACTATTTTCTTTCCATTGTTCCGCAATTGGTTATTCACTCGTCTGATGCAGAATGGGCTCTGCTAGATTCCCAGTATAATGCTGCTCTTCTCTTTTATCCCTCCATGGTTCTGAGTGGTCTGACCTCCCCAGCTCTGCAATATAAGGAGTTTTATAAATGTACGTTATAAATACTACGGTATGCTTGTTCTGTGCCTACAGTACCCCGGAAGCCTTGACTTTACAGCACCTGAATAGCTTTCTGCCGTCATCTTTATATTGCCCTGAACTTGAAATCTTAAATTACATCTATGTATGGATGTTTTCCTAAAGAGAAGTGCATAAAAACCTATAATAAAAGTGCCCCGCCCCCTTGAAGGAGAGAGATTAAAAGACCCTTGAATGAGCAAGAAATGCCCCGGGTGTCACATTTACTGTGCCCAGAGCAGAAGCTCAGACAACAGCGAAGTTCTAATGAAGTTGAAACACTTTTAAGACTAGGAAGATGAGATCTCAGAAATCTATAAGCAACTTTCCTCTGCAGTTTCTCTTACTGATGCTCCTTCTGTCTTTCTGTTCTTCTTTCAATCACATATGATTTCTAAACCCCCCTCACTCTTGCCAGAGATCTGTACAGATTACTTGCAGAGCCTTTTCGAAATTAGGCTGAACGCCTCACGTTGTCCGCCCCTAATCAATGATGCAAAACCAGATTTCCCCCCCCCCCAAAAAAAAAACCCCTACCTGATATGAGAGGAAAGCCAAGTAAGAGAACTGAGGCTCCATCTCTTGTGTGATGGCCTGGGATTCGGACTCGGAGGCTGAACTTGAGGGATCCCAGCCTGCACTGGATTCCCCGCCTCCAGAACCAGCTGAGCTGGGGCGGGGGTATGAGCCTGAAGGGTCCTCACCTGTGCTGGATCCTCAGGTGCAGGTACCAGTTGAGTCTGCTCTGGCTCCTGAGGTGATGGAGTACCCATTGCCTGCAAGTGCTCCACTCTCAGCCCCGTCAGAGGAAGCTGAGGTTGCCTCTGGGTCCGGTAACCCTCCAGCCTCTCCTGAGCTGCAGAGGCTCAGGGCAGAGAGGCGGAGGGAACTAAGTTCCCGCAGGAGGAGTGCTTGCCTCCAGGCCAGGAGAGGCGAGTCACCAGAGGATCGTGGCCGCCCTATGCCTCGGGGCAGATAAAAGCTGGCCAGCCCCAGTCCCAAGTTGCAGGAGCAACATTGTTGGTTGCTAGTTCCTGCCTGGACCCTGTCCTGCTTACCTGCCTGAGCTCCTGCCCTGCCCTGGCTCCCTGCTTGCAAGCCTGTTCCTGACTTCAGCCTACTCCCTGCCCTGCACCCAGCTTCATCTACTATGGACTGCCTCCATGTTGCATCTTTGACCATGGACCGGACTTGGACCTCGCCTCTCGAGTAACCTATGGGACCAGCACGTCCTGCTTAATGGCCCAACTTGGAAGACCAAGTTGGTTTTACTTGTGACCTTGCTTGACTTGAGCCATAATAACATACCCTCCAAGTGTCCTGATTTTCCGGGACTGGTTCCAAAATGCAAAAGCCATCGCAGCTTCTGATTTGATCCCAGAATGTCCCTATCCCTCCCCCCCCCCAGTGCTGAAGTGGGGCAGGAGGATGGGTCAACACTTATCCTGAGAGATGGCGGGGGCAGCGGGGGTGACCGCAAGGGGCATCCTGTGGCCTCTCCACGGCTGCTTCTGCCAGCCTCCTCCCTTGGGCAGCTCATGGCAGCTGCTGGAGAGCAGGCCAGGAGGAGAAGGGGCCACCACCGCCAAGGCCCAGCCCCACAGGAGGCAGTGACTCTGAGGGGCAGGCAGAGAACAGGGCTGCCCTGGGCAGTGAAGAGGAGGGAGCACAGCAGAGTGCAAGGAGTCTGGATTCTTTTTATTTAAAAAATGCTTTGTGCATCTGCGCCCACTCTTTCCCCTTTCTAAAATTTATTTATTGGTTTGTGCTTTCCTTTCTTGGGTTAATCTACCCAAGAATAAAATGAAATGAAATCGGGATGAAGGGGTTTTTTGGGGATGCTGGAGGTGGTTTGTGCTGTGTCCCGTTGGAGAGGTTGTAGGAGGTGCAGTGGCAAGGAGAGGGCATGATCCTGTTTCTTCTCAAAATGGGACCCGCTGCCCTGGTGGGGCCTGTATGTGGCCTGATTTAAGTTTCTCTTATCAACATTTCACATGAAAATGGACCAGGAATCAAAGCACAGAGACAAAGAGGGGCAGCTTTCTCTTTCCAAGAAACACGGTATTGTCTCAGAAAGCTTGCAATCGTGGCACAAGAGTTAAGGAGCTGGAGCGTGACTTCTGTTTTCAGACACACACACACAGCCCCCCACTGCCATGACTTAAGATTTTACATTCATTAGTTTTGATCACTTCAGAGAGATTGTACTTAAGAAGATAGCTTGAGCAAGATAATTAGAATAATGAAGTCTTGCTTGGTCTCCTATGGGTGGGTCCTTTCAAGCCAAGTGCAAAACGAGATATTATAGGAAGAATGAAAAACCAGGATTTGTATTTTATCAGACAGATTCATCCAGAGGATGCTACGGAATGTAACGTTCCCTTCCATCTTTGTGCTTGCTGGTATATTTATTTTGAATGTCAAGCCCTTCTGAAAGGGGTAATTATCGATGGTTAGACCTGGAGAGCATGATGGGTCTTAATAGTGCCATCTAAATACTCTGTCTCAGCTTTCATATTATAAACAGACTCAGACTACAATTATAAAGTGGGGAGCTGAACTGTTGCTACCGCACAAAATATGACCTTGGTTCTGATGAGCTATTTTTCTTCTTAGGAACGTATAAAAGGATTCATTCCTAGAGATGCTTTAGTTTCCAAAGAAATAAACAACAACGGCCTACTTCCCTCCACACGGCATCCTGTGCTTAAATAGCACAGAATTGTTTGGGTTGTATAATCACAAGCTAATTTCTACTTAACTCTCTAAAACAGTTGGCAAGGCAAACAAAGAAGAAGGGAACAGGAGCTACAAATTATAAGCTGAGCAACCACGGTCAGTTTAGTTTTGAACATGCATCCATAAATCTCCAACATGGAGATGGCCTGAAAACACATACAAAATTATATATTACATATGTCCGGAACTCTATATGACACTCCGTCAAGGATGAATTCCACAGACAAAGTATTTATGCCTGCTAACAAACCAGGATACAGACACAGATGTCCTTCTGAGACCTTCAGTAAAAACTGGCCAACTTCACATTATGTAAGACATCCAAACAACAGAGTTGGATAAAAGATTCTTCTTTGAACTGTAGGCAGAACCAAGTCTCTTGATTTTACCGACCACCAAGAACTAGGGTCTCCCTGCTGTCTACTTTCCTACCTATTTAGAAATAGGTAGCTTTCAGACGCACCTATTAGACCGGCAAAACTTTGTCATGGGCAAGGCTGTTGATCTGCATTGTGGTAGAGGAGCTGCTCGTCTAGTTATGAGGCTGACGTGGTTTAATCTCCCTGAAAACAAATCAAGACGGGTGGTACATGACCCCAGTCAAGCTTGCAAAAATTTACCATTTGTCTGATAACAAATATTGGAAATGTAAAGAATCTGAAAGTACTTTTTTTCACCTTTGGTGGACGTGCCCGAAGATTAAGGCTTTCTGGGAAATGATATATAATGAAATGAAAAAGGTACTTAAATGTACTTTTCCTAAGAAACCAGAGGCCTTTCTCTTGGGCATTGTCGGCCAATTGGTGTCAAAGAAAGATAGAAATTTTTTTATGTATGCAACAGCAGCAGCAAGAATTCTCATCGCAAAGTATTGGAAGACACAAGATCTACCCACTTTGGAAGAATGGCAGACGAAAGTGATAGACTATATGGGACTGGCTGAAATGACTGGCAGAATCCGAGACCAGGGGAAAGAGACGGCGGAAGAAGATTGGAAGAAATTTAAAATTTACCTTGAGAAATATTGTAAAATTAAGGAGTGCTAAAATGTTGAGGCTATAGAAAAAAGGGGACTGCAGTTGTAAAAGGTGTAAAAGATTAAGTAAAAGGAAAGAAAAAGGGAAAATTAGATAAAATCAAGGGGGAGGATTTGCTGAAACAAATTTGGAAATTGGGATGCAGAAAGGGGAGGTATGGGGAAGTCGGGGAAGTAAGGTTTAAGAAAAAATGGTTGGAAATTATACATGTTTGTTTATGTGTGTGTTTGTTTGTACTGTGTACTGTGTATTGTTTGTGTTTATAAAAATTGTAAAAAACCAATAAAAATTTATAAAAAAAGAAAACAAATCAAGACGAATGCTCCATAAACATATATTCTGGAAGCATGTGGTGCAGCTGCAATGGAGTGCAGAAAGAGTTAGGTAGGTCTAATTCACCCCTTGGAAAGGGCCTTCAGGGTTTCCTCTGTCATTTTCCTTGTGGTGCTAGACTTCTTCCACAAGGGATGGGACGTGCCAGAAATACTATTGTTAAGGTTAAAGAAAGGGCCATTACGATTTAATTTGAGAGTTGTGACGCACCAGTTGTATAGTTAAATTCTGATTAGCAGTTCTGAATTTTAACATTAAAATCTCTTATTAAGGAAATTTCTGATGATCCCTGGCAGTGGCACAGAAATGCATCTTTTTCCTGTTACTTGAAGAGGTCGTGATTTCTATTGGTATTAGAATTATCTCAAGCATTCCCTTTTTAATTTGTTTATTGAAAGGCTTTCCATGACAGCTACTGCTCTGTTATGAAGTATACAATTATTCCCACACAATGCATCGTCACTATAGATGCTCTCAAATTTAATTTGATGTTATTGTCCTCTAGCTTAGTCAATATTAAAATAAAAAATGAAAGAAATCTCATTTTCCTGTTGGCTGTTTCCTTAAAAATAACAATCTGAATATAATTAGAAAATGAAGCAGACACTCTGTTTGGCCTTCCATGCAATCCCATTCCCAACAGTTTTTAGTTCCAAAATCCTCTGGTTATCAGAATGTGCTGTTGTGTTAATTTTACCCACATCTAATCAATACCAGTCATCCTGAAAGATGAATGTTTTAAAAAATGGCAGAAAGATATTTCAAAATTTATTGGGGGGGGGGGGCAAAAGGCCAAGGATAAAACATAAAATACTTACAGACGTAAAAGATAGAGGTGGGTTTGCCCTCCCAGACCTTAAATTGTATTATGAATCTGCTTGTTTGGTATGGATCAGGGACTGGATGAGATTGGATAAGCAAGAGGCATTAGAACTAGAAGGACATGACAACAGATTTGGCTGGCACACATATCTATGGTACGGGAAAGGGAAGGTTCATAGAAGTTTTTACAACCATATAATCAGGAAATGACTAATGAGAGTATGGGAGAGATACAAAGACTTATTGGAACAAAAGACTCCGTGGTGGCTTTCACCACATGAAGCATTACTGTTCAAACCACTTGGGGGAAAAAGGAAAATGGCTCACATATGTTGATTTATTAAAGGACCATGATGGGGGGGGGGTTTACCCACATCTAAGTTAATGATGCCAGCTGTGTTAAGAAAGATCTCTGTCCTGGACACTCAGAGTCAAAGAGACGAACGTTATGTACCTTCAGAAGAAGATAAGAAGAGCTCTGCTAGGAGTTGTGGAGGGAGAGAGGGAGAGCAATAGAGAGAGTGCATACCCTCCAAGTGTCCCGATTTTCCATGGACAGTCTCAGAATTATGCAAGCCATCTCAGGATCTGATTTCATCCCGGAATGTCCCTGCTTGTCCCCCCCCCCCCCGTGCTGCCGAGCTCAGGGAGGAAGATGGGCCAGCTTTTGTTTTTTTTTTTTAAGTAATATTTATTAGAGTTTCCAATAGTACAGAAAATCAAAAAGAAAAAACAAAAAACAAAAGAATTCAACCTTTAAAGTCCCATTTTCAATAACTTATTTCCACGACTTCCCCTCACCTCCCCTTCTTGTATTCCAAATTCGAATATTTATCCAACAAGTTCTTATCTCTAATTTCTTAACCTTAATTTGTTATTATATTTATTTATATTAAATTTTTACCCTTAATTCATTGTTATATTTAGTTCAATTTATATATCAACTTTTAACTTATGTACCTTAATCATTTATAAAAAAAAAAAAAACTTTTTCTAGGGTTGACCCTATTTCCCTTCCACGAATTCCCCATTCTCATAGTGATAACAACATAAAAATTAAACACAGAGTAAAAAAGATCAGCCCCCCTTTGGATTTTCAAACCCCACCCTTCCCTCCCCGGTTTCAATCCCAAAGCCATAGTCCATTAGTCCATTTATTTAGCCTGGTGACCTCACGTCCAAGGCTCTTAAATCTCTCACAGTCCCTTTCTGCCGGCTTCTTTGAGAGTCCCTTATGTTTAACGCCCAGTCTCGGAGGGGCACTCTCTCTATGATGTCCATGTTCCTTCCCACCAGGCCTCCTTGTTTAAAGGTGGAGCTCGATGGGCCAGCTTTTGTCCTTCAACGTGCTGCCATCTGCCTTATTGCTTTTTTATATATATAATAATTTTTCTTGATTTTAACGTATACATTATAAAGTGTACCACGAAACTTATCACTTATACAATCTTTTTAGACTTCCATCAGCACCTCTGATAATCCACCATTTTATCCACTTCTTATACATTTCTTAACTTTATATTGCCTTTAAGTCTCTTAAGAAATTATACTTCCCCTTATCTGTTTTTGCAATACTTCCAACAATACTCCTCACAGAAGTTCTTGCAAACCTACAAACGTCATCTGATCTTCACAAATGCTTTTCAAATAGTCTGTAAATTTACTTCAGTCTTCCGTGAATTTCTGGTCCCGCTGGTTTCGAATTATTCCTGTTAGTTTATCCAGTTCTGCATAGTCCATTAACTTCATCCTCCATTCTTCAATTGTCGGTAATTCTTCTTGCTTCCATTTTTGGGCCAATAATAATCTTGCTGCTGTTATTGCATATAAAAAGAGCTTACATTCTTTTCTATTTATATCACTCCCAACCATACCTAGTAAAAATGCTTCTGGCTTCTTTATAAATGTATATTTCAACATTTTTTTTCAACTCATTATATATCATCTCCCAGAAGCATTTCACCTTTTTACATTCCCACCACATGTGATAAAATGTTCCCTCTTTTTCTTTACATTTCCAACATTTATTACTGACTTTGCCTTATTGCAGGGCAGATTTGAAGGTAAACCATACGCGGAACGAGTCTGCCCCTGCGACTTGATGGAAGTAGAAATTGTCTCTTGTGTCTTGTTATGTTGCCGTTTCTACGGGGATATAAGCTCGGTATTTATCACTCCTGCTATACAAAAATCTCCAAATGGGTCCAAACTTCAATTTCTAAAACTCCTGGTAGAGGACAAGGATCTAGAGATCACGCTAAGGGTGGCCAAATTCTGTGCAACTGCCATAAAACTTAGGGAACAAGCTGTACTACTAAAATGATTAAAGTTTTAGTTTTATCTCTTCCTTCGACATTGTGTGCCTCCAAGAGACCTGGTCCCAACAAAGTATCGCTCTCCCAAATTATTGCTCCTTTAGCTCCTGTGCTCGTAAACTAACCAACAGAGGTCGCCCCCAAGTTGGCCTCGCCTGTCTTATTTCAACCAGCTTATCTCTCACTATTTGCGAGGAAATTAAATCTTCCCCTTACTTTCTCACTATAAAGATCCATCTCCCAAAGACCAAAAACCCATGGTTGATAACTACAGTATATCTGCCCCCAGTAAGTAACGATTCCGACCGCAATGAAAGATGGTCTGAACTTTCGTCTTGGCTCCATGATCTTCAAACAACTAACCCAGGACTTCCTCAAATCCTCTTAGGCGACTTCAATGCAAGAATAGGTCCCAACGACGATGATATAGTATCTCCCGCAGTACTCCTGGACAACCCCCTGCAGCCCCCCTGGGGAAACAGATGCTCTCTTGATCCTATAACAAATGCATCGGGGAGACTGATGGCCCAATTGGCCATAGAAAACGATCTCTGCATAGCGAATGGTAACATTACTCCCTTGTCCTCGCAGCAATTAACGTGTATCACTTCCCGGGGAACCAGTGTTGTTGACTACATTTTATTGACGCCGGAGCTATTCTCAATTTCTACAAAAATGGAAGTGGCTGAATATTTTGGTGGTGACCACCTTCCATTGACTCTATTGTTAAACCTAACAGAGCCACCTTCAGTCCCACCAAACTATAGAACTATGGTACAAAGCCACCCTGTATACAAAACAAAGAAATGGACAAGCCTCAGCTCCTCTCTTGCCCTGGACATACAAAAATCATTTGATATGCCTGCAGCTCCCTCTGATCCAATCCTGCCCGCTGATCAATACCGGACATTACTTGATGCTTTCTCAACAATTTACATAACCACCATTTCGCCTACTCACCAACGCCTTTTCTCTGAATCGCCTTGGTTTGACAAGGAATGTAAAGCCCTAAGAAGGCGAATTAGGAAAATGGTCAGAATCATCAAATTTTCCAACGATCCCCAAACCCGCGCAAAGCTCATAGATATTAAAAGAACATACAGAAACATGATTCATCGCAAGAAACAGCAGCACATCCTTGAGGCTTGGTCCATTCTTCGTTCGGCTGTAGAGAGGCATGACTCCCGCTCCTTCTGGCGTTTAGTTAGACCTTCGGCACCATTCAATCCAGCTACCCAGATTTCCGCTGATGAATGGATTGCCTATTATTCAACCAGTTTTGCTTCTCCAAATCTTCTTACAGATCTCCCTCAGTCCCCGTCGGACCTCTGTTCCTGCTCTCTCAGTCCCACTTCCTCAATAAACTTTACCTCAACTCGCATTTTCAACATCATAATGTCAATGCGAAGGAATAAGGCCCCCGGCCCAGACATGGTCCCGTTAGACCTTTTCCTGACTGATCCTCTTTGGTGGAGCGAACACCTGACTCCTGTATTCACCGCTATCTCCTCCGCCCTAGACATCCCCGACTCCTGGAGAGAAGCTATAATAGTTCCGATCTTCAAAGGCGGCCAGCCAAACATCCCTAGGAACTATCGCCCCATCAGTTTATTATCCATCCCGGGGAAAATATTTGCCGCTGTTTTATTGGAGGAACTTCTCTCATGGGTCCAGGAGAGGAACATTTTACCGCTGGAACAGATTGGTTTCCGAAAGTCAGCGTCAACCATGGACCACTGTCTAACTCTCTATCACCTTGCCAGTAAATACACTGCTCCAAGGCAAGGCCACCTATTTGCCGCTTTCATGGACCTGGAGGCCGCCTTTGATTCCATTCCTAGGCAGAGATTATGGTCCAAACTTGCCCATCTGGGAATTGATTCGCACCTCCTCTCCCTAATTATTTCCCTTTATTCAAACACCACAGCTCGCGTCCGAAGTGGTCCAAACGGCTCCCTCACTACTCCATTTCCAACGGCCAAGGGCGTCCGACAAGGTTGTCTCTTGGCCCCTTTATTGTTTAATCTCTATCTTCACGATGCAATTTCCACTTTGAAGCTAGCATCGAAGTACCCTCCTCACTTAGCAGGCCACCCCGTTGTTTCCCTTTTCTATGCTGATGATGCTGTCATCTTATCCAGAACAGCTGCGGATCTAGCAAACGCAGTTAACGCATTTATCGCCTATTGTAAGGCGGAAGCTCTTAATATTAATTATAAAAAATCGAAAGTCCTCCACTTCACTCGTTCCCGCAAACTCAAATTGGAGCCGCTTAAGATCACAGGTGGCTACTTAGAACAGGTAAAAGCCTTTAAATATCTAGGCGTAATATTCACTTATAATCTCTCCTGGACCACCCATCTACAATCTGCTTTTCTTGCTGCAACCACGACCTCTAACGCCATTGTCCGATTTTACCACCAGAAGGGCGGCAAACACCTTCCAGCAGCAATTCAAATATTTAATGCCAAAGTTGTCCCAAAATTATTATATGGATGCGAAGTATGGACTACAGCAATATCAGGTAACTTGGATCGCCCACTTCATATGTTTCTGAGATCTCTTTCCGGCGTCCCGAGATGTGTCTCAGGTGCAGCCCTACGACTCGAGTTCGCCCAGTCCTCAATTGTTAAACGAGCATGGAGCCGAGCCATTTCCTACAGCTTCCACCTACTAACATCGGATGCTCGAATTAGAGGTGGTTTTTCCAATCTGATCCTAAGAGATATTCATAATTCTCCTTGGAAAACTACAATTAACCTCAAATTCCGCTCTCTTCTCAATTTGAACTGTAAAACTGTCCTTAACTTAGAGTGTATCAGCCCGGCGGCCCTACCTCTAATTAAAAAGAAACTACAGCAACTTGATTTTTCTAACACAGCTTCCTATGCAAGAGGACCGTGTTCAGGCCTAGCCCTAGCTATTCCACCCCCTGAAGGGATCCCTCTATACTGCTTCACAATTTCTTCGGAGGCTAAGCGTAGGGCCTTTACCTGTGCCCGTCTCAACTGTTTTCCTACAGCAGTTCTGTCGGGTCGTTATTCCAGAGTTCCCATTGCAAATAGAACATGCTCTTGTAATGACACGGCCCTGGAGACTATGGACCATGTAATGCTCTTCTGTCCCAACTGGACAGATGAAAGATCTCGGTTTTTAACCCCCCTAGTGAATAAGCTTCATCTCCCAATCCAGCCTTGGATAGTGTCCCTCTTTCTGCAGGATTCTGATTGTTGGATTACCGAGATGACAGCAAACTTCCTGCTTAGTGTGATGAAGAGGAAAGCGGCACCAACGTCTTCTTTAACACCACAGCTGCAGTCGATACGCCGCACAACCGAACGAAGTCCCAAGTAGCCTTATTGTACAAGGACAATCGAACTAGGACATATCTGAGGAGCTGAAGGACCCTTTAACGGTCCTCCTCCAGCCTCAACAGTTGTTTTTGTTTTGTTTTGTTTTGTTTTGTTTGTTAAAGTAATCGCCCAGGACGATATCTACCTTTACCTCCCCACCCCTATTTTATGTTGTTATCTCAATGTATATTATGCTATGGCCACACGGCTAATGCAATAAATAAAGATGAGATTAAAGTTTTAAATGACAATTTTAGGTTATATTTTAGTGATCAAGTCCCAGAATGGACCATAAGCTTTCCTCGGGCGATTTTGCTGACCAGGATAGCTGGCAGGCTCAGAACCATTCGAAAAACATCAGCATTAAAAAATATTATGAGACTTATTACAAGTTAAAAGAAAACAGTGGGGTTTTTTATGGGGGGGGTGTCCATTATATTGCAGCAAATAAATCCCCTTCCCTATTTTTACCCCACTTCCATCCATGCAGTGTCTGTACTGCTGACACTGTTGGGACACAAAAAGTGGGACTCCATTTAACACATTAAAAATATGTTGACTGTTATGTACTGAAGTTCTCACCCTGGGCCAGCAGGGGGATACTGTAGATAGTTATGCAAATGAAGGATCGAAAGTGACATTCAGTGACTGGATAGTTTTAGAAAGTTGTTACAGTAACGTGGTACTGGAGCTGTATATAAGCAGGCTGACTGAGCCCTTCAGTTCAGTTCTGTCCTGGCCTGTGAATAAACAAGAGCTGTTTGAAGATGTCTCACAGAAAAGGGTGAATATTGTTTGCAAAAGGACAAGAGATCATGGTAGGCATTGTGGGCTAGATGTAAGCCAGGACTCCTCAACCCCAGATAAGGCGGTTGTCTTCCTTGTGAGAGATCAGCACTAGGACGCACAAAGAAGAACTGATTAGGGAATGACTTTGCAGAATGCTTTTCCATTAGGGCTCTTTACATCGTAAAAGGTGGGTCTCTGCTACAGCAATGTGCTTCCTCTGGGCTTTGCACTTCTTTTTTTAGAAAAAGAAGAAATGCCGTTTTTGCCCTAGAAAAGAATAATTTTCCTTCGGGGGAAAAATAAAATCTATTTTTACAACAGTTAGCTCGGAATGCATGTGTGTGTTTTAAAGAAGTCTTTTAAAGCATTAAAACAAAGACAAATATTTTATTTTTTCAAGTACTCCTTTGAGACCTTGATCTTCAGCAGAGACATAAAATGTGCATGAGCTATTACTGCTGCAAGTTAGAAGAATGAACTTTATATTTTTCAGACAACAAATTAGCTGGGGAGCTAATTTGTATTTTCTAACCAGAACAAAGCCTACTGCCTTTCGACTAGAATAGGCTTAAAGGAAAAACTGCAGTAATTAGTCACTTCGTGCCCATAATACTGCACTTAAGTAAATATCCACTATTGCGGGGAGCCTGATACGAAGTCCCTCCAAGGCCAGGCGGAAGCCTGGAAGTTCTCATCATAGGAGTTCGACGTGTGTGTGTGTGTAAAATCGGCGCACATTTGTTTGAGGGGAAAAGTCAAGTAACAGCTTTAGGTCTCTGGCACCTTAGGCAAAACATTAAAACACTAAAATGTCCTGGAAGCAGGCAAACGACCAACTAGGTGTGTCATTCTCATCCTCTGCAGTCTGCCTTATCCTCCCATCATTTCCCATGATACCTAACCTGCTGAATTTTTTTGTTCTTTTTTATTTATTATTATTATTATTATTATTATTATTATTATTATTATTATTATTATTATTATTTTATTTCAATTTATACACTGCCCTTTATCAAAAGATCGCAGGGCAGGATCCAGCATTAAAAACACATTACACACATCAATGATAAAAACATAATAAAAAGCATCCTGGAAGACAGCCCAATAATAATAATAATAGGAATCAGAATAACAGTCTGCATGGTTAAGCTTGCCTGATACCCTCCTGATCGAAATATTTTGATGTGTTCAGGGAGCAGTTCTTAATCCTCCCTCCTGGACCACCTAAGGGGTCTCAGAAGACCACTTACCGTAATAGACATCTTCCATTATTGCCACCACCATTGTCAAAAACAGGGCCATGCTATGCAAATCACAGACCCTGGGCCAGATTACTGAAGAGGAAGGACCCTTTTAGCTAGGCGATATTCAGGAAGAATTAGCAGGAGTGCACCAGCATTGTATTAGGAAAGTCATTGGCCCTTGGCTTTGCAAGCCTGTTTGAGGCAGTGCTGACCAGGGGGAGATCTATCAACCTCCACTGTCGGGGGGCAGGGTCAAAACCAGATTCTCAGTTGTTCCACCCCCTTTTTGCAAGGCAACTGAGTGGTGCTTGTGGGCCACAAATGGCCCGTGTCTCATGGCTGGAGAACTTCTGTGTTAAGGCATTAAAAACCACATGGAGATGTGTTGGGGACATCATGGAGGAGGAGCCTTTGGTACAAGCTTCAAGGCATGTGTATTAATTTAAAAAGGTACATTGGACCCTTGTGAAGCCCAGTTTAAATTAAGCTATGGCAGACATTGTTATAGCCAGTGTGGTGTAGTGGTTAAGAGCGGTAGTCTCCTAATCTGGGGAACCGGGTTCGCGTCTCCGCTCCTCCACATGCAGCTGCTGGGTGACCTTGGGCTAGTCACACTTCTTTGAAGTCTCTCAGCCCCACTCACCTCACAGAGTGTTTGTTGTGGGGGAGGAAGGGAAAGGAGAATGTTAGCCGCTTTGAGACTCCTTAAAGGGAGTGAAAGGCGGGATATCAAATCCAAACTCCCCTTCTTCTTCTTCTTCTTCTTCTTCTTCTTCTTCTTCTTCTTCTTCTTCTTCTTCTTCTATTTCACTATTAATTTCTTCCATTATGGAACCCAAGGTGGCAAGCACATGGCTCCCAAGACAGTCACCCATCCAGGCGTTGACCAGACTCAGACTCGCTTAAGATACGGCCTCATGTGCTCCCAGACAATACTCTTGAGATGATCTGCATATAGTTGGAAGGGATCCCCAGTGCTCAGCTAGTCCACCTCCCTGCAATGCAGGAACCTCAGCTAAAGCATCCATGACAGATGGCCATCCAACCTCTACTTGAAGACCTCCAAGGAAGGAGATCCTACCACCTTCCATTCCAATGTAGAACAGCACTTACTGTCAGAAAGCTCTTCCTGATGTTGAGTCAGAACCTCCTTTCTTGGAACTTGAAGCCACTGGTTCGAGTCCTACCCTCCAGAGCAGGAGAAGGCAAGCTTGTTCCCGCCTCCATGTGACAGTCCTTGAGCTATCTGAAGATGGCTCTCATACCTCCTTTCAGTCTCCTCTTTCCCAGGCTAAACATACCCAGCTCCTTCAACCACTCCTCATAAGGCTTGGCTTCCAGTCCCTCGATCATCTTGGTTGCCGTCCTCCTCTGCACATGTTCCAGCTTCTCAACATCCTCCTTAAATTGTGGCACCGAGAACTGGATGCCAGAAGAGCAGCCAGGCGATGCTCTTATGATGTGGGTATGTGCCTACGTATCAAAGATATCGGAGATATTATAAGCGCAGCATCTTTAGTCCTCCGTTGGGAGACGATTACTTTTGCATTTCCCTCTGCAGAGTCATCACGCCTGTAGTAGGAACATGATTAATCATGTCTCTTCTCTCATTCTTTGACGTTTCTGCTTGAAGTTGTTTTCACCTTCTCGTCTGACCTGCCTCTTTTCTTCTCTTCTCCCCTCCTCAGCAGTCTTTGGGCCAGATTATGATCTCAGCATCATGCTGTCACTTAGATTAGAAACTGGCGAGGTGCCTCGACTTTTCTTTCCTCCGCTTGATGATCTGCCTCTCTTTTTAAAAAAAACGGTCTTCATTGTCGGCTCCCCCAGTGGGAGGTAAACTTCTCAGGTATCCTTGACTACAGCTCAACCACACATTCCCCAATTGCTGGCCAGCTGGAGCCATTCCTAGGGCGATGCCACCTTGGAAATGGAAGGGGGTGGCCTCTCATTGCCATGAACAGAGGGACATGTTGGCACATCAGAGATAAACATGCTCTCTCTGGCCACTTTAGGGAGTGGGGCTTCTACCACGCCTGACGTTGCTGCAATTGGTTGAGGACACGGGTAGCATGGAGAACAGTCCAAGGAGAGAATGAAAAATACAGTGAAAAAAACAGGGACCAGATTTATCTTCTCGGCAATGCCACTTCTGTGCCAAATGGGCCTGAGCCGATATTGCAGTCACAGCTAGCTTGGAGGTGGGCCCAGGAGAACTACCCAATGCAAAAATGGGTACAGCATGAGCAGTCTGCAGCAACAGCTCTGCTGTTAAAAAGGAAACGAGCCTAGCCATTGGCTTGCTTTCGAATTTTGCTCTTGCACTTTAGCGTAAAAACCAACTATTGCATGTAAGCAGTCACATTTCAATATCAGCTCTGTCTGAATGCTACGAGTGCCACCAGTGTATGTTAAGTATGGAAACAATGGGTTAACGTAGGCCTTTTCAGAAATCAGACACTGCATATTTGGTGGGGATTGGCAAAGAGCTGGTGTATTTGTTCAGGAAATGCATGTGGTGGAACATTGAGGGGCACTATTCCATTTCAGATGGGCAATTATGAGCTTGAATCGATTCCCTCATCAAAGCATGTTGCATGTGGAAAGGGAACGTGGCATAGAGAAGGCTGTTTGGGCTCAACTTTGGGCCAAAGACGAGTCTGAAAAGAGTGGAGAAACTGCAGAAAATTTGACAAAAATAGTATTCCCTTTTGTTGGAGAGGTGGGCATTTCTGCAACATGCCCTGAGTGTTTGGGACAGGGTAGGCTATAAAACTAAATGAGTGGGTAATGATTGGCTGTGGTCTCCCACAACTGGTGTACACACAGTAATAAATCTATCTGTCATATCCTCACGAGTGAAGATACATACCTGGACTTATGTTAATAACCTACACATAGATGTGCAAGGATGCTGCTATGTATGGAGGAAACCATGGTTCCGAACAAGATGATCCATGCAGGTACATGTCATGTTCTCTTGGTGGATGGATGGAGAGGTGCAGAAGACAACCTGGGAGGCCATGATTAGGAGAAAGGGAATAGTAGTGGGGAAGGTGTTCTTAACTCTCCCCCAACCATTGTCAATCAAAATTGTCTCCCAAGGGAGCAGAAAAGTGTGGGAAAGTTTATATAATTTAGCAGAGTTTAAACGATCCCGTCTGAGTTTATGCAGCGACAAGTGGGTTGCTAACTCATTTGAGTCCTATCAATAATTATACCTTCCTGGTTGATAATCCCTTTCAGTCCCTCTTAAAGAAAACACACATGAATCTGAATCATATTAACATAAACTAATTTACTTTCAGATTCATTCAGGTTTACAGAGTCGTTCCTGAAGGCAGGCTTAGGTTACATAACAGATAAACTATATATTAGATAGTAGTGAGTCATGCAAAGACTGCATCCCAGCAGTTGCCAGTTAACATTCCTTGCAGCAACCGACCAACCCGCCTGCCACACAGAGGCAGTCCTCTCTCGGAATGTTGGACTTGACTGACAGCTTTATATCCCACAAAAAGACTATCTATGTATGCGACCACGGCTGCGTTGATGTTATTAGCCCAGAGATGGAAAGAAGATAAAGTCCCTACCAGAAAAGAATGGCAGATTAAGTTGATGGATTATGCCGAAATGGACAAAATGACCAGAAGAATCAGAAATCAGGAAGACCAACATTTTAATAAGGAATTGGGGGGGGTGGATTTATAACTTACCTTAAAGACCATTGTAAACAGTTGAAATCGTTAGTAGCATTGGAATATCACTTGTAGTTTAATGGCGAATTTAGTGGATATTACGGAGAGATAAAAGATTTGGATTATTATAAAAGATGCAGGAGGAAATGATTAACAGTAGGACCCACAAAGGGGAGGAGAGATTTCTTGGAATCTTGTTTTAATGTTGTATGTTGGACTGTAAAATTTTAATCTGAAAAACCAAATAAATACATTTCTTTTTAAAAATGCCAAAAAAAACACCACCACTACCACCAGAATTGTCTCCTACACATTGCTCTTCCTTCCATGGGAAGGAAAATACATTATCTTTCCTCCACTGGAAGAAAAGCTGCTGCTGGAGCAGGTTTTGAATGAGAGAATCAGCCAAGGGGTTGAGGTTCAGCACCACTCCAAATACACACGTCTTCCCCTTCCAACCACAACCTTGTCTTAAAACAAACGAAGGCTATAAACAATGGTGTTTAGCCTTTCCTTGGGCCCGCTGTGATGCTCAGAAACTGTACTAATGGGAATAGTGCATTGTGGAGCCGCTTCGCTTGCAGGAAGAAGCTCAGGAGTGCAAATGCCTTTCCGAGGAGTCAGCCCTGAAGCACCATGCAACAAATACGCGGCGCTGTGGGTTTTGCCAGATCTAATCTTCCATTCCTTTACCCACCGGTGCAATTTACTTTGAAGTTGCAGAAGCCAGGCTTAAGCTCCAGTGATATCAGGAGGTGACATCAACATTGTTCTTCCACATAAATTGCAAAAGGCCAGAGGATTGCCTCATGCCTTACAACCTTTCTGGCAGCCAAAAGTGTCTTGGATTCCAGAAAGATAAGGAGCTGCTGGGCTGACAACTCAAGCTCTCAGATCTTCCAAGTCCAGCCTTGTGACCGCATTGTCTTTTTCCAGCATCTAACCGAAGCTTTCTGGAGGCAAAGATATGCGCTACCGGTACACTGAGGGATGGTGCCTGAGATCCTGTACTTGTCCTTGCCTGGTTTCCTGCCTTGGCCCCGTTGGACTGATTCCTTGTGGAATCCTTGGATTCGGGACCAGACCTGGACCGCGTTGCTCGGCTTAACCCCCAGGCCCAGCACACAACATGGCATTTCTCATGCTGATTTCTGATAGCTGCAATCAGGCTGGAATGGTTTTGCTCAGGAAAAAGCAGGACTTCGTACAGCTAAGAATACAACTGAGAATGTTCATTACACTGCAACGGTTCAGAAATCGCAAATTTGGTTTGGATTTGTTTGATTGGCTTTTGCTGATAAAAACAGTCTTTTCTTATAAGTCAATTTTGAGCATATATTTGTCTGCACTATAAGCTTAGGATAAAGATATTAGTTTAAAAACCACCCGTGTCCATGCAAAGTGGGTGCAATCACTAATTTCTGGACAGATTTCTGCTGTTAGTCAAACTCCCTTTTGTAGTCAAAGCACAACTTTTGATGCTGAATTAGTACAGGGAAGCACATCAGTGGCCCATAGCAATGGGCAACATGGGTCTCATTTTGTGGGGCTTACAGGACACCCCCGGGCACAGCGCACCCCTTCTGACTTGACCTGTCCTGCTGCACCAAAAAGAATAATCATAAAATAAATAAATAAATAAATAAATAAAATTTATTTATACCCCACCCTCCCCGGCCAGGGCAAGGCTCAGGGCAGCTAACACCAGTAAAATTACAGTAATAACGTAATAGGGGGGAAAACCAACCAATTTAAAATACAGGTTAAAATGCAATTTAAAAAGCAGCCTCATTTTAAAAGTAGCCCATAAATCAAAACAGTAAGGGAAGGGAAGACATAAGGGTCAGACGGAGTCCAAACCAAAGGCCAGGCGGAACAGCTCTGTCCTGCAGGCCCTGTGGAAAGATGTCAAGACCCGCAGGGCCCTAGTCTCTTGTGACTAGTTGAGACCAATCTAACCACCTTGCGACCTCCAAAGTGTTGTCATTTGTGGACCTTAAGGTCCTCCGATGGGTATACCAGGAGAGGCGGTCCTGTAGGTATGCCAAGAGTGGAAAAACAAAGCTAGCACTGTTCTTTTGCTATTGTGTTCTCCATCTCCATTGGGTACCAAGAACCAGGGCTTCTTTTCAGCCAGAACTCACAGGAACTCAGTTCTAGCATCTCTCAGGTGGGCCCCATTGCCATCATGAGAGAACAAGAGAAGAGTTCAGGGAGAGTCCTGATACCTCTTTTTCTAGAAAAAATGTGGTGACAGTAATACAACAAAACACCACCACCACAAACATACTAGTGGATAAATGTACAACTCTATCTTAGCAAGTTACATGTGCAGTAAACGTTCATTTATCCAGTCTGTATAACGTTTACTGCACATGTAACTTGTTAAGATAGAGTTATCCACTCCATGTTTACAGTATCTCCAGGTTTTGTCTTGCACATGGCACCTTAGTATGTTTGTTGCTTGAATGGTTACAAGTCTATCTCTATTCTATTATTCTAGTAAATTTGGTTTTATACTTATAAGCCAGTTTGTGGTGTTGTTGTTTTGTTGTATTATTGTCTTTGAATTAGTACATCAGCAGGACACTTTCGGTCCACCTTGACAAAATCTGATTGTCCCCACCCCACCCCCCCGAAAAAAACCCCAAGCTTCATTTAACAACTTGAAGAATTCCTTCTGTTAAGTGAGTAATCTTTACATATACCACAATCAACCTGCACAGCAGTATTTTATCCCTTCAATTGTACTTTATGATTTAACATATTTAATTTATCTCTTCCGAGGGATTGTGCCTTGCCACTCTCATTTTACGACCAGAATACTTATGGCTGACATCTACTCCTCTGCAATATTTTATGCAAGAGGAAGGTCTCTGCGCAGACACTAAACCAATGGTCCCCAACCTTTGGTCCTCACCTCTGGAGAGAATGAAATAAGCCACTTATGAGTCAAACCGGGACTCCCTCCTGCCCTCCTGTGGCTTCAGCCGAATTTAGTGTAACCATTCAAGATCCAACAGGCCTCTAACCCTCAAACGATATCAGCTCACAGTACGATTTGTAGGCAACAAAAGTAATCAGTGCTTTGACTCTTAACGTTTTATTTTGCCCAAGAGATTAGTTTCATGTCTCCCCTTCCTGTATCCTTTCAACTGAAATGGTCATTCAGTTCGATTTCTGCTGAGTTCAAGGCCAGCCTAGGCAAGATACTGTGGAGGGAAGCTCCCCTCTTAGGTCTGTTCTGTTTATTCCCCAGCAGGACTGCGGATTCATCTTGAATATTGGGGAAAGGGTGCAACTGGACAAAGGTGTCTGAAACAAAAACTGGAGGGGAGAAAATCTCCTCTTTGTGCTCCCTTTCCAGCTGTGTTCTTTTGACTCCACAGAATCCTGACCATGTTGAATCAGAAGACCTATTAGATTAAATAGGCTTACTCCCAGGTAAGCATTGTTAGGGTTGCACCATAAATTGTGCCTGGAGATCGGGGGAAAGCAAACTTCAGACAAACGTGTCCCACATTGCGGCCATATCTCTGGTCACGTTTCACCTCTGCCCTTGCTTGCTTCACTTTTAACTGCCCTACTTGTGAGTACAATCAGGTTACTACTACTAATAAAAATAAAGCTTTATTATTTAAAAGTCTGGAGGGTCAGCTTATTGAGTCTAGGGGAGAGACTCACTGCAAGTTCCCTGGATCACAGTTCAGATCCTGTGCCTCTTAGGCGATTACTATAGCATGAAGCCAAACTCCAGTTTTGGTATATGTGCGCTTGCTTATACTCTTGCATGCTTTACAGAAGATCCCTTCACAACAAGATTCGGATGACCAAGTGTCAGGAGGGACAGGTGCAAAGCTGTCATGTGGCTTTTCTGCCTAGGGGACCCACATTTCCCGGGAATGCTCTGCTGTCCCCTTGCTGGACGGCCCATGGATGAGGCACAGCTGTCCGTCTCCAGGGTCCATTTCTTATCTTGCATGAAAAGCTTTCTGCAATACCTGTATGTTGTCTCCAGAGATTGGCAGCAAAGAAGTACAGTATTTTCACCCTGCGGCAAAGGTCAGGAACGCTCAGACCGCCTTGCACTACTGGTGCCAAACACCCATTTAGAGCGTTGTCCCTTACAGTGGTACCTCGGGTTAAGTACTTACCATATTTTTTGCTCTATAAGACTCACTTTTTCCCTCCTAAAAAGTAAGGGGAAATGTGTATGCGTCTTATGGGGCGTATGCAGGCTGCGCAGCTATCCCAGAAGCCAGAACAGCAAGAGGGATTGCTGCTTTCGCTGCACAGCGATCCCTCTTGCTGTTCTGGCTTCTGGGATTCAGAATTTTTTTGTTTTGTTTTTCTCCTCCAAAAACTAGGTGTGTCATGTGGTCTGGTGTGTCTTATAGAGCGAAAAATACGGTAATTCATTCCGGAGGTCCATACTTAACCTGAAACTGTTCTTAACCTGAAGCACCACTTTAGCTAATGGGGCCTCCTGCTGCTGCCGCGCCGCCAGAGCACAATTTCTGTTCTCATCCTGAAGCAAAGTTCTTAACCTGAAGCACTATTTCTGGGTTAGCGGGGTCTGTAACCTGAAGCGTATGTAACCTGAGGCACCACTGTATTTTATCAAACCAAGCTTTTGCTACAACAGACATGGCTCTATCTCAGGAAATGTTTAATCATGCAATCCCCCCCCCCCGAGCATTTTCTCGATGACAGACTTTCAAAAAAACGAAGCAAACCCCCAACCGAAAATCTTAGGATGCTGTGTGCCCCCTTGTCTGGGTGAAATCACCCAGTGATAGGAGGATCACTCCGTTTAAAGTGGTCCTGGCATACAGATTCTAGCCAGAGAGGATTCTCTCTAAATCCTAGGCTTCTGGAAGTGATTGACAGGGATAGAATTTTTATGAGTGGACGAAACATATTAGCCAGGATGGGCTTGCTGATTTTAAAACGCTTCTGGAAAACACCTTATTGACACTGAACTCAGGGCAGAATTTACAACTGAACACAATGCTAAGTTTTACAGACTTCTAATTAAAAATGGGGGTCCCCACTCTTACGTCCAGAAGGGGAGGTTTGCATCCATTAAAATAGCTCAGAGGGAAGGGAAAACTCAGCTCCCCAGCAGGAAAAAAAAACGAATCATGAGCACAGTCAGTTCCAAAGCACCTCGTGAGTTTTAGGAAGCAGAGCGAGGAGGAAAGAAACACGGCAAATGACACCACTTACTTTCGCTAGCCCTAAGCGCCAGATTTAGCCCCAGCCAGCACCGTAGCAGCCTTGTTAGCATACAGATGGCATTGCTCAGAGCTGCGAGGTGCCGTCTCTCTGCTGCCTGTTTTCTCCCGGGGAATGCTTAGTAAACAGCCGTGCTGCCGGACTTCCTCGAGGGGCACGTCAAAGTGGAAAGGGCAGCTGGATGGGGCCCTCCTCCCTCTTGTCCCCGAGGGAAGCTCCCCTTCCACAGATTGGGAAGCCCCCGCTTGAAATTGCAGCAGGCAGAACCAGGACCTGCAAAGCTCAGGTGGCGAGAGCCAAGGTTGCAGGTTCGATCCCCGTCGGGGGCAGATTGCAGGGGGGTTGAACTGGATTACCCCGGGGTCCCTCCCTCCCAGCTCTGCAATTCTAAGCTTCACCCGATCTCCTGCCAAGCATGCAAACAAGGGGCCTGGGAAAAGCAGCCTTCAGCCCCAAGCCCGCTTCCTCTCGCCTTTCCTTCCGGCAAGCCCCGTCCAGGTTCCAGCACCTTCTTCCCCCGACCCTCCCGCGGCCAAATGCAGCCAGGCTCCTCTCCATCTCTGCGGAAGGAGAAGACTCTGTAAACACAGCGGTGCAAAAATGCAGGGGGGAGAAGGCGGGCGCGCATCTCTATGTGCGTGCGGGTGTGAAATGAGCCCATGCAAACATCGCGCGTAGTCCCAGATGCTCCGCGCGCGCCTTGCACCGAGAGCAGCGCCCGCCCGCCCCGCCGGCCTCCCCCTCGGAGCGGGTCCCCGGCTCCGCCCGCCCCTTCCCGAGCAGCCTCGGGAGCGACTCCGCCTGCTGCTGGAGGGGGCGGGGGGCCCCGTGAGTGGCAGCGGGGAGCCTCCAATCGGGGACCCCCTCTCCGCCCTCGGGGCGGGCACTCCGTCTCGGCGCCGTCCAGTCGGAGGCTCCCTTTGGGCGGCGCGGGAGGGGGGGCGCGTGGGAGGAGCCGGGGGCGGCGCGGGCGCGGAGGAAGAGGCGGGGATGGCCGCGCGCCGTGAAGTCATCGGCATAATCCGGTGGCTCGCGCTGGATCTACTCCGGGTGACTCAGAGAGAGAGGCAGGCAGGCAGAGGGATCTGGCGCGGCGCTCTCCCCCAGCAAGGTAAACGTCCCCCCGACGCCTCCCGGGAGCATCCTCCGCCCTGCGCTGCGCCCCCTCCACGGCTCGCCGGATCCTCCACTTCGCTCGGGGCTCCCGCTTCCCCCAGATCGGAGACCCCCCCCAGCAAGTCCCTTCCCCCTCCCCACGTAAACAAGTCTCCCCGAGGGCCCCCGCCGTAGAGTGCGTGCGACTTCTTTCCGGCGCCCTTGAAGAAGCCAAAGACCCCCAAGAAAGTTTTTTGGGGGGGTCGCGATCCCCCTTCCTTTTCCTATTCCCCCTCCCCGGAGGAAAGATCCTGCCGGATCGCGCCCTTGGCTCGCCGCTGACTTTGTGAGTCAGCTGCAGCTGGAGAAGGGAAGGTCGCGGGAGCGAGGAAAAGGCTGCGCGGCGGCCGAGAAGCCGGAGACAGGCAGCTGCTGCTGCTCTTCGGGTTGCTTCGCTTTCCAAAGCGGAGAGCGACCAAAATAGGCTGCGAGGGGCCGCCGGGTCGGGCTGCCCCGGCCCTCCAGCGCCTGATGGACAGAGCTGCGTTTGGGTGGCTATAAATAAGCAGCGGCGCGCCGAGAAAGAGGAGGATCCCCGCGCCGGATCTGCAGGAAGAATCTGCCCGGGAAAGCGAGGCAGGTGCCGGGGGCGGGGGCTGCAAGTTCGCGCGGCGTCTTGCCCCAAGGAAGGCAACGTCGGGGGGTGGGGTGGTTGCAGGGGTTCCCCGGTCCCTCCCCGGGGTGGAGCTGCCGCCGGGGGCAGGGCGATCCAAGATGGGGAGGGCGGCATTCGGCAGCCGAGCGCTGGAAGGCCACGATAATCTCCCCGCCCGACGGTCACAAACATTACGCACACAAGGCGCAGCAGGGTCTCCATGGCCGCTGTCCTCGCTGCCTCCTAGTTGGGCGTCTCAAAAGGAGATCTGAGAGGCTGCCCAGCGCCCCGTCGGGGCTCCTTTCCGCTGCTGCGAAGGTGTTGCCGTGCGCGTCCCAAAATAGCCTGGCTCCCACCCCCACCGTCGGAGGAGGAAGGCGCTGTCTTCTCATCTTTACCCCCCCCCCCGCAGTACATGCATTCATAATATTTCCGGCGAGGGGGCACAACTCGGCGAGCCGTTCTTCCTTTGGAGAGGGCTTTGCGCGCCCGGACGCAGCGGCGCGTTGGTGCGCCCTCCCCCGACGGGCGCCTGCCTGCTCCCTCGCCTAGTTGGTGGCCGTTTGTCGGCCGGGAAGGAAGGGGCGAAAAGTTTTTTGGGGTGGGCTCTCAAGTGCGGGGAGGCGCCGCTGTCTTTGGCGCTCTGGCGTCGGGGGCGGCGGGCGGAGCAGGCGGCCAGCTGGAGGCCGTGTCTCGGTGCGCCGAGCTGGCTGGCTGCGAGAGAGGAAGAGGCGAGGTCTCGGCGCGCAGGCTGGGCTGGCTTTGGCATCTCTCCTCCTCCTCTGCTCTCCTTCCTTCCTTCCCTCCGTCTGCTCCGAGAACCAGGAAGTCCCCGCGGCCGACGAGGACGCGCCCTCCCGTCTGGCCCGGTGAGCGGGGCGCCCAGCTAGGCCTGCCTGCGCCGGGGAAGCGCGCCCGGGGCTCGCCTTCGGGGATCCCTTCGGAAAGGTAAAGCGCCCTGCAACAGCAGCAGTAGCCGGGATCGGCTTCCCCTCCCCCCTCGACGGGGGCCGGGACCTTGAGTGCGCGCTCCGGGGCTGCTTGGCTCGGCTTTTCCGGCGCGCGCGCCCGCGCCCTGCAAACTGGAAGCGGAGGCCTCGGCAGCCTGCAAAAGTCCTGGAAGAGTCTCGGATCTGGAGCGAGAAGGCGCGCGCGCGGGGTGGGTGGGGAGGTCGTGGCACCGCGACGGGGCGCCCCACGCGCTGCAGGCGAGGATCCCAAGTTGGGCAACTTTGCCAGGGCTCCCAGGAGAGGCCCCGAGTCTCCCCTTCGTGGCCGGCGCCATGGCGCGCCGAGCCCGCGAGGGTTTCCCCAGCCATTTGCACGAGGAGCCGAGGGACTCCTTTCTGGCGACGGGGCGGCCTTGCAGCTTCAAGGGACCACGCGTGTTGCGTTGCATCGCCTTGCGGAGTTGCAAACTTTTGCAGAGCCCCGATTCGGGTTCATGTGCACCCAGAAATGGTGGAGCCGCCGCCGAACTTGGAGGGGTTTTTTTTTTTTTTTTTTCGCGCCCTGGCCGTGAACGTGGCCTGTGACCCGACGGCCTTGGTGCGCCCTTGCCTCCTTCTCCGCCCTCGGCGGCTCCCTCGAGGTCCGGGCAATGAATGCAAAGGCCGCCTGGCCTTGCTGCCCTGCTATGCAGCGGCGTGTTAGGAGGTGGGGCAGCTTTTGCTGAGCGAGTTGGCCCATTGTTATGCAAATTGCAGGCACACTTTCTCTTTGTGGACCTAATTGCCCTGCTAGTTTCATTCTTGTCTCTCTCCTCCCTCCCTCCTCCTCCTCTCCAGTCCCTTTGTTACTGCAGGGAAGGGGAAAAAAAGATATAGCTGCAGCAGGACAAAATTAGAGGCAGATTTTTTAAGTCCATCTGCAATTCATCAGATGCATAAAACAAAATTCCTTGTTGGTTTTGAGCATTTTGAAGCGCGTTCAAAGTTAAGTGTATCGGGTAACAGATGTGGGTTTGACAGAGGTGAAGGCAATGCTTCATTAAGCAAGAATTTCTTCTGCGCTGTGTCTCTGCTTTAAGGACGGTGGGATTTCATGAAAAGTGTTCGCCACCAGAGCTTGTTCAAAGCAGCCTTGGATCTCTCCTTTTGTTCATTTCTGCCGTCATCTGAGGAGGGCTTTGACCAACACCTGAGGCTGCAGACTGACAAGGGAAAAAAGTCCTCCAGCTAAAAATGTTATATTGTTAGTGCTGGAATTCTATTTAATACACGCTTTTCAAAAGTTTAGCTGGAATTAATATCCACCCTGTTGCATGTGCCGACTTCTGCTTTGCTTTGAAGTGAAGATCACAAACTGCAGAGGGAGGTTTCCTCTGCAAATTTTATTTCTCTTTTAAACCGTTAAACTCCTTGGTTATTATTGTTGTAACCTCCGTGATCCGGGCATGAAGACTTCTCAGCTGGCAGCAAATGGGCAGACCGACACAAATCCTTTGAAGTATTTCCAGTGTGTTCCCGTGGTTTCTGCTGTTTGGGAAGACAATTGTGTTTGAAGCTGCCTCCTCCCCCAATTTGCTCAGAGTTAACTTCAGCTGAGATTCTCTCAAGTGATTATTACCTGAAAGCTAATCTGACATTCCTGCAAGGAAAGAAGATGATGTAAGCCCTTGTTTTAACCACAGTTCTCAAACGTAATGCGGATAAAGTTTGCCCCTGTTAGATTATGGTTCTTAGTGTGAGTTTTTGCATTTTGTAACTTTTCCCCGTGGGACAGCTGCGTGGAACCCCTTGCGGCATCACCAGCAGAAAGTCCCATGGCATCTTGGAGACTTGACATATTTTCCACGGGACGGACTTTTTGAGGGTCAGTCCACAGAAGCGAATGCTGTAAGAGATTTGTTAGTCTTTATGGTGCCAGAAGAACCCCCAAAACCTCTGGTATTTTGTCACGTTGCTTTGGCTTTTTAAGACATAGCTGTCAACTTTTCCTTTTTCTTTCCTATTCGGAATAAGGGAATTTCCCTTTAAAAAAAAGGGAAACGTTGACAGCTATGTTGTTAAGAACTTTGCACAGAGTGATTGATGCTTTGGGTTCCTACTTTTTCATGCCTCCTTCCCAGCAGGCTACCCTATTCTCTTAAAGTTCCCAGCTAATGCCTTCTCCGTTGGATGTTAGGAGACGGCACTTGTCTTCTAAATTGGCTTGCCAGTCCCTCGTGGAGTGGAGCTGCCTGGGTCCTTTGCACGATGCAAAGCTCCTCTTCCGTGTTTCTGTTCCTTCTTGCCCACCTGTTGGCTCTTTGTTCTGCCTCTCAGGCCGTGTCTCCCTCCTGCTTTTTGCAAAATACTTCCTATGCCAGCTGTACTAGGAGACTGTGGAGGGCTGAGGGCCCCCCCTCTTCCCCTCCCCAGGGAGGGTTCTGGCCCATGCTTTCTGAAACCTGAGTCCCGGCTTGTTTATGAGTCTGTTCCGAGATTATTTGTCGTTCTTGGCGGTTTGTCGTTCTTCTGCTTCCTCTGGGGGCCCTGTCCTAGAGTTTGCAAAATACCAGTTTTGCTCCCAAACGGTAATTATCCCCCCCCCTTTCTGTAAATTACATCGACACAACGGTTGGAGTTATGGGGGCTGTTATCTAGTCGATCTGCTTTCTAATAATGTGCAGACAATAATCCCTGACGAGCCTTGGAGGAAAATAGATAATGCCCAGCTTTTGTCTGCTTTGGACTTATCCATGTTTTGCAGGATAACTTGTGAAGAGGCTTGTTTGGCACAAAGGAGTGACGAAATTCAAGGCTGTTCCAGTGTTTTTGCAGCTTTGAGCCGCTCTGTGAAGCTGCACCTTTGCCAGTTTGAATCAGCTTCTTAGAAGGGACTGCCCGGCGCTGTTGGAAGTTTGCCAGGCGTGTTTTGCAACTGACTGGGGTCCGCTTGCAACCCCTTGAAGATCTCTGGGGGGCAGGTTGGTGGGTTCGCCCGACTGGCCCTTTCCCGTGAAGCCTGGGCCTGCCGGAAGCGACGGGGCTTCTCGTCAGTGTCAAATCTAGATAGTCCAAAGATTGGTGACCTTCTGATCTGGCTACCCTTGATCTAGAACCAGAATAAGGGGGCGCTTTGTCCTTGCTCCCTATTTTGGCGCAGTGGGTGATGTTATGATTGCTTCGGGGAACGTCCCCCATGGGATTTTAAAGCTCCAGAAGAAAAATTGGGATCCCCCTGCTCTGTTTGTCAGTGTGCCATCCCTGGAACGTAACTCTCGTGTAAATTGCAAGTTAACCTGGACTAAGAAGGGACACCGGTGGCTGTGTGACCTGTTTCCTTTGCAAAAGTGCTGAATCTAATGTGTATTTTTGCCGCTTGTCTTTGGCTTCGACCTGCACTGGTCAAGGAAGAGCTACTGCTCCCATTGCTCTCAGCAAACAGGGGTCAGCAAACTTTTTCAGCAGGGAGCTGGTCCACTGTCCCTCAGACCTTGTGGGGGGCCGGACTATATTTTGGGAGAAAAATATGAATGAATTCCTATGCCCCACAAATAACCCAGAGATGCATTTTAAATAAAAGGACACATTCTACTTATGTAAAAACACGCTGATTCCCGGATTGGCTGTGGGCCGGATTTAGAAGGCGTTGGGCTGGATCCGGCCCCCGGGCCTTAGTTTGCCTACTCTCAACTCTTGTGCGAGTAAAAAGAAGTCCTTATTGTAAATATGTAGGGGTGGCAATCCGATGAATGAGTTCTTGTAACTACATCGGTCTCTTCATATTTTCCCCCCATTTGTATTTGCTGTTATTGCTTAGCGAATTTATTGGTTGGAATTCGATAGTCTCTGTGAATGATGGGAACAAACAGAAAATAAACAGGACTGTACAAGGAGGTTCTGATATTGCATTCATACTGTACTGTGGGCTTTTGCAGCCACTGAATATGCCTTCTGGTGTCTTTTCTAGTGGTTAACGTATTCTTTCTATAATACAGTGGTCCCTTGGTTCTCAAACGCCTTGGTATTCAGACAACTTGGAACCCAAACACTGCAAATTTGGAAGTAAGTGTTCCAGTTTGCGACCTTTTTTTGGAAGCCGAACGTGCTCTGTTTTGAGTGTTACGCTTCCGTTTTGAGTGATACACTTCTGTTTTGAGTGTTACGCTTCCGTTTTGAGTGATACACTTCTGTTTTGAGTGTTACGCTGAGGTCTGTCTGTTTCTGCTATTTATTTTGCGTTTTTGTTTTTGCGGTTCTTTTGATTTTGTGACTGTGGAACCCAGTTCAGCTACTGATTGATTGATTGATTGTGTGACTTTACTGTTTTGGGGGTTGTTTTTAAAGGTCTGGAGTGGATTAATCTGTTTTGCATGACTTTCTATGGGAAAGCGCGCCTTGGTTTTGGAATGCTTTGGTTCCAAATTTCAGTTTGGTTTCAAATTTGGAACGAAATTTCCAGAACGGACTAAGTTTGAGACTCAAGGGACCACTGTAATGCACTCTTAATACAAAAACCCAGAGTGTCTTTTTTTTGGCCAAATAATATTTATTTGTTTTCCAAATTTTGAACTGATCAATGCCAGATTACATCAAAATTAATGCAATTTTCCCGAAGAGTTGACTTCCCGCTCTTGGTCCTAGATGCATTCCTGCTTTCCCCCATTGCTGGTAAAAACGTACCGTGTGTTCATCCCCATGAGGTGGGGGTCCAATTCCCACTCGGCCGTGAAGCTGCCGCCGGGGAGCCTCTCCCTCTCAGCCTTGCCTACCTCTCAAGGTTGTTGTGAGGATATAGTGGGGAGAACAAGAATATACTCTACCTTGGAGGAAAGGTGAGATAGAAACGCCATAGGAAATAAACTTTGTGTGGAAATGGCCTTACTCCTAAATGGTGCCATTGTCAAAGCAACCATAAATTAAGTTTCTAATACATCAGAAATGTTGCTTCTGGTGCATAACTCTGGCTAAATCTAAAAGAACATGCTGCACCCATTGCAGGGGTGTGAAGATAACTATTTCTTCTTTCGCACTGGCTAGATAGCAGTTTCTGTTTAAATTTAGCCTTTCTGATAGCAGTTCTGCATTTTCTGGCAGTGCTAGGAGGCTTCGACTGCATTGGAATGGCAGTCCCTTGTCTCTTGCAAAACACCTTCCAAAGCCACCTTTCCCTGCAAAAAACCCACTAGATGCAGTTTTGTACGTTTAAAACACTTCCTTTTGTGATGGCGGTTTGTGTGGGGGGGGGGACTGATGAGCCCCCGGGGACTCTGCAGGTATGGTTTGTTTTGCACAGTCTGGCTTTGGAAGTATTTGCATGTCTCGCCCTGCAAGCAGTGGGGATCCCCAGGTAGATGACTTTAATCCAGCCCAGTGACTCTTGTTCCAATTGCTGCCTGGCTTAATCAGAGGAAGGATGGGGTGATTAAAACACAAGAATGTAATGTTTGCACAAATATAAAAAACGCACTGGAGTAATGAAGTATTGCTGAGTATTTAGCACTAGACTATAAAAGGGTGGAATTGGAAGAAAGAGGTCTTAGGCTGTGTTTCTTTTTTTAAAAAATTGATTTTAAATAATATAAACAAGCAACAATTCCAAGTCCAAATATCGAGATTACTCTGAATCTCCAGACTCCCCCCCCCCAACCCATCCATGGGTCCCATTGATAATATTTACAACTGCATATCAACCTTTATCCAAATTTTTATCCTTCTAAATTATCCATTCTTTCTGTTACTTTACAAATGTGGTGGTTAAAATCCTGCCAATGTTTTAACTTGCTTGCAGCGGTCTCGTAAGTGAATCACAAACTTTCCCCATTCTTTTTCTAAAGTTCTGGTCTTCTTGATTCCTGAGCTTCCCAGATAATTTTGCCGTTTCGGCGTAGTCCGTCTTGGTTTGCCGTTCTTTTCTAGGAAACGCAGCCAGATGGGCGGGGTATAAATACTAAATTATTATTAGTAGTAGTCAGGGTTGTTTCTTCCTTCCATCTCTGGCGTCTTTGACTGTGTTTCTAAGGCGCCCATGTTGTTGTTTTCTGGTAGAAGGAAATGGATGATGTAGCAGCAGACGACGGGCTCCTGTTTGAACCCTTTTCATACTAGGTGTGCTTGTTCCAATTCAGGGATGCTTCACACACCGTGTAACACTGTGCAGTGGCCAGTGCCACTCGCCAGCTGTTGTCCTTCTGTTTTCTGGTCATTTAGTCCAGCCCCTTGCGATGCAGGAATCTCAGCCGTGACAGATGACCACCCAAACTCTGCTTAAATACCTCCGAGGAAGGAGAGTCCCATCACCTCCTGAGGGAGACAGTTCTGCTGTCGGAAAGTTCTTCCTGATGTTGGGCCGGAATCTTCTCTCTCGGAACTTGAAGCCATTGGTGCACCCAAAGTGCAAAAGCAAAGCCTTCCACGCGCTTCATACGCTGTAGGTTCTTGGTTCCGGTGTCAAACAAGGTGGCTTCTCACAAGAACCCAGCGTTGCCATCTCTTCTCCCCGGGGTGCTTTCCACAGTTGCCGAATTTCTGTCTTGGGAGACCCATCCCTCTGTTTGGGGATCTGTGGGGTTCGGGGCCCCAAAGGGGTCTGGCCATAGCTGTCAACCGTCCCTTATTTGGCGGGAAACTCCCTTATCCCAGCGCCGTGTCCCGCTGCTGTCCCTTATTGATGATGTCCCTTAAATTTCCCGGGTTTCAGAGGAAGCAGCTCCTCTCCCTCCCTCCCTGCCGGCCAGGGAGGAGGGAGGCTCCAACTGTGTTGCTTGGCTGCGTTGCTCACCCAATAAGGAGTCTAAGAACGACTGGGGGGGTGGAGCTTGCATGCCTTGTGCTGATCAAATTGACCACGTTGCCTGGGGACTTGCCTTTGCTCAGCGCTTCCCAGGGGAGAGGTGATGGTGGTTTTCCTTGCTGCATCCCCTTTGCCGGGTTGATGCGTTGTGGGAGCCACCGCTTGAGGCTTCGTTTGGCTGCTGGCTGGGCTTTCTGCCTTTGGCTTGGAGGGGCTCAGAAGTCGAACATACCTGTGCCCGGAAAAATCCCTTATTTTGGCTGCTGATCCCTTATTTTTGAGGCTGCTGGTCCCTTATTTTCAAATCAGTAAGTTGACATCTATGGGTCTGGCAGGTAATGTGAGCTGAGGCAGCAGAAGCCAAGATAGGCAGAAGTTGGGAAGGGAGAGCTTGGTCTGGCAAGGTGTCCTCTGAAGGGAGGCTTTACCAACACCTGGTGGAGCTAGGTTGGTTCTTGAGCTCACCTGAGTCGATGCTGAGCCAGGCGACTGGTGCGGTTGTGTCATTGATCGGTCTAACTCTGGCAGCAAACTTTGTGATGGATGCACGGTCCAGGTGGGAAGATGCAGGGATGGCAGTGGGAAGTCCTAGTAAGACTCTTCTTTCTCTTCTCCAACATCACCCTACAACTCTCTTAGGACGATGCCTCTGTCAGCCCGCTGTAGGTGGCTGTCTTGGAGAGGAGTGGACTGCTAGGGGTCTCGATTGAGTGGCACATGCCACTCAAGACGCAGCATGCTGGGAAGAATGCAGTGGTACCACTAGTTATGGATTTAATTCGTTTTGGGGTGCTGTGTGTACCCCAAAAATGTGTAACTAGAGGCACCGCTTCTGTGCATGCGCGCGGCGCAATAGAGCGCTTCTGCACATGCATGAGCGGCAAAACCTGGAAGTACAGTGGTACCTCGCGTTACATACGCTTCAGGTTACATACGCTTCAGGTTACAGACTCCACTAACCCAGAAATAGTGCTTCAGGTTAAGAACTTTGCTTCAGGATGAGAACAGAAATCAGGCTCCGGCAGTGTGGCGGGAGCTAGAGGCCCCATTAGCTAAAGTGGTGCTTCAGGTTAAGTACAGTTTCAGGTTAAGAACGGACCTCCGGAACGAATTAAGTACTTAACCTGAGGTACCACTGTATACACTTCCGGGTTTGCTGCGGCCGTAACCCAAAGATTCTGCAACCTGGAGGTAACGCAACACAAGGTACCACTGTACAGCTGTACTTAGCATGGCGGCATCCTGGTTGAGGGGAGAAAGATACCCACTTTCTAGGAAACTCTGCTCTGAGTCTTGTTCTTGCCATTCAGCCTATTGGACTGCAGTGTTTGGCATGTCTGGTTGTGCAACGGGTGCCAGCTAAAATTGTGTGTGAAGTGGCATAAAGCGCAGGCCTCCATAGGTCCTTATTTTGTCTGTTCTCTCTCTCCCCTCCATCCCTCCAAGGTCTTCACACGTGGGCCTGCGTGACTCAATATCTCTCTAGACTCAGGGTCCTGGATTCCGTAGCAGGAATTTCCATTTATTCCTCTGTGGCTTCATTGCAGCCATCCAAATTTGCTCAGTCCTCTCTCATCACTATTTGACATTTATTTCAGTGTTGGGGAGGGGCGATTTTTGAGTTGTTCTTGTTTTTTTATTATGTACTGTATTCTGTGCTTTTATATTGCGATTTTACGTTGCGAGAGACCCTGAGACCTGTGGGGTGTAGGGCGATATGCAAATCTAATAAATAATAATAATACATTTTAATATAATGGTTTGTATCTTACAGTAGGCCCACTGAAATCCATGTGGGCAGAAAAGGAGGAGACATGCTCTGGTGCCTCTGTGAGCAAGTGTTGGCTTGATGTACTGTATTTTTTGCTTTATAAGACTCACTTTTTCCCTCCTAAAAAGTAAGGGGAAATGTGTGTGCGTCTTATGGAGGGAATGCGGGCTGCACAGTTATCCCTGAAGCCAGAACAGCAAGAGGGATTGCTGCTTTCACTGGGCAGCGATCCCTCTTGCTGTTCTGGCTTCTGAGATTCAGAATATTTTTTTTCTTGTTTTCCTCCTCCAAAAACTAGGTGCGTCTTGTGGTCTGGTGCGTCTTATAGAGCAAAAAAGACGGTATTTAGGAGATTTCTCCTTCATTGGTAGCAATAGAAACAGATCAGATTCTTAACTCTCGTCAAAATCGATATCTATTCCAAATGCAAGCAAGGCATTCTTGTAGCAGAGAACTCTTGTCTCGGAGATACTCCCATGGCCCTAATAAACAGTTGATGACCAGAAGTCCGAGAAACCGTGTCTTTTTGTTCCCATTGAAATGAATGGACATTTGCTGAGGCCCATTCATTTTCGCTAGTTTACTCTGAGTAGTGCTTGGTTGGCTCAAGCTGAGCATCCTCAGAGTTAAGATTAGTTATTCTGCACTGTCAGAATGAGTTTTCAAAGGGAGGGCTAAGGATCGGTGCTGTCCTTCACAGATAGCGTCCGGTTCCTTTCTCCGGAATGCACATTTGTCTTTTATCATTTATATCCATTTATCCTATTTTTCGCTCTATAGGATGCACTTTCCCCCCTCCAAAAGTGAAGGGGAAATGTGTGTGCGTCCTATGGAGCGAATGCAGGTTTTCGCTGAAGCCTGGAGAGTGAGAGGGGTCGGTGCGCACCGACCCCTCTTGCTCTCCAGGCTTCAGGAAGCTATCCGCAAGCCTTCTGAGCGCAGCGGGAGTTCCCACTGGGCTCCGAAGGATTGCGGATAGCAGCCTGTTCTGGGGTCGGGGGAAGCTTGGGCTTCCCCCGCCCCCAGCCCCGCAAGCTCTGGGAGCGACGGCGAGGTTGCGCGCAATCTTGCTGCTGCTCCTGGACCTGTTCTGGGGGCTGGGGTCGGGGGGAAATAATTATTTTTCCTTTATTTGCCCCCCTAAAAACTAAGTGCGCCCTATGGTCCGGTGTGCCCTATGGAGCGAAAAATATGGTATATAATCTATCCTTAAACTGTCTGTGCAAAACTCCCAATTTAAAAGAAAATGTGTGATTTTAATCTTAACAAGTCCGGTTTGTTTAAAAGTTTCTGGCTGGAAACCCAGCCAGATGGGCGGGGAAGAAATAATAAATTATTATTATTATTATTATTATTATTATCATCATCATTATTATTATTATTATATTTTCACGGCCCTTTAGGAAGTGAGGCAATAACTGCAATGATTTCCATATGCTCTGTTCTAATGTATGCTTTGCATCGTTACTTGGCTGTGGACAACTGACCTTCACATTGTGTTTCCTCTCCTCTCCCTGTAGCCGGACTGTGGACTGAAAGCGAGGCAAAGAGCAGATGGCTACTCCGACAGATCCCGGCGCCATGCCTCATCCTGGCCCTTCCCCGGGGCCAGGGCTCTCTCCCGGACCCATACTGGGTCCCAGCCCAGGACCAGGTCCCTCGCCCAGTTCAGTGCACAGCATGATGGGGCCAAGTCCTGGACCTCCGAGCGTTCCGCATCCCATGCCCGCTATGGGACCGAACGATTACCCGCCAGACGGAATGCACCCCATGCACAAAGTAAGCATTTTCCGTTTTTCCCCATGTTGTGCACGTCTTTTTTTCCCTTCAAATGTTTTTATTAGTTTTCACAATATTATAAACAAACAAACACATAAGACAAACAAACATAAATCATAGCCTTATTGAAAATTACACTTATTAACTTTGTTAGGTGACTTCCTCCCTTCCCCTTGGTTGAATTTCATTGCATTGTCCTTTTAACGGTTTTCCAAATCCAGTGTTAAAAACTACAGACCAATCTCCCTACTCAATGTGGATTACATTTTTTTTTGCAAATATACTGGCCAACAGGCTAAAGAAGGTTTTATCTGAGTATATTCATAAAGACCAGGCAGGATTTCTGCCTGGAAGACATATGAAAGACAACATTAGAAATGTTGTGGATATTTTGGGAAAATTAGAAGCAAGAAAGAGTTGTAAAGCAATGTTAATGTTTATTGATGCAGAGAAAGCCTTTGACAATGTATCTTGGAGTTTTATGTTACATAAAATAGATAACTTTATTAAAAGTGTCAAAGCCCTGCGCTCCTTTTGCATTTAGCCGCCGACTGGACAAGGCTGAAAAGCAGTGGCTGTGCCTTTGTGTTCCAGAATAATCACTTTAAGCTTTATATTATCTAAGTAAAAGGGCAGACGGTGATCCTGTGATACGGAAATGCATTTGACTCCTGCAACTGAGCAGCGCTTCTGTAGCGCATGGACTGAATGCTGCAGTTATGGCAAATAGTTTTGACTTAGGTTTCTGCAATCCTATATCCATTTACTTACCAGGGCGTTTAGTAGCATTGAAGACAACGGGACTTACTGTATTTTTCGCCCTATAGGGCGCACTTTTGGGGGGGGGAATAAAGGGGGGGAATTATTTCCCCCCCCCCCGAGCCCCAAAGAGCAAAGAAGCCATGACAGCGAGTGGGATAGATCCCGCTCGCTGTCTTGGCTTCGTTTTTAGCCTCTGGGCTGGGGGTCTGGGAGCAATGGCGAGGTTGCGCTCAACCTCGCCATTGTTCCCGGAGCTTGCTGCTATCCGAAGCCCCGGGAGCGCGGCGCTGTAGCCTGCTGCGCACCCCGGGCTTAGGGCAGCTATCCGCAAGGGAACTCCCGCCGGGCTCCGCAGGCTTGCGGATAGCTGCCCTAAGCCTGAGGTGCGCAGTGCCGCTTTCCACGGACTTCGGGCTGCAAGCACCTATCCGCAAGCCTTCGGAGCCCGCGAGAGTTCCCGCCAGGCTCCGCAGGCTTGCGGATAGCTTCCTGAAGCTTGGAGAGCGAGAGGGGTCGGTGCGCACCGACCCCTCTCGCTCTCCAGGCTTCAGCGAAAGCCTGCATTCGCCCCATAGGACGCACACACATTTCCCCTTCATTTTTGGAGGGGGAAAAGTGCGTCCTATAGGGTGAAAAATACGGTACCTCTGAGTAGCCATGTCTAAGATGGTGCTGCCAGTTTCCTTTTGAAGAAGGATGGCAGTTTGGAAACTAAAGCAGTATATTTTGGATGCTGTCCTGAAGCTTGAACACCACCTACTGGGAATGGCGTTTTTATGGAAATCACTGGGTCTGGGTAGTAAATACAGGATCCAGACATTAGAAATCATGCTGTGTCCTTACTCAGGCTTGTAAATGGCTACTCGATCTTGGTGTGACTCTTGTAAGGCCACATCCGTACAATAAAAGAAGGAAGCTTACAAGTGGAATATTTTCAACGTTTTCCCAAATGGAAACGCATCACAAATGGTGGGTGCTGTTATGGGTGGGATAGCATCACTTTTGAGGTTCTTAATTTTTGTAGACTCAGCTGGCAGTGTTGACCTAGCACCTTACATCCCGATCCTGAGTGAGTTGCGTGGAAGCAAGTTCCCCTGAAATTGCTGGGGCTTACTTCAGTGTAAGGGATGCGGGTGGTGCTGTGGGTTAAACCACAGAGCCTAGGACTTGCCGATCAGAAGGTCGGCAGTTCGAATCCCCGCGACGGGGTGAGCTCCCATTGCTCGGTCCCTGCTCCTGCCAACCTAGCAGTGCAAAAGCACGTCAAAGTGCAAGTAGATAAATAGGTACCGCTCCAGCGGGAAGGTAAATGACGTTTCTGTTTCCTGCTCTAGTTTGCCAGAAGCGGCTTAGTCATGCTGGCCACATGACTCGGAAGCTGTACGCCGGCTCCCTCGGCCAATAAAGCGAGATGAGCGTCACAACCCCAGAGTCGGTCATGACTGGACCTAATGGTCAGGGGTCCCTTTACCTTTACTTCTGTGTAAACGCGCCTGGGCAGAGCTCCCGGGCAGCTTTGCTCTCATGCAAACAAGAGTTTATTTGCCTTGGGGCTCATGAATGATGGGAGGTTAGTGGTTTTCTCTTTCTTTATGACCTCGAACTAAAAGGAAAGGATTTATACTTTAGAAGTGGCGGTCATGTTATTTGGAGTGTGTGTGATACAAACTGTGTTTAATGGGACTTGTCTATTTTCAAGTTCCTACTCTGATTTGTATCCCTCCGTTTCTTGTGAATTTGGCACAGCCCCAGGAGCAAAAAGTTCCCCAAGAATAAATGGGCTGCGGTATCACCTCCTGAAGGGGAAAGATCGCATTGCACCAAAGGCCACGTAGAGATCAGTTACCTTAGTGCTTCAGGTTAAGGTTTTGAGAACTTTAAAGCCCTACACGACTCAGGACCTCAACACCCCAAGGATCGCCTCTCCCCATGTGAACTGACCCAGACCCTCCATTTGTCTATGTCCCCTACACCCAGAGAGGTTCGGAGGGTGGCAACAAGAGAGCGGGGCCTTTTCTGTGGTGGCTCCCCAGTTTTGAAACACTCTCCTCAGAGAGGCTTGCCTGGCGCCATCATTACATGCCTTTAGGTGCCAGGCAAAAGCATTCCCCTTTACCTTTCATCCATTAAATAATCTGTGGCCTGTAAAAGTGTGGGGGAAATGACTTATTATTATTAATGATTTGTCTGTCAGTATGCTTTTGACTATGTTTTTATCATTGATGTTCTGTAATGTGTTTTTAATGTAGTACACTGCCCTGGGAGCTTTTGATAAAGGGTGGTATATAAATTGATTGAAATAATGCAAATACTGATATAATAATGATGACACCTGGTTGGTTGGCGACAAATCTGCCTTAAGGTGTGCCCTGGGAACATCTTGCCCCGCCTTCATCTTCCTCCCTCACCTGCTTCCTTCTTCCCCATTCTTAACGGATCTGCCAACTGCCATGGAACATTCTGGACCCATAAATGCCATAGGGAGGAAACTCCCTTCTTGGACCTCAGCTCACCTGCTCCGAAGCATCTTCTGCCCACGGCAAAAAGGCCATTTTTGGTGCGTCTCCAACTGCTTTTCCACGGTCCCATAACTTCAAAACGTCTCAATCCGCCTTGGCAAACATCTCCATCGTAAGAAAGGCTGCTTGTGCCAAGGGCATCATTTTCAGGATAGCTCTGGTCCTTTTTCAACACTAACAAACTGCCCTTCCCAAAATTGAGAATTTCTAGTGCTGTCGTTTTCATTATGTGTTATTAGGGATAGCAGCGGCTGTTGTTGATTTATTGGGAATTCTGTTCCTTCGAGAGAAAGGAAGAAATGGAGTTCCTCCTCTCAAGCAGATTAGTTCGAAAATGCCGTTGGGTATAAAGGAAAACTTCTGGCCGTGCAAAAACCTGTTGCGCTGTCTTGCAGCTCTTCCCACCTCCCCAAATCTGGAATCATTTATTCTTTCCTTTTCCTCCCAGCTTCTCTCGCTTTCTCTCCATCGCTCTCAACACTTGGACATGGCCTTGGCTTGGGGGGAGAGCAAGAGATGGGACCGCGGCAGCTGTGTGTTTGTGTGTGTGTGTGTGCAAGGGGACGGAGAGTGTGCGTGCGCACACATGCACGAGTCTGTGCACTGTCCCTTTTTCTCCGGAAAGCAGCTGCTGACTGCTCCTTTCCCTTTAAATAATGGCTCCCCAGTGCTCTGCATTTGCAGCTGGCAAGGAAAGTAAATCTTCTATTTCCTCCTATGCTGATGTTTTTGCTTTTTTTAAAATAAAAAAACCTCCAGGCTTGCAATTTCCAGGTTTCCTTTGCATGGACTTCGCTCTGTTTTCCCCGCTCCCCTCCCTGCCTCTCATCTTGCTCCCGCATGGCGATCTCTCTCTCCCCTGGATGAATCCAGTTGCCTTCCATGAGTTTCATTCTCATTTCTCAGATACCTCCTCCCTCTCTCTCTTCCTCCCTTGGCTGAGTCTGAGTCTCCTTCTTGCTTCACAAATTCAGTTTTTTGCTGGTGTTGGGCGCTACAAGGGCTCTGTGAGGTCTTTCTGCTGCTCCTTCCTCCTGCCCCATAGGAAGGGCTGGTTCCTACCATTGAATATTCACATTCAAATGGTCTTGGGGATGTTCTGGGGCAGCAGTTGCTGCTCATAGTGTCCCAGACAACACATCTCTTCTTCTGAGCTCCTTGCGTCTGTTCCTGGGTTATGGAGAGCAGAGGGCCTTTTGGTGGTGGCACCCGCCCTGTGGAACGCCCTCCCACCAGATGTCAATAAACAACTACCTGACTTTTAGAAGACATCTGAAGGCAGCCCTGTTTAGGGAAGTTTTTAATGTTTGATGTTTTATTGTGCTTTTAATTCTGTTGGGAGCCGCCCAGAGCGGCTGGGGAAACCCAGCCGGATGGGTGAGGTATAAATATTATCATTATCATCATCATCATCATCATCATCATCATCATCATCATCATTATTATTATTATTTATTATGGGAGTGGTCTTTGTGGTCCCTGCCATTTGCTTGGCTGCTGCCAAAGAGCAGGAGATTATCGCAGCAGCACTTTTGGCCCAATGCACCACAACAGGGCTCTCAAGAAGTCTTGGGGTTCAGCGAATGGCTTTTGAAGCTGCTCTAAGTTAGGTTCGGAATGAGAAAAGTCAAACACGCTTGAATCGTAAAGGGACAGTTTCAGAAAAGATGGGTGCCGTATCGCGTAAAACTCTCACCGTGTTCATTTGATGCCGTCGGAGCTCCTTGAGTCTTCAGTTTTCTTGGTCTTTTTAGCATTGTGTTTTAGATGTTGACCTAGGGTTGTAATATTTCAAACATGGACAGAAAAGTTGTTGAGCTTTGGGGGCAAAATCGCTTTAAAAATGCCGCTTTTGAGCTATTTTTATGGGAAAACTGCACTGCTGACATGGGCTGCGATACGTCCGGATTTTCCCAATTTCCACCTGGACTCTGCTGCCCACCTCTGTTCCCGGTATGTCTGGGAAAATCCGGACATATGGCAACCCCAGTTGACCTGATTTTAATGCTATTTTATGTGTGTACATGTCTAGAGACCCGTTTTTTTCTGAAATGATGGAGCAGTCCAGAAACATATGCATGTTTTTCCTCTGTTTACAGCCTATTGATGGTTTGCATGAGAAAGGAATGGTGGAAGACCTGCACAACAGCGCCATGAAGACCGCAAGCATGAGGCCCCCTCACCCTGGCATGGGGCCGCCCCAGAGCCCAAGGGATCAGCACAGCCAAGGTGGGTTTTCCAGGGGGCTGGCGGTATAGTTGAGGTCGTTCTTAAGATCTGTGAAGCTGCTCACTACAGTGGTGCCCCGCAAGACGAATGCCTCGCAAGACGGAAAACTTGCTAGACGAAAGTGTTTTCCGTTTTGGAGGTGCTTCGCAAAACGAATTTCCTATGGGCTTGCTTCGCAAGACGACAATGTCTTGCGAGTTCCTGCTGGTTTTTTTCCCTCCCCCCCTTTTTCTGAGACGCTAAGCCGCTTATCAGCTGATCCGATCAGCAGATAAGCCACTAAAAGCCGCTAATAGCGCTAATCCGCTAATCCGTCAATGGGCTTGCTTTGCAAGACGAAAAAACCGCTAGACGAAGAGAATCACAGAACGGATTATTTTCGTCTTGCGAGGCACCACTGTAATTTGGACAGGGTGCCTTGTGCCCTTGGTTGTCAGATTCTTGCTGGTTATTTTGGTGGTGGTTGACTTTCTGCCTTTATTTATAAAAGGCTTTTGAAGCTGTTAGAAAGAGCTAAATAAACTTTCCCCTGGAGAGGCACTCCTTCCTAAAAGTTTAGGCTCAAAAAGAATTGCAAGGAAAACAAGTTTAAGGGTACGTTCGTAACTCCAATTACGTAAACTTCAGGACACGTAAGTGGCAAACATGGAAGTGTATTTCTGGGTTTTTGCCGCATGCGCAGAAGCGCTCTACTGCATTGCGTGTGTGCGCAGAACAGGCACCTCTGATTGCGGAAATCTTGGGATCTGGCTGGAGCTCCAGAACGGATCCCGTCCACAACCCGAGGTACCACTGTATTTTCTGCTTTCATTGGGTGCGTTTTCGTGTTTTGGAGAATCTGTATTTATTAGAAAATCAAGAAATTATTCACACGGTGGAACAAAACCACATGAGCACTGTTTGTGGAATGGAAACTTAATACAGCGAGATGAACTGTCCCGTCCATCTGTTTTCCCAAGGATATCCCTATTTCTAAATATGAAATGGCCCTTGTCACCCAGTCCAACTCTGGCTCTGCCAGAAACTTCTCTCTAACTTTCTCACTAACCGGCCAAGTCTCTCCCTCCTTGCCTTTGGAGCCTGTCCCAGTTGCCACAAGAGGACCTGGTAGCACTTTTCCTTGTGATTTTTCTGGATTTGCGACGCCTCCTTTAGTTGCAGCCTCAGCTGTTCCAACCAAAACATAGTCAAATAATTTCTCCCCATGCCTGTCCTGCCATGGAGAGCCCTGACAGGGGCTCCTATACCTTCCGCCTTTGTTTTGTGTTTGGATAAGATCCCAGAAGGGCAAATGTCCGGGCTAGAGAACGAAGGCAGAGCCCCATGTTTGCATGCAGAGAAAGCAGACAGAAAGCATGGCTCGCCTGCAGAAGGTCCTGGGTTCAAATCCCAGCATATCTGGCTAGGGTTGGGAAAGACCCTGTCTCAAATCCTGGCCAGCTGCTGCCAGCCTGTGCAGGGAGTACTCAGCTGTGATCTGGACTGGAAAGGGCAGTTTTCTATATAATGTCAGACTGATGATCTATCCGGACTAATGCTTTGACTGCCAGCATTTTTAGCCCTCCTGCAATGGCTTCCTAGGAAGGAACTCTCCGTTACGTCGATTAAATTCTTGCTTAGCTCATAGAATCGGAGGCTTGTAGAGCTGGAAGGGACCACAGTGGTCATCTAGTCCAGCCCCAACGCGATGCAGGGATTTTGAGTTGGATGAGTCTATAGCATTGGAGTTTGTCTATAGCACCAGAGTTCATTGGAAAGGAACTATTATTATTATTATTATTATTATTATTATTATTATTATTATTATTATTATTTATTAATATACTGCCCTGTACCCGGGGGTCTCAGGGCAGTTCACAGAATAAAATTAAGATATAAAACCACAAAATACCTTTTAAAAGGGCGTTGGATGTCAGTCAGCCCAAGGCCTGGTTAAAAAGGAACATTTTTGGCTGGTGCCTAAAGGTGTATAATGAATGCACCAGGCGAACTTCCCTGGGGAGAGCATTCCGCAGATGGGGAGCCACTGCAGAGAAGGCCCTGTTCTCGTGTTGCCACCCTCCGGGCCTATTGAGGAGGGGACATACAAAGAAGGGCATCAGATGATGATCTCAGGGTCTGGGTAGGTTCATATGGAAAGAGGCGGTCTTGAGGTATTGCGGTCCTGAGCCATTTAAGGCTTCAGAGGTCAAAACCAGCACTTTGAACTGGGCCCGGAGCTTATTACACCAATTGTAGCCGGTGCAGTCGGACCACAATTGGTGCAATAAGCTCAGACCGTCTTGCAATCTGGCCGCTGAATTCTGCACCAGCTGAAGCTTCTGAACCGTTTTCAGAGGTAGCCCTACGTATAACACATTGCAGCAATCTAATCTTGAGGTCACCAGAACGAAGGCAACAGAACTATCTGGGTGGGTGCTTGCTTTGTGATGTTCTTGCTGAGGAAGCAGAGGCGTGGTGGGGAGGGAAGCCACGGAGAGCCTGCTGCAGTTTTAATTTGCGTCCCTTCAGAAAGCAGTATTTGGGGCAGGCAGATGTTTGCCGGACCAAATAAAAAGGTAAAGGGACCCCTGACTATTAGGTCCAGTCGTGACCGACTCTGGGGTTGCGCACTCATCTCGCTCTATAGGCTGAGGGAGCAGGCGTTTGTCCGCAGACAGCTTCCGGGTCATGTGGCCAGCATGACTAAGCCGCTTCTGGCAAACCAGAGCAGCACACGGAAGCGCCGTTTACCTTCCCACCGGAGCTGTACCTATTTATCTACTTGCACCTTGACGTGCTTTTGAACTGCTAGGTTGGCAGGGGCAGGGACCGAGCAATGGGAGCTCACCCCATCGCGGGGATTCGAATCGCTGATCTTCTGATCGGCAAGTCCTAGGCTCTGTGGTTTAACCCACAGCGCGACCCGTGTCCCGCCGGACCAAATACATGATGTGAAAATGGTGCAACCTGCCTAGGGTATAGCATTGTGCACACCTTGTGTGCGGGATATATCCTCCCCTTCGCGATTTGCATCTCCCTTTCCTTTGCCACCCCCGCCGCCTGCCTTCTTGGGGGCTTCTCCTTGCATTCCCTCAGCTGACACATCCAGCCGCTTTTCCCCCGCTGCTTACGGAGGGCAGGTCAGGCCTCGGAAAGGTCAAACGTTCTTGTCGCGGCATATGCCGCGCAGCTAAGCTCTGAGAACAGAAGGTAAGCATAAAATACGGTTAATCTCTGGCAGTTTCTGAAAACAAATGAGCAGCAGCAGAAGCGCATCGTTCGGGGGTCCCTTCCCAGAGGAATTCACGGTTGAAACTGAGCGCTTGGGATGGTTTCGGTATTTAGATAAGGCTTGCAAACACTCTGCAATTTAAACAGTTGCCTGGCATTCCAGAAGCTCAGCTGAACAGAAAGCGAGTTACTTATTTCGGAACGCTATTATGCCGCCAAACTCTGCAGGCAGCTTCCCCGTGTCCCCTTTTGAAAACACGAACGTTGCAATCAGAGGGATATTTATATATCCTCCTCCTATTGATGCTGGGCTGCCTGCTTTTCGTTCTGTTCCTATTAAAAAGAAAAATGCGGCGGGCTTTAGAAGGAGTTACATTCATTCGAGCGCCAGGCCCAGCACCCAGCCGCCTGAGCAGACAACGTGTATTCACACCTCGAGACGGTTACAGCGTAAAACCTCGTTCTGGCCTGACATATCGTTGCATGCTTACGTTGTCAAAGGTTTCCCCCAGATTGTGTCCTGGGGGGCTGCTGTTACTTTACGTAGGGCCTGGAAGGGTATTGTGAAAGTGGAGAACAGTGTGTAGCAATAGATACAGTGGTGCCTCGCAAGACGAAATTAATTCGTTCCGCAAGTTTTTTCTTCTTGCGAGTTTTTCGTCTTGCGAAGCACGGTTTCCCATAGGAATGCATTGAAAATCAATCAATGCGTTCCTATGGAGACCATCCGGGGACAGAGGGGAAGCGCCGCTCTGTCCCCTCTTTTGAAGCAAGGGGCTGCGGGGAGAAGATCGCTTCTCCCCGCCGCCCCTTGCTTCAAAAGAGGTCCGGGGACAGCGGGGAAGACTTATTTTCTTACTTGCTCTGATGATAGTCATTGTTTGGATGGGGGGCTTTTATCCATTTCTGCAGTCACACAGTCAATCAGCTGAACTGGGATCCTCACAGTCACAAAAACAAATGAACCAAAAAAGGCTAAAAAAAAAAAAGGCAAAATAAATAGCAAAACCAAAAGCGCCAAATACAGTGGACCTCGAACTTAATCCGTTCCGGAAGTCCGGTTCGAAAACCAAGGCGCAGCTTCTGATTGGTGCAGGCGCCTCGGAAACAATTGCTGACAGCCGCATCGGACGTTTGGCTTCCGAAAAACATTCGAAAACCGAAACACTTACTTTTGGGGTTTTTGGTGTTTGGGAACCAAGGCATTTGAGAACCAAGGTACCACTGTACTTTAAGAATACGGAAGCAAGCATCAGAGACTGAGAGACTCCTTGGGTTTAAAACCCAGGACCTTTAGGTATCTCTAACTTGAATCTTTTGGAAACCAAGAACCTTCTTTGTATTATATGCATGCCCTGTGAACCCACAGAGCCGTGGGAAAGTGGAAACACTGTCCTAATTGGTTTGCACACCATAATCATAAGTTTGCTCAACGACCCAAGTGCAGCTGATTTCGGCGGTATAGCATAAATGTCTTGCAAGCTCTTAAAATGGGAATACCCAATTGGTTTTTATTTTATATGCTGTTTGGGAAAGCTGACTTGGCAAAATACATTCATTGAAAGGTGGGCTATGAATCCTATAAATAGATGAAATATCTATGGAACTTAAAAATAAATAAATGCATAGATCGTGTTTACAAAAAACCCAGAGGCCTGTCTTCTTGGGATACTGGGTTCCGCTATCCTGAAAAGTGTAAGGGAATTATTCCTCTATGCGACAGTGGCTGCGAGAATTTTAATAGCATCAAATTGGAAAGGAGAAAAAATACCCTCAAAATTGGAGTGCCAACGAAAACTAATGGTGTACGCAGAACTGGCTAAGCTATCAGGAGGAATAAGAGATCACGCAGATCAAGTATTTTTCAATAAATGGGGTTTATTTAAAAGTTACATAAAAGACTGCAACACTATAAAATCTGTGGCAGCCTTTGAATAGCTTTTGTTATACACTGAATAGTTGTAAAGAAAGTACAGTATCTTGGCTAAGCAATTATTTTAAACAGACACAAACAGTGAGCTAGATAAATACACATTTAAAGCTAGATGGAGTTGGCGGGAAGTCAGTGGAACTAGAAGAAGACTGTGATAAAGTGTAATAGAGACTGACAATTCTTTGGTGTTTATTTGTTATGAATAGTTTCATTTTTTAAAAAAAAAAGTTTAATAAAGTATTTATTTTTTTAAAAAAGATTCCTATAAATAAATCCAGCTCGTTTACCAGAATGCTAGGGGGAAATAATGTGGCCGTGAGTGGCAAGTTACTCTTTGCTTATTGTCTCTCCCCCCCTGCCCGCCCCCCCCCCCGGTGATCCTTGTTTCCTAATTAAACTGAGCCACTCTGCCGCAAGGAAAGCCTCTTACATTTTTCAGGAAATGACGGCGCTAATTGCTCTTTTGCTTCTTTCAGGCTACATGTCTCCCCACCCGTCGCCCTTGGGACCGGCCCCTGAACATGTCTCCAGCCCGATGTCCGGAGGTGGTCCCACTCCGCCCCAAATGCCGCCAAGCCAGCCGGGACCTACGATGCCGGGAGACCCGCAAGCTATGAGCCAGCCCAGCCGAGGACCTTCGCCCTTCAGTCCGGTTCAGCTGCACCAACTCCGGGCGCAGATTCTGGCCTACAAGATGCTGGCCAGGGGGCAGCCGCTGCCCGAAAACCTCCAGCTTGCCGTCCAGGGGAAGAGGACTCTGCCCGGGATTCAGCAGCAACAGACTCTTTACAAGCCAACGGGTAAAACTGCCGGACTTGGTCAGCTTCCTCTACAGTCACCCTTGTGCAAATTACCGTATTTTTCGCTCTATAAGATGCACTTTTTCCCTCCTAAAAAGTAAGGGGAAATGTGTGTGCGTCTTATGGAGCGAATGCAGGCTGCACAGCTATCCCGGAAGCCAGAATGGCGAGAGGGATCGCTGCGCGGCGATCCCTCTCGCCGTTCTGGCTTCTGGGATTCAGAATATATTTTTTCTTGTTTTCCTCCTCCAAAAACTAGGTGCGTCTTATGGTCTGGTGCGTCTTACAGAGCGTAAGATACGGCAGTTGAAACAAACAATGAATTTAGCACAGTAGTTTATTCCACAAAACTCACGTATACATGTACAAAACTCACATACACGTACGTTAGTAACGGATATGGCCTCCGCTATTTTTAAGCAGCGTTTGAACACGGTTTGGCATGGAGTCTACTGGTTTTGAACAGTCCCTGTTGATTTTCGGATGCCTGTACCACACTTGAATCAGCGTCCGATTGAGGTTCTCCATAGTCGTACAGTCTACAGCATGGAGGCGACTTTTGCATATAGCCTACAAATTCTCCATGGCATTGACATCTGGGGAATTCCCTGGCCAATCAAGTACCTGTACAGTGGTGCCCCGCAAGACGAATGCCTCGCAAGACGGAAAACTCGCTAGACGAAAGAGTTTTCTGTTTTGGAGGTGCTTCGCAAAACGAATCTCCTATGGGCTTGCTTCGCAAGACGAAAATGTCTTGCGAGTTCCTGCAGTTTTTTCCCCTCCCTCCCTTTTTCTAAGCCGCTAAGCCGCTTATCAGCTGATCCGATAATCCGCTAATAGCGCTAATCCGCTAATCCGTCAATGGGCTTGCTTCGCAAGACGGAAAAACCGCTAGACGAAGAGAATCACAGAATGGATTCTTTTCGTCTTGCGAGGCACCACTGTTTGCTGCTCTGTCCTCGCTTTTGATGTCTGACAGGGGGCTAGGCCCTGGTGCAATATCCCAGCACCGTCAGGATACCTCTTTTCCAGCTCTGGAATAACTCCCTTTCGTAGATCCTGAACCTCTTGGCCATTATGTGGCTATTGCAGACCTGCATTTTACAATGTGCAAGAGGCCTCGGTTTTCTCTTTCCTCCAGCTTCAGGCTGGCCCCACAAAATCTAACAGCATGAGCATTGTATACATTCTCTCTACGATGGGGTTTGAACTCTCTGTGTGTGCCTGTCAGGGCTTGTGACGTAATTCACTTCAACTCCTGATGGATGTGCAATAGCTACTGGAACCTGCTTTGGTGTGGCCCATTCTAATGGAAGGAAAATCGTCTTTTTGCAGTTTTTGCAGCACATGCCAATGCCCCCCTCCCAGCTGGACCAGGAGCTGCCTCAGGAATGCCAGCACACACGGCTGCCATGGCCCCCAAAACCTGGCCAGAAGGTAAAAAAGAAAGATGTCGGCAGCTCTTTTATATCCAGACTGTTGACATAACAGAGAGAGAGAGAGTTGAGAAAAAGAATAATGTTGGGTTAGTCAGTCCTTTTCTTAAAAAAAACACACAACTCCTTTGCTGTACAGTGGGACCTTGGTTCTCAAACTTAATCCGTTTTGGAAGTCCGTTCGAAAACCAAAGCGTTCCAAAACCAAGGCACGCTTTCCCATAGAAAGTCATGCAGAATGGATTGATCCATTCCAGACTTCTAAAAACAACCCCTTAAACAGCAATTTAACATGAATTTTACTAAGTAACGAGACCATGGATCCATTAAATGAAAGCAATAATCAATGCACTGCAATCACAGAATCAACCCATCAACCAGTAGCTGAAATGGGTTCCACACAGCCACAAAAACAAAACAAAAAGAGCCACAAAAACGCAAAATAAATAGCAGAAACCAACACCTCAGCATAACACTCAAATCGGAAATGTAACACTCAAAATGGAGCATGTTCGGCTTCTGAAAACAGTTTGCAAACCGGAACACTGACTTCCAGGTTTGCAGTGTTTGGGTTCCAAGTTGTTTGAGTACCAAGGCGTTTGAGAACCAAGGTACCAGTGTATAGCAAATTAAATATTATTGGACTGTAATGATTTTTATTGACATTGGACTGTTGGGACAATTCCATTAAGTCGTTTGAAAAACGCAGTGTTTTCCTTGGTGAACTATAGAAATGAGAAAGAAATTGGGTAATGTGAGGTAGCTGATAAATGTGAGAAATTGCGGCGAGTTTCATTTTGACATTTCCTGGGAAAGGCAATCTTTTATTGAACAAAGGATGGGAACAGGAGTGGAATTTCATGGAGAGTTGAAGCATTCAATTAGCTTCTCAGGCATATTAGTAAATATCAGCATCTTCTGATCTTTACCCCTGACCTTATATGTTGAGAATTACTGGTAAATGCCAACATTTTCATTTATCATAATAGACACACCTGTACTACCCCAAATGCAGCCAAGTTTACTGCTTTATTGATGCATTCTGTTTTTTTGCTTGATGCATTCAGGTTTTTTGTTTAGACGTAGCCTTGGTTTCTCTCATCTCCGCATACAGGGCTGTGTGAATATTGCAGCACTGGTATCCATGCTTCTAATAGGAATTAACTTGTAGGATATCACAGGACCACAAAAGCAAACCCGTCCCGGTGGGCACATAACATGTACTTTTATAATTAATGAATGCAAAATAAAGCCCACAAACTATTTTAGAACTTTCAAACTCTAGAGATTAATCCTGATTTTTTAAAAAAGCCAATTAAGTCAGGGCTGGTTTAGAGATTATCACCAAACCAGGATCTGGTATGAGGCTTCCTTCTCCTCACATACTTTGATTTCCTGAGTTGGGTAGACCACGGGGTGCTGTTGAATGTTCTAAAACCAAAGTGCTGTTCCAAACCAAAACCGGAAGTAACGCTTTAAAGCGGGTTACCAGTTCTGGTCTGCAATCATAGTTAGCCAGTTTGGATGCGATGGGGCTGCCCAGGGAGAGAAGAGAGTGTGCCAGCCCAAGCTGGCGTTGGCCTGTTACATGTGAACCATCCCTCAGGGTTATGAAAAGAGGGTTACGTATCATCTGCTCACATGACTGGGCAAAATTTGCTGTATAATGGAATATTTCATGTGTCAGGAATTGGATTGTGGTGCACGCAGATTCAGCCAGTTGTCCAAGGTACGCCTGTATTTCATTCCTTCTCTTTAGCAGGTGCATCTGGCTGCTGAAGTGTCCTTGATCCTATTGTCTTGACCTTATCCAAAAGGATAGATAACATTTTGTTTAGCTCCTTAACAGCCAGATGTTTCCTCCCTTTATGGTCCTGATTTCTGGGCTACTACTAAAATGAGGCTGTATTTTAATTGTTTGTTTGTTTGTTGTTGTTGTTTTTCTATTAGGTTTTATTGTAATTTATATTTGGTGTTAGTCACCCTGAGCCCGGCCTTGGCCGGGGAAGGCAGGATATAAATAAAATTTTATTATTATTATTAATAGTAATAATGCTTCTGTTGGTATACATGGAAGCGAGTGTGAAGAAGTGTCATTGTTTGGCATACAGTCATACCTTGAAAGTTGAATGGAATCCACTCCAAAAGTCCGTTCGACTTCCAGAACTTTCAGAAACCAAAGCGCAGCTTCTGATTGGCTGCAGGAAGCTCCTGCAGCCAATGGGAAGTCGCGGAAACCCCGTCGGATATTCGGCTTCCAAAAGAAAGTTCAAAAACTGGAACAATCACTTCCGGGTTTCGATCGTTCGGGAGCCAAGGCGTTCAAGATCCAAGGTACGCCTGTATTTCATTCCTTCTCTTTAGCAGGTGCATCTGGCTGCTGAAGTGTCCTTGATCCTATTGTCTTGACCTTATCCAAAAGGATAGATAACATTTTGTTTAGCTCCTTTTGGTCCAGGTTTATGAATATTGGTGCTGGCTTATTTTCCAGGGCAAGGGCCAGAGATGAATGTTCCCAGCACCCCTCAGAAGCTCCCTGTCCCGTCCCCCAGCGGAAGACCTTCTCCGGCGCCCGCCCCTGCCCAGCCGGCGGCTGTCATGCCAGGCCCTTCGGTTCCTCCGCCCGCAGCCGGCCAGCCTTCGCCCATCGTCCAGCTACAGCAGAAACAGAACCGCATTAGCCCCATCCAAAAGCCCCAAGGGCTGGACCCTGTGGAAATCCTCCAAGAGCGGGAATATAGGTAAGAACCAGGCGGAGAGGCAGGTGTTTCAGTACGATTTGTGATTTATTTTTAAAAAAGAAATATTTAGCAACTGCTGTATGACAGGGTTGTCTTTGTCCTTGGAGGTTTCTTGGCAGGGATACTGGAGTGGCTTGCCGGTTCCTGCTCCAGGTGGATCACGTTTGGTCAAAACTCTCCACTATGACCTGTCCATCTTGGGTGGCCCTGCATGGCATAGCTCATAGCTTCTCCGAGTTAGTCAAGCCCCTTCGCCACGGCAAGGCAGTGATCCATGAAGGATCATAAAAAGCAGAGACATCACCTTGCCAGCAAAGGTCTGTATAGTTAAAGCTATGGTTTTCCCAGTAGTGATGTATGGAAGTGAGAGCTGGACCATAAAGAAGGCTGATCGCCAAAGAACATTGACGCTTTTGAATTCTGGTGCTGGAGGAGACTCTTGAGAGTCCCATGGACTGCAAGAAGATCAAACCGATCCATTCTGAAGGAAATCAGTCCTGAGTGCTCACTGGAAGGACAGATCCTGAAGCTGAGGCTCCAATACTTTGGCCACCTCATGAGAAGAGAAGACTCCCTGGAAAAGACCCTGATGTTGGGAAAGATGGAGGGCACAAGGAGAAGGGGACGGCAGAGGACGAGAGGGTTGGACAGTGTTCTCGAAGCTACCAGCATGAGTTTGATCAAACTGCAGGAGGCAGTGGAAGACAGGAGTGCCTGGCATGCTCTGGTCCATGGGGTCACGAAGAGTCGGACACGACTAAACAACAACAACAACAACAACAAGAAGAAGTAGTATGACAGAGACATCCAACTTCCAATAGACTGCGATCTATTCACAGTAGAAAAAAACTGGCAGTGATCTACCCATTGTCGTTGGATGGACCAAAGTTGAGCTTTTTTGGGAAAGGCAAAGTTGTTGGGCTTTTTAAAGGAAGCCACAGTTGTTGTTTTTCCCCTTTTTTTGGGGGGGGGGGAGGATATCACTGAGGGACCGAAGATCTAGCAGGAACACCCCGCGATCTACCAGTAGATCACAATCTACCCGTTGGACATGCCTACTGTATGAAAACAACGTCACACTCATGGTGTGTAACTTTGGGAGAAGGGTGGCGACTCGTCCCGGAAATTGTGTGGTGTCGCCTAAATAGGCACCAGCTGACTTGAGGGAGAGGATGACGAGGCTCGTGCGTTTTCCGAGAGTTGTGTAGAAGGTCTTTTTTCACCTCTGCAGAGCCATTTGCCAGAATTTCTCCTGCACCCAGTGGACAGAGGGAAAACTACGAAGGAACGTGTGTCGCCTTCTGGAAGATTCTTTGGGCATAGAGGAAGGGCACCTCCGCTCCCTAGAGGCTGGTGGTGGTTCCAAGTGATGCAAATTTCCCTCATGAACTGCACCCCCAGCCCCAGGTTTGGTTCAAATATAGTGGTACCTCGGGATGCGAACGGGATCTATTCCGGAGCCCCATTTGCATCCTGAATAGAATGTAAGATGCAATGGTGTATCTTCGTGTGCACGAGTCGCGTTTTGCCACTTCTGCGCATGCGTGTGATGTCATTTTGAGCCGTCTGCGCATGCGCGAATGGCGAAACCCGGAAGTAACCCGCTCCATTACTTCCGGGTTGCCGTGGAGTGCAACCTGAAAGCACTCAACCTGAAGCACATTCAACCCGGGGTATGACTGCACCTCATTTGTTTCTGTCAGATCCCTATAATACATCACCAAACCAAACCAAGCTTACTTTCCAGCTGTGTCTTGTGTTCTGCTGGCTTGGGGCAGCTATCTTTTCCTCCAGTCCAAGACAGATAAAAAGCCAAAACTACGTGTGAGGAGATAAAGGGAGGCCATCTGTCAATCCTCGTCTGTGCTGCCAACCCGACCAGAAGTAGCATCAGAAACCGAGATGTAAAATCTGGGAGGCAAACGGCACCTTAAATCTAGGCTCTGGTCACCTCGACAATATCTCTGGGTACTTTTTCTTTGCAAGATCACAAAGCAAATGGTCAGTGGGGCACCAGAAGAGTCTTTGGGTGCCCCGCAGACCAGCTGACTGGCGCGACATGGCAGCCACGCCAAACCTGGTCATACCCAGGATTATGCTGCTGCAACACAGTTTCCTTGGCTCCCAGTATTATTTGGGATTTCCTCAATCTCTGTTAAGAATTGGGGTTCTCACCTCGCCACCTTCTCGGAGGCTACATCACGGCCTAGGACCCTCGTACCTACGGGACCCCGTCTCCTGGTATGCCCCACGGAGGACCTTAAGGTCCATATATAGCAACACCCTAGAAGTCCCGGGCCCTAAGGAAATTAAATTTCCTATGAAGAGATTGCACCCTAATGTTTTAATGTTGTATCTTAATCTTTTAAATTGTATATTAATCAACTTGTTTTTATTATTGGTTGTTAGCCGCCCTGAGGCCAGTCTTAGCTGGGGAGGGCGGGGTATAAATAAAATATTATTATTATTATTATTCATACTACTACTACTTAAGAGAAACCTGCATGCTCTGAGCGAAGGCAGAAGCTAACTGGCTGGAGAATGTTTTGTGCTAATGCTTTAAATTGTGAACCATCCTGAGACCTGCGGACGAAGAAGAAGGGTCAGAGAAGTGCCATTGACGGTGCCTTCTGCCCTTAAAACTGTCTCTGAAAAGTTTCAGCCCATCCTGTAAAGAGTTTTGCTGATATTCGTCATAGTATGGCTATACTTGACTTCTCTCTTGAATTCATTCTGCATAAGAAGAGATTGCTCCAAAACGTTATTATACCCTCCTTTGACCAACAAAGACTGGTGAAACTCTTATCTTTTGAAAAATCTCTACAAAACCTTTACATTTATGTCGAGAACAGCTCAGCTTATTTTGCTGTTTGAAACTGGGCCAGCGCAATAAATTCATGCCGTAATTTTTACAAAGCTCTCTTGAACACTTAGAAGAAAAAAATTAAGTGCTGCTTTAATCTTAATGAATAAGTCTTGTAAAACTAATAATGCGCAGTGCAATTTAATGTCACTCCACTATGTGCAAAGCTTCTTTCCTTCTCAGAGCTCATGAAAAAAATTACACCCGCTATTGTCCTGAAATTATGAGCACAGTGGATTATGTCGGATGGATTCCTTTTATCATCTGACGAAAGTATCCCTGCCAGAAAGCTCTTTGCGCCCCCAGAGGCCTCAGTCTTGCCGCATGGCCCCCGTTCCCAAAAAAACCTCACCGTCCTTCAGGCCGACGCTTGTGACTGTGCTCCCTCGGTTCCAGGGGCTGCTGCCCTTTTGCAAAAAGATCTCCCTCTCCGGCCCCAGTTCGAAATTCGCTTTCTTCATGGATGAAGACAAATAACTGCACTGTGGAGATTAATTAAACATATTTTGGGCAGGGTTAGATTAAATCCCCTGAGCGTTTTGCAAATGGCAGCTTCAAGAAACTGCTTCCGTCTTTGGCCCTTCCTTATGACTGAACGACTTAAGAGCCTTCACTGTTTCCCTCCGAATGCTAGAGCAGCTGTTCCAAGGATTAGGCAGGAAGCATTATTTCGGCATTTGATGCATTGATTGTAGAATATGTGGCTGCCACAAAGCCTTTAAAGGTAGAGTGTTAATTACAATTCCTTATGCAGGTCATTCCTAGTAGGAATTTATATTTTAAAAAATAGCCCAAAAATATTTTTTCCTTTTAATTTATGTGAAAGCCATTTGGCTGTTGCGTTTATCTATCTATCATCTATCTATCTATCTATCTATTTATTTATAGTTCAGTTATGAGACTCTTAGTTCAGTTTTAAGCAAAGCCAAGAATAAGTTTGCGATAAATTAATGGCAGCATCTACAATTTGGTGCTACTGGTCTCTACCCTTAGATAGACGTGTGGGTTTCAGTTGATTTTCGGTGTTGCTTTCTTCATTTTACCTGCCAAGGTAAGGCGGCTGGTCCTTATTAAGATAAAGGGGACAAAGTCACGGTGACATTCTTCCCTGGATCAAATTCCCCTCCTGCCCAAACGCTGCTGATCAGTTTGCCGGGGTTCCCATTTGTCCAGAATTTCTGGGGCCCGTCCTGCTTCCCTCCCCAGGCCCTTTTGGCTTCTGCTGGCGCTTGGCTCTGTTCCCTGGCCTGAAATCAGAAGGAGGGTCCTCTGTAACGTTAGGACCCACTTGGCTCTTGGAAGCGCTGCCTCTTTCAGCTCCCCGTCTGGTGCCAGACTGACACCGCTCTTAACGTTGCGCTTAGTTAACAACTTTTCATCCCAGGGCTGCCAACTCCTCTATTAACACCATTAGCATTAATTCTTCACTCTTTGCGCTGCGATAAAGAGATTTAACGATGCGCAAGGAGTGGCACACAAGGGGGTGAATTCATTGGTATTTGAATGGCATGCCGGTGAATCGTCATGATTGGCAGCTGACATTCTTCTGACAAAAATAAATAAATAAGAAAGGGGTGTGTATTTGTGTGTCCACACCGTGGGATGCTACCCACCCCCTTCTATCCAGGTGGACCTAAAAACCATTGCAAAACTTTTCCGTGGGTGAAATTGAGGCTGCTTTGAAATGGAGCCCAGGTTGGCTGAAATCTAAAACCTTTTCTCTCTCGTTTTGAGCCCTGCTTATGCCTCAAATGTCTTCCTCAACAGTGAGAGGGAACTCTTGGCCTTTTGGAAAATTTCAGAGGATTTTCTCTGTTCATTTCTTACCTTAAGCTTAACAGACACATAATGTGCAGTTCAAAGGCTTTTCAGATAAATGGGTAATTCTCCAGTGATTCGTAGTCTAATTATTTTAGATATAAATAACAGCGCTTGAAAGTGCTGCGTCTTTCAAGAGTGTATGTACTTGCATTTCATTAGCGGTAACAACAGTGTAGCCCCAATCCTACGCGTGTTTGCAGAGAGTAAAGTCCCGCGAGATGCGGTTGGATTTATTCACATGTAACGGAGGATGGGATCGCAGCTCTAGCAAGGTCAAGAGAATGTCCAATGCACCTGCAATGGGCAAATTAATCTCTCTTCTCTTCTAATCCCCTGTCCTGTGTCCTTCCCTGTTTAGACTTCAGGCACGGATCGCTCACAGAATTCAGGAATTGGAAAACTTGCCTGGCTCTTTGCCCCCAGACCTGCGAACTAAAGCCACGGTGGAGCTGAAGGCACTCAGACTGCTGAATTTCCAGCGCCAGGTAACAAATTTCCCTGAAAGGAAGCATTTTTTGGTTGTACAGTCGTACCTTCGATCCCAAACGCCTTGCGCCTCAAACATTTTGGCTCCGGAACGCTGCAGACCCGGAAGTGAGTGTTCCGCTTTGCAAACGTTCTTTGGAACCCAAATGTCCGACGTGTTCCTGCAGCCAATCGGAAGCCGCACCTCCGTTTCCGAATGTTTTGGAAGTCGAACGGACTTCCGGAACGGATTCTATTCAACTTCCGTGGTACCACTGTAGTTGACAAATACAGTGGTACCTTGGTTCTCAAACTTTTATCTGTTCCGGAAGTCCGTTCCAAAACCAAGGCACGCTTTCCCAGTGCAAAATGGATTAATCTGTTCCAGACTTTTAAAGACAGCCCCTAAAATAGCAATTTAACATGAATTTCTCTCTCTAACGAGACCATTGATCCATAAAATGAAAGTGATAAACAATGTACTGCAGTCACACAATCGATCAGTAGCTGAACTGGGTTCCACACAGTCGCAAAAATGCAAAATAAAAAGCGAAAACAGACAGACCTCAGCGTAACAGTCAAAACGGAAGTGTGGTGCTCAAGTCGGAAGCGTAACACTCAAAACAGAGCACGTTCGGCTTCTGAAAAAAGTTTGCAAACCGGAATACTGACTTCCGGTTGAGAAGGGGACTGAGAACTTTAAGATTCCTTTAGGATGCATTGAAGAGGACGCTTTCAGGAAGGGGACAGTTGGCGGTGGGAGGTGCCCGCAAGAAAAGGAGGGTGGGAAGAATTTCTCAGGGGGGAAAGTGGGGGCACCCTGGTGAGGGCAGAGGGGTCTGCCTTTCTATGTGTGGATAAATGAGAAGATAGGTAAAGGGACCCCTGACTGTTAGGTCCAGTCACGGATGGCTCTGGGGTTGCGGCGCTCATCTCGCTTTGTTGGCCGAGGGAGCCGGTGTACAGGTTCCAGGTCATGTGGTCAGCGTGACTAAGCCGCTTCTGGCGAACCAGAGCAGCGCATGGAAATGCCGTTTGCCTTCCCGCCAGAGTGGTACCTATTTATCTACTTGCACTTTGACGTGCTTTTGAACTGCTAGGTTGGCAGGAGCAGGGACCAAGCAACGGGAGCTCACCCAGTTGCAGGGATTCAAACCGCCGACCTGATCGGCAAACCCTAGGCTCTGTGGTTTAACCCACAGCGCCACCCGCGTCCGTAATGAGAAGTTATGTACAGCACAAATGTCTTTATAGTTACTGATTTTCTATCTTTTTTCCTCTTTTTCTTTTCTATAGTGTTTTGCGTTTTCCTACCAATGAGTTTGGATGTTAGTGTTTAACACGTCAAAAAACTTTCAATAAGATTGTTACGTTAGAGAAAGTGATGGATAAATTAATCGCAGTAATAGTCTGGAGCAGCACTGGGGGTGGGGAGGGTGGTGTTGATGAGGAGATCATGCTAGTAGCCTCCCTGTGAGTACATGGAAATTCAGTTTAATTTGCCCTGTGTGCATTGTTATCAGTGATAATTAATCACCGTCAAGTTGTTATTGTGCTTTCTGTAGCACTCAAGATCCCTAATCTTAATTGCTATCTGACGCCCACCCAGCCCCAACCAGGCTAGTCTTTGGATGAGTGACTTTTCCATCTTTATATCATCGAAGGAGCGATAGCTGAAAAGAGATTTGAACCTAGAAATTCAGCTTCCAAAATCAATCTTCTGCCTGCTGTGCTCTGCCGACATCCTGCTAGATTCTAGATGCTAACTCTTCTTTATAAGAATCATTTCAGTTGACTTTTCCTTCTTGCAGAACAGCATGACGACAACAGCATAGCAGTGCAATAACGAAAAAGTGAGAATAAAAGTCACACGTAAAGTCTTTGAAAGCAAAGTGTTTTCGGAGTGCGTTGCTATCTTGTATATAAATCCCAGAGCAGAGTGAATGATTCCTTTTTAAAATTAATTACTAGTCTGACAATTTCTCAGATTCTAACTATATTGGTGAGCTTGACCAAGAAAACAGGGATCTGGCATTTGAGGAATCCAGCCAGATTTAGACGTGCTACCAAAAAAAGCTTATAGGCGAAAGGAAATATGCAGAAATGGCAAAATTTACCCAAAGAATAAGAAATCAAGATAACAAACTTTTTATAAAAGAATGGAAAAGGTTTATTGAATATTTACGGATAAACTGTAAACAGATAAAAACAGTGGCAGGATTATTGTAATAACCTGCGGTTTCATAAGAGTGTATATTTAAAGAAGATGAATAAATGAGCAAATTAAGCTAATTTGGATATGCAGAGGATATTAAAAACAAATTCAAGGAACCGCAGAAAGAGGGGGAAGGAAGTTAAGTTTTGAAATGTCAGAATGGTGGTGAAATCAGTGAGATGTGTGAATCTGAAAAGTATGAATAAAAATCTAAAATAAAAAAGGGAAGGGAAGGAGACAGTTCTTTAAAAAAATGAGTTTTGCTGGTGATGATTTGCTGCTAAGGTCTGTCCTTCTGGCTCCCAGCTCAGGCAAGAGGTGGTGGCTTGCATGCGCCGCGACACGACCCTGGAGACGGCTCTGAACTCGAAGGCCTACAAGCGCAGCAAGCGCCAGACCTTGCGGGAAGCGCGGATGACAGAGAAGCTGGAGAAGCAGCAGAAGATCGAACAGGAGCGGAAACGGAGGCAGAAGCACCAGGTATTTGCATGCTCCAAGACGGTTCTGCTCGTCTGTTGCAGGAATAGCTGCCAGCGCTCCCTCCAAATATCACTGGACTCCAACTCCCATCAGCAGCAAAGCCAAGGGTTGGGGTTTGGAGCTGTAATGCAGTCAGCTGCTTGTCTTGCTACGTACACCCTTGTGCAAATTAATTGAAACAAGCAATGTAGTTTAATAATAATAATAATAATAATAATAATAATAATAATAATAATAATAATAATTTTTATTTATACCCTGCCCTCCCCAGCCAAGGCCGGGCTCAGGGTGGCTAACAAGCAATAATAAAAACAAATTGAATGAATACAACTTAAAAGCAAGATTAAAATACAACATTAAAATATTGAAACATTAAAATATTAAAATGCAGCCTCATCACAGGAGGGGAAGGAAAAAGAAAGAGGGGGAGGGAATCAAATTGGCTCCAAGCCAAAGGCCAGGCGGAACAACTCTGTCTTACAGGCCCTGCGGAAAGAAATCGGATCCTGCAGGGCCCTGGTCTCATGAGACAGAGCGTTCCACCAGGCTGGAGCCAGTGTTGAAAAGGCCCTGGCTCTGGTTGAGGCTAATCTAACTTCTTTAGGGCCCGGGACCTCTAGGGTGTTGCTATTTATGGACCTTAAGGTCCTCTGTGGGCATACTGGGAGAGGCGGTCCCGTAGGTACGGGGGTCCTAGGCTGTGAAGGGCTTTAAAGGTCAAAAGCAGCACCTGAAATCTGACCCTGTACTCCACCGGGAGCCAGTGCAGCTTGAAAAGCACTGGGTGAATATGCTCCCATGGCAGAGACCCCGTGAGGAGCCTCGCTGCAGCATTCTGCACCCGCTGGAGTTTCTGGGACAGCTTCAAGGGCAGCCCCGCATAGAGCGAATTACAGTAGTCAAGCCGGGAGGTGACCGTCACATGGATCACTGTGGCCAGATCAGGGCAGGAAACATAAGGGACCAACTGCTTTATTGCACAAAACTCACGTATACATGTACAAAACTCATGTATATGTACAGTAGTAACAGATATGGCCTCCACTATTTTTAAGCAGCGTTTGAACACGGTTGGGCATGGAGTCTACTAGTTTCGAACAGTCCCTGTTGATTTTCGGATCCCTGTACCACACTTGAATCAGCGCCCGAATGAGCTTCTCCGTAGTCGTACAGTCTACAGCACGGAGGCAACTTTTGCATACAGCCTACAAATTCTCCATGGGATTGACATCTGGGGAATTCCCTGGCCAATCAAGTACAGTGGTACCTCGGGTTAAGTACTTAATTTGTTCCGGAGGTCCGTTCTTAACCTGAAACTGTTCTTAACCTGAAGCACCACTTCAGCTAGTGGGGCCTCCCGCTGCCTACGTGCCGCTGGAGCACGATTTCTGTTCTCATCCTGAAGCAAAGTTCTTAACTCGAGGTACTATTTCTAGGTTAGCGGAGTCTGTAACCTGAAGCATATGTAACCTGAAGCGTATGTAACCCGAGGTACCACTGTACAGGATTGCGATTAAGATAGAAAACATGCTTTGTTTCAGTTAATTTGCACAAGAGTGTACAGTTAATCTGGGAATTGATATTGCTACCAGGTTCCTTGCACAGTGGGAGAAGAGGCACTGGCAAGGAAGGCGGCTTGAATGTCTCTTTCCCGAAAGGCCTCCCCTCCTCCTCCCTCGGAGCATGACCGTTGGCCTCTGGTCCTTGCTCTCTTTGGAAATTTCAGTTTTCTACACTTCTTGTTTTTACTGGACCTCTCATTTTGGGGTTTCTTAATTGGGAGGCAGGCAGCTATCCCAGGGCTCCTTCTATCACGATGTTTCCTCTTGGATGCTCAGGCAGTGAGCAGCCAGCCTTAGAAGCCCCTCTGCTTCCTTGCTCCTCACCCCATCTTGCGCTTGCTCAGTGGGATGGCATATTTACGCCCCTAAGCTTTTACTGTCTGAAGGACTACAGTGGTACCTCGGGTTACACACGCTTCAGGTTACAGACTCTGCTAACCCAGAAATAGTGCTTCAAGTTAAGAACTTTGCTTCAGGATGAGAACAGAAATTAGGCTCCGGCGGCGCAGTAGCAGGAGGAGGCCCTATTAGCTAAAGTGGTGCTTCAGGTTAAGAACAGTTTCAGGTTAAGAATGGACCTCCGGAACGAATTAAGTACTTAACCTGAGGTACCATTGTCTTGTATTTTAATATTTTGTTGGAAACCGCCTAGAGTGGCTGGGGAAACCCAGACAGATGGGCGGGGTATAAATAATAATAATAATTAATAGTAGTTATTATTATTATTATCATTATTAATTAATCACAGTGGGTTGAATGGTTCCTTCGCTCAGCCTTACATGGAGATGTCCAGGACTGAACCTGAGACTTTCCCCCAAAACACATGGGGACAGGAAGAAGCTGACACAGACTTTCTGTCTGCCTAGGAATCGCTCTCAGGCTTTAAGCCTTTTGAATCAATTGCTACCTGGTCCTTTTTCAAAGCAGGGGGTGCCAGGAATTGTACCTGGAACCTGCCGCATGCCAGATATGTAGCTAGCATGATCACGGATCTGCAATTTGTTCCAAAGGGGATCTGCCTACGGTTGATCTGCGGAGGACCTAGTGGTTTAGGAGGAGACCACTGCCCGCTTGCTCTCATTAATAGGACTTGCAACATGCAGATTTCCTCTCCTGCTTTTTTAGATACGCTCCATTTTTATTGACGTTTGATGTCTTCCTGCAGAACCGCTAGGAACCCCCAGAGATTATGCCTCTGAGCCAAATAGCACGTGATGCTCAATATTGCATTAGAGAGCATGTCGGGTTGTTGGTTTTTTAATTAGACGTGGTGGGCTCCCCCCCCCCCCGGCCCCCAAGATGTTAATGCTCTCTCTGGCATTACAGAAGCTTCTTTCTAAGGCCATTGGCAGTGCAGAAGTGACTTTTATTTGCATCTTGGCTGGGGAGGGAAGATTAATCCTTTCTCCCTAGTCCACAGGACTAAATAGCCTCGCTTACTTTGTTTTTAGCTCCATTATTCAGCAGCAAAAGACTGGATGCAAGGAAGCACTCAGTTAGTGGTTTAAATATGCGCCACTTCAGGATGACGTGCCAGCCTGGCTGTTTCCAGAGAGGCAACAGCAGCAAAAACAACCCAGAGGCTGATGGCACATTGGAGAACCATCATGTCCGTACACTTGTGGGAGCCAGCGCAAGGGTTCCCAATGCGGTGCTCTCCCCCCTAGCCTGCCATGGGCCCTGTGGGGTCAGGAGAACCCCCCCCCCCCAGATCGGCCCAGAGAAAGAAAAGTGGGCATGCATGTCTAGAATGATACACACATGCAGGAAAAGCAATTGTAAACAAGGGTTCAGATTGCCATGACATATAAAAAGTACAGTTTGTGACAGTTCATTTAAGGCCTGAATGCATGCAAAATAAGACCAATGGGCGTTCACAACAACAGACACTTACTGTACGTTTCCAAGCACAATTCAAAGTGTTGGTGCTGATCTTTAAAGCCCTAAACGGCCTCAGCCCAGTAGACCTGAAGGAGCGTTGCCACCCACATTGTCCAACCTCAGAGGTCCAGCTCTGAGGGCCTTCTGGCATTTCCCTCCCTGCAAGAAGCGAGGTTACAGGGAACCAGGCAGAGGGCCTTCTCGGTGGTGGCACCTGCCCTGTGGAACGCCCCCCCCCCCAGCAGATGTCAAGGAAATAAGGAAATATATGACTTTTAGAAGACATCTGAAGGCAGCCCTGTTTAGAGAAGTTTTTAATATGTGTTGTCGTGTTTTTAGTACAGTCATACCTCAGGTTACAGACGCTTCAGGTTGCGTATTTTCGGGTTGCGGACTGCCAAAACCCCCAAGTACCGGAACGAGTTACTTCCTGGTTTCGGCGGTTGTTCATGCGTAGAAGCGCTAGATCGTGCTTTGCACATGCACAGAAGTACTGAATCGCAACCCGTGCGTGCGCAGATGCGGGTTGCGAACTCTGTGGGCTGCGAACGTGCATACCACACGGATCACGTTCGCAACCCGAGTGTCCACCTTATTCTGTTGGAAGCTGCCCAGAGTGGCTGATCCAACCCAGGCAGATGAGTGGGGTATAAATAATAAATATTATTATTATTGGCAAAGGCATAATTTACTTTGTTTATTGACAGTTGGACAGGAAAGCATTGCCCATATTCAAGCCCAAACTAATAGAAATGGTCAAAACTGGTAGGAACCTGGCTGCTGGGTTGATCAGGAGTGGAGGACCCCAGTGTATCCCTCCTGGCTTAGTTTAAGGGTGACTCTGCAGTTACCTTCCCATCTCAAGGATGAAGGAGGGGCCACAACCTCATCTTCGCAGCTGTGATTCATAGCACTATATCAGCCGGAGGAGATACATTTAGATCCTTGATGCAGGGTGCGCTTGGAATCTGCGACCGTTGCTTGTGGGTCAGCCCCCCCGGTTGATTTCCCCCCTTTTTTCTTTTTTGCAGGAGTATCTCAACAGCATCTTGCAGCACGCTAAGGACTTCAAAGAGTACCACCGGTCCGTGGCTGGGAAAATCCAGAAGCTTTCCAAAGCCGTGGCCACGTGGCACGCCAACACGGAGCGTGAGCAGAAGAAGGAAACGGAGAGGATTGAGAAAGAGCGAATGCGGCGGCTGATGGTGAGGCCGGTGTTGTCTCAAGGAGGCCGTTGCTGTAGGGCTTCCCAAACGTGGGTCTCTTCCTGTTCTTGGACTACAGTTCCCATCATCCCTGTCCACTGGTCCTGCTAGCTTAAGGATGATGGGAGTTGTAGGCCAAAAACATCTGGAGACCCAAGTTTGGGAAACCCAGCTGTAGAGGGAAGGGTCTTATCCACCTGGGAAGGGAGGCCATCCAGGAGACGGAAACCTCTGGTCCTAAACTTCTACTGCCTTGCGGAACATCTTCAGGAGAAGAGAAGGCTCAGGAGTAACCCTCTTACCCAAATCCATAGTGGAGTCCCCAAGATGTTTGGATGGCGCCTTGTCCGCCTCCTTCCGGCAACTCCCTCAGCCAGGCTGGTACCCAACATCTTGTTCTGCTTTCCTTTGCACCCCATCAGCTGAGAGGGGGCAGCCCAGGACCCCCAGACATGCTGCCCAGGCTTGTACCCCAGGGAGGTCACTTAAGTGCTCCTAATGCAGTGATTTGACTTCACCCCCGGAGGCGTACTCCATTGTCTCTCGAGAGCCGTAAGCCAACCCAAGGTGAAAATAAGGGTGCTATTTCCATTTGTAAACCTTTTGTTGTCTTTTATGTGCGTCTTAATGGGGTGGTTATGATATTTATGGACTCCCTTTAATATAATGAACCAAACCACTTTCACCTTACCTTGTGGTTTCCAATATTTTAATTGCCCTGCCCCCATTTATAGGTTGACCCCATTACTTATACCTTCTGAGCAACACCAGATGTTCTTTTATATGGTGGTTAATTTTCAAGGAACTATACTTTCTCTGTAGAAGCTTCTACCGCAGCACAGTGATTTCTTTCAAACACTTGTTAGCATTCACGGCATCAAGACCATATCATTTTTTTCTAACCCTTCGGTTATATATAAACCGCAGTGACACATGACCTTTCCATTATTTCCTGTGGCAGCCCCACCTTGAGAATGATTTCTATGTCAAAGGCAAGAGGCAAGATTTCATCAAAAGTTAAGCGTCCTCTGAATCGTACTGATTTCAGAGGGAGGCGTTTAAGAATGTATTTTTCTGCTAAAACCAATGGGACATAAGAGTGTTTAAATTTGGTGGGACTGAGACCACGTTTTCCAACGTTGTTCCCTGTGACCCACAAAGTCAGGAGAAGGGAAGTTGTTGAGCTATTACATTCAGCAAATGTAACTCCTGTTTGTTTTCTTGGGTGTTGACCTCAGTTCATCTTGGATTTTAATGCATCACTATAATGCAGGCTTTCTCAGCCTCGGCCCTCCAGATATTTTTGGCCTACAACTCCCATGATCCCTAGCTAGCAGGACCAGTGATCAGGGATGATGGGAATTGTAGTCTCAAAACATCTGCAGGGCCGAGGTTGTGGAAGCCTGCTTTAATGTTTCTCCAAAGTTTCCCCTGATATTTAATTACTGTTTAAGGAATAATAGGGTATAGGTCCCCCTACTATTGCAGCTGGTGCTTTCAGTATCTAGAAATCAGGACTTCGACTCACAATGGAAAACATCTGGGTGCAAAAGGTGTCTAGATTTTTCTGCAGAATCTCAAAAAAACAATAATAATTAACAAAAAATTCTCCAAAACATCAACATTTCCGATATGGGCTGCCATATACCCAGGTTTCCCCGGACATTTTAGCCAATCTTTGGCAATTCCACCTGGACATCATTTTCGACGGAGGCATCCTGGGTGTATGGCAGCCCTACCGTAGGACTCTATTTTTTAAAACGGTGAACAAAATAGAGGCGCTTTTTTTTGGGTGCTTTAACATATTGGAGGTTTTGACTCAACATCATTTGGGAAGCGGTACGTAGCGGTACTGATACGGCGCAGTTGGCAAATAGCTGTCTCCCCAGCCTTGAAATGACCCCTGGAGCTTTGGAAGTGATGGAACTTGACCCCTGCGCCCAGATCCCGCGCGGAAAGCATCCCCACTTTCTTTGGGTCTGCCGTGAACGGCTGCTTGGCGACAGAGTCCCTTAATTTGCCTTTCCTTGCGCTGCCAGGCTGAAGATGAGGAAGGCTACCGCAAGCTCATTGACCAGAAGAAGGACCGGCGCCTGGCTTACCTGCTGCAGCAAACGGACGAATATGTGGCCAACCTGACGAATTTGGTTTGGGAGCACAAGCAAGCGCAGGCGGCCAAGGAGAAGAAGAAGAGGAGGAGGAGAAAGAAGGCAAGTACCTCTTTCAGCTGCCACTAACAGAGTTTTCTTTTCATTTTGTAATTGTTTTTATTTGATTTTGCAAATATGAATTCGTAATATTCCAAATGTGTGTCCATATATAGAGATTTCTCTGAATTTCAAGACTTCCCCTCCATGGGTCCTATTGTCAACATCTACAACTCCATATTATTCCATATTTTATATCAATCCACATTGTCCAGAGAATAATAATAATAATAATAATAATAATAATAATAATAATAATAATAATAATAATAATAATTGTGATTATTATTTTATACCCCACCCATCTGGCTGGATTTCCCCAGCTACTCTGGGCAGCTTCCAGCTGAATATTAAAAACACAATACAGCGTCAAACATTTAAAAACTTACCTATTACATTACAAGTGAGCTTCAAATCCTGCTCATGTTTCCATCTGCTTACAGTGGTCTCCTAAATAAGTTATATATTTTTCCCATTCTTTTTAAAAGTTTTTGTCCTCTCGGTTCCTGTGTTTTCCATCCAGCTTTGCCATTTCAGCGTAGTCCATCAGTTTAACTTGCCATTCCTCTCTGGTAGGGGCTTCTTTCCACCTCTGGGCTAGTAGCATCCAAGCGGCTGTTGTCCCATACATTAAAAAGCCTTAGGAATTAGGTACTAGTACTAACAGAGTTTTCAATATCTCCCCCTGTCCTTTCCTTTCTCCCACAGCAGAGGAAAGCAGCCTTCTTTGCGAAAGTGCTTCTCAGATCGTAAAAAAGACTCAGACACGTAACGTCTGCCTTGCATGATAAAGACATTGCTGGGGGTTGGCAAAGGGGGCAGCCGCTCCCCCGCCCCCCTGCCACTGTGGGTGGGAAATGCTCCCTAGAGCGAGGGCCCGCCAACCAGCTGGCTGGAGGGTGCACAGTTTCCCCACTCTGCTGCGGAAACGCTCCCTAGAGCATGCACCTTCCTCAGCAGCATGGGGGGGGGGGAATTGCGCGTCCCCCAACCAGCTGGCTGGACGTGCGCAGCTCCCCTCCCCCATGCCACTGTCCGTGTACCCCCCAAAAACCCCAGTTTTTTGACATAATTTTTGAGTCAAGAAACCTTGTCTAATACACGGAAAAATTTGGTCGTTCCCCAAATGTACACATGCCTTGCCAGTTCCCTCCTATCGCTACCACTTGGCGCTTGTCTTAGCCATCCGTTGTGCTGGCCTCGGGGGTGACCTGAGAAACGCGGTCCAGGGCCCTCCCACCAGATGTCAAAGAGAACAACAACTACCATGTTTGATGTATTCCGGGATTTTAATATTTTGTTGGAAGCTGCCCAGAGTGGCTGGGGAAGCCCAGCCAGATGGCCGGGTTATAATTTATTTTTATTTATTTTTATTTATATTTTTATTTATTATGATATTTATTGAGAAAAGAATTTTTAAAATTACAAAGAAAAAAAGAGAGAGAAAAGACAAAAACAGAAAAAACAGAAAAAATAAAACCATCATTTTCAAATTCTCCACTTTCATTGCCTTCTTTCCATGACCTCCTCCTCCTCCCATCTCTTGTATCTTGATTAATAATTGTCACAGCAAATCCTTTCCATAATTCATAATATTCCGTCATTACATTACCTTGCTCTATTTTCATCTTATCTTATAAAAAAACTTAAAACTTAAATCTTATTTTTACCAGCTTCTCATAAACATTACCTTTTTACCTAATTCTTTAAACATTTTTACAAGAGCCAAGTAATTTCATTTCAACATTTTTCCAACATTCATCAATTTTATAAAACATTCCTAATGATAGAAAAAAAGAAATAAAAGCAATCCAATCTTCTTCCAGCGTCCCTTCCTCCTGGTCCCGGGATTGTCAGTCCTTTTTATCCCATTAGTCTGGCACATTAACCTGGTGTTCTTATATCCGAGGCCTTCAAGTCTCTTCCATGTCCCTTCCGCAGCTCTTCTTCATATTTTCCTTTCACTCGTGGGAACTCCAGCTTGGTAGTGTTTGTTGAAAAGGGTCAAAAACACTATTATTATTATTATTATTATTATTATTATTATTATTATTATTATTATTATTATTATTATTAAACCCGAGTAACGCAGTCCAGGTCTGTTCCAGAATCTGAAGGTTCCGCTAGGAGTCAGTCCGACAGGGCCAAGGCAGGAAACCAGGCAAGGACAGGGACAGGATCTCAGGCAGGATCTAGCATACAGCATTGTTGCTCCCGCAACCTGGGGCAGGATCCGACAGCCTTTTATCTTTGTCGGGGTAACGGCCGGTCCTGATCCCCTGGCGACTCACCTCCCTGTCTCACCTGAAGGTGAGTGCTCCTCCTGCGAGTACTCAGGTCTCTCCTTCTCTCAGACCTCAGTCTCTGCAGCTCGGGAGACGTCGGTGGGTTACTAGACCCAGGGGCCGCCTCAGCCTCCCCTGACCCAACCGGTAGTGGAGCAGCTGTAAGTGATGGCCCAGCTGGAGGCAACGAAACTGCAATTAATCCAGAATGTGGCAGCTAGACTGGTGACTGGGAGCGGCCGCCGAGACCATATAACACCGCTCTTGAAAGACCTACATTGGCTCCCACTTTGAGCACAGTTCAAAGTGTTGGTGCTGACCTTGAAAGCCCTAAATGGCTTCGGCCCAGTAGACCTGAAGGAGCATCTCCACCCCCATCGTTCAGCCCGGACACTGAGATCCAGTGCCGAGGGTCTTCTGGCGGTTCCCTCACTAGGAGAAGCCAAGTTACAGGGAACCAGGCAGAGGGCCTTCTCGTTGCCGGCGCCTGCCCTGTGGAACACCCTCCCAGCAGATGTCGAGAAAATAAACAACTACAGTGGTACCTTGGGTTACATACGCTTCAGGTTACATACGCTTCAGGTTACAGACCCTGCTAGTACCTCGGGTTAAGAAGTTTGCTTCAGGATGAGAACAGAAATCGTGCTCTGGCGGTGCGGCAGCAGCAGGAGGCCCCATTAGCTAAAGTGGTGCTTCAGGTTAAGAACAGTTTCAGGTTAAGAGCGGACCTCCGGAACGAATTAAGTACTTAACCCGAGGTACCAGACTTTTAGAAGACAAATGAAGACAGCCCTGTTTAGGGAAGCTTTTAATGTTTTATGCATTACTGTATTTTAATATTTTGTTGATAGCTGCCCAGAGTGGCTGGGTATGTATGTATGTATGTAAGTATAAATAGATAAATAAATATTTTATTATTATTTTCCAAGGTGGGGTGAGCACTTTGAGTTGGGGTTAGAAGGTTGTCGGAGGAGGGATCCGTGAGGCCAGGTGCTGCCAAGCAGACTTCTCAGAATAGTACCAAACTGAGGGTTAAGTCTTGAGATGGGGAATACATGAATCCTGATTTCTCGGTTCCATTCAGAGACCATATTCTTAGTCTTCAGAGTGATATTTCACACTGTTTTTGAACGATCTTTCTTAACAGCATTCAACCTTGAGCCAGGCGAATGCAATGTGTTGAATTTTTGTGTGTGTTTCTGATCTTGGAGAAAAGACATTTAAATGGAAATGAAATATCTGGTGCCCTTCCGTTGATAGTCTCCCTCTTTGTTGGGAGTCTGGCTATGGCTCATTTCACAAGTGTCCTAGTTTTGAGCGTGCCGTTCGAAAGAGCATCCTCACGTCTGGCCGTTTTTGGGTTCTTTTATTTGGGAGAAGGTGGCCCTTTTTGTACCACAAACCTGGACTTCTCAGCTCCCCACAGAGGTTTCTGTGTCCTGTATTTAACATCATTTTGCCCTATGTGTTCTGGGTCCCTTTTGATTCGCTCAGCTCGGGGGGCGAAAGAGACTCAGGCCCCTTGCCTTACATAGAAAGGCAAAATACCTTTTTTATGTGAAGTTCTGTCTTAACTTGCAGTTCTCACTGTACAGTGGTACCTCGGGTTAAGTACTTAATTCATTCCAGAGGTCTGTTCTTAACCTGAAACTGTTCTTAACCTGAAGCACCACTTTAGCTAATGGGGCCTCCAGCTGTTGCCGCACCGCCGGTTCTTATCCTGAAGCAAAGTTCTTAACCTGAAGTACTATTTCTGGGTTAGCAGAGTCTGTAACCTGAAGCGTATGTAACCCAAGGTACCACTGTATGTGTGTGTCAGTGAAAGAGCGGAAAAAAATGTTCATCGTTTCCCCACGGGACACACTTTTTGTTGTTGCCTGATTCTGATCTACTGTCTTTACAAACAATAAATTCAAACTGCTTTTCGGTAATGGATTATATAATTACTTGTTGCTAAGCAGAGCGAGAGGAAGCAAAAGTGGGAAAGGAGGGGAAACGAGAGCTGCTTCCCTTTGCATCTTATTTTATACCTGGAATTTAAGAAGAGCCCATCTCTTTAAAAATGGCTTTGTTTCCATTCCTAAGGTGAGTCAGAGAGACCGTCCCCTTCTGCTTGAGGGAAAGGGCCACGTACAGACAGAATTCAGTTTGAAGGCTACAGATTGTCGCAATAATTCAATTGGAAGTTCGGGATTTATGAGGCATCCCTTTTCCCTGAAGCTTTCCGCACTCTCCGTGGAATAGTGAAATGCATGTGATATTATTTTAGCCCATTTTCGCGGAGTGTGGCCTGCAACCGTATCCCGGTTTTCTTAGCTGAGACGTAACTTCTTGCTGGTGTTCTTTGATTTCAGAAAGCAGAAGACAGTACAGAAGGCATGGGATCTGGACTTGGCCCTGATGGAGAGGTAAGGAGTCCAGAAGGCGTTTCAATGCATTGCCCTCCGTTCGTGATAAGCAAAATGCCGCAGTTGCTCACCCAATGTGCCAAGGGACTTCAGAGAGCAGGGCCAAGACACAGAGGTGGGGCTCCTTCACTTAGTATGGTTTGCCCATGAAAACCACGTCAGTTTGACCTACAACAACTTTGCAAATAAACAAGGATTTAAGGCTTTTAAACGAGCAGCAAGGTGACTTTTACAGGTTATTTATTATTATTTTTATTACCAGTAGTATTAATTAATTAACATTTGTATACCGCCTTATACCAGCAGGTCTTAGGGTGGTTCTCAGGATAAAACCACAATATAAAACACAAAATGCATAATAAAAACAAAAGCATGAGCCCCCCCAAACCCCCCCCCATTATAAAGGGGCATTGGATGTCAGTCAGCCCAAGGCCTGGTTAAAGAGGAACATTATCGCCTGGCGCCTGAAGGTGTACAATGAAGGTACCAGCCAGACCTCCCTGGGGAGAGCAATTTCACAAGTGGGGGGCCACTACAGAAAAGGCCCTGTTCTTGTGTTGCCACTTTCCGGACCTCTTGTGGCTTGGATTCCAAGTTGCCCTTTGATCGAAAGGAAACTCCTGCTGACAGAAATGGGTGGGTGGGTGTGATTCTTATGCTGTTCCAAAAGATCTCCCCAAACTTTTATTTGGGGGGGTTGCTGTGGGGGGGGGAAGCGTGCAAACCACCGCCTCCCTATCATCTGCAAGGATGCTCTCCAATCAGAGTTCTGTTCTCAGGATCTATTTATGTTTTTAAATCTGCCTTGTCCATAAGCCCACAAAAGTTTAATAAAAAAAAACCTCGCTTTTGAGGGTTTGCCCACTGGCTTTTGATGTTAAGTGAGGAGGAAATTCAGAGCGTGGCTTTCCTGGCCTGCCAGCCAACTCACTCGCCAGTGTGCCAGGCTATTCATTTGCCTGTGTGCCATTTAAATTGTATCCCTCCAGCACCACTGGTCCCATGGAAAATGGCTTGAACATAAAGGATTAGAACATAAATGATACAGAGGCTGGTGATGAATTAAAATTATCTCCTGCTGCGTGAAATTATCTCCATAATTTGCCACAGCAACACGTTGATTGTAAACGACTGGTTTCCATGTCAGACTACCATCTCACATAGAACTAGTAAGAAATAAAATATTTCACATTTTGCAATTAAGTAATTTGAAGGCACCCATTCTATAGCTGGGAAACATGTTTCATATTAACTTCCATGTGGTTGGCATTGCTTAAACAATGCACTCTGGAGTCAGTTGTACGATATTTTTGTTTCGTTATGGGAATTTATTTTAGCTTATACCCCCTTAAGTACCCTAGCTAATCAAGCAAACAGGCATCAGTGGTTTTAAAGTTTGCTGTGTTTTCTGGCATGCAGAAAGATGTGTAGCAAATTGGTTTAATGGAAGACACTGCCCAACACTTCTAATTGAAGTTTTTAATGAGTGCCCTTGCCGTTAATGAGCTATCTCACTAATGAGCATGCTGCAGTGCCCTATAAATGACTTCCGGAAGCTTCCGTCTGCGTGTCTGTTAGTATCTTTTACTGGAGACGTGACAGATATTATTATTTTTTGTTAGTGTAAAAGAAATAGGGGAGGCATAAGGCATGAGATTTCTAATCTAAAACCTCGTATCCTATCATTAAGAAAGAATAATACTGACAGTGCAATCATATAATATCTACTTGGAGGAAGTCCCACTGATCTGTAAGATTGCAGCCTTAAAATCCATCATATTTATAATAATTTTCTTTATAAATAGTAAGAAGGGAGCAGAAATTAAAATGATCCGTTTGGAGAAGCTGATGAATTCTTGTGGCTTCACACCATATTTCCTCTAATGTCTTTAATGGTGCTTATATTCATAATCTGCATGTGAATAGTTTGGTTCGATGCTAACTGTCAAGCATATTTGAAGTCAAGTAATAATTTGCACTGAGAGTAAACTTTGTAGGTGGTTTTTTGGGTGGGTAAAATAAATCTCTTTCTGTGTTCTTGTTTGCACATCGCATTAAACCATACCTCGTTTCAAGCAAACATGGTTTAATGGGAAAGAGGAGCGTGTTGTGGGGAACACAGCTCAGATACAGTTTTCGTGGAGGTCCTCTCCTTCCAGCCGCTGTGCTGCAGACGTAACAAGCCAGAGACTTGTAGTTTGTTTCCTCCCAATAAGCCATGAGTTGCAACCAAGGTTTATTCCTATCACGCTTCGGAGGAAACAAAACGGGCAAGATACTAGCTTGTTTTATTCGTGCTGTGGCCGAAGTGGATGAAGATCGTTGCTATATTTTTTGAGCAACATACTCCAGTACACTGTTCGTACTAAACAGTTTAAAAAATTGAATTAATGTGACGTGAACTTGGCCGGTGTGGCTTAGCATTGAAGACGATGCGCTCTGTGGCTGCCTATTTGCTCTCAGCTTCAGTCTCGTCGTGACCCAAATTGTGGGAGTTGGGTGGAAGAGCCAGGCTTTGGGTAAGGAGAACTGCGCCCAAAGTCTCTTCCAACTACAGTTGTACCTTGGAAGTCGAACGGAATCCGTTCTGGAAGTCCGTTTGACTTCCAAAACATTCGGAAACGAAAGCGCAGCTTCTGATTGGCTGCAGGAAGCTCCTGCAGCCAATCGGAAGCCCCGTCGGATGTTTGGCTTCCAAAAATAGTTCGCAAACTGGAACACTAACTTCCGGGTTTGTGGCATTCGGGAGCCAAAACGTCCGAGAACTAAGCTGTTTGAAAACTAAGGTACGACTGTATATGACTCTGATGGGACCAGGGCCGGATTTAGGTTTGATGAGGCCCTAAACTCCTGAAGGTACTGGCGCCGTTTCTATGTCCAGCTGTCCTTTGTCAACAACAAATGGTCGCTGATTTTTGTGTTGAATATATGCTATAATGGTAATTTATGGACCTCATAGGTATCTCAAGCCATTTGCCCATGTTGCCATGCAACCAGTCCATGCAAAATGTAGGCACCCTATATATAGAAAGGAGCAAACCAGGGATATTTGAGGGAGCAGGCTAGCAGACGGGGCCCATGACTTACATCATAGGAGCCTACACAACACAAAACATAGTTGCTGTATGTAGGTTTCATTTGTTTTTTATCTTATATTTTGGAAATGTACATCCAGTCTTTTTTTCCCTTTAATTTTTTTTGGGGGGGCCCAAGAGAGTGGGGCCCTAAGCTAGAGCTTGTTTAGCTTATACGTAAATCCGACTCTGGGGTTGTGGCGCTCATCTCGCTTTATTGGCCGAGGGAGCTGGTGAACAGCTTCCGGGTCATGTGGCCAGCATGACTAAGCTGCTTCTGGCGACCCAGAGCAGCGCACGGAAACGCCGTTTACCTTCCCGCCTACTTGCACTTTGATGTGCTTTCAAACTGCTAGGTTGGCAGGAGCAGGGACTGAGCAATGGGAGCTCACCCCGTCGCGGGGATTTGAACTGCCAACCTTCTGATCAGCAAGTCCTAGGCTCTGTGGTTTAACCCACAGCGCCACCCGGTCAGGGGTCCCTTTACCTTTTTAAATCTGGCACAGGATTGGAGCATCTAGTTGGCTTGGATTTCTGTGCAAGTGACGGCCACGTAGCTTGCAACTTTGGACTTGCCGTGACTAAGTTTGCCGTTCCTCTTCCAAAGAGAGAAGCTTCCTTCCACGCCTTAAACTTGACGTTTGTCCTTCAATTCCAGCCCATTGATGAGAGCAGTCAGATGAGTGATCTCCCAGTCAAGGTAACTCACACTGAAACAGGCAAAGTTCTCCTTGGACCCGAGGCTCCTAAAGCAAGTCAGTTGGATGCTTGGTTAGAAATGAACCCTGGGTAAGTAATTCTGCATACCCCACAAACCCACCTTGCCTTGCCTTTAATTGTACCGCATTGCACTGCACTGCATAACCTTGATTGATTTCGTGCTGCCTTTCTGGGCAAAAACTTGCCCCGAAGCGGCTTGTATCAAAATCATAGTATATCCTCTGCCTTTGAAATATTTTCAGATCTGTATTCTGTTTGTTTCCAAAGCTTTCTGATATACACATTTATTATTTACTCCTCTGCCTGTTTCTTCCCCGCAGATATGAAGTTGCACCCAGGTCAGACAGCGAAGAAAGTGGTTCTGAGTTTGAGGAAGATGTAAGTGACTGCTTCCTCTTGATACATGTATTTATCCAAAATATTATTTAATGCAGGGGTGCCCAATTTTTTTTCAAAGGCCAGATTTGATGAAGTGAACATGTGTGAGGGCTGACCAAAGCTTTTTTCAGGATTGAAGTTGTTCAGCTTTTTCTAGGATTTTACCCCAGGACATATACTGTCATGGGGGCCAGATTAAATCGACCGGCGGGCCGGATTAGGCCCCCGAAACAGACTTTGGACATGCCTGATTTAATGTAATTTCCATTCTAGGGACCAGAGAGTCAGATAAAGCATATAGGAAGCTCACTCTGACCATTAAAATAATTATTGCTAACACTGCCAGATAAATAAGGAGAAAGTAGCCTCCTTAGAATAGATTTCAGTGCTTTTTAGACCCTCCTCTCGCGGCTTGCGCTGTTAACTGGTAATGAGCTATTTGTGTGGCTTTCCTTGTCTAAACAAGAAGCTTCAATATGATGGGAGGGAAATTGCAATGCTATAATCCAATTAATTAACAGAGAAAATAGATTAGATGATATACGTCTTTAGGCCATGAAGGAATGCAGATTTCGTTTTGATTTCCAGTGACTGTGAATCGCTATAAACAGTGGGCTTTGTTTTTCTTGAGATTGCTCTCCAAGAAAGCAGATATAGGTTGTTAGTCCTTGGCATAGTTATAGTATCCTGTCTGCTTGCATCAACGTTACCTGCATACAAGACAACTTCTATTTCTCAGGAAAGTGTTATCTTTTTAATCAGTCCCTCATTAAAATACAGTAATGCACCAGAGAGTGGGGAGAGAGAAATCTGAAATGCAGCTGTTGGTATATTTTGCCACTTTAGCAATCAAGCGGGGATTCAGTAATATGCAAAATGGTGTTTAAAAGCATTGTAAGTAGAGACTTGGAAAATGTGCGCAGTTGAAGAACAGCAGGAAAAACTGAATATGCTTTGATTTCTCTCTAGCCTTTAGAATGCGGCACTTTTGGGTAAGAAAAAGTAAAAGGGAGCCTCTTAAATAAATAGGGCCTGTTCTGCCAAGGTTGCCTCTTCCTTCTTTGGCTTAGCATCCAGAGCTCACCTAAGGGGCCCCCACCTGGTTCCTGCTGATTCCAGGAGCAGAGGTCCAGCCACCCAGCTTTGGAAATACAATGGTACCTTGGTTGTCAAACTTAGTCCATTCCAGAAGTCCATTCCAAAACCAAGGCGCACTTTCCCATAGAAAGTAATGCAAAGTGGATTAATCCGTTCAAGACTTCTAAAAACAACCCCTAAAACGGCAATTAAACATGATTTTTTTCTATCTAACGAGACCATTGATCCATAAAACGAAAGCAATAATCAAGGCACTGTACTATAAAATAAATAAGACAGTATTGTAGATGATAAAAATGAAAATTGCTATTTTATTCTTGCCTGCACTGATGATAGTCATTGTTTGGATGGGGGGCTTTTATCCATTTCCTCAGTCACACAGTCGGTCAATCAGTAGCTGAACTGGGTTCCTCACAGTCACAAAAACCAATGATCCGCAAAAGTCTCAAAAACAAAAATACAAAATAAATAGCAAAATCTAAAGTGCCAAGCTTAATCTGTCCCAGAAGTCCGTTCGACTTCCGAAATGTTCAAAAACTGAGGCGCAGCTTCTGATTGGTGCAGGCGCCCCGGAAACAATCGCCGATAGGTGCATTGGACATTTGGCTTCCGAAAAATGTTTGAAAACCGGAACACCTACTTCTGGGTTTTCAGCGTTTGGGACCCAAGGTACCACTGTATTTGCATCAGGATGCTCTGAGGCAGCCTTTCGCCTTGGCCACATAACTGCTTATGGTCAAAACTGAGCCATGATAACCGCCGTGCAGCTTAATTGCTTACCGATGAAATACTTAAACACCCAGGGAAGGCACAGTAAAAAGGCAGAAATCAGATGAACAGTCCTTAGTATCTGAACACGCTGAGAGGTGCCCTTTTTTTAAAACAGTGGAAAACATTGCCTTGTGGAACAAAGTATTCTGAATAATTTCTGATTTTAAAAATACTAAGCAGCGGTTCATATAAGAAGGCCCAGTGACATTTAAAGCTTCACTTCTTCTTAAATGATGACCATCCTGCTATCACAGAATTCTAAATTTCATGTGACGCACCATGAGGTGGAACTGTGAAACGGAGTTCAGGTATTGTAAAGGCAGGAAGAGTGAGGAGGGGAAAAGCAATGAAGATTGTAAATCTGGAAATACTTTACAAAATTGTAAAGCAAAATATCTATCAAAACCACGCTAAAACCTTATTCCTGTGATGGTGGGCAAACGTTAGCTGGGCTTTCTGTTGGGAAGGAGCCTTTGGTTTCAGTAAAACAAAAGCCCAGAGACGTGAAAATGGGGGAACTTTGCACTTAGAAGGTTCCGAGTGGCGGCAGAGTTTTTGCGCAAGTTTGACAGCTGGGCTGCCTGTTTTCTGCAGGAAGATGATGAGGATTCAAGTAGGCAAGAAACAGATGAAAAGAGACACCTGGATCCAAACAGCGAAGACGTTCCAGAAAGAGACGCTAAGAAGATAATTGAGTGAGTCATTTGGGAAGCAGACCCTTTTGGGCACGGCTAGTTCTTCTTTCTTTCTTTTAAAATAATTTTTATTGAATTTTACAATTTTATAGTCCACACAATCATCACTATCACAAAAAACATGTATAAATCCCAACTCCTCCCCTGATTTCCCTCAACTTCCCCTTCTGGATATTTAAATATTTGTTTCTCCTGCCTGTTTTATTCTACCTTAACTTTGCAATCTTTTACCTAAATGTCATTGCGTTCATTTTCCAGTTAGCTTTGCTGAAGTGGTGAAGCTAACTGGAAAAGGAAGAGAAAAGGACAATAGCGACTTTAAAAAGGATGGGGAACCGTTTATGTTGTATTTACAGAAGTATTGTAAAGAAGTAGACTCACTAGCAGGGTTTGCGTAAACACTTCCAGTTAAGAAAACAAATATAAAAGTTAAGATGCAAAAACTGGGAAAATAATAAAATGCAAGATATGATTTGGGGAAAATGGTACAAAAATGATAAGAGTGCAATAACATTTGGGCACGGCTAGTTCTGTGTCCTTGCGCAAGAGCTAGAAAATCTTGAAGGAATTGTGCAGTTTAAATAAAGTGCTTCCCTTTCTCTTCTCACTTTGCAGGACGGCCAAACAAGATGTGGACGATGAGTATAGCATGCACGAATACAGCGCAGGAGAGTCTCAGTCGTACTACACTGTGGCGCACGCGATAGCCGAGAGGGTGGAGAAGCAGTCTTCCCTCCTGATTAATGGCACATTGAAACATTACCAGGTGTGCACCCCAGGGGGAGATGATGATGATAATTATAATCATAAATTATTATTTATACTCCTCCCATCTGGCTGGGTTTCCCCAGCCACTCTGGGCGGCTCCCAACAGAATATTAAAAACACGATAAAGCATTAAAAACTTCCCTAAGCAGGGCTGCCTTCAGATGTCTTCTAAAAGTCAGATAGTTGTTTATTTCCTTGACATCTGATATATCCTTCAGGTCTACTGGGCCGAAGCCATTTAGGGCTTTAAAGGTCAGCACCAACACTTTGAATTGTGCTCGGAAACGTCCTGGGAGCCAATGTGTGGTCCTGGCGGCCCCTCCCAATCACCAGTCTAGCTGCCGCATTCTGGATTAGTTGCAGTTTCCGGGTCACTTTCAAAGTCATCCCCACATGGAGCGCATGGCAGTAGTCCAAGCAGGATATAACCAGAGCATGTGCCACTCTGGCCAGACAGTCCACAGGTCTGCCTTTCATGGGTGCACTGATCATAAAACTCCCCTCCATGGATCTCTACCATAGGTGTTCTCAGACATTGTCCCAGTCAGTCTCCCTGGAAACATTTCAGCTTCACTGACTGATTAAGAATCAAGCAACTTTGGTTCTCGGTGGTTTCCCCTGAATATTTTAAAGCCGCCTTTCCTATCACGGGGCTCTGGATGTTGCAGGACTACAAATCCCATCATCCTTGACCATTGAGGGTCCTGGCTGGGGTGGGTGGCGCTTGCAATCCAAACCCTCTGGTTGGGAATTCTGCTTTCTTCCTTTCTGCATTATGTTGCCTGGCTGCGGCCTGGTCAGAAGGGGGGAAGCTTCCTATCAGTAGCACATTTTTCTTATCCCGGTGTTTGAGAGCTCCTTGCCCTTAGGGCTTCTCTGCAAAGCTGGCGCAATTTGAGTGCCCTTTCTGCTCAGACCTCTTGTGGCCTCAGGAGGTTCTGGTTCCGGAATGGCTGCATACAGAAAGGTACATGGAGCTCCTGGCACTGTATACTTTCTGCATGTTTCAGCCTCGCCCATTATGCTGGGAGATGTCATGGGCTGGGTTCATGGCTACCAAAATGCCCTCTCTCCTTGAACCGTTTCATGGCAACATGCATCTCAATAATAATGTTTTATCAGCTGCAGAATTCAAAATATCTCCCAGCAATTAATGAGTTCAAAGAGGAAACCTGCCATAATAATAATAATAATAATAATAATAATAATAATAATAATAAAAATAAAAAAATTGCTTATTTATATGTCGCCCATCTGACTGGGTTACCCCAGCCACTCTGTGCAACAAAAGAAAACACAATATGATCTTAAAAAGATCCCTGTACAGAGCTACCTTCGGCTGTCTTTTATAACTTTATTTCCTTGACATCTGATCGGAGGGTCTTCTACAGGGCGTGCACGACTATCCTGCATGAATACTCCTTCCCTTTTCAGCATTAACTGTGGTTTTAATATTGCATCAGCACTCCTATGAATCATGGCTAATGCGAATCGGTTTCCCTCTTAACCATGGTTTGTAGGCCCTCTTCACTTCCGGTTTTGAACTTGGTTCACATGGGCACCCTGGTTAGGACACTCCATGGTTAACATTCTAACCATGCTAACCTTCAGACCATGGTTTTGTGGGCAACATTAGCTACAGCTGGCCAATCGGACAGAACAGAAGACTGTGGTTGCAGCAGCCTGGCAGTGGAGGACAGTGTGTGCAACTTTCCAGTCCTACAAACCATGGTTTGAAGTATCATTTGAATTGAGTCTAAAACATGGGAAGGAGCACGCATGTCCAAGGCTGGCTTCCACTTTGCAAACCATGGCTACATCTTCACTGGACTTCACTTTTTTAATCCCCTCAGTTTCTCCTATCTCCTGATTAAAACTTAGCAGCTTTAGGAGGTGGATTTTTCCATCATAATGCACCAATATTTAATTGATTCTGTGCTCTTTATAATTTATTCCGAAGGAAGAGTCAGGATCATTGGTTGCCACCTGCAAGTTGGAGAATAGAGATTGTTCTAAAAGTAAATCAAGAATGTGTAACCCTGGAAATAGACGTTCAAGACACATGGGGACAGTTAAGAGCCTGCAGTGTGTTGCAGTGCGAGCGGCATTCATCTCTAGCCCTGTGGCCAAAGCGTCCGTCAATAAAAGCTGTGGCATACAGAGCTGCAGGGCATCACGCACAGGTTGTAATATCTGCGGCTTATTTTTCATGAAAGCCGAGGCGCGAGATCAAAACTTTGCTGTGCGCAGACTCCGGTTAATTGAGGCGATTCTCCTGCATTTCAGATCCAGGGCCTGGAATGGATGGTTTCTCTGTACAATAACAATCTGAATGGGATTTTGGCTGACGAAATGGGCCTCGGGAAGACCATACAGACCATTGCCCTCATCACTTACCTGATGGACCACAAACGGCTCAATGGCCCCTATCTCATCATCGTTCCCCTCTCGTAAGTAGATGAACTCCTCCTAATGTGTCTTCCCGTGTAAGAGTTGGGGTGTCTAGGCGACGTTTCGACGAGGTCTCACTCGTCATCTTCAGGCTGGTGCTTTCGGCTTCTTGTTACTAGAACAGAGCAGGATCTCAGTGTTTGAGTTCCTATAAATACTGTTGAGGGGGTGTGGTGTATAGCCTCCAACGTTCTGGGCAGAGAGGGAGTTCCCAGGTTAGTGTGCCTTTTCTTCTTTTGTTCCTTAATTACTTGAGGGATATCTTGAGTGATTTCTTGAGTGATATTCTGAGTACCACTTAGGAGGGTCATTAGGTGTGGATTAGTTGCTAAAGCTTTCGTGTCTTGACCTCTTGAGCTTGTGAAAAGTTTTTTTTGAGAAGATGGCTGTACTGCACTTAGTTGTGCTCTGGCTTGACTTCGTGTATAGGGGCGAGCTGTGGTTTTGTGCCTTGTGCCAGCCAGATCTGTGTAGGGATTGCAGGGGGGTGCAGCATCCGGAGGTGCCACTATGGTTTGGCTACTGGATGGTGTCTGTACTTTATCTGTGGAGAGGGTCTGGGTTTGGGTCTGGTGTGGTTGATTGGAGATGGCGTTCTGTGTGTCTCTGGTTCTGGTGTCGGTTTTTGTGGGGAGGGCTAATTTCCAGATGTCTGGCAGGCGGGACGTGTCGTCACGCTTGTTCATGTTGTGAGGGTGTTTCTCTATCTCGATGGCTTCCATGATTATTCTCTTGTGGTGATGTTCCATGTTAAAGAGCAATTTGGAATCTGCAAAATTAATTTCGTGTCCTGTTTCTTTCATGTGTTGGTAAAGAGAGGAAGTTTTTTCTTCCTCTCTTTACCAACACATGAAAGAAACAGGACACGAAATTAATTTTGCAGATTCCAAATTGCTCTTTAACATGGAACATCACCACAAGAGAATAATCATGGAAGCCATCGAGATAGAGAAACACCCTCACAACATGAACAAGCGTGACGACACGTCCCGCCTGCCAGACATCTGGAAATTAGCCCTCCCCACAAAAACCGACACCAGAACCAGAGACACACAGAACGCCATCTCCAATCAACCACACCAGACCCAAACCCAGACCCTCTCCACAGATAAAGTACAGACACCATCCAGTAGCCAAACCATAGTGGCACCTCCGGATGCTGCACCCCCCTGCAATCCCTACACAGATCTGGCTGGCACAAGGCACAAAACCACAGCTCGCCCCTATACACGAAGTCAAGCCAGAGCACAACTAAGTGCAGTACAGCCATCTTCTCAAAAAAACTTTTCACAAGCTCAAGAGGTCAAGACACGAAAGCTTTAGCAACTAATCCACACCTAATGACCCTCCTAAGTGGTACTCAGAATATCACTCAAGAAATCACTCAAGATATCCCTCAAGTAATTAAGGAACAAAAGAAGAAAAGGCACACTAACCTGGGAACTCCCTCTCTGCCCAGAACGTTGGAGGCTATACACCACACCCCCTCAACAGTATTTATAGGAACTCAAACACTGAGATCCTGCTCTGTTCTAGTAACAAGAAGCCGAAAGCACCAGCCTGAAGATGACGAGTGAGACCTCGTCGAAACGTCGCCTAGACACCCCAACTCTTACACGGGAAGACACCCGAAGACACCAAAACCTGCATCCCTGTACCCGTGAAAATCTACGAAAGCATATATATATATATATATATATATATACACACATAAAAGCACACGCTTAACAGTTTGACGAAGCATGCAGGAGGCTGTGCTGAGGGGGGACTCTGGGCTCCCTCTCTGATTGTCTTCCCTTCTTCTCACATGTCATTGGGGACCAGATGGCTGATAAAAAGCATTTAGCATTATTGTGCTTTTTAGTCATTAAAGCTTCTCCCTCCTGTGAGTCACAAGGGGGGAGCGAGAGAAATGCACGTGTTTCCTATTTCATGCGACATCCTTTTCCCTTTGTTTTTAAAGAATTTTAGCACAGCTGCTAGATCTGTAAAGGGGGTGCTCTCAACTGGCACCCTTTGCAGCATTGCAGCACCCTTGGTTCATAATACAGTGGTACCTCGGGTTAAGTACTTAATTCATTCTGGAGGTCCGTTCTTAACCTGAAACTGTTCTTAACCTGAAGCACCACTTTAGCTAATGGGGCCTCCTGCTGCTGCTGATGCCGCGCCACCGGAGCCCAATTTCTGTTCTTATCCTGAAGCAAAGTTCTTAACCTGAAGCACTATTTCTGGGTTAGCGGAGTCTGTAACCTGAAGCGTATGTAACCCGAGGTACCACTGTAGTCTTCCTTTTCCTCCTTTTGGTGTCGGTACCTCCTAGCTGTGAATATTTTTACTTGGTGACTCACCAGCCACCTTTGCAGCCGCCCCAGGCTCTGTGTAACGTTAGATTTGAAACAAACACAAAATTAACATCTCAGGGCCCAGATCCCCAGGAGGGAATTTTTTTCTTGGAAACATTGAGCTTTGGGGGTGGAAAAACACCCATATTGGTCTTATTAAGGTAGTGGTTTTAGTGAAAGCCAGTCGGCTGCATTATAAAGCGATCACGCCATCAAGTCAGACCTGCCTTTGTGCAGGTGTGCCTGGGCTTGCAGAGCACCTGATCACCTTTCTCCAAGGATGTCTGGGGGCTCTTCCTTCGCACCCTCCCAAATCAAAAGTCTGTAATCGAAATAAACGACACCGCTGTCTTTGACCCGGTTGCCTCGCCGCTTTAAACGGCAGTTGCGCAGAGCAGTAGTTGAAAGGTGAGCTTGCGGCGTCTGCTCCTCTCCTGCCTCCACACTGCCAGGTGGACTTCAGGTGACGTCGGATGCCAAGCACCCTCCACACCAGGGGTGCCTGAACTTTTTTCAAAGAGGGCCAGATTTGATAAAGTGAACATGCATGAGGGCCGACCAGCATTATTGACCTTCTTTAATGATTGAAGTGGGACGTGGGTGGCGCTGTGGGTTAAACCACAGAGCCTAGGACTTGCCGATCAGAAGGTCGGCGGTTCGAACCCCTGCAACTGGGTGAGTTCCTTTTGCTCGGTCCCTGCTCCTGCCAACCTAGCAGTTCGAAAGCACGTCAAAGTGCAAGTAGATAAAAAGGTACTGCTCTGGCAGGAAGGTAAACAGCGTTTCCGTGCGCTGCTCTGGTTCGCCAGAAGCGGCTTAGTCATGCTGGCCACATGACCCAGAAGCTGTACACCGGCTCCCTCAGCGAGTAAAGCAAGATGAGCGCCACAACCCCAGAGTCGGCCACGACTGGACCTAATGGTCAGGGGTCCCTTTACCTTTAAGGATTGAAGTAGTTGAGCTTTGTTTATGATTTTACCCAAAAGTTGTTGAGCTTTTGAAGTTGTCGAGCTTGTTTTAGGATTGACGTTGTTGAGCTGGTTTTACCACTTTACCCTAAGGTTGTTGGGCTTTTTTTAGGATTGAAGTTGTTGGGCTTTTTTTGAGATTTTACCCCAGGAAATAAACGGCCGCAGGGGCTGGATTAAACCGATGGGCCGTATTAGGCCCCTGAAACAGACTTTGGACATGCCTGCTCCAATCATACGATGATGAGCGGTAATGCTGGCCTCTTCTTGGCATAAACCCCTTGCGCTTGTTTGGGGAGAGCAAACAATGAGGCTCGGTTTGGGCAGGACGCTAAGCCAAGCTTCTCTCCCAGCAGCTCACCAGGAGCAAAACAGACACCGTTTTAGCTCCAGGGACCAATAGGCTGAGCATTCATTCACTTTTAAACCATAGTTAAGCTTCCCGGCGGTTTGCAGCCCAGTCAGCAACCTCATTGCAGCAGCAGCAGCGTCTGAACTTTTGAAACAATCAGAAATATTTTTTGATCTGTGTATTTGGATGGGGAGAGAGCAGTGACCCAACAGCAATAGCATGAAGAGCAAAGAGCTGCGTCCTCTCCCAGGGCTGGATCGGAATTTTTTAAAAATAAAAAAAAAATTCACAGTCCCCTATTACTATTTTTTTGCAAATATTTTTTATTGAGTTTTACATTTTTACCATCCAAATATCATAATGTACAACCAAAAATACAAATCCCAAATTCCCCCCTTCCCTCAACTTCCTTTTCTGGTTTTTTTGCAAACTTCCTTTTCCTGCTTATTTTAACATTTCTTCATTTTAATGTCTTTAAGATCATTATTGTTATTCCCCCTCCATTTTAACATATTCATCATATTTCCTGTATTTATTTTGTTGATTGTGTTTAATCAAACCCTGCTAGTGAGTCCATTTCTTTACATTTTTTCTGTAAGTACAGTGGTACCTCAGGTTACATACGCTTCAGGTTACAGACTGCGCTAACCCAGAAATAGTGCTTCAGGTTAAGAACTTTGCTTCAGGATGAGAACAGAAATTGTGCTCCAGCGGTGCGGCAGCAGCAGGAGGCCCCATTAGCTAACGTGGTGCTTCAGGTTAAGAACAGTTTCAGGTTAAGTACAGACCTCCGGAACGCATTAAGTACTTAACCTGAGGTACCACTGTATATCATAAATGGTTCCCAATCTTTTTTCAAATCTCTATTGTCTTTGTCTCTTAAGTCTTTCAGTTGGCTTCACCATTTCAGCATATTCCAACCGTTTTCCTTGCCATTCTTCTTCATCACTTTTCCATCCTTGGGCCAGCAAAATCCTAGCCACAGTTGTAGCGCCCATGAAGAGTCGTTTCTTCTTCTCTTTTGGCAGATCTTGACCTGAACACAGTGGTAGAATTCTCGCCTGCCACAGTCCCCTATTAACGTTTCCCCAAACTTTCACTTGCAAACTGAGAGGTTGGAAACCTGCTTGAAGAAAAACGAAACGAGCATCTGCCCAGCTGCTTTGTCCCTTTTCGTTGTACCGTCAGATCAGTTAGCAAGGAGCAATAAACACGCACAACAGGATTTCCATTTTCAGGGGAAATCTTGTGTCTTCAGAAGAGGACTGGGAAGCAAAGACCTCTAAGTGCAAAGAAATCACAGGGTTTGTAATTACAAGCCTGCTGCACTGTCTTTCCGCAAACAGATTCTGAAAATCCCCTCCTCTTCAGCAAAGCACTAAAATATATTCAGGCACTACATTGGACTCAAATTGGGCAAGTGTCTGCATGCATGTGAGAAAGGAGTCCTGAGTTGTGACCCAGGCAGCTTTTCCTCTTCTCTTGGCTGGTGTTTTTTTTGTAACACTGTTTTTATTCATTCTTATCTTTAAACTGCTGCATTGAGATATCTGTTTGTTTACATATGACTGGCGACAATTACGTAAAATTAAAAATAAATCAACAATAAAAACACCACAGGTAAATGTTTCTGAATACATTAACAAAGTTGTGCCAAAGTGTATATGCCAAAAATTATTACACTTATTCCAGATATGAAATGATGTATAGTGACATGTTTTGCTTAGATTGGGGACCAGAAGTAAAAGGTATTTTGTATCCATAGCAATTAGAATTTTTGAGGAAGGATGGAGGGAGGGAAGGTTAAAAAATTATGATATGTACTTCATGCACGCCAGGCGGCTGTAAACTATGGCTGCTGTTCTACCATATTATTCATGTAATCAATAGGGCCTTGTTTCTTTTGGCCTCTTTAAATTTTGTGTCCTTTTTTCCAATAATGCTGTTTGCCAGATTGCATTATACCATGGGTAGGCAAACCAAGGCCCAGGGGCCGGATCCGGCCCAATCGCCTTCTCAATCCAGCCTGCGGACGGTCTGGGAATCAACGTGTTTTTACATGAGTAGAATGTGCCCTTTTATTTAAAATGCATCTCTGGGTTATTTGCGGGGCATAGGAAATCATTCTTTTATTTATTTATTTTTTTCAAAATATAGTGTGTGTCCCCCCCCCCCATGGTCTGAGGGACAGTGGACTGGCCCCCAGCTGAAAACGTTTGCTGACCCCTGCATTATACCATTGGTCCCCAGTTAATAATTGGAATGATTTCCATGTCCTGGCAATAGTTGTCTTTGCAGTGGTTAATAGGTGTGTTAGGAGTTATCTGTTTCCAATCTTCAGCTTATTATGACTATGTTTTCAGGGGCCGTCCTACTCTCAAGTAGGTAAGCAGAGCCCGTCCCGGGGACTGCCTGCTCCTGGGAGCCTTTTCTGAGATGACGAGAAAAGCTTCTGCTCTCCTTTGGTCTCGCACCTTGAAAATCAAAAACCAAGCTGTAGACTTTGTTATATCTTTTATTGTTAAGACTGCAGAGCTCTTAAGACAATTTATAGAACCATCGGTTTTGAGATGCTTTGTGTTCTTAATCTTTTACACAGGACTTTATCCAACTGGACTTACGAGTTTGACAAATGGGCTCCTTCTGTCGTGAAAATCTCCTACAAGGTTTGGATGTCCTTTATACGCAAATATAAAGTGGGCAGTATAAACACATAACCCCCCCCCCATCTATTTAGTTGTGTGGTTTTTCTGTGCACTGAAAACAGCTCACCGTATTTTACTGCGCTTTGGACGCCCCCTATTTTGGTGGACTAAATTTAAAGAAAATGAGGGGAAATGGCCCAAAGCTGTTGAGCTTTCTAAAGGGGGAGTTGCACGTGTGCCATCACCCCAGCAGGGCGATTGCTGGGGGTTGGCAAAGTGGGCAGCCGCTCCCCCCAAGCCACTGCAGGCGGGAAACGCTCCCTAGAGCACGGACAGGCACGCAACTTCCCCCTACGCTGCTGCGGGAAACACACCCTAGAGTGCACATCTCCCGCAGCAGCATGGGGGGAGTTGCGCGCCCCCCCCCAGCCAGCTGGCTGGCGGTGCACAGCCCCCCCCCCGCCACTATCCATGTATAGGATGACCCCAGTTTTTTCACACAATTTTTGAGCCCAAAAAACCCTCGTAAATAACACGGGAAAATACAGTAATCAGTACACTTGATCCAGGCTTGTTGCCATCAGCTGCCGGCCCCCTTGGGCACGCGATGGCGCGGGACGTGCAGAGGGAGCCGGTCCGCTTCCTGGGATCCGGCGTTTCTCATTGGCTGCTGAAGCGCCGCGGTGATCCCAGCAGGCGGGGGAGGGGCTCAGCCTCGACCCAGACCAGACAGGAGACTTCACCTCTCTAGGTCATGCATGCCCAGCAGAGGCCTACCCCTCCCCAGTTCGAAGCCCATTGTGCTTCTGCAAAGTCCCTCCCTTGTTGTAATATACTCCTGCTATGGATACATTCAGTTCAGTGCCGGATTTATGTATAAGCTCAACAAGCTATAGCTTGGGGCCCCCCAAAATGTAGAGGGGGAAAACCCTGGATACTTCTTCTTAATTGTATTTCAGGTCAACAATCACTTTGATAAAATAAAAATTTGTTATGTGCAAATGGCTTGAGATACCTATGAGGTCCATAAGTCACCATATAGCATATATTCAACACACAAATAACAGGGAGAATTTGTTGTTGACAAAGGACAGCTGGACATAGAAAGGGCCCCATTACCCTCAGTAGCTTAGGGCCTCATCAAACCTAAATCCACCCCTGGTACAGTTGCTGGTTAAAAGGGTCCCGAAATTATTTTGGGCTCTACATAGTGGGCCTCCTTGTGTTGAGGTTCTGCCTTCCTCGTGGCCTCAAGTCTTGGCTCAGTTCCTGTTGTCGTCACAACTTTGAGCAAAGGTCAGCATCAATAGCTGTCTGTAGAGTTTTGGGTGGGGCTGCCCCAAAGGCCGTGGCCCCAGCTTGGGGGGGGGGTGCTGAGTCTGACCATCATCCCCCCAGGGGCCGGGCCTTCTCAGAGGGGGGCTCCCCTGGGGTAGACCCCTGACGCTTTGTGACGCCCTTGCGGCTCACCCGGCTGCAGGATGGTGGCGGGAGAATAAGCCTGCCTTGCCCCGTGTCGCGCAATCTCTGCTCATGGCCGTGACCAAGAGATGATGGTGTTCCCAATCTATCTCTGGTATGCTATTGGCTCCTGGAAACTCCCCTTGTGCAAGTTCAGTGCAATTTATAACAAGTCACAGTTACTTTCAGACATTGAAATGCAGCCGGAAATCGTTAATGATTGTAAGTGTTCTAGCTGGAGCAAGACAGATGATAAATTCTGTATGGTTCTGTACGGATAAATTCTGTACGTCCTGAAATATTTGGTGTAAATCATAGAATTGTAGAGTTGAGGGACCCTGAGGAGCATCTACCCCAGCCCCAGCCCCCAATGCAGGAATACGTAGCTGCCCCATACGGAAATCGAACCTGCAGCCTTGACCTTGCCAGCACCACACTCTAACCAACTGAGCTATCCAGGAGTATAATACAGTAGAACCTCAGCTTAATGTTACCCCTGGGTAACATAAACTTTGGGTTGCAAAAGCGGCAAACTCAGAAGTATTTTCCCAGGTTTCGCTGCATGCGCAGAAGCGCTCTATCGTGTCATGCACAGAACAGGCACCTCTGGTTGCGGAAACCTTGGGATCAGAACCTGTCCGCAACCAGAGGTACCACTGTATGTGAGCTTTCATGTCATGGCTTTTATCGGAGATTTCAGGTGGTTTACCAATACTGAATTAGTTCACCGTTGGACTAATTCAGCCCCTGATATTCTTAGGAAGGCGCTTGTAAACAATATGGACCTTCAGCCTAACTTGGAACAGCAATAAGACCTGTTATCTGAGTGGAGTTTTCTGTCCGGGAGCAGAGCCATTGACAGTGGCAAAGTAATTACAATTTACTTTTTCTCCAGCTTGTTCTGGAGAATTTGCTCATTGCAACAGGACCCTTGCAATTTGTTTTGCATTTATGTACCCTCGTTTCAGGGGATGCTTTTCTTTTCTCTTTCCAGGGCACACCTGCGATGCGCCGATCCCTCGTCCCTCAACTCCGTAGCGGGAAATTTAATGTTCTTTTGACGACTTACGAGTACATAATAAAGGACAAGCACATTCTTGCTAAGGTAAGGCTGCGTTTCTGGCTCCTCTTGGGGACGTGGTCTCTTGCCCTCGCCCCAAACAGCCAGGATTGCACCTGGCAAAGAGACTCCTGGCCCTGCACCCGCCATCGCTGTTGTCTTTAAAAGGCAGTTCTGCGTTTCTCTGCCTGAATGGAGGCGTTGGGCTTTTCTTCCAGCCCATTCACCGTCTCCTCTCCTGCTGTGCCACTTTCAGGGCTGCGGACGAGAGAATGGCTTCGCTGCCTGTGGATCTCGTCAATGCCTCCCCACCATCGCTCCACGCAGGAGCGTCTGCATCCTCCCAGTGACATTTATTGTGGGGCCCTGCTATTCCATTTTGATCCACGGCTCTTCTCTCGCTCTTTGTTTTCCGAGCAGAGACAAACACGACCAGCAAAAGGACTCCGGCTGTGTAGCCGCTTTCTGGATGTGGGGAGATAATAAGGGGCCAGAATGAAATCTATCTTCATTTTCATTTGTGCATTTACACCCGATAGCTCAAAATCACTGCTTTTGATCTGAGTGTCTCCTGAATAGTTAATAGACTCTGAAAAGTGGGAGCTAATCTTTGGGAACCATGGCTTCTGCGGAAGTGGAGGCATTTAAGTAACGGAGTTCCAATTGTCATACATCAGAGCCTGTGAATTTCTTAATGAGCTTTCATGTGCTTGCCATAGTCAACTTTTCATTGGTAGTTTTCTGACCATCTCCCCCCTGGCCTAATATTCAATTGAGAACACGCATTCCTGGGCACAAGCACCTTCTGATGGGCTTTTTGAGGATAGCTTATTTAATCTTTGCAAAGATTTCCATCCTTTTCATTTTTTTAAACTTCTTTTCTGTGGTTTGAATCCAGCTTTCACCCAATTCCTCCCTCTCCTTTCAAATCCGCCCGTGGCTCTTTGAAGCATCTCCTGATGGGGACATAATTTTGCTTGCAAAGTGGCCCTCATAAAACCAGAATTTGGAGCGCTTGGTTTCATTATTGCTTCGGAAAAACTGCCGACAGGCTCTGCACCAAGTGCACCGCCCCAGATTCACGGCTGGCCAGTTAGAATTTCTTTTTGGGCCACAGAACCAGCATGCATTTGTAGTTGCCTATGGGGTGACAAGCCCATTCTGTTTTATCAGCTTGGCTGTCAGGCTCATACGCTTTGGTTTCCGAACATTTTGGAAGTCGAACGGACTTCCGGAATGGATTCTGTTCGACTTCCAATCTACAACTGTACAGTGGTACCTCGGGTTATAGACGATTCATGTCACAGACTCCGCTAACCCAGAAATAGTACCTCAGGTTAAGAACTTTGCTTCAGGATGAGAACAGAAATTGTGCTCCGGCGGCGCGGTGGCAGCAGGGGGCCCCATTAGCTAAAGTGGTGCTTCAGGTTAAGAACAGTTTCAGGTTAAGAATAGACCTCCAGATCGAATTTACTTCTTAACCCTAGGTACCATTGTACGTTGAATAGAACAGAGGGGACAGGGCTGACTTAAGCATATGCGGTGATGGGGTGCAAAGATCCACCTGGCGTCCTCCCTCCCCAGGTTGCCTAGTCCCAGGCGTGCAGGAGGGCAGAGCCAGCCAGCCCCCTCAGCGTCTCGCTGGCTCAGTCTCCCCCGAACTCGCGGCGCAGAGCTGCCCGCTGCGGCACTCCGACCAATGGGCTTCCCCGGACTCCCTGGGCCTGGCGCCCCTGAGAGCGCGGCACCCAGATGCCCCCCACCCCTAGCACCTATGGGTAAGACGGCCCTGAGGGGAGAACAAGTTTGGCCCACAGGCCCCACAAAATCCCTCCACTGCCAGGCCGTTTTGAGGGAGCCACGCCAACCCTGCACCTAACATGGTTGCATTTTGGGTGTTCTGGTCCTGCTGAATCTTTTGGTTTTTTATTTTTGAGCTGAAGGCCCGCAACTGTTTTAGGATTTGCACGCGTAGAACTAGGGGAAGAAAGTTTCGTCGTCTTGTCTTTTCGTAGATTCGGTGGAAGTATATGATTGTCGACGAAGGCCATCGCATGAAGAACCACCACTGCAAGCTCACTCAGGTGCTGAACACACACTACGTCGCCCCCAGAAGAATCCTCCTGACGGGGACGCCCTTGCAGAACAAACTGCCGGAGCTTTGGGCTCTTCTGAATTTTCTCCTCCCCACCATTTTCAAGAGCTGCAGCACCTTTGAGCAGTGGTTCAACGCCCCTTTTGCCATGACCGGAGAAAGGGTATGATGATGATTATGATGATGATTATAATTTTAATTATAATTACAATAATAATTTATTTTTTGTTCCCCGCCCACCTGGCTGGGTTTCCCCAGCCACCCTGGGTGGCTCCCAACAGAGTATTAAAAACACGATAAAAGATCAAACATTAAAAACCTGCCGAAACTGGGCTGCTTATGGGATGTTGCTCGCTTGTTTGTATCACGCTGTGGGACGCGGGTGGCGCTGTGGGTTAAACCACAGAGCCTAGGACTTGCTGATCAGAAAGTCAGTGGTTCGAATCCCCGCGATGGGGTGAGCTCCCGTTGCTTGGTCTCTGTTCCTGCCAACCTAGCAGTTTGAAAGCACATCAAAGTCCAAGTAGATAAATAGGTACCGCTCCAGCGGGAAGGTAAATGGCGTTTCCGTGTGCTGCTCTCGTTCGCCACAAGCGGCTTAGTCATGCTGGCCACATGACCAGGAAGCTGTACGCCGGTTCCCTCGACCAATAAAGCGAGATGGGCACCACAACCTCAGAGTCGGCCACGACTGGACCTAATGGTCAGGGGTCCCTTTACCTTTACCTTATACTTTTCAAGCATACTTTCCATGTTACCATGATGATGCTAGCCTCTCTAAATTAGGTTTTTTTAAAAAACCCTCTAAATAAACTCTTCGGATTCTCAGTTTGCTAAACCATAGAGATACATGCTACAGATCGAACAGTGCAATTTTGGTTCTTTAAAAAAAACCCCATACATGTTATTTTTTCATTGTGCTCTTTCCTGCAGGTGGATTTAAACGAGGAAGAGACTATTCTGATCATCCGACGCCTCCACAAAGTTCTCCGCCCTTTCTTGTTACGGAGGCTGAAGAAAGAGGTCGAATCTCAGCTGCCAGAAAAGGTTTGTGGAAGAAGGAAGACCTTCTGAAGTTTTCTAATGTTCTGTATTAAATCCAAAATTCACAATTCCACAAAATGAGCAGCAAAAACATACTGTATTTTTCGCTTTATAGGACGCACTTTGCTTTAGAGGGGGAGAACAAGGGGGGGGAAATTCTCCCCCTCTCTGCTCAGCGCCCCTTCAGCAAAGCGGCAGGAGAAACGGAGCCCCTTCCATTTCTCCTCCTCCTTGGCTGAAGGGGCGCTGCGCAGCTCTCCCTCTCTGCTGAAGCCAGGAGAGTCTTGCTCTCCTGGCTTCAGCGAAAGGAACCCGAAGCCTGCGGAGCACAGGGAGAACCCGCACTGCGCTCCTAAGGCTTCAGGCGGCGATCCCTGAAGCCTGGAGAGCGAAAGCAACATGAAGCCTCCAGAGCGTGGAGGGAGCACTCCCTCTGTGCTTCGGATGCTTCGTGTTGTTATCGCTGAAGCCAGGGAGCCTGCATTCGCTCCATAGGATGCACACACATTTCCCCTTAACTTTTGGAGGGGAAAATGTATCTTATAGAGTGAAAAATACGGTATTTCTGAAGGCAAAGACTAATTGAGCTTGGTTGGCTCTGAATCTTGCCTTGTTTCCCCCTTCTGTGTTGTAAGCACAGAGAATATCAGGGGCAGAAAAATGAGACTTTGGACACAACAAGATATGAGCCCGTCTGCATCGCCCAGTGTCCAGTAGTCATGGAATCTGTATCTACAGAATCACCTTTTCCTAAAATCACAATAATTTCTATTGGTCTCCATTGCTGTCTTTTGCTGTGTGCTCCCTTTGCACCTCTGCCTAGTCTGTAACTCTCTTCATTAAGAATAAGCCTCCTTTTGTTTCCTGCTTGGCAGGGGGTTGGACTCGATGGCCCTTGTGGTCTCTTCCAACTCTATGATTCTATGATTTTTACAGATTGCACCCAAGGCAATATGAGATAAAAACAATCTTCTGATCTCCCTAGGGCATCATCTAATGCTTTCACAACTCAGATATTCCCCAGTGTCAAGACTTGTGAGATAGAGAGTGCATCTGGAACTTTAGAATTCTTAAGTCAGGAGCCCACAGTCCCACAGAAAAACCCATTCCTAGTTGCCTCCTCTCTGCAGACTTCTTTTATTTCAGTGGTATAATTTAAGGGGGAAGTCATTTGGTTGTTGGCGTTGTTATGGGATTAGGAGTCCTTGCTGATCTCCTGCAAATCACCCAGAAAATATGTATTTTGCCCACCCCTGCCTTAAAGCAGATCTGGGCAGAAGAAGGCAGAAATGGATCTGCCGTTCAGTCGCTTGGCGATTTGCAGTATATCTGCAAGGATTTCTGATGATGTAGTTGTTTAACGATAGCAGCAACAAAACGGCTCCACCCTCAGCTAAATTATGCTGCTAAAGTGAAAAAATCTCCAAGTAACCAGATTTGTCTGGTCAGTTCTGGTTCTTCTCTGTGCTGGGCTTTGGCAGATGACTCTTGGGTTTCTACTAGATCAAGTAGATCCCGTAAGCTTGAAGTCTTTCCAGCTCTGCTTTAGAAAATGTATTGTGGCTTATGGTGCCATTGTAGTCAGACGTTTAGAGATAGTGTGAGATTCTCGCCAGGGCAAAAGGCTTTTCCATTACTCTGATTTTTTGAGTGACACGTTACTTGCTCCTCTCAGGTGGAATATGTGATCAAGTGCGACATGTCGGCTCTCCAGAAGATCTTGTACCGCCACATGCAAGCCAAAGGGATCCTCCTCACAGACGGCTCGGAGAAGGACAAGAAGGTGAGCAGATTACAAGAGAGATCTGCTCTCTTTCTCAGAGCAACCCTATCCTGATCAGCTGTGTAACCCGAAGAAGTCAACGAGAAGCCTTTGGGGGGTCCTCCCCACCCCTGGCCAGTCAGGGCTTGGGAGAGGGGGTGGGGGGTGATTTGTACGTTTCCGAGTACGCTCCAAGTACTCCCAGTATGTTTCCGAGCACAATTCAAAGTGTTGGTGTTGACCTTTAAAGCCCTAAATGGCCTCGGCCCAGTAGACCTGAAGGAGCGTCTCCACCCCCATCGTTCTACCCGGACACTGAGGTCCAGCACCGAGGGCCTTCTGGTGGTTCCCTCATTGCGAGAAGCAAAGCTACAGAGAACCAGGCAGAGGGCCTTCCCGGTAGTGGCGCCCGTCCTGTGGAACGCCCTCCCACCAGATGTCAAAGAGATAAACAACTACCTGACATTTAGAAGACATCTTAAGGCAGCCCTGTTCAGGGAAGTTTTTAATGACATCTTAGTGTATTTTTGGTCTTTGTGGAAGCCGCCCAGAGTGGCTGGGGAAACACAGCCAGATGGGCGGGGTACAAATAATAATAAATTATTATTATTATTATTATTATTATTATTATTATTATTATTATTATTAGCACTTCTCTGCTGGCAAACAGGATCATGGCCAGCGGTGGGCGGGGGGGGGGCGGTGGCAGAGGAGGGGCTTTACTGCAGCAGAGGCCGTAGCATCACCCAACTGGAAGGAAAGGTCCCTGCTGTTAGTGGCCAGTCATAGGGGTGGGCGATATCTGTTTTTCAACATTGTGATCTTTCACCAGCTAAACATTGCGATATACTGATATATCACCATGTCTGAAATAAGATGGAGCTATGTAGAGGCATTGGCTAGCTTCACGGTTTTTCCCGGATCGTGATTTTTGCCGGCGCCAGGTTCAGGGGAGAACTGAGCCGGCAGAGTTAACCGGGGCTGGAGGAATCGAGAGAAGCTTTGGCCGGCTTCACGGTTTTTCCTGCATCATGATCTTTGCATAGCAAGAATTACAAATCCGACACAGTGGAACCTCGGTTGTCAGACGTAATCCGTTCTGGAAGACCGTTTGACTTCCAAAACGTTCAACAACCGAGGCGCAGTTGCCGCTCGGCAAATTCCTTTTTGAAAAATGAGGAAATGCACCGCGGAAGCCGTTCGACTTCCGAGACACGTTCAAAAACGGAAGCATTTGGTTGTCGGTGTTCGGGTTCAAAATTGTTTGGATTTCGAAGCGTTCGACAGCCGAGGTTCCACTGTATCACAATATGGACTCCAGACTGGTTCTGGGTAATATATCAAGATATTGCCCAGCCCTAGCCAGTAGAAAGCCCCGAAATGCAGGATATGGCAGGATGGGATGCTGGGAAATTTGGATCCAGTAGATCTGATGTGTGGAGCCCTTAGCTAGCCAGCCTGGGGCTAATGTAACTTTCTTTTTTAAAAAGGCTTTCCTACCCTGGCTGGGGCAAGCCGGCAGGACTCACTATGTCCCATGTAGGACCAGTCTGGATAGCTGGCCTTGGTGAAGATTTGACATTTTCATCCCCCAAAAGTTTTTGATTTTGAGTTTCCACCGAAATGAGGCTGCATTTTAATGTTGTATTTTAATCTTGTTTTAAGTTGTATTTTAATCAATTGTTTTTATACCTGGTGTTAGCTGTCCTGATCCCGGTCTTGGCTGGGGAGGGCGGGGTATAAATAATAATAATAATGATGATGATGATCATGATCATGATGTTCCTGTGCCTCAGTGCCTCCTAGTCACAGTTTGGACTTCTCCTGGCAGATTTCATTATAGCTGGAACATTGGAGTGCTTTGAAATCCCTACAGCTCATGTTAACTAACATGAAATAGGAGTCTGGGATATTTAGGGGTAAAGTGTATTACTAGAGGCCTAAAGTGCGTCTGCAGTGTTGTATGGTCTGCTAAGTTTTGTAGGATCTTCCCCCATTTCCACTGGACTTTGTGACGTCTCATCTGTTCCTTCCTCAGGGAAAAGGAGGCGCCAAGACTCTAATGAACACCATCATGCAATTAAGAAAGATCTGCAATCACCCCTATATGTTTCAGCACATTGAGGTGAGTCAACGTTGCTCCGTTGTTATCTCAGGGGTTAATGGGATAGAGGAGACTTGGACTTTGTTCTTTCTGGTCTTAAATTATTCTGTGTAGGGCAGAGCCAAAGGGGGAAGCCCCCAGGGTGTGCAAAAACAGCCTCTTTAGGGAACTTTAGGGGGGGGAGAAATATGTTTTTAAAAAATCAAAATGCCAGCAATAAAAGGAGGTGAAGGTGTTTGTCCCTCATATGAGGAGGAATTTTTCAGGCACAGACTCTGTTGCCTCACAGAGTAGTATTTCTCCAATTGGAATGTAACCCCCCCCCCAACAGGGCTTGGCAAGGTTTACCTCACCTGGGCCGGTTTACTCTGGTGGAGATCCCTCCCTAGGCTGGATCGCGTCCCCCCCCCCCACGATTTCTAGCACCCACATCTGCACAGACACGATTTCTGGCCCCTGCGCCTGTCATTTTTGGCGTCTGCACAGACACGATTTCCGGCGCCACGGAAGCGAGTTCCCACGCCGCGCGGCACCGGTTTAGCACAGCATGCGGAGACTTGCTGAGCGGGCGGCTCGGTTCATGGACGGCTTGTGGGCCGGTTAAACTACCCCCGTGGGCCGCTTTTGGCCCATGGGCCTTTGGTTCCTGACCCCTCTTCTACAACCTTGCAGTGGAGGTCTACCCAGGACAGGTCTCACTGATGATCCAACATGCATTGGAACAATGAAACAATGCGCAAAGCTTGTTTTTGAGGATTGTCTAAGGAAACTTTTGCCTGTAACTGCATTTGTGGATCTTTCCCATAAGCTAGAGTCATGTGCCACCCTGAATGATACAAAATATATTTCATCTTCTTCTAGCTTAATTGTTTTTAAAAGGTTCATTTTTATACACCATTTGCAAAGGAATATTCAGGCAGGATTTAATCTTATTAATGTTAATTAATGCTATTCTTTTATGTAAGACATATACATATTGGTACATACTGAAATTTTTCATACCGTATTTTGCGCCCCATAAGACGCTCCGGCCCATAAGACGCACCTAGTTTTTTGGGGGGGAAATAAAGAAAATTTTTTTTATTTCTCCCCCAGGTGCGGGGCTGGAAGAACCAGGTCGGGGAACAGTGGGAAGGCACGCTCTGCCTCCCCGCTGTCCCCCGAGCTTGTGGGGCTGGCGATGGGGAGAAGTGCACCAGTCCCGGGAGGGCAGGCAGCTCTGTGCCGCCATCCCGAGCGGGGCGGGACTTAGCGCCCCGCTCGGGATGGCGGCGTAGACCTGCCTGCAGTCCCGCGATGGCAGGCAGCTCTGTGCCACCATCCCGAGCGGGGCGGGACTTAGCGCCCCGCTCGGGATGGCGGCGCAGAGCTGCGCTGCTCCCAGGAGCGCAGGCAGCTCTGCTGGGCCACCGGGAGCGGAGCGGAGCTTCTCCCCCGGCTCCCGGTGGCCGGGCAGAGCTGCGCTGGTCCCAGGAGCGCAGGCAGCTCTGCACGGCCCCCGGGAGCGGGGCGGAGCTTCTCCCCCGGCTCCCGGTGGCCGGGCAGAGCTGCGCTGGTCCCAGGAGCGCAGGCAGCTCTGCAGGGCCACCGGGAGTGGGGCGGAGCTTCTCCCCCGGCTCCCGGTGGCCAGGCAGAGCTGCGCTGGTGCCAGGACCACAGGCAGCTCTGCAGGGCCACCGGGAGCGCGGCGGAGCTTCTCCCCCGGCTCCCGGTGGCCGGGCAGAGCTGCGCTGGTCCCAGGAGCGCAGGCAGCTCTGCAGGGCCACCGGGAGCGGGGCGGAGCTTCTCCCCCGGCTCCCGGTGGCCGGGCAGAGCTGCGCTGGTCCCAGGAGCGCAGGCAGCTCTGCACGGCCCCCGGGAGCGGGGCGGAGCTTCTCCCCCGGCTCCCGGTGGCCGGGCAGAGCTGCGCTGGTCCCAGGAGCGCAGGCAGCTCTGCAGGGCCACCAGGAGTGGGGCGGAGCTTCTCCCCCGGCTCCCGGTGGCAGGGCAGAGCTGCGCTGGTCCCAGGAGCGCAGGCAGCTCTGCACGGCCCCCGGGAGCGGGGCGGAGCTTCTCCCCCGGCTCCCGGTGGCCGGGCAGAGCTGCGCTGGTCCCAGGAGCGCAGGCAGCTCTGCAGGGCCACCAGGAGTGGGGCGGAGCTTCTCCCCCGGCTCCCGGTGGCAGGGCAGAGCTGCGCTGGTCCCAGGAGCGCAGGCAGCTCTGCACGGCCCCCGGGAGCGGGGCGGAGCTTCTCCCCCGGCTCCCGGTGGCCGGGCAGAGCTGCGCTGGTCCCAGGAGCGCAGGCAGCTCTGCAGGGCCACCAGGAGTGGGGCGGAGCTTCTCCCCCGGCTCCCGGTGGCAGGGCAGAGCTGCGCTGGTCCCAGGAGCGCAGGCAGCTCTGCAGGGCCACCGGGAGCGGGGCGGAGCTTCTCCCCCGGCTCCCGGTGGCCGGGCAGAGCTGCGCTGGTCCCAGGAGCGCAGGCAGCTCTGCACGGCCCCCGGGAGCGGGGCGGAGCTTCTCCCCCGGCTCCCGGTGGCCGGGCAGAACTGCGCTGGTCCCAGGAGCGCAGGCAGCTCTGTGCAACCCTCGGAGCCGGTCTCCCGAGGGTTGCGCAGAGCTTCCTGAAGCCTGGAGAGCGAGAGGGGTCGGTACGCACCGACCCCCCTCGCTCTCCAGGCTTCAGCCAAAGCCTGCATTCGCCCCATAAGACGCAGGCACATTTCCCCTTCATTTTTGGAGGGGGAAAAGTGCGTCTTATGGGGCGAAAAATACGGTACTTTATTAAGATGACATGCTGTGTTTACAATATAAGCTTTTTATTGGCTCTTTATTTACCAATCCATCCATTTCGATAAGTTGCAAGTAGTTTGCCAGTTGTTTCACATCAGAGAAGTATGTTTATTACGGTGTGGTTTATGCACTAATAAGAGAAATACCATTTTAAAAATATGTTATTTTAACTAGCACCGCCAACCTAGGTCCATGAGTTTAGAAAGAGTTATGTTGGGTGTGATTTAATCTAGTCGTGTTAAGTAATTTGCTGTTCTCCATTTGCAGGAATCCTTTGCTGAACATTTGGGCTATTCAAATGGCGTCATCAATGGGTAACTATTATTTTTTACTTCCTAGAACTTGTCATCACAGAATCTTTTAGAGTTTAAGTGTTTAGATAGTTGCTTGGCTTTAGGTTGGAGCTTTTCCCTTTCTGGGGTTTGTGTAGGGTTTGGGGAAGTAATCCCTGCGCACCCTAATATCTCAGAAGAAACCACATATGGTTTGTTTTCTGCAGTCCATACCAAACATTCTGCTTAACAGCCTATAGGAGAGAAGTAGGATGTGCTAATTGCATGTGCAAATGTCGCCTTGTTAATATTTATTATCCAGCCTTTTCTCTTCACAGAGCTGAGCTTTATCGGGCTTCGGGGAAGTTTGAGCTGCTCGATCGAATTCTGCCAAAGCTGCGAGCCACCAACCACCGCGTCCTCCTCTTCTGTCAAATGACGTCCCTCATGACCATCATGGAAGACTATTTTGCTTTTCGGAATTTTGCTTACCTGCGACTTGACGGTAATGTTCCAAAGGGAAAGGAGCTCGGGATATAAATGAGGGGTGTCTTGTGATCTTGGAGCCAGGGGCTCCTGCTCTCAAACCCCTGTTTCTCCCCCACCTCCAAGGCACTGAGAAGGTGTTCCCTTCCTTCACATCCGTAGAAGTGCCAGCTGCCGGCCAGAAAGTTCCTTGTTTATATCTCACCTCAGCCACAGTGCAGTTAAGACAAGCCGCTCTTGCAACTCCCCTGCCTGTAGGAGTAATTCCCTGACTTACTGGAAATGCAACTCGTGAGTCAAGGCATTTTCAAGCCCTTCCAGTACTGACTCCCAGTCCTTTGCAGTCTTTGTCCAAGGTCTACCTCTTAATGCTAGTTCCGTATTTTTCACATTCATTAATGCTCAGACCATGTTTTTGGTGCACTTAGCTTTTTTCTTCTATGGATGCGTGTTTGTTAGAGTTGAGGTTATTCTCTTCTTTTCCTTTGGGATTGTTCTGTGCATTTTCCTTCCTTCTCTTTTGGGTTGTCTCTGGCTTGCCCTGTATCCTGGGTTGGTCTCATCCTGACATGGGCTGGCGTCAGGGCTGGGAGGGCTCAGGGATGCCTTGACTAGAAGTTGCATTTCTGGGCTAAGAACATCAGGTTGCGCGAGATGCCGCCTGATGGATGGGCGCCCACTGAATCCACCTTTCAGGTGAGTCCCAGCGGGTTCGTTTCCTGCACGATCTCCAGATTATGTTATGGGACCAAGTTGAAAGTGTGCACTCAGTTCGCTGGAGAAACACTCTAGTCCATTGATGGAAATCAGTTTATCTGGGTATTCCTCTCATCTGGTCGAATTCAGATCATAGAAGGGACCCTCAAGGGACATCTAGCCCACCCCCCAGCAATGCAGGAATCTTCTGCCTAACATGGGTTTCGAACCCACAACCCAGAGATCCAGAGTCTCACGCTATACCAGCTGAGCTATCCCATCGATGTTTAAGAAGCCATAGTTCTTAACACTAATTTCCCATGAGATTTTTTTTTTAAAAAAAGTTGAAGTTAACTCGGAAGTTAAAGTAATTTGCTTCCAAAATCTCTCTATTTTAGCATTATTTTTACCTAAAATAATGGGAGAAGTAGAGCTCGTAAATGAATTCTTCTGCAGAAATGTGATACGTTAATGTGATTTTAAAAATTAATCACACTATAAATCTCATGCATGCTTGTTTTTCTCTTGGGATGAGTTACTTCACTAAAGAAACTTTTTTTTACCCCCTAAGTATGTAGATATATAAATATATATCAGTGAATTTCAGAGCATTCTCCCTTTAGCAGCAATCACCCCTGTCTGTGACTGAAATTCAAATGTTCAGTCTTTATCTATTAGAAGAACATACTTAGCAAAACAAAATATTTCTAGATAAGCAGCAGTTTGAGCCTTCTAATTAAAAGGTATTCCAAGGCTTCAGTAATATTAAATGCTTTGATCCCCAATGTTTTTGCTTAGCAGTCAACCTCATTTTTTCAGTAACATCGCTTCAAAGTAAAAGGCTCAGGATCACAGTCAAAGCTGGGTGGTTTTCTTTAATAAAAAAATTAGAATAGCAGATGATAGTTCATCAGTACTCTGCATTGACAAAATGCAGAATTCTGCAAAAGCACAAATTCTGCAACTACAACAAAGTAAATAATTACATAAGCGTTTATACATTATTTTTTCCTATCCCACCATTTGGCTTTATGAATTGAAAGACCCACAGCAGATAAGATCTCATACAACATACACATCATTAAACGCTCCTCCTCCTCCTTTTCTCAGAGCCTTATAGAAGTCAGTGTCTTTGCTCCTTCCGGTTCCCCTGGAATCAGCACCCTGTAAATGCTGCAAATAACAATGTTTGTGCCAATGCTGGTGGTGTTTATTATAGCCATTCATACAGACAGCTGGAACCACAGTGGCTTGTGCTGATTTTGAACCCTATAGAAGGACCCTGGCAAGAGAAAGGAGAATTAGAGGGCATCATCGCCTAGAGATGCTTTGCAATGACACGTGCTTTTTTGCCTGCTCCTCTTTTCAGGGACGACGAAATCGGAGGACCGGGCAGCCCTGCTGAAGAAGTTCAATGAGCCCAATTCCCAGTATTTCATCTTTCTGTTGAGCACGAGGGCTGGAGGCCTGGGCTTGAACCTCCAGGCAGCGGATACCGTCATTATTTTTGACAGCGACTGGAATCCCCACCAGGTTATTTACAGACCACAATTTCTTCTTCTTCTTCAAATAATTTTTTATTAGTTCTTACACATATAAGGGACACTGGTGACGCTGTGGGTTAAACCACAGAGCCTAGGACTTGTCGACCAGAAGGGTGGAGGTTCGAATCCCTGCAACGGGGTGAGCTCCCATTGCTCGGTCCCTGCTCCTGCCAACCTAGCAGTTCGAAAGCATGTCAAAGTGCAAGTAGATAAATAGGTACCGCTCTGGCGGGAAGGTAAACGGCATTTCCATGCGCTGCTCTGGTTCACCAGAAGCGGCTTAGTCCTGCTAGCCACATGACCAAGAAAAACTGTGGACAAACGTTGGCTCCCTTGGCCAGTAAAGCAAGATGAGCGCTGCAACCCCAGAGTCGGCCACTAAGGGACCTAATGGTCAGGGGTCTCTTTACCTTTACACATATTTTCCAGCATAACATCCTTTTAAACATAATTTTAAAATGTTGGGCTATCACAGCCTAAGACAGGGGTCAGCAAACTTTTTCAGCAGGGGCCCGGTCCACTGTCCCTCAGACCATGTGGGGGGCCAGACTATATTTTGAAACAAAAATAAAAAATGTATGAATTCCTATGCCCCACAAATAACCCAGAGGTGCATTTTAAATAAAAGCACACATTCTACTCATGTAAAAACACACTGATTCCCGTACCGTCTATTGGCTAGATTTAGAAGGCGATGGGGCTGGATCTGGCCCCCGGGCCTTAGTTTGCCTACCCATGGCCTAAGACTTCCTTCAACCTCGACTGATGGTTTCTAAAGTCTTTTTAATTATGCATTTTGTTTCTATAATTATTGCTATAAACTCAAATTTCCAATAATTCTTTTCACAATAATTTATAAATTACTCCTTACAAAACTTCTTGTAACCCTACAAGCGATGTCAATTGGTTACAATTGCTTTCCATATATATCGAAAACTTCTTAAATTCCTTTAGGAAAGTCTAGTCCTGCTGGTTCTGAATTTTCCCTATTAGTTTCGCCATCTCAGCATAGTTTTAAAGAGACACAAACAGTGCACTAGATAAATACACATTTAAAGCTAGATGGAGCTGGCGGGGAGTCAATGGAACTAGAAGAAGACTGTGATAAAGTGTAATAGATATTGACAATTCTTTGATCTTCATCTGTTATGGATAATTCTGAATTTGTGTTATTATTTTTAAAGTTCAATAAAGTAACTTAAAAGCTAAAGAAAAAGAAACCATTCCCTTTGCCAATTGCATCTGTTAGTGGAGGGCTGCCTCTCATCTCTGAACTGTTTAGAGAAGTTTTTAATGACAGTTGTTTTAATGCATTTTTAATCTTTTCTTGGAAGCCACCCAGAGTGGCTGGGGAATGTAAAGGTAAAGGTAAAGGGACCCCTGACCATTAGGTCCCTGATGGGCAGGGTAAATAATAATAATAATAATAATAATAATAATAATAATAATAATAATAATAATAAATCTCTTCTGCCAGAGGAAGATTTTTTGGCTCCCCTTTGAAAATGTCGCTGCCAACCTCTAGATAAGGAGGGTTTGGTATTAGCGCTGACAATTGCCCAAAGTACAGTGCAGAAACGGATTGGCAGATGAGACAAGCAGGTCGCTGTTGCTTCCTGGGAGCAGGAAGGGCTGGGCAATGGGGACGTCGGTGGGGCGCAAATGCCCCCGGGAGTGTTGCCCTATTGGGATGTCAAAAAACCCCCAGAGCAGATGGGGGGGGGGGACAGGGAGAAGAGAAGAAGCCCCACTGCGCACTGCCAGGTCGATTTCTGTGGATACAACCCCTGGTCTCGAAGTAAGTCAGAATCAAAGGGCAAACTGGATATTTCTTACAAGAGCGGGAGCTCAAATGATTAGGGAACCAGAATTGGATTGTTTGTTCACCCATCTTAGGAGAGGGCAGGTGCTGGCACCACACAGCCAGTGAAATGAACTCTATCCCAAATGCACATTTCACTTACCGTATTTTTTGCTCTATAAGACTCACTTTTTCCCTCCTAAAAAGTAAGGGGAAATGTGTGTGCGTCTTATGGAGCGAATGCAGGCTGCGCAGCGATCCCTCTTGCTGTTCTGGCTTCTGAGATTCAGAATATTTTTTTCCTTGTTTTCCTCCTCCAAAAACTAGGTGCGTCTTGTGGTCTGGTGTGTCTTATAGAGCGAAAAATACAGTAAATGCCCAAACTCATGAATTTCATGAAATATATTTTATTTGGGAGCTGCCCAGAGTGGCTGAGGAAACCCAGCCAGATGGGCGGGGTATCAATAATAAATTATTGTTGTATTTATTTCGTTAAATAAGCCATGCTTCTCTCATATAATCCTGTGCACCGAAAGCTTAAAGTTTAAGCAGTTTCTCAATTTGGCACTGTGGCTTGTCATATTTAGCCTTTGATCTTTATAAGTTTATATATATGTAAAACTGTGGCTTCGTTTTGCTTCAGCCAGCCCCCTCTCCCGGGACTAATCTGTTCCACGCAATGTGTTTTTCGCAGGACTTGCAGGCACAAGACAGAGCCCACCGCATCGGGCAGCAGAACGAAGTCCGCGTCCTGCGACTCTGCACCGTCAACAGCGTGGAAGAGAAGATCCTTGCCGCCGCCAAGTACAAGTTGAACGTGGATCAGAAGGTTATTCAAGCCGGCATGTTTGACCAGAAGTCCTCCAGCCACGAACGGAGGGCTTTTCTCCAGGCCATATTGGAGCACGAAGAAGAAAACGAGGTAGTCTGCAAGCTTGTTTTAAGCCTTGAAAATTTAAGATTGCATTCCCCTCTCCCCCACTTCCAGGATCGAATGCTCATGGTGTTATTGGCTATGTCTACTCTAAAACCAGGACGCGGGTGGCGCTGTGGGTTAAACCACAGAGCCTAGGACTTGCTGATCAGAAGGTCGGCGATTCGAATCCCCGCGACGGGGTGAGCTCCCCTTGCTCAGTCCCTGCTCCTGCCAACCTAGCAGTTTGAAAGCACAACAAAGTGCAAGTAGATAAATAAGTACCGCTGCAGCGGGAAGGTAAACGGCGTTTCTGTGCACTGCTCTGGTTCGCCAGAAGCGGCTTAGTCATGCTGGCCACATGACCTGGAAGCTGTACGCTGGCTCCCTCGGCCAATAAAGCGAGATGAGTGCCGCAACCCCAGAGTCGGCCACGACTGGACCTAATGGTCAGGGGTCCCTTTACCTTTACCTTACTCTAAAACCATGTGCCCAGGCAGTCTGAACTCTGTGGCCAGCATTAATTACCCAAGCCAAGCAAAATTGCATAGTTTGTCCTACTTTGTATATTTGGGCATGTTTGCTCTTTTGCATAATTGATGCTGGTCATAGGGAGGAAAAAGAGATACGCGTTGGAAATGACAGCCATCCTTCTGGCTTCTGAAATAGCAGCAGCAGGCATTGACCATGTGCTTTTGTGGCTACGTTTGCAGCTATAATTACTACTAACTTGATGAAGATGTCGTTTTGGGAGAAGGGAGGTGATGCTAGCAAAGATTCCTTGCATGGAAGCTGAATTCTGCACTGAATATGCATTCGTATATGGATAAGACGGACAAATTAATTCTAGAGGCAAAATACATTTTTTCCCTTTCAGTAAGGTACCTCAGGGGACGCGGGTGGCGCTGTGGGTAAAACCTCAGTGCCTAGGACCTACTGATCGTAAGGTCGGCGGTTCGAATCCCCGTGGCGGGGTGAGCTCCCGTCGTTCGGTCCCAGCTCCTGCCCACCTAGCAGTTCAAAAGCACCCCTAAGTGCAAGTAGATAAATAGGTACCGCTTTATTGCGGTTTAGTCCTGCTGGCCACATGACCCGGAAAGCTTTCTGCGGTCAAACGCCAGTCCCTTGACCTGAAAGCAAGATGAGCGCTGTAACCCCATAGTCACCTTTAACTGGACTTAACCGTCCAGGGGTCCTTTTCCTCCCCCACTTTTTTTCTTTTTACTAATAAGCACCTGGCTAATGGAGCCAGAAAGAATTCCCTTCCCTTAGCCTGCCTGGTTCTGCGGTTCTTTGGGTCCAAGCCAAAGGGGCTGCAATGAAGACTAATCTGCCACATTTTTTTGCGTGGCTTTGCCCCTTCCCCAAGCCCTCTCCTGTCCCTGCCGTATTTTGCCAGATAGCCATTCCGTGAGCGACAGTGCAGTCTTCCTGCTGTCTATACAGAAGTCTGTGCACTTGCTCGGGAGCAATGGCGTTGTGCGTGTCGGAGTAGAGCTGTGGCGATGACCTCCTGGCCAGGGCATAGCAGCTGCCCAGCTGGGCTGGGGCAGGGTGGGTGCGCAATTGAAGGCAGGCAGGTGCACCTGCAGGAAGGCCACTAGCTCACCTGAATGGCTGCCGCCTCGTTCCCCCCCCCTTCCCACCCAGGTAAGCAGCAGTGAAGGGAGGGCATCTTTGCCCCCCAACACATGCCACTGCTGCTTGGGAATAAATCCAGTTGAACTTGAACTTCCTTCTGAACAAACATGCAGGTTTTCAATATACTTCCTACGAAGGAAGACCAGAAATTGTATTAAATTACCACCCATAAATAAATAAATAAATAAATCATTATAAAATTCAGAACAATTTTCTTTCTACAGACTTCCATTATTTCTTGCATATGGTTTGCAGTTGTTCAGACTGGGCAAATCGACAGATGTTTTTTACACATGTCTCATTAATGTCTGTGCATCTTGATGTGGGTGCATGCCTGTAAATTCTGTGGTTTTTGTCTCCTCGCCTGCAGGAAGAGGATGAAGTTCCCGATGATGAGACTCTGAATCAGATGATTGCGCGGCGCGAAGAGGAATTTGATCTTTTCATGGTAATGATACCATACAATCCTACTTTAAATCTTCCTTCCTTTGATTCCCTTTGCAGCTCACTTCCTAGCCTAGTGGTGGAGTTCTGTTTCAGGACTTTTTGAAATTCTGAAGATGGGGAATGCTGGCACTGTCCGAGCCAAAGACCTTTTGTCCTTTCTGGGGCATCCTCTTCCATAAATGCACCCTCCTCGATAATGGCCTTTTCAGGGGCCAGTGAAGATTTGCACAGTCCCCCTTGGTTCCCTTGAAATCATAATAATATAATAATAATTTATTATCTATACCCTGCACATCTGGCTGGGTTTCCCCAGCCACTTTGGGCAGCTTCCAGCAAAATATTAAGAAACAATAATTCATCAAATATTAAAAACGTCTCTAAACAGGGCTGCCCTCAGATGTCTTCTAAAAGTCAGATACTTGTTTATTTCCTTGACATCTGATGGGAGGGCGTTCCACGGTGGGCGCCACCACCAAGAAGGCCCTCTGCCAGGTTCCCTGTAACCTCACTTCTCGCAATGAGGGAACCGCCAGAAGGCCCTTGGAGCTGGACCTCAGTGTCCGGGCAGAACAATGGGGGTGGAGACGCTCCTTCAGGTATACAGGACCGAGGCCGTTTAGGGCTTTCAAGATCAGCACCAACACTTTGAATTGTGCTTGGAAACGTACTGGGAGCCAATGTAGGTCTTTCAAGACCGGTGTTATATGGTCTTGGCGGCCGCTCCCAGTCCCCAGTCTAGCTTCCGCATTCTGGATTAGTTGCAGTTTCCGGGTCACCTTCAAAGGTAGCTCCACGTAGAGCGCATGGCAATAGTCCAAGTGGGAGATCATGGTGCAGCCATGGTTGAAAATACATCACATAAACTAGTAAAGTTGTAGATTCTGGTAGGTAGCCGTGTTGGTCTAACTCAGTAGATAGATAGATAGATAGATAGATAGATAGATAGATAGATAGATAGTCCAGTAGCACCTTAGAGACCAACTAAGTTTGTTCTTGGTATAAGCTTTCATGTGCATCTGAAGAAGTGTGCATGCACGCGAAAGCTTATACGAAGAACAAACTTAGTTGGTCTCTAAGGTGCTACTGGACATTTTTTTTTTAGTAAAGTTGTGTTCCTGTTCTGAGAATTCAGCCCCTGTGTTGCCCAGTATGGAGGGAAATGAATGGATCTGAATCTACCGCGATCTCCAAATTTTTTGCTGATGAACCAGATGAGTTGTTCTTTGTTCCTTCCTACAAAACCAGTATGAAACATGCTCAGTGGACTGACGGAAAGTCTTGGAGGGGCTGCCTTTTTCCCGATGTGCCACAAGAGGCTGCTGTTGTGCCTGCTCGGCTGATAATCCAACTGGTCGCTCCTCTCCGCCTTTCCTGCCCCCTGCCCCTTTCCGTTGCTTCTCCGCCACGGATCTGGGGAAATGAAAGCAAGCAGCTGCTGCTGCGTCCAGAAAGAGTGTTTCGCTCCAAGAATAGCTATCGGTGGCTGTTTGTTTGCTGCCCTTATCTGGCAGCAGTCAAGGCAGCGTACAAATTAAGCTACACAACAAAAATCACTAAATCAGAACAAGGGACACAGCACATTTTTTAAAGCCACCTTTTTCAGACAGCAAAAATGAAGGAACGCTTTTGGGTTGTATCATTGTGCAGAACGCTAGGAGGGGCTAAGAGCGGTGGATTTATGACAATGGATAAGAAACGGGGAATTGGCCATATTCACGAACCAAGGAAGGGAAGGGGCTGGGAGGCCAGTCAAAAAGCAGGAGCGCAAATGATTACAGTGGTACCTCAGGTTAAGTACTTAATTCATTCCAGAGGTCCGTTCTTAACCTGAAACTGTTCTTAACCTGAAGCACCACTTTAGCTAATGGGGCCTCCCACTGCTGCCGCCGCGCCACCGGAGCACGATTTCTGTTCTCATCCTGAAGCAAAGTTCTTAACCTGAAGCACTATTTCTGGGTTAGCGGAGTCTGTAACCTGAAGCGTATGTAACCTGAGGTACCACTGTATCACAGCATGGGCATCTTGAAAGCTATATTTGGCACTTTGGGTACCTGCAAGCTCCCTGTACCCTTGAGTGTAGCATCTCAAATTGCCTAACCTCTGTAGGGGCATCACTACCCTTTTGGGGCTGAGGCAAATAAAATTGTCTTTCTCCCCAAAAACCGTTGCAGGTACCACTTCTTTCCTGCCTCCCTTCCGTGAAATGAGCCTGCAAGCTCCTTTTAAAACAAAACAAAGCTAGGTCCCTCTGGCTTCCTTTTGAAGGGCCAACATTATGGTGACATCAAGCAGAGTTGTCGTTGTCATTTAGTCGTGTCCGACTCTTCGTGGCCCCATGAACCAGAGCACGCCAGGCCCTCCTGTTTTCCACTGCCTCCCAACTCATGCTGGTAGCTTCGAGAACACTGTCCAACCATCTCGTCCTCTGCCGTCCCCTTCTCCTTGTGCCCTTCATCTTTCCCAACGTACGGGTCTTTTCCAGGGAGTCTTCTCTTCTCATGAGGTGGCCAAAGTCTTGGAGCCTCAGCTTCAGGACCTGTCCTTCCAGTGAACACTCAGGGCTGATTTCCTTCAGAATGGATAGGTTTGATCTTCTTGCAGTCCATGGGACTCTCAAGAGTCTCCTCCAGCACCACAATTCAAAAGCATCAATTCTTTGGCGATCAGCCTTCTTTATGGTCCAGCTCTCACTTCCATACATCACTACTGGGAAAACCATAGCTTGAACTAGATGAACCTTTGTTGGCAAGGCGATGTCTCTGCTTTTTAAGATGCTGTAAGCAGAGTTACAGGACAGTAATACAGACCCACTGACATAAAAACATAGGTAATTAGAAGTACCCATGTTTAAAATCATAGAGATACCCAGCACCCAGAGATATTTTGCATGCCTCACCTTTCTCATGGGCTAAACTTATATTACCATAGCAGAGAACATGAGCCAGGAGCACCTTGCATAAATAATTTTTACGCTGACCAGGATGCTTTCCCTTCTTCATTTTGATAAGTTAATGAAAACTTCCAGGCTCTTGTTGATCAATTTGTGGGAGTTTGGTGACTGCCTTGCCCTCAAATGCCTCTTCAGGAATGCACATAATTAAAAATATTTCAAACTGCATCTTCAACTCACACCTTGCAAATGAATTATGCCTCCTCTGGAAGAAGAATATTCTGCGCATTATTCATCTTACAGCACAGCCATTATCAGTGGTGTGCATTGCAAAATGGCTTGGGCTCTGTGTCGGCCTTTCTCCGGTGGGCAAGGCCATAATTATTTCAAAGCTGCAAGGCTAGATAGTGTCAAGACTCTATGTCATGTCCAGTCCTATAGACATACAAGAGCTCAGGATGTTTTTTTTCCAAAGCTGCCTGATAAATGAGGATCCCTTCTCAAGCTTCATTCATCTTGGTATGGAAGTGGTTGGCTTATTAAACTGGAATAATCCGTTGGAAAACACATCCACAATCTAAGTTTGTCTCTTGAGCTTGAAAAGTAGATTCACACCTTGGCATTTCTTGCACACAGTCACAGTTCCGCTGTTTTCTATGGAGGTAGAAACCTTATCCAACCTTCCGTATTTTTTGCAGTGTGGGGTCTTTCTTGTCAGGTTGTTGACTCTCCAAGAGCCTTTTCCAAGAGCCTCCGTTTCATTCCTCCTCTGCAATTCCTTCTGGTTTTCCTCAGCCAGCAGTCCATGCCTCTGGAACCCTCTTAATCCTCACTGGGCTCTTTCTGCCCCCTTCCCAAGTGTTTTCCCCTTAATTTTTCTATTTTTTTGTAGTCTGACGCAGCTTGAGGTTCCTCCAAACCTGTTGCCACCTGCTTTTTGTAGGTAGATTGTTCTGTTTTGGCTACCTAAGGATCCGCACACAGAGAATAAATTCACTATTAGTATATAGGAGGAAACATTTCTTATTCTTAGACCCTGGTGTCAACCATGTTTGTCCTTGGAATTTTTTTTTTTTTGCCTGCTCATATATTTGGAGCTGACCTTTCCCAATGCCTTGGGCAAATCACATTAGAAGTATTTTTGTCTCCTGCCATCACATTAGTTTGGGGAAAGGGGTGTTTAAAAATACTTCTTTGCCTGCACAAAAATTTCATTGTATGCTGTCTCCTCAAAGGAAATGTCCTATTCAGAGTTCAAGCCAGCCGTTTCTTCCAAGGAGGGCATCCCATTCTTCCCTCAGCAGCCATGATCAAGTTGTTCTTTTCTGATTTTCCCTCTATTATCTGTGGCTTCTCAGAATTGTTAAATGTTTTTTGTACTTTTGCAAGTCTCAAGGTTCCCCACAAGCATGCAGATAACACCCTCTTGTTTGGGCTATGTCTCTGTTCGTGCTCACTATCTGAGTTGACACGCATACCAGCTACCAGTGTCGTAAATTTAAGAGGTGCTGTTTGCAGATATTCCTGTACTTTTCTTACGTTCCTGTTGCGTGGGGACCGTTGGCAGGAAAGCAAGGATAGCACGCATCCGGTGAAGTGAATTCTTCTCCACCGGAATAAAATTCGTTAGTCTTTGTTTCTGCTGCAAAAGATTAAATAGCTACCCCTCTGAAACAGAACGGACTTCTGAGGTTCTGTAAGTTGGAAGTGCTTGCTGGTTTATTTATCTATTTTAAGTACCGTTTATCATCACCTCTGGAATTTATTTACTTGTTGGAAAAGCCATCCAGATGTCTGAATATGTATCCAAGTGATGCTTACAGAAAGTTTATTCAAATGTAGTAAGGACTTTAAGGTCTTCGTACCGCTGTGTAATAGATGGCTGATATTTATCCTTCTAGGACTGGAGTGTAAGTCTCTTTAGTGACCATTAGGGCATGTCAAATTCATTCTCCATTACAGGTGCTGAAAATGTTGGCATTTGGTAAGCATTAAAGCACAGGCAAAACAGCCCCAACAAAATATGTTCTAGTTTGCGGAACCCTTGAAAGTGCCCCTTCCTCCTTTTTTCTTTTTCTTCGATTGAGCATCTCTTGGTAATTTAAAAAAAATAACCCACCCAATTTTCAGAAATTGCCTGTCACGGTAATTTGCATTTTGTTGAGATTTGTTTGAATAAATGTTAAGTCATTTGATAAAAAATAAATTGAAGGGAACTTTGTTGAGAGAAAAGAAATGGCCGAAAATTCTGCAAACCTCCAGCTAGTTCCAAGCTTCCAGCTTGCTAGAAATGTCTCAAGGGCGGCCTGTGTTGTTCCCGCAGCGAATGGACCTGGACCGGCGCAGAGAGGATGCTCGGAACCCGAAGCGGAAGCCGCGCTTGATGGAGGAAGACGACCTTCCGTCTTGGATAATCAAGGACGACGCCGAAGTGGAAAGGCTCACCTGTGAAGAGGAGGAGGAGAAGATATTTGGGAGGGGGTCCCGCCAGCGCAGGGATGTGGACTACAGCGATGCTCTGACGGAGAAACAGTGGCTGAGGGTATGTACCATCTCTTCCTTCCTTGATGAGATTTCTTTGTCTATTGATGGTGAGTTAGAGCGATTTGGGCAGCAAAATGGAACCACGCATGGCGGGGAGCAGGCTGTGAAGGAACAACTGTGAACTGTCCCAGTGTATGAACTGCAGAACCGTGGTTGCTGAGGCTGGGAGAGCGTCGTCTTGCTTTTCCAGCTCTGGACCTGATGCCCATGGAGGGATACGGTTATCTTTTCCCTCCCACAGGGTACAGGGCAGTTTTTTTTTGGGGGGGAGGGAAATATCGGAGTCCGGAGATGGCGTGTGTCTCGGCGCACATCCACAAACCCAAATTTCACCCTAATTAATCTATCTGGGACTCTGCCCCATTAGCAACTAAATTGTCCTTGCAGGTGGGATGAATCAGGACTGGAGGATACAGTGGTACCTTGGTTCTCAAACTTAATCCGTCCCGCATGTTCCAAAACCAAAGCGTTCCAAAACCAAGGTGCGCTTTCCAATAGAAAGTCATGCAAAACGGATTACAGTGGTACCTCGGGTTAAGAACTTAATTCGTTCCAGAGGTCTGTTCTTAACCTGAAACTGTTCTTAAGCTGAGGTACCACTTTAGCTAATGGGGCCTCCTGCCGCCGCCGCGAGATTTCTGTTCTCATCCTGAAGCAAAGTTCTTAACCTGAGGTACTATTTCGGGGTCAGCAGAGTCTATAACCTGAAGCGTCTGTAACCCGAGGTACCACTGTAATCCGTTCCAGACTTTAAAAAACCACCCCTAAAGCAGCAATTTTACATGAATTTTACTATCTAACGAGACCATTGATCCATAAAATGAAAGCAATAATCAATATACTATACCATAAAATAAAACAGTATTGTAGATGATAAAAATGAAAATTAAAAATTTTTCTTACCTGCACTGATGACAGTCATTGTTTGGATGGGGGGCTTTTATCCATTTCCGCAGTCACACAATCAATCAATCAATAGCTGAACTGGGATCCACACAGTCACAAAAACAAATTAACTGAAAAAGCCTCAAAACAAAAAAAACGCAGAATAAATAGCAAAAACAAAAGCACCAAATATAAGCTCCACATATCCCCTTTGCAGTGTTCTAACTGCAATCGGAAACGGAAGGCTTGAATTACAATGGGGGGGGGGAACATAAATTAGCAGTGCAACAGGAAACACAGGGGGACTCAAAACAGAGCATGTTCAGCTTCTGAAAAAAGTTGGAAAACCAGAACACCTACTTTCAGTTTTGCAGCGTTCGGGTTCCAAGTTGTTCGTGAACTAAGCTGTTCGAAAACCGAGGTACCACTGTACTGTTTTAGTTTCAAAGTGGTCAGAGCTCTTAAAAGCTTTTCTGACATCCTGGATAGCCAAGATTAGGACTGCTGCCTAGCAAGGTGCATCTCCTGATTCTGCCTCCCATCCTCATTCAGGATACAGTAAGGGGCTTGACGAAGGCAGGGAAACTTCCAGCTTTTGCCCCCCCCCCTCCCTGCCTCCCTGTTTTCATGCCTGGGAGTCCCCTTAGTACACAGAATCCAAAACCCTTCTCTTGTCCATGGATGGTCCCATTTTGCTGCCCTGTTGATAGGCACGGCATCAATAAGTTTGCTATTAAAAGGAAATATTACGCTGACAGAGAATAAAACTGGGTCCAACAAGATTTCCTACTCCAGTTAAAGGTCAACGTAATCTTTTCGGGCGGGTCGTATTGCTCAGACGCCGTCTGCGCTGCAAATGTCTCTCTGCCTGGCTCTTTCTCCATGTCACTCATATAATTAAGTAAGCACTTCTTAATTGGATGCAGGCAGTTTCTTGCCATTTAGTAAATCGCTAATTACTATGTGTCACATGTCTGGTTGGGGAAATGATTAAAATCTTCCTTAGAAGTTTACAAAGGCATTCGTTCTTTCTGTCTTCGTGGCCTTCTGCCTGCTAGACAAGGCTGAGATCCAAAAGCCGGCCTCAGAATGAGAAACGGAATAGGTCATTTAAGATTTAAATTCTTATCTGTCCAGATGTTTTGATTCTTCAGAGGCTCCTCATTACAATATCCCCAAATACTCTAGCCTGTCAGTTGCTTATGTTGATGAAACATCTGGCTCTTGCTTGCTTGGGACAGAGGGGCCACTCCGGAAAATTCAAATGCAGTTGCATCCCTGTCTGGAAAGGAAAATACATTTCCATGCTGCAACTTCTGCATCAGGGAGATTAACTTTCTGACAAGTAAATGGCAGCTATGAAAACCTTTAGTGCAGATGTGCAGAAGTGAATATGCCGTGTGTTTCCACTGGCCACCAAGGCAGATTTGATCTACACTGCCCCTTTCCAGAAATAGGGGTTTGGCTTCAAAGACTCATAAGTGGGAGACATTATTATTATTATTATTATTATTATTATTATTATTATTATTATTAGACGCGGGTGGCACTGTGGGTTAAACCAGAGCCTAGGACTTGCTGATCAGAAGGTTGGCAGTTCGAATCCCCGCGACAGGGTGAGCTCCCGTTGCTTGGTCCCTGCTCCTGCCAACCTAGCAGTTCGAAAGCACGTCAAAGTGCAAGTAGATAAATAGGTGCCGCTCTGGCGGGAAGGTAAATGGCGTTTCCGTGCGCTGCTCTGGTTTGCCAGAAGCGGCTTAGTCATGCTGGCCACATGACCCAGAAGCTGTACACCGGCTCCCTCGGCCAATAAAGCGAGATGAGCGCTGAGTCGGTCATGACTGGACCTAATGGTCAGGGGTCCCTTTACCTTTACATTCCCCAGCCACTCTGGGCGGCTTCCAACAAGAGATTAAAAATACATTAAAACATCAGTCATTAAAAACGTCCCTAAACAGGGCTGCCTTCAGATGTCTTCTGAACGTCAGATAGTTGTTTATTTCTTTGACATCTGATGGGAGGGCGTTCCACAGGGCGGGCGCCACCACCGAGAAGGCCCTCTGCCTGGTTCTCTGCAACCTCACTACTCGCAGGGAGGGGAAATAGAGAGAGAGAAAAATAGTTGCTGGGACTGATCAGTTAATGTTTGTTCAAGATCTCAAACTTGGCGCTCCTAGGCAGCTAGCAACTGTACCCTCCGTATGGCACCAGCTGCAGCTGCCCCTTGGGACGCCATTGCAAGCTGCCCTGCTGCCAAATCAGACCATAGGTCTATCTACTCCAATATGGTCACTTCCGATTGACAGCTGTACTCCAGGTGTTCATGCATGAGTCTTCCTAGTCCTTCCTGGAGATACTCTGGATTGAAATGTGCATCCTTTGCGTGCAAGGCATCAATTGCACCACTGAGCTACGGCACATTCCCTTGCTTGCCTCTACCCCTGCTTTGTGCCTTCAGTGAGGACATTGAGGTCTCAGTACTCCCTTTTTTGCTGTTACTTCCTAGTGCTCAACATCACCGGCGCACAATATGCGCCTCCTTACCAGGGGCTGCCCAGAAAACACCCACCACAAAATCCTTCCTAGTCCATTTCCCCTTCTGTAATTGGCCAGGAGTGACTGTTCTTAGGAAACATCATCACAACGCAGCAGAAGCCAGAATCAGGATTCAAAATGACCTTACAGATTGGAGACCAGGGCCCAAGCTAACGAAACTAATTTCAGTAGGGACAAACGCTTAGGCAGGAGGAACCAGGTGCACAAATATAGGATGGGGGACACCTGGCTTTCCAGTAGTATATTTGAAAAGGATCTAGGGGTCTTGGTGGACCACATGCTGAAGATGATGCAGCTATTCTAGGCTGCATCAACAGAAGTCTAGGGTCCAGACCAAGGGAAGTCATAGTCCCGCTCTGTTTTGCCTTGGTCAGACCACACCTGGAGTACTGTGTCCAGTCCTGGGTGCCACAATTTACGAAGCATATTGACAAGCTGGAATGTGTGCAGAGATCAAGAAGATCAAGAGTCTGGAAACCAAGCCTTATAAGGAATGGTTGAAGGAGCTGGGCATGTTTATTCTGGAAAAGATGAGGAGAAATGAGAGTCATCTCAAGGGCTGTCACATGGAAGATGGAGCAATCTTGTTTTTTTGATGGTGAAATGGTCTCCCATGGGAGGTTGTGGGCTCTCCTTTCATGGAGGTTTTGAAGCAGAGGTTGGATGGCCCTTGGTCAGGGATGCTTGAGCTGAAATTCCTGCATTGCAGGGGGCTGGACTAGGTGACCGTTGGGTTCCTTGCAGCTCTCAGATTCTCGGATTCTCTTGGCAGCCTGAAGGCATTGAGCAGAGATGGGAACAGGCGGCATTGTCCCACCGTTAAGCAATTTGTGAATATTGTACATGCAACAGGGTGGGGGTTGAGTGGCGCATACGATCCGTCTGTTGTGTTGCGTGCGCATCGTTTGAATTGCAATCCGCGGCTGTGGAAAATGACATTGCACACAGACTAAAACAAATCCACAAATTTACGCGCCTGCCTCTCTATTTTTTCCTTCATGCACCGTACTCCTTTGTGTGGTTGCCGATCAATAAGTTAGTTTCTGGTTTCTTTTAGAGCGATGCCTTTGCCTAGGAAAAAGTGAGATTTCCAAGTATTTTATACTCTTTGTAGAGCAAGGCTGGAGAATCTTCTTTCTCTGGTGAGTCCCATTCCCTCAGAGATAGCAGTCGACCAAAAGTGTGCAGAGCTGGAGCCAATAAGGGGGGCACCACTTCTCTCCCCCCCCCCTTGCCACTCCTTGTTTTCTCTCCCTCTTGTCTTGCCACTTTCCCCCTCCCAACCCCCCATTTTTAACTTTCTGTCCGCCCACATGGACTTAGGTGAAGGGCTGCCCAAAATTACACCAAGGGACATATCTCTTTTTGGAACGAAAGGCAGTTATAAATCTGTTTGATGATGATGAAGATGATGATGCTCTCCACCGCTGTAATTGCAGGTCTAATTGAACCTGTGTCTCTTCCACCTTTTTCTTTCAAAACAACATTACCAAGCAAGGAAAAAGCACTGCTTCATAAATACCCCTTCTGTCTCAAAACATCATAATCTTACAAGGCCAGTTTTATTTTACTTGGCCACTAAGCTGTCAGTCAGTTGAAAATTCAGTAATGATTTACTTTTACTGCTTGGAAGGTGGGTTACGGCGGGAAGTTGCTATTTTCTCAATGGTGGAGTTTGTTCGCTTCTGTTCGTAGGAGGGTAAGAAAGAAGGCAAAGGCAATTCTTCATTTTGAACACCCAAGCTGCTGTTTTAAAAGAATTAACTAGTATGTTTCAGTAACTTTTAAAATTAAGACCGAACAGTATGGCCTCATAAAAATTAGGAGCAAAAAAATGATTGCAAGAATCCAGCAATCTGCCAGCATCTGTTGGGTTTCTTTTAGCCCTGGGTCAGCACAGTGTATGGTCACATTAAAGGTAAAGGAACCCCTGACAATTAGGTCCAGTCGTCACCGACTCTGGGGTTGCGGTGCTCATCTCGCTTTATTGGCCGAGGGAGCCGTCATAAAATAGCAACTTCCGGGTCATGTGGCCAGCATGACAAAGCCGCTTCTGGCGAACCAGAGCAGCGCACAGAAACGCCGTTTACCTTCCCGCTGGAGCGGTACCTATTGATCTACTTGCACTTTGACGTGCTTTCGAACTGCTAGGTTGGCAGGAGCAGGGACCGAGCAATGGGAGCTCACCCCGTCGCGGGGATTCGAACCGCCGACCTTCTGATCGGCAAGTCGTAAGCTCTGTGGTTTAACCCACAGTGCCACACGCGTCCCTTAACCATGGTTATCCCTTTGTAAAATGGGCAGGGGGCAATTTGTGATTGGCAGATGGGGGGCAAGGGATGCGATCCCGTAGGGAATCAGGAGTGTTATGGCCCTTTGAAAACTCCAGTGGTTTCCATAACTATGTTCAAAGAACTATAATCTCTTTATCTTTCCCTACTTTTTGACTTGCAAGCAGAATATGGCTGCTTTTACTTTTTCAGAAAACTCCATTCTAAGAAGCTTATTTATGTAGTACAAACATGCATACAGTGGTGCCTCGCAAGACGGAATTAATTCGTTCTGCGAGTCTTTTCGTCTTGCGATGTTTTTCGTCTTGCGAAGCACGGTCCGTCGCAACTGCGCCTCTTCAAGCGGCTTTAAGAAAAAAGCGAACAAACTCGCAAGACGTTTTCGTCTTGTGAAGCAAGCCCATAAGGAAAATTGTCTAGCGAAGCAACGCAAAAACCGTAAAACCCTTTCGGCTAGCGAGTTTTTCGTCTTGCGAGGCATTCGTCTTGTGGGGCACCACTGTATCCTATTCGGGCTTCTGCTATAGATTAAATACAAGTAGGTGAATAATTGCTACACCAGTCCTTTAAAAGTGCCCAAGAGAGAACGCTAACTGGGGTGAGTTTTATTTTGAGAGTATAATTTTAGGAATGCACTGAGGTGGCTTTCCATGCATTGCACTTCATACTCTCTTTGTGCCTTTTGGGAACCTCTGTGGGCAAACCCCAAACTGCCCACATCCCCGGGCAATGGCTCCTTGCTCCTGTCCGGTGATGAGTCTCTAGGCCAGGGCCAGCTCAATGCATTTTGCCACTTGGTGCAAACCACAAAATAGTGCCAACCCTGCTAGGGAATAAGCAGGGAGTGAATATCTGCATCAGAACCGGGGGGGAGAGGAGAAGGTCAGCAGCTCCTCCTGTTCACCAAGGGGTGCCGCTGAGGACGTGGCACATCAGCCGCCAAGGAGAGTGCGGCATATTTGGCTGCAGCGGCAGCAGTAACAAGCAATGCATTCCTTGGAGGCCAGATCTGCTGCTCCTGTGGATCCTGCCACCTGAAGCAGTTGCCTCCCCTTGCCTCAGGTGTGTATTGCTAACCCTGACTCAGTTGCCAGACAACCTCGGCTTAAGCTCACGGACGGAAGCCATTGCAATTTCTGCGACCGGTTGCAGTTACCCTGGTACAGCTGCACAACTGTGTTAGAGGTTGATGAAATAACATCCCAGAAAGGCTGAAAGGTTTATTTTGGTTGATTTGTTGAATTTATATATCGCCCTATACCTGGAGGTCTCAGGACGGTTCACAATTCCTTGCTGTCTGGCTTTTTCTATAATGTGGGAATGAGACGTGAAATCGCCCCGGCTTTCCATTGGTTGATTCTTTGCTGTTGGGATCTTGCCTTCGTTTCCTCCCGTCCATACAGATAAGAGGAAGGAGAACTTCTTGGACTTTTTCACGGTGCAGAGGTTGTCCTGGTCAGGACCACTGCTTTGGACGTGCCCTGGTAGAGATGTTCCCCTGAGGTGGGCAGCCTTTGGAAAATACCACAAGGAGTAGTTCTTCCTAGAGCAGTGGTGGCGAACCTATGTCACACGTGCCAATTTGAACTGTATTTGTCTCCCCCCGGTGCTGATTTTCTTGAGTCAAAATGAGAGTACCCTAAAAAAAAAAATTAGAATAAAAGCACTGGTTTATACCATAAAATTATATATCAGTGGAAAAACAATTTAATGAAGAATATAATGCAATAACTTTTATGAAGGATTATTTATTACAACAGCAGTCATAAAGAAGAAATGTGAAACAGACAGAAAAAATGAGAAATACAGGTTAAATTGCCGTGTTGGCACTTTGCGATAAATACCGTATTTTTCGCTCCATAAGGCGCACCTACTTTTTTGGGGCGGGGGGATTCAAGAAAAAAAATATATGCAGCTCTTGGGGGCTTTTGCGGGATGTGGGGGAAGTGAGAGAGCCTCGCTCTGTCCCTTCCCCCCACCTCCTGCAAAAGCCAGGGATAGCCGCTTTGAGGGGATACCCCAGAGCTGCTCAGGAGTTCGTGGGGCTGGCGGTGGGGGATTGCCCGGCTTTCCCCCAGCCCCAAAGAGCTTGTTGGGGCTGGCAGGGGAAGCCCGGGTTCCCTCCCCCCAGCCCCAGGGACCACACATTCGCTCCATAAGACACACAGACATTTCCCCTTAGATTTTAATAGTGGGAAAGTGTGTCTTATGGAGTGAAAAATACGGCAGGTGGGTTTTGGCTTGCAGTTTGGGCACTCGGTCTCTAAAAGGTTCGCCATCACTGTCCTAGAGCTTGAAACGTCCTTGGTCATCTTCCAAACACGCTTGCCTTTCCCCCCATCCTTTTAAATTCCGCGACCTCCTTGGGTTAATTCTGGGCAAAATGTTCAGCTGGTAAGGAAATGTGGCTTAAGACAAGTGTCTCCAGAAGCTGAGATGGGAACAAGCCTTTTGCTTCTCCCGTGGAAGCTCAAGTAGACCATTTCACCCAAAACTAGAAAATTATGCTTTTCAGGATATTAAACCAACCTCAGAACCGTGTTTTAATACTGTGGCTCGTTCCAAAGTTGCTTTCCCCAGTTTCCCAGTTCAGACAACACAGAAAACAATGGCAAATTGGAGAGTTCCCAGTTTGCTTGCATTTGTGGACAAAGGACCTGTTCATATCTTGTCCCCAAACTTCATCCCAACCCCCTTTTGCAACCAAATTGTGCTGCTGGTATAAAATCTCCTCCCCCCCTTTTTATTATTATTGTGGAGTAATAGGTGCTAAGTTGATTAATATAGGGTCGTATGAGCATTAAACTCGGCAATTTCAGTGTTTTCGGGTGTGGAAGTTATTGGTGGTTTTGAGTGCTCAGACTGTGTTTTGTGTGGGTGTTTGTAAATCAAGATGCATTTAAATTTGTTTGTGAACCAAAGCCAAGGTTTGTAGGGACTCAGAGCTAATCATGTTTTTGTATCCATTGTCTTTTGTAACCAAAGACACCCCCCCCAAGATATTTCAGTTGCAGAGGCCAAAAATCAAAATGACCCTGAGGAATAAAATTAGACAAAGTTCTTGGGAGCCCTACTTGTTGAATAATCATTCTCTAAGCAACATCATATATGACATTATCACGTGACTAAGAATGGCAATGCTCGGTTGTATTTTGACTTTTTAAAAAAGTGAACTTGACTTCTGTAACAAATATGCCATTAATAAATTCAAGGTAGGCTTGACCTGCTATAACTGGATTGTGTAGCTGGTACTGAAAATCTTTGATCTGATTAAAATAGTGTTAATTTCCATGGATTGTCAATAGAATGCAGAATACCAGCTTCTGGGATTAAGAGGTTAAATTTAAATTATTGGGAAGTCTTCACAGAAGAATGGTCAGTATCCGTATGCTACCCACAAATTTATAGAACTCATAAATTCTAATATGCATATATCTGCTGGGTGAAAATGATATAATCTGCTGCAATATCATTTTTATTCAGATCCCTTTTGAAATCTTGCTAATTTTGAAATCTCAGCAAATCCAAGCAGCCTTCTAGGTGTGGCACCTGAGAGCATGAGAGGGTGGCAGTGGGATTTGGGTATGTTGCATTTTGCAGGATGCACATGCTAAAAACAGAAATATTTCATTCCTTACGCTTTTGTCTCAAAGGCATGTTAAATCAGGAAGATTTTCAAAGTGCTTCTGTTTTTAGCAATCCCTGCATCTCCAAATTTAAGAGAACAATGAAGCATCTTTGTGTGTGTGGTGCAGCTTTAAAACGCACGCCTCTCTATTTTGCTTTTTTCTTTTAAAAAAATGTGTTTATATCCCTTGGATTTTTTAAAAAATATTAATGTACTGTAATTAAAAAGCTTCCGGGAAACTGCCCTCCCCCCCCCTTCCAAAGAAAATAATAATAATAATTCCTGATTTGAGTTCCTGGAATAATAAGGGGGAAATATGATAAGCCCTTGTCAATATTAAATCAGGCTGGAGGAAGGAGGCTTCAGGCCTTGTGGAAGGTAGAATGAAACAGCAGAATTGAGCCCCTACAACCCTCTCAGGATTGCATTTTCCATAAAATAAAATTACTTGTGTATGAAAACATAGCCTTTCCCGGGCTCTCTTTTCCCCCCTGATCAGCTGATGAAGAGACTAGCAGCTCGCTGCTTTGCTGGCTTGTTAATTTTATCCCCACTAACTGTGATTTCCGATAGCCGGCCTGCTGCTGATAGTGGTAAGGTAAATATCCTTTTTCCTTGCTGTCGTGGAGATTCAGTCGAGCGGCATCCCGGGCATGCCTAGGTGTGCGCCGCATCCCAGGCCGGTGTGTGTTGCTGCCGCGTTTTTCCGTGCACAAACGAGGGATTAAGGGGAGCAATGGCATTAACTGTTGACAGCCTTGCATGCTGCATTTACGATGAGCCTCTGAGATTTGCAGAACAGTTTCCTTTGCTTAAATCTCCGCTAGCTGCTGGTATGTGTGCAACCGGGGTGTCCTGCTTGAGCCGAATGAATATTCATGAATTTGTGTGCAGATAATTCTTTTTTCCCCTTCTTCTTCTTCTTCCTCTGCTCCTTCCTTCCTTCTTCCTTCCTCCTCCTCCTCCTAATTCATCCGATCTCCAGCTCCTTCTCCGAACGCAGTGGAAGCAGGATGGAAATTGTCTTTTGATGATTCAGGCCTGGCATCCAGGCACTCCCTCTGGATTGTGTGTGCATTTATGTTCGTCTGTGGATTTCCACATTGCAGGATGAATAGGAAGCAGTCTCTGACATGCCCGCCTGCTTTGTGTGGTGCACCAGGTTTTGTGCACAAAACGTTTTGGCGAGAGAGACGTTGCGCCCAAGTGAAAGAAATTGTGCCTGGGCTGCAATCACTCTTTGTGTATTGATTGTTGCACTCACATGTTCATAAATATTAGCCATGTTTGGTGCTGTGGAAAAATGAAGGTAATTGCCTGATGATTAGAGCTCTTTCAGCTCTGAGAAAAAGGATTGATTATCATGTGCATGTATTGCAGGGAGCACAGGAAAGCAACAGGGACAATGTCAACATTGGTGTTTTGAGAAAGCCTTCAGCACAAAAACGGAGGTGATTTATTTTTAAAAATCAGGATTTTCTTTCTTTCTTTCTTTCTTCCCTCTAATATCTTTGTCATTTTCATGTCCTGGAAGACTAAACCGTCCCACATCTCTGGGCTTTTTCTTCTGTTTTCTTAAACCAAAGAAAGTTCAGCTTCTGTGATTGTCACACATGGATTTCTTAGACAGTGTGGACAGATTTCCTTTAAAACAGGTTTGTTTTTGTAGCAATTTCCACCCTCTCACTGCATAGTGCTGCCGCCTGAGGTTCACAGCACACATTTGCAGGTAAATTTTGAACAAGTGAATGTTGTTTGATTTGTGTTTGCGTGGTGTCATTTTCCTCACTCCCACAGTGCCAATATTCTTTGCTGCACAACAGTGTGTTATCCAACACTTCTGCATTGTCAGTGGTCAAGACCTTAGCCGAATATTGCATTTGTGGCATTTTAGGTGTGTAATTTGAACTGATTTGAAAATTCTGTTTGAAAATTTCTAATTGAAAGAATCTGGTTTGTTACTTCTTTGTTAAGAAAGGGAAATTCATATAATGTATGCGGGTGAATGTGTTTTGAAGAGAATTCCCCGCCCTTTTTAATGATTTCTTTGTCTATAAATATGTATTTAAAATGATGTATGAATGTACATTTTAAAATATATTGATCATTGAGTGTGCATGTAGACAGTTGGAGCTTCAGTGGCCTTTGTTGGGGTGTGGCCTTAACGCTCTACAGTTGAATGGATTACTCCGACAAAATTGTTACTGTGGTTTTACGTTTAGCGCCGCTGATTTCCCCTAATATTTATATTTGGACTTCTGCTTCTGGATTGATTGGTTTTATCCTTCAGAATTGTCTGCACCATGCAGAGGTTAGAATATATAGCATCCATTGGCGTCTTCGATTTTGCAAATAATTTTTTCTACTTTCCTAATTAAGGCAATCGAAGACGGCAACTTGGAGGAAATGGAAGAAGAAGTTCGGCTTAAGAAACGGAAAAGGAGGAGAAATGTAGACAAAGATTCGGGCAAAGAGGATGTAGAGAAGGCGAAAAAGAGGAGAGGAAGGCCGCCGGCCGAGAAATTGTCACCTAACCCTCCTAAGCTGACGAAGCAGATGAATGCCATCATTGATACTGTTATCAATTACAAAGACAGGTGAGCTCATATTTACCTACGTCAGTTCCTTGTTTTCTTTGTAAAGACTTACTTGCTTGGAAATAGGTGTATTTTATACGCACACCTGTATTATTCTTATGTGTCAGTATTCAATGCATCATTTATTGAACTATTTCATGCCACTTTTCAGGGCAGAAAAGCTCTGCCATGGCAGCGAACCAACAAAACCGCCATGTTTTAAAAGTAGGCTATAAATGTAAAATAGTAACATAAAAAAACACAGTTCCTCTACACATCTATTCAGCGCTTTCACAGCATCTCAGGGACTAGGAGAGGAAATGAACAGCCTGTCATCTGATTCCACCTTGCCCAAACCTCCAAATTCCTTCTCAACAGCTTCATGTAGTTATTAAAAAGCACTGGGGACAAGATGGAGCAGGACCAGTGTTCAAAACTCCCCTTGTTCCAGGCGCATTTTGCGGCGGGGAATTTCATTCAAAGTGAACAGTTTCTGAGCTCTGGGCGCAATCCTGCACCTAAGATTTCAGATTAAAACTGCAGAGTGGAAGGAAAGGAGGAGCTTTTTCTGCCTCCCCACTTCCAGCTACTCTCTGAAGACTGGAGAAGAGACCCTCTTCAGAATATTAGGGGGGTGGGCAGGGGAAGGACCAGACCGTGTGAAAAATGAACATATTTTAGCTGCAGTCCATTCATTTTCAGCACTGTATTCTTGTTATAAAAAGTGTGTGTAGACATTTCATTGTTGCGCCCATAACCTGGTTTAAGGTGCCCTTGATCTCCTAGCTTTTCTATCTCAGTTTCTAGCCCTGAGCAGAACAGGGGTGTTCCAGCATCGCCTTCTGGCTCCATCCCTCCCAAGAGGATGGCAGAATTAATAGTATATTTTTCAGTAGAAACCAGGGGCAATGTGGAATTACTCTCCTCCTTGCACGGAGTGATTATTTATTTATTTATTTATTTATTTATTGAATTTATATAATGCCCTATACCTGGAGGTCTCGGGGCGGTTCACAGAACAAAATCAAAATATAAAACCACAAAATATATAATCAAAATAAAAACAACAACCCAATACCCGCCCTCTCCCAAAAACCCACATTTTAAAAGGGCATAGGATGTCAATCAAATCAACCAAAGGCCTGGTTAAAAAGGAACGAACTTCCCTGGGGAGAGCATTCCACAGATAGGGAGCCACCACAGAGAAGGCCCTGTTCTGGTGTTGCCGCCTTCCGGACCTCTCGAGGAGGAGGCACACAAAGGAGGGCCTCAGAAGGTGATCACAGGTAGGTTCAGATGGAAAGAGATGGTCCTTAAGGTATTGCGGTCCTGAGGTGTGATGGGAAAATGTATTGGGTAGTGAGGATAGGAGTTGGGTTTGACAGTTAGGGGTGCCATTCACAAGATCTACAGGGTCTTCAATATCTTGGGGAAAGCTCCCATTGACACAGTTTAACGTTACACACACAGTTTAACGTTTCTAAAGATTGCCGGTACTAAAACTAGGACCTTTTAAAAGCAGAAACCCAGCTTTCTCTTGTGTAGGACAATTATTATTATTATTATTATTATTATTATTATTATTATTATTATTATTATTATTATTATTATTATTATTTATACCCCGCCCTCCCCAGCCAAGGCCAGGCTCAGAGCGGCTAACAAGCAATAATAAAAGCAAGTTGAATGAATACAACTTAAAAACAAGATTAAAATACAACAATTAAAATACTGAAATATTAAAATGCAGTCTCATCACAGGAGGAGAAAGGAAAAAGAAAGAGAGGGAGGGAATCAAATTGGGCTCCAAGCCAAAGGCCAGGCGGAACAACTCTGTCTTACAGGCCCTGCGGAAAGAAATCAGATCCTGCAGGGCCCTGGTCTGATGAGGCAGAGCGTTCCACCAGGCCGGAGCCAGTGTTGAGAAGGCCCTGACTCTGGTTGAGGCTAATCTAACTTCCTTAGGGCCCGGGACCTCTAGGGTGTTGCTATATATGGACCTTAAGGTCCTCTGTGGGGCATACCAGGAGAGGCGGTCCGGTAGGTACGAGGGTCCTAGGCCGTGAAGGGCTTTAAAGGTCAAAACCAGCACCTTAAATCTGACCCTGTACTCCACCGGGAGCCAGTGCAGCTTGAAAAGCACTGGGTGAATATGCTCCCATGGCAGAGACCCTGTGAGGAGCCTCGCTGCAGCATTCTGCACCCGCTGGAGTTTCTGGGACAGCTTCAAGGGCAGCCCCGCGTAGAGCGAATTACAGTCGTCAAGCCTGGAGGTTTTGTGTTTAATATACTATGTGTTGGTTTTTTACCATTGCATTATTTCAGGTTTTCCCCCTAAAGAAATACGAATATTCCAAATTTTACGTGTACTTTTACGTGTAAGGTGGGAAACATAAAATTTGTATTCAAAATCCTTTTTGCCCGACATAAGCAGACCATCAGAAATATTTTGGATTTTGCATATAGCCTACATTGGTGTGTGATCCAAGTTTATCTTAAACCGACTTGCAGAATATCCTGCCTAACTTCTGTGTTCCTTGCTGTGATTAATTTGTTAATGAATTTGTTTATCCCCCTTGGAAGTAACGGAGAAGTTTATTCCTCTAGAAAGGGTTCAGTGATACGTATCTGCATTGTGCAACTTGTCAAACTCAAGTAAGAGTGGCTGGATTGTGAATATGAGCCCCTTAATGAGAGAGATGAGTGATTTGAGAAATAGCACACAAATAGTGTCCCCTTGTGGCTTTGTGCATGTTAAAATTCTGATCCTGTTATCTGGTCCCCAGACAGAGCATCAAAACAGATAACTTCTTAAGGGGAGCTCATTGGAAGATGTAATTCATAACTCGGCAATGCTTGAGGTTATTTTGAAGGTTCAAAACAAAAACCTGTTGGGTAAAGCTTTTGTGAAAATTGGCTGTTGTGAAGAAAAACATGTTGCATCTTTTTTTCCAGTGTTGGCGTCATGTCGGTTGACAACATCTTTAAGCTATGCGCTGTCCACGACAGGAGTTGTCAACCTGGTCCCTACCGCCCACTACTGGGCGCTTGGGGATTCCAGCTGGGAGGTAGGGGGTATTGGGAAAATGCCCTGGGATGCCTGCAATCCCCCAGAACTTCAAGCATCCTCTGATAGGCGCAGCTCTGGAAAAGGCATTTCCCTTCCAGTGCGCTTCTAGCGACATCATAATGATGTATGCACACTGAGCTTCTGGCATAAGACAGCAAGAAGCGTGAGACATTGTAGAGCTAATCTACTATTTATTTACACACTATTTACAGACATAGGGACGCGGGTGGCGCTGTGGGCTAAACCACAGAGCTTAGGACTTGCCGATCAGAAGGTCAGAGGTTCGAATCCCCGCGACGGGGTGTGCTCCCGTTGCTCGGTCCCTGCTCCTGCCAACCTAGCAGTTCGAAAGCACCTCAAAGTGCAAGTAGAGAAATAGGTACCACTCTGGCGGGAAGGCAAGCTGTGTTTCCGTGTGCTGCTCTGGTTCGCCAGAAGCGGCTTAGTCATGCTGGCCATATGACCCGGAAGCTGTACGCCAGCTCCCTCGGCCAATAAAGCGAGATGAGCTCTGCAACCCCAGAGTCGGTCACGACTGGACCTAATGGTCAGGGGTCCCTTTATCTTTATTTACAGACAACAGCATAATGGCGTCAGTTCTCTCCAGCTCCGAGAGAACAACAGGCACAAGTAAAAGCGAAAGTACATAGCAAAGTCCCTACAGCGGAAGAGATAAGACTGTTTACGTTTCCTACACTCTTCTCAGACAGGCATGTGATTTACACAAATCACAAATGCAGGCTCGGAGGAGTGAAATTGCTAACAGGGGGTCTACAACACAAGCTGAATCCTCCTTCCATCGTGCACTGGTGGGGGGTAAGGAAATTTGACCATCAAGAAAGATGCATTAGTGGGCAGTAGGTATAAAAAGGTTGACTACCCCTCGTCTACAAGTTTGAGAAGAGACACCCTGCAAGACATTGTCCCCGCTGAAAGACAGGGTCATATTCATCTCTGCAGGAGTTTCTCTCCTTGCAATGTCAGGAAATGTGAGATGTCCTTGGGATATTCTCTGGTCTTGCTTCCTCGTGATGGCCCCGTTTGGAGAGTTGTATCATGGCTCAGCAGGGTGGATTTGATTTAAATCAAATCAATTTAAATCACTAGTCAGTAAGACTTGATTTAAATAACTTTTTAGAGAGAAAGACTCATTCTTGCTTAATATTTACAATATCTTAATATTTAATATCTTAATATTTACAACCAGATGAAGGTTTCATTTTGGAATAATAAGTTTTTACAGTTATATCAAAAATTACTGATTTAGTTATACTATTAGAAATACATGGAGCGATAATTATGAAATTGTTGTAAGGTTTAGTAAGTTAACTGTGTTTATATTTGTACAACTTTTCTGCTGTGCTTTATTGGAAGGAGGAAAATAATCATTTCCTTAATGACAATTTAAACAATTTACTTAACTAAAACAATAACGTTATAGCATATGTATCCATGTTTGTTAACTGATGTGGCTAAACGATTTTTGAAATAAAAAACTTAGACTGAGTTTTAGCACACATGTAAAACTTTTAAAAATCCTTATTTCCTGATGAATAGCCTTTGGACTCTAATGTAACTTAAATAGAAAACTATCTTTAGAAAGATTAATCCCCAAAAGCAGTTTATTTTAAAAATCCAATTTAAATAAAAGAAATCTGATTTAAATTTTAAAAATCCATTAAAAAAAATCATTGATTTTTACCCACCCTGTGGGTTAGGAAGCCAAGATTCTGACTTTGTCCATTTGCGTGGCCCCTTCTCACAACCAGGGAGCCCCTAGGACACTGTGGCTCCCCAGTTTGGATGACACAGGAACCTGCTGTCATTTAGAGCTTTTCCTAAATGACACATTCATTTTCCTAAATAATCGCAGAGGTTTGGTGGGAAGGCCAACGGCTCCGTTCATATCTGGACTGACAAAATGGAGATGGGCTTGTTCACCATGACCAGCTTAGATTGCACAATGGACACGTGAGTTTGCTATCTGTTCGCAAAACTCAAGTGAGCTCAGAAGTAGCCTTATCACATTGATTCAGCATTTGTAAAATTAAAAACACGGGCGCTTCCTTCTCTTTTTATAGCAGCGAGTTAGCAATGGGAGTGTTTTCCTGAATGTCCTCCTCCCAGTTTGGCCCTCGAGAGTTGGGGACCCCACCCCCGGCCACATGTGCAGAGTGCTTTTGCCTGGCGGAAATGTTTCCTTGATCTTTTCTGCTGCCCCTTGCTCACCACTGGGGAAGGTGGAGAGGTCTGGGGGTGGTGAAATCTAGGGTTTCTGCATGGCTGGAACACAACCTGCCATGCAAGGGAAAGTGTCTCCTCCACCACCACTTTTGCCCTTTGGACATCTGCCCCCCCCCCCCACCGCTGTCACGAAGCCTCAGGAAGGTTGCTCAAGGAGGAATAAAGCCATGAAGCTGAAAGAGGTTCCCCCACCCATCCTGAGTGCTGAAGAGTTTTTTGCTTAGCTAGAAGTGGATTTTGAAAAATAGGTGAGAGATTAATGACATGAGTCCAAAATGTGGCTTTGTAATTCTGCAGAAGCCTATTGTGCCCATTACAGTGGTACCTTGGGTTACATACGCTTCGGGTTACATACGCTTCGGGTTACATACGCTTCAGGTTTCAGACTCTGCTAACCCAGAAATAGTGCTTCAGGTTAAGAACTATGCTTCAGGATGAGAACAAAAATCGTGTTCCGATGGCATGGTGGCAGCAGGAGGCCCCATTATAGCTAAAGTGGTGCTTCAGGTTAAGAACAGTTTCAGGTTAAGTATGGACCTCCGGAACGGATTAAGTACTTAACCCTAGGTACCACTGTATAATGAAAACAAAATTAATGATGACCCAGAACAGGGACAAAACATGAAATGCCATCATCCTGAATCCTGAGGTGTGCTTCTGGATGTTGTATGAAACAGTCAGTGGTGAACTAATGCCAGGGTACTGGAAGAAACAAAGATCACCAGTGTTGATTCTTCAGCCTCAGCTTTGTTGGACTGGTCATGTTGTGCCGATGCCTGATTATCGTCCTCCAAACACTACTCCAGAATTAAAAATGGAAAGTATAATTCTGGTGGTCAACAAAAGAGTTTTAAAGACGCTCCCAAGGCAAGTCTTTAAAAATGTAGTATAAACACCAACAATTGGGAAACACTTGCCTGCGAGTGCTCCAATTGGAGAACAGCCTTTACCAAAAGTGTCATGGGCTTTGAAGACACTCGAACTCAGGACGCAAGGAAGAAATGTGCTAAGAGGAAGGCACGCTTGGCAAATCCACACCGTGATCAACTCCCACCTGGAAACCTATTTCTCCACTGTGGAAGGACATGTGGATCCAGAATTGGCCTCCACAGTCGCTTACGGACTCATTGTTAAAACCGTGCTTATGGAAGACAATCTTACTTGGCTACGAGGGATCGCCAAAAAAGAAGTCAGTAAGTTACTTTGCTTTGTAAAATCTTTTTACAACAGCAAGAAGAGAGCAGGACCCACCGCTGGGTTCTCCGTTTTCTCAACCTGATTGGTTCTATAAGGAGTACAGCGCACTAGCACCCTCATTCTTCCGGTTGTGTGTCCAGTGGCTGCACAAAGGGGCCCTGCGTCTTTTGAGCATCTCTACCCTTGAGGGGATCCAGACCGGCCCGGGTTCTCCTGTCACTTGGGGGCCTTCAGTGCCGACGGCATAGTGTGAGGCCAGGGGTGCAGGGCTGGCCTCCCCGGTCAGCAAGCCCGTAATGTGGGGGGCGGGCGGGAATGTTTGTGTGCGCATATCTCATGCCACATTTATTGGAGCTCAGTCTCTCTCTCAAGTCTTTGGAAGACTGAAAGAAGCAAAAATGGGTGCAGATTGATTCACTTGTTGCTTTCACCCCCACAGTCAAAGGGGTGGGTGGGGGTGGCGCACACTATTTTTTGTTCATTGAACATGAGCTAATCCTTTTAGGAGACCCCCGAAGCAATGTTTTCAACTTCCACGTCTCACTTCTGTTTCCCTACAAAGGCAAATGCTCTCACTAAGAAAACCATCTTACTTAACTGAGGCCGGGATGGATTTTATTTCCTTCGTTCCTCAGGCCACTTTTGGTCACTTCCAACTAATTCTCTTCACTGGAGCTGGAGCCTGGATCATTTAAGTGGTGCGATGAATCAACGGGAGTGGCAAGGAGAGCTTTAAAGAGTTTGTTGGCCGTCGTTAGCCTTGTTACCCTCATGGCAACAAGTCCGTTATCCTCTGGGACGCAGCGCTTCCTGGTACCAGGCCGCGTCCGCGACTCTTTGGACTCATTCAGGGGGGAAAATCCCTGCTTGCCCAGGCAGAATTGCTGGGATTCCCAGTTGGTCACCCATGTTTCCTTTAATGCAAAGTCCCTTAGAACTGACCAGACGAGGGATGTTTTCAGGCTCGGATTTGGGCGTCCCTGTGAGATTTCCCTCCGCTTCCCAGCCAGGGCAGGAGCCTTTGGGGGCGCTGCTTCTTAAGCAAGGAGCGGGGGGCGCCCATTTTCCTCAGAGCAGACGGGCGACATTGTCAGTCTTCCCTGAGCATCTCCCGCCAGCTCCTGCCCAAGCAGTGAAAAATCGCTTCCTTTAACAGCACTGAGCCATTCCCCCCCCCCAAGCACCCAGCTTGTTTTCCCTCCCCACGTGGAATAAACTGCTGTTTCAACCTTGGCCAGCTGAGATTAGGTCTGCTGCAGGATGGCTCCTCGATGGCAGAAGTTTGAGAATTTGCAGGTCCCGCTGGAACCCCCAACCCCATCCCCCTAACTTCTCTGTCTGGGTCTCCAACTATCTACGCCTCTTTTTTTAGGGGAGGGGGCTAGTAACCAGCATCAGCGGCTGCCCATGTCTTCCATAGCTCTTCCAAGGAAAATCTGCCCCAGGTGGGACACGAGGGAAGAAAAAGGAAGCTTCTAAGTCTCAGTCTTAGAGCTGTAACAGAGTGGGTGGGGTGAAGAAAAGCTATTTATTTGGGTCCAATTTCTTGGGAAAGTGGTTTTAAAAAAGCCCAGGAAAAGAAAGAACCCCTTTCTTGGTTGACTCCCCCTTTCAGCAAGGTCTAACTCAGCTTCCCCTTGGAAACCTCCGCTTTGGGGTCCCGTAGGTGGAGCTGGCGACACTCCTGACCTGATTCCCAAGGCTGCCTGGTGTGGCACCTGATTCCATTAAGACGTTTCAGACCTGATCCAAGCAGCCCTTTCCAGATCGTAGAATTGTAGAGTTGAAAGGGACCCCCGAAGGTCATCCATTCCAACCCTCTGCAATGCAGGTGTCTCAGCTCAAGCACCCATGACAGATGGCCACCCAACCTCTGCTTAAAACCCTCCAAGGAAGGAGAGTCTACCACCTCCCGAAGGAGACCGTTCCTCCCTCGAACAGCTCTTCCTGTCAGAAAGTTCCTCCTGATTTTGAATCTCCTTCCTTGTGACTTGAAGCCACGGGTTCGAGTCTCCAGAGCAGGGGAAAACAAGCTTGCCACTCACTGCATTTCTTCAGTGTCATAAAGTCCCTTCCAGAGATCCTTAAACAAGTCAAGGAAAAATGAACTAATGGTTAATGCATCTTGCCCTATTTACTCCAGAAACAGTGGAAGGATTCCAGGTTCCCAAGCCCTTTGCAAACAGGTGCTCGGCACAAACACTCCCAGTTCTCAGCTTGTGTCTTGGTTTTCCAAGCTTCTGCATCAACTTCACTTGAACCCACTGTTGGGATATTCCGTTCCACCTTAAGGAACAGGCGTGGTTGTTGTGTGTCACATGCCTGTTTACACTCCAGCACAGCTTGCTGGGAACTTCCATTTGTGTTGTGTATTGCTTTTGCTGTCTTAATTTGAACACGAAAGGGATCAGACATGTTTCCTTTTGTCCTGCTGTATGCTGAATAAGGGACGTGGGTGGCACTGTGGGTTAAACCACAGAGCCTAGGACTTGCCAATCAGAAGGTCGGCGGTTCGAATCCCCATGACGGGGTGAGATCCCGTTGCTCGGTCCCTGCTCCTGCCAACCTAGCAGTTCGGAAGCACGTCAAAGCGCAAGTAGATAAATAGGTACCGCTCCGGCGGGAAGGTAAACAGCGTTTCCGTGCACTGCTCTGGTTTGCGAGAAGTGGCTTAGTCATGTTGGCCACATGACCCGGAAGCTGTATGCTGGCTTCCTCAGCCAATAAAGCAAGATGAGCGCCACAACCCCAGAGTCGGTCACGACTGGACCTAATGGTCAGGGGTCCCTTTACCTTTATGCTGAATAAACTGCTTGTAAATATGCTCACACAACTTCTCCTGCCACTTCTGTTGTGTAGCGTTTACTCTGCTGAGTAGCGTGCCCCAGCTTCTCAAGCTCGGATTGCTGAGGCTGCAACCAAGGACTGGAGATCGCCCGGCACACTGGCCAGTGGGCTGGAGCCAGCTGGGGGCCTGCCAATTGCCCCAGTTTCCTTGGTTGCTTGCCCAACACCTGTGTGTGCCTGCCATGGCATCCTAGGCTTGGTTCATGTTGTGGGATGAAGCCTCTGTTCATGGGGGTCACTGCCCAGTCCAGGGCAAGCACTACTGTTAATCGCCGGAGAAGATTGGTCATAAATTGGCCGGCTGTCTTTTGGGGAATCCTGTGCATCATTGCTGATCTCGCCGCTGATGATACTTTTTCTGCAAACTCACGCAAAGGCTCTCAATCCGGCGTTACGCTGCAAATGCATATACAGAGCATCCTCGTGAGTAATGATTTGCAAGAGTGAACCGACTTGAAGGATTCTCAGAATAGCTCATTCAGGATTCCCCTTGTGGAAGTGCTATCATGTTAAAAATATACAACAGCATTTGAGGAGCCCTCTGCTCACGCTCTCTGCCATTTTTGGTTGCACCCTCTTGCAAATCATCTTCTAAAGGCTAATAGCATGCTGAGCTGTGTGGGGGTCCAGAGAAATTAGTTGTGAGTGAAATGACCCATTCCGTTGTGCTGACCGATCAATAGTAAGTAGCGAAGTCTCTGCTGATTTATGCCGGTTTCCATGAGAACAGAATTTTGCTCACCGTGTCTCTTTAACTCTTGCCTACCTGCTGCAAATCAGAATTACTTGCTGAAATGTGAACAGCGGCTGATGACATGATCTACGATTGCTGAATTAAAAATATTACACAGTGATGAGTTGAGCTCTAATTTTCATAGGCTAGAGGAGAGACCCAAGGCCCCTGAGTGAAATTTAACAATCCTAAACATAGTGTGGAGTCGGGCTGGGCGATCATCTGGTTTTCAGCATCACAATTTATCATCAGCTAAACATCACAATATACCGATACATCACAGTGTCTGAAATAAGGATAGTACTACTTGAGAGCCATTGGGTGAATTCCCAGGGTTTTTTGCATGACACACACACACACACGATTCACAGTACCATCCTGTACTACGTATAAGACAAGGAATTGTTACTAAAAAATTATGTTAAAAATGGGGTTCGTCTTATACACGGTGGTGTGGGATTGGTTGCTGCTGGGAGCCAGAGATTGTCAGCGGCTATTTTTTGCAGCAATAGGGAAAAAGCTCAACAACTCTGGGCAATCTTCCCCCCATTTTCTTAATTCTGGGTCCCCCAAAATAGGGGGCGTCTTATACACAGAAAAATACGATATATTGCCAGGCCCAAAATGATGAGACCAATATCACAATATGGACTTTGGACTGGTTTTGGATGATATTTCAAGATATCGCCCAGCCCTGGTAGGGAGCGAGAGTCACAGAATTTGCCAGAACTTGCATGCGGTTAATAATGCTACGGATTGTGTTTCCTGTCAGCTGCATCCCTTGCTGTTGTCCCTGGATCCCCATCCTCTCATCACTTGCAGGGAGGCACCTGCAATAGACGATGTCGCCAGGAGAGAAGTGCCATTTCTGAGCAGTTCTCTTTGCTTTTCCTACACTGCTTTCCCAACAGCAGCGGTTACAGAGTTCCTTGCATTTACAAAAATCAAAATAAGGGGGGAAAATACCCCTAGCTACAATTTTAAATTTTAATTAGTTTCTTGATGACATTGCTTGCCCTTGACGAGAAGCACTTGAAGCTGCAGGTTCATGTTACAGATGAGTTGCCTTGCAAGGAGGTTTGCAAAGGACGCTGGGAATTTTGTTTGGTTCGACTTAGTTTAAATGCTGAGTAAGTGCTAGTCTCATTAATTGTTTTGGAGGGTGGGGGCTCACTTTGGCAAAACACTTCCAAGATCCAAGGAGGGAGGTTGTCTAATAGATAAACAGAGATGGATTCCTTTAGGAAGAGAGCATTGATCAGGGGAAAAATAACAATACTTGTGTTTTCATTTCTGTGCTTTGCCTGAGCTCTTTAATTAGGACTAGAACAGAAAGTCTTCTGGCTTGTACCAAATTAAATATACCTGCCAACCGTAAGCAAACAAGAGATCTGGATATCTTTACATGTCTGATATGGAAGCTCATGCAGAAATGTAACATTTCTGGGGCTCCAGACCAGCGGTGTCAATGTAGTGAATTAAGAAAATATTTCTGCGTGAATTGCCGGACGAACATGTTTTTATGATAGATGATACAGACAGCATTTTAGAAACGCAAGACGCTATTCTAGTTTAGCAGGTTGTGTCTTTGACATAAAAAACTGGTGGAGGTGATCGGCATTCTAGTCTTTCACAAGAAATCTCTGCAACTGCACTGTGTCAACAGGTACTGAAAACTGCGCCCGTCTCTTTCCTACCCTTTGGTCACGTGGAACGCAGGAGCCGCTATTTCCAGATTCCCAACTATGCTTTTTCCATATGGTGGATGCACTGCAGTTTCCTCTGTGTACCTTCCAGTTTACGCTGGAGAAAATAAAAATGTACAAATGAATGCCTAGGTGAAGTGGCCCTTTCCCAAGTCCGGTGTGTGTCAGTTCCTGGCAAATGTGGAACAGGGACAAGAGAGAAAGTCATTTTCTCTTGATGGCATCCACTTCCACCTATCAAGGAAAATAACTCCCATGCCTCTACCTTGCTGTGTGAATATTTTCTGCGACTGAATTGTTGCAGAACAAAGAGTTTTGTGAAATGATGAAAGCAGGATTGTGATTTGGATACCAAAAAAACAATTTCGGTGTTGTCCGTTGAGTGGGGATTTCAGATGACTGCGAGAACTCGAGGCATTTGCTGGTCATGCTATTATACGTGGATGTTTTGTGTAACTTGTGTTTCAGTAATTGTTCGGGTGCAATAGTTATATCCTACAGAAAATTTTGGAAATTAATAATAATAATAATAATAATAATAATAATAATAATAATAATAATTTATTATTTATACCCTGCCCATCTGGCTGGGCTTCCCCAGCCACTCTGGGCAGCTTCCAAATTTTTTTAAAAAATACTGTAATACATCAAACATTAAAAGCTTCCCTAAACAGGGCTGCCTTCAGATGCCTTCTAAAAGTCTGGTAGTTGTTGTTCTCTTTGAATATGATAATCGAATATGAAAAGAAACTTTTCCAATAAAACTGAAACAAATTCCACACTGCTTTGAACAGAAACACCAGCTCAGTATTTTAATTCTTTTTTACCATTTCTAGTCTGATGTTCGTAGCTTAACAGCGGCCCAAAACAAACCACTTCTTGAGTTTACGTTCCCTTTGGGATTGATGCTCTCAGTCTCCCAAATAGCTGCCCCTCTTTGCGTGACGGGTAGGAAGGCGGGTCAGGCTCCAGATGCCAAGCGTTCCTTTCCACCCTGGCATGTCTGCCGGAATTAACAGCACTTTCACACTCGGCTGCATTTGCTGCTTTGTTAAGCGTGCATGAAGAACGAGGACCCGATCCAGCAAGGGGGCGTTTAGAAGTCACCTGTTGGAGAAAAGAGTGAGTTTCTGCCTAATCTGGCTTTCCCCTTCAGACGGAGCTCCAGACTTCGTCCTTGAGATCAATAACAGGGCGCTTGGCACAATTTCCAGAGGAGGAGGAGGAGAAATGTCGACCTGTTGCAACAAAGAGCCCAGGGGCGTCTTGAAAGACGGCCATATTTATTAGGGTACCGGGCAATCTGCCCCGGCTTGCATTGCCTACCAACCTGCCCATGAGCCCTCAACAACCCAGCGCACCCCTAAACCTCATGAAATCTATGCTGACCCATTAGACGAGGAGTGGGAAAGCCTTTTGGCTCCTGCCTCATGGGCCAACCTTGGCAGGTGAGCAGGACCAGGGCCGGATTTAGGTTTGATGAGGCCCTCAGCTCCTGAAGGTAACAGGGCCCTTGATATGTCCAGCTGTCCTTTGTCAACACTGTTTTTTTTGTGTTGAATATATGCTACATGATAATTTATGGACCTCATAGGTATCTCAAGCCATTTGCACACATTGCCCTGCAACCAGTCTGTGTAGAATGTCGGCACCCTATATATAGAAAGAGGCAAACCAGTGATATTTTAGGGAGCAGGCAGGGCCCATGACTTATATCCTAGGAGCCTACACAACACAAAACACTGTTGCTGTATGTGGGTTTTTATTTTATTTGTGTTTTATATTTTGGAAATGTACATCCAGTGTTTTTTTTCCTTTTAAGTTTTTTGGGGGCCCCCAAGAGAGTAGGGCCCTAAGCTAGAGGTTGTTTAGCTTATACATCTGGCACTGTCAAATCAGTAGCTGGGTTGCATCAGCCACCTGTCCAAATCCCAGCATCGGGGTGGAAAGGGGGCGCGGGAAGGGCATCAAAACATAGCCCATGCTGGTCCTTTCCCCCTTCTGCAATGCCCCACCTGCTTTCCCTTTGCCCCCCCCCCTCTTGCCCAAGCCCCCAATGCCGCCTACTCCTCACCGAGTCTCCCACCTCGCGAGGAGGAGGCAGCTCAGCCCCAGAGGTGCTGTGGAGAAACACGCCCCACAGGCCAGGGCCCCCTCTGTCCTCCTCTCCTGGCACCTCCATCCTCCTCCTCTCGCTCACGGAGCACTGAGGGTCTGCAGACGACAGTTTGGGAAGCCCTGATGTAGATAATCCTACTCAGATCTCAGAGGCACCAAATCCCTCCAGACAAAACGTACACTCTGCATGTGTGGATGTAGTTTTTTGGGAGGTGTAACATGGGGATTAGCAGCTAATAAAAGTTTGGGGGCTCTTTTGTTTGGGGCTTCCACCTTGAGGCACGTGGGAGTCCTGTCGCAACAGTCCTCAGTAAAGACCAAGCCTACTGGCTGCTGTTTTGCTCTGGTATTCCTGGCTGGTGTCCTTGTTTTTTGTCCAAGGGAGCCCTCAGATTTCTCCGTTAACAAGCTTACCGTATTTTTCTGTGTATAAGACATGGGTGTTTTTTTAAAAAAAAATAACATAAAAAATTATGGGTCGTCTTATACACGGGTCGTGCTTGGAGGGGGAGACAGGCGATTGTTGGCAGCCGTGAGTCGGAGATATACAGTGATGGGTGCATGCCGCAAGGACTGGTTGGGATTGGCTGTTGTTGCGGAGGCAATTTGTGGCTTCTGGGTGTGATTGGGCAGATGATTGGTGGCTTCTGTGAGGCGTGCGCTTGTCAGCTGCGGGTGGTCCCGCCCCCCCCCCAATAAAGCTTAACAACTCTGGGCAATCTCCCCCCACTTTCTTAATTTGGAGTCCCCCAAAATAGGGGTCGTGTTATACACCGGGGTGGGAGGTTATACACAGAAAAATACGGTACCTTAAAATTCGCCGCCTGTTAATGCCAGTATATGCAGCGACAAACGATGCTTTTTCCCACCAGTCTGGAAGGATGTTGCACAGCACACAAAACAGATTTAAAACAACACCATTATCTGTGTTTATTTGCTGAGATGCCTTGTTTGGGGGGGCAGACAATGTGACCCAGTAGAGTCAGACTACAGAGATGCCACTCATCTTTCTGAAGATTTTCTTAATTTATGCAGGTCCTACTGCTCTTCAGCGTATAGCCTGGCAGTTGCTAGGCAACCGGAAAAGAAATAGTGTGCATGCTTTCTATGATTGTTAGATCTCTTATTTTTTTATTTATGTTCAAAAGGTGCATATGGAACTGGAAATTGAGATTGAAAACCAGGATAGCATATTCACAAGTAATCATTTGCTTTTTTTTAGCATAACCTCAGTTGCAACCAGTGGAAGCTTTCTGTTAACAAATAAATGCTTTTTTGGCTTTGGGTTCTTGGTTGTTGTTTTAAGCCATATTCACTGACAAATGCACAAAGGGGACTAAGAAATCAAATCCTTCTGTGAAAAAGTAGCCAGGTTGTAGAAGAAAAAGGTAAAATTCAGTACTGTGCTGCTGTTCTAGGAATGTGTGCAATGTAGTCTGTTCTGCAATTTGCGTATATTTCCAGAATATCCCTTGCTGGTGCATCTTTTATATTATTCTACATGGCTGCCCTTGTACTTTGATTCCTCACAGCACAGGATTTTATTAATGCTCCATTTCTTGAACTGGAACAAATTCTTAGGTGAAAAGCAAAACCATCTTCCTTTTTTTCTTCTCAAACATGCTGGTCACTGCCATTTCTTGTCACAGCTAAGTAATAACGTTTTCTATTATTTTTGTCCATTTTAACAGCTCAGGACGACAGTTAAGTGAAGTCTTCATTCAACTGCCTTCCAGAAAAGAATACCCAGAATACTATGAATTAATTAGAAAGCCAGTGGATTTCAAAAAAATTAAGGTGAGCCTGATCTCTGCTAAACGCGAATGCCGCTTCCTTCCTTTTTTACATATATTTTTAATTAATTTTTTTCAAATGTTTTCACGGTAACCTTCAAATCAAAGACATTGTTTCATGAGTTGACTCCCTCACCTCCGCAGTGTTTTTGACTCAAACGCTTTCTACTGCATCTATCACAAAAAAATTCTCTATTCCAGTTATTTTGTCATTTTTCCTTCTGCTGCTTTTACCTCAAATCCTTCCCGCCATTTCATTTGACCTTGAATGCAGCTTTCCAGCATCAGGCCAAGTTATCATGACTTGGCTTTTGCACTTGTGCACAAATAGCAGAAATTAAATACTGCTTGTTGTTATTCTTCCATGTCTGTGATGTACCTGTGGAATTGCTTTCTGTTCTCACAGTGGCCAGCCAGATTATTAGTAGTAGTAGTAGTAGTAGTAGTAGTAGTAGTAGTAGTACCCCACCCATCTGGCTGGGTTTCCCCAGCCACTCAAAACGACCTTGACAGATTAGAGAACTGGGCAAAAACAAACAAGATGAATTTTAACAGGGAGAAATGTAAAGTATTGCACTTGGGCAAAAAAAAATGAGAGGCACAAATACAAGATGGGTGACACCTGGCTTGAGAGCAGTACATGTGAAAAGGATCTAGGAGTCTTGGTTGACCACAAACTTGACATGAGCCAACAGTGTGACGCGGCAGCTAAAAAAGCCAATGCAATTCTGGGCTGCATCAATGGAGTATAGCATCTAGATCAAGGGAAGTAATAGTGCCACTGTATTCTGCTCTGGTCAGACCTCAGCTGGAGTACTGTGTCCAGTTCTGGGCACCACAGTTCAAGAAGGACACTGACAAACTGGAACGTGTCCAGAGGAGGGCAACCAAAATGGTCAAAGGCCTGGAAATGATGCCTTATGAGGAACGGCTAAGGGAGCTGGGCATGTTTAGCCTGGAGAAGAGGAGGTTAAGGGCTGATATGATAGCCATGTTCAAATATATAAAAGGATGTCACATAGAGGAGGAAGAACGGTTGTTTTCTGCTGCTCCAGAGAAGCGGACATGGAGCAATGGATCCAAACTACAAGAAAGAAGATTCCACCTAAACATTAGGAAGAACTTCCTGACAGTAAGAGCTGTTCAACAGTGGAATGTGCTGCCAAGGAGTGTGGTGGAGTCTCCTGCTTTGGAGGTCTTTAAGCAGAGGCTTGACAACCATATGTCAGGAGTGCTCTGATGGTGTTTCCTGCTTGGCAGGGGGTTGGACTCGATGGCCCTTGTGGTCTATTCCAACTCTATGATTCTATGATTCTATGACTGGGTGGCTTCCAGCATGTATAAAAACATAGTAAAACGTTAAACATTGAAAGCTTCCCGATACAGGGCTGCCTTCCAATGTCTTCCAGAAGTTGTGTAGTTCTTCATCCCCTTGGCATCTGAACAGAGGGGGCCTGTGGGAAAGCTGAGCGCCAGCCCTCTCTCCAGCGCCTGGTGTGCATTGCAGTCCCTGCGCATGGAGGCAGAGCATAACCTCCGCCATGTCTAGCTGCCATTGATAAACCAGCAGGACCATCCCATCCCCAAGTAACCGGCGTGAAGCCAGGTTAGGCTGGTTAAAGGATGCCAGGTCAAACTCTCTTCTGGAGCAGGGCTGCTAAACCCAGCAGAGGAGAAACAGCCTCAGTCCAGTATACCTGAAGGAGCGTCTCCACCTACATCGTTCTGCCCGGACACTGAGGTCCAGCGCCGAGGGCCTTCTCGGTAGTGGTGCCCGCCTTGTGGAACACCCTCCCACCAGATGTCAAAGAGAAAAATAACTACCAAACTTTTAGAAGACATCTAAAGGCAGCCCTGTTTAGGGAAGCTTTTAATGTTTAATAGGTTATTGTATTTTAGCGTTTTGTTGGAAGCCGCCCAGAGTGGCGGGGGGGGGGACCCAGCCAGATGGGTGGGATATAAATAATATATTATTATTATTATTATTTTATTTTATCTGAAAACGCTTGTTTTGTTTGTGCTATCCGATTAATCTACGCCAAAAGGATAACAACACTGAGAACGTTGCGTACGTGAATCTGTTGTGTTCATGAGTGCAACAGGCTTGTTTAACCAGCTATCCTGTTCTTTCTCTCCCCCTTTCAATTTCTTTCGATTGGGTTTTTAGGAAAGAATTCGTAACCATAAATATCGGAGTGTTAGCGACCTGGAGAAGGACGTCATGTTGTTGTGTCACAACGCTCAGACCTTCAACTTGGAAGGATCACAGGTCGGATTCAAATTATTTGCTTAGCAGAACTGCGGTGTTGGTGTACACATTTGCATTTGTGAACATGTTATGTAAGTCAGTAAGAAGCTTGGGGGCTTGTCTAAACTTGGGGTGGCGTTAACATTTCCCCAGTCGTATAAAACAACCTTCAGTTTCATATTTTCTGTTTCAGCTTGCTTTTAGTCTTCAGAGTTTGTTCTATAGCAGGAAGTTCTTCTCCTGCAACTACAGTATACTTGAAACATCTCGGTTGGAGAAATAAGTCTACATTTACCACCCTTGGTATCAACTAGTTGGTAGTTCTCTGTGGTGGTGGTGTTATTTTTAAAAATCTTCTGAAGAACTCAACTTCTTCCTTGGAAGTTGGGTAATAAAACTGGCACTTGCTGAAGTAAATATAGACTGTATCTCCATTTTGCTTACGAGTGGATTGGTGGCTTGTCAATCTTTATCTTGCAACTCATCATCCATGATGGATCATTGGAGGAATCTATTTGTTGGCTAAGAGGTGCAGTCTTCACCAGTCTTGACCATGGCTAATACCAGGCATAGGCAAACTCTGCCCTCCATATGTTTTGGGACTACAACTCCCATCATCCCTAGCTACCAAGACCAGTGGTCAGGGGTAATGGGAGTTGTAGTCCCCAAACATCTGGAGGGCAGAGTTTGCCTATGCCTGGCTAATACGAACTAAGGGTCCCTATGAAAAACTCCATCATACAGGAACCTAGTTGGCGTTAACCGTAGCTAACATCATTGAAGCCATGACCCTTAAACGCAGTTTATGGGGAAAGGGCAGATTCACTTTGCAAGAGGAGATGAGATGGGAAGGATGGGTGAAATCCCACAGCCTGTTCATAATCTGTGAACCATGGATAAAGATTGCAAGAACCTTCACTGTAACAGGTCCTATATCTATCCCAGAATTCTATTATTAGCTAACACGAACGCTTTTGTTCTTTCTGCTGATAATTAGCATCGGAAGAGTGCTTTTGTTTTAACCTGGATATATTGTTAGACTATAATCTAAATCTTAATTAGAGCCTTCCATTGAAGACTCTTGAGATCATTAGTAATAAAACATTAAATAATTCAAACATAAGCAACTAAGTTTGTTCTGGGTATAAGATTTCGTGTGCATGCACACTTCTTCAGATTAAGATCCTAGTCTAACATCATGAAAGCTTATACCAGAACAAACTTAGTTGGTCACTAAGGGGCTACTGGACAATTTTTTATATATATTTCGTCTGCATCAGACCAACGCAGCTACCTATCTGCATTCAAACATAAGTGTAGGTGGTGCTTAGAAATGTGAAAATATAATATGGAGCTTCATTTTGTTTCATACTGCCATCAGAAGGCTTTTTTTTAACCCTCATTTAGTGCATGAAAAATTAACATTGGCATTTCCTGTAAAATTCATGCAACAAGACTTGTGACTTGTAATGGGGGAGAGAAGCCTTGCTCTCTCTGGGTTTGCATAGGAAATAGCGCTCCATGCTGTGAATCTTTGATGAAGCACAGCTTGCCGGCCTGACGCTGCTCTCCTTTCCTGCCACAGATCTATGAGGACTCCATTGTTCTGCAGTCGGTGTTCAAAAGTGCACGGCAGAAGATTGCCAAAGAAGAGGAGAGCGAGGACGAAAGCAACGAGGAAGAAGAAGATGAGGAAGACGAGTCGGAATCTGAATGTGAGCCCCTCACTTCATTGCTTTTTTTTTTCTTCTTAAAAAATGTTTAGGGGTCCTCTCATTTTGCCTTGAGAAAACCACCATTTTATAGTTCAAATCAGGGGAAATGAATACAGTAAATGGACAAAAGTACAAACAACATGCGTGGCCCATATTGAAATAGTGCCCCTCCATGAGACCAAGCTTTCATCAGTAAAACACCACACTTCCACATTCCACACTGCTTCACATATTAAACGCTCGCTTCTGTCCGAGACTCGGGGAAACACCGGGAAAGGAAAGGAAGCCGCCGTCGGGGGTAGCAATGGAACCGATGGTTCACCCTGCTAGAGAAGAAACTAACAATTTTTTAAAAAATAGTTTCTTCTTCCGGTAGATTTACAAACTGTTTAGGGGTATGTGTACCCCTGTGTCCCGTCCCCCCAGAAAAAAGCACTGTTTTAAAATAGGAAATTTCCTTATATGAAATTTACATTCAGATTATTTCTTTGAAACTCTTACGTTGTAGAATCAGGAATGCTGATAAGGTCCTTTTCAGGATAGTGTGTGTGTGTGTGTGTGTGTGTGTGTGTATGAGAGAATGAGTGATTTGTGCGAGTTTGTTTGTTTGTTTGTTTGTTTGTTTGTTTGTTTGTTTTATATATGGTTTAAATTTATAGCCCACTGTTCCTTCCAGAGGAACCCAGGGGAGTCAGTGGCTGAGAAACCTTAAACACTGGGCTTGACCCACATTTAGTCACACTTGAGACTAGATTCATTCACATCCATAGTGTGTAGGACTGCAATGATGGACGTAAGTCCCGTCTATGTCTCCGGCTCTGCTGTAAGCAGAACTAAATCTGCGTCCGGTCTGTTAATTTTGGCCGCTAAGTTTCTTCTGTGGGCTTTTTGGGGGTTTTTTGCAGCCAAATCTGTGAAAGTAAAAATCAAACTAAACAAAAAGGAGGATAAAAACAGGGAGAAAGGAAAAGGCAAGAAGCGGCAAAGTCGAGTCAAAGCCAAACCGGTTGTGAGCGACGACGACAGCGATGAGGATCAAGATGAAAATGTGAGTGTTGCTTGCAAGAGCAGTAAATGCATTCCCCCCCCCCCCATCCCTATGCCTGTATCTGCAATTGTCACGAATGGGATCCGCCTTTGGAGGTTAACAGTCCAGCAGAGCGTTTTCCAGCAGGGGGCGCTGCAGGTATTTGGGGCTCCCCTGTCCCTAAGCAGGAGCCCTGATGGGAGCTGTCATCCAAAACCAGTCAGGGGGGGCAAGGGGGCCGATTTTGGGGGGCTCAGGATGCATGGAAGGTTTGAGAACATTGCATAGTATCCCATCACCTCTCCAGTAGGATGCTCAACACTTGGACTCAATGCCCGGGATTGAAGGAGCTGGGAAGCTTCTTCTGAGCTCCAGGGAAGAGATTTGCATCAAGAAATAGGTGGCAAATTTCAGGGAGATGCTCCTAAAAGGGGGGAAAGGAGGCCTTGAGCAAGTAGTTTTTTTGGAGCTCAGCCGGCCAAGTTAAAATTAAGTACTAGAATGGCAAACCAAGTTGATGGACTCTACTGAAATGGCCAAATTAACTGGGAAGCTCAGAAATCAAGAAGACGAGAACTTGAAAAAAGAATGGGGAAAGTTTACAATTTATTTACAAGACCATTGTAAGCAGGCTAAAACATTAGCAGGATTTCAACCACGCTTGTAGAATAACGGGAAGGATAAATCTTGGATACTATTGATATGCAGTTGTGCATATTATCACTAGGACCCGTGGAAGGGATGGGGAAAGTCAGGAGAGTCAGAGTAATCTTGATATTTCAGTCTTGGAATTGTTTTTTGCTGTATGTTTATATTTTTAAAAATCAAATAAAAGTATTTTTTTAAAACATTAAGTACTAAGGCTTAACTCAGGCATAGGCAAACTCGGCCTTCCAGATGTTTTGAGACTACAAGTCCCATGATCCCGGACCAGTGGTCCTGTTAGCTAGGGATGATGGGAGTTGTAGTCCCAAAACATCTGGAGGGCCGAGTTTGCCTATGCCTGGCTTAACTCTTGTATGGATAGCTGGAAAGACCCCTCTGTTGTGTGAAATATCCTGTGGTTTCTTGAAGAGCAGGGTCCCTTAATGGCAAATGGGGTTTTGCCAGGGGAGTTCTGCCGGCCGTTTGCAATATGCGTGGGCTCCTGCACTTCAGATGGAAAAGAAAGAAATTCTGCAGGTGCACAAAGGTTGCTCTTCGTTAATTTTGTTTTAAGGTAGCCTATAAAGGCCGGCTGTAGGGACGCTGGTGGCGCTGTGGGTTAAACCACAGAGCCTAGGACTTGCCGATCAGAAGGTTGGTGGTTCAAATCCCCGTGACGGGGTGAGCTCCTATTGCTCGGTCCCTGCTCCTGCCAACCTAGCAGTTCAAAAGCACATCAAAGTGCAAGTAGATAAATAGGTACCGTTCTGGCGAGAAGGTAAGCGGTGTTTCCGTGTGCTGCTCTGGTTCGCCTGAAGCGGCTTAGTCATGCTGGCCACATGACCCGGAAGCTGTACGCCGGCTCCCTCGGCCAATAAAGCGAGATGAGCGCCGCAACCCCAGAGCCGGTCACAACGGGACCTAATGGTCAGGGGTCCCTTTACCTTTACCTATAAAGGCAAGCTAAGGCTGCGTAAGCCCCGCTAAACTCCCTGGGATTTGGTTCTGAGTGAGCATACTGTACATGCCGTCAGTCTTTTGGTATATTTATTTGGAAGTAAATTGTCGCGAAAGCCGTGAGACTTGCGAGATGCACACGGCACAGCTGTGCCTGATAGCTCATAAACCTATTATAGAACATCTTGCGACAAATCCAGAGGCATGGCTAAAATAACTGGATTGCCTTGCTATCTCTTGGTTGCACCTTGTTTCTTTATTATGGCCCAAACAGGGGTGTCAAAGTAACATTGTCTTTTTTGCAATGCTTTCAACAAACAAAACCTCTAACCTTCCCCCCTGCCTCTTCCATCCAGGACCAGTCGGAAGCCAGCGGAAGTGACGACGAGTGATTCACACGGTCCGATGTTCATAAAGGAGAACCGTTCTTCTCTTCCCTCATTCTGCACCCAGCGAATTCACTCTGCCAGATTGGCATCGGGGCGTTTCTGTATTTACATCATCTATAACTAGCTTTAGGATATTGCCAGACAAACGTTATGGTATCATGGTGTAAAAAAAATAAAAATGGAAAAACATGTAACATACTGTGACCAAACGGGCCTCAAAGATTTAAAAAAAAAAAGCTTTTGATGGAAAAAAAACATGGGTTGATAGTATATTTCTATGGGTTGGGTTTAACTTACTAATGGTTTGACATTCCTGGTTTCCATATTTGATTAGATGCTATCATCTGGCATCAGAAAGATTTGAAAACAATGTCTTTTGTAGCATTGCTAACCAGGAGAAGCCATTAAAAGCAACTGGTGATTTTATTTTTCATCAGGCAGTTTTCAAGGTTTTATTAGTTCTGTATTTGTTTCTTCACTGTGGTGCATATATACAATTTTCTTAAATGTACAGTAGCTAGCCTCTACCCAGTCCTCCCGCATTCATTGCTTCATTTGATTCTCTCTTGAAAAAGAAATGCTTTTCGAACTGTATACATGAAATTTATGTCTACTGTAAACTTTAATTTTCCTTTTATTTCTTCTCTTTTTCTTTTTTTTCTTGATTACAAAAAAGTTGGATTTAAAATGCTATTGAATATTGCAATCTATATAGTATAATGAATGGCTTCTTTCATCAGATTACCTTTTGTGTTACCAATGTGGTTTGCCACCTTTCCCCCAAGTGTACTTAATCTTTGCTTTCTTTGCACAATGTCTTTGGTTGCAAGTCATAAGCCTGAGGCAAATAAAATTCCAGTAATTTTGAAGGGTCTGTGCCATCCGTGTTTTCCAAGCAGAATGACATTGCAGCGTTGAGCTTCATTCTCACTTCCTTTCAGTGTTCAAAATTCACCAGGTGCCAGGCGTGTTTTGCACCCGGCTCTCAGCCACTTGCGACCAAGTGAAGATGCCCGGGAGCCAGGATGACACCTGAAATCTCTCTTTTTTCCCCAAAAAAATTTTTAATTGGTTTTCACAATATTATAAACAAACAAACACACAAGACAAGCAAACAAAACAAACATAAATCATAGCCTTATTAAAAATTACACTTATTAACTTTGTTACGTGACTTCCTCTCTTCCCCTTGGTTGAATTTCATTGCATGTCCTTTTAACGGTTTTTCAAATCCCAATTTTTATGAAATTTAACTTAAACATTAACATCCTTAAATCTTCACCTTATAGAATTAAACATATTAATTCATCACTTAACATAAATAAAATCCTAAGCCCATTAAGTATCTGCAAGCTATTTCCAGTTAGTTTAATTTAACAAATTTAACTAAATAATCATTAAATTTATTCCATTCTTCCTGATACTACTCCTCCTTCTGGTTGCGGACTCTTCCTGTCAGGTCGGCTAGCTCTGAAAAATCCATCATCTTCATCTGCCATTTTTCTATTGTTGGTAATTTTTGGGTTTTCCACTTTTTAGCTAGCAAAATACGTGCAGCAGTTGTGGCATACAAAAATAATTTAACATCTTTCTTGGGCAATTCCAAACCTGTTATTCCAAGAAGAAAGGCCTCTGGTTATTTATAAATGTATATTTCAACATTTTTTTCAATTCATTATAAATCTTTTCCCAGAAGTCTTTCACCTTGGGACAGGTCCACCACATATGATAAAAGGTTCCTTCCTTTTCTGAAATCTCTGCCACCTGGAGGTCCATGCCTGGGGATCCTTGAATCTGGGCTGTTTCCACACACCAAGACCACATCCTGTAGAACTCTGTCCGTTCATATTTTAGCTACACAGTCCAAAAGAATTTCAGGAGCCAAATTGCCTTTTCTGTGCAGCCTGAGCAGGAGCAGCAAACGACGACGTTATAGTGAATTGTTGTCTCTTGTCTTCACTTCCCCCACCCCAGTGCCCTGCTCACAGTTGTGAATAATATTCCTACGTTATGAATGGTCCATGTCACCATTAAGAAAAAGAGGCAGGGACAGGCCAATAGATTACTTGGACAGTTCCTGGATCAAGACTTCTCTTTTTTAAAGGTCTCAAAGCTCTTAACCCAGCTCAAGGTTGTCCTCTGAACTAGCCAGATGTTTAATTGAGACTCAGTCACATTTGGGTTCAAGAGGGGCCGAAAAGAGAATCGTATATGGTTTTCTTTTCTTCTTCTTTGGCGATTCCTCGTAGCCGAGTAAGATTGTCTTCCATCAACACAGTTTTAACAGTGAGTCCGTACTTGACTGTAGAGGCCAATTCTGGATACACATGTCCTTCCACAGTGGGAACATTGGTTTCTGGGCAGGAGTTGATCACGGTGTGGATTTGCCAAGCATGCCTTCCTCTTCGCCTGTTTCTCCCTTGCGTCCTGAGTTCAAGTGTCTTCAAAGCCCATTACACCTTTGGGAAAGGCTGTTCTCCAACTGGAGTGCTCGCAGGCCAGTGTTTCCCAATTGTCTGTGTTCATACTACTTTTTTTTAGATTTGCCTTGAGACAGTCTTTAAACCTCTTTTGTTGACCACCAGCATTACGCTTTCCATTTTTAAGTTTGGAATAGGGTAGTTGCTTTGGAAGACGAGCAACTTTTAGGGCCCTCTTGACCTCAAATGGTAACTAGATATTTGGACGACCATAATGAGCCATTTGGTGCCTAGCTTGTCTATCCAAGTTTCTCATTGTGTTTCCTTTTGTTCTCACTAGGGTGTCTTCCTGGAGTAAAAAGCTCCTACCACCCTGTTCTGGTGTGACTAAGGAGGCCTTAAGGGAGGGGTGGGAAGGTGGGTCAGGTGAGCAACTTGCCCCAAGAAAGGCTCCTCTTCAGCCTCTTCCTGCCATCTGCCTCTCCTCAGTGAGGACAGCAGTCTTAGGCGGCCATCCCCCTGGCACGTGGACAGGCGCTTCTGCACCCTCGGGTCTCCTGCCTGCTACGCTCCCTGCCTGCTTGGAGAAGTGAGGTAGGCTGAGAGGCACTTGGGCCCAGGGAAGGCTGGGCAGATCCTGGTGCCGTGGCATTTGGGCCAGAGTGTTCTGCCCACCAGCCTCAGATTTATTGTCCCCCTGGTCACAAGCATCAGGCTCCAGAGTTCAGTAGCCAAAATGGCACCAAAGTGGTTGATTCTGCCGCCTCCGAATGCGCCTTGATCACGGCTGGGTGCTACAGTCAGGATAGGTACCAAGATTACATCCTTCTATGACGCTTTGGCATTCTGTGTGATCTCCAGAGCCTTATCTGTATCCCTCCCATCTTGCAAAGGAACCTGAGGCAGCAAACGATTGTAATTTAAAAACACAATTAAAAATAAAAGCTGGCCCCAAGCTCCAAGGGCGATGGAATCCCTTGAATTTGGCCCAGTAGCCATTGCAGATCTTGGAGCACGTAGGAAAAGGCACCGTGAAGCACCGTGGACCAGCTGTCCCAGTCAAGGATTGCTTGCAACTGTCTTAGCAGCCTATGATGGGCGATCCTGGTTCCCTGGGCCTCCAGTGTCCATGCTGAACGTTACTGCTAATAAAGCACTTTTAGTCTTTGCTCCAGCAGAATTGGTCGCCCATTGTCCTTGACTGTTGGCCACACTGGCAGAGGCTGAGGGAAGCTGTCGTCAACATCTGAAGGACACAAGGTTGGGAAACGCTGAGCCAGGGTCTTACCAATGCCAACCCAAGCCTTGCACACATCTTTCTCTAATGACTTCCATGCTCAGATGCACACGAGGCAGGAGCGTGTGCCAGTGAGATACAGTGGTACCTCAGGTTAAGTACTTAATTCGTTCCGGAGGTCCGTTCTGAACCTGAAACTGTTCTTAACCTGAGGTACCACTTTAGCTAATGGGGCCTCCTGCTGCTGCGGCGCCGCCAGAGCACGATTTCTGTTCTCATCCTGAAGCAAAGTTCTTAACCTGAAGCACTATTTCTGGGTTAGCGGAGTCTGTAACCTGAAGCGTATGTAACCTGAAGCGTATGTAACCAAGGTACCACTGTAGTGTATTACGCAAGAACAAAATGTGCTCAGGTCCAATTGGCATATTTCTCCATAAAAAAGAGGCTGTGTAGGGATTAAGTATTACATTTGCAAATATTCATTTCCAGCAGAAATGGGGGTGGCGTGAAGATGAGGCGCATAACCCAAAATAAGCTCTAACAGAACATAATCTAACAACTTCCCGTTGGCTTCCAGGTCAACTTCACAGAAACTTTGCTATGGCCGTTTATTTGGTTATTTCCTTAACATTTCATACATGTGGTTCCTCAGCGGTCACCCATTCCGGCCCCGATCCAGCCCAGACCTGCTTGGCTTTCGCAAGGTGGGAGCCTTGTCGGCCTTCAAGAGCGCACACCCCTTTCTCGTTCAGGATCTCCACAGGGCACACGCAAAGCATTAAGATTCTTTCGAAGGCTACTACGAAATACTGTTTGAAAATTCTGCTTTGGTAAATCACAGGGGTGGATTTGCATAGACGCCTCGTCGTTGCGAAGCGGCACGTAAAACTTGAAACCCAAGCAACTTGGCCTTGACCGTAAGGGAGATAAGCAAAGACTGTTGGGAGATTTGCTTGATGTTTCCGTTCTTGAGAAAGACACAGGGCTGCACTTGGATCAGATGAACAATCCTTTTAAAAAAAAATAATACGTAACCACATTAGCCTTCCTACCACCCACGCAGATACTCTTCAAACTGATGCAAATCCATTTGCTTCTACTAAAATGCGTCAAGCAGCTGAAACAGAGGTCTCTGTGTCATGAACTGTGTTGCACCAATGTATGGCACCGCAGCTATTTATATATGTGTGCGTGTGGTTTAATTGAAATCTGCTTGAATGCTAAACCTCCTGTTAGTCTCTCCTTTCTTCCCTTTTTATTATTATCCTTTCTTAAATTTATATTCCGCCCTTCCTCAAAAGAACCCAGAACAAATGACAAGATAATACACAAGTTTCTTTAAGGTAATGTGAGAGGTGAAAAGTGAAAGGAAAGAGACTTCTAATGGCTGGCCTCCTAAAATGGAAATCACTTCTGGGAATTGTGAACTGATAATCCTCTTGTCATCTCCACCTGGCCACCATTCATGGTTCCTGGCCCACCGAAAGCCTTAGCATTTCCTCTCTTTCTGCTGCCATAATAATAATAATAATAATAATAATAATAATAATAATAATAATAATTTTATTTATTTATTTATTTATTTATTTATACATACATACATACATACATACATACATACATACATACATACCCTGCCCGCCCTGGCTAGAGCCAGGCTCAGGGCAGCTAACACCAATAAAATTTCAGTAAAAACATAATAAGGAAGGAAGGAAGGAAGGAAGGAAGGAAGGAAGGAAGGAAGGAAGGAAGGAAGGAAAGAAAGAAAGAAAGAAAGAAAGAAAGAAAGAAAGAAAGAAAGAAAGAAAGAAAGAAAGAAAGAAGAAAGAAAGACAATTTAAAATACAGGTTAAAATGCAATTTAAAATGCAGCCTCATTTTAAAAGTCAAAACCATAAGGGGAGGGAAACATAAGGGTCAGACTGAGTCCAAACCAAAAGCCAGGCACAACAGCTCTGTCTTGCAGGCCCTGCGGAAAGATGTCAAGTCCCGCAGGGCCCTAGTCTCTTGTGACAGAGCGTTCCACCAAGTCAGGGCCAGTACTGAAAAGGCCCTGGCCCTAGTTGAGACCAATCTAACCACCTTGCGACCTGGGACCTCCAAAGTGTTGTCATTTGTGGACCTTAAGGTCCTCCGCAGGGCATACCACCCATGGTTCCTTGGTATGTGTTTCCTGCTGTGGGATAATCCCAAGTCCTGCATTGCCAAGAATGATAGAGGGAGAGATGGCACTTGGCTCCCTACTCCGTCTTGGTTTCTGGTTTTGAAGCACATCCTCCTTGCCCTGGAACATGCCCTCCATGCTCCTTCTCAGAGGGAGGCTCATTATACAGCCAAAATAGGACATCTCCATTTTGTCTGTCGTTCTGGCTGGCTTTGCTTTTCCCTGCGTTCTACCTTGAATTCCAAGAAACCAATTCCCTATCCTCTTACTGTCTGGTGAACCCAAAGTGTCATTCCCGCAACATGTTTAATAATAATAATAATAATAATAATAATAATAATAATAATAATAATAATAATAATAATAATTTATTATTTGTACGCCCCCTATCTGACTGAGTTCCCCCAGCCACTCTGGGTGGCTTCCCACAAATATCATTAAGCACAGTAAAACATCAAACGTTAAAAACTTGCCGATATAGGGTTGCCTTCAGATACCTTCTAAAAGGTTTATTTCCTTGACATCTGATGGTAGGGCGTTCCACAGGGAGGGCGCCACCACCGAGGAGGCCTTGCCTGGTTCACTGTAACCTCAATTCTCTTGATGAGGAAGCCATATGTGAAATGGCTGATCATTAGCGCATCCTTCTAATAGTGCACTCCAGTGGTGAGTGCCAACAGGATTTGAGGAACCAGAATGGGGCAACTTGAGAAAAAGAGGAGGTTGCTGCCGACATGACTGGGTTAACCTGAGGTTGACCTCTCTTTATTAGTCTTAATATTCATAATAATAGTAGTAATATTAATGTTGTTGTCATTATTGTTAAACATGAGAAGGCAAAAAACAGTCCCATGAGGCTGAGGACAACAGATGCTCAGTAAATCAGTCATGAAACAAAACCAGGCTGAACAAGAGTACTACTCTGAAGTAGTGAGAATATGCTGCAACATTTTGTTGAGGATCCCATTCATTTCACCACAACCTACCTCACAGGCTTCTTGTGAGAATAAATGGAGAGAGTTTATAGCAAAAAAAGTCCCCTTTTTACATTTTCTTATTCATTTTGAGGTGTGGGACGGATTTTTGTTGTGCAAATGTCCCAAATGGACTTGAATTGTGCCACTGGATTTTGCCATCGGTCTGAAAGCGCACTCTGTGCTTCCCAGACATAAACTGCTCTTTGTGTGTGGTTTTTGAACACCCCCTTTTGGCTTGGTCAACGTCCGAAGCTAGTTGTCGCTCGGACATTTGTGCCGTTCGCCTGGAACCTTGCCCACAAAATAGGGTCCTTTGCTAATAAGCTAATAAGCTATGGATTTGCCAGTTTACATTTTAAACATACATAAAAAAATAATCCTGGAGAGCTTTTTATTTTTAAATTTACTTTACTCTAAGCACCAAAGGAGCAGAGAAGACAAGGGAGATCAATACGGTGGTACCTTGGTTCCCAAATGCCTTGGTTCCCAAACGCCGAAAACCTGGAAGTAAGAGTTCCGTTTTCCGGAAGCCAGATGTCCGATGCGACTGTCGGCGATTGTTTCCGGGGCGCCTGCACCAATCAGAAGCTACATCTTGGTTTTAGAACATTTCAGAAGTCAAACAGACTTCTGGAACGGATTAAGTTTGGCGCTTTGGTTTCTGCTATTTACCATATTTTTCGCTCTATAAGACGCACCAGACCACAAGACGCACCTAGTTTTTGGAGGAGGAAAACAAGAAAAAAAATATTCTGAATCTCAGAAGCCAGAACAGCAAGAGGGATCGCTGCGCAGTGAAAGCAGCGATCCCTCTTGCTGTTCTGGCTTCTGGGATAGCTGCGCAGCCTGCATTCGCTCCGTAAGACGCACACACATTTCCCCTTACTTTTTAGGAGGGAAAAGGTGAGTCTTATAGAGCAAAAAATACGGTATTTTGCATTTTTGTTTTTGAGGCTTTTTCAGTTCATTGGTTTTTGTGACTGTGTGGAACCCAGTTCAGCTACTGATTGATTGTGTGACTGCGGAAATGGATAAAAGCCCCCCATCCAAACAATGACTATCATCAGTGCAGGGAAGATTTTTTTTAAAAAAAAAATCATCTACAATACTGTGTTATTTATTTTATAGTGCAGTATATTGTTTATTGCTTTCATTTTATAGATCAATGGTCTCGTTAGATAGTAGAATTCATGTAAAACTTCTGTTTAAGCGGTTGTTTTTGAAAGTCTGGAACTTTTCTATGGGAAAGTGCGCCTTGGTTTTGGAACGCTTTGGTTTTGGAACGGACTTCCGGAACAGATTAAGTTTGAGAACCAAGGTACCCAATACTAACCTGCTCCTAATTTCACCCTAAGCCATGGAAGTGCAAGGGAGTTTCCTGTGACCTTCCAATATTGTGCAGGAAAGATCCGCACAAAGGAAACAGAAAAGGCCGCTGCAAACCAGCTACTTGCTCACTTAATCTGCATTGCAATGCACCAGTTTTGTCTGAGAGATGGCTGATAAGCCTTGTATCAAAGAGAATTGACTAACTTTCCTTGACAGCTTTTGTCATCATCTTTCCATTAGGTGGAGTCAGAACCCTTTCTGGTCTCTCCTGTGTTAGGATCCTGGGAGTTGCTACTTCCCTTTAGCTTGCAGTCATATGCACACAAACCTGGACTTAAGTCCGATTCAACAAAACAAGATCCACTTTGTGCATAGGCTGCCGCTATTAAACAATTTCCTCCCTTTTGTCTCTGTTCAGTATCATTTTTTTATTATCTTTTTCATCATCTGAATGAATAAGCCAAGTTACAGTTCTTATGGCTGTAAAAATAGAAAATAATCTCAAACACAGAATCTGGGATGGGAGAGAATGAGCTTTTTCACTGGTCAATAGAAAACAAGGCGCAGAGTGCCGTGCTCCTCCCAATTATTCGCAGACGCCAATTACATTATAAACATAAGAAATGTGTGCAAACTGACTTAATTTTCATAATCTAAAGAGACTACAAAATCCCGCTTTCCCTGCTGCAGAACTTTGTGCAGGCGTTTGAAAACTTCATTTAAAAAATGAAAAGTGCCAAGTGTGTACAATGTGGGCCACCCCCTGCAGGCGCCAGGCGTGCATTTCACAGTCGGTCTTATTAGTCATTCTGTCCTGATAGCACCACCGTACACAATCTGGCGCCATTAAAATCCGTGGGAGCCATCGCATGGCTGGGAGGTATCCGACAAAAGTACTTCAGGCTGCATAATGGAATTCCCCCCCTTCCTTCTCCCTGGGATCCCCACTTCCTCACCCCATCTGCTCCAGGGGACCCCCCAGAACAAATGGAGGGCCTGTGAGGGGAGAGGAGAGGGAGATTGTCTATTGTTCAGCCAGAAGTCCTTACGCGGATGGAGGAATTTCATTGTATATCTATCTCCCTATGCCAGGGGTCAGCAAACTTTTTCAGCAGGGGGCCGGTCCACTGTCCCTCAAATCTTGTGGGGGGCTGGACTATATTGGGGGGGGGACGACGACGAATTCCTATGCCCCACAAATAACCCAGAGAGGCATTTTAAATAAAAGTACACATTCTACTCATGTAAAAACACGCTGATTTCCGGACCGTCCGCGGGCCAGATTTAGAAAGCGATTGGGCCACATCCGGCCCCCGGGCCTTAGGTTGCCTACCCATGCCCTATGCCAGCAGTTCTCAACCTGTGGGTCCCCAGGTGTTGTTGGACTACAACTCCCATCAACCCTGAGCTCTGGCCTTGCTAGCTAGGGGTGATGGGAGTTGTAGTCCATCAACACCTGTGGAGGTTGAGAACCACTGCCCTATGCCTTTCCCTCGATACTGTGAAGCAGGGTCAGCACTATGTTGGAAGACAGGCGAACTAATGCCAGTGTACTGGAAGAAGAAAAGATCACCAGTGTTGAAGCAATGATTCTTCAACATCAACTATGCTGGAGTGCCGGGTGCCGGATGATCGTCTTCTAAAACAACTACTCTATTCCAAACTTAAAAATGGAAAGCGTAATGCTGGTGGTCCACAAAAGAGGTTTAAAGACTGTCTTAAGGCATATTTTTAAAAATGTAGTATAAACACCAAAAATTAGGAAACACTGGCCTGCAAGCGCTCCAGTTGGAGTACAGCCTTTACCAAAGATGTCATGGGCTTTGAAGACACTCAAACTCAGGACGCAAGGGAGAAATGTGCTAAGAGGAAGGCATGCTTGGCAAATCCACACCGTGATCAACTCCCACCAGGAAACCAATGTCCCCACTGTGGAAGGACGTGTTGATCCAGAACTGGACTCCACAGTCAAGTATGGACTCATTGTTCAAACCATGTTTATGGAAGACAATCTTACTGGGCTATGAGTAATCACCAAAGAAGAAGGGACCACCATACAAGGGAAGGGATGGCTTAACTCTCCGCCTCCCCCTGCCACAATCCTGACACATGGTCATGAGGCATGGGTGGAAAGCTCTCTTTGTCACCACGTCAGATCTGGCTGAATGTGTCTCCATAATGTTGCAGATCTGGGGTTTGGGGGTGTGAGGGCACCCAGAACTGCTAGAGTCAGCGAAGGTTAGAAATTAATAAATGCTCAGATTTAGGTGATATTTTGGAGTACTGAAGGGAATATGCCAGACCAGTGAAAAGTACAGTTGAAGCTTCTTTTCCAGGTGGGGATACAAATGGTTAAGAATGACAAAGCAAGTCCTAAACCCATCATTGGGAACCATTTGACCCCCAAGTATAGGGCGGTATATAAATTCAATAAATAATAATAATAACCAGGCAGAAGGTTGCCAAGGTGACAGCGGGGGCATGATGTCACACAGGAAAAATGTGTCCTTTTGAAATTTGGGGGTTGGAGAGGAAGGTGGGGGAATGGATGAGATGCTGTGAAGGCCAGAACTATTTTATCGGGGGGGGGGGGAGGCACAGAGATGGCCAGGAAGCTAGGGGGGGGGCTCCTCCTGAGATATAGGCACTGTGAAATCCCTCTCCACTGAAGGCTTCTGGTGTAATGATGTATAATTGAACCCCATTTGAAAGACTCCCTAAGGAAAACAGACCCTGGTTGCGTGTCAAGACCCCTTGGGGGTTTCCTGCCCCCCCTGGTAGAGATTGGGTTGGGTGGCAATAGGAACACAGATCTGGAGAAGAAGGAGGTTTTTGTTAAACTGGAAATCAGCAGGCCGTGAATGAACGGACACGAAATAATTGAAGAGAAAGAATAAGTGAGAATAGCAATTCGTTTTCATGATGGATAATTCCTCTTAGGAATCTTTGTTGACGTATTTCTCAGTATCCCAAAGGGGTGTAGCGTTATTTCAAAGAGATAAAGGGTTCAAGAGTTCTCTCTTGATAATTCTGTTTGGGTCTCTAATTCTATTTTATTTATTTCACAATGTTCATATACCATTTGATGTTAATAAAACCACAAAGCGATCTCAATAAAACCTGACTAAATGACATCTTCCGCTGCATTCCCTGACAGCTTCTTTCTCTCAAGTAAGGTATATTATCCCAGCAGAATAAAGGAAAGAAAAAACTGTTTCCCCTCAGTGGGATGTGATGCAGTGTACAATATATTTGCATCCCAGGGAACTCTGATACATAAAATATATGCAGGTGTCAAATGCTTCATTCAGTTGGTGCTGGGTTTAATTGAGAAGCCCATTTCTGTTTTTATGTACGATATCAATTTTCATTTATTCAAAATTTCTACAGGCTAAAGCACCTGTTCTAATTTCATTCAGTGCCGTTCCTATGCAAACCTTGTCCCTTGGCCATAGCAGGACACCCGCTCTTGTAAGCAGGTTTAGGATTGCAACTTTTCTTATTAATAACTCCTGTTGACATTCATTGATGATCACATCCTAAAGGCTGAAACAAAAAAGATGTCGGAGATCCACAACACAGGAACCAGTATGTTTTCTTCTGTGGGGCTAGTAACAGCTTTCAATTGGGGAAACAGTTAACGTCCCCTCTCAGTATCACCTCATTGATCTAGCCTGGAAGGATGACTGCAGCTATTTTGAACCTAAAATACTATTTCCAACCACCTCAAACTCTGCCAAGTGGTGCATGAGATTCCTGGGGTTTTGGTTTATGTTTTCTTTGTAAAATTCAGGCACGGTGGTTTATTTACCTTGGTTTACGAACTTAATCCGTTCCAGAAGTCTGTTCTTAAACCAAAGCATTCTTAAACCAAGGCGTGCTTTCCCATAGCAGTGGGGGACTCCATTTACAAATGGAACACACTCAACAGAAGTGGAACATGTTCTGCTTCCAAGGCAAAGTTCATAAACCGAAACACCTACTTCTGGGTTTGCGGCGTTCTTAATCCAAGTTGTTCATAAACTAAGATGTTCTTAAACCAAGGTACCACTGCATTTACAGCCTGACACCGACAGTGGAGGGCATGAAGAACATTACACCTCGAAAACATCTCTTGTTGCTTCTCCCATAATTTCTTGGGTCCAGAGCAGAAGCCAGCCTTGCTTCCTGGTCTCTCGGTGCAGACGATCTCAGCCAGGGGGCATGGTTGCCTCCCGCTTCATCTGTGGGAAGAGCCTGAGATTCTGACTCTCTGAGTTGTGAGTTCAAGCCCCACATTGGGCAAAAGATTCCTGCACTGCAGGGAGTTTGACTAAATGACCCTCAAGCTTCCTTCCAATTCTACGATTCTTTGATTCTGTGACCCCTTGCCAAACGCAACCCAAGCCTCATGCGAAAAAGACACCTCCCCCATGGAGACATTACACCCCCTGTGACCCTCCCCCTTTCAACTCTGATATTGTCCTCTGCTCACTAACCCATAGCTGGGTTGGGGGGCTCTATCCCCTTCTTGACTGAGACTGAATTGTTTTTGTTCTCTGATGGCACCTCTCTCAACTCCTGAGGAAGCTGTCTGGACTTATTTTTCAGGCCTTGCTAAATCCGTCGGTCAAACCTCACACTTTCAGAAATTATGGGGAGAACTTGGCGCCCGAGAATTTTGAGGCCTCCTTGTCTCCTGAAAACCCACAGCAACACCAGTGCCAGAAGATGTGCATTCAGATAGAATTGCAGCTCTGAATCTGTCCATCTCTCATCTTAATTTGGGATTGTGAACCACCTGGACCTTCATTACATCCGCCTCACCCCTGCAGCATCCTCCTGCTAGCCCACATTTTCTCCTCCCTAAATCTGGAGATGCCCTAGGTCAGTGGTTATCAACCTGTGGGTCCCCAGATGTTGTTGGACTACAACTCCCATCATCCCTGAGCTCTGGCCTTGCTAGCTAGGGGTGATGGGAGTTGTAGTTCAACAACATCTGGGGACCCACAGGTTGAGAAAGGCTGCCCTAGGCTCTCAAAATCCCAATCGGACTGCACAGGGAATCTCTGGCTGTATGGAAGGCCCCTCGCAAGGCTTGTCTGCTTGGCATCAGTGCCGTCTTACCCATAGGCGCTAGGGGTGCAGGGCACCTGGGCGCCAGGTTCTCAGGGGCACCAAGCGAAGAGTCTGGGACCTGAGAGTTGAGTCCGGGGAAGAGCCCGCCCACCAGTCAGAGTGCCGCGGTGGGCTCTTCTGCTGCAAGCAGCTTTGCGCTGTGAGTTTGGGGGCGACCGAGCCAGCGAGACGCTGAGGTGGCTAGCCAGCTCCATCCTCCTGCGCACCTGGGAGTGGGCAACCTGGGGGGGGGGGCTCTGGGTGGATCTTTGCACCCTGGTGCCGCATATGCTTAAGACAGCCCTGCTTGGCATATTAGTGACCACACACAGTGCGGTCAGGATGCCTTGGCTATTAATCATGCCGGTCTCCCCCCTCCCTTTAATTTTGTCCCAAATGTTTTCTGCACTATTGCAAGGCTCTAATATGGATGGTGAAAAGGGACGCGGGTGGCGCTGTGGGTTAAACCACAGAGACTAGGACTTGCCGATCAGAAGGTCGGCGGTTCGAATCCCCGCGATGGGGTGAGCTCCCGTTGCTCGGTCCCTGCTCCTGCCAACCTAGCAGTTCGAAAGCACGTCAAAGTGCAAGTAGATAAATAGGTACCGCTCCGGCGGGAAGGTAAACGGCGTTTCCGTGCGCTGCTCTGGTTCGCCAGAAGCGGCTTAGTCATGCTGGCCACATGACCCGGAAGCTGTACGCCGGCTCCCTCGGCCAATAAAGCGAGATGAGTGCCGCAACCCCAGAGTCAGCCACGACTGGACCTAACGGTCAGGGGTCCCTTTACCTTTACCTTTTAATATGGATGGTAGAGTTTTGACTACATATGTGTCTGCCATCTGATAGCGTGACTGGTATATCGGATGCAGTGCCATCATTCTGTTCCATTCTGACCCTTTGCCCTTCTCTTGGTTCCCTTCTCATGTCTGTTCCTTCTTGATGTTTCGGCTTCTTTCCCAGCCTCCCCTCCCCTCCTTAGGCAACGCGGTCCTTTTCTCTGTCCTCCTGACTCAACACAAAATGTTCGTGGGCAACGAGGCCGCAGTTCAAGAGGGCAGGTGAGCCTACAGACTTCGGGAAATCCTTTGCCGCTCTGGAGCTCAGCTGAGCCTGACCCCGAGGTCAACAGCAGACCTAGATGAAATGAAATGAAGAGAGCGATAATGAAATGAAGCAAAAATCTGGAGGCTATGGAAAATGACTGGGGCGGGCAGGCAAGGAGGGAGGCCGGAGAGCAGGACCACATCAGAAGTGCTAGGAGCAAAAAGGGAGAGCAGCAAAACAACCCCTTCACAAGTGCTTTTGGGAAGGATGATTGTTGTTGTTGTTGTTGTTGTTGTTGTTGTTGTTGTTGTTATTTAAAATGTCCTTGCAATTAGACTCTACAGACCCTCCAAGTGTCCCTATTTTCCAGGGACAGTCCCAGATTTACAGAAGCCGTCCTGGTTTCTGATTTGATCCTGGAATGTCTTGCTTCTCCTTAGAGCATCCTTATTAACACCAGAGAAATGTTGGAGGGTATGGCGTTATACGACCCCCCAAGCCAAGGAGATAAGTAACTATACAACCTTTAGAAGACATATTGAAGGCAGCCCTGTACAGAGAAGTTTTTTATTTTTATTTTTTAATGGTTTAATAGGTTTTTATATATGTTGGAAGCCACCCAGAGTACTTGGGCAACCCAGTTAGATTGGTGGGATATTATTATTATTATTATTATTATTAACTAGGACACCCCTATTTTCCTTGGAGAAATGTTGGAGGGTATGGACTTTGTATTCCCAGCAAGAAATGCATGCTTCTGAGATCTGAGATCTAACCACATATAAAGGGACCCCTGTCCATTAGGTCCAGTCGTGACCGACTGGGGTTGCGGCGCTCATCTCGCTTTATTGGCCGAGGAAGCTGGTGTACAGCTTCCAGGTCATGTGGCCAGCATGCCTAAGCCGCTTCTGGCGAACCAGAGCAGCGCACGGAAACGCTGTTTACCTTCCTGCCGGAGTGGTACCTATTGATCTACTTGCACTTTGAGGTGCTTTCGAACTGCTAGGTTGGCAGGAGCAGGGACCGAGCAACAGGAGCTCACCCCGTCGCGGGGATTCAAACCGCTGACCTTCTGATCAGCAAACCCTAGGCTCTGTGGTTTAACCCGCAGCGCCACCCGCGTCCCTTTAACCACATATACATGCCATTTAAACTCTCGGGGGATTTCTCCCGTGTCTCTTTAGAACAGGGATAAGGAACCTTTTGCAATTCAGATGTTGCTGGGCTGCAGCTTTCATCCACTGACTGGGGCTGATGTGAACTGGAGTCCAGCAACGTTCAGAGAGCCACAGGTTCCCTATCCCTGCTTTCAAATTCAAACCTCTTCCTAAGTCTCTCTTTAAATACCTAGACTATTTGAGCGCTGGCACTGAAATACCCACCATACCTGCTGGCAGAGAACCAGTGGCGTTTGCAACACACCTTTGAATCTACTTGCATTTTATGTCTCTGTTTATGTCTCTATGGAATGCATATTTGTGAGAGAGATACTGCTGAGCTGTTAGCTGAAGCCAAAAGAGGCAACTAGAAGGACAGGGATGTTGGCTTCTCGTGTGGGGAGGGAAGCCAGAGACCGCCTTAGGACGGCTTCTTCTATTCCTCAAAGTGAACCAATTGCCCTTTGTTGTATCCATGAATCAGAACAGGCATTATCAGCTTCCAGAAATCGTTTTTAAATAGAACATAGCAAAGCCACTCTCTGAAAACTCTGTGGCTGCAGAGCATTGCTGCTGGCCTGAAAACAAACAGCTTGCTTTCTCCACCACAGGCAGCATGGGACTGTTATTTTGCAATAACTGCCTATGGTATTAACAGTATCTTCTAATTACATCAATTAACCATAAGAGCAGCACAGTGAAGTGAAACAGCAATTTAGCTTGTTTTGTTTCACAGCAATGAAGTATTGAAATTCAGCTGCTTTTTCCATTTGGTGAATGTAAGACCTTTGCTACTTCGTTTTGTTTTTTAAATACCAGTTTTTACCAATGACTGATTTAAGCTTATTAATTGCTTTTTCACTATTAAATGAATAACAACCCTTCTCTGTCCTTCTCTGTCCCTGCCAGGGCACTCTCCCATTGCTTTGCCCTGTATTATTCGGATCCCTCTGTTATCCCTCTACTGTAACCTGGAGCAGGGCTGTTGAGGTAGTGGCCCCACATTTCAAAATGCCCTCCCTGGAAGCCTGCCAAGTTTCCCCCCCCCCTACAGAATCTTAGACAGTTAGAAACTAGTTCTTCTTCCACAATGAACATATTTATTCCACCGGTTAAAGCAAAGGCTTGTTTTACCATTATTATTATTTTCATGCTTATTGATTTCTATTTGGCAGCAAGTGATTGGTTTTAATAATTTTAAAGTCAGGGTTAGAGAATGGTTCGACCTGCTGATATTATTATCCTGTTACATTGCATTGTGCTATACCTGGCCTGGCAGTAAGATGGGCCACGACTCTGGATTTGAGATCTTGAAGTTAATTATTTTGCTCACTTGGTTTAAAGTACCATAGCAGACGCTGCTGTGACTGAGCTGAAGATGCACACAATGAATGGACAAAGACAATGTTGCAAAGTATGTAGGGAACAATCCATCTCTCAGTTCCACCATATAACTAGCAATGCTTTTGGATTCCTGTAGCTGCTTCTCTGCTTTGTGTTTCCTGCGCGACTTAATTTCCTCCCAAGGGAATCGAAAGCTTTGAGGCTCCTTCGCTGGCTATGCAGTTTGACACCTTAAAAGGGACAGCAGAGTGCATTATACGCAGACATTTTACGTTGCCGTGAGCACAGTTTTTGTTTCAGCTAATTATTTGTTTGCTATAAGGGGCAATTGCAACAAAAAGTAAATTGTCTGCAGTCCTCTGAGAGCTCCTCTTGGTGACTGGTCCTCTGTAGTCTCCAAAGCAGCATGACCATTGTCAGAAGAGAAATTGATGTAATTCTGAACAAAGAATTATAGCAATATATTTGGTCCCTGTCACATTTTATGGATTTCTCTGCCTTGCACCCTTCACCCATCCCCCAATGGAGGCTTTGCATGCTGCCTCCAGGCATTTGAAAGAAAGGAACGTACTTTCAATGGGCAAGCTTCCTTAATATTTTATCATGTTTGTTTGCAAAATAAATGAGGAAGATCTGTTCTGTGTAAGGTGGGAAAAGCCCTGGTCCTACCATGAAATATTTGTTTTGTTTGGATTTATGCTACTGGGATTTTATTTATTATTTATTATTTTATTTTGCTTCCCAACCCCCCGCATCACCCCTTCCACCATTGTAATGTGACCATCAGAAGGGTTAGACACGGTTGAAACATGTTCCTTGTCCAAGAGCAATACAATCTGTATAATTTGCATATCATTCTAATGAAAATCCAAGCTACCTTTTAAACACCATTTTATGTTATTTTGTGTTTAAAAATCCTGTCCGTGTTTCTATAAATCCCATTGACTTCAGTGGGTTATTTGCTCTCCTTTTCTCTTTCCTCTCCTTCCCGCTTTTTGGATTCTATTTGTTCTAGATACTATTTTATTGTATTGTGAAAACTTTAATAAAAAACTTTGGGAGGGGGAGAAGAAAGTGGAGGAAATATAATATTCACTACAGTAAAGATACCAGAGTTAAAACTGATTTTTTAAAAAATGCAATATTAGCACAGCCATATGAAATAATCAAGCACTAATTTTGAAGACATGCATTCTCATTTAATTAGTTCCAAAACCAACTATATCAAGAAGAGAGAGCTTATCAGGACATTTACAAATATTTCCCAATGTCTGTCCCATATGCCAAGCGTCAGTGCACTATCACCCTGTTTAGGGAAGTTCTAAATGTTTGATGTTTTATTGTGTTTTTAATACAGTGGTACCTTGGTTTATGAACTTTATCCGTTCTGGAAGTCCATTCTAAAACAAAGCGTTCTTAAACCAAGGCGCACTTTCCCATAGAAAGTAATGCAAAATGGATTAATCCGTTCCAGACTTTTGAAAACAACCCCTAAATCAGCAATTTAACATGAATTTTACTATTTAACAAGATCATTGATCCATAAAATGAAAGCAATAATCAATGTACTGTACTATAAAATAAAGAACGCAGTATTGTAGATGATAAAATAAAAATTCATTTTTTTTTCTTACCTGCACTTCAATCAATCAGTAGCAGAACTGGGATCCGCACAGTCACAAAAACAAATTAATTGAAAAAGCCTCAAAAACAAAAATGCAAAATAAATAGCAGAAACAAAAGTGCCATACTTAATCCGTTCTGAAACAAAGCGTTCTTAAACCAAGGTGCACTTTCCCATAGAAAGTAATGCAAAATGGATTAATCCATTCCAGACTTTTAAAAACAACCCCTAAATCAGAAATTTAACATGAATTTTGCTATCTAACAAGACCATTGATCCATAAAATGAAAGCAATAATCAATGTACTGCACTATAAAATAAATAAAACAGTATTGTAGATGATAAAAAAAAAATAAAATTCTTACCTGCACTGATGATAGTCATTGTTTGGATGGGGGGCTTTTATCCATTTCTGCAGTCACTCACTCACTCACTCAATCAATCAATCAATCAATCAATCAGTAGCTGAGCTGGGATTCACACAGATCCCACCCCCCGTTCTGCTGTGGACCACTGGTACTGCAAGCTAGGGATCATGGGAGTTGTAGGCCCAAGGTTGAGAAAGGCTGCTGTATACCCTTCCCTTCTTGCCATGGTAACATTTGTGGCGCATGTTGTTGTTTAGTCGTTTAGTCGTGTCCGACTCTTCGTGACCCCATGGACCAGAGCACGCCAGGCACTCCTGTCTTCCACTGCCTCCCGCAGTTTGGTCAAACTCATGCTGGTAGCTTTGAGAACACTGTCCAGCCATCTTGTCCTCTGCCGTCCCCTTCTCCTCCATCTTTCCCAACATCATGTGCCCTCCATCTTTCCCAACATCAGGGTCTTTTCCAGGGAGTCTTCTCTTCTCATGAGGTGGCCAAAGTATTGGAGTCTTGGCTTCAGGATCTGTCCTTCCAGTGAGCACTCAGGGCTGATTTCCTTAAGAATGGATAGGTTTGATCTTCTTGCAGTCCATGGGACTCTCAAGAGTCTCCTCCAGCACCAGAATTCAAAAGCATCAATTCTTCAGCGATCAGCCTTCTTTATGGTCCAGCTCTCACTTCCAGACATCGCTACTGGGAAAACCATAGCTTTAACTACCGTATTTTTCGCACCATTGGACGCACTTTTTTCCTCCTAAAAAGGAAGGGAAAATGTCTGTGCGTCTTATGGAGCGAATGTGTGGTCCCTGGAGCCAAATCGCTGTTGCCCTGCGCTGCTGGAGTGCTCTTCGGGGATGGGGGGAGGAGCCACGGTGCTCTGCCGGCAGCCTCTGCTTTCCCCTGAAGCCCCGGCAACGTTTGCAAGCAGCGGGAAGGCTGTGTGCTCCTGGGCTGCTCTTCGGGGATGGGGGGAGGAGCCACGGTGCTCTGCCGGCAGCCTCTGCTTTCCCCTGAAGCCCCGGCAACGTTTGCAAGCAGCGGGAAGGCTGTGTGCTCCTGGGCTGCTCTTCGGGGATGGGGGGAGGAGCCACGGTGCTCTGCCGGCAACCTCTGCTTTCCCCTGAAGCCCCGACAAAGTTTGCAAGCAGCGGGAAGGCTGTGCGCCTTTGCCCCGCGCTCCTGGGGTGCTCTTTGGGGGTGGGGGGGAAGCCACACTGCTCTGCTTACAGCCTTTGCTTTCCCCTGAAGCTCCGGCAAGGTTTGCAAGCAGAGGGAAGGCTGTGTGTTCCTGGGCTGCTCTTTGGGGGGGGGGAGGAGCCACACCTCTCTGCCTACAGCCTTTACTTTCCCCTCAAGCCCCGGCAAGGTTTGCAAGCAGAGGGAAGGCTGTGTGTTCCTGGGCTGCTCTTTGGGGGGGGGAGCCACACCTCTCTGCCTACAGCCTTTGCTTTCCCCTGAAAACCCGGTAAGGTTTGCAAGCAGAGGGAAGGCTGTGTGTTCCTGGGCTGCTCGTGGGGGTGGGGGGGGGAGGAGCAGCAAATTGCTGTCTCTCGGTGCCTCCTAATTCAACTGCAAAGGATTGCCTAACTGGATTCTGAGCTCCATTTGAAGTTTAAAAATATTAAGTTTGGGGATTTCTTCAAGTAGCAGTTTTGCAGAAATAGTCATAGATACATGCAAAGCATCTCCACAAACCAGTAATAGTGAGCTCAGCTAAAACTGAGCAGGCATCTGGCTCAGGAACAGTTTAAACTGCACAACTATAACTGGACATCCTGTGTGTTTGTGTGTGGACCATGTTCCTCGCAGCTAATCTTTCTTGCTGAAAAGAGGCACTGATATTCCACTCCAAATCTATAATTCATTAAAAAAATTCTTACAAATACAGTCCACCTATACCAAACCAAAAACATTGTGTTCTCTTGTTATTGAATGGAAGCTATTTATTTGCCCTCTTTTCCTCCTCAGTTCTTTGCTGAGTCACCCCATTTTGAATCTTCCTTTCAAAACAACCATGCCTGTTTTGAGAAAACTTCAGAGATTTAGGAACTGGAGCACAATCATTTGATCTCTTTGTTGTTCCTCCATACTCCAAGCACTTCTCATTTGCACAGCCCTGGTTTCTCTCCCTGACTATTAATATTCTTGATTAATAACAGTAAAATGCTCAAATTTTAATTTTTGTGACTGCTGCCAATACTGACTTCCCAGTGATAATGAAAACAGCTACATTATAATGGAATGTCTGTCCTTTTTCCAATCTCTTCATACCGTGGCTTGCTTTAAAGCAGCAAAGTGGACAGGAGCCACCCACTTTGCTGTTTTAAATAGTTTAGTACAACATTTGAGTCAGATTTTTTTTTCTTATTTTCCTGCTCTAAAAACTTGGTGCGTCTTTTGGTCAGGTGCGTCCTATGGAGCGAAAAATACGGTATACGGACCTTTGTTGGCAAGGTGATGTCTCTGCTTTTTAAGATGCTGTCTAGGTTTGTCATTGCTTTTCTTCCAAGAAGCAGGCGTCTTTTAATTTCGTGGCTGCTGTCACCATCTGCAGTGATCATGGAGCCCAAGAAAGTAAAATCTCTCACTGCCTCCATTTCTTCCCCTTCTATTTGTGGGGCAGGCCTTTCTGAATTGTGCCCATGCCCTTTATGTCAACAATATCACCCTTCTGAAAGATGCACATGTAGGGAGTGAGAGGGACCACACCATGTTTGTGAATGGTCTTGAGAACATGTAACATGTCCCCCTCCTCTTCCCCTCGGTGTTGGTCATCTTGATGGATTACTTACTGTAAGATGGAGTCCAAGGCCGGGGGGGGGGCGGGGAAAGTGAATCATAGCATCGTTTATCATCTAGTCTAAGCCCCTGCAATGCAGGAATAGGCAGCTGTCCCAGATGGGGATTCAAACCTGAAACCTTGGCATTCATAGCACCCCACTCTCCCCAACTGAGCCACCTGAAGCCCCTTTTTGTCTCACTCCTGGGCACCTGTCTCCTTAGCCGCGTGGGACGCTCTTCTTTCCTCCCACCTGAGAGCAACACATGTGGATTAATCTTATTAAATACAGAGCTTGACACACCCTGAGCTCTTGGGCTGGGCAATAATACAGGCAATTCAAGGTTAGAAATATGACTGTACACAATTTAAAAAGACCGCTTATCTGAAGGAAACAGAACACAAACATGACATTTTAATCCGGTCAAGGCTGTTCCCTTGCTGTCCGTCCCTCACTGTCTGGCCCCCAACAGCCACTTCTAAGGCCAGGGAAAGGTTGCTTCCAGGTGGTAACGGAATCCTAATTAAAATGATAAACAGTCTTTAGCTGAGGAAGAATTCACCTGTGTGAACCGTCTCCCGTCGAAAAGGAAAACCCAAAGAGGCTGAATTTGGGGTCTACTGCTTTGAGAACAAAATGGATGGGAGAAGGATTAGAATAATTATAACATGCAGCAGCAATTGATAACTTGAGGAAAGCACGGGGGGAAGGGAAGTCGACCATCGAGGGATTAGTTTGTGAACTGTTAGATTAATTGTATTGTATTCTCTTTGGGAAATGTATAAATATTTTTTTGAAGGAATTTGGGGTCTACTGTTCCTGTTCTTCTGTGCCATTGTTATTCAGAAGACAGACCAACACGGGAGGCACAGAGCCAGTCTACTGCAGAGCAGGGAGAAAATGTCTCAGATGTCTAATAGCTAACCCTGAAACCAGAAATTATTTTGCAGGCGCCGGTGCTGTTGCCATGGTTTCCAGGAGGCAGGAACTCCAAGGTCATTCCCTGGAAATCCTTGACGCCTGATGCCAGCCCAGAGATCTCCTCAGCCTTCTCCATGTCCTTTTCCAATCTCAAGCAATGGAGGCTGTCGCACAGCTCAGCTGCTGCTGTTGCCACCTGAGCAAAAGGCCCAGAGAGGAACACCTTGCGTTCCTTACGCAGTCAAACAAATCGCAATATTAGGCAGAAACGGGCTGTCTCTGGAGTTTTTCCCAGCAGCCTGCCATGTCTGGCCATGTCTGCAGATGCTATGGGAAAGCCAGAATCATGTCGGGTTTTCCTGGTGCCCCTGTCTGGGTAATTGTTATTAAATATACCAAGAAAAGAGCACACCAAGAACTCTGGCCAATATAAATTTCAGTAGTGTGAGTGGTCCCTACTCGCAAATCAATAGTCAATTGTAACAAAGACAGGGCCCTGTTTTGATGTATTCACCTTCATCAGCCAATTTTTAAGGGGTTGTGTAAGTTTGAAGAATTTGTACAAATATATCCTGTTATTTTCTGTGTTTCTCAGACATAACAACTACGTGTGGGTAGATCGATGTGTATGTGGAGCAGAGAAAAAAACGCACAGAAAAGCTGAGATACACGTCGATCTACCCAGCAGATCACAATACATAAAATACCACAAATCATCCAAAACGATGTAAAGATCCGCTTCATAAGATCCCCTTAATGTCCAAACTGAGTAGTGATCTTCTTTGTGGTGGCCCCTCGACATCCGTCTTCCCAGGGAGGCTCAACTTAGTGCCAAGCCTGATTTTCCCCCCAGCACTGTTAAGATACTTTTAATAGCCCAGACCTTCCTGTGTGCTTTATCTGTATCTTCTTAGAATCATGGAATTGTAGAGTTGGAAGGGACCCTGAGATCATCTAGTCCAACCCCCTCCAATGCAGAAATATGAAGCTGTCACATATCACTCTGTCTACTTTTAATAGATTGATTATCATGTAAACATGCTATGAAAAATGCCCTGGGAGGGCTTGGCTTGAAAAGAGCTATAGAACCTATATAAATACATGCATTGGCACACATAGCCCAGTGAGTTCAGGACTCACTGAAGGGAAAGCAACGAGGAATCAACCAACCATTCCATTTATTGATCCAGTCAACAGACCTCACCATAGCGCATTCATAACATTAAAAACAAAGCTGCAAAATTATTGAATATCCCTGCAAAATGGGAAAACATGTTTAGATTCATTAGGTAAGATTTTTACTTGTATCTTCATTGATCTGAGCAAGTGTTTAGCTGCACAATTATTCTTTCTTATCTGAAAGGAGACAAAGAGCTTAATGTTCCAGGATACAACTGGTTACTGGATCAATCAAAAGCTTTCTGGAGATCTCAACAAAAGTTCCAAAAGTTAGAGAAGAGGGGATCTAGTTGAAATGTGCAAAGAGGAAGGGAATGCATTGTGAAACACTTAAGCTCTGCAGGTATTTGGTCTGAGAAGTAGGGGAAATGCTTGCTGACAAAGGTGTGCAGGTTTTATTGACTACTGGACATGAATTTTGAAAATCTGTATTTTTGATCTACTGAACAGTAAAAGATCCAGCCTTGCCAGGACTGTATGAACAAGGTTGCAAAGGAATAGAACCCAGAACACACTTGTATTATTATTTAGCGTCTTCATCCATAATCTGACATGGTGATCTAGAGATGATAGATAACCCAGGAGAGAGAACAGGGAACAAACTGAAGCCAAATCTCCAATTCTGAAAACCAGAGGCCTTGAGCTAGTGTTAGAACATCAGCTTTGCATGCCCAGATTCTCCCCCCCTTTTAATTACTTTTTATTCAAAATTAAAACAAAACATATTATCCAGAAACATATCATCCTTTCCCCCCTTTTTTCATCCCTCCCCCTCCCTCCCCCCACAGAACCCACCCACCCCCACCCCCGACTTCCCTCAGCTCCAGTCTTTGATTTCTTGAAAAATGCTGTTTTCTGCATGTTACACAGTTGTATAGATCCTCAAACTATTTAAGTCTGGGCCACTGGCAAAGGAAGGGATGTGTGGTGGGTGAGATCCGCCCCGGGTGTCATCTCTGAGGGGGGTGACATCGCCACACCAACCCCCTGGGATGCTCGCCGTGGGCAGTGCCCCTCGGGAAGCTCGTCCTGCCCCCTGGGACGCTTGCCCTGCCCCTGCAGGCAGCTAGCACTGCCCCCGGGTGTACAGCATGTGCCAGAGCAGCTAGCTCCATGTGCTGGTCCTAGGGGGTTACCGTGTGGTGTGGTCTGAGTCCAGTCTGAGGTTGGGGGTGTGGTATGGGAGCTGTCCATCAAGGCTGAAGCGGGGTCCAAGGCAAGGAGTCGGGTGAGGTCAGGAACTCTGGCAGAAGAGCAGGACAGGGTGCCAGCGGGAACACGCTACCAACAATGTTGCTCCTGCAACCTGGGACTGGTCTGGCTGGCTTTTATCTCCTCTGAGGCATAGGGCGGCCCCAGTCCACAGGTGACTCGCCTCTCCTGGCCTGGAGGCGAGCACTCCTCCTGCGAGAACTTAGTTCCCTCCGCCTCTCTGCCCTCAGCCTCTGTAGCTCAGGAGAGGCTGGAGGGTTACTGGACCCAGAGGCAACCTCAGCTTCCCCTGATGGGGCTGAGAGTGGAGCACCTGCAGGCAATGGGTCCTCCATCACCTCCGGAGCCAGAGCAGATTCAGCTGGTGTCTGCTCCTGAGGATCCGGCACAGGTGAGGACCCTTCAGGTTCAAGCCCCAGTGGGGAATCCTGTACAGGCTGGGATTCCTCAGGTTCAGCCTCTGAATCAGATTCCCAGGCCATCACACCCCGCCTCTGACTGGGGCCACCAAAGATTATTCTTAAGAAACTGGATTGAAAGTTTTCAACACTTGAATTGAAACTCAACATCCAAATCTGAACACAATATAAAAGCCAAACAGGTGGCTTAGCAGCAGCAACTTGCACTCCTGAGGGGCAACAGTTTCCTTCCGTGTAGCTGAGTAGCAATTCTGCTACCATGTGAATTTTCAATTACAAAATTCCCAGGAAATTCCCAAGGCAGGAAAATTTCATAGAAACCTGTAAAGGGTTTCTGGGAATTTTAACTCTTTGAGGGATAAACTGCACTGCCCATAATCTTTGAGTGTACGTGAATGTGCTTGAATGTGCTTTTAAGGTATAGCGTGCAGGCAGTCTCAGATAATAAGTCCCATTAAGTTAAATTATATAGGGTTACAGGATTGCACAATGTTTTGTGCTATTATTTCGTTTATTTGCATTTCTAACATGAGCTATCCATTAGACATGGGGAAAAACCACTGTTTCATAATATGCTAAGAATACAGATCTGGGCATATGGTTCAAATATACTGCAAACTTGGAAAAGATCACTACTTATTGACTTTTATTTGCAGGGAAATAAACCCACCTTTCGGGAACAGATCAGAAAGAGCAATTCCTTAGTTAAGTCAATAGGTGATTTGTTATGTTGGTGCTCTCCAGTGATGTCTGTCTGGGGACTGAGGATGCATGCAGTATATGGTCTTCCTTACAGAGACTGTTTATCCTGCCGTGAAGCCGGCGATAGCCGGGATGGGCAGAAAGGTGGCCTCAGACATCTCTGTCCACAATGTGTTCCTATCAGTCACCGATGGCATAAAATCAATGGCCACAAAGGTCTCGTTAATTTCAGTCTCCATCAATATGAGAGATGTATGAAGGATTGAATGTGACCCGGGCAGCACTTGCGCTAAAGCAACAGTCGTAACCCTCTGCTCTGAAATCCAGAGCATGTTTAGAGACATGCTTTTGAAGGCTGACAGCACATTAAGTTCATAACTCAGCAGCTATAGGGCATCTTAGATGGAGACGGAGAAGGGCTCTTAACCGTTGGCCTGTGAATTGCTGCTGAGCAAATACAGTGGTACCTCAGGTTACATACGCTTCAGGTTACAGACTCCGCTAACCCAGAAATAGTGCTTCAGGTTAAGAACTTTGCTTCGGGATGAGAACAGAAAATGTGCTCCAGCGGTGCAGTGGCAGCAGGAGGCCCCATTAGCTAAAGTGGTGCTTCAGGTTAAGAACAGTTTCAGGTTAAACGGACCTCCGGAACGAATTAAGTACTTAACCCGAGGTACCACTGTATCCTGAATTTTCATAAAAGGGAAACACGAACGTTTGTCCACCAAATTCAGCACCGATAAAACAGGTCCTGGGACAGGGTGTGTGGCTAACCACTTGCTCATGTGCATGAGCAAACAAGGGGGAAACTGGCCCCTGTGGATGTAGACTAAACATAGCTGAGCCTTCCCCCAGGGGGTTGTAAATGGCAGCACTTCAGTTGGACAAAGCATGGAAGGTGTATTGCAACTCTGCCTGGAAGTGACATGTGCCAGGAAGAGCTCTTAGAGAAGTCGCTGGCATTCGTAGACCTAAGTGGAAGAAAAATCTGGCCTGTTCCTTTCCCTGGGTCTGTTCGGCGAAGTGGCTTCCTTGTGACAGCGCATGAATGCTTCTTTAATGAACTAGAACTCCCTCTCTCTCCATCTGACTGGAGACGAGTGCCCCAGAACATGCGGGGGGGGGGAATCTAGCCTAGTTTTATTATTTAAAGTTTTTAAATCCTGGGATTTGCCCATTCCTGAAGTTCATTTTTAAAAAACCAAAAAATAAAAACACCAACTCCCCCACTTTAATAAAACTTTTAAGCTTGAAACTCAGCACATACCAAACATTAGCCCCTCTCGAAAAAAGGATAACTGGTCAGGAAGTCTTTGCAGAGCTTGAGGGATCTGAATCATCACCATCGTCATAATTTTATTACAGTGGTGCCCCGCAAGACGAATGCCTCGCAAGACGGAAAACTCGCTAGACAAAAGAGTTTTCCGTTTTGGAGGTGCTTCGCAAAACAAATCTCCTATGGGCTTGCTTCGCAAGACGAAAATGTCTTGCGAGTTCCTGCGGGTTTTTTCCTCCCCCCCCTTTTTCAAAGCCGCTAAGCCGCTTATCAGCTGATCCGATCAGCCGATAAGCCGCTAAAAGCCGCTAAAAGCCGCTAATAGCGCTAATCCGCTAATCCGTCAATGGGCTTGCTTTGCAAGACGAAAAAACCGCTAGACGAAGAGAATCACAGAACGGATTCTTTTCGTCTTGCGAGGCACCACTGTACTTAAAGGCCATCCATCTGACTTGAGAGGCCCCAGTCACCTCAACTTTCTCTGCCAGTGTGAGAGGCAGACAATCATGGCAGCTACATTCAGCGGTCTATCGCTTGTTGTTGTTGTTGTTGTTGTCGTTATTTATTTATTTAATATTTTCTTGATTTACAAAAGTGTATGCAATGTCTCTCTCTCTCGTATTTTTTCTTCCAAGTAACATTTTTACAAATCAGTTTCATTTGTTGAGACATTAGGAAGAAAAGGGGGAGAGGGGTGGAGGGGGGGAAGATGGGTGGGGTTGAGGTCGGGTGGCGATGTTTTTATTCTACTTACTATATGTGGGGTTTGGTGTCAGCGTTGCTTGTGCAGGTTCTTTGCTGTTCGCTTGTGTTCCTTTGGCGGTGAGAGAGGTTGGGGTTGGCCTAGGGTGTGACTGTTCATTTGTGGTTGGCTGTGGTGGTCTTTGTTTTCATGTGTGAGTGGGGTGTGTGTGTGTTTTGGATCAGGTTAGCCATATTGATTTGTATGCTGTTGGTGGATTATTGTCATTGTCTTGTTGTGATATTATTGTCATTGTCATTGGCTGTGTATGTGATAAAGGGGAGCCATACCAAGGTAAAGGCGTCTTCTTCTGTTTGTCCCTGTTTCAGTTTCAGTTTATTGGTTTATTTTTTTAGTAAGGCTGTTTCCCATACTATTTGGTACCATTGGTCCATGCTTACTCCTGACAGGTCTCTCCAGTGTCTGGCTATGATGCTTCTGGCTACTGAAAGTAGATGGGTTATGAGTTCTTTGTGGTGTAAGCGAGCGTTATTGTCTTGGGAGATGTTTAGTAAGGCCAGTCTGGGGTGGGTCTATCACTTGTGAAACAACGGCTGCTCCCAGGTCCCTCTGCCTCCAGCTCCCGGCTGCAGCTTGTTTCTACCCCAGCACACTGGGCGCTACAGGAAGAGGGACTCAGGAGGCGGCCTGATGGGCAGGGTATAAATAATAAAATTCCTATTCTTATTATTCTTTCTGATTAGTTCCCAGCAATGCAATCCTCTACAGGTCTTCTCAGAAGCTGGTTCCATCGGCTTCCACTAAGCTTACCCCCAGATAAGCGAGTCAAAAATAATTTATTTTAGGGATTTTTGCCCTAGTAACATTCCTAGGGTAGCATACAAAATTCAAAATTCTTGTATTTTAATGCTAACTTGAAAGGCGGAAATGAATAAATGAAACACCCACAGAAGTAGGACTTGGGCACGGGGCAGAAATAACTTATACAAGGTGAAGAAAACACAGCACTCTATCTTTTCGAGTCACTTAGAAAGCACCTGCAGGATAAATCTTCTTTCTTTGGCGATCACTTGTAGCCGAGTAAGATTGTCTTCCATAAACATGGTTTTAACAATGAGTCTGAGGCTACTCTTCCTGAATCCCAAAATGGTTTTCGGCCTTCTAGGGGGACAGTGGACATGATTTTCACCGCTCGACAGCTTCAAGAAAAATGCAGAGAGCAAAACCAACCCCTGTCTATGGTGTTTATTGACCTGACTAAGGCTTCCGACACTGTAAATCGTAATGCAAGATAAATACACACACACCATTCAGGGGGGAGCAGAAATAAAATCAAATTCACTGCAGATTCAGTCTGAATTCATCGACATACTACCAGCCAGTAGCAAAACATACAAAGTCATGGTCAGGTCTCATTAAGTTGTTCCCTCGATCCCGTAATTTCTTAAGCAAGTCCGAAGGCTTGCAGCCATTTAAGTGTTGAGTTGTATGTGTGAAGATGCATATAGTGCCAGATTAAAACCTGTGGAAGCCCCTTGGGAGCCAAATTTTTTTTATGGGGGTGGGGCTGATGCACGCATTCCAGTGGGATAGCATTGATCTCAGAAAACTTGATTATAATTTTATTTCAATATCAAATCAATATTATTTTGATCCATTGTTTAGGGTTGCCATACGTCCGGGGAAACCCAGTCATGTCCTCTTTTGTGGGGCCAGCATGCCCATCTGGGCTGATTTTTATATTTTTAAGGAAATGTCTGGGTTTCATGGGCAGCTCCGGCTGCTCTGCACACCATGGCTGCTGCCAGTCTGAGATGGGAAAAGAGGCGCATGGCCCTGCACACCTCTTTCTCCGGCTTGGGGTGGCAGGGGGTCAGGCTGTCCTCTTTTTTTGCTCTTCACGATATGTCCCCCCATTGCTGCAGGACCCCTAAAAATGGTGGGCATCACTGCTTCCTGTAAGAGGGGGTTCCATAGTTTATTTACTATCTCCTTTTGGACTGAACCCAGAGCAACCTCAGGCTGTTGGGGTATCTTTTTTGGGGGGGGCAGATTGCAGTAAAGAGCACACTCAGACACAAGCCCCTGAGGTCCCTCAGAAACATGTGGCCCCAAACACCTCCAAAAGATTTAGTTCCTCAAGCCAACTTGTGCTGTACAGCAGCTTTGAGTTGGATAGAATGAAAGGCACCACAAAGGCGTTTTCAACAAACAAACAAAATAGAACAGAATAAGCCAATACTTCGCAAAGCAAAACAGGGACTAGGAGATTGATCGCCCCAATAAAATGGGCAGAGACGTTTGGAAAGGCAAGGGTAGAAAAAACATCGCTCAGGCCGTCTCCAGCTTAAACCTTAATGTCTACGTCACATAATATCTACTTTCGAAGATCCAAAGTTCAGATTACGAGTGACATTCTCATTGGCTGCCAGGAAGCCCCAGCTTCAAACCCTGGTGGGACAGTTCCTAGTCCTCTCTCTCGCTCTGGTGAAACTCCATTCAGTGTGTCCAAAAATTATGCAGCGCAAAAGGGGGGGGGGGAGGACAGACTCTGAGCTGTTCAACTAGGCCAGCTGGTGCCTACACTGTCGATTTGGTCATCTGGCACTGACTGCACATGAGGAACAGGTCAGAAGGTCTAGAAAATGCATCTTTCCTGTGCTTAGGTTGCAACAAGACTGTTACACAAAGGTAAGTCCATGATATGCGCTCAGATTAGTGCAGGCATCCCCAACCTGCGGCCCTCCAGATGTTTTGGCCTACAACTCCCATGATCCCTAGCTAACAGGACCAGTAGTCAGGGATGATGGGAACTGTAGTCCAAAACATCTGGAGGGCCGAAGGTTGGGGATGCCTGGATTAGTGGCGCTGGATAGGCAGGTGTGTTGTACAATTCTTAATACGGTGTGAGTTTCTGTGTTTTTATATCACGAACCGCCCTGTGATCCTTGGGTGAAGGAGGGGTATAGAAATTTAATAAATAAGATGATGATATAAAGCCCTGGAACTGGAATCACATCCTGCTGGTTGCTAACTATAAAGTCACAAAAGGTTTCTGTTTAAAATCAAGCAAATTCCAATCTTTTCCTGGGCATGGAACGATGAGATTGACTAGTGCTTTCATAGTAGTATTTGGCTGCAGGAATCTTTTCCAGGTTATATTCTTGGAGCTTTGGGAAATTACTTAGTAAGCACATTTTCATGTATATGAAAACATTGTTGGGGTGATTGGCTAATCTCCAATTTCTCCCCCTTCCCGGTTCATACTATGCAAAGCAGCTTTAGTAACTAATGAGACATCTAGGGACTCCCGCTGCATTTATTTCACTCCGGTGTTTAGGCATGATATTTACATACCTGCAGCAGGGACAAGATTGGAACATGTTTTCAATCAGCATCAGAATTCATTTTAAGCTTAGCCTTGCCATGTATACCACATCTATGGAATGGCATTATGCTTTTTTCCTAATATGTTCCTTCCACTCTGTTGGTCTGGCTATTATTGGCCACTCAATGCAGACATGTTAAAAACACACCTGTCCAGGACTTTAGGAAAGGGGCTTATAAAAAAAGAAGCAATTGCAAGGTGTCAACCTTGAATGTACAGTGGTACCTCGGGTTAAGTACTTAATTCGTTCCGGAGGTCCGTTCTTAACCTGAAGCACCACTTTAGCTAATGGGGCCTCCAGCTGCCGCTGTGCCACCGGAGCACGATTTCTGTTCTCATCCTGAAGCAAAGTTATTAACCCGAGGTACTATTTCTGGGTTAGGGGAGTCTATAACCTGAAGCGTCTGTAACCTGAAGTGTATGTAACCCGAGGTACCACTATATTGGCTTCTTTCCATTCAAGTCTCTCTTATCCTGACCTAGATTGTGTCCATTATCTGGATGCAAAGTCCCAACAAACTGAGTGAGGCTTGCTTCAAAGGAATGTGCCCAGGACACTGACTGTCCTAATAGGAAACAGGAGCCGTCTTAAGTCAGATAACCAGGTTTAAAAATATTTGGAAATTAAATAGGAAAAGTAATTATGTGCAAGGAAAAAGAAAGGATTTTTAAAAAACAAACCGGGGGCAGGGGTTAGGGGGAAGTCAAAGAAATGAATATGGTGTTATTATGAATGGAAATTTGTTGCTATATTGTAAAATTTTAAAATACAATGTGTAAATCAGATCTGCAACCTTGGCTGCAGTCTTTAAGATAACCTTGTAGAGGTGTGTGGCTGTCATTCTCTCAGAAGACTGTTACCAGAAGCCTGATGAAATTTGCTTTTTCTCGGGGCTGTAAGAAAACAAAGAACCCCTAATGCTGCGCTTTATTACCTTCCCTGTATCATAATCGCTGTGGTGCTCTGATCATACTGGGCTTCCGTATCGTACCCGGATGATTATTTTTAACTGCCATTCAAAATACATTAACCATACAGAGAGCGCTGTGCCATTTTGCGTGGAATTATAGGAGCACCGTGAGCTGAAAGCAAAAGGCAGGCAGCAAACCCCAAGAGACGCCAGCAGAGGGCTGCATGACGAAATCCTTGTCCTTCTGTATAAAGAGGAGCAACTCAGTCACTTCTGCTGGAAAAAAACAACAGCGACATGCAGCAGGGTCATGCACCAGTTCAAAGGGTTCTTGCTTCCTGTAAGACATTTGTCCTCGCAATGTGCATCATAATTTCCAGGCCCGAAAGGTTAGAATTTGCAGGCTGGTGGCACAGAGTTCACGCAGTCGTAAAACATCCAGTTCCTTTATTCTCCCATCCATTTATGTGGAAGAGATGTTGAGATAAATAGAGGGAACTCATATGCATATTGGGAGATGTTACTTGATTAATTAAACATTAGAATCTGCAGGCGATATTTTTTTTTAAGACGTGCCATTATTCGGAGCTGCTTTCCTGACCTGGTGCTGGCAGATATTTCTCCAAAATATCTGGAGAGCAGCAGATTGGGGAAGACTGCTTTGGAGCATAACTTAATTGCATTATTAGGTATTTGTTCAGTGGGAAGTGTTGTTTCCTGTTGTTTCTGCCAGTCCATGCATCCCACTGTAGTCTGTCCTTGGCATGTTTTGAAATGTACCATAAAAATACCAGAGCCCGTCTGCTATAAATGCTTAAGGATGAAGAGTTCTGAGACTTTGCCCCCCTGTTTGCATGGATTCTTAAGAACAAGGATGTAAGCATAAACATTTCTTTATTTCGCCTTTATCTCCTCCTCTTGCCAAAGAAGTCCAGGATCTTAGAATCCAAAATGATGAAAACTAGGGCAGAGAGCCCTCCTCTTTTGGAACGGTCATCTGGTCTAGGCCAAGTTTAAAGATAAATAAAAGTGGGGGGTTAGGAGCCTTGAAGCTGCCCAGAAACACATTGGCCCTTGGCAGCTGAGAGCTCACCTGGTCAGGGTCTTTCCCATTAAGGTGAAATACATTCTGTTACTTTTAAAATTACTTCTCAATTTGCACCTACACATATACATTCACACCTGAGATTTTTATGCAAATCTGCATCCTATTTCTTGGTGTAAAGAACCCTGACCATTAGGTCCAGTCGTGACCGACTCTGGGGTTGCGGTGCTCATCTCGCTTTATTGGCTGAGGGAGCCGGCGTACAGCTTTCGGGTCATGTGGCCAGCATGACTAAGCCGCTTCTGGTGAACCAGAGCAGCGCACGGAAACGCCGTTTACCTTCCCGCCAGAGCGGTACCTATTTATCTACTTGCACTTTGACGTGCTTTCGAACTGTTAGGTTGGCGGGAGCAGGGACCGAGCAACGGGAGCTCACCCCGTCACGGGGATTCGAACCGCCGACCTTCTGATCGGCAAGTCCTAGGCTCTGTGGTTTAACCCACAGCGCCACCTGAGTCCCTTTCTTGGTGACCCCCTCCCTCCAATATTAACAACTGTTCCAATGTGTGGGTGGCTGTGGTGCATTTTCCGTGAGCTTCCTTGCCTCACGACAGTCCCTTCTCTTTATTTATAGCACCTGAATCCCAGAGGAAGGTCCTTGTGAAAACATCTCCTCATACACTCCAGTGCTTATTAATTACTTTAATGATTTTTGGATTAAGATGTTTCAAGCCTAAAAAAAAATGTCAGGGAAAACTGGCAAGCAGCCATATGAGTGTACACAAGTGAATTGGTGCATGAATAAAAACTGCTTAAATTCCCTCAAAACCCTTTTGCAGGGCAGTGGGGGTGGGGATAATAATAATAATAATTGAAAATAAAAATCTGTTGTGCAATAAATCCATTCCCCATGTGTAGGCTAATGGCAGCAAAAGAAAACGGCTGTGTGCTTATCAGTTTCCCTCTAAATATCCGATCCATTTAATTTAGTGCTTTCCAGTGGCCTAATCTTTTGGGAGAGGCAGCATTTGGCTCTGCTTTATTACTAGTCATGAAATATTAGTGTGTCGCTGTGAGAGGAAAGGAAGGGCGGCGAATGGGAGACGGGAGACAGTGTTGCCATGAGACTCGAATGAGAGACCAGGCCTTTGGAAGGGGGCTCTGCAAATGGACCTGTCTCTTCCTTGGGGCAAGGAGATTCTCAAAAGGGGGTTGCTGGGAGACTAATCTTGCTTTTGGTGTGCTTGCTTGGTGGGAGGGGGGCTAGAATCTTGCAGGCCATTTAGTGTAAATCCTTAAAACTACTGAATGAATATTTCTCAGGATTCAGGTGACCTTGCAATGTCTCCACGAGGAAGACCAGTCTGGCCTCATCGTCTCTCTGCCACAGACGAGAAGACATTGCATCATGAATTGATTCAATCACGTTCCTCTTAATAAGTTTGCAGCAGCTCCCTGATGATGTGGGCAGGGGCGGCAGTGAATGTTGGTAATATGGTGCCCTGAGCGAGGAGAATAGGTGTGCCCCCTAAATATTTCTCATCTTCACAATAATTCCTTGCAAAGAAGAAGAACTAGCCCCACTGTACATCGGGGAGGGCTGTGTGTAGAGAGTCTCTTCTTTTAAATTCCTAGGAGTTTATCTCAGTGAACACCTTAACTGGAAAATAAATACAACCCAGGTGGTTAAGAAAGCCCAACAGAGTCTCCATCTCCTCAGAGTATTGCGGAAGAACAATGTCTATCATCAACATTTGATGATCTCCTTCTACTGGTCCACAATAGAAAGTGTCCTTTCATACTGCATCACAGTGTGGTACGCTGGTTTGACATCAACTGATAGGAAGTGCCTACAGAGGGTGGTGAATACAGCACAAGATATTATGGGCTGTCCTGGGAAGAATGTTGCCTCAGGAGGGTGAGGAAAATTCTCAGGGATGATTCACACCCTGGCTGGCACTTTCTTGATCTCCTGCCCTCAGGCAGAAGATATAGAAGCATGATTAGTTGCACCAACAGGGTAAAGAACAGCTTCTATCCGTGGGCTTCTAGGCTACTGAATGAAAAGATAACAACAGGGCAACTGACTTTCGGGTTTGGTGGGTGTGCATCAGTAAACGAGGGTAATTAAGACTAAGAGACCTGAGTGGGGGGTGCTTGTGTAATCTCACTGTATACAAGTTGTACAAGTGACAATAATGTATTTCATTTATTTTTTTTCAGTTATGTGTTTGTGGTACCTTGGCTTGGCTCAGTGTGAGAGGCAACGGCCCACACTGCCCTAAATTCAGCACTGATGTGGAGTCTGGCCCTAGGGGCCTTGAAGGTGGTTGTTCTTGCCTTGGGCTGGGGCTAAACGAAGTGGCTTGGGGGTACCTGACTTCTCAAATGCATTTTATCCTAGTGAGGTTTGTCAAGTAAAGAAGAAGAAGAAGAAGAAGAGTTTGGATTTGATATCCCGCCTTTCACTCCCTTTAAGGAGTCTCAAAGAGGCTAACATTCTCCTTTCCCTTCCTCCCCCACAACAAACACTCTGTGAGGTGAGTGGGGCTGAGAGACTTCAGAGAAGTGTGACTGGCCCAAGGTCACCCAGCAGCTGCGTGTGGAGGAGCAGAGACGCGAACCCGGTTCCCCAGATTATGAGACTGCCGCTCTTAACCACTACACCACACTGGCTCTCTGGGAAGCAAACCCTCCCTGATGTTTTAAAGGACAGAAATGCATTGAAGGGATCTTCACTGAAGGTGCCAATTTAGTTTCCGCCTGAATCAGAGGGTTTGCTGTCCCTCTGTGGGTGTTATTTTATCATTGCAAAACTCGAGAGGTTGTGTTGCCACCAGTAACATCTGTTGCTGTGCTAAACCATTGTTTTGTTTTGTTTTAAAATACATAAAATACAAATGCATATTTTAAAACTAATCTTCTCTCATAGCAAAGATTTAAAAATGTGTTTTGATTCGTTTCTGAGCCAAGGACTCAGCAGAGCATTTGAGAAGCGCAAAGGCTCACCTCTGGGTGGCTAAGCTCTGACCTTCACACATTAGTCAGGGAGGTGCGGATCAGATCAGTTGGAATGGGATTGTGCAGAGAGCAAATCCCTCAAGCGCTCCTAATCTTATCTGGACACAGAGTGGGGCCAGAGGTACAATCAGAGGCACAAGAGGTACTTGTAAATTCAACTGCCTAGAGACGGATGTGGTGAAAATCCCTTGAAGCCCCTCTGAAGAGGCATCTCATGAATGCTCCATGTGGCAAGCTGTTCCCCATGTGCTTGTGCGATGAAACAGCTTCCCTGCTGCTGCCAGGGGAGATGAAGGCGTTCAAGGATGCCCCAAGAGGGATGACCTCTTCTTCTTTTTTGGCAAGCTGTGCCACATGGACTAGGCTTCTCACCAGAGGAGCTTCCATGGCAAGACCTAAGCAAGGTGTGATGGCCTGGGGCTCAGGCTCGGGCTCAGACTCAGAGCCAGAGGAGTCTCAGTCCGCACCGGATCCTTTGCCTCAGGCGGCAGCCAAACCTAGTCTGGGGCCTGATTCTGAAGAGCCCCAGTCTGCACAGGTTCCCCTGCAACAAACACCAGCTGGGCCGAGTCAGGGGCCTGAGCCTGCCCTGGCTCCAGATGCGGGGATGACCTCGTTGCCTTCAGCTGGGCCATCACTTACAGCTGCTCTACTACCAGTTGGGTTAGGAGAGGCTGAGGCGGCCCCTGGGTCTAGTAACCCACCGACATCTCCCAAGCTGCAGAGACTCAGGTCTGAGAGAAGGAGAGACCTGAGTACTCGCAGGAGGAATGCTCACCTTCGGGAAAGACAGGGAGGTGAGTCGCCAATTTGGTGTTTTGCAACTTTCTGACTAGTTGCAGGACCTTAGCCAGACCTAGCAGAGTACACGCAGAATACATGGAAGCAATTGGTGACTTGGCTGCAGACAGGATAGACGAAGCAGGAACCAGGAACTTGTAGTTAGGTGTTTATTATATACAGTGGACTACCTACAGGAACAGAACACGGATCTTTAGCTAGCTCTCTCATACACGACTCACAACTCCTACACTGAAACACAGAACTCTGAACTACTGAACTTCTGACTATCACATTCCGGTTAGTTGGCCCATCATTATCATTCCCTTAAGAGAGCTTGACCAATCATGGAGCTGTCTCCATGCCTCTGTTATCACCAGGCAGACTTACTCCTTCAGATTGCCTTCTGACTGTCTGTCAAACCTTAATTTACTCTGTGTGAGTAGCTGCACATACACAGATTCCCAACAGATCAGGACCGGCCGTTACCCTGACAAAGATAAAAGGCTGTCGGACCCTTCCCCAGGTTGTGGGAGCAACATTGCTGTTTGCCAGAGCCCGACTGAGATCCTGTGCCTGACCTTGCCTGGTTTCTGGCCTCGTGTTCTGCCTTGACCCTGTCGGACTGACTCCTCGCGGAACCCTTGGATTCGGGACTGGACCTGGACCACCCCCAGGCCCAGCACACAAGGAGTGGAGAACCCTTTTCAGCCTGAGGACCACATCTTCTCATGGGGAACCTTCCCTTCATTGGGTGGGGTGGCGAAGTGGTTATGTGCTTCTGGTGGACAGGGCCAGAGGTAGAAGTGGGTGGCACAATGGATGCGACTCTTATCTTCACAAAATGGGCTACACACCAGCCATGCAAAAGTCAGAGGGTTCTGCCTACATGGACTAGAAGGACATATCACAGCTAAGCAAAAGCACTCAAGGAGGACACAGAACGTGGCTGGGGATGGGTGGAGGGCCTAGTGAGAGCTGTTGGGCCACATCTAGCTCCTGGGTGAGGCCCCTCAGCCCTGCTCTAAGCTGTCTTCAAGAGTGCCTGACATTATTTTGATGCTAAATCATCACAAATCAGACACCGGAAGGTTTCTTGCTAGAGTCCTGAAATTAATTGCATTTTGGACCTGTAGTGGTTCTAGGGGTTGCTCGTGCGTAAGCCGGTGCAAACACCTGGCTGGGTTGCCTGAGTGAACCTTTTCTGTCCGGACAGCCACTCACCTGTGGCTGTCTCAATCGCTGGCAGAATCTGTCAGTGGGCGTTTCTTAAACTTCTTCCAGCAAAGAAGCTCTTTGACACCTAGTCTCCTCCTACTCTCTCTGCGCGAAAGCCTTCTGCGCAAGGAGGGCGTAGGCAGCAGAGAACCCCTACTCTCCCCGCTGGTCCCCGGCAAGGAGTCATGGGACTGCCTCGCCGCTTCCCCCATCTGCCCCCCTTCTCCACTGGTGCTACGCTGATTCTCTTCCCCAGAAGATGGGCTGCCTCTCCCAATCCCGGGACGCTCTCTGGAATCCCTCTGGGTCTTGCTCTCTCCCTCCGGCACTGATGGCAGTTCCATGACAGGACCTTTGCGACTTTGTATTTGGCATTTCAAACCAGAAGAAACATTTGTCAATAGGAGTATGAAGCACACAAAGGTTGCCCCATAGCATATCTTCGAGAAATCGCCGTGCTTCAAGAAAATTGTTAATTTCAGGGCTCTTAACCCAAGCTGGAGAGAGGGTTGCTAGTTAAATCCAGACCAAAGATTCTATCAGAAAAGACAGCCATACTATTTTATATCTTTGAGCTAAGAGATAGGGCAGTAGCACTGAATTTTTAAAATCTCTCCTCAATATACATTTTCTTTTTCTTTTTTCTTTTAAAAAAATCTCTGGGGTTCAGGCCCGCTTGAGGGAGCGAGATAGTCAGGCCCCACATCTAAAGGGAGCAGCAAAGTTGTGACAAGGGCCTATATAGAATTGCTACATGTGTCCATTAGCTAACTAGTGCCAAGATGTTTGCGCCGATACATTTTTTTGAGAATGGTCACTGTCACTACCAGGACTTTTTGCATTTCATTCCTCTCTGACTCACTGCTTACAATCCTCCCCCCCAATGTGTATTTATACCAACTCAGGATAACACTGATAAACTGGACATTAATCCACAACCAAATTTCTTTTCTTGCTTCATAGTTGCAAATTTCCTTTATCTGTAGGAGGAAGAGAAGGCAAAGGGAACACATAAATCATAACCTTGTTTTGGCAGGGATACTACTCACTTCAGGGAACAGTGGTGTGTTTATTAAATATACAGTTATCATCTGACTTGAGATAGTACACCAGTGATTAAGAGTTGAAAACAAGAAAATAAAGTCCATTTACCATATTTTTCACTCTATAGGATGCACCGGACCATAGGACGCACCAGACCATAGGAGGGGGAGAACAAGGGGGGGGGAATTCTCTCCCTCTCTGCTCGGCGCCCCTTCAGCGAAGCAGCAGGAGAAACGGAGCCCCTTCCATTTCTCCTCCCGCTTCGCTGAAGGGGCGCTGCGCAGAGAGGGAAAGCTGTGCAACGCCTCTCCAGCGAAGCGAAGCCTGGAGAGCAAGAGGGATTGGTGTGCGGGGAGTTCCCGCTGTGCTCCGGGGGCTTCAGGCGGCTTCAGCGAAAGCAACGTGAAGCCTCCAGAGCACGGGGGGAGCTCTCCCTCTGCGCTTCGGAGGCTTTGCGTTGCTATCGCTGAAGCCAAGGAGCCTGCATTCACTCCATAGGATGCACACACATTTCCTCTTAATTTTTGGAGGGGGAAAAGTGCATCCTATAGAGCAAAAAATTTGGTAATTAATTGGCAGCTCTAATTATTTCCTTGACAGTTGCCGTTTGCCTTCTTCCAGCTCCACCCCAAAAATATGTCTTTGGAATACTGAGCCAGAAGCCCACCTGCAGAAACTTGTAGGAGCGGCTGCCGGACCACAGATAGGGCCAGATTTTGTTTCTGTGTTTCCATCATTCTGTGTAGCTTCCATTCTCTGAATGGGAGGCATATTATGTGACACACACTCAGCCTAAGAGCCAGCAGTAGCAAACAGTGACATGATATGACAAGCCTTTCCCCCATGCATGTAAATAAGCCCTCTGTATTTTCTGAAGTTGTCAGGATTGCGCATTTCAGTACATTGTAGGTATGGCATTGTGGCTCATAAAATGCCCATTGCTGCAAGAGCTGAGCAAATCTGTCATTGCTGTACTGCCAACTGAGGAAAAGAGAGTCTTACAAAGACATCTCCAACCAAGTGATAAGCAGCCTGTGGAGGGTTTGGGGTTTTTTGCTCTGGAAGTTAAAAAACAGTGTTTCCCATTCAGAAGACAGACTAAACATCTACAGATTGACAAGACGTGGGAATGGAGTCACCATCTTCCAGTGTGGTGTAGTGGTTAAGAAGGGTGGACTCGTAATCTGGGGAACCGGGTTCGCGTCTCCGCTCCTCCACATGCAGCTGCTGGGTGACCTTGGGCTAGTCACACTTCTCTGAAGTCTCTCAGCCTCACTCACCTCACAGAGTGTTTGTTGTGGGGGAGGAAGGGAAAGGAGAATGTTAGCCGCTTTGAGACTCGTTTGGGTAGTGATAAAGCGGGATATCAAATCCAAACTCCTTCTCCTTCTCCTTCTCCTCCTCCTCTTCTTCTTCTTCTTCTTCTTCTTCTTCTTCTTCTTCTTCTTCTTCTTCTTCTTCTTCTTCTTCTTTCCGGGAGGACTCTGCACCTTTGCAAGTGTATGATAAACAGAAGCTTAGCCAGTAAAGTTCCTCCCAGATTAGAGATGCTAGCCATTAAAAGCACAAGAGCCCTGCTAGTAGAGAAATTGGCAACCTTGTACAAGAAAAAGGCCTGTACCTTGATACCACTGCTTTGGCCAAACTCAGAGAAATGCTGTTCTATGCCTTTTGGCCATGCCTTGTAGTTATAATTCTGTGGCCCCTCTTATTATGCAGAAGCCAAGTTCATGTTCTCTCTCCTCCTCCAGCTTCTCAAAGGCGAATAATTGTTAGGTGCATCTGCCAGATTTGGGACAATTGCCTTGTTTTGTTGCGAACCCAGCTACCCTCTGCACCAGAGCCCACACATTTCCAGGGGTCCCCCCACCAGCTCTTTAGAGATGCTTTTGGGGCCTTCAAAGGGCTGCAGGGGGAAGAGAGGATGGGCAAGATTTTTGTGCCAGTGGCCTTCTGCTCACACCTTTGGGATTCAGCCAATGGAGCCACCACTGTCACATCTAGTTTCGCCATTCAAAGACATCCAAGGCAGCCCTGTGCCTGCACATCTCGGTGGTCAAGTTGGCTGTCAGTTCAGCTTGTCCACTCCCTGTTCCTAATCTTCTCCTTGAGAATAACAGAATCATAGAATTGTGGTGTTGAAAGGGACCCTGAGGGTCACCTAGTGTCAGGGACTGGACTGAGGGGGATGAGGCTGAGGAGGAATGTGGAGACCACTGCCCCCCTGAACTTCCCAGAGAAGGAGAAGGCAGTATTGAATTATAGCAGGGGTTTGAGGAAGGTCACAGCTCAGAGACAGGTGAACAGAAGAGTCGGGAGGTGTTGAGAGAAGAGAAGGGGGAGACAGAGACAGAGCAGCCAGCTGACACGTTATCACAGGAGAGCTTTTTGGACCCCCCCCTTCATCCAGAACTCAGTGTATGTTGAAAGTTGAAGAGTGAAGGACTTCAAGACAATTAGCCCCTGTCTACCACCATAAGGGGAAGTACTGTTGCTAGGAAGGGAGGCGGGAAGAGCTCAGTTGGAGCAACATCATTTTTGGGAAGGTTGCATTCCTTCGTCGTTCTCTGTGAATTATTGAATGAATAGCTTGGTAAGAACTCTTATTGTTTCTCTTATTCTGGGCTGGCCCGTGGGAGGGAGTTGATTTCCTGACACCTAGTTCCACTCCCTGCACTGCAGGAATCTTGACTAAAGCATCCATGACAGATGGAGATGGCCAGCCAGCCTCTGCTTAGAAACCTCCAAGGAAGGAGAGTCCACCACCTGTTATAGCTCAACCCACAATGGGAGCACACACACCCCCACACCCATGTGGATGTTCATTATTTCAGAAGCATGGGCAAAGGACAAGACAACTCGCTTGCCTTCTATTACAGCTTCACTGTAAACCCAGCCACCTTCCAGATCATAGGACTTGTTTAAATCTCTGCAGCAAATGTAGTCCAAAAAGATGCACAATTGCATTGATGTTTCACCGAAAGCATTGAGGCACACAGCTGCAGCTCTTCATGTACCGTATGAGCCTGCCGACTACTCAGGGGTTCATTTTCCGCTGTGCAGAGGTGAGGAAACAAGACAAAGCAACAGAGCTTGTTATTGAAAGTTTGATTTTGTGGGTGGGGTCGTTTTTCCTCCTTCCGGCTGGACCTGGGACTTGATCTGGCTGCCGGCATGGATGCCCTAGGAAAGGATGAATTGGCTATGCTGCTGTGAAGTGCAGGAAGGCGGACAAAGACTGTTGCTGCCATTTTCAGCAACAAACACCTCTTCAGTTCTTCAGAAACGGTTCAGTTCAAACCGCAGCAACAGTATAATTTTGTGCTAAGCATTAGACACAGCTCTTAAGTTCTACAAATAGCAAGCTAAGCCCTGGAGCTTTGTGGCATTCCTCTGCCATAATAATAATAATAATAATAATAATAATAATAATAATAATAATAAATTTTATTTATATCCCGCCCTCCCCAGCCGAAGCCGGGCTCAGGGCGGCTAACAACAATAAAACAGTACAAAAGTACAACATCAACAACATTCTAAAATCATTCATTATAAAAATTAATTAATTAATGACTATTGTCAGAACAGACTTGCATTTGGCTTAACAGGTAGGAATTATTGTGAAGTCATTCAGGATATGAGCCCATGGGCTGCAATGGACAGAGTATTATACGTGGACCAGGGAGATCTGGCTTCAAATCCCTGCTGGCCATGAACGTCACTTTGAGTCCATTATTATTTTAGTCCATCGCTGGATCATTGAGAAGATAAAACGGGGGGAGGTCCCACATGTCATGCAGCAGATGATGCGCCAAGCAAATTGGAACTTCTTGTTGTTGTTTAGTCGTTTAGCCATGTCCACCTCTTGATGACCCCATGGACCAGAGCACGTCAGGCACTCCTGTCTTCCACTGCCTCCCACAGTTTGGTCAAACTCATGTTTGTATCTTCGAGAACACTGTTCAACCATCTCGTCCTCTGTCGTCCCCTTCTCCTTGTGCCCTCCAGCTTTCCCAACATCTGGGTCTTTTCCAGGGAGTCTTCTCTTCTCATGAGGTGGCCAAAGTCTTGGAGCCTCAGCTCCTCAGCTTCACGATCTGTCCTTCCAGTGAGCACTCAGGGCTGATTTCCTTCAGAATGGAGAGGCTGGATCTTCTTGCAGTCCACGGGACTCTCAAGAGTCTCCTCCAGCACCATAATTCAAAAGCATCAATTCTTCGGCGATCAGCCTTCTTTATGGTCCAGCTCTCACTTCCATACATCACTACTGGGAAAACCATAGCTTGAACTATACGGACCTTTGTTGGCAAGGTGATGCCTCTGCTTTTTAAGATGCTGTCTAGGCTTGTCATTGCTTTTCTCCCATTGGAGACTCCCAAATTGGAACTAGGGTTGCCATATGTCTGGAACTTCCCAAATATAGCTGGGATTCGGCCGTTGCAAATAGAGTCCAGGCGGAATTCCTGGGAAAATCCAGACATATGGCAACCCATGTAGGAAGTGTAGACTTTGGCAAATTTCCTTAGAAAAAGCTAAAGATCTTTTAAATATATATTTTAAATAGATTTTGCCAAGAAAAAGCTCAACAAAAGTCTGGATTTTCACTTTTTGAAATATGGCAACCCTGGTTGGAACCATCTTAACATATTAAAGTGTACATTTCTGACGAGGCATCGTTGGAATCCTGTGCGATGGGCAATTGACACTCTTCCCACGCCAGCACAGGGTGGGGGAAAGAGTGCCAATAAACTGCTTATGAACATAAGTCTATAAGTCTATCGCTCCAACTTCTTGCCTAATTTTATAAGGTTCCCCCCATGCAGTGCTTGAGGACTAAAAACTCCATTTAAAATAAAATTTAAAAACCCAAATTCTCCAAACTCCCTAGGATATTACCAAATGCAGTCTTAATAGCATTTCCATATTTTCTCAGTATGATCATAGTTAATACGGTTCCAACTTGGGGAATTTATTAACAGGGGGAAGGTAGATGTTATTCTCATCATATCAGCACCATACATTGAAGGACCATTTATAACAGCACCCCACCCCGAGGAATTCTGGGAACTGTAGTTTACCACTCACAGAGCTACAGATCCTTTGGGTGAAGTCATGTACCTCACAGGTATGGTGTGAATGTGGGAAACCTCCCTAGAAGAGAAAAGAAATAACTATTTCAAGAGGAAATGTTTGGAAGGGTTGGGAAATGGCGCTTCCTTAGAAGGTGATGTCTATGTGCAATGATGAATAACACTAATCCTACAATTTAAAGATTGATGACTGAAAACAAGTTTTGTTTATTTTTTAAAATAATATTTATTAGTTTTCCAACAAATTAAACACAACACTACAAAACACCAAAAAAGAAAAAACATACAATACAATACAAAAAAGAAACAAACAAAACAAAACAAAACAAAAACCATTTAAAACACAATCCAATTTCAACATCTTATCTTTCTTTCCCTTATTTCCTCGACCTCCTCACACCTCCCTTTTTGTATTCCACTTCTGTTAATTGTTTCAGCAATTCCTTTCCATCTTCCTCTGTTTTCTATCCTATAATTGTCTTAACACATTCTAACCATATTTTTCCCTTTAAAGCTCTATTAATCTATTTATACTTAATTCCTTGTAACATTTCTACTAAAGCCATATAACTTCATTCCAACATTTTTCTAACATTCATTAATTTTACAGTATTTCTGTAAATAGTCTTTAAACTTTTTCCAGTCTTCTTCCACCGACTCTTCCCCCTGGTCTCGGATTCTGCCAGTCATTTCCGCCAATTCCATGTAGTCCATCAACTTCATCTGCCATTCTTCCCTGGTGGGTAAATCTTGTGTCTTCCAATATTATGTTGTTGAATACATAAAAAAGTTCTATCCTTCTTTAACACCAATTGGCCAATCATGCCCAGGAGAAAGGCCTCTGGTTTCTTAAGGAATGTATATTTAAATACCTTTTTCATTTCATTATATATCATCTCCCAGAATGTCTTAATCCTTGGGCACGTCCACCAAAGGTGAAAAAATGTACCTTCAGTCTCATTACATTTCCAACATTTATTATCGGGCAAATGATAAATTTTTTCAAGCTTAACTGGTGTCATGTACCACCTGCAAATCATTTTCATTAAATTTTCTCTTAGGGTATTACATGCCGTAAATTTCATACCTGTGGTCCATAACCGTTCCCAGTCAGCCATCATTATGTTATGTCCAACATCTTCTGCCCATTTAATCATAGCTGATTTCACCGTTTCATCCTGAGTGTTCCATATACATTCTTGACAAATTCTTGGTTTTTGGATCTAACAATTCTGTTTCCAATTTTGATTTTTCCACCTGGAAACCAACTTTTTTGTCCAATTTGTATGCCTCCATTATTTGATAATAATGGAGCCAATCCCGCACTTTGTTTTTATTCTGCAATTTTATTCTGTCTCCATCTTGTTCCAGAATTTCCCAATATTTCGGCCATTTGGCCTCCATATTGAGTTTTTTCTGTGCCTTCGCTTCCATTGGTGACAACCATCTTGGGGTATTGACTGAAAACAAGTTTTGGACCAGTTGCTCAGCTTCGAATGCTTAAAAGAGATTAAGGACAAGTTGAAATTATTTATTACACTGACTTTGCATTAGAAAGGGAAGCTCTACGTAGCCATCAAAATTGGCAGGGGGGAAATGAGGCTTGGAAAAATCTGGCCTGCTGAGAGAAGTACATTGTCTCCTTATCAATGACAAATTATCCACACTAATCCCAAGGAAAGGGGCTCAGATGACTAGGCAGTTGCTATTCCAGCTGATGAAATAAACAGCAGATGGGAGGAGTGGAGCAGTCTCAGAGGCGGACCTTCCTTAGGGAAGCTGTGAAATAATTATTGGATCCCAGTCAAACGAGGAGGAGTCCTCAAAACAGCAATGTGCTTTCATGCAATTGCAGGGGAGAGCAAGCTAGGGGGCTAGTGAGGCGCATGTTTTGGTAACGTGCAATTTATATAATTATTATAAATATCACCGGTGCCAAGCTCCAGGCAGCTACAGTTAGCAGCGCATCTGTTTACACACACACACACACACACACACACACACAGAGAGAGAGAGAGAGAGAGAGAGAGAGAGAGAGAGAGAGTGCTGGTCCCGTGGATTAACCTTGCAGCGAGGTCCAAGTCCAGTCCGAGGTCAAGGGTGCAGTATGGAGGCAGTCCGTCAAAGCTGAGGCTGGGTCCAAGGCAGGGAGCCAGGTGAGGTCAGGAGCTCCGGCAGGACAGGGTGCAGGCAGGAACTGGCTACCAACAATGTTGCTCCCGCAACTTGGGATTGAGGCTGGCTGGCTTTTATGTGCCTCAAGGCATAGGGAGGCCCCTGTCCACAGGTGACTCACCTCTCCTGGCCTGGAGGCGAGCACTCCTCCTGCAAGAACTTAGTTGCCTCCGCCTCTCTGCCCTGAGCCTCTGCAGCTCAGGAGAGGCTGGAGGGTTACCGGACCCAGAGGCAACCTCATCTTTCCCTGACGGGGCTGAGAGTGGAGCACCTGCAGGCAATCGGTCCTCCATCACCTCAGGAACCAGAGCAGACTCAGCTGATGCCTGCACCTGAGGATCCAGCACAGGTGAGGACCCTTCAGGCTCAAGCCCCAGCCCCAGCTCAGCTGGTTCTGGAGGCGGGGAATCCTGTGCAGGCTGGGATTCCTCAGGTTCAGCCTCCGAGTCCGAATCCCAGGCCATCACAGAGAGGGAGAGATGGGGAGGAAGTTACAAGAGCAAAGGGATGCCCATTTCAACCCTGCCATGAGTTTGATTGGATTTATGCAGGGGTAATGAGAACATATTTTTTGGCCAGGCATCTCCCCCTCCCACTAACTCCCCACCAATGGCTCTGCATTTGGTTTTAGGGAGTGAGAAAGTCACTCTATGCTCATGTGTTGGAGAAAATATTTTCATAAAAATGCATATTGATGACTCCATTTTCTTATGCGTCTATGGCCTAGCTAAACTGAAAAGGCCTGTACTTGCCTGTATATAGAGAATGTCTGCTCTAGAACACTGAAAAGAATAAACTGTTAGAATCTACGGTGGTCATTGTATGCCTGAAAAGAGAATCAACTAGGCATTGCAACTGTGATTAATAGTGAATTGTTTTGTAGCCAGATGAAAGAGGACATTGGAAGACGTTTAATGAGCAGGAAAATTATTCCGAGTCTTAATAAAGAAAAATACTGGGAAATGGTTATATGCAATCACGTGATATTATGATGAGGTCTGATCTGAAGAGCCAAATGATTTTGATTGGTTCAGGATGACACTGGGTTGCAACTATTAAGATTGCTGTGATGCTTTGATTGGTGAACAGAAATGACGTGCGTAATTTGGAAGTGTATAAATAGCATTGCTTTAGACATGGTTATTTGCAGCCTCCTTATTTTTGAGGCAGTCCCTATGCACATTTGTATTTCAATAAAGGCCTACCTTTTCACCTGGAAACTGCATCCTTTTTGGGGGGCTTTCTGGGAGGGATCACTCTAGTCTAGGGACCTCTTTTTAAATTCCTCCAACGCGTAATGTTGGGACGCGGGTGGCGCTGTGGGTTAAACCGCAGAGCCTAGGACTTGCTGATCAGAAGGTCGGCGGTTCGAATCCCCGCGACGGGGTGAGCTCGGTCCCAGCTGCTGCCCACCTAGCAGTTCAAAAGCACGTCAAAGTGCAAGTAGATAAATAAGTGCTGCTCTGGCGGGAAGGTAAACGGCATTTCCGTGTGCTGCTCTGGTTCACCAGAAGCGGCTTAGTCATGCTGGCCACATGACCTGGAAGCTGTATGCTGGCTCCCTCGGCCAATAAAGCGAGATGAGCGCTGCAACCCCAGAGTCGGCCATGACTGGACCTAATGGTCAGGGGTCACTTTACCTTTAACAGGTAATGTCATGTTCTAGTTTGATGATGGATCCCACAGAGAAAGCAGAGCAGCTGGTAAGATGTTTCAGGACCATGGAGAGCTCTGAGTGAGCCACTTGCTGCAACAAAGGTTGGGAGCAGACGGAGGTCTTTCAAGCCTCTGTCTCCTGACCCCATGCTCTTTGTTGCATTAGGGTTGCTCTTTTGGGTTCTGCTGATCTTTTCAATCAATCAATCAATCAATGGTACACACCCTTTATACAAGGTGCATGATAAGGCGAGTTTCTTGGGCTCAGGGATTATACTGAAGCTGAAATGGGGCATATTTTTGTGGCTTGTGCCTGGACGCCAGGAGGAGGGAGGGGAAATTGCCTCTCTTACTCCTAAAGTGGCCCTACAGGTGGGATTCTATCCTGAAAAATGCTGACGTGTGACAGTGCTATAGGTTGTATAGGTAGCTATAAGTTGTATAGGTTGTTTTACCCACTGAAATGAATGCCCATGGCTAATCTAGATCCATTAATTTCAGTGGGTCTACTCTGAGTAAAAGCTAATTGAATATAACTCTAAAGCCATAACATTCTCATACTGCAGGCTTGCAGCTGCTGTAGGATTCCCTCTTTCTGGTTGGTGCGCCTTGGACTCTACCCCCCCCCCCACTTCCACGAGGCTCCTGTGCCTAGGAATCTGTCAACTCCTTAAACCTCAGATACACAAAGCCTTTTAGATAGCAATTATAGCACTGCCGATATACTAGCAGTGCATTAATTCCTGTCAGGAGTGTTTGAGTTCAAGCACCAGAGCAATAATAAGATTATCTGTGAAGAATTGGGCTGTGACCAGGCAGCACGTTCCCACACTATCAGTTCTTGTGCTCATCCAGAAACAAACAAAGCAGTTACCTTAGAGACAAAAACCTTAGCAAAACATACATCTGCTGGCTTACTATGGAACTCCTGTGACAACTCCTGACAGCCTCCTTAAGTTCAAGGAGGTAATTGGAGAGGCATTGATTTAAGAAACTACCTGAGAGGCTAATGCAGGTCACAGGGCAAAGCCTGAACCTTAGAAGATGTTGCAGAAAACCAGGACAACTAGAATTAAGGTGTGTTATTACATGGCCTGTAGCTGCAAATGGTCTCAGCGATTCTTTTTCCGTGGGTTGTATTTAGCAATGTGTACGTGCAGGGGCATTGCTAGTTACTCTAACAGCCCAGGGCATAGGCCCAGGGCACAAATTTGCACAATTATTTCCCTACGTTAATTTCTATGCAAAGAGATACAAATTGTGGCCAACTTTCAGAGGGGGAAAGCAAACTGGTTTTTGGCCTCAGGGCTTATTCTGAGCTACGAGGGACTAAGGACCCAGGGCACTAGACATGGATCAGGCCCTCTGCCCCGTTTGCTGCAACCCACCGGCAAGAACTGCAGCAGTTGTGCATGCAAATAAACTAAAATAAATGCTGCTCAACGTCTAACGTGATTTCCCTCTCCCTCTTTCTCACCCACATGCCTTCTTCTGCACCCTCTTTTGAATGTGTCTCTGGGCAAATTGAGACAGTGTTTGCATCTCGTCAGCACCATGTCTTGAAGCGTGCCCAGCCACACTGTAGGCAGAGGTTTCTTATTTTAAAATATAGTTGAATCATTGAAAAAGATCAAAGGGGACAAGGGGCCCAGCACAAAAGACCAGGGCCTCTTGTTGCCTCTGTGTGGGATTGAAGGAAGGTCTTGCAAAAGGAAGATGGCCTCTGCAATTATCTTCCTGCCAAGTCCCAGGCGGTTTCCTTAAATCCAGATGTTATTTTGGGATGATGGCAGGCTGTGACAATATGTAGTCAGAAGGCTCATTTGTAATGATTCTCCCAGCTGCTTCTGTCATCAGGACACCCAGATCCTAAGTTTGAATCTCTCCCTCTTTCTTGGGTCAGAAGTCACTCTTCTCAAATTAACTGTGGCAGGATAGGAAAAGATCTTCTTCGGTATTTTATATCAGCTTGTCAGTTTCTTTCAAATCAGGGCTCCTGTCCCTTGGCTGAAAATGGACAAAAGAAGAAGAATTCAGCCAATGCCTGTAGACTCACGATGGAGAAGGAATTCCTATGCAGGGAACAACACAGGACACAGATCATTAAGGAAGCCTATGCAATGTAGATTCCTATGAAGATATATCTCTCCCCCCTCCTCCTTTTTGTTCCAGATAACTTTAACCAAGGCTGGTTGGTTTCCTTCTTCATCTAAGAAAACCACATTCTCAAATGTGCTTCTAAAAAGTCCCACCACACAATATTCATGCCGTTTTGTTTCCAACTGCAAATATTTTTAAAATGGCTCAAATAGCCAAAAGATCATGTACAAAACACATTTTACTGGCATAAAGTAAAATATTGCACTTATAGCTGAAAGCTTGTAAGGTGAAAATCATGCAAAACATAGTTAGGAAAATATTGTAGGAAAGGAATGGTGATATTCCATCTCTGAGGTCCAGCTCTGAAGGTCTTCTTGTGGTTTCCTCCCTGCGAGAAGCAAGCTTACAGGGAACCAGGCAGAGGGCCTTCTTGGTAGTGGTGCCCACCCTGTGGAATGCCCTCCCATCAAATGTCAAGGAAATAAAAAACTATCTGACTTTTAGAAGACATCCGAAGGTAGCCCTGTTTATGGAAGTTTTTTATGTTTGATGTTTTATTCTGTTTTTAATCTTTTGGGAGCTGCCCAGAGTGGCTGGGGAAACCCAGCCGGATGGGTGGGGAATGAATGAATGAATGAATGAATGAATGATCTATCATCTATCTATCTATCTATCATCTATCTATCTATCTATCTATCTCCCTCCCCCACTCACATACCCAGCCCCACACACCCCTGCTTTTTGAAAATAGAGATTTCCTCCTAGATCCTCCTTAGTATATTATACCAAAATTACTCACACTGCACAATACTGGTGCAAATTCTATAGGTGTAAGTGACGAGGCAGCAGTTAGGGGGACATGGTGAAAACACACTGGCAGAGCCAATCGGGCATTTCTCCAGGCGCACTTGCACTGTGCTGACCTCATCACAGAGTTTGTTGTGTGGACACTGCAAAAATCTTGCATGCTTGAGAAGCACCCAGACCACTATGAAAACTGGATCTTTTTTTTAAAGTAACCCTTCTAAAGTGTCTATATTTTTAGAAAATAATAATAATAATGCCCCATTATTTGCATACTTCATGTGACAGTCTTTAAGAAGGTGTGCAGCATTAATACTGAGCAAGCCTTGGTGAGGAAGGAAAAGCAAGGGAAATTTACATGTGAGCTTTGCATAAAGTATTCACGAGGATGTGAACTTGCAAGGCCCTAGAAATTTGATGATAATTTTAAAGCGCTTTTATACTTAATTTTTTAATGATTCAGAGGGTTGCTGCCTTCTTAACTGCTCCTGTGAAAGCAGCCTCATCTCACTGATCTCCATGCCAGAAAAAGTTTCACCTGCTAAATGTCCAAGGGCACTTCCAGACTGTTGCTATTTGCCTGTGGAATTCAGTCACATGCTGGCAAATTCAAGTCGAGCAATTATAATTGGTTTGGAGCACTTGTGCAACCATCTTGCTTTCCTTTCCTTCTCGGGCTACAGACATTTTCCTCAGCATAGGTGCCAATTCCCCAGGGCCCTGGGTGCCTGAGCACCCACAAAATTCCCTATGAAGGGGCCAGGCACCCACAAATTTCAGTACCAGGGCCATGCACTCTGCATGGCACCCACGGCCCCAGGCACCCACTGTCTTGTGGCCAAGTTGGCACTCCTGTTCCTCAGAATGGATCTTAGACAGCTCAGGAGCTATGCTCCTATCTAGCTGAACCCCAAGAATCCCAACTCTCTCCTCTCCTCTCTCTAACTGCTTTCCCCCCTCCCAAAGTGCTGACTGCCCCCTTCTCTGGCTGCGTTTGAGAAACACTTTGTTTCCCATAATGTGCATCAAAAGGTAGTTAAGACAGAATGACCACAGTCCTCAAGTAGATTGTAACAAGAGCAGCATAGCTGGGTGGAAGTAGGATATGAGTAAGTTGGCAAGTTGAATTTTAATAGTAATAATAAATAAAATAATAATAATAATAATAAATAAAAATATAATAAATAATAATAATAAATTTTATTTATACCCCGCCCTCCCCAGCCAGAGCTGGGCTCAGGGTGGCTAACACCAATAAAATAACAGTAAAAACATAATAGGGGGAAAAGAAAATTAAAATACAGGTTAAAATGTAATTTAAAATGCAGCCTCATTTTAAAAGCAGCCGAAAAATCAAGACCATAAGGGGAGGGAAACATAAGGGTCAGACTGAGTCCAAACCAAAGGCCTGGTGGAACAGCTCTGTCTTGCAGGCCCTGCGGAAAGATGTCAAGTCCTGCAGGGCCCTAGTCTCTTGGGACAGAGCGTTCCACCATGTCGGGGCCAGTACTGAAAAGGCCCTGGTTATCTGTTAAAAGTTGAAGAAGAAAGAAACAGTGACAAAGGTTGCCGTCCCCATTCTGGGTTGTTTGTGTAATATTTCTTAAATGGCAAGCGATAGATCCTTTTCATTGGAGGCATTTGATGCCAGAGAAGGATTCTGGAAGCACATTGACCTCTTTTGGTAGAGTGGAGCCTTTTAGAGCATCCAGAGTGCTTGTCGCTGAGATCAGATTATCCTTTTGTTGAACTGGTATGCCGTTTCACCGTGGAAAAAGCACTGCCATGCTCAGGGCTGAATAAATCTCACATTCGTTCTCCACATATAGAAGAGAGCAACTATGAGCCAAACAATAAATGATGAACATACCTGAGCTTTGGCGTAAAACAAGTAATTTTCGCCAGAGGCTTCTAATAGTTCTTTTGCCCCTTAGATTTCTTTCCAGCCACTTTAGCCCCTGAGCACAAAAAGTCCCAGTTGGAAAGGACTTCTCAATTAATGCACATCTCGTTAGGTTTATCTGGAGAGTGCTTGGCACAAGTCATAAATGACTAATAAATATTACTTGGTTTAGCGCCACATCTTCCTGTGAGCGTCGTTTTAGCATTGCTGGGATCTCCTGATCCCTCAAAGCACTCTCTAGTACAGCCAACTAGTCAGCATGTAATCGTTATGCATTAATTTAAGACGGATTCGTTCAAGCCTGGCAGAGAAACAAATTATGTATGGAGGGGGCTTTTAATAATAGGGTTGTCAACCAACCAGGAAAAAATAATGACCTGGCTTGGTTTACTTTTTTTTGCTTTCATGCCAATGAGTAGAAAATCAAGGGCTCTGGCCATCTGCAGCAGGTGACTGCAACTCCTCTTTGGCCCTTCCAGTGAAATATTGGAGGGGACTAAGGTCCCCCAAAGTTGATGAGTATCGCCATTCAAATGGTTTAATATTCTTACGCTGCCCTCCGTTAGTTAGCAGTCATCTAACTAACTAACTAGTGGCACTGTGGGTTAAACCACAGAGCCAAGGACTTGCCGATCAGAAGGTCGGAATTTCAAATCCCCGCGATTGGGTGAGCTCCCATTGCTCGGTCCCTGCTCCTGCCCACCTAGCAGTTCAAAAGCACATCAAGTGCAAGTAGATAAATAGGTACTACTCCGGCGGGAAGGTAAACGGCTTCTGGTTTGCCAGAAGCGGCTTAGTCATGCTGGCCACATGACCCGTAAGTGGTACGCCGGCTCCCTTGGCCAATAAAGCGAGATGAGCACTGCAACCCCAGAGTTGGCCACGACTGGACCTAATGGTCAGTGGTCCCTTTACCTTTACCTTTACACATCCATTCATCTTTCAATCAATAAACATTGTTTTACTAAATACACCATTTCATCCAATTGTGTCTGCCATTCTCTGAAAGCAATACAGCAATACAGTAGGACTCTTTTCCTTATTTTGTATGTCATATTTCCATATTTCCTTTTTATTTTCCATTATTATTTTCTACTAAAAAATATATATGGGGATTTGGGGTTTTCTCAGTCAGGAAAATGATACCTTTATACAGGAAATCAAGCTAGCCCTTTCTCTTTTTCCCTAGCTTGCAAAACACAGTGGCACCACATGAAACGCACAACCCTGTCATGTTGATGCTGCCACATCAAAATGAAGCCCGTGTTCATTGTGTTATTGCATCCACTTGCCCTGTGATGGGAAAACCTTGCCTGGAAGTGTTAAGATTATAGCGCTCCCTTTTTAAGAATGCTATGAGCTTTTTGCTATAAACCTGCAGTTTCAGCAATCGGCCCTGCCAACGAGTTCCTCCACCATAATACTGGTGGAAGGCACTTGGAAAGACTGCAAATCACATTCTGCGTAGGGGTTTTTTTTAATAAAGAAAATTGCACAGTTGTACAAATGCTTCTTCGACACTTACACAGCACAGAACGGCACTGAATCTGATGCATTGTTAGTGAGTTAAATTATCTCTGTCTCTGCCGAGTGCAGCCTTTCCCATCACCTTAGGGAATAGGATGAGAATGCGAAAGCGCATCTCTTGTCATGAGAGATGTGTGCATATGTTTTGCAATCTGTCTTGGAAGGCGGAACATGATGAGGCAGCACAAACCGCTGCCCCAAACTTCCCGGAAGCCACTTGGGAGCATTTCTTGTGACTCAAATGACTTTGGAAGCAGGTTCAAAATCATTACATTGGAATTTGAAATAAGGTGGAAAACAAAGTCAACCTTATTCCAGTAAGGTTGCAAGAGACGGTTTAAAAATAGACAGCTTTCTTTGTATCATCTACAGATTACCATTTGTGCGATATTTCTCAAATCTGGTCTTTTCTCTCCATCAATACGCCATCAATTCTCTCCCTTATTTAATGCCTGAACAGTTTCAATGTTCTCTTCACTGACTTACGTTTTTCTCATCTCCAACCTCTCATTTTTGTTTTCATTTTGTCACTCAGGCTGGTTTCCCTACCTCCTCACCTTGAAACGCTTCCAACATCTCTCATCTCTTTCTGCATCCAATTGATCAGTTCTAAGTCACTTTGGGTCACCTGGGGCATGACCAAGCAACTAACAAATCTACTAAATAAAAATAATATTGGCTCCTTCTTCACTATAAACATCTCATCCTTTCTTTAGAAGCCTCTATCCCTCTCTCTTTTTGCCTTCTTACATTCCTCCTTCTTACATACTCTCAAATATGAGCAAGAAATCATCCTTGACTTTCTGCACCCACTTGGGTAGATTACACACTTCTGTGGCCGTGCAGAAGGAATCAGTCTATTCCTCCACTGATCACCCAATTTCATTTTCGTCTTTGACTCAGGCTCCGTCCAGGCACTCCCCAGGCCTGAGAGCATCTTTGTGTGATGGGAGAGCAGGCATGGCCCTGTTCCCTCCACCATTCGAAGAATGTCACAGCTCATGAGTGACATGGTGTGGCGTTTGCCCTGCTAGTTATGTGACATCATACTGGGTTCATAAGGAAAGGGTTGTTGTTGTTTAGTCATTTAGTCGTGTCTGACTCTTTGTGACCCCATGGACCAGAGCACGCCAGGCACTTCTGTCTTCCACTGCCTCCCACAGTTTGGTCAAACTCATGCTGGTAGCTTCAAGAACACTGTCCAACCATCTCGTCCTCTGTTGTTCCCTTCTCCTTGTGCCCTCCATCTTTCCCAACATCAGGGTCTTTTCCAGGGAGTCTTCTCTTCTCATGAAGTAGCCAAAGTATTGGAGTCTCAGCTTCAGGATCAGGAAAGGGTTAACTAATTGTAAAATGACTAACCAATGGGAACCCAAGGGGCAGAGTTAACTGTGTATAAGGTTTAAGCACAGAGGGGTTTTTTGGAGAGAGAGTTAGAGTTAGAGTGGTTGAGAAGACAGTCTGGAGTTAGAAGAGACAGAGAAGATAAGACTGTGGGTTGGGCTAGTCGGGTGTGAGAAAGGGAGAGAATTTGTTAAGAGGAGTCAGTTAAACAGGTGATATAGTCAGAAGGTATTAGGAAGGTATAGGCCGGTAAAGGAACTAAAGTTAAGATACTGGCAGGAATATTATCTGAGAAACATTAAACTTGTTAATGTTTGTAAAATCAACTTGTTTTTTTGGTTCACTTTTAACAACTGTCTGGACTCGGTGTTTTACCAGGGAGTAACGGGTTGGTGGCAGCGCGTAAGCGAGCACAGTGGTGGCACAGGGATCAATAGACCGTTAAACGTCCAGGGACCCTGTGTGATCGCCACACACAGCTATTCAGTCAGGCAGTTAGCCAAGTTGTGTGTTTCTTCCCCTTTAAAAGGGAGGGAGCAGGAAGATGGCACAACACAGGACTTTGCATCGACCGGCCTCTGGGCGGAGCATGTTGCATGTCACAGCAGACCACACTGTGTGCCTGATGGGATGTGAACCCAGTCCTCTATCGCAAGATCGTTGCTGCCTAGGAAAGAAACAGAACCAGGCTGTAATTAATGTTCTTAAAGCTGAGTTGTCTAAAGAAAAGGCTTATCTGAATTTTGCATACAGGAGGACTGAAGAGTTCGTGACAGTGGGTTTCTCCATATGATTTCCTGAATTCTGCTCCCCCTGCCTCCCAAATGAACATAGAAATAGTCAGTGCGCCACGTCGCTCTTTGGAATATTAGGAAAGCGCCCACTTCACCGCCTCTGTAAGATCAACAAATTATTTACAAAATGTTTGTTTAGCTACCGTTTGCTTTTGATTTTGCAGCTGCTCGAAAGGGTTGCTTTCAAATCAGCAGCAACATCATAAAATGGGAAGCAGAACATTAAAAAGAGGGGGGAATATCTATTGAAACCTAATACTCTTCCTGACAGTCGCCTTTTATGTCTGTGCTTTCCTTTTTGTCAATTATTCATAGATGACGTGAGGGGGCAATTTATAAACAATGAAATATATATGAATCGCTGTAAAGGTAGATCTCTGAGAAAGACAAAGAACTCAGCGTTTCATCGGGTCTTAGTTCAAGGCAGAGAACTGATCAAGTCAACAGCTTGATCTGCAAACCAGAGAGATGGCTTGACTATGGGCCAGGAAAAAGCTACAGTCAGGCAAAGAATCATAGACACCGAGAGACAACAGGCTTTAAATCTGTGCAGTGCAGAAAATAAGCAGTGCTTGGTATTTATGTAGTGACCAGTTGGAAAGCTGTGCCTGGCTTTTATATTGTTTGCAATTATTTTAAGAACTAGAATACAAACTGCTGCCCCCCCCAGTTAGGAAGCTACATCCAGGGAAATCATAGACAGACATCCCCAGAGTCATTCTTGGCTCTTCTTTGCACTGGGTGAGCATACTCTCTTGTGGTGGGAAGATGCATCTTGAGGAGGGAAAGAACAGGCTCTAGGCAACAAGAGATGTAGATTTTGAGTACCACTCCAGGCGTGGAAGGACAACCACAGTTTCATGTCTGGCAGAGACAAGGATTCTGCTTTGAAGAGATCCCTTACATCTGTTGATCTCAAAGCGTGATCTCAGACTCCAGAGCTACGTATACATTAGTCTTTCTGAAGGGGCAAATTAGTGCCAGCATCAGTCAGCAAAGGTGGGTTCACGTTCAGTTTCACTCTGAATGTCACACATTGGCATCAATCAGGGGTGGGGAATTGTGATGTGCTGTTGGGTTGCATCTCCAATCTTCCCTGACCACTGATGATGCTGGCTGGGGCTGATGGGAGTTGGAGTCCAACAACTTATGGAGAGCTACAGGTTCCTCCTGCCCCATCCATGTCTCCCAGATCCACCATCTGAGGCATCCACCTCCTCTGCCTAATGGTAGGGCCCTCTACAAACCCCATGTCCCATGTATCAATTACTCAGATTGTGGGGCGCTGCAAAATGTGGGGGTTTTCACTGCAAAAACATTGCAAAACTCTGGCATGGGTTTGGAGGAGATTCCAAATTATCGGATTCTTAGTTAATTTGCCTCCTGGCCTGGCCTACATCCCAACCAAAACACAGTTCAGAGCTATGGCTTCTCCCAAAGCTTTCTTCCCTGATGAAGATACCAATACGAATGCATAGTGTGCTGAATTTGAATGAACATTGTCTCTCCGCCCTTTTCTCCAAGAAGCCCCTGGGCGTTACAGTGGTACCTCAGGTTACAGACGCTTCAGGTTACATATGCTTCAGGTTACAGACTCTGCTAACCCAGAAATAGTACCTCGGATTAAGAACTTCGCTTCAGGATGAGAACAGAAATCGTGCTCTGGCCACACAGTGGCAGCGGGAGGCCCCATTAGCTAAAGTGGTACTTCAGGTTAGGAACAGTTTCAGGTTAAGAACAGACCTCCGGAACAAATTAAGTACTTAACGCGAGGTACCACTGTACATGCAAACTTCCCATGGGATAATAAGCGATTAAGAGCATCACTTCTCAGAAAATAGCAAGGTGCTATCTAGCAGTGTCAAGTGCAGTGCTGAGGTCCCTCAGCAGCCCCAGTGAGCGACTCAAGTTCTTTTGTTTTTAATTATGCTGACAAAAAGGGACAAGCTCTTTTGGGCAACAGCAAGCGGTGGCACTGAGAGTGGGAAGCTCTCTGTTGATCCTGCCAGCTGGACAGAGGAAGACTGGCATAAGTCGGCCGTCATAAGCCTCTCACACTTCCCATCCGACACAAAGCAAACAGTGCGAAAGAGAAAAGAGCGGCCTTTGTGCCTGATGAAAATATTTGTGTAATGATGGGCCCCTGCCATGTTGTTGTCAGCCATACCGAAACGCTTGTTCCCTGCTGAATGCTTAAAATGGTCGCTTTGTCGGCTGCTGTAATGGATGACAGGGAAGCACAGAGAATTATGTTGTACCCTGCTAGTGCTGAATTTTTGGAATGTGTCTCTCTTTCTTCTTGTACATTAAGAGAGCTTGAATTCACCATCTCATTTGACAACCCACACAATGCCTGAAAAATACATGGTCTCAGGATTGTGCCATACTGGGAGAATTGAATTTCCCTGGCCTTTTGTCTCTCTCCCATGTAAGAAATGTGGAAAAAGCTTGAGGAACATTTTATAATTTAATATATATATAAGATAGCACAGAATACTTGCCATTTCCCTTGGCAATTATCTGTGGTGTTATTTGGGACCCAGCAAAGCATGACTGCAGCAGATCCATATGTTTAAATCTGAGCTGCCCTACGCCTCTATATAGGTCCTGTGCCCCCTTGGTCTCTGGCTGCCCTCTGTGACAAGGGGATGCCGGAGTAGATGGACTTGTGGCCTGAGACAAGGAGTGAGAGTCTGTTTTAATGACCAGGGGGCAGGGGGTTAAAGCATTGCTTGCCAGCAGCAGCAGATCTCCCCACAATCTGAAGCCAAGAGACTTTTCTCTCCTGCAGATACAAGAATAGGTGGGGAGTAGAGAAGTTGAGGAGAAAAGGATGCTGGGGACATAAGGACATAAGGAGAGCTCTCCTGGGTCAGGGCAATGAGCTATCTAGTCCGGGATCCTGTTCTCACAATGACAAGCCAGATGTCTATGGGAAGCTCTGTAGCAGAGCATGAGTACAGCAGCATTCATCCCACTTACAATTCCTAGGAACTGGTATTAAGAGGACTACTGAACACTGGTATTCGGAGGAATACAGTGGAATGAGAACACAGGTGATACACACACACATACATATACATATAAAAAGGTAAAGGGACCCCTGACCATTAGGTCCAGTGGTGGCTGACTCTGGGATTGTGACACTCATCTCGCTTTATTGGCCGAGGGAGCCGGTGTACCGCTTCCAGGTCATGTGGCCAGCATGACTAAGCCACTTCTGGTGAACCAGAGCAATGCATGGAAACGCCGTTTACCTTCCAGCTGGAGCGGTACCTATTTATCTACTTGCACTTTGACGTGCTTTCGAACTGCTAGGTTGGCAGGAGCAGGGACCGAGCAACGGGAGCTCACCCCGTCGCTGGGATTCGAACCGCCGACCCTCTGATCAGCAAGTCCTAGGCTCTGTGGTTTAACCCACAGCGCCACCCGCGTCCCTATACAGATACACACATATATATATATATATATATATATATATATATATGTAGGTTTTGGTGTCTTCGGGTGTCTTCCCGTGTAAGAGTTGGGGTGTCTAGGCGACGTTTCGACGAGGTCTCACTCGTCATCTTCAGGCTGGTGCTTTCGGCTTCTTGTTACTAGAACAGAGTAACCTCTGTTCTAGTAACAAGAAGCCGAAAGCACCAGCCTGAAGATGACGAGTGAGACCTCGTCGAAACGTCGCCTAGACACCCCAACTCTTACACGGGAAGACACCCGAAGACACCAAAACCTACATTCCTGTACCCGTGAAAATCTACGAAAGCATATATATATATATATATATATATATATATATATATATATATATATACACACACACACTGAGGTTGCCCAACTCAGGAGATTACAATGAACAACAGGTCTCCAATGTTTGACACTTGTCAATGGTATAATTCCAGATTTGGAATTCCAAATCCACCTTCCTTAATTTGTACTTGCATTTTCTGCAATGATATTCTCAGTACAGAATACAAAACCTTTTTTTTTTAAAATGATATTTATTAAAAGTTTAACAATTACCAAAAAAAGCGAAAAAAAGAGAGAGACAATAAAGAGTTACAATACATCAAAAAAATAAAAAAGAATAAGAAAAAGAATTCAACAATACAAGTCAATAAAAAGAAAAAAGGGGAAAAACAAAACACACAATACATCAAAACCAAAAACAAAAGCAGACAAAAAATTATAAACCAAATCCAATATTCCCAAATCTTTATCTTTCATTAACTTGTTTCATCGACCTCCTCACGCCTCCCTTTTTTGTATTCTAGTTATTAATTATCTCAGCAAATCCTTTCCATCTTTCACTATATTCTGTCATTAAATTACCTTAATTTATTTTAACCTTATCTTACCATAAAAGCCCTAAAGCTTAAAACTTAAAACTTATTTATACATAATTCCTTAAAGCATTTCTACTAAAGCCAAATAGTTTCATTCCAACATTTTTTCTAACACTCATTAATTTTACAAAAATTCTCTAAATGAATTTTTAAACTTTCTTCTAATCTTCATCCATCGTCTCTTCTTCCTGGTCTCGGGTTTTGTCAGTCCTTTCTATCCCTTCCATCTAGTCCATCAACCTGGTGACCTTCTATCCGAGGCTCTTAAGTCTTTTCCATGTCCCTTCTGCAGGTCTTCTTCATATTTATACCTGCACTTTACTTTGTCTTCTGCTGATCTTATTCTTAATTTCCTTCCTTTCTCACTGAGGGGTAGATCTCGGGGAGACTCCAACTTGACAGTATCTTTATCCCTTCTCGACAGGTCAGCCCATTCTCCATAGTCAGCACTGAAATCCAAAAGATATTTGAAGGCATATTTCAAAGTCCCTCCAAGGTTAAGGGCCCCCACAACTCCAAACTCCCCCTGGCCCAAAACCAGATCCCAAAAGTCAAAACATCCCTGCATAGGCGGATCTATCCAGCTTCCTATCTCCAAACCAAACAGTACTCCATCTCTCCAAATCTGACTTTCTCCAGGTTCAGTCCTGCAAGGCCGCGAATCTCTCCATTTCTGTTACTTGAGGTTCAGCCACAACCTCCTCCTTTGTCTTCTGCACAACTTGCTCCATTTCTATTACTTTGAGGTTCAGCAACAACCTCCTCCTTTGTCTCCTGCACAACTTGCCCTGTCAAAGCAAATTCCTGGATTGGTTCCTGCGTGGTTTCTATATAGGTATTCACTGTTTGTCCAAAATTGCTAACTGCAACAGTCATCAAATCCATCTTCTCATGTAGTTGTTCCAGTAAAGCACTTGTCTTGCAAAAAGCAAGCACTAAAACTTCTTCTGGGCACATTCTTATTCAAGGTCAAATGTCTGGTTCTCACGATCTTTAATCTCCACAGCTGTAGAATTCCCCAGATCGACTCCAGCAACAGTTTCACAAGCTGCCTCTAGAGGAAACAGTTTCTGTTTGTATCCGTCTTTTTAAAAGCAGATCCAGCCACAAAATTCCTTTCGTTTTTCAGATATTTTGTTCCTTTTAAGTGCAAAAGGAAACATTGGAATCAATATGTTTCTCTTTTTTAACTATCTGTCAAAAAACGTTTTATTCACAGTCAATGAACTTCCCCAAAGCGTCTGTCTCTGACACCCCGTTCCCAGGTTCAAGACGGTGGAAATTTATCTTTCTTTACTCTCTCTCCTGCAGGTTTTAACAGTCTAAGATTTCCCCCCTCTTCTCCTGCTTCCAAGGGGGGGGGGGGTTGGTAGTTTTAACTGATGGAAATTTAGTCCTTTACAAACTACTTTCCAGACTTTAGCTTGCAATATCTTTGCTTCAATCTATTTACAAAAGCGGAAGGCGGACTTCCTGTTTAGACCTTCCCGCTTCGGTGCCAAATTAAGATGTTTCATAATCCAATTTTCCGTTCTACTCACGGGTAGTTGTTTAAAGTCCAATTGTCCACAGGAAAAAGTCAGCGCTCTCCGGCAACAGCAATGCGGCTTCACTCCGTGAAAAGAGCAGTCGATTCGAAGCACCGCGGCGCTCACCCCACGTCGCTCCGGATCCCCAAAACCGGGTTTCCCCGCGAGTAGGGGAGGCGCAAAAGGTGCCGGCTGAATCCCACGTCCACAGGCTTCTCCCGCCTGTAGTTTTTAGTGGGTCTCCGCCTTGCCGTGGCGGCCCAGACCCTAGTTTCACGAAGCAGATTCCTCCCGGTCAGAGGAAATCTGCCATTGCTGGAGGCGCTAACCCGAAAAACACACACACACACACACAAAAAACCTTGAGGCCTCTAGGTCGGGACCTCCAGGGGCTTCCTGCCCACAAGCCAGACCCCACGGAGGAATCAGAGTTCCTGCCCTCAAGGATATGCAGTCAGGCTCTGGCCAGAGGGCTGTTCCTGCCAGCCTCTCCATTCTCCGCCAAGGGAGAAGAGTTGTGGAAGGCAGTCTTGCCCAGCTTGGTTTAGACTACAACTCCCATCATGCCCAGCAATCACAAGGGGTTGTGGGAATTGTAGACCAAATCATCTGGAGGCCAGCTGGTTGGAGAAGGTGGATAAGGACTGATAAGGACTGGCTGCCATCTTGTGAAGGTGTCACAAGCGTTCTGAGATGCTGCCAGAGACCCTACACCACTTTCCCAAAACCCAGTAAGTGAGGAAACCTGCTGGGGGGAGAGCAGTGAAGTCTGGGTGGGGTTTTCCACTCTCCATTTATTTATTTATCCCCCCCTCCCTTCCTGGCAAAGCTGTAATCTGGTAAAAGCAGGGCAAGATGTGGGTTCACTGCACTCTGTCTCCAGGACCTGTCCAGGGTCCTGAAGGAACTCTCTCTGCACACTCTTGCCTTTGGGATCTTGTCCTTTGTTCCACTTCCTGATGGTCATTCTCCCTGCTCTGGCTATCTGTTCTGGACTCCTTCTTGTTCCTCTAGATCATGGGTAGGCAACCTAAGGCCGGGGGGCCAGATCTGGCCCAATCGCCTTCTAAATCCGGCCCGCAGACGGTCCGGGAATCAGTGTGTTTTTACATGAGTATAATGTGTCCTTTTATTTAAAATGCATCTCTGGGTTATTTGTGGGGCATAGGAATTCGTTCATTTTTTTATTTTTTCAAAATATAGTCCGGCCCTCCACAAGTTCTGTGGGACAGTGGACTGGCCCCCTGCTGAAAACGTTTGTTGATCCCTGAAAGTCTAGATCTCACCATGGACTCATCCCTCACACAAAGCTACTAGGCATCAGCAACAGCTGATGTGTGGTGTGTGACCAGTGGTGTGTGACCAAGGAAGCAACTCTTTGTGTAATCCTATGTTCTAGGACGTGGGTGGTGCTGTGGGTTAAACCACAAAGCCTAGAATTTGCTGATCAGAAGGTCGGCGGTTCGAATCCCCGCGATGGGGTGAGCTCCCATTGCTTGGTCCCTGCTCCTGCCAACCTAGGACATCAAAGTGCAAGTAGATAAATAGGTACCACTCTGGCGGGAAGGTAAATGGCGTTTCCATGCGCTGCTCTGGTTCGCCAGAAGCGGCTTAGTCATGCTTGCCACATGACCCAGAAGCTGTACACCGGCTCCCTCAGCCAGTAAAGCGAGATGAGCACTGCAACCCCAGAGTCGGTCACGACTTGACCTAATGGTCAGGGGTCCCTTTACCTTTACCTTTATTCCTCTGCTCTGGTTCTGGGTACTGTGGATTTTCAGTGTGTAATAGTTGTATATAAGTATAGCATCTGAAATATCGTATTGGCCCCAAAATAAACCACACCCAAATATAAACCGCACCTTTAAAATTGGAGGGCAGGGGGGAGGAAAAAAGACTGATCATAGACTTAGAGGACTCAGTCCCTTGGGGAGTTGGGCAGCAAAAACCAAACCCCCCCCCCATAGAGAATTGCATGTGCCACAACAATTGAACTATGCCCAGGAAGATGCAGGAAGACATTACACAAAGCCCCTTCAAAGGGGAGGTATAACAGCAAGCTGATGGCAGTGAGTATCAGGAAAATGAGAGGTCTGTGCAGTTGCTGAGAAACATCTGAAAAGGTAAGCAAACAAAAGTGAGGAGAGGAAGACAAGAAGAGATGCTGCGAGATTTGGAGATAAAATGAAAAGGAATGGAAATGGGCTCCACAAATTTCCACCAAGCCCTTACTCTCCCACCGATTTTCTGCACAAACCACCGCTTATGCAAAAATATCAATTATGGAATTCAGAAAATGGCAAATGGTTAGTTTAAAACAAGTGAAGACATTTCGTTTTGGACATCTGTGCATTAAACCGCAGCGCTGCTTCTTCCACTTCAATTTGAGGCTTTGTTCATGCTTGGAGAATACCAGTGGAAAAAGCAACGCATTTCGGCTTGAAATGAAGAGCAGCGATGTGGCTTTGCATTCTGAATTAGGTTTCGCGACTTCAAAGGGTTCCAGAAAAGATACTCAGTGGCAGCTAATCGAAAATGACTGATAAATTTGCAACCTAATTGGAACACGTCAAAAGTTCGGCAGTGACTGTGTCTTTTCCCCACATGTTCTACAGTTCTGCCCTAGCTTGGTAGAAGCAGCAGGGTCAACAATGGGAAAATGCTGTGAAGGAAAGCAATTTGTAATGATGAAACTTGTTTCCTGGGCCACAGGAATGAATCAGCTTCCATTCCATGATTCATTCCCATTCTGACCTAACTTTCACCTTTACAATGAAAAACATTCAAACTTGAACCTGACAGGGGCTTTCTCAGTTGCTGATTGGCACAAAACTGGGAGTGTGCTAGTCAGGTAAGCGATGGAACTACCTGCCTCATGATATTAGGCAGACACCATCATTCAGTTCTTTTAGATGCCTACTGAAAAGGTTTTTTTTTCCAGTGGGTCTGTTCAGACACCTGACTGGTTAAATGTTTTATTATGTTTCATTGTTTTCAAACATTTTAAATAATAAATATGTTTTTTCTTTTTTTTTTTAATTGTATCTTTATTTGCGGGGGGGGATTAAAAATTTGATGACTAAACAGATAATGGGGAGATTGCAACTTGACAAGTGCAGGGTTGTGAACTGGTAGATGCTTTGGGGTTGCCCCATTTGTGCTAACTCCATTAGGCTGCAGTCTGCAATTTGGCCTAGCAGCATGTGCCCAGGGAACAAGGGCTCTCGGACCACGTTCACACCATCCATTGAAAGCACCACGATGCCGCTTTAAAATGTCATGGTTTCCTGCAAAGGATTCTGGGGGCTGTAGTTTGTTGAGGGTGCTGAGAGTTGTTAGAAGACCCATAACCCTCTCCCAGAACTACAATTCCCAGAGAAAAGGGATTGATCATTAAATCACCCTTGGAATTGTAGCTCTGGGGAGGGAAAAGGGGTTTGCTAGCGATATTTGACAAGAGTTGGGGTGAGTAGACGGTGAAAAAACATGCTGCTCTTCTTGGCCCTGTTTGGATAATCATGACTTGGCTTTCTAAGATGAGATGTGTCCGTATGTGTCGCTCCTTTGCTCCCTGTGTTGTTTGTTCTATTAAGTCTCTAGTTAGCCATAGTTTCCCATTTCTAGAATAAGGAGGGATCTTAAACCGCAGTTTGAAGCTGCTTCAATATCATGGCTTCCTCCAAACCTGCTAATTATCATTTCTTGGTTTAATGAAATGGGAAACTATGGCTAATGAGAAGCCTTCTGGTTTACTTGCGATTCGCATGAATGAATGAGCAAAGGAAGACTCAGGTATAACTTGGCTTACAATAATCCAAACAGGCGCACTATGCCTGACAAACCTTTCTCAGCCAAATGAATTGAAGCAGATAATTCTGTGCATCCAAAAGAAGTGGGTTAAAAAATCAGCGTGAAAAGGCAGAGAAAACATCCAGAAAGGAAAGGCCATTATTAGCAGTTGATGTACTATAGAAGACTGTGTTGCTCTTATATTCTGGCCCTTGCGCCTTTAGGACGTTTTCCTCAACATCATTTTAGCACTAACAAGTCATCTATCATCCCTATTCATCAGAGGAGGCCAGAAATAAAACGAGGTCACCCGGTTTCTAAAAGGCAGTTATCCCCCAAAGTACTTGAGGCTGCCAAGAGCGCGGCTGGCAGACCTTCTTACTAGAAATACTTCTATCACCGTTCCGTCGTGCAGCCTGGAGGCCTCTGCTAAAGCCCCTCTCCCCATCCACAGTTGCAATTTTATAAAAAGCGAATTGCTCCTGCTATACTTTACATTGCTATCGGTTGATTGGTAATGTTCAGACTTAGACGCAGGGGCAAAAGTGGTGGAGGAAAAGCATGTGAGGAAATAAGTAACGTTGCCTCAAGCCAGAAATAAGAAGAGCATTTAAAGAGCTGCTTCAACTGAGCAGGCCGTTTTGCATTTAGATGTCTAAATAAATAAGTAATTTTGAAAGTAGGAAAAGGTACCAATACTCTTTTATGGCCTCTTTGAAAGTGATGGCACTGTGTCAAATCTTTCTAGTATTCTGACCGAGTAGCCCCAAGAGCTGCTAGACAACAAAAACAAGAAAACGGTTATTGTTGCTGTTGACAATAAAGTAATTATATTTGGCAAGGTAAACTACAGATATCATCTGGCTTCCAAGGAAGCTCTGACCTTTGGGGCATCAACTGCGTTCCATAACACACAACACTTTTGCACGAACAAGAATATAAGCTGCCTCATCCGCCACCATCTTTAGCACCAAGCAAAAACATGTTGTATTGGCAGATCTCCTGCTGTCAAGCACACATTCTGTCCTCTCCAAAGCCAGCTCCAATAATTAAAGGTTTCTCCTTCTGAAGGCAGGGGATTAAAAGAAAGGAAAAGCAAAAGTTCGGTCTGTCAAGGACAGTATTTTTGAAGGTGAAAGGCAAAACATTCCATTCGGTGCCTTCCGTTACAGATAAATGTTTGTTTTTCAGGTAGATTCAAGAGGATATGTGCTAAAGAATGTGGAAGCAACAAAGCTTTTTGTCTGATGCCTGAATTAGCTTCAACGTGTACTTTCTGAAATGAGGATATACAGTTCAGAGTTTTGAAGAATCTCCATTAGAAAGACGATGAGAATTTGATTTATTACATTACTTAGTAACTTTATTCAAAAAAAGGTCTCAAAACAACTTAACAAGAAATAATATGGAATCGTAGACTCATAGAATTGTAGAGTTGGAAGGGACCCTCAAGGATTTTCTAGTCCAACCCTCTGCAACGCAGGAAACTCAACAAAAGCATCCATGACAGAGGGCCATCCAACATCTGCTTCAAAATCTCCAAGGAAGGAGAGTCCGCCACCTCTTGTAGAATATTGTTCCACTGTCAAACAGCTCTTACTGTCAGAAAGTTATTCTGTATGTTTAGTTGGAATCTCCTTTCTTGTAACTTGAAGCCATTGGTTCATGTCCTGCCCTCCAGAGCAGAAGAAAACAAGTTTCCATGTGACAACTCTTGAGATATTTGAAGATGGATATCATATATCCTCTCACAGTTTCCTCTTTTCCAGGCTAAACAGACCCAGCTCCTTCAACCGTTCCTCATCAGGCTTGGTTTCCAGACCCTTGATCTTCTTGGTCGCCCTCCTCTGCACACCTTCCAGATTGTCAACATCAACACCATTAAGTTGTGGTGCCCAGAACTGGACACAGTATTCCAGGTGTGGCCTGACAAGGGCAGAACAAAGTGGGACTATGACTCCCCTTGATTGGGACACTATAATTCTCTTGATGCAACCTGGAAAAGCAGTAGGAGTTAAAATCAAGAACTTTAAAACAACGTACAATACAAAATACCTGAAATTCTCATCCAATAATGTAATAATAAAGTCAAGTCCAACCACCCGGGGCAGCAAACAGGGATGCAACACCCGTGCTCAGGGCCCAGGCTGATTCATATGGGGAGAGGCAGCCTTTGAGAAAGTGCAATCCTGAGCCACGTAAGGCTTCACAGCACAGAAGCAACACTTTGAACGATCATGTCAAATATTTAAGTAATGCATTTGACCCAGTGAACTTCATAGCCAAGTGGGGATTTGAACCGTGGTTTTCAAGGTCTCAGTCCAGCACTCTCGCCACTACTCTAAAGGGATTCTCATATAGGTGTCCTTTTTTATAATAGCAGTTGTAATAGCTACAATAATTGTCAATATTAATGACTCAATCCCTATGAGAAGGCAGAAAAAGGTCCAATTAGGTAGGCCTCAAAGCTGGGCAAAGCAGAAAGTTGAGGCCAAGAATTCTCTTTCACTGTGTGTTCCTGACTTTGTGTCTTCCACTTCGCTGAAATAAAAAAATAATACTTCGCTATCATCTTTACCTCTCTTTTTTTAGTGATATGGAAACAACATTGTTTCTGAGATGGAGCCCTTACATAAAACTGATGTCATGACATGATCTGGAAATGGCAATGTTTATCATTAGGGTTTCTTTTTAATATATATATGAGAGATGTGGGTGGGGCTGTGGGTTAGACCACAGAGCCTAGGACTTGCCGATCAGAAGGTGGGGGTTCGAATTCCCGCGATGGTGTGAGCTCCCGTTGCTCGGTCCCTGCTCTTGCCAACCTAGCAGTTTGAAAGCGCATCAAAGTGCAAGTAGATAAATAGGTACCACTCCAGCGGGAAGGTAAACGGCGTTTCCATGCGCTGCTCTGGTTCGCCAGAAGCGGCTTAGTCATGCTGGTCACATGACCCGGAAGCTGTATGCCGGCTCCCTTGGCCAATAAAGCAAGATGAGCGCCGCAACCCGAGTCATCCACAGCTGGACCTAATGGTCAGGGGTCCCTTTACCTACACACACACACACACACACACACACAAAAATAGTTGGGCTTGTGAAGGGTATTGGATTCAGACAGCAGGAAGATGAACTCACACAACAAATAAGCAACACAAAGCGAAGGTAAGCCTCCATCCATTTGCCCTGCTAGCACAGTCCCACTCTAAAGGACCCCCTAGTCATTCTTTGTCCTTGGTCTTCAAGACGGTATTCTCTCAAAGGAGCTTTCGTACACCAGCAAATGGGCTGAAGCTACCAGAGGTCAGTGAGCAGACATCTGGCCTTAAGAACTCAGAGCTGTTGGTTTTGACCTCTGGAGGGGAAGGCTCCATGAATCATCCAATTTACTCCAGTCAGTCAGGGCTATTAAGTGGGAAATGTTGAATGAAGCTTCTGCGGCCCACTTGCTAAAGACTTGAGATGACACTGGGCATGAACCTGTTGTGTCTATGGATTTTGATGTGTGTGACACTCTCCACCACATATAAAATTTGTAATTAATTAATTTTGTATACTGCCCTATACCCGTGGACCTCAGGGCAGTTCACAACATAAATTTACAAAATACAGACTTGAAGAACCCTTTTACTAGAAACAAAGATTGTGGATTAAAAAATTAACATTTGGCACCCGGGTGATCCAGACTCAATGCTCGGAACAGCTGACTGTTGCAACATACAATATAATAATGCAAATTGAACAGATTTGCATAACTTCTACTATGTTGAATTAATTAGTCTGCATTTCTAAAAGCTATTATTTAGCCTGATTTTGATCATTGTAGGGAGAGGCTAGGGACTAAAGAGAGTGCTGAGGTTCTGCCCCGACCATAGGAAATCTTGCTCAGAGCTCATCCACAATTTCGCTCGTCGCACAGATCCAAGTGGTTTTCTGTTTGCCCCACCTCTTTCCCCAGGAAAACCTGCTCTTTAGTGCTATATCGGCACAAACATCAACCAGTGGAAAACCCGACTGACTTGTGCTTCGATTTAGTGGGAAAGTTGGGGTTTTCCCAGGGAAAAGTTACCTTTCTAGCTTCCATAAATTCACCAGATAAGTTATGTGATAGGAATTTTGAGGTCTGCTTACAACAGTTACAAAACATAAGGCAGCGATCATAAGAGCTAGAAGCTTGCTGGGAAAGAATAAAGCAGGTGTTTCCCGCGATTTCAATTCTGCACCTAAAATGCTTCTTTCTTGTTTCATGGCGCCATGGAATTGTGACATACATACATATATTTCTTCTTCTTTGGCGATCACTCATAGCCGAGTAAGGTTGTCTTCCATAAACACGGTTTTAACAATGAGTTCATAAGTAACTGTGGAGGCCAATTCGGGATCCACATGTCCTTCCACAGTGGGGACATTCATTTCTGGGTGGGAGTTGATCACGGTGTGGATTTGCCAAGTGTGCCTTCCTCTTAGCCTGTTTCTCCCATGCATCCTTAATTAGAGTGTCTTCAAAGCCCATGACACCTTTGGTAAAGGCTGTTCTCCAATTGGAGCCCTTGCAGGCCAGTGTTTCCCAGTTGTTTACCTCACCAGCAGTAAATCTAAAGATGACAGGCTTCCTTTGCACCTCATGCTTCCCATTACCACTTCAGGTAATATGATTGACAGTGCAATCCTATCCATCCCTACTCAGATCATATCCTTCTGATAACTGAGGCTTCCTGCCTGGTGAATGGATCTGGACTTGCAACCTGAAGTCCCAAGTTCTCTTTATGAGAATAAATGGGATCTGTGAACATGGACCCCAGATGTACACTAGCAGCTCAGTACTATGGATTCCAGGCAATGGCCTGTTGGTCTTTCTTTCAGTATTTATCACTTCCTCCTCCTGGCAGAGTTGTGTTCAAGGAACCTGGTTTTTCAACTCTTTGGAAAACTTTCTCTAAACATTAGCCATACTTGGCTCCATGTGCAATATGATAAAACTGACTATAGGTCCCCCTGCAATCAGCCCAGTTAAATAGCCGTACAGATTGCCCCTTTTCCTGTTCTGTGAATCCTGAGCTGTCTTCTGCATTTCTTGGGAGAAAGAGACTGTTAAGTAAATTCCCCTTCTCCAGTCTCACAGTTGCTATGTGATCTCTGTCTGCTTCCAATCCACTTGACAAACAGTCTCCTTGAGAGTTTGGACTGCATTTGCATGAGCAAACAGACTTAACAAAAGTACTAATGAGCTGTGAATGTATTGTGTCAGGGACTTCTCATGATTTGCCAATGCCCCTTCCTCTGAAAGGAACTTCTCGGTGTGTGCCTACAAGCACGCACACACGCAGGGCAAATTGTTTGCATACAATTTTCCAGAGTAAATAAAGGCCACAGAGAACTCCCCCTGGCCAATCCCCTTTTATATCATTGGAGAGATTCCATGTAAGCCTTCTGGGGATGAATGGTGGATTCTGGAAACGCTGCTGTGCTTCCTGGATATCACCCTACATAGGCGGATGTCAGCAGGGACAAAATGCCCAAAATGCAGTTGTGTGTTTTCCAATTGTTTTGTATAATCCATCTGTTGATGAAACCGGCCTGTCATTTATCAAGGCCTTTTTGTGTGCGCCTGTTTCCAAACAGCTGCATGCATGGCTGTGATTTCCTTGTTTATTATTTCCTCCAGCTGATGGAGTGGGATCAAATATCAATGGCCAAACTGTAATGTTTCTCTCCAGCGCTGCATATGCCCATGTTTGCAAGGCTGCTTCACAGAATTGCTGGCCAACTCGTTTTGTTTGTTAATTAGTGGCAACCCCAGCATTCTGGCTAAATTTCCTCCAAGGGTGAATGGCAGGCAGCTGAGTGAAAAATCTCCCTTCTGCTTGGTTTGGATGAAATTTGGCACAGATGTAGTTCATTTTTTATGAAAGGATGTTTCAGGCTGCGATATCCAACAGCAGTCCCAGTTCTGCATCAAAAAAACACTACTAGATCCTGCAGTCAGGAAATGTTACACAAGCTAGGTCCCACTCCCAAAATTGGCTCTGGGCATGACCTGGTGTTGCTGCTCATGTGCAATCAGTTTCCATAGTGCCGAACAGCTGTTTGGAGAACAGAGGAAAAGAGTCATTCTGGATTTGGAACGGGTATGTACACCAATGAAATCCCCATTGCGGTCCCGCTCGCAGTGACTCCTCCCCAGGGAGCAAGGCCTAATCTAAGAAGATGAACAACCTGGACAAGACAGGTGTGGGGATTTAAAGTGAGTACCTCAGGTTAGGGGTCACGAAGAGTCGGACACTACTAAACGACTAAACAACAACAACCTCAGGTTAAGAACTTAATTCGTTCTGGAGATCCGTTCTTAATCTGAAACTGTTCTTAACTTGAAGCACCACTTTAGCTAATGGGGCCTCCTGCTGCTGCCATGCCACCCCTGCATGATTTCTGTTCTCATCCTGAAGCAAAGTTCTTAACCCGAAGTACTATTTCTGGGTTAGCAGAGTCTGTAACCTGAAGTGTATGTAACCTGAAGCGTATGTAACCAGAGGTACCACTGTACTCAGACTGTCTTGCTCTGGCAGCTGAATTCTATATACGTAAGCAGCTATATAAATACCATATTTTTTGCTCTATAAGACTCACTTTTTCCCTCCAAAAAAGTAAGGGGAAATGTGTGTGCGTCTTATGGAGCGAATGCAGGCTGTGCAGCTATCCCAGAAGCCAGAACAGCAAGAGGGATTGCTGCTTTCACTGCGCAGCGATCCCTCTTGCTGTTCTGGCTTCTGAGATTCAGAATATTTTTTTTCTTGTTTTCCTCCTCCAAAAACTAGGTGCATCTTGTGGTCTGGTGCATCTTGTTACCGGAAAAAATCCGAGGGCTCCCTTGGACAAAAACAAAGACACCAACCAGGATAACTTGGAGCAAAACAGCAGCCTGTAGGCTTGGCCTTTATTGAACTGTTGCAACAGGGTGTTCCCCTCACTTGCAGGAGAGAGGAAAGACCCAGAAAGATGGTGTGCAAGACCTTATAAAAACTTTTGAAATTCCCATCCTCTAGGTCAAGCCCACCCCCAGAAACATCATGCATACATTACAGAAAGGAGGGGTTGACATCATGCATACATTACAGAAAGGAGGGGTTGAGGGAGGAGTTGTGGTGGTAACCTGAGTGTCTTGTCACCTGGCTGGTTCTTCCTTTCCCCCTGCCCATGAGTCACTTCCAGGAGACAAAGGGGAGTTTGCAGTTTCCTGCCCCCAGAGGGAAGATCTGATCATTGTCCTTTGTTTCAGTCCATGCTGAATCCACTCCCATACGCAAGTTCTTTTTGATCTTGATTGTCTTCTGTCTGGGATCATCAGGGTTGACATAGCAACTAGGCAGGGCTCCTGTGGATGTGCTGGGATGGTGAAGGGATTATGGCTGACCAGAACCAAGCCACCCCCCTTTGATAGTCCTTGTCATATGGAGTAAAATAAAGATGGAACAGTGCAAATCCGATGTATGGTTGATTTTCTATGAATTTATAACAGAAATGTGGCGTATGTAGTGTGTGAGTGTGTGAAGTTTGTACAAACAGAATGACTGGGGTGGGGGGGGGTTCCTGCTACAATCTTATAGAGCAAAAAATACTGTACATTTTCTCGCCTCTGCTGTTTCCAGTTGTGAACAAAATGTCATCTACTGTACTGTTCACACTGGGAACAGTGTCCTCTGCGCGCCCCCCCTCTGCTAAGATCTGACTAAGCTCCTTTCTGCAGTTGTTGAGGGCGAGCGAACAGATGGATAGTGTAGAACGGCACACGCTGAACACAAGCGGCTATTTTTTGCCTCTCTTGTCTGTTGCCTTTTCAGCCTGCCTGTATCCAAGGGGACCCAGCTACATTCCAGTCTAGAACAATGATGCAAAAATGATGGTGAGACAAGGGGGACTTCTCTACATGGGAAGAAAGGATCGTTTTGATGAACTAATCCCAGCAATTTTCTTCCCACGCTTCTGAGATATGGCAGCATAAAACATGGCTCACATCGTCTTCAACACGCCTGCAGAGAGGCTGATTAGTCTTACAGATGATAGTCTGTCCTTAAAAAATAAATAAATAGCATTTTAAATGGCAGGCATCCATCTCTCTCTCTCAGTATTATTGTGGGCTTGTGTGAGACGGCGGATATCTTGCTTCTGCTAAACAAATTGAATCGAAACAAAAACTCCATCCAGATTAGTGAGCAGCATTTTACCCTTAGACAACTTCCTGCCTCAGGGCCAAACATCTTTAGAGAAGATCCATGATCAGAGCTCCTATCACTTTCATTGTTTGTCAAAAGCAGTCACAGGGAGGGTTTTGTTTTGTTTTTTTAAATGCCTCTCCAGTTCAGCATCCTTTTCTCCCACTGGTCAGTCCAGATGCCGATGGTAAGCCCCCTTGGAGGCAGAAACGGAACACGCCTCTTCCACTCAAGAGGGCCTGCAGAAGTTCTTCAGAGGGGTACTGCCACGGATCCTTTTTTTCCTTCAGTTTTTTTATTAATTTTCACAAAATTATAAACAAATAAAGCACACAAACAAACAAACATAAATCACAACCTTATTAAAATTACACTTATTAACATTGTTAAGTGACTTCCTCGCTTCCTCTTGGTTGAATTTCCATGCATATCCTTTTAACGGCTTTCCAAGTCCTTATTCTTATAAACCTAACTTAGTTCATTAACATCCTTATATCTTTTCAAATCAAAATTGTACATGTTAAACATCACTTAACTTATATAAATTCCTAAGCCAATCTGTCACCTGCAAGCTATTTCCAATTAGTTTAACTTAACAAATTTAGCTAAATAATTGTTAAATTTTGTCCATTCTTCCTGATACTCCTCCTTCTTCTGGTTGCAAACTCTTCCATCATCTTCATCTGCCATTCCTCCACCGTTGGTAATTCTTGGGTTTTCCACTTTTTAGCTAGTAAAATACGAGCAGCAGTTGTGACATACAAAAATAATTTAACATCTTTCTTGCCACGGATACTGAAGCATCAAAGCAGTAGTCCATAATGAGTAGTAGGCACTGGTAAAGGTAATATAAAGGACTCCTGGATGGTTAAATCCAGCCAAAGGTGACTATGGGGTTGTGGCACTCATCTCGCTTTCAGGTCAAGGGAGCCAGCGTTTTTCCTCAGACAACTTTCCAGGTCGTGTGGCCAGCAGGACTAAAACGCTTCTGGCACAACGGGACACTGTGATGGAAACCAGAGCACACAAAAATGCTGTTTACCCTCTTGTCGCAGCAGTACCTATTTATCTACTTGCATTGGTGTGCTTTCAAACTGCTAGGCTGGCAGGAGCTGGGATAGAGCAACGGGAGCTCACCCCATCACGGGAATTTGAACCACCGATCTTTCGATCAGCAAGCCCAAGAGGCTCTGTGGTCTAGACCACAGTGCTCCCCGCTCCCCTAGGGCACTGGTACCCTCCATGGGCAAGATAAATATGGGCAACAGTATAAATGTGGACATAGACACTTTAGCTTCAGTTCAGGTGGTAGCAAGAAATTTCACTATCTTGGGACAATGCAGTATAGATAAGGTCCTATAATACCTTATTGACCTGAATATAAGGGTTATATTCACGACCTTATGCCACCAGCAAAGGGGCGCAGCTCCGCGCCCCCCCCCCCAGGAAGCAACCTGGGTATTGTCTTTTTTTCTTTTCCCTCCTTCAATTTTAAAGGTGCAGCTTATTTGTGGGTGCGGCTTATATTCGGGCCAATACGGTAATAGTTGCACCATGCATGCCAATGATTTGCACCCAAGCGATCTTCTTGCTATACAAGAGGAGCACTGATCCCAGATATGATGCTGCGAGTTTTATCGCTTGAGAAATGAAACAGGGCCTTGAACTGATAGAAGCTGTCACCTTGTTTTGAATCTGTGTGTGAAGGCAGAGCCAATCTATAAAAGTTAACAACTATGCTTATTTGATGCCTTTTTCGTGATGCACTGGGTTGCATCCAGCACTGCAGTTTTGTGGGTGTAGCAGATGTCCGTGTGTACCACAGAACTTCTTTTACCTCTCCTGAACCCTTTAGCCCCACCATACAACCTCACCGGAGTGAAGCCCAGCCAGATGGGCAGGGTATAAATAATAATAATTATTACCATTGGCTCCAGAGGGTTGGGGGATAGTTCAGAGCAGGGGTGCCAACTGGAATAAAATATTGGGGAAGTCAAGGAAACCCCTCCCTGTATAATCAATCACAGGATGTGGTCACAGACACCATTTGAATGGCAATGCCCATTAACTGAGGGGGGGGGCTCAAATATTTTATTGGGGGGGGGCAAATACCCCTCAACCCCCAGGAGTTGGCTTCTATGGTTGAGAGCAGATTTGAGGTTGTGCAGAGAAGAGGAGAGAAGTCCTGTGTTGTGAGTGGAACTCAGTTCACAAAGTGTTGGAGGCAAGCCACTACAGTGGTACCTCGGGTTACATATGCTTCAGGTTACAGACTCCGCTAACCCAGAAATATTACCTCGGGTTGAAAAGTTTGTTTCAGGATGAGAACAGAAATCGTGCTCCGGCGGCGCGGCGGCAGCAGGAGGCCCTATTAGCTAAAGTGTTGCTTCAGGTTAAGAACAGTTTCAGGTTAAGAACGGACCTCCAGAACGAATTAAGTACTTAACCTGAGGTACACTGTATTTCCTTCTACTTCATGACAGAAAAGTAGATCACTCAGCTTGTTCTTAAAATACCAACTTGGTCAAAAGTGGGTTACCTTAATTGCCAAAATGCAACATTCCCCAAAATTGGTCTTCATAAACCCCAAGTCCAACAATCTTATACATTTCTTTTAACTTCAGAAGTATTTACCGACCACTGTGAAGTTCCAACATCTGCTGAAGTTCTCCATCGACTGTTCTCTGCTCTCCCCAGAATTCAGCCTCGGAACCTATTTTGTTGTTGAGATCCACCTGCCAAATGGCCTAGTTCTCCTTTAATGTGCATCTAAATTTGTTTATCCTTCTCCTCAGCATCTCATTTCAGTTTGCCACGTCAGGTATGAAAGAATATTCTCTCGAGATCAGCTGCCATCGCAGCTAATTAACCACCCCATCCTCTGCCGGCTGTTTCTGAGATGGATTTTCAACAACCATCGCAAATCTAACTTCCAATCTGATGCTCTTACGTTGGAAGCGACAAAGCTTTTCCGCATCCTCTCTCATTAATTAATTCAAATTGGCTTGGAAATTAGCACTTCGCAAAGGTTTACAAGCTGGCTGAAGGGCCGTAAAACTTACTAGTGATAAACGAGAGTTTTCTGTGAAGACCCATCCAGTCCAATTTAACAGAAATTATGTTAGGCCCTGTTGCCTTGATTAACACGTGCATAATAAGACGAAATGGGGAGGGCAGTGCAGTGGGGAAGAGATGCACCGTCTAATTGGGCAGAGGTCAGTAAACACATGGAAACAAAACAGTGGCAGCAAGCAAAAAGACCCGTCTGTGAGGGCTGCAGTCCAAAACCTCAGGAGGGCTCCAGGTTGGCAAACGCTGATGCAAGTACTGTATTTTTTTCTCTATAAGACTCACTTTTTCCCTCCTAAAAAGTAAGGGGAAATGTATGTGTGTCTTATGGAGTGAATGCAGGCTGCGCAGCTATCCCAGAAGCCAGAACAGCAAGAGGGATTGCTGCTTTCACTGCGCAGCGATCCCTCTTGCTGTTCTGGCTTCTGAGATTCAGAATATTTTTTTTCTTGTTTTCCTCCTCCAAAAACTAGGTGCGTCTTGTGGTCTGGTGCATCTTATAGAGCAAAAAATACGGTAACTGACTGCAATAGGACAAAAGTAATCAATAGCAATGGGACACGGGTGGTGCTGTGGGTTAAACCACAGAGCCTAGGGCTTGCCGATTGGAAGGTTGGTGGTTCGAATCCCCGCAACGGGGTGAGCTCCCATTGCTCGGTCCCAGCTCCTGCCAACCTAGCAGTTCGAAAGCACGTCAAAGTGCAAGTAGATAAATAGGTACCGCTCCGGCGGGAAGGTAAACGGCGTTTCCGTGCACTGCTCTGGTTCGCCAGAAGCGGCTTAGTCATGCTGGCCACATGAGCCGGAAGCTGTACGCCGGCTCCCTCAGCTAATAAAGTGAGATGAGCGCCGCAACCCCAGAGTCGTCCGCGACTGGACCTAATTGGTCAGGGGTCCCTTTACCTTTTAATCAATAGCAACCATGTGTGTTAAATGCGATGCACATGAGTAAGAGGAAGCAAAAGCAGTTGCTGGGGAAGATGATCTAGCCTTCCATAGGTATGGGGCCGAAAGAGACAAAGGAACATGAAACACGGGGACTTCTCAGTGGTGGCACTGCAGCTTCTGGAAGAGTTTCTGTTTTGCCATTTGGATGGCTCCCTCGTAAAAATCTTTTAGACAGGAATCAAAAGCATGTTTCACCTCAATGGCCTTTAGTATGTCAATTCTTGCGGTGCTTTTAACGTTGTTTCATGTTGCCTGCTGTTTCAGATTTTCTTCATTGGGATTGTTTTAATTTTGCAGTTCTGATGGTTACATTATATGTCCGACTCTTCATGACCCCATGGACCAGAGCACGCCAGGCACTCCTGTCTTCCACTGCCACCCGCAGTTTGGTCAAACTCATGCTGTTAGCTTTGAGAACATTGTCCAACCATCTCGTCCTCTGTCGTCCCCTTCTCCTTGTGCCCTCCATCTTTCCCAGCATCAGGGTCTTTTCCAGGGAGTCTTCTCTTCTCATGAGGTGGCCAAAGTATTGGAGCCTCAGCTTCATGATCTGTCCTTCCAGTGAGCACTCAGGGCTGATTTCCTTAAGAATGGATAGGTTTGATCTTCTTGCAGTCCACGAGACTCTCAAGAGTCTCCTCCAGTACCAGAATTCAAAAGCATCAATTCTTCGGCGATCAGCCTTCTTTATGGCCCAGCTCTCACTTCCATACATCACTCCTGGGAAAACCATAGCTTGAACTATACAGACCTTTATTGGCAAGGTGATGTCTCTGCTTTTTAAGATGCTGTCTAGGTTTTGCCATGGCGAAGGGGCTTTGTGGTAAACTTGCCCGCAGCCGCTCGCCCCTCCCTCACCTGTCTTTGCTCTCCGGCCAGACCAGGTTTCTTGAGCAGGGCTGGCAGACATGTTTACGTTTTACAGAAACAGGACAAAATAGAACTGGTAAGGCTGCCACCACTCCCTTTGTTCCGGGGAACCCAGAGCCACAACCCAGGGAGAAGGCTGAGCCCCGTTATTGCTGGTTACCCCCACTCCACAAGTTGTATCCACAGGCTTGCAGACAGAAATTCTACGGTAGAGCACAACCAAGCGTAAGGCTAGGAATTAGCTTTTTCCCCCGGAAAGGCACACAAACTAAAACAGTTTCTTTCTTAAAATTTATTTTAAAAGAACATAAGGAAACATGCTCAATAAAGCAGGCACATCTTTAGTAAGTTACAAGCAAGAAAACAAGAACATTGTGAAATCTAACTGACTTACATACTCACGACTAAGACACAGATAGAATAGTTAGAGTCCTTTCAATGATCCGCATTCAAAGGTTTTCGCAATTCTCCATCACAAAGGACGACAGGCCGGCTACTTAGATGGAGCATCAGCAGCCGGGCGCTTTTCCCAACCATTCCCAAGATCTTTTATCCCCAATTTGCACGTGGTGTCGGAACCCCCAAAAGCAATCATAACTCTTATTTTTAAATTCTCCAGTGACCGGCTTGCGGGCTAATCAATCTAACTCCTGGCAGCTGGACCAATTAGGAACCCAGAGCCTAAATCAAAGGAGTTTCCTCCCTTTCCGTGGATCCTATGCAGATGCACATTCCCAGGCAATCAAGGGCAGATAACATCACTGAGGGAATGCACATAACTTCGGACCCAGGTGTCAAACCTTCCATTAAATCAGGGGTTTCCTTTCCCATAATAAACCTTTCACACCCTGGGAGCCTGTTGGTCTGGTGTTAAAGGGACAAAACTTATTTCCCATGATCCTTGTGGCTTGTTGGTTTCCCACAAGGCCTCACTCTCGTTACTTGACCAAGGAACAGCTTCTAATCAACCACTAACTTTACTAGAGGCTTGAATAACTCAGAGAAGCTATAAGCTATGCCATGCAGGGCCATCCAAGATGGACAGGTCAGAGTGGAGAGCTTTGACCAAATATGATCCACCTGGAGCAGGAACCAGCAAGCCACTCCAGTATCCCTGCCAAGAAAACTCCATGGACAAAGACAACAGGCATATTTTCCAATGTGGTCCATTCAAACATCTTTGACTATCAGACAGTTCTTCGTAACATTTAGTCAGATTCTCCTTTCTTGCCATTTGAAGCCATTGGTTCACATCCGACTCTTTGGAGCAGCAGAAATGCCGCTATATAGCCAAATCTGATTGAATGTTTGGGTAAGTGGGGTATGCATGCAAGGAACCAGAGATCCGCTTGTGCAATATGATTTCCCCCCTTCTCTCTGCCCAGGGCACCCCTTAAACCTGTTCTGGGGTTCTCCCAACCCTCCAGAGCAGGGTCTTTGGTGGTGGTGAGGAACAGAGGTTGGGAAAGTCTCATTGCAAAATCTCATTCAGCATGCATGACAACATAGTTGACTCCTGCCCAACCTGTATCTTCCTGAGCAACTTAGAGTATGGGTGGTTTGTGAATAGGCTGGAGAAATAAACAGGGACCCATTGTGAGCAAAGGCAGTTTTGAAATGTCTTCCTTCAGGAAGGTTTCATCCTGCTAACTGTAGCCTTCACCCTAAGATCTTTTACAACATGAGCCAGCAGAATTAAAATACCCCTGAAAATCTGCTTTAGTTCAGTTTTTAAAAGGCATGCATCTGTGAACTTGCCTGGTTGCACAAGTACCGTATTTTTTGCTCTATAAGACTCACTTTTTCCCTCCTAAAAAGTAAGGGGAAATGTGCGTGTGTGTTATGGAGCGAATGCAGGCTGCGCAGCTATTCCAGAAGCCAGAACAGCAAGAGGGATTGCTGCTTTCACTGCACAGTGATCCCTCTTGCTGTTCTGGCTTCTGAGATTCAGATTTTTTTTTTCTTGTTTTCCTCCTCTAAAAACTAGGTGCGTCTTGTGGTCTGGTGTATCTTATAGAGCGAAAAATACGGTATTTTCCTGAAAAGCAGAATGAAAACTCCAGATGTGGCTATACATCTGAATATATTATTTAAATATTTCTGCATTTAAATATTAATGAATATTAATAGCATCACCACATTATAATGTGGTGATATATTACTAATATACATACAGATGCATTAATTATTACAAATGTAGCAATTAAGCATTAACACGATAAGCACAAACATCGCCTCTCTCTCAATCCTCCTGAAATCTCCATTCCACCTGGGATAGCGCAATGTGGAATGTGGGGAGGCGGGAGTGGGGAGACCCAGCTGGTCAAAAATTGGTCATGGAAACAAGTGGGTTAGCTCAATTAAAGCCCAATATTCGTCAGCCTCATTTGTGGCAGCTATTTTTGTTCAGCCCCGCTGGGAGACGTGAACATCACAGCACTGGAGAGTAGAAAATGTATTCAGCTGACTGTTCTTGGCCAGCTATGCTAATGCAATCTGCAGCAATAGCTCAGTAACAACGAGCACTAATTAAAGATATTTAAATAAGTAAACAGCCTTTTTATCAAATGAAGCAATGTTAGAGGAGATCCTGAAAGATTAGAGTGCCTGGGGGATTAACGAAGGGCTGTGCAATCCATTGTCACTGCCTCTGCAGTCAAAACCTCCCAGCTAGCGAGAGAATTTTGGGGGTTCCCCAATTGGGAGGGAATCCCTAGTGGTTAGAGTCATAGGGTTGAAGGGTTATTTGGGGCCATTTGGTTCAATCCCCTGCTTGAAAATGCAGGAAAACGAGAGCTGGAACATCTCCAACAGATGGCTGTCCAGCCATTTATTATATTCTTATTTTTGCTCACGGCTTCTGGAATGCAAAATTGAGCATTGAATGGGACCACCAAAAATGCATAAATTAAGCACTTCTTAATACATGTTAGGGAACCTGTATTTTAATCTAGCTTCTGATCCCTTTAATAAGGAATGGTGCCAACTCCATTCCCTCCAGACTTAGCTGGTTTAATTAGGAGTCTCTGTTGTGAAAAACCTGCCTCAAAAAAGGACAATTAATTGTGCAGGCCAGTGTTTCGTGCACCATGTTATCAGCTGCAGCACCAAGAGCCGAGCGAGGTCCATATCCTTTTAAGAATAACTGTTTCAGCAATGAGTAGAGCCTACCTCCATAATTGTTTCAGAAATACAGGATATGCAGGACTGAATTATTTTGGAAGCCCTTTTAACAAGTTGCTTTGCAGATCATGCCTCAGTAGGATGCTTCCTCCTTTATTGCCCCTGTTGCTCAGATTGTCCAGAAACATTTTGAGGGCATCAGGATGGGAAAGGCTAGGGCAGATGAAACAGAGCTCACTCTGGTCCAGCAATTGCCTTCAGTCGAGGCCCTGCATGGAAGCCACTGTGCAAACCTGTACAGGATACCATTTAATTTGGTGAAAGGGGTGGAACCGGAAATCCACCTTCCACCTTTCATGGTCATATCGCTTGCAGGTAAGTCAACAGAAAGGCAAGGAGGATCACTCAATCCAGCTGCAATGGTTTCGATCTATCACAAGGCACATGCTACCCAACCCACTGTAGCCTTATTGGAATTCACCGATTGGGTCTGTGTTTCTCCTGGACGGGAGGAAGGAAGTCAAATGACACCGAGGGTGGTTCAAAGAAAGAGTTTATTCTGCTCTCCGGATAGCAGAAGGCACTTGCATGGTCAGTCCACAGCAAGTCCAAAGAAATGAGAAATTTCATGCAGTATATATATCCTCCAGGCACCCTCTCCCTCCTTCCCTAGGAATCCAACTACGTCAGCCTATGTGCACAGGTTGACATCCCATATGTTCCTGCTCTGGTATTCTTAACCATAAAAGGGTATTCCTTCCTGTACTTCTGATCATAAAAGGATCTTCCTGTTCCTACTCTTATCTTGGAGCAAGAGGTCACCATCTCTGAGAACACACTCTGGCGCTATTCCCAAACTGGTTCTGTGCATCTTTGTGGTCAGGACGTAAGATAAGGCACAGATGTGTCTTCTCTGTTCTACTGGTACAGTCAAGGCTATCCTTGCCATCACAAACTGATAAAGGAGAAGGCTCTGAGCACTTGTTTATAAAGCTGGGTTTTGGCTCAAAAACTCAAGTTTATGCATTTTAGAAATGCTAAGAAGAAAAGGGGGGGTTGAGTCAGTTTTAAACTGACTGAACAGAAACCCATTCCCTCACCACGCTCTGCTCCGTACCCTGCAGAGTGTTGGTGAAGAGATGTATGCCCACCTACTTTATATCTCTTGCCGCTGCCACAAATATTACCGGTTTTGGACTTGCATACTGCTTCTAGACATGCAAATGCGTTTGTAAGGCAAGCTACCTCCAATGTTTAGCTCTCAAGGATAAATGACTTGGGTGTTGCAATCCAGCTCCCCCCCAGTAAGTAGCAAAGTAAGAAATGAACACAGTGGAGGAAGAATAGACAAGATTTAACAATTATTTAGCTAAATTTGTTGTTAAACTAATTGGAAATAGCTTGCAGGTGACAGATTGGCTTAGGAATTTATATAAGTTAAGTGATGTTTAACATGTACAATTTTGATTTGAAAAGATATAAGGATGTTAATGAAATAAATTAGGTTTATAAGAATTAGGATTTGGAAAGCCGTTATAAGGACATGCATGGAAATTCAACCAAGAGGAAGCGAGGAAGTGACTTAACAATGTTAATAAGTGTACTTTCAATAAGGTTATGATTTATGTTTGTTTGTGTGCTTTATTTGTTTATAATTTTGTGAAAATTAATTGAAAAAATTGAAAAAAGAAGAAACAAATGCAGTGGTACCTCGGGTTAAGAACTTAATTAGTTCTGGAGGTCCGTTCTTAACCTGAAACTGTTCTTAACCTGAGGTACCACTTTAGCTAATGGGGCCTCCCGCTGCCGCCACTCGATTTCTATTCTCATCCTGAGGGAAAGTTCTTAACCCGAGGTACTATTTCTGGGTTAGCGGAGTCTGTAACCTGAAGCGTCCATAACCTGAAGCGTCTGTAACCTGAGGTACCACTGTATTTAGCACACATTCCTGTCCTACCTATGATATGCAAATGGGAGCAATTTTTGAGACCTAGCAACATTTTTTTTATGGGCAGGGCATTCACCTAAGCATATAGGAGATGTTTTTGCTGACTTCCAGCAATGCATTGCATGAAGCAGCTGCATCTCAGAAGAGCCAGCAGGTCTCAAAATGCACAAAATTACAGAGTCTTGTGTGCAGGAACTGCTGGGATCAATAAGCTGTGCTGAAATCAGCAAATGCATTTCATGTATTCAGCTGATTGGTTACAGCTGAAGGCATGAGTGAATCCCACTTCCCCATTAAGTAAGAAAGATAGACAGAGCTTCACTAAGGCACATTGATTGCATGTTTTAAGGCTTTGTTAAATGTTTCAGAAAGTAGTTTATGCATTTCATTAACAGGCATCCGTGTCCTCTGTGACATGTTTGCTGAATGAATCTTTTGTGACATGGAAGCTTTTCTTAAGCAATCCAATTTTATTAGGGGAACAATTCATTCATTTTGCTGTCTTTATAGATTTTTTGTGCAACGTGTTTGTTTTCTGAAGGTGAAAATCAATTCCTTTTTGCCCAGAATCCAGACAAGGTCTATGACAATGAATTGGTTATCACCTGAAAACATTTCTTGGGGGAAATCGGCCACATCCCCCTAGCACTAGTTTTGCCACAGGAATACAAATAGGCTATAATGGAACAGCATCTCTCTCCCTTCCAATAGATACACAACCAATCCAGAAAAGATTAAATGCAAACCAAGCAGAAAATAGCAGAAGGCACAGCATATTATAAATAATAATCGCATAACAATAATCTAAAATGTATACTAGACTCCATAACATAGCATACCCGTCAGTGCACTTTCCTGACCCCAAGCAGAACTGTAACCAGACATGCCCTTTTCTGTTAATATTATGAGCACAAATGGATTGATGGCATGGTATGATTGCACTTTTAGCATCTTGCCTTGCCCGTCCCTTGGTGGGTTTGACTGAAAGGTTTCCTCTAGTAAATGGAAGCATGGTTTTCCACGAGAGGGAATTCCTTCCCTTCATGGAGAGAGAGTCCTGTTCACAGAAAGACTTCCTGCTATTCATGGATCCTTTGGATCCAACCCAATATCAAAGGCCGCTTTGCCCAGAGACAGTCAAGTAACCTCAGGAGTCAAAAAGGCTGTTTTCTAATAGGACAACATAGAGTTCAGGAAGCAAGTTATACGACATATTGGAATGGAGAGGAACAAACAGGGTGTGCTGGTCCAGGGGGGAGGTTACCGTGGGGCGAGGTCCAGGACCTGAGTTGAGGGTCGGCAGACAGTCCTCCACGGGTGAAGTGGGGTCCACAGCGAGGAGCTGGGCAAGGACAGGAACTATGGGGGAACCGGACTGGGTGCTGGCCGAAACAGCTCTTCAACGACGTTGCTCCCGCAACCTGGGACCGGGCTGACTGGCCTTTATCTTCTCTGATGCCAGGGGCGGTCCCGGCCCCCAGGAGACCCGCCTCTCCTGGCCTTAAGGCGAGCACTCCTCCTGGGAGAAACCAGTTCCCTTCGCCTCTCTGCCCTGAGCCTCTGCAGTTCAGGAGAGGCTGAAGGGTTACTGGACCCAGGGGGAGACTCACCTGTAGGCACTGAGTCCTCAACCACCTCTGGAGCCAGAGTGGATTCACCTGGTGCCTGCTCCTGAGGATCCGGCACAGGTGCAGGCGCTTCAGAATCAAGGCCCTGCCCCAGTTCAGCCGGCCCTGGAGGCGGGGACTTCTGTGCAGGCTGGGATTCCTCCGGTTCAGCCTCTGAATCGGATTCCCAGGCCATCACACAGGGCCTGTGGCATTTTTTTGAATTTTATCAGAGATCTGTCAATGAGAAGGTTCATAGGTAAAAAGTTAAAGGTCAAGGACCCCTGGACAGTTAAGTCCAATCTAAGGCGACTATGGGGTTGCGGCGCTCATCTCGCTTTCAGGATGAGTGAGCTGGCATTTGTCCACAGACAGCTTTCCAGGTCATGTGGCCAGCAGAACTAAACCACTTCTGGCACAATGGGACACTGTGATGGAAACCAGAGTGCACGGAAACACCGTTTACCTTCCCACCACAGTGATACCCATTTATATACTTGCACTGGTGTGCTTTCGAACTGCTAGGTTGGCAGGAGCTTGGACAGAGCAATGGGAGCTCATTCCATCATGGGGATTCGAACCGCCGACCTTCTGATCGGCAAGCCCAAGAGGCTCAGTGGTTTAGACCCCAGCACCACCCTGAAATACAGTACATTCAGGTCTGGGCACAAAACTCTGCCCACACCTGAATGTATTACATGTCTTATTCCCTTTGACACCTGCTAGCACTTTTTATGTTTTTATATCTCTCTTTTTAAAAACTGAGTGAGTGGGGTGTGAAACCTTGTGAGCCAACGTACAAGACTGGTAAATGAAAAACTGAATTTTCTTCAAAGACAAAAATAGCATTAAATTGTCTTGATCTCATGGGAAATCAAAGGAACTTAGACAGCTGTATTATCATTGCCTCGCTTATGAAAAAGAAACAGAAGCGGTAGTTTCTCTATAATATGTATATAAAGATAGATGAGCCTTGACCCTGTTCACATGTACAGCTGTTTTTAACACACTTGCATGCAGTTACATCAGATTTATCATCAGGCAAAACCCACAATTCTTCTGGAGCCTTATAATTGCTTGAAGTGCATTTTCCTCAGAATTATACCCAGCTCCAAAGTGCTGCTGAGGGCCATTTGACTTCCAATATCCCTTAAGGTAGCCTGGGGCCTTCCTTAGACCATTCTCTTCCAGATACTAGGAGGGCAATAACTTCCATTTGTCTCCAGGCTGCATCCTATATCAAATTGCTTTCGTATAAAAAGAAAGCGGTCAACATGTATGGAGTTGATTATGTTCATTTATAGATTATAGGAGCCTTCATATGAGCATCTTATGAAGGAGAACTAGGCATTAAACAGAGATGTTTCAGATTTACCAAATCAATCTATTAAAGTGTTGCTTGTTGTAGTAGAAGAACAACAACTGGTCAATGTCAAATCCTAATCTTAGGAGACACTTTTTCAGCAGTTTGAAATATTGTACTGGATCTTCTCATTTTGATGTGGCAGATCCTCTGCATTACTTCACCGGGACTTTTCTTCTTTTTTCTTTCACTTCTGCACTTTGCCAGACAAAGAAGAAGAAGTTGGGGGGTCAAACTGCATGCTACTGAACAAACTCCCCATGACTCAGTCTCAGGAAGTCTGGCCTTCAGACTGTGGAACTTGCCTACGAAAGCTGGGAAGATATGAGTCAGCAGGGCAGATATCAAAGGATGGGAGAAATATCTGAACCCTGAGGAAACTGTGTGAAGCCCTGAATGAGAAGTTCTCCTGGGATGAGACAACCTCACCTAAGCACTTCTGAAAATTACACCAGACCTTGCAGTGTCTCTATTTTCCAAGGATAGTCCAAGATTTACAGAAGCTGCCTCAGTTTCTGATTTGTTCCTGTCCCACTTTTCCTTAGGCCATCCTTATTTTCATTGGAGAAATCTTGGAGGGTATGGAGTTATGTGATGACCAAGCCAAGGAGATAAGTATCTATACAACCTTTAGAAGACATCTGAAAGCAGTCCTATACAGGGAATTTTTTTTAATGCTTTTATGTATGTTGGAAGCTGCCCAAAGTGCCTGGGGCAACCCAGTCAGATGGGTGGGATATAAATAAAATAATAATAATAGTTCTTATTCTTGTTGTTGTTGAATAGGACCTCTCTGTTTTCACTGGAGAAATGTTGGAGGGTATGCAAGACTACTGTTGAAGGGACTCACAGTAAGAATGAGTGTGAGCATTCTAGAAATTTTGGGGAACACCAAAAACAACAGGGAAAACATGGCAGGAAACTCATTATAGATGGTAAGAGTTTTAATTGCAGAGTATGTGACCCACAGAGTACTTCCAATTTCCCTTAGCATCTCAGGTGTGATTGTTCTAGAAAAGCATAACTGAAGAGAGAGAGAGAGACTAATTGGAACAATTAATTGAAACAACAATTAATTTCAGTGATGACAACCTTGACTGTGTTGCTGTCTCTCGATATTAAAAGTGGAGACGGCATTGTCACTCACAGATTTAGACACGGAGAGATTTAGACATGCAAGAAATAAATGGGAACAACCCAACAATCGTCTGTTCTGTCTCAGGAGATCCACCATCAGGTGTATCTCAAAGGGCGAGTTGCAACGTATGATTTTACTATTGCTGTGATGGATACTTGATACACTGAAAAACTGTGCTGAGGAATCTTGATCTGTGCCAGCATCACAGAGCCCATGGTGCACAACAGTCCTGCAAAGCAATGACCTGCCACTCAGGGATCTCACCTGCAATGGGTTTTCCCCCAACGCCCCTGGCTGGTGGGAAGCTCACAGGTTTTAGGAATATTAACTTAGGGATTTGTCCATGGAGTTTTCTTGGCAGGGATAAAGCATCAATTCTTCAGCGATCAGCCTTCTTTATGGTCCAGCTCTCACTTCCATATATCACTACTGGGAAAACCATAGCTTTAACTATACGGACCATCACCTTGCCAACGAAGGACCATATAGTTAAAGCTATGGTTTTCCCAGTAGTGATGTATGGAAGTGAGAGCTGGACCATCAAGAAGGCTGATTGCCGAAGAATTGATGCTTTTAAATTATGGTGTTGGAGGAGACTCTTGAGAGTCCCATGGACTGCAAGAAGATCAAACCTATCCATTCTTAAGGAAATCAGCCCTGAGTGCTCACTGGAAGGACAGATCCTGAAGCTGAGGCACCAATACTTTGGCCACCTCATGAGAAGAGAAGACTCCCTGGAAAAGACCCGGATGTTGGGAAAGATGGAGGGCACAAGGAGAAGGGGACGGCAGAGGACGAGATGGTTGGATAGTGTTCTCGAAGCTACCAGCATGAGTTTGACCAGTGGAAGACAGGAGTGCCTGGCATGCTCTGGTCCATGGGGTCACGAAGAGGCGGACACGACTAAACAACAACAACAACTTGGGGATTGGGAAACTGCCAACTCTCCATATCAGCGTTGTGATATATCATCAGCTAAATATCGCGATATAATGATATATCACGATGTCTGGAATAAGGATTGAGCTATGTAGATACCAACCGATGATTTTGGAAGGCTTGTTTAGCAGGTGCAAAAAACCAGGAGAGAAGGCACCTGTTGGATATACAATGGGAGAGATGTGCAGAGAGTAGCTGTCCCCACCCTAGAGACAGATAACATGATGATACCCTTGAAAAAAGGGTTGGCTGATGAGACTCCTGCTCCTCTCTCTGTCTCCCAATGCACCAATCATATGTCTCTCTCTGAGCCATGGGTTGTGCTCCCCGAAGCTGCCCCCCCTTACACTGATGGCACTGATGACGCTTACAGCTTCCAGTCTGCCTTAGAAAGCAAACAAAGTGCTGGAAAAGCAGCTAATTGGGAAATTCATGCAACAAAAGCCAAGAAAACCAGATGTTGTTTATGCCCTTCCAAAACTGGTGTGCATACATTTAGTTCAGTATTTCTACTGTGCTTCTTGGCCTGAATGTGCTTTTTGTTGTTTTTTTAAAAAAACAGGCAAAATGTGACTGAGCCACAGGTGGTCCATTCAAAACCTCTTTTGATTAGGATTTCTTGCATATCAGCAATTAAAATCTTTTGCAGAATCAACTTGTCCTTAACCTTCTCTTTGAAGCTTCAGGCGAGCTTTTTAGCTTAACTAGGTTTGCTCAAGTCTTGTCCCCTCATTTCCACACTGATTTGCTTTATTCTCCACTTGGTTTTTAGCATATGAAATTGATTTTAGTAATTTGAACTGTTTTGCATTGTAACTTAAACAATTTGATTGTGCTTTGTTTAGTTTGTGAGGCCTTTGTGAGCTGCTTTGAGTTTATTTTATAGAGAAAGGTGAGATCTATGCCAGGCATAGGCAAACACAGCCCTCCAGATGTTTTGGGACTACGACTCCCATGATCCCTATCTAACAGGACCAATGGTCAGGGATGATGGGAATTGTAGTCCCAAAACATCTGGAGGGCCGAGTTTGCCTGTGCCTGATCTATGCTTTTAAATAAATAACCTGTGAAACAGAAAATGATTTAAAAGCAAAATAAAACATTGAAGTCAAATATTTCCTGATTTAGGAGGGGAAGAGGCGTGGAACAAAGGGATTCATTAAGATCATGCTTGCACAGGAATATGCTGATTTTATTTCAGTTTTTAAAAGACATCGTCCTGTATTTACAGTTATATTAGTTATCTAAGTCATCTTAAGTACCACTTTCCGTATTAGTGGGATGCTGGGCATTCGTGAATGGAACATGGTACATTCATGGAGCATTGTTTATTCGGTGCGTCAGTGGAGATATTTGTCTGAGAATTGAACAGGGCTCACATCCTTTTGGGACAGCCCTGAGAGTGAGACCACGAGACTCTCAATCTCAGGATCGTGGGTTTGAGCCCCACATTGGTCAAAAGATTCCTGCAGGACAGAGGACACTTTTCTCCACCCAAAAAGAGGACAATCACATTTTTCTAGGGATGGGTGGCAACCCTAGCTGGGAAGGTGCCACTGGTGGTAGCCTGCAGAAAAGCCCTGAAGGAGGGCATGTTAGGGCAGGATGGGAACACGGACTGCTTTGGAAACACTTGATCCAATGCCCTGCGAATCCCCCAAGGAGACTCTGGATCCTTGAGCCCCTCTGATGCACCAATCTGGAGGGAATGGTGTTGCATCCTGAAAGACCTACATTGGTTCCTAGTACGTTTCCGGGCACAATTCAAAGTGTTGGTGCTGACCCCTAAAGCCCTAAACATCCTCAGACCAGTATACCAGAAGGAGCGTCTCCACCCCCATTGTTCTGCCCAGACACTGAGGTCCAGCTCTGATGGACTTCTCAGTTACAAGAAGCGAAGTTACAGGGAACCAGGCAGAGGGCCTTCTTGGTGGTGGCACCCACCCTGAGGAACGCCCTCCCACCAGATGTCAAGGAGATAAAGAACTATCTGACTTTTAGAAGACATCTAAAGGCAGCCCTGTTTAGGGAAGCTTTTAATATTTGATGAATTATTGTATTTTAATATTTTGCTGGAAGCTGCCCAGAGTGGCTGGGGAAACCCAGCCAGATGGGCGGGGTATGTATGTATGTATGTATGTATGTATGTATAAATAAATAAATAAATAATAATTATTAGATCTTCTGCTCCATTGCTTCCCCAGTGGGGTTTCAATTTTAACCGATTTAATTCAGATCCATGCAGATGCAAGCTGCCTTGGTTCCAGTCTCAAGAGCCCCACTACACACAAACACACACCCTTGTGGTGTCATTATTATTTATAAGCAGCAGCAGCAGCAAAGACCATTTAATGGAGCCCCGTCTTTTAACAGAAAGTTTGGAATTCCACTGCATGTTTGCCATACACATTTCTAGTTCAGAGCATCTTTGATTTCCTTTCAGAAAAGCCTTATGCACCTGGCCAGGCATGATAATTGCTGACGTTCCCATTTTAAAGTAATTCCCCGTTACAGATGCCAGAATACAGTAATGCGACACAATGAGTGAGGAATCCTGACTCCATCACTGAAGAATTTCCTTGTCAGTCTTTGACTTGATTCATTGGCCTCAAACAATGGAAACTGCTTGGGAAGATTAGTCGGTGTGTCTTTTTCATTGTACATTGTTCCGTCTGCCAAGACTAGGGTGCCTTGAAAAAGTTTTGACAAACTCAACACACACACACAGAGAGAGAGAGAGAGAGAGAGAGAGAGAGAGAGAGAGAGAGAGAGAGAGAGAGAGAGAGAACACGGTGTGTTTGCTACTGACCTGACAGTGCTGAAATAAAACTGCATAATTTTAAAGACCCATATCGGTCAGATTATCTGGATTGTTCTGAGCTTCTCTTCATGTGGGGTGGAAAATGAGGGGGCAGCTGCTGGAGAAGGAGGAACCACCCAAAATTAGGGGTTGTGTGCAACTTCAGGGGGAGGAGGAGATGGAAAACATGTATTTCCTTAAGCATAGGATGAAGCCTATATATATAATGATCCCTGATCTCAATTCACCAACATTGTAGTAAGTCCATTAAAATATTTATTGCAGGTGATGTTGTTGCCTCTGCTGGTTGTTCCCTCAACGCCACTGATTCTGCCTGTGCCTCCATGTGTAGACAAACATCAGCACCCATGAAATATGTGCTGTGGTGCATGATGCTTTGCTGTATAAACCAGGAATATAAGAAACCAGGAAGATCAAAATTTCAATAAAGAACGGGAGAAATTTATAGTGTATCTGGGAAACCACTGTAAACAATTGAACTCTTTATCAGGACTGTAATAACAGGTGTAGTGTAACAAGGATTATGGAGACTTTAGAAAAGGAAAAACTGGAGGGACTTAAAACATGCAGCGGAAAAGGATTAGCAACGGAACCCATGGAGGCGTAGAGGGATGCTCAAAGATTCTGGAGAATCTTTGTGTATTTGTTTTTATTTTTGATTTTGAATGGAAACAATAATTTGTAAAATCAAATCAAATATATATCTTTAAAAAAGAATAGCAAAAGAATATCTCAGAGCTACCATTGCCAAGAACAAGCTACATCTCCCACAGTTCTTTGGGGGAAGCCATGCCTGTGGCATCAAAGTGTACTGGAAGAAGCAAAGATCACCCATGTTGAAGCAACAATTCTTCAGCATCAACTTCGTTGGACTGGTCATGTTGTGCTGATGCTGGATTCTCGTCTTCCAAAGCAGCTACTCTATTCCGAACTTAGAAATGGAAAGTGTAATGCTGGTGGTCAACAAAAGAGGTTTAAAGACTCTCTCAAGGCAAATCTAAAAAATGTAGTATAAACACTGACAACTGGGAAACACTGACCTGCGAGCGCTCCAGTTGGAGAACAGCCTTTACCAAAGGTGTCATGGCTTTGAAGACACTCAAACTCAGGACACAAGGGAGAAACGTGCTAAGAGGAAGGCACGCTTGGCAAACCCTCACCATGATCAACTCCTGCCCGGAAACCAATGTCCCCACTGTGGAAGGACGTATGGATCCAGAATTGACCTCCACAGTCACTTACGGACTCATTGTTAAAACTGTGTTTATGGAAAACAATCTTACTCAGCTATGAGTGATCGCCAAAGAAGGAGTATCTAGGATGGCATCAGATGTCCCTCAGTCAGCAGCCTCCTTTTTAGAGATTAAGCATGGGCTTGCTGACAGTACAAGACACATTAAGGCAGAGAGAAACTCAAATGTAAGCATAGACAAAGACATCCCCACCATCCCCATATTTCAAACATTATTTCACTGAGCGCAGTATCTGGGACATTTCTTCTAACCCTAGCGGGCATAATTCTATTCTCTGTAAGTTAATGCACAGACCTTGTGACCTATTTTGTTCCCACTGAAGGCAATGAAAAGTCTTAAGAACTCCCCCCCCCCATATTTCTCGTTAATGGATGTGCTATTTATAGAAGTCACTATCACTAAAGATGAGTTTAAAAGCTAGTTTTCACTGAACATCACCCTGAAATAAAGGCTGCGTGTGGATCTGGCACTCACCAAATTTGCACTCTTCCTGACATAACAATAAACTTGTAAACAGACATTTTGAAAACTCTGTGAGTTTTACCATTTTGAAGTATGTGCTTCTTCTTTTGGGGATTGATATTTTATTGCAAGATGTTTCTTTATAAAGAAATAAAGAAAAGGAAAAAAGGAAAAAAGTGGAGAAAGGAAAAGAGAAAGAAGGGAGAAAAGGTGCAAAAATACAATGTAATACATTGTTGTTGTTCAGTCGTTTAGTCGTGTCCGACTCTTCGTGACCCCAGGGACCAGAGCACGCCAGGCACTCCTGTCTTCCACTGCCTCCTGCAGTTTGGTCAAACTCATGTTGAAAGCTTCGAGAACACTGTCCAACCATCTCGTCCTCTGCCGTCCCCTTCTCCTTGTGCCCTCAATCTTTCCCAACATCAGGGTCTTTTCCAGGGAGTCTTCTCTTCTCATGAGGTGGCCAAAGAACTGGAGCCTCAGCTTCAGGATGTGTCCTTCCAGTGAGCACTCAGGGCTGATTTCCTCCAGAATGGATAGGTTTGATCTTCTTACAGTCCATGGGACTCTCAAGAGTCTCCTCCAGCATCATAATTCAAAAGCATCAATTCTTCGGCGATCAGCCTTCTTTATGGTCCAGCTCTCACTTCCAGAAAACCATAGCTTGAACTATACGGACCTTTGTTGGCAAGGTGATGTCTCTGCTTTTTAAGATGCTGTCTAGGTTTGTCATTGCTTTTCTCCCAAGAAGCAGGCGTCTTTTAATTTCGTGACTACTGTCACTATCTGCAGTGATCTTGGAGAAAGTAAAATCTCTCACTGCCTCCATTTCTTCCCCTTCTATTTGCCAGGAGGTGATGGGCCCAGTGGCCATGAGCTTCAGACCATATTTTGCACTCTCCTCTTTCACCCTCATTAAGTAAAGTTAATTTCATTGCTATAGATTATTATAGAGATAAAAGGATAATATCTAGTTAATAATAACCACTGCGTTCCAAATATCAATATATTTATCCAAACAAAGTCTACATCTGTTGGTCATCCGTCCATTCGTTGCAAGTGTCATTGTGTTGTCAATCTCTTGATTAAATGGAATTGGATCTTTTTTTTCTTCCAGTTCATCAGGATCAGTCTCTTAGCAATCATTAGGTGCATATTGTCAACTTCCATATAATAAATATATAATTCAGAAGAATATTCTCCTCTGTAAGTTTTAAGTTTTTCCATACATTCATATTTACACAGACCAGCGCTTTCTCCCAATACGTAATACACTGTAAAAAGGTGTGTTTCAAAGAGGCATTGTCCTGATTACATCTCCAGCAAAGAGCTGCTTTAGCTAGTCTGTTTTTATAGAAATCTAAAGGAGTCCAATAAATTCTGGATATTATTTTCTTTTCTTTTTTTAAAGATATTTATTAGAGGTTTAGAAATTACAGAAAAAAAGAAAAAAGGAAAGCAACAAAAAATTCAACAAGACATACATTTCGATACATAAAAAAAGAAAATAAGAAACATAAAAACCAATACAACAATACAACAATAAAAAACACACATCCAATACTCCATATCTTTATCTTTCATTTGCTTGTTTCCTCGACCTCCTCACACCTCCCTTTTTGTATTCTAGTTTAGTTAATTTTTCCAGCAAATTCTTTCCATCTTTCTCAATTTTTGTTAAGTAATTTATCTTAACGGTCTAACATATTAATTCACTCAGTAAATTCTTACTATCTTTCACTGTGTTCTGTCATTCAATTTACCTTAATTTATTTTAACCTTATCTTACCATAAAATACCTTAAAGCTTAAAACTTAATATTTATTTATACATAACTCCTTATATCATTTCTGCTAAAGCCAAATAGTTTCATTCCAACATTTTTCCTAATACTCATTAGTTTTACACTAATTCTCAAAATAATTTTTTTTAAAAAAAACTTTCTTCCAATCTTCATCCAACGTCTCTTCTTCCTGGTCTCGGGTTATGTCAGTCCTTACTGCCCATTCCATCTAGTCCATCAACCTGGTGCTCTTGTGTCCGAGGCTCTTAAGTCTCTTCCATGCCCATTCTGCAGATCTTCTTCTTGTTTATACCTGCACTTTACCTTGTCTTCTGTTGATCTTTTTCTTAGTTTCTTTCCTTTCTCACTGAGGAATAGGACTCGGGGAGACTCCGACCCAAAAGTATCTCCATCTCCCCTCAGCAGATCAGCCCATTCCCCACAGTCCCATTCCCCACACTCAGCACTGTAGTCCAAAAAGTATTTAAAAGCATGTTTCAAAGACCCTCCAAAATTAAAAGCCCCCACAACTCCAGACCCCCCCTGGCCCACTCCAGATTCAATCTTCAAGAACAGCGGCTTATGCTCCTGCAGGGCCTCGGGTCTCTCCATTTGTGTTACTTGAGGTTCAACAGCAACTTCCTCCATTATCTTCTGCACTTGCACTTGCCCTGTCAAAACAAGTTCCTGAGTTGGTTCCTGGATGGTTTCTATATGGGTATTCGCCGTTTGTCCAAAGTTTTTGACTGCAGCAGTCATCAAATCCATCTTCTCATGCATCTGCTCCAACAAAGCGCTTGTCTTGCAAAAAGCAAGCACCAAAACTTCTTCTAAACACATTTTTTTTCAAGGCCAGAGTCTGGTCTCACGATCCTAATCTTGCAGCTGTAAAATCCCCAGATCGACTCCAGCAACAATTTAACAAGCTCCCTCTAGAGGAGACAATTTCTATTTGTATCCATCTTTTGTAAACAGGTCCAGCAAAAGAAAATTACTTTCATTTTTCATATATTTTGTATCTTTTAATTGCAAAAGGCAGCATTGGAACCAGTTTGTTTCTCTTTTTTTTAACTATCTGTCAAAAGACGTTCCATTCACAGTCAATGAACTTCCCCAAGAATTTCTGTCTCTGGCACCCCGTTCCCAGGTTTGAGACGGTGGAAATTTATCTTTCTTTACTCTCTCTCCTGCAGGCTTGAACAATCAAAATTCCCCCCTTTTCTCCTGCTTCCAAGAGGGGCTTTGATGGTTATAACTGAAGGAAATTTAGTCCTTTATATGCGACTTTCCAGACTTTAGCTTGCAAATTTTTGCTTCAGTCTATTTACAAAAAGCGGAAGGCGGACTTCCTGTTTAGAACCTTCCCGCTTCGGTGCCAAATTAAAATGTTTCTTAATTCAATTTTCTGTTTTACTTACGGGTGCTTGTTTAGAGTCCAATTGTCCACAGGAAAAAGTCAGCGCTCTCCGGCAACAGCTGTGCGGCTTCACTCCGTAAAAGTAGCAGTCGATTCAAAACACCGCGCCAAATTCTGGATATTATTTTCTGCTGTATGTCTTAATTTAAGATCCATCGATACCTTTGGTTCCAATGCATTTTCCCGCTGTGGGTAATATTTAAAGTTCCAGTGCTTGGCTCCAATCGTTTCTTAAAGTCTGCATACCAAGCTTGTTTACTGATAATAAATATGTACAAAAAGCAATCACTGGCTTTTTAGTTCCAAACGAACTATTCAATTGCTGCAATATCTCAGGTGTCTCAGAAGCAGAAAAGGCTGCTGGCCCAAATAAACTCGTTAAACGATGTCGTAGCTGGAGAAAGATGACACTTTTCTCTGAGAACATTGAAACTTCTGCTTCTTAGAAAGTCTGTGGCGTGATTCCCTCTAATGGCCAGACTTCAAGAGTTTTCACACATGACACTTAAAAGAGCTTTTGAATCACTTTCACTGCTATTTGGGCACATGTGAGTGTTGTCAACGCAGGAAAGAAAGCAAAAACCAGCCAATTTAAAACCAAAAGTTTATTCTAGCCACTGTAGGCATTAACATTAAAATGAAAATAGGAGGGGGGGATTTAGGCCTCATATGTGAAAAAGCACCTTATGATCATGCTTTCTCTTCCACAGAAATTGGTACAGTCCAATAAAGTTCATTCCTGATTTTCTACTCACAGGAAATCTCTGGGAACTATTTTTCAGTATCATTGGAAACACATTTGTGTGCCATCTGAGCTACAAATTATTATTTCTGCCAACTTTTTCCAAACGCGATTTTTAAACTGAAAATAGCATTTTGGTCAGCCCTTCCTCAAATGGCTGCTCTTTTTTTAAAAAAAAAAAAACAACAACAACCCCTATCACTCCGTGCTGTTGGCTGTTTACCATGCTGGTTGAGGCTGGTGGTAGCCGGAGTGCCAAATAGCTAGACTTTGCCAGATCAGGAAAGGTTCACGAGATCAACACACACTGCAACAGAGCTCAGGCGACGTGTTGGACTGTCCTTCTCTATAGCAACTTCCTTGTTCTCCACCGGCTTCTTCAGTCATTCAGATGAAGATGCTTGACAAGGCCACCAACCTGAAAGAGAAATTGGTTTGACCAGTTCAGCAGTTCCTTCTACAGCAAACTTCCACCTTGTTCCATGCTAAGTCCCAGGTTGGATGGGAACCAAAGGCATCATCTAAACCACCCCAAACCTTTTTAAAAAAATAACTTTTTTATTCAAAATTAAAACAAAACATATTATCCAGAAACATATCATCCTTATTTCCCCCCCCCATTTTTCCTCCCTCCCCCCACAGAACCCACCCACCCCCACCCGCCGACTTCCCTCAGTTCCAGTCTTTGATTTCTCTAAAAATGCTGTTTTCTGCATGTTACACAGTTGTATAGATCCTCAAACTATTTAGCTGATTATTATCAATAAAAGGTTTGTGAATGTTTATTCAAAACCAGCCAAGGAGTCCAGTTCGCTTTGTTGCATCTTCAAATACTTTGTAAAGGGTTCCCATTCATCTTTAAAGTCAGTTATCCTTGTCCCATAACTTGTATGTCAGTTTTGCCAGTTCTGCATAGTCCATCAATTTTTCTTGCCATGATTCTTCAGTTGGGGTTTCTTCAGTCTTCCATCCTTGTGCTATTAAAACTCTCGCGGCCATTGTCGCATACATGAAGATGTTTTTCAGCTTTTTTGGCAGATCTTTCCCTACAATCCCTAATAAAAATGCTTCAGGTTTTTTTAACACATGTTAAATGGAACATTTTCTTCATTTCGTTGTATATCATTTCCCAAATTTTTTTAATTACCTTACAATCCCACCACATATGATAAACCCCAATCCTTTAACACTAGTACATTACTCAGGCTTCCTCAACCTCAGCCCTCCAGATGTTTTGAGACTACAATTCCCATCATCCCTGACCACTGGTCCTGCTAGCTAGGGATCATGGGAGTTGTAGGCCAAAACATCTGGAGGGCCGTGGTTGAGGAAGCCTGACATTACCTGATGGCATTCCTTGGCTCGCATTTGCAGCCAAGGTCTGAGAGTCACAGAGCTCTGCTAATATTGAAACTGCCGCCCGCCGCCTGTTTTTATTACAAAACTGCAGGGGATGGCTAACACCCTGGCACAAATCCTGCCGCCCCAGCACCACTGAAGGAGGGGCCCCAGCTCTGCTCCGGCTCATTTCACCGGGTTCCTCCTGGCAACCGCAGCTCAGTCTCCCGGCTGCTACTGCTGGGAATCCATTCGAAGGTAGAGTCCATGACTGCTGGTCATAAAGGGCAAGATCTGCAAGAACGTTTGACACTAGCCCAGCCAAGTCTATGAGCAGAATGTTAATGAAGGAACCCATTAGTTCTGCAGAGCAGTAGCACTTGCACTTATAGCCCAGGCGACACTTGTGACAAGGGCACAAAGCAGGGGTCCTGGGCTCTTTCAATGGAGGGTGGATAGCAGCTGGCATTTCACTTTTGTACTTTTCTGGTTATGTTTTTGTTTATCAGACGGTTTGGTCCTTCCTGCACTATGTGGTTCTTGCCTTAAACTCAACTCACACCTTTGAAGTACGTTAGGCTGAAAGCTGGTAACGTGCCCCAAGTCTCTCAGGTTGTTTTATAAATAAATAAATAAATAAATAAATAAATATTGGTTTAAAATACAAACATATAAGCATACAACGAAGGTAAGTATTACCGAGTTAAATACAAAAAGAAAAAGAAAAAAGAAAAAGAAAAATTTGAAGCAGAAACAAGAAAATAATGAAAAACAAAGGGGGGGGGGAGAGACCAAAGATTTATACGACATTATATCTATCAAATAAAAAAAAATAGAAATTGCAAAAAACTTCCAATCTTTCTCATTATACTTTTTCTGTTGTCATGGTATTATCACGCAATTTTGTTTTCTATCCTTTTTCTTACATTCCACTATAATGTTTATTTCAGTTATCTATTATTCACAAGTATCATTCCAATTCTGCTAAGGTGGTATCATTTTTGCAATATCTCTTTTGCAAGTCTCTCAGGTTGTAATCCTATAGACCTTTGTCTGGAATCAAGTCTCATTGAAAATGGGACTAATTTCTGAGTCAGCATACATAAGATCATAAGGTAAAAGGTATATTGCCTATAAGATTGTATTGTCCCACCTCTCCACCACACTGGTTCTTGCAATGGGCGTCCTGCAAAGAACACGTGGGTTTGCTTCCAGTTTCCTTGTCCCTGCCTGCTCTACCCTTGATCTTCCCACGTTGAGCTGGAAGGTCTGAAGGGAGCTTGGATGTGCGTTTGGCCAATGACCAACAGTTAGGGGTGCAGCAGGGAACACATGGACATTGGGAGTAGGGCTAGCACTCCACCAAATGTGGAAAGTTTCAGGACAGGCAAAAGGAAGTACTTTTCCACACAACACATAAAGTCTGCTAACAACCAACTTAGAGCGCTTTAAAAGAGGGTTAGATAAATTCCTGGAAGATAAGGCTATCAACCGTTACCAGGCACAATGTCTATGTTCCCCCTCTGAATCACAGAATGGTAGAGCTGTAGAGATGGAAGAGAACATGATGGTCATCTAGTCGAACCCCCTGCCCAACATGGGGACTTGAACCCCCAGAGAGTCCTCTGCTCTACCAACTGCATAATAATAATAATAATAATAATAATAATAATAATAATAATAATAATAAATTTTATTTATACTCCGCCCTCCCCAGCCAAGGCCGGGCTCAGGGTGGCTAACAAGCAATAATAGGAACAAGTTGAATGAATACAACTTAAAAACAAGATTAAAATACAACATTAAAATATTGGAACATTAAAATATTAAAATGCAGCCTCATCACAGGAGGAGAAAGGAAAAAGAAAGAGGGGGAGGGAATCAAATTGGCTCCAAGCCAAAGGCCAGGCGGAACAACTCTGTCTTACAGGCCCTGCGGAAAGAAATCAGATCCTGGAGGACCCTGGTCTCATGAGACAGAGCGTTCCACCAGGCCAGTGTTGAGAAGGCCCTGGCTCTGGTTGAGGCTAATCTAACTTCCTTAGGGCCCGGGACCTCCAGGGTGTTGCTCTTTATGGACCTTAAGGTCCTCCATGGGGCATACCAGGAGAGGCGGTCCCGTAGGTACGAGGCTGTGATGATGATGATGATGATGATGATGATGATGATGATGATAATAATAATAATAATAATAATAATAATAATAATAATAATAATATATTTATACCCTGCCCCAGCCACTCTGGGCAGCTTCCAACCGAATATTAAAAACAATACAGCGTCAGACATTAAAAGCTTCCCTAAACAGTTGTCTTTTATAGGAATTGTAAGTGAGGAGAGTGCCGGTGTGTTCAGGTCCTGCTTCCAGCCTTCCTCTCAACACTTCAGGACTTAAGTAGGCTTTTCTGTGAACACATTCAAGGTGGAAACCAAGGGCCATTGCGCTTGCAGCCCTTGAACCAGAAGCAGTAATCTGACACTTGAGCACCTGGGGGAACCGAGAGTAGGGTGATGTATCACAGGCCACAGGAAAGACACAAGGGCTCCATCTGGACTGCCAAAAGAAGTCTCACAGGCATCCCATGGAACATCTGGACAGAGAGACCTTAATGCCCCGGATCCGTACCATTACTGATTTTAAAAATCTACCTCTGCAACAAACTGTAACAAGACAAACTACCGGTCCATTGGTGGACTGTGCCGTGTGAAACAGATCATTTCAAATGCATTAGGAACTGAGCTCCACCAAGCACATATTGATACCGAACTTACTTATTTTTACATGTCTGCACTAATGGTATGACTTTAAAGAGCTGGGGAAACTCAAATGTATTTAAGGATGGAAACAGAAACAATGAAATTAGGAGCTCTTCAATTGATTTAACTAAGCATTTCCAACTAATGAGTGGATGTGTTTTGCCTGCAGTGTGCAAGATAGTTCAGTTACCTCAGATTCAGCAGAGGAAGAGAAGGAGAAATGATCAATACCTTTCAAATCAATGTTTGCCAACAGTGGAAGTTACATTAAAGCTAACAACATTACCTGTTGACATTCAGCTGAAAATCTATTGCAAGGGTAACTGACCTGGCCACTCTCTGACTGTTCTTGGACTAGAACATGGGTAGGCAAACTAAGGCCTGGGGGCCGGATCCGGTCCAATCACCTTCTAAATCCAGCCTGTGGACAGTCTGGGAATCAGCATGTTTTTACATGAGTAGAATGTGCGGTTTATTTAAAATGCATCTCTGGGTTATTTGTGGGGCATAGGAATTCGTTCATTTCCCCCCCCCCCAAATATAGTCCAGCCCCCCACAAGGTCTGAGGGTCAGTGGACTGTCTGAAAAAGCTTGCTGACCCCTGTCTTAGGCTATGATAGCCCAACATTTCAAAAAGATGTTTAAAAGGATGTTATGCTGGAAAATATGTGTAAAGGTAAAGGGACCCCTGACCATTAGGTCCAGTCGCGAACGACTCTGGGGTTGTGGCGCTCATCTCGCTTTATTGACCGAGGGAGCCAACGTTTGTCTGCAGTTTTTCTGGGTCATGTGGCCAGCATGACTAAGCTGCTTCTGGGAAAACCAGAGCAGCGCACAGAAACCCCGTTTACTTTCCCACCGGAGCAGTACCTATTTATCTACTTGCACTCTGATGTGCTTTTGAACTGCTAGGTTGGCAGGAGCAGGGACTGAGCAACGGGAGCTCACCCCGTTGCGGGGATTCGAACCGCGACCTTCCGATCGACAAGTCCAAGAGGCTCAGTGGTTTAGACCACAGCGCGACCCGCGTCCCTTATATGTGTAAGAACTAATAAATAATAGATATGTGTAAGAACTAATAAAAAATTAATAAATTAAATTAATAAAAAAATCGAAGAACTGGTAGGCACAACACTGGCCAACCCCTAGTGAACTGACTTCATAGAGAGGAATTCTCCAGTGGGGAAGAGCGCTTGGTTTCCATTTTGAATGTGTTCACTGCAAAGTCCAGCTAATTGCTCACAAAAATAAGGGAACAGACCTAAGAAAGTGAAGTCACATACGTGCATGCACACTGCACATTTAAATCACAGTTATAATGACAGAATCATAGAGTTAGAGAGGACCCCCGGAAATCATCTGCTCCAACGCCCTGCAATGCAGGAATGTGCAGCTGTTCCATACAGGGAGCGAACCTGCAACCTGGGTGTTATCCGTATAAGGCTCTAACCAATGGAGCTATCCAAAGCACCTTTTGTTGGTGCTTAAACGCCAACAAGGGACGCGGGTGGTGCTATGGGTTAAACCACAGAGCCTAGGACTTGCTGATCAGAAGGTCAGCGGTTCGAATCTCCCCGATGGGGTGAGCTCCCGTTGCTCGGTCCCTGCTCCTGCCAGCCTAGCAGTTCGAAAGCACATCTAAGTGCAAGTAGGTAAATAGGTACCGCTCCAGCGGGAAGGTAAACGGCGTTTCCGTGCGCTGCTCCGATTTGCCAGAAGTGGCTTAGTCATGCTGGCCACGTGACCCGGAAGCTGTACACTGGCTATCTCAGCCAATAAAGTGAGAGGGAGCGCTACAGCCTCAGAGTCGGTCACGACTGGACCTAACGGTCAGGGGTCCCTTTACCTTTCCCTTTAAACACCAACAAACATTGGAGTTAAGACTGAATTCCTGCTGGAGGAGCTTCCTTTGCCCTGGATGTCATCAGACTGATACTCTTGAATCTAACAAAATCAGAAAGCTCTGTTTATTGTAGGAAATATAGGCGTAGTTAAGATCCCAATTCTAACTAACTAAGCAGGAGATGCAATGAGCCATGCTTTCATCTTACATCTTGGATGGAGATACCTGCAAAACAGGGGTCTCCTCTCACAAAGAAGTAGGGAGCGGGAAATGATGTCCGCAGCCGCAGGAGTGTCAGTCTAGTAGTCTGAAGGAGGTTAGGGCAGCTTAAAAGACAGTCTAAGGGTTGGCAAGGCTTACTGGGCATGGGCTGGATCATTCCTGCGGAGATCCTCCGTAGGCCGGGCCGGCGCAGTGCGACGCCAGAAATCTTGTCTGTGTATGTCCATGGTGCTGGAAATCACTTCTGCACATGCCCAGATGCCAAAAATCGTGCCTGCACAAAAGCAGGTATCTGGGCATGTGCAGAAGCAATTTCTGGAGCCATGGAAGAGAGTCCCCACACTGCGCTGTGCTGGTTTAGCACAGCATGTAGGGATTTGCCAAGAGGGCAGCTTGGTTCAGGGGCAGCTTGGGGGCCGGTGAAATGGCCTCCGGCCCATGGACTTTAGGTTGCCCACCCCTGGTCTAGGCAGAGGGCCTTCTTGGTGGTGGTGCCCACCCTGTGGAATGCCCTCCCACCAGATGTCAAGGAATTAAACAATTAAACAACAAACTACCTGACTTTTAGAAGACACCTGAAGGCAGCCCTGTTTAGGGAAGTTTTTAATGTTTGATGTTTTATCGTGTTTTTAATATCCTGTTGGAAGCCACCCAGAGTGACTGGGGAGGCCCGGCCAGATGGGCAAGGTATAAGTAATTCATAATAATAATAATAATAATAATAATAATAATAATAATAATCTCCAGCTCCTCCTTTCCCATGCAGACACATCAGCCTTCAGTGCAAGTGGAGATGCTTCCTGACACATCCAACAAATCCCCCCCCCCAAAGAAAGTTTACACTGGGAATGACTACAATTCCCAACACCCATAAAAAGTTACAGTTCCCAGGACCTTTGCAGCCAGCCACAACATGGAATACACGCAGCAGCAGTTTCAGAGCTATTTTCAGGCACTGAAAGAAGTTCTGCAATCAACAGATCTAACTCAGATACAGAATAAAACAGGTTACAATGTTTCTAGGGGCTGGCACAAAAAATGAGGTAGAGTCATTGCAAATGAAAGCTTTAATTGTATCAGCATAATGAAGCTATTCACTGATAAGAAAAACCTATACTTATGCAACTTAGATCCAAATTAATTTTTGTTCTTCCTGTTTAAAATTATAGGTTATATATTGCCGTTTGCTGCCACTACTGACACTAATTGGGTTCTGTTTCTGTGCTAGATTGACAGTGAATTCCTCTCTCCAACTTACACTCACTTGATATTGGGGGAGAGAGAGAGAGAGAGAGAGAGAGAGAGAGAGAGGGAGATGGTTCCCAAATTCCTGCAGAACAACACCCTTCTACCATTTCCCCTCAGAGGCTGTATCTAGAAATGCCCCAAACTGGACTTTTTGGGGGAAATCTAAAATGGCAGCCACCCTACCAGCACAGCAAAGTGTTGAATAGTTCCAATAGATTTTGCCAGCCCCATGGCTGCCCCTAAAAAAAGCATACTCACAAAACATGAAAGGAAGAAAGTGGTTTTATCTTTTCATTGGCACCTCTCCTAAAACAGGGTTGAACATTTGGCCTTTCAGATGTTTGGTAGAGGGTGGGGGGAGAGGGGTAACAGTATTTACCAGGGAAGCTAAAGCTAAAGGTAAAGGGACCCCTGACCATTAGGTCCAGTCGTGACCAACTCTGAGGTTCCGGCACTCATCTCGCTTTATTGGCCGAGGGAGCTGGCGTACAGCTTCCGGGTCATGTGGCCAGCATGAATAAGCCGCTTCCGGCGAACCAGAGCAGTACATGGAAACAGCGTTTACCTTCCCGCCGGAGCAGTACCTATTTATCTACTTGCACTTTGACGTGCTTTCATACCGCTAGGTTGGCAGGAGCAGGGACCGAGCAACGGGAGCTCACCCCGTCGCAGGGATTCGAACTGCCAACCTTCTGATCGGCAAGCCCAAGAGGCTCTGTGGTTTAACCCACAGCGCCATCCGTGTCCCATTTACCAGGGAACGGAACCAGCAAATGAAGAATTTTCCTGCTAAATATAGACAGGGAGCCCATTTGATAAGAGCACTTTCTAATAGGTGCTTGACACAGTAATTTATCTCCCCAGATCCCAGCAAAACACACAAGCTGTGTGCTTATTTACATTAGGTAAAGGGACCCTTGACCATTAGGGGTGACCGACTCTGGGGTTGCGGCGCTCATCTCGCTTTATTGGCCGAAGGAGCTGGCGTACAGCTTCCGGGTCATGTGGCCAGCATGACAAAGCCACTTCTGGCAAACCAGAGCAGCACACGGAAACGCTGTCTACCTTCCCGGCGGAGCGGTACCTATTTATCTCCTTGCACTTTGACGTGCTTTCAAACTGCTAGGTTGGCAGGAGCAGGGACCGAGCAACGGGAGCTCACCCCGTCCGGGGATTCGAACCACCGACCTTCTGATCGGCAAGTCCTAGGCTCTGTGGTTTAACCCACAGTGCCACCCGCATCCCGCTTATTTACATTAGCACAGTCCAAATACTTGACTGGCTCCAGGCTGTCAACATGCCATTATTCCCTTTTTCTCTTGCACATCTGCATCACACCATCAGTGGTCTAGGAAGGTGGCATGTGGATTCAGCGTGTCTCTGAGTCCTGCCTCTACCACATCTTCTTCTCCTCCCCACCCCAACAGAAAGCCAGCCTCTTCCAGTCGAACCCCCGTGGGAACCATCTCTTGCGCTGTCCTCTGTCCTCTGTCCTCATTGTCCCCAGCAGTTTTCTGAAGAGCTCCAAAGGCTGCCGTGAGCCAAGAATGGGATTGAAGAGCAGAAGCTCAGAGCTCATTCTGCCCACGGCGAGACTCTTAAGTGGATTAGCAGCAAAATGTCCTTGGATGGTTAAATGTCGCCGTGTACATGAAAATGGAAAGATGCTTTCCCCATGGTTTCCGTACACGTTGATGAACGATATTATCCCTCTTCAGACCCTTGGCCTCATCACAAGAAGTCAGGTGTGTGTAGGGGGCTGGGTACAAGCTAGGCTGCCCACCCCCAAAAAAATCACTTGCATATCAGGCATACCCCTCCTCCAGCTGACCTTTGCATGTTTAGGCATCTCTAGGTAGAGTTGCTCCTTCATGGATCACTGCCTTGCCGTGGCGAAGGGGCTTGAATAACTTGGAGAAGCTATGAGCTATGCCATGCAGGGCCACCCAAGATGGACAGGTCATAGTGGAGAGTTTTGACCAAACGTGATCCACCTGGAGCAGGAACCAGCAAGCCACTCCAGTATCCCTGCCAAGAAAACTCCATGGACAAAGACAACAGGCATATAAAACTTATGACGCTGGAAGATGAGCCCCTCAGGTCGGAAGGCGTCCAACATGCTACTGAGGAAGAGCAGAGGACAAGTACAAGTAGATTCAGAGCTGATGAAGCGGCTGGGCCAAAGCCAAAATGTCGCTCAATTGCGGATATGCCTGGAAGCGAAGGAAAGTCTAATGCTGTAAAGAAAAATATTGCATAGGAACCTGGAATGTAAGATGAGCGTGACCAAACTGCGGGAGGTAGTGGAAGACAGGAGTGCCTGGCGTGCTCTGGTCCATGGGGTCACGAAGAGTCGGACATGACTAAACGGCAATACATCTTTATATTGGCCAGCCCTACAGATTCCACCAGCCTGTGGGATTCATAATTGTAAAGGGACCCCTGAATATTAGAATCATAGAATCATAGAGTTGGAATAGACCACAAGGGCCATCGAGTCCAACCCCCTGCCAAGCAGGAAACACCATCAGAGCACTCCTGACATATGGTTGTCAAGCCTCTGCTTAAAGACCTCCAAAGAAGTGGACTCCACCACACTCCTTGGCAGCAAATTCCACTGTCGAACAGCTCTTACTGTCAGGAGGTTCTTCCTAATGTTTAGGTGGAATCTTCTTTCTTGTAGTTTGGATCCATTGCTCCGTGTCCGCTTCTCTGGAGCAGCAGAAAACAACCTTTCTCCCTCCTCTATATGACATCCTTTTATATATTTGAACATGGCTATCATATCACCCCTTAACCTCCTCTATTCCAGGCTAAACATGCCCAGCTCCCTTAGCCGTTCCTCATAAGGCATCGTTTCCAGGCCTTTGACCATTTTGGTTGCCCTCCTCTGGACTCGTTCCAGTTTGTCAGTGTCCTTCTTGAACTATGGTGCCCAGAACTGGACACAGTACTCCAGGTGAGGTCTGACCAGAGAAGAATACAGTGGCACTATTACTTCCCTTGATCTAGATGCTATACTCCTATTGATGCAGCCCAGAATTGCATTGGCTTTTTTAGCTGCCGCGTCACACTGTTGGCTCATGTCAAGTTTGTGGTCAACCAAGACTCCTAGATCCTTTTCACATGTACTGCTCTCAAGCCAGGTGTCACCCATCTTGTATATGTGCCTCTCATTTTTTTTTTGCCCAAGTGCAATACTTTACATTTCTCTCTGTTAAAGTTCATCTTGTTTGTTTTGGCCCAGTTCTCTAATCTGTCAAGGTCGTTTTGAAGTGTGATCCTGTCCTCTGGGGTGTTAGCCACCCCTCCCAGTTTGGTGTCATCTGCAAATTTGATCAGGATGCCCTTGAGTCCATCATCCAAGTCGTTGATAAAAATGTTGAATAAGACCGGGCCCAAGACAGAACCCTGTGGCACCCCACTAGTCACTCTTCTCCAGGATGAAGAGGAACCATTGATGAGCACCCTTTGGGTTCGGTCAGTCAGCCAGTTACAAATCCACTGAGTGGTAGCATAGTCAAGACTGCATTTTACCAGCTTCTTTACAAGAATATCATGGGGCACCTTGTCAAATGCCTTGCTGAAATCAAGGTAGGCTACATCCACTGCGTTCCCTTCATCTACCACGCTTGTAATTCTGTCAAAAAACGAGATCAGGTTAGTCTGACATGACTTATTTTTCAGAAATCCATGCTGACTATTGGTGATCACAGCATTCCTTTCTAGGTGCTCACAGACTGTTTGCTTAATGATCTCCTCCAGAATCTTCCCTGGTATTGATGTCAGACTGACTGGGCGGTAATTATTTGGGTCCTCTCTTTCCCCCTTTTTGAAAATAGGGACAACATTTGCCCTCCTCCAGTCTGCCGGGACTTCGCCTGTTCTCCAGGAATTCTCAAAGATGACTGCCAGTGGTTCTGAGATCACATCTTCCTGAGTTCATTCTGTGCTTTAGCTTTTCTGACTTTGTCTCTACATGTGCTGGCTATTTGTTTGAATTCCTCTTTGGTGGTTTCCCCCCTTTTCCATTTTTTGTACACATCCTTTTTGAATCTTAACTCAGTTAAAAGTTCTTTAGATAGCCACCCTGGCTTCTTTGGGCACCTTCCATGTTTCTGTCTCATTGGTATTGCCTGAAGTTGTGCTTTAACTATCTCCCTCTTAACAAACTCCCAGCCATCATGAACTCCCTTTCCTTTTAGTATTACTGTCCATGGGATCTCACCCAGCACTTCGCTAAGTTTTATGAAGTCGGTTTTCTTAAAGTCAAGAAATTGAGTCCTAGTATGCTTGGCTGCTCCTTTCCGCTGTATAGTAAACTTCAGAAGAGCATGATCACTCGCGCCTAATGATCCTTCCACTTCTACCCCACTAACCAGGTCATCAACATTGGTTAGGACCAGATCTAAAATGGCTGTTCCTCTTGTTGCTTCTCCCACTTTCTGGACAATGAAGTTGTCTGCAAGGCCAGTGAGGAATCTGTTTGACCTTATGCTCTTGGCTAAGTTTGACATCCAACAAATACCCGGGTAATTGAAGTCCCCCATTACTACTATCTCCCTTCCTTTTGCATGCTTGGCCATCTGTTCCAGGAAGGCATCATCTATGTCCTCCGTTTGGCTTGGGGATCTATAGTAAACTCCCACAATGAGGTCTCTGTTATTCTTCTCTCCCTTAATTTTGACCCAAATGCTCTCACTTTGGCTTTGAGGTTCTAAATCTTGGATCTCTTCACAGGTATACACATCCCTGACATATAACGCCACTCCTCCTCCTTTCTTGTCTGGTCTGTTTCTCTGAAATAGATTGTATCCCTCCATTATTACATTCCAATCGTGGGACTTATCCCACCAGGTTTCAGTGATGCCTATTATGTCAAATTTAGTTTGCTGTACCAAGAGCTCAAGCTCATCTTGTTTATTTCCCATGCTTTGCGCATTAGTGTACAGACATTGAAGTCCATTAATCATTCCCCCGTGTCTCTTATTTAAGTATTTTATCCTCCCATCACTAGGTCTGTGTGCTGTTTGCTCCATTTGGTCTATGACATTTGGATGATCATCTTCATCAATTGATAGACTCCTACCTTCAGGAGCACTGTCTCCCTCCCCCATATTAGTCAGTTTAAAGCCCTCCTGATGAGGTTTCTGAGATTTTTGGGGAAAACATTCCTCCCAACCGTTGTGAGGTGCAGCCCATCGCTTGCCAGAAGTCCATCTTCAAGAAACTGCAGTCTGTGATCTAAGAATCCAAACCGTTCCTGTTTACACCATTTGCAAAGCCAGCTGTTCACTTCCACTATTTTTTCCTTTCTCCCTGGGCCACGTCGTTCAACTGGGAGGACAGATGAGATGACAATTTGTGCATTTAATTGCTTCAATTTCCTGCCCAGAGCCTCGTAGTCTCTTTTGATCTTCTGGAGGCTATTGCTTGCAGTGTCATTGGTTCCCACATGAACCAAGAGGAAGGGGTATTTGTCAGTGGGTTTTATGATTCCTTGCAGTCGTTCAGTTACATCTTGGATCTTAGCCCCAGGGAGACAGCACACCTCCCGAGACATCTTGTCAGGCCCACAGATCACTGCTTCTGTTCCCCTCAGTAGGGAATCCCCTATCACCACTACACACCTCCTCTTAGGTTTGGTCGGGGTTCTTCCATGAGCTGTCCGTTCCAAGGTCGCCTGCACATTCCCTGAGGACTGACTTTGCTGCTCGTCTTCATATACCTGATCGACTGTAATGAGGGAGAGATCCTCAAATGGAGTCTGTTCTTCGTCTTCCATGCTAGGGGAGAGGACTTCAAAGCGATTGTGTATTTCTAAACAATCAGAGCGAACCCTGGGCCTCCTACTTCTTTGAGTCACGTTTCTCTATATATCTGGCACCTGTGTTGGTGAACTAGCCTCCTTCTGAGGGGTGTCCCCTGTCTCCTCCTTGGTGGAGACGGTGTTCTCTGTTGCTTCCAAGAAGAGCTCCAGCTCTCTAATTCTTTGGAGCGTAGCTACACGTTCCTCCAGTTGCTGGACTTTGTCTTCTAAGAGGGCAATCAACATACATTTTCTGCAGGTAAAGCTGCCTGCAACCTTTGGCAAGATGGCAAATTAGGTCCAGTCGTGACCGACTCTGGGGTTCCGGCGCTCATCTCACTTTATTGGCCAAGGGAACCGGCGTACAGCTTCGGGTCATGTGGCCAGCATGACTAAGCCGCTTCTGGCGAACCAGAGCAGCGCACGGAAACGCTGTTTACCTTCCCGCCGGAGCGGTACCTATTTATCTACTTGCACTTTGACATGCTTTCGAACTGCTAGGTTGGCAGGAGCAGGGACCGAGCAACAGGAGCTCACCCCGTCCGGGGATTCAAACCACTGACCTTCTGATCAGCAAGTCCTAGGCTCTGTGGTTTAACCCACAGCGCCACCCGCATCCCTGTGGGCTTCATACAGGCTCCTAAATTGATCCGTATTTTCTCCTTGGGACCTTGTTCCCAGCACCCCCTCCTCCGCAGTGCTATTGCCCTCACACAGCACACACAAGACACCGCGTTAATTCTTCATTGTTGCATATAGTGTGTTTGCTTCAAAATCCTCTTAAATCTCTCCAGCAACCTTGTTAAATTAGGAATTTGTTTCTGCACGAGGCTAAATGCTGCCTCTAAGCAGGCCTAGGCTCTGAAAGTAACGTATGTCACATAAGGATGTGGTATCCTAGGTCTCACTATTAGTAGATAAAGCCCCTAACAGCTGGCAAGCTTTTTACTTAAACTGGATCGCCTTACCCCATCGATGGCCATTCAGCCACTTCAGTCTGCAGAAATAAGGTTCATACAGGATCCATCTGTTGCTGTAACAGCATCTACACTTTGGGACTACCTGCCACTTGAGATTAGGCAGATGGCTCACTGTACTTAAAGTTGACATGTCTTTTAATATGAAGCTTTTTTTACAAAACACATTTTAAACTGCTGGTCCTATTTGTATTTTGATATTTTTAGGTCAACTTGTTCTTAACTTCTGACCTTCATCAGTAATTTTAATGTGCATTTGATGTAAAGCGCTTACAAGTTTTCACAGTCATATAAAATAAATGCAGCTTATCAGACAGCCTTATTGCAACGACTTTCAAGGGTTGTTTGTTGCAACTTTACCCCTGTTAGTGCAACTGGCTGTGTTTTACCCAGCCTCCCCCCCCCCAACCTCACTTCTCCACTTTCAGTTACTGCACAGACTGCCTCCTTTTCCCCCACTTCCTGAATGGCTCCCATCCCTTGATGCTGAGAATTCAATACAGTGGTACCTCAGGTTACATACGCTTCAGGTTACATACACTTCAGGTTACAGACTCCGCTAACCCAGAAATAGTGCTTCAAGTTAAGAACTTTGCTTCAAGATGAGAACAGAAATTGTTCTCTGGTGGCACGGCGGCAGCAGGAGGCCCCATTAGATAAAATGGTGCTTCAGGTTAAGAACAGTTTCAGGTTAAGAACAGACCTCCGGAACGAATTACGTACTTAACCCGAGGTACCACTGTATTGGTAAAACTGTAGTTTGCTTCTTAACATTGGCTATCAATAACATTTTAACGCTACTGAATATGTTTGCCACCCCCAAATACTTGCCAACAAAAAAAGAGGAGAGACTCCAAAATATGTTGGGAGTCCTAGAAGATTCACAAGCAGTAACAGCTGCTATTATTAAGTCAGTTCTCATTAGGAATCCACTAATTAACCTTATGAAAATAGAAACATTTCAGCGCAGTGGGGGGAATATGAGTCCCCAGTCATTCTAACAACAGAGAATTCCACTCCTGGGAACAAGACTGACTTCATTTTTTAAAAAAAACTCAACCCATCCTTGACTGAGAAAACCAATCACTCAGGACTTTGAATTTTTTTTTTTTTTTAAAAGGGATAAATGTTCAATGCATAACCTTTAAGCTTTGTGTACAGATATTTACATTAGTATAACTTTAAAAAGTCACATGTAATAAGATGAAGGCGGTTTCAAATTGGATTATTAAGATTATAAGGTTTTATGGACGTGCATGAACAAGTACTAAACAATGGAACCAAGAGGGGGAGTGGGGAGGGAAGTCAAGCAAAATTATGGTTCAAAAATTTGTTTATGGTGTTTGCATTTTCTTTATGTATCATTGTGATTGTTTTTATTTATTTATTTATTGTTGTTTTTGGAAAATTAATAAAATGTTATCAGAGAGAGAGAGAACCACTCACTCAGGTCTGCAAGACTGAGCAGAAGCCCAAACACAGTAGAGCAGGTCACACCATTGTGTGACAAACAGATGCAGTGGCAAAAGAGTCCCCTGGCAGAGCCATTCCACATGGGAAGATCTCCTGCCCAAATTGCTAAATTTATGGGTGGGATATAGATGGCCGAGGGGACGGCAACCCTTAGGTCCAACCCACAAATTGTCCAATCCGTGGCTATACCCCCATAACCAGTGAAACTCAACACCAGCCTCCACAGGTAGCATAAATCCTTTCCCTCCCATGGCGGCAAAAGTTTTAGAGGAGGGAAAGAATTTGTGCTCCCTGAATCAGGTAACTAAGCATCAAATCACAGCACATTGCCGCTGAGATATACAGACACTGGGAGACCAAAATTGCCAAAAATGTCAAATAAAAAAAAAGTGAGTGAATGTGGCGATTTTTATTATTGCGGTAATTTTTATTATTGTATCATTTGTTACCTTAGAAAAAAGAATCAGAATGAGCTTGAATGTAGGAACACATAGCATGATTTGCTACGAAAACTACAAAGCAACTTCAAGGAGGAACGCCCATCTTGAAGGGATTGTGCATGATTATTAATCAGATTGTCCTTCTACCTGTGTTAGAAACCAGGGTGGAAAAGCTATTTGTCACATGGCTCCTAGTGGGGGAGAAGGAAGAAGGGGAGGCAGGTAATTCACACCCCCCCCCAGCGTGGTGTAGTGGTTAAGAGCGGTAGTCTCGTAATCTGGGGAACTGGGTTCGCGTCTCCGCTCCTCCACATGCAGCTGCTGGGTGACCTTGGGCCAGTCACACTTATTTGAAGTCTCTCAGCCCCACTCATCTCACAGAGTGTTTGTTGTGGGGGAGGAAGGGAAAGGAGAATGTTAGCCGCTTTGAGACTCCTTCAGGTAGTGATAAAGCGGGATATCAAATCCAAACTCTTCTTCTTCTTCTTCTCCTATCTAGGAGCAAGGAACTGAAAGGGAGCTAAATAATAATAATAATAATAATAATAATAATAATAATAATAATAATAATAATATATTATTTATACCCCGCCCATCTGGCTGGGTTTCCCCAGCCACTCTGGGCGGCTTCCAACTGAATATTAAAAACAGTACAGCATTAGACATTAAAAACTTCCCTAAAGAGGGCTGCCTTGAGTTGCCTTTTAAAAGTATTGAAACAGAGCAAAGGCAGAGAGAGCTGGAGGGATAAGTGAAAGTGGGCCGACCAAAAAATCAGTTAAAGGTAAAGGGACCCCTGACCATTAGGTCCAGTCGCGGACGGCTCTGGGGTTCCGGCGCTCATCTCGCTTTATTGGCCGAGGGAGCTGGCGTACAGCTTCCGGGTCATGTGGCCAGCATGACTAAGCCGCTTCTGGCGAACCAGAGCAGCGCACGGAAATGCCGGAGCAGTACCTATTTATCTACTTGCACTTTTATGTGCTTTCGAACTACTAGGTTGGCAGGAGCAGGGACTGAGCTCACCCCGTCGTGGGGATTCGAACCGCTGACCTTCTGATTGGCAAGTCCTAAGCTCTGTCCCACAGTGCCACCAGCTTTAAAATCAGTTGCTACAGCTTTTGTAAACCCAGGGGAGGGTGGGAACAGCCCAGGACAGGAGGACAGTCTGCACTGTCTCCTGCAAAGTTGGCAATTCAAATAAGCATCCACTTAAACACATGAAAGAGCTTTGCAGTTTGTTTGTTTGTTTGTTTGTTTGTTTGTTTGTTTGTTTGTCTGTTTGTTTACTTGTGCAAACAGTGCCAAGATGGAGTCTCTTTGGCATTTCAAAAGGCTGCAGGGGAGTAGCAAAGGGGAATGCCAAAAGCTCAAGAGTGGAGGTTTTCAGTCACAAACCTTGCAACAGGAAACCTGCACTTGGTCTCAAGGGGGCACTCCTGAGTGGGAAAAGGTGCCTGGCGCCTGGCTAGTTCAAACACTGCCTTCTCCCACACACCTGCTGGTACCCAAACGCAACATCTTTCTCTGTTTTGTGCTGAACAAATTGTGAGAATTATTCCTTTTTTGAGGATTCGCAGGCTAATCTCAATAATCCATCCCAGAATTTGTCCAAGTACTGATAATTGGATGAAAACTCTTTTTGAATCAAAATCACCAACAACTCAAGTAGTGGCTTTGGGGCACTGCCTGCAGTCCAGAAGCTGATCCTGAATTGACGCCTTGGTTTTCCTTAAGGCTTCAAATTGCACACCAAATCTTCTATCACAGAGAATAGCATATCCACAAGAGGCTTTGCATTTTTTTTCTCTCTTTAGGGCAAGGAAAGTGGCAGTCATAATTAAAATTCTGTTAAGCATCTTTCCGTAGATGGATGTTCATGACAGATCCAGAAAGTTATTGATGATGCAATATTAGTCAGCTTCCAGAACATTGCCTCTGACCAGCTGATTCATCTTAGTGCTTGGCAATTTCCACGTCTTCCACTGCCTGCAATATCATTTCCACTGTAAACACCCAAAAGGAAACATCAATCATTCACAATGCAAAAATATGTTCTGAAAGAAGAATTTCTGTTTCTATAGACTACAGTGGTACCTCGGGCAGGAGCAGGAGGCCCCATTAGCTAAAGTGGTGCTTCAGGTTAAGAACAGTTTCAGGTTAAGTACGGACCTCTGGAACGAATTAAGTACTTAACCTGAGGTACCACTGTACACAGATATTTAGCCACAAGCAAACCATACAGTGGTTTTCTCCCTTTCTGAGAAGTCCTGACTGCATATCCACAAAGTGATTACAGAGAAAATCATTGGCCTAATAGACCTCGCTCCCAGCATTATTCCATAAATTCCAGCCTCTGTCTTCTCTCCAGAGAAGGAAGTTGATTCTTTCCTAACCTGGAACAAGGAGACTCCTTTCTGGCTAGAGCCCAGAAGAGTCTCTAGATGACACGGAAGAATTTTTTTTAAAAAAACTTGCTTCATGCTACGTACAATTTTATTAGCAGCATCCTCTGTATGGGATGGATGGGACGCGGGTGGCGCTGTGGGTTAAACCACAGAGCCTAGGACTTGCCAATCAGAAGGTCGGCAGTTCGAATCCCCATGACGGGGTGAGCTCCCATTGCTCGGTCCCTGCTCCTGCCAACCTAGCAGTTCGAAAGCACGTCAAAGTGCAAGTAGATAAATAGGTACCGCTCCAGCAGGAAGGTGAACGGCATTTCCGTGCGCTGCTCTGGTTCGCCAGAAGCGGCTTAGTCCTGCTGGCCACATGACCTGGAAGCTGTACGCCGGCTCCCTTGGCCAATAAAGCGAGATGAGCGCTGCAACCCCAGAGTCGGTCATGACTGGACCTAATGGTCAGGGGTTCCTTTACCTTCACCGTTACCTGTATGGGATCCTTGCTCCGCTTCACCCACCATGGAGCCTGCTCTTAGTGAAGAAGACCTACAAGTGCAGCCGCTGCAACTTCCAGGAAGGTGAAGAAGGGCTCTCAGCATCATTGCCCTCTGCAGCTTTTCCCTTGTGCTTCTGTAAGTCTCCTCTGGAGGAGAGATGTGGGAGCCAGCTGCAAGTAATCGAGCCTGGAGAGAAGGCCCCTCCTGCTCTGAGCTGTGTCTGTAACCTGAAGTGTATGCAACCCGAGGTACCACTGTATTTGCAAACTTTCACTTAGCAACATTTCACCCTGTTGCTAGAGGTGAGAGGGAAAACATTACTAGCTGCATTCCTTATCCTCTTTCAGTTCACCTTACATCAAAACAGGTTTGGGTATATATGATAGAAATACGCAAGCTTACTGCAGTATTGGATAGAAAAACCAAGTACCAGCAGCCACCCTGTCAGGCCTGCTGGAGGCGGTGGCCGGCTGGGCCTTGGAGTTCCCTAACCTATTGGTATTGGGAGACTTCAACTTCCACGCTGATGCCACTCCCTCCTCACAGGCTCTGGACCTGGTGTCTTCCATGGCGACACTAGGGCTCTCCCAGTTTGTTTCGGGCCCCACACATCAAGCAGGCCACACGCTGGATTTGATCTTTGGCGCCGGTATAGATGTGATCATGTCTCCTTCGATGAAGGTGCCATGGTCTGATCACTACGCTCTGAAAGCCAGGATTGACTTTCCACCCCCACCCTGCTTAGGTGGCGAGCCGATTTGGGCTCGCCCGCGGAGGCTGATGGACCCGGATAGATTCCGTCAAGCCTTGCGGGACCTTGCTCCCCCTGGCGACTCATTGACTGAGCTTGTTGAGGGCTGGAATACCCAGCTCCTGGCAGCCATCGATGAGATCGCACCTAAGCGCCCTCTGCGACCCCGCAGAAACCGGGCTCCCTGGTTTACCGAGGAGCTTCGGAAAATGAAGCGGGACCTCAGACGGCTAGAGCGAGTATGGCGGGGTGCCCGTGACGGAGCCTCAAGAACATCTTATAGGGTTTTTATGAAAACCTATGAGATGGCAGTGAAGGCTGCTAAGAAGTCTTACTTCTCGGCCTCCATTGCATCCGCTAGCTCTCGCCCGGCGCAATTATTTAGTATAATCCGGTCTTTAACGTCCCTTGAAGGACAGCCAAATTTAAATAACAATCTGACACACAGCTGTGAGGCATTTGCGAGCTTTTTTGCGGAGAAGGTCCTGTTGCTCCGCCATGACCTCCCTGCCAATTTGGATACAATAAAGGAACTGGAGGCCCCTCGACTGTCCTCGGGTCCAGTATTGGACCACTTTGACCGGATATCTCCAGCCGATGTGGACAGATTCCTCCAAGCTGGAAAGCCCACCACCTGTCCTCTTGACCCGTGCCCGTCATGGCTGATTAGAGCGTGTCCAGACGAGGTGCGGGGCCCCCTGGGGGATATCATCAATTTGTCCCTTGGCACCGGGATATTCCCAGGGGAACTGAAGGAGGCGGTGGTGCGTCCGCTCTTAAAGAAAACATCATTAGATCCCTCAGATCTATCCAATTACCGCCCGGTTTCGAATCTTCCATTCCTGGGTAAGGTGATTGAGAGAGCGGTTGCTGAACAGCTTGGTAGGTTTCTGGATGAAACATCTGCTCTGGACCCATTCCAGTCCGGCTTCCGCGCTGGTCATGGGACCGAGACGGCTCTGGTCGCCCTAACAGATGATCTCCGCAGGCAGCTGGATCGAGGCGGGTCAGGGCTGCTGATTCTTCTAGATCTGTCAGCAGCCTTTGACATGGTCGATCACGAACTCCTGGACCACCGCCTTGCCGACGTGGGGATCCAGGGCACAGTCCTTCAATGGCTGCGCTCGTTTCTCTCTGGTCGGGGACAGAGGGTGGCGCTTGGGGGGGAATTGTCATCACGCCACTCCTTGGTGTGTGGAGTGCCTCAGGGTGCAATTCTCTCCCCGATGCTTTTTAACATCTTTATGCGCCCCCTCGCCCAGCTTGTCCGGAGTTTTGGGCTGGGTTGCCATCAGTATGCTGATGACACCCAACTCTATCTGTTGATGGATGGCCATCCTGACTCGGCCCCAGACACACTGACCAGATGTCTGGAAGCTGTGGCTGGATGGTTACGTGGGAGCCGGTTGAAGTTAAATCCTTCGAAGACAGAGGTCCTCTGGCTGGGGCGGGACGATATGGGATCGAGGGGGCAACTCCCATCTCTTGCGGGGGTGCAATTAGTGCCAGCACCGGCCGTTAAGAGTTTGGGTGTAATCTTCGATACCTCCCTCTCTATGGAGTCGCAGATTACAGCTATAACAAAGGCGGCATTTTTTCATCTCCGCCAAGCTAAGCAGTTGGCCCCTTATCTCTCTCGTCCTGACCTAGCCACTGTGATCCATGCGACGGTCACCTCCAGACTGGATTATTGTAACTCGCTCTACGTGGGGCTGCCCTTGAGACTGACCCAGAAACTCCAGCGGGTGCAGAATGCCGCGGCGAGACTCCTTATGGGGTCTTCGCTGCGAGAGCACATTCATCCGGTATTATACCAGCTGCACTGGCTCCCGGTGGAGTACAGGATCAGGTTTAAGGTGCTGGTTTTAACCTTTAAAGCCCTATACGGCCTAGGACCCTCGTACCTACGGGACCGCCTCTCCTGGTATGCCCCACAGAGAAACCTACGGTCTGCAAATAATAACATCCTCAAGGTCCCAGGCCTCAGAGAGGTTAGGCTGGCCTCAACTAGAGCCAGGGCCTTCTCGGCTGCAGCTCCAAACTGGTGGAATGCTCTGTCAAAAGAGACTAGGGCCCTGCGGGACCTGACATCTTTCCGCAGGGCCTGCAAGACAGAGTTGTTCCGCCAGGCCTTTGGTCAGGGCGCAGCCTGACTCCCTCCTCTGGCAACCTGCACATAATTCTGCTTAATTGGTTGCCATCAATTTGATTTAATTAATTTTTATAATGAAATATTTTTAGATTGTGTGATTATTTGACTGATTATTTGATTGTTGTTAGCCGCCCTGAGCCCGGCTTTGGCTGGGGAGGGCGGGATATAAATAAAATTTATTATTTATTATTATTATTATTATACTTACTCAATCTGAATCTGCTTGCAATGAATAACTCCAACTAAAGACAATGACCCTTAAGAATTTTCCATTTGTTTCAGGATTGCAGATTTACCAGTTCTTAAAAAAAAATACCATGAACATAGCAAATTGTGGAGTTTCTCAGCCTGCTTTATTCTACTTCCTTCCTGTTGCCTGGCTGGTAAGCTTTGCCAGGCCTATGAAGAATAGCAGTTACCTCTATTTTGAAAATTGGAATGGGGAAAAAAAATCTATGGTAAATTTTAAATCGGGTACAATGGTATCTCGGGTTAAGTACTTAATTCGTTCCGGAGGTCCGTACTTAACCTGAAACTGTTCTTAACCTGAAGCACCACTTTAGCTAATGGGGCCTCCTGCTCCTGCCGTGCCACCGGAGCATGATTTCTGTTCTCATCCTGAAGCAAAGTTCTTAACCTGAAGCACTATTTCTGGGTTAGCGGAGTCTGTAACCTGAAGCGTTTGTAACCTGAAGCGTATGTAACCCGAGGTACCACTGTATTGGAGAATAGTGTAAATGTTTTAAATACTCTGACTTCTCCTTAGTTTTTCTAAGACTACTGTCAAAGGGGGAAACTATAAATTTTATAAGTAAAACAAATAGTGCTGTTTGTACCATAATCCTAATATATTGGCCAAAATGCATAGAGTTACTTTCTGTGTGCTTATGAGCTTCCGCATACTCCCCTCCCACACCATGGAACTTTTTCCTTATTTGAGCAACAGACCCCTAAAGTTCCCTTAATTTCAGACATTGTTTGATCTGAGGACTCAGGACGCAGGAATGTTGCTGAAGTTAAGCAGGTCTGGGCCTGGTCAGCATTTGGATGGGAGACCACTTTAGAAGCCCACTTTGAATTTTATGGTGAAAGAAAGGCAGAATAAAAGTGCAGGGAATAAATAAAATTAATCCATTTGTGGCTCACAAGCCCCCCAACTCCAAGACTGTGCCGTACTAATAGCTGGTGAGTTATGTGGAAGTAAAAGGTGCTTCACGCATCATGTTGGGAGCAGATGCCCTGCTGTTGCAGTGATGCTTCTGGTAATAAAGAGGTAACCTGCCAGGAGAGCTAGGTATCCCTTAACAGGCATATTGGGGAACAGCAGCCAATCAGCTTCCTCGATTCTTTAAGGAAGCACATCATTTGCCTTCCATTTAGCCAATATGCATTTATTGCATGAAAAAGACGCTCCAGTGCCAGCGTAGCTCTAAGCAAAGACTGCTGCGTAAAATGCCCTTCAGTCTTGTGCCGCGGAAGTTAGTGGGGCTTCTTTCCACATTACATGTTTGAGGATAAGCTGTTTATTGCAACATCTGTGCATCAAAATAAGTGCAACCCTTTATTAAGGTCACTATCAGATCCTCGGAGGACGCGGGTGGCGCTGTGGGTTAAACCACAGAGCCTAGGACTTGCTGATCAGGTGGTTGGTGGTTCAAATCCCCGCAACAGGGTGAGCTCCTGTTGTTCGGTCCCAGCTCCTGCCAACCTAGCAGTTTGAAAGCATGTCAAAGTGCAAGTAGATAAATAGGTACCGCTCCGGCAGGAAGGTAAACGGCGTTTCCGTGCGCTGCTCTGGTTCGCCAGAAGCGGCTTAATCATGCTGGCCACATGACCTGGAAGCTGTACGCTGGCTCCCTTGGCCAATAAAGCGAGATGAGCGCCGCAACCTCAGAGTCGGTCACGACTGGACCTAATGGTCAGGGGTCCCTTTACCTTTACCTTATCAGATCCTGCATTTCCATGCGTTGTAAAGATGGCTGGGATTCACTTTGCATTGAGAAGGTTGACAGCTGCATGTTGGGCAAAAATTCAAAGAGCGCTGCATTTGAATGCATGAATGTGCAGTGTAATGCAAAGAGCTGCACCTGTTATATTCCTGCCTGCTCTGCAGCAGTTAAAAGACACAAGAGGAAGCCTGCCAAGGGAGGGGAGAGATGATTTGCAACCCTCTGTCATATGAGAGCAGCCACTTGGAGCCAGGACTGCACTCTGGTTGTTCATGGGAGGTGAGTGCTTTAAATAATGGAGATTGGAATCATCAATAAGTGACACTTCCAAATATTACTTCTGGAATATCACAGACTGCTCAAAGCAAAGCAATCCTATACATATCTACTCCTAAGTAAATCCCACTGAATTCAGTGCGACTTCTTTCAGTAAAGTGAGTATTGGAGCTTTAAGAGTCTCATTCGAAGGCTGCAATCCTACAGACACTTACTCAGCAATGGGACTTACTTCCGAGTAGACATGGTTAGGATCCCCATATCTGGGCCATGCCTTTATTAGGACCAACCGAAGGGCAGGGGTCCCTTTGGTTCCGTCCCCCCAAAAGTAACTTCAAAGCAATCCGTGCCAATCTCTTGCGGCCCCTCTCTGATTCCTTACACACGCACGTGCACACGCGCATAAACACGAATTTATTCCCCTGTTTGGCCACCCAGGGCTCGGTCGGTGGAGCGTGAGCCTCTTCCCCTCCGGGTGGTGGGTTCGAGCCCCATGTGGAGCAAAAGGTTCCCGTATTGCAAGAGGTTGGAGTAGATGAACCACGAGGTCTCCTCCAAGCCTAGGATTCATGGGGTCTTTGCTACACCTTTTCAAAACACCTGCCTGTGGAGAGGGTTCCTAACTTAGCAGAGATAGAGAAAGAAGACTTGAAACACAGGACGAAACTGTATCACACTGAAATGTGGGACAATCCTGCCTTTCCGCGCATGGATCTCCTCCTGCCACCCCCGCCGGGCAAGGCGCAACTTACTGCGCGGAGGTGCGGGGCGCGCGCGGCTCCTCTGTGCGCAGGCGGCGGCGCGGGCGCCCAAGAGCCTCCCTTGCGCGCCTGCTCGCTCCTTCGCAGCTGGGCGGCGCGCGTCGGGCGCGCGCCCGGCGCAGCTGCGGCGCCAGGTTGGGCGCATCAGGAAATCAGGGCAGCGGCGGCGCTGGCGATTGGAGGCGCGGGCAGGAGCCCCGCAGACGCCGCCCAGCCAGGCGCCCGCACGCGGCCGCGGAGGCAGCGCGGCGCCTCTATAAGAGCGCCCGGAGACGCGCAGCCCTCCCTCCCCGCCTGCTCGCCCCGTCAACCTCGCCCGCGCCGCCGGACGCGGGTGCGCGCAAGCCAGGGGGCCTCCCGGAGACGCGCCTCGTCCGTCCTTGCGCCGCCTGCCTCGTCCGGGAGTCTGCCGGCTCCGCTTTCCAAAAAGGAGCCGCTCGGGTGGAAAGAAGGACGGACTCGGTCGTTGCCGCCGCTGCTGCTTCTTGCCTGTCCGCCGCTCCCGCGCCTGCTTTGGCTCCGCGGAGCTGCGCGAGGAGGCGCCGCACGATGGGCGCGCTGCCCGGCTGGGCTCTTGTCTGGCTGCCTCTGCTGCTGGCCTCGGCTCGCCTGCCCGCGGCGCGCGGTGAGTAGCCGGCAGCTAGACGGGGTGCGGGGCCTTTTCCACGCGGGTGCGGGGAAGCGCCGTGGGCGGAGAAGCCGGAGGAGGCACCGCGCGCCGGGAAGAGACTTGGGGGTTCCCGTGGGTGAGGAAGGGGTGCGTCTAGGTGGGCGCTCCCTCCTCCGGGGGGTCTCCGGATGGAATAAGGTCCCCCCTCGGAAAAGCATCCCGAGAAACGCAGCCCGACGCGCCGGAGCAGCCGCAGCCGCGGGCTGCTTCTGGGCACCCGAGGGGGGGGGGGGCGTCGCTTCGTGGGGGGCGTCGAGGGAAGCCCTGGCGAGGGATGGACGGGATCCCCTTTCCGTGCCACGGCCGAAGAAGCCGGCAGGCCTCGGGAGGAGGGGGGCAGGCAGAGGCTCTTTGTTTCCAGGGCTGCTGCTGCCGCCTCCACTCCGCCGGTGAAGAGATCACCTGGGATCTTTCCCCCATTTCGCCCTGGGAGGAGATTTCCATGGCAGAGCGAGCGAGCAGCTGGCTTCCCTCTTGCTGCTCCCCTGTTGCTTGCAGGGTCCATCCCAGGCGCGTTTTACCCATTTCAAGACCCCGCTTTCAGATTCTCTGAAAGGCTCTCCAAACTCCATAGTCCAACTAATTGCTCTGGCTGCCTTTATGGATCAGGTGAACTGTTTCGTGGTCCGGAGCTCCGTCCGTAAGATACCGGAATGGGACTCGAATGAAACAGGGGAACTTGGGGGGGGGGGGGGAGAGAGTGAAGCTTCTTGGAGTGCCGCCTTTGCTCATGGCCTGTGAACAAACCCCCGTGTTTTCTGCGCAATTTGGGCTGACATTTGGGTCTCCTCTGGTGGCAACTGCTCTCTGCTCTTCGAGCAGTGGCTCTGCAAAGGTTTATAAGTAACACCTGGGACAGAAGCGTTTGTTTGAGTAGTTAAACTATGAACCAGCCGCTCCCTAAAATGACACTTTTTCAAAATTTGCTTTGCTAACCTGAAGTGTGTGTGGCTTGAAGATAAACGGGGAGCAACTGGAGAGTTAAATGAGACTTCGAGAAGAGCCGCACCAGACAACTCCAATGAAGGCCATTGGTGTTAAAGGGAAATCTTGAAATTACTTGATGCTGATGGCTATCCTGTTTAAGTAGGCCAGAATAGGCTATAACTGGCCCTTCTAGGCCAGAAAGGTGCAGCAGTGAATTAGAACTGCAAGGAAGGAGATTCTAAGTACTGTATTAGGAAGTTTTCTGACCATAAGAGCTGTTTCGCAGTGGAACAAACTCCCTTTGGAGATGGTGGACTTTTGCAGCAGAGGTTGGATGTCTGTCTGCCAGGGGTGCTTTGAGATTCCTGCACTGCTCAGGGTTTGGACTAGATGTCCCTCGGGGTCCCTTCCCGCTCCATTATTATATTTGTATAAGGCCCTAAACCCGCAGGTCTCAGTTCGCAGTTCTGCGATTCTAAGTATTGCCATACTTTTACAGACATCTGAAGGCAGCCCTGTTTGGAGAAGTTTTTAATGGCTGATGTTTAATTGTGTTTTTAATATTTTGGTCGGAGCCGCCCTGAGTGGCTGGAGCAACCGAGTCAGATGGACAGCACATTAATAATAATAATAATAATAATAATAATAATAATAATAATAATAATAATAATTAATTATGCTGTAGGGCTGAGCAGGGCACCAGCAGACAAAATCTGCCACGACCCCAAACCTAAATTCTAAATTTCTGCTAATGAAAACTGTAGTTGAGAGAAGTTCGCCTGAACTTTATGGCTGCTACTGTTGCAGTTGGCCGTATTTGCTACAGTATTTTAACTGTCTCTTCCTTACTTGTTTCATTTGCTTGGTCTTTGCCTCTTAATCCCATAAAGGTGAGAGTCTAATAGTTGTCGCAAAGACTCAAAAAGTGACTGGATACCTGAATTCTTCAGAAGTACTTTGTGTAGTTAAAATGTGTGCTGTAAACTCTAAACTTGGACCTAAATAAGGACCTTCTTGTCCTAAGGATCTCCTTGCAGCTGGTCCTCCTAAAGGGGCATGGCTAAGGCTTTCTTGGTTAAGGACCACATTGTTAAAACCAGTCTTGGGGGCTACACTCTTGAGAACACCTATAGATGCACAGTCCCATTTTACTAATTCAGGGTGAAGTCTTAGAGAGAAAGCTATGGCTGGGGAGGGTTGTCTGGGCAGGGAGGGGGCTGTTAGCTACCCCTGGTGGGGCAGGGATACCAGCCATTCAGATACCGCATCACTGGCACTTAAATAAATCCTGCTTGATTTGGGCACGTGCCAACTTTTAGAAGAGGTCCTCCCCTGGGAATATAAATATAGTCCCTGAAACTTTATTTTATATATTTTTGTTTCATAAAACGTAGGTGCTCCTTGATTGTGCAAAGAACAAACCAACCTCAAAGCAACTACTTTGAGATTCTAATTCACGAGGCCTTAAATGTGTTGGCTCTCTATTAAACTGGGTCACCGGCTAATGCATTCTCCAATCAGGTGGTGAATCCTTGTCACTTCTATGTAGTTCAATTTAGCATTGGCCTACTACCAGGCTGAGGGATGCGGGTGGCGCTGTGGGTTAAACCACAGAGCCTAGGACTTGCTGATCAGAAGGTCGGCAGTTTGAATCCCGCGACAGGGTGAGCTCCCATTGTTCGGTCCCAGCTCCTGCCTACCTAGCAGTTCGAAAGCACATGAAAGTACAAGTAGATAAATAGGTACCACTCCGGCAGGAAGGTAAACGACGTTTCTGTGCGCTGCTCTGGTTCGCCAGAAGCGGCTTAGTCATGCTGGCCGCATGACCCGGAAGCTGTACTCCGGCTCCCTCGGCCAATAAAGTGAGATGAGCGCCGCAACCCCAGAGTCGGTCATGACTGGACCTAATGGTCAGGGGTCCCTTTACCTTTATTACCAGGCTAGTTCATCAACCATCCAAATAGGAAGATGCAGTTTGTGTTGGTGGTGGTAATGTCTTTAAAAGTTTGTCATGCCCAAGGCTGTCCTAAAACCTAAGGATTTATAGCTGGGACCCTGCACATATCACCCCTTTCCCAAGTCTTCACTTCTCGGTATCTAATCAGGAAATGCCACTTCCAGCCAGAAGTTTATTTCTGAGCACTGACTGTACATTATACTGGCGAGCTCTGCTAGGAGGAGTTGACTTAGATCACCACTTGCTGTTTTAGTGAGGACTAAAATAAATGCTCTCTACTAACCTTCAGGTGGCAAAAGTAAACATGGAAATGATGCAACAAATTAAGAAGAGTCTTGCATCATGCTGCACTTCCTTGGCCTTTACAATGCCTGGATCATGTTTCACTGTGCTTCTAGACAGATGAGCCTGACTAGAGCCTGCGCAGAAGAGAATTTATTCTTGTCCTTCAGATCGGCTTGGGAGTACGTGCTGGGAGGAGGAGCACAATTCCTTGCTTCTGGAAGTAATAAGTTCAAAAACTGGAATACAGTACTAGATAAAAGTCAGCTATTCTGATTCTTTTGCATGCCAGGCAGCACTTTCCTTACTGCAGTTTTACTTGCAAAAGGAAGCTATTCCACTTTGTGGAAAGTGAGACCTGCTGATGTTGTTGTAATAATAATAATAATAAATAGTAATAATAATGCTGCAATATTTATACACCACCCATCTGGCTAGGTTGCACCAGCCACTCGGGGCAGCTTCCAACATATATAAAAAATATAATAAAACATTAAAACTTCCCTATACAGGACTGCCTTCACATGTCTTATTTATCTCCTTGATGGGAGGGCAAGGGCCACTACCGAGAAGGCCCTCTGCCTGGTTCCCTGTAACTTCGCTTCTCACAGTGAGGGAACCACCAGAAGACCCTTGGCGCGGGATCTGTGTGTCTGGGCTGAGCAATGGGGGTGGAGACACTCCTTCAGGTATACTGGGCCAAGGCCGTTTAGTGCTTTAAAGCACAACACTTTGAATTGTGCTCAAAAATGTACTGGGAGCCAGGGAAGATCCGTTTACCTTCTCGCCAGAGTGGTACCTATTTATCTACTTGCATTTTGAGGTGCTTTCGATGTGCTAGGTTGGCAGGAGCTGGGACCGAACAATGGGAGCTCACCCCCGTCATGGGGATTCAAACCGCCGACCTTCTGATCGGCAAGCCCAAGAGGCTCAGTGGTTTAGACCACAGCGCCACCCGCATCTCATAATAAATATATTTTAAATAATAAAAATGGTATCTGCAAGTGCTGAAATTCCACTTAACCTTCAGGGGGTGATGAACATCTTCCTAGAATTAGTTGATCCTATGAACTTTGAGTTGAGACCCCAAAGGAACTTAACAAAGACATCTCAGAGCATAGCAAGATAACTAACTTAAGGAGCATAAGTTTTGGCACATGGCACTCAGTCTGCTTCTTCCATGGTGATTTATATGGCGTGTGTCTGCACATAGGAATCCAGGAGGCTGATCTGGCACACCTAACCTCTGATAAAAGTCACTTCACAAGTAAAAATTCCCGGTAGTGTTCACATTCTGTATACTCTTCTGTATGTTTGTGTAGTATACATGTTGGTTTATTTTAGGCTTTATTTTAGTATTTTGGAACTAAAAAATCTTCCTTAAAGAAACCCCAAGTATGATATTACTTGCCCTCCTCCAGTCTTTAACTGCTCTTGAACTCTGTCTGCATGTCTTCTCTGATGTCAGTCTGTTCTCAACCATCCCACTCTTCGAATGCATGCTTGCAAAGTCTTTTCAGGGTGACTCATTTCTTAATACTGGCCATTGCTCCCTGTTTTGTCGACTCAGAATTTGCTCAGCTACATAGTGTGTGCCTTATCTTCTCTTAGATGAAACTATCTGCCCAGGCGGTGTTATAATCTATGTTCAGTGCTTGGTGGTTTGGCAAAAGTATAGGCTCCCCAAATATTCAGTGGGACTTTCTCCCAAGATGACAGCAAAACTTGCATCAGTGATAGACCTGTGCATCTCAGCATCTCCTTGACGCATCTATTGTCACCTGAAACCTGAACAACTGAGCTAGGCCATATTAACTTGTTCAAGATGCATGTATATGTATCTTGGTCTTTTAAGTGGCTCAGTATACAGTGGTACCTCGGGTTAAGTACTTAATTCATTCTGGAGGTCTGTTCTTAACCTGAAGCACCACTTTAGCTAATGGGGCCTCCTGCTGCTGTCGTGCCGCCGGAGCACAACTTCTGTTCTTATCCTGAAGCAAAGTTCTTAAGCCGAGGTAATATTTCTGGGTTAGCGGAGTCTGTAATCTGAAGTGTATGTAACCTGAAGCGTATGTAACCCGAGGTACCACTGTAGTTATAATGCTCTATTAAAAAAAGTAAAATAGCCTGACTTTCATGGACTAGAAAGCCATATTAATACTCTTTCAGGTTGTGATTGAGAGTGATATTCCATGGCAAGATCATTACCCATGGGGTCTACTTGCTGCTAAAGTGGACCTGTGGTTTAAGGGCTCCCCTTGTAGCTACAGGTGACATGGGATTCTGTGCAAATGGGAGAGCTGTCCAGTGGAAGGAGGGACTGAATCTACCAGTCCTCTTTTGCCAGCTTTCCTGCTAAAAGACCATTTTAAAACTAGCCTCTTAGGAGACTGGTAAGTATTGCAGGCTAGCAATATTTGTGGCCTTACTTTACTAACATGGCTGGTTGTTAATCTCTTTTTGCTGAGCACAGAATAAATCAAAGCTAGTTGCTAGTCATATCCCAGAAGAGTGATAGGACTTGAGCTGTGTGAATTAAGGAGTTTGTACGTTGGAGATCATGGGATCCTCCCTATGCCATGTTTAGAAGGAGCATCCTGTGACATCTGAACAGAGGACGATGCCAAACGCTGACACTGAAAGCAAAGAAGCCTCGTCCCTGTGAAAGAATGCATTGGATTGGTTAACTCTGAATTACTGCTTCTGCATCTAACAGGCTTGTTTCTTAATTCAAGGTACAAGAGTGACTTGTGACGACTCTCAGTTCCAGTGTCACAACGGCCGCTGCATAACGCTGCTATGGAGATGTGACGGAGATCCAGACTGCACCGATGGCAGTGATGAACTGTCCTGTGGTAAGGAAGGTCTTGCATTGCCACTGAGCCCGTAGTTGAGTAGCAAAGTAGCTCAGCAGGTCCTTTGGCCTGCCTCTGACATGCTTTGAGCTTGGGTAGCTGGCAGCAAACCATGAAGAGCAAAATGACTGCAGTTAGAGGTTCACGTCAGGCTTATCAAAGCATGCATCCCTATCAAGGGAGTCAGTTCTTTGGTTGCATGTGGGATGGGCCACTGGTTTTGACTAAGGCAATTGGGCAATTACTTTCTTTTCTCCCCCCCCTCCCTTCTTTGTTGGTAACATTTTATTGATTTTCCAAAAATAACAAAATGGGGGGGGGGGGACGGGACAGAGGAAAAAATCATAACCAAATTAAACCATAATTTTTGGTTGACTTCCCTCCACTCCCCCTCTTGGTTCCATTATGATATACTTGCTCATGCACGTCCATGAAATCTTATATCCTTAACAATCCAATTGTAAAACCTTCTTCATCTTATTGCAAGTGACTTTTAAAAGTTATACTGATGTAAAAATCTATACACAAAGCTTAAAAAATATGCATTAAACAGTTGCCCTTTTTAATAATAATTTGTCCTGCACAGTTCAGTAATTTATTTTGCCAGTCTTCTTCTTCTTTTTCTTCTTATCTTCTTTGGCCAGGGGTTCTTCCTTCTATAGGGGCTAGTTGGACTTGGCCTGGCATCCAGTCCCACGTATTGGAACAAAGTCTTTTGCTCAAACAATCCATCAAGTCCTGTACATCTCAGTATCATAACTTCATTTTTTTTTAACAACAATCACTTTCCACGTTTCCTTCAAATCTTTATATGTCTTTCCCCAGGCCCAATTACTTCTGTTTCTTAAGGCTCTGCTCAGAACTCTGTGCTTTGCGCCATCTGACTTAGATCAACCTGAACCTTAAGTGTTGGCTTGCCTGACTCTTCTAAGTTGCTCCCTTGTTTATTTGGTAACGGTCAATACATAGATAAACAACTTGTAGTCTCTTGGAGATTCTGCCATTCTCAGGAGCTTGGGTGCCAATAGGCCAAGAGAGGGTCTTCTCTGTGGCAGCCCCTAAGTTGGGGGACTCCCTCCCCACAGAGGTGTATATTGCAACTTCATTATACAGTTTGGGGCAAATGCTGTAGTTGCACCCCTTTCTCCTTTGACACCTGGGAACGTTAGATTTTCAAGACCCTGTTTTTCATGATTGTGTTTTTTGAAACTGTATTTTAAATCATTGCAATCTGCCCTGAGACCTTGGGGTGACGGAGAGGTAATAAAGTAACAGGCAGTGAAGTGTATGAGCATCCTTTGGTGGTGGCTCGGTCTATGCAATGGCCTTCTTATTGACGGCAGTCATGCTGCGATGTTCACTTCAACACAAGATCAAAACTTACTACTTTGCCCGGGGACTTTTATTGCGGTTTTTAACCAACCTTTCATCTGCTCTGCTTGTATTCTATGACCTCCATATGCATTATGATTGATTTTTAGTGTATTGTATACTTGGTTTTATTCATGCCTTTCTTATATCCTGCTCCTAGTATCTGTGTAGATGAAAAGTGCTTTAAAAACAGCTTTTAGTAATACAGTACTCAATTTAGTGTTATATAGAGATGGGGACAATTGCAGTTCTGTCTGCATATTGAAGCGAGTCTTCCTAGTGTGCTCACCTCAGACACCTTGATGGCTACAGATTAGACCACACTGTCCATGAGCCTCTGTGCACAATAGGTCCATGCCTTATTATTAATTTTATTTATTCCCTGTCTGTCTGTCTGTCTGGATTTCCCCAGCCACTCTGGGTGGCTTACAGCATATACCAAAACATCATAAAACCTCAAATATTTAAAACTTCCCTATGCAGGGCTGCCTTCAGATGTCTTCTAAACGTCAGATAGTTGTTTATTTCCTTGACATCTGATGGGAGGGCATTCCACAAGGCGGGCGCCGCCACTGAGAAGGCCCTCTGCCTGGTTCCCTGTAACCTCACTTCTTGCAGTGATGGAACTGCCAGAAGACTCTTTTGAGAGGACCTCGGGGTCTGGACTGAACGATGGGGTGGAATTGTATGGGGGAAAGATGGCATCACTGCCCATGGCAGCAGCTGTCTTTTCTTCATACAATTCCTTGACTGCATGTTGTGAGAGCATTTAAAAACAAATCTTACAATGCAGCCACAGAGCTGCTCTAGGCAGCTGTAAAATCTCAAAGGAGAAAAGGGCAGCTCTTGAACCACCTCATCTAAGTGTTGCTTTTGTTTGTTCATAAAACTGGGTGGGATTTTTATTTTTTAGGATTTTCCCTTAAAAAGAAACCTGCCCATGAATTGGAGGAAATGGGGCTGGTTTCATAAAGATATGAACGACACAGGATGGAAATACGATGACTGTTCACCCTGGGGTTGGGAACTGTTGTTGAAAGGCCACTTGGGAAACAGAAAATTCCTCCTCCAAATGTTGAAATGGAGCAAGCCTGCATCTCTTGGAGCAACAGGGTGACTATGTCATTCTGCCAACTTGTAGTATAGCTGCACCTCAAAATATCCTGCTAGAGGTTGCTACCACATTTTCTCTGAGGTCCAGCACACACACTTAGCATCCCTACCAAATTTATTCCATACACATCCTTTGGCATTTTGCTTCCTGTATTCTTTGTGTTGAGGAAGTGGCCAGAATCCTAACTAGGGTTTCATAGCTGTGCTGTGACTTCTGCAACAGGGTAGCTACAAGGAACATGAAATCCTGTGCACTGGTCCTGTGGAGGCCACTTGGCACCATTAGCCGGGCTAGGGCATCTGTTTATTGGAGCAGTTGAAAGCAAGCGATGGTCTTTTCCCTGACAAATTCAGCAAAATGCTACTTCCTTGCAGTGAAGAAGACATGTGCCGCATCTGATTTCGTGTGCCTAAGTGGGCAGTGTATACCGAACCGATGGCAATGCGATGGGGACCCCGATTGTGAAGATGCGTCGGACGAGCGATCTGAACTTTGCTGTGAGTAGCCGGGTCCTTAACGCCGCAAGGCAACTGCACCACCTTCCCTTAGAGCTGGAGCCAAGTTGTGCCCAGGGCAGGCTGCTTCCATGCTTTTTCCATATGGCTGAGACAAAGAACCTCTTGCACTGAAGTTGCAGACATGCTCTTAAGCCGTTGGGCAGGAGACAGGCAGGGGGGAATTCGAATTCAGATCGCCCATGTCTGGCCTACAATCCAAACCTTCATCTACTTTCGCTACAAGGCTAGGCTTCCAGATTTCTGGGGGAAGCCATGCTGGGGCCTTAGCCCCTTTCTCCACAATTAAGTAAAACTTTTTAGCATTAAATCGACCATTTGCTATATATTGGCAAATAACTTTGCATAAGCCAATGCATTATTACCCCCAAATGGCGTTATTGTGTTGTGGCAGCGTTTGGTATTTGTTTTAAATGTGTAAACAAACATCGAGCCAAATCTATGAAATATTAAAAATGCAAGATTCTCTTCCCCGCTCTCCCCCACAAAAGGTTAAGCTGCTCAGGTCTTGCCTAAGATGCTGAAAGGGAGAATTGGCTTCCCTCTGCAGGATTGGAGATCCCTGAGTAGGGCATAGACCAAGCCTCACTTGACTGGTACCTGCACTGACTTGCATGGGAGCTTTTTCAGTATTCCGGGTATTATTGTTATTATTTTAAGTGAACTCTTGATCACTTCTCAATAGACACAAGGAAGTGTGATATAGGGGAAGTCAGCTGTGGCCCTCAGTCAAGTCGCTGCATCCCCGTGTCCTGGAAATGCGATGGAGAGAGCGACTGCGATGCTGCTGAGGACGAAGACGATTGTGGTAAGTTCCTCAGGGCTGTGTGGGTGACTTAGCCCCATCACGCCCCATAATTCACAGGAATTGTATTGGTATCCAGCCACGCAAATGCACACTAGAGGCAATGTTTGCAGCTGATTTAGCATCTTGATATGCAAGCATCAGTTCCTGTATCCAGTTGAGCAAAGCTTCAGTAAAATGGTGGTTGTGGTTTCTCGTCTCTACTTAAAGGTGTGGGAATGTTAAGGAAGGTAGGAGAGGGGATATTGTTTTGAGATTATCCCTCCTTACTCACGCTAAGCAAACAGCAGAGCACATTCCCTTTGCAACTTGTTGGAGTTGATGATTAATTAGAATCCTTTAATTAAGCAATCCAGTCTGGATTGTCCAGCCTGGATTGTCCCTGATCAGTTTCCCCTTTTATTTCCCTCTTAAAATAATAATAAATAGGGACGCGGGTGGCACTGTGGTCTAAACCACTGAGCCTAGGGCTTGCCGATTGGAAGGTCGCCGGTTCGAAGCCCCACGACTGGACTTAACTGTCAGGGGTCCTTTACCTTTTTAAAATAATAATAACACAACACAGTCTTCTTTAAAAGTAAGAATAACGTTTTACTCACATTCCGTTCCCAGCAGTAATCTAAAGGCAGGCTTTATCTTGTGGTTACAGTGAAAAGAAGTCTGAGCTACGTCTCAGACTTTCTGCTTGTGAGCTCCATCCTCTGTGAAGATTGAGCCATGTGCTTGCTAAGAGCCAGGAGAGCAAGAGACGAAGAGAGAGATGGTTGCGTGGGCAGCCCTTTGATCTGGTCAGCTAGGGTCACCTCCATCTACCTACACAGGGGGAGGAAGCTCCAGAGCAGGTATGACAGGAAGTCCTTCCTGTCTGGAGCCACATTCCCCTGTGTGTCCACTCTAGGCAACGGGAAAATGTTGTACTTGGCTGCTCTTGTAATAATACATCTCACAAAAGGGACTTGAGCAAATCCCCCAGTAACGTTTTCCAGGGGTAGTTGAGTCGGGCTGTGAACAGCCCCCAGACCTGCCCCATGGCTCCAGTCTTGGGAGCACTGGATTCACTCTGCCTGAGGACCACCCCCAGCCCACCTTGGACCTGTTCCTAAATAGGTGCAAGGCAGGCCAGGGGCTGGGGAAAGAGACCTCCAAGTCTGCCACCTCCCCTCGGATCACCCTCTCATGTCCACAGTTGAGCAAAGGAGGCAATCTGGGTGGAAGGATGGTTCTCTGCAGGACTTGTGTCACCCTCACATTGCCCACACGCCAGCTTTTGAGTGGAGAAGGGCAAGTAGGTTTTCCCTCCTTCCTGCCTGATTTCCTGCCCCCTGACAACCGTGGATCATTCTGGGCCATCCCGTCAGACCTGTCATGATCCGTGGCTGCCTGAACCCAACTCATCCAATGCCAGAGTCCCTGGGAATAGGCCCAGTTTGACTCACACCTCAGCTGAATCCAGGGTGCTCAGCCCTGGTGTTGAATCTCAGGCAGGGATGCCACTTGTTCAAAGCAGCAAACTGTAAAGTACCGAGAAGAAACAATGATCTAAATTAAAATCTCTGCATTTGCAAACTGCCATTTTATATTAAAACATGTAGATGGCAACTTCAGGACTGCAGTGAAGATAGGAGATGTTTTTCTTTCAGCATGAATTTTGCTATTCACCAATTGCTTAAGTTTCAAAATGTAGCCTTAATAAATAAGTCGGTTGCTACAGTACTAAAATGCTCATTAATTTAGGTCCTAGATGAAGTGGAAACTTAACTGTTAAACCCATCCTGCTAGTCTAAATACAGTCATACCTTGGAAGATGAACGGAATCTGTTCTGGAAGTCCGTTCGCCTGCCAAAACGTTTGGAATGTTAAGGAAGGTAGGAGAGGGTATATTCTGATTGGCTGCAGAAAGGTCCTGCAGCCAATTGGAAGCCGCATCAGATGTTCAGCTTCCAAAAATAGTTCGCAAACCAGAACAGTCACTTCCAGGTTTGCAGTGTTCAGGAGCCAAAACGTTGGAGAACTAAGCTGTTCGAAAATCAAGGTATGACTGTATACTACAGTGTAAATCAAAACATGTACTAGAGTTCCCATGGTGTGCAAAATTAACCTGAACAGCGTAATATTTCGGTGTTTGGCAGTTCCCCACGGTGACTTCCTGTCAAGCGGCAGTCCCCAGCAAATAAAATTAAAAGCCGTGTTGTGTCGTCTTCCCCTTAGCCAACATAACTTGCAACCCGGAAGAGTTCACCTGTTCCAACGGCCAGTGCATCTCCAAAGACTTCGCTTGCAACGGGCACGAAGACTGCAGCGACGGCAGCGACGAGGTCGGCTGCGCGGCGCCCACTTGTCGGGTCGGCGAGTTCCAGTGCAAAAGCGAGAGCGACACTTGCATCCCAGTGAACTGGGTGTGCGATGGCGAACCAGACTGTACTGACTGGTCGGACGAGTCTTCGGAGCAGTGCGGCCACCAGCCGGTCCGGACTGTGAAATGCGGGGAGAGCGAAATGCTTTGTGACTCGGGAGACGAGTGTTTCCACAAGAAGTGGCGCTGCGACGGTGACACGGACTGCAAAGACGGCAGCGATGAGATCAACTGCTGTAAGTAGCAGGCCGTTGGTCCGCGGACAGCAGAAAGTGGCTCCTGGGCTCCTTCGGCTGTAAGCTGCGTTCTTGAACACCCTCTCCCCCCCCCAGCTTTCCAGACATGCAGACCCGACCAGTTCAGATGTGATGATGGGAACTGCGTCCATGGAACCAGGCAGTGCAATGGTGTGAGGGACTGCATAGATGGATCAGATGAAGTGAACTGCCAAGTAGGTAAGTGGGGAGCGTCACGGAGCAGGGAAGATGATGGGCTGAGACCTGAAACCTCAAGAAACGCTACACAAAATGCAATCTGAAATGAACGTGGTGATGGCTCTGGTGACCTTCCTATTGAAGGCCCCTGACCATTAGGTCCCGTTGTGGCCGACTCTGGGGTTGCGACGCTCATCTCGCTTTATTGGCCGAGGGAGCCTGCATTCAGCTTCCGGGTCATGTGGCCAGCATGACTAAGCTGCTTCTGGCGAACCAGAGCAGTGCACGGAAATGCCGTTTACCTTCCCGCCGGAGCACTACCTATTTATCTACTTGCACTTTGATGTGCTTTCGAACTGCTAGGTTGGCAGGAGCTGGGACCGAGCAACAGGAGCTCACCCTGTTACGGGGATTTGAATTGCCGACCTTCTGATCGGCAAGTCCTAGGCTCTGTGGTTTAACCCACAGCACCACCCGCGTCCTTAGTTGCATGCCCATATAGTGCCTCAATATCATCAAAGGGCAATATCTCGACATTTAATTTAAAAAGGGGGCTTAAGGTGTTGCCGCTCATATTTTTATTAGTCTAGATGTCATGTGGTTTTTAAGTGCTTCTGCATAGTATAAGCAATCGTGGGAAGGTGGCATACTTTAAATGGTAGAATATGTATTAAGGCGACACCCATAACAGTTTGTTGACAACAGCCACAGCATTTTGAGCTTCGGACGACAGCTGTTTAACGTGGTCCGTCTCTTCTTTGTGACCTGCAGTGAATCAGTGCACCGGACCTGGCAAGTTCAGGTGCAGAAGTGGCGAGTGCATCGAGTCCAGCAAAGTTTGCAACCAGAAGCAGGACTGCAAAGACTGGAGTGACGAACCTCTCAAAGAATGCAGTAAGTTGGAGGTAGTGTAGCGTGGATTGTTGGCACCCGGGACACCTGAATAGGTCTGTGTCTTCTTAGAGCTATCAAACAAACAAACAAACCACCTTCCTTTCAAGGTTGGAACTTTAAACGTAGCTGAACCACATTCAACAGCAACATGTGTTCTGTGTCCTTTTTGAAGCCAGCAAGGCAATGCTCCTTGCTACCTGTAAAGCAATTTATCCACGAGCAAAGCAATTTCTCCACTAGAGCAGTCAAGTGTCACAGGGCTCTAATGGGTCATGTGCTAATTCAACAGCTTGGCCTCCAATTCTCTCTGTGTTGCAACAGAAATCTCTAGAAGGTTTAGGGAGATATTGCATCAGCATCAGGGAAGGTATTGCTTCTAAGCCCAGGGGTCAGCAAACTTTTTCAGCAGGGGGCCGGTCCACTGTCCCTCAAACCTTGCGGGGGCCAGACTATATTTTGGGGGGAATAAGAATGAATTCCTATGCCCCACAAATAGCCCAGAGATGCATTTTAAATAAAAGGACACATTCTACTCATGTAAAAACATTGCTGATTCCTGGACCATCCACAAGCCGGATTTAGAAGGTGATTGGGCCAGATTTGGCCCCCAGGCCTTAGTTTGCCTACCCATGTTCTAAGCACATGAAGCAAATCTCACAAATGACTGAGTGGCCCTTCTCATTTCTTCCAGATGTCAATGAGTGCCTCGTGAACAACGGAGGCTGCTCTCATATCTGCAGGGACCTGGTTATAGGCTATGAATGTGATTGTCCTGCTGGTTTTGAGTTGATAGACAGAAAAACATGCGGAGGTGAGCTTTCTGTGGCAAGATGGTATTCCTGAAACTTGCATTCCTATCGTAGTGCAATGCTAAGTAGCTTTTCTCTTCCAGACATCGATGAATGCCTGAACCCAGGTATCTGCAGCCAAATCTGCATCAATACAAAGTTGGGGTACAAATGCGAATGTAGCCGGGGCTACCGGATGGACCCACAAACTCTAGTATGTAAGGCAATCGGTAAGCAGCTTGAGGGGTTCTGGCACTAAGCAACTCTTCATTCTGGTGTCCATAATTTTCCTCTTGAGGATGTAAAACAATTGCGAACTCCTTGCGTCCCAGAGAGATGAATGAAAGTTGTCCACCTTGCAAAATGTCCCAGGAGGACTACTGTAATTGACATTGCATGCCCCTGGTTGCCTCTGAAGCCGAATCAGTTGGGATCTGAATTCCTGAAATGCATAATGGGAATGAAGAGTCATGAATGGCTGAGCAGAACCTGCAGATGGGGGGGGGGAAGGTCCAGGGAGGAACTTGTTTGAAAGTGGGCGCTCAGAGTAAAAACCTATTTCTGCACCATCTGGCTGCACACTTCACCTATTAATCTATTATTTCAGGTGGAGAACCAAGCCTGCTTTTTACGAATCGCTGGAACATCAGGCAGTTTGCCCTGGAAAGGCAGGACTATACCCAGCTCATTGGAGACTTGAGGAACGTGGTGGCTTTGGATGCGGACATGGCTGAGCATGCCATCTTTTGGGCGGACATTGGCCCAAATGCTCTCCTCAGGTAAGCTTTTTTCATGCAGGTGATGGAACTGCAGAGCTGCTTGCACACCTACCTAAAGAGCAGCAACTTTTGACTTGGCTGACTTGCAGTAGATCACCAGTAGTCTCCCCTTAAGACTATGCAGCTTATTTTTTTGGTGAAGACAATGTCTTGTACCCTACTCTTGGCCTCAACTTGATAATGGATAATCAACAGCCTGGGCCTTTCAGGTCACCCAACACACAGGTCCAGCTGAAGAACAGACCCTTGGATTTCTTTTGGGGGAAGTATAGAGGAATAGAATAATAGAATTAGAGTTGGAGAGGGACCCTGAGGATTGCCTGGTCCCGTCCCCCGTCCCCCCCCCCCGTGCCCTGCAATGCAAGAATATGCAGCTGTCCTATACAGGGATTGAACCTGCAACCTTGATGTTATCAGCACCAGGCCCTAAACAACTAAGCTCTCCAGTGCTGGCTGCTACCACAAAGCACAATCCACTAAACAGCGCTGTGCAAAATGTTGTGCTTGGAGAGAACCTTCTAATAATGAGGGCTCCCTTAAGGTGTTGAGCTACTATACCTGTACAGTGGTACCTTGGTTCTCAAACACCTTGGTACTCAAACAACTTGGAACCCAAACACTGCGAACCCGGAAGTAAGTGTTCCAGTTTGAAAACTTTTTTTGGAAGCTGAACGTGCTCCGTTTTGAGTGTTATGCTTCCAATTTGGGTTCCACACTTCCATTTTGAGTGTTACACTGAGGTCTTGTCTCTCTTTGCAGTTTATTTTACTTTTTGGACTCTTTTTGTTTTGTTTTTGTGACTGTGTGGAACTCAGTTCAGCTACTGATTGATTGATTGATTGATTGATTGATTGATTGTGTGACTACAGTACATTGTTCATTGCTTTCATTTTATGGATCAATGGTCTCATTAGAATCAGTGGTTCTCAACCTGTGAGTCTCCAGATGGTGTTGGACTACAACTCCCATCATCCCTGAGCTCTGGCCTTGCTAGCAAGACGTCACTAACACAGTTGAGTTTCAAATGCAGCTGAGCAGATACGTGAGCAAACTAAAAGTCCTGGGCACCTGCTTTTGCTTGGTACCAGGCACACAGACCCGGGAGGGAAGCCCAGCCGAAACCTTACTGTGTGTGACTGCCAAAACATACTAGCAAGTTTGATGGCCAAAATCAGTTTCCTTAGATGGGTGGCCTTGGGGTGTTAAGTAGCCACCATCTCAGAGTCTCAACTTGTAGATCAGGGGGTTAGTAATCTCCAGCCAATGGGCCAAAGGTGCCTCCAGCCCTGGGAATTCTCCTCAGGCCATGTTTCTGATCTGCATCCTTCACAGCTTCTCCTTAGCTTGAATGTATTGTAGAACTGGGCTGCCTCTCGCTTGACTTGGTGGAAAATGTGTTGTGTGAGGATCTCCAGCTTTTGTATGGTTGGAAATTAACTGATTTCACATGGGAATGTTCCCTGCATGTAGCTCCCAGTAGGTTCGCCATGAGGAAAATGTACCCCTTAAGCTGCAAGCTTGTTCTAGCTAAATCTGAGTCTAGGATTAACTTGGAGCCCCACACACTGGGTTTGCAGCAGTCTGTGCAGTGTATCCATTGGGGACTTGACTTAATGAGATCTTTCTTCCCAGCACCTCAATCACTTCTAATAACAAGCCGCTACAGCACCGCCGGATCATAGAGAATGTGCAGAATCCTGCAGGAATTGCTTTTGACTGGATATACAAGAACATCTACTGGACGGATTCTTCTCTCAAGTCCATTTCTGTGGCCAGCCTGAACGGTGCTAAAAGGAAGGTTCTCTTCAACACGGACTTAAAAGAGCCCGCCTCTCTCGCTGTGGATCCCCTTACTGGGTAAACAATGTTGAGGTGTCTGAGATCATCTTAACTGAATAAACCTTGATGATTTTTGAGGCTCTCTCTTATAACCTATCCTCACAAGGGTGCAGCATTCCAAAGACGTGTAGCAGCACTTGCAGGAGAGAGAGAGGAAACCCGCAATTTGAGAGGACATTATTGAGGATTCCATTGGGGAATCCAGAAAAGACAGCAATAACTTGCTTCATAAACTTTTATATCTTTGCCCATTGTAAGCACATCTATGTTGAAGAGACAGGAAGTGGTACTGGAAGAATTGCTAGTAACTTAATGCCAGAGTAGCTGCCCACGATACTTACCCAGGCGTAGGCAAACTCCGGCCCTCCAGATGTTTTTTTGGACTACAATTCCCATCATCCCTGACCACTGGTCCTGTTAGCTAGGGATGATGGGAATTGTAGTCCAAAACATCTGGAGGGCCGGAGTTTGCCTATGCCTGTATTTGCCCACCCCGGTTGAGAAGGGACTGTTTTTCTAGGCTTGATCTATATGCATTGTGCATTTGCACAACGAAAGAATGACCCTGAGGGAAGATACCCGTCCTTTCTGTAACTTGGTACAAACAGGAAGTAGGGCTGGGCAATACCTGCTTTCCAACCTTGTAATAGATCACCAGCTAAACTTTGCGATGTGGCAGTATATTACGATGTTGGAAGGGAGGAAGAAAGCAGTTGCCAGCTGAGGAGACGATGGACGTCACCATGTGTAGCTTCTACCTCTTGCTGGTGAGGCTGGGCATGTGGTGCTGCCCCAGGCAGAGGGCATCAGCTGGGGCACTGCTGGGCACTGTGGAGCCACTGACCTCCCTGGAACCGCCAGCCGTGGCTCACTCTGACCGGAGTCTCTCTTGGCCACCAGAAGGCACCATTCCACTCGGCACAAGGAGGGGTGCAGCCTGCTAGCGCTCCCACAGCCAGGGAAAGGAACAAAGGCATGGGTGGCAGGCAGGAAAGTCCCACTCGCGAGGTGGGTGGCTGGGCTGAGGAGGGAGGGGTGGACCAGGCGAACCGATTGCAGAGTGCAAGGCTTACTGCAAGTGAGGTGAGCGGGGATTTGTGATCCGTTGCCTGATCAGAAATTCCAAACTTGTTCTTGCAATTTTTAACTTTAAACCGGTTTTAGACAAGACATTGCCTGGGCCTGCCATGAACTGATGCATAAAAAGGCCCATTAGCCAAATCAGCCAAAGTTTTGAGGCGAAACTCTAGTGAGTGCAACTGCTGAGGAAGAAACATGCAAAATGATCTAGGCAGCCGAGTCGACTCCTGACAGTTTTTACCTGGTTTCTCTTACAGCTTCATGTATTGGTCTGATTGGGGTGAACCAGCCAAAATTGAGAAAGCAGGGATGAATGGACTTGACAGGCAACAACTTGTGACAACAGATATTGAGAGGCCTAATGGGATTGCACTAGGTATATAAATGTTCTTCCTACCGTGCTGGAATTCCTTGTTGAAGGAATTCTTGGAGTTGGATTAATTGGGATGAGTGCCTTAAGGGTGTGAAAGCAAGTAGTCTTCTGGGATGAACTGCTTTGGGCCAGAACATGATGAGACCTTTCCCCACCCCAAATCAAGCCAATACCCAGCCTTGGGGGTATTTGACATGCTTCCATGGCTTCTCTCTATGATCATTGCCATTGACTTCAGAATCCTGTAATATGCATTTTGTGGTGCCTTAATTACCCATTGCATAGCCAAGGACGCTACTGCAAAACTTCCTTGGAAATCTAGGCTAAGAAGTGCATTTAGGCAAGCTCCTGTCAAAACTTGGCTGCATTCTGAGATGTTTTCTCTTCAGATCGTGTGAAGAATCGTCTCTACTGGGTTGATTCTAAGCTGCACAAGCTGTCCAGTGTCGATCTGAATGGGCACGACCGAAGGATCGTGTTGGAATCCCATGAATTCCTTGCTCATCCCCTTGCTCTGACGATATTTGAGGTAAGAAGCAACGTCTCAGTGAGAGGCAGTGTGGCTTAATGGGTAGAGTGTCAGGTTGTGAACCTGGGAGACCAGGGTTCAAATTCCCACTAAGCCATGAGGCTCGCCTGCTGAGCTTGGGCCATTCAGTCACTCAGTCTAACCAACCTCACAGGGCTGTTGCGAGGATGAACTGGGGAGGGAAAAGAACCATGTACGCCACATTGAGCTTCTTGGAAGAAAAGGTGGTCTGTGAATGTGAGAAATAAATTAGCAAGCTAAGAGTGGTGACAAGTCATTTGAGTTGCAGAAAGGCTGTTGCCTTCCGTGATAAGGGAGCTGGGCCAGGTGGCTAGTGAACTAAATTGCTGCTGAAAGGTTGCTCCATTTAACTTGACTCGTGGAATTTGATGGAAAACATGTCTGGTCCTCACTTGCATTCTTTTTAACTACAGCAGCTCAAAGAATAATCCTTCAGTCTGATATAACCACCTCCTCCCCCCCAGGACACCATTTACTGGACGGATGGTGAAAACGAAGCTGTGTACGGTGCGAATAAGTTTACGGGCGCTGAGCTGGAAACCATAGTCAACAACTTGTATGATGCTCGGGACATCATTGTGTATCATGAACTTGTACAGCAATCAGGTAACAGGAGTCGTCAGGTGCAGTGCAAGAAAGCTTTCAAGAAGCTTTCCAGGCCAACTTTTATATGCCAGCTGAGAACTTCTCTTCCACAGAGAAGGCAATTTAAGGATACATCTCCCACAATACATTGCAGCCAGTTGGACTTGATCAGGCATCTCCAAACTCAGCCCTCCAGCTGTTTGGGGACTACAATTCCCATCATCCCTGACCACTGGTTCTGTTAGCTAGGGAAGATGGGAGTTGTAGTCCCAAAACAGCTGGAGGGCCGAGTTTGGGAATGCCTAGACTAGATGATCCCTTCCCTTCCCTTCCATTGCTTACTACTTGTTTTTAAGTTTTTTCTAATCTTCATGGTTTTATATTGTTGTAAACTGCTGTGATATATATTTATGGTAGGTAAAGGTAAAGGGACCCCTGACCATTAGGTCCAGTCGTGACCGACCCTGGGGTTGCAGTGCTCATCTCGCTTTATTGGCCGAGGGAGCCAGCATACAGCTTCCAGATCATGTGGCCAGCATGACTAAGCTGCTTCTGGTGAATCAGAGCAGCGCACGGAAACGCCGTTTACCTTCCCGCTGGAGCGGTACCTATTTATCTACTTGCACTTTGACATGCTTTTGAACTGCTAGGTTGGCAGGAGCAGGGACCGAGCAACGGGAGCTCATCCCGTTGCGGGGATTCGAACCAACGACCTTCTGATCGGCAAGTCCTAGGCTCTGGGTTTTAACCCACAGCGCCACCAGCGTCCTGTGTATTTATGCTACAGTGGTATAAAAATACTTTCAGAAATGAATCTGTTTAAAGTTGCCACAGTTCATCTGAGAGGGAAGTGAATGGTTGGCCCAAATCCTGCCTTCAGTCATCCAAGTTCTGACTGTAACTTGCTCTCAGTCCATGGTTTACTTTGGCAAAAGTCAAGGGACAAATAGCATCCTATGCTAGAAAGACTCCCTGTTCTCGCATTTTCTCTTGGAAGACACTCCCATTATAGGAAGATGAACACCATGTTGAGTATAGCCTTGATTGCAAGCCAAAAGTTGTGATGGCTCACATAGTAAACTGATCACAGCCTTTGCCGTCTTGATGGAAGTTTAAGTTCTGATACGAGATGAACATGCTTGGAAACCTCTCTCCGCAGGAAAGAACTGGTGTGAAGATGAGAACATGACAAACGGAGGCTGCGAATATCTGTGCTTGCCTGCTCCTCAGATCAATGACCGTTCGCCAAAGTATACTTGCATTTGTCCTGATGGCGACACGTTGCAAGATAACGGCTTCAGATGCAGAGGTACACTTGCATGCTCCTTGGAGTTGCGTCTCGTGAGTCTTTGCCCCGTCCATCTTGTGCATTAATACTGTCCAAAATGCTTTGATGTGGTCATTCAGTGGCATATTCTGGCTGGCATCTACATGCTCATGGATTTCACAAGCTATAGTAGGCATCTGTTAAATTCAGATGTCGCCCTGATAATAATTGCAGTAATGCATTGTGAGCTTGCCTCAATCTCCTTTTCTGCCACGAATTTGAGACGGCATTGGACAAAAGATAATCTCTGCAGTGGGATGTATGCTGACATACGACCTACTGGGAGGCAAAGTGCCTTGAAAAAGCAAGCTCTGTTAATCCAGAATGCTAGTTCTAGGTGGGAAAGGTTTGCTAGTTGAAGTATGAAACCTCACATATCAACCTACTATAGCATCTCTTGGAGTGTTGGATAATTGGCATTCCTAAGAGCAATGTGTTCAACTGGTCCTGCAGCTTGCTTCTAAGCATAACATAGCTCAGACTTCAGCCTTGGCTTTTATTTTCCTGCATAGTTTTGAAATACATTTGACCTCTAGAGCCAGTGTGGTGTAGTGGTTAAGAGCGGTAGTCTCGTAATCTGGGGAACCGGGTTCGCGTCTCCGCTCCTCCACATGCAGCTGCTGGGTGACCTTGGGCTAGTCACACTTCTTTGAAGTCTCTCAGCCCCACACACCTCACAGAGTGTTTGTTGTGGGGGAGGAAGGGAAAGGAGAATGTTAGCCGCTTTGAGACTCCTTAAAGGGAGTGAAAGGCGGGATATCAAATCCAAACTCCTCCTCCCCCTCTTCTTCTTCTTCTTCTCCTCCTCCTCCTCCTCCTCCTCCTCCTCCTCCTCCTCCTCCTCCTCCTCCTCCTTCTTCTTCTTCTTCTTCTTCTTCTTCTTCTTCTTCTTCTTCTTCTTCTTCTTCTTCTTCTCTTATTTTAAAAATGCAAAAAATTTAAAATGGCTTAATTGGCCAAGAGCTAGATAACTTGAGCCTGACTTTCTAAGCATTTAAGAGCTGATCTGATGGCAGATCTACTGCGTTACGAAGCTGCAGCAGACGGCTGACATCTTGCAATCCACAGCTAATTTGAGACATGCATGAACATGCTCATCTGTAGATGCGCCACCTCCACAGAACAAAGACCCAGTCAATCCTGGGCTTCAAAGTTGCTGATCTATAATTTCAGGTACAGGAGCTGCTGAGGCAAAAGAGAACAGCAGAACAGAAAAACCACCTGGACCACTTTCTGGAGGTATTGGTCCTAATGCAGCGTGCTGGTGGTGGAGCAGAATAAGCGAAGGATCACACCACTTCTGCTCAGCGCAAGGGGGGGGAGCACAGAGGTCTTTTTGCAGACCTTGCGTGTTTGGGTTATTCCAAGGAACACTGGGCTAAGCTCAGGGCCGGGTTTAGGTTTGATGAGGCCCTAAGCTCCTGAAGGTAATGGGGGGCCCCTTTATATGTCCAGCTGTCCTTTGTCCACAACAAATTGTCGCTGTTTTTTGTGTTGAATATATGCTATATGGTAATTTATGGACCTCATAGGTATCTCAAGCCGTTTGCACATAACAAAATATGTATGTTATCAAAGTAATTGAACTGAAATACAATTAAGAAGTATATTAATAGTGAGATACAATTAAGAAGGCTTTCGGCGGTCGTGCATGCACAGAAGCGCCAAATCGCAACCCGTGTGTGTGCAGACACAGGTTGCGAACGCTGCAGGTTGCAAATGTGCATCCCGCATGGATCACGTTTGCAACCCGAGAGTCAACTGTAATGCAAACACATTGGCACCTTAGAGACCAGCTAAGTAGTTCTGGGTATAAGCTTTCCTGTGCATGCACACTTCTTCAGATACCTTCTACCCAGAACTAACTTAGTTGGTCTCTAAAGTGCTACTGGACAACTTTTTTATTTTTTTTATTTCGTCTGCGTCAGACCAACATGGCTATCTACCTGAATCTATGGTCTGGATTGACTTCCTTTCCTTGATAAGGAAACAGCTGACAACAGGCATTATTCCTAGCAATTGCTGCAGTGTAAGAATAATCTAGGATTACCCCCAAGCTGCAGACCTCAAGGGAGAGTGTGCACACACTTAGAGGCCTCTAGACGCCCCCCTCCCAAGCAACAGTAACTTGGTCTTTTCTGTCCTAAGCTTCATGCTACCATTTCCCACTCAGAATTGTAATGCCCATTGGGTAGGCCTTGGAGCCTTCAGAGTTGATCCTTCTTTTACCTGAACTGGAATATCCCCTTCTGACTCTGGCCAGCAGAGCTATTGCAGCAGGCAGTGATGTCATGATGCATTGGCCAGTATCCTAAAACAAGGGGATTTGTGGCAGCGCACCTCAATTTTTTGAGTGGGAACCAGTTTGGCAAGCAGCTCATTTCTGTCAGAACCATGGGATGGAAAGCCAGCTGGCTTGGCCCCAGCCAGAACGTTTCCCTTCTCAGTCTTGCTGCTGCAAAGATCAATCAGTCATCCTCCTCAGACGTGCATCCGCGACTCATTCTGCTGTGCATGCAAGAGCACACATTACTCAGCAGAGTAAACACACAACAGATCAGGCTCGAGGCAGGGATACTATACTAAACTACACATTTATTATACATAAATCAGGACACAGAAAAACATGGCCTTTCTCCTTGTCGTTCTTCTTGGAGAGAGAGAAAAAACAAAAGCAATACAGAGCGGATGTTCTGCTCACAGAACTCCAATCTGTAAACAGATATGTGACATGTAACAATCTCGCATATCAGCAGCAAGGGTGGAATGGAATTTCCAACAATTTCCTCCACCAAAGTTCAGGAAACTTTTCTGCCTCCTCTAGAGTTTAAACTGTTTAGTAGACAAAGCTTTCTACCAGATGTGGGAACCTTTTAAAACACTTAACTGGGGTTGCACTTGGGAGTGAATGAAATGGCAGTTTTTCTTCCTAGGACAAAATCTAAGCAGTCCAGTTTCAGAAGAGCTTTCTTCATCCAGAAGTTCTTCAGCAGCATGGGCCATTCTTCCCGTATGTAAGTAGAAGACGTTGCCCTGAAATCGTGCGAGGTGTTTTCACTGCACCTCCCTCCTGGTCAAGGGGTCAAGGGCCCACCCCCATGTCCAGGGAGAGGGCTGGGCCCCCTTAAAATTCCTTGGCAGCCTTGTGTGCATTCCATGGAGTGTGCTCATGTCACATGCACAAGTCACGGGGTGTGCGCATGACACGTCCACATGCTGACATCATGCACGCATGCCCCACTGATGCCACGTGGCCGCAGCCCCCTCATTCGTGGGAGCAAGGGGGCACACGTGCTCCTTATGATGGCTGCATTCAACTTAGGCCACCGAAGGCTATTCAGCAGTCTGAGCTGGGCTAAGATGCTCCAGAGGAACGTCACCTTGCCATTTCTTTCAGTGTTGTTGACCATGGCGGCGGCAGGCAGCTACTTCATGTGGCGCAACTGGCAACACAAGAACATGAAAAGCATGAATTTTGACAATCCGGTGTACTTGAAAACGACGGAAGAAGACCTCTCTATAGACATCGGAAGACACAGCGCTTCAGTGGGCCACACATATCCAGCTGTAAGTGAAGGGAGTGGAACTGCAGAAGATAGTAAATATTAGGCACCAGAAATAAGTACTCCTAGAATGGTGAAGCAGAATATTGCATCACTTCCCTGTCATATCTGAAGCAGTGGTGCCATCAATGTGTTGTCCTCCTGGCATGTTAGATCGTGACACGCATCATTCCTGGTCTGTGTGGCCCAGGGGTCAGGGATTATGGGAATGCAGGGCACTACAGTGGTACCTCAGGTTACAGACTCCGCTAACCCGGAAGTAATACCTCAGGTTAAGAACTTTACCTCAGGATGAGAACAGAAATCGCACGGCAGCAGTGCAGCAGCAGGAGGCCCCATTAGCTAAAGTGGTACCTCAGGTTAAGAACCGTTTAAGGTTAAGAACGGACCTCCAGAACAAATTAAGTTCGTAACCAGAGGTACTACTGTATAGTGACTGCTTTAAATGGATCCCAGCAACTCTTGAAAATCAGAATTTGTTTCAAGCCCTTAATCCAAATTGGTTCTTAAGGCTTAAATCTCAAACTAGCTTTGGTAACTGCATAGCAGAACTTTGGACGCGGCTGCCGATCCATCCATGGGCCAAGCACTGTCTGGGAATCCAGGAGCTCAGAAGGGGCCCTCGCTAGTTCTCGGCTGGTTTCCTCTGAAGGGAGACCCGCTGGGCTCAGTGAGGCTCACTTGCAGGTGGCCTGCATAGAATCACTTGCAAAGCAAACAGGTGGAAGGAGGCAGAAAATGGGAGGTCCCTTTGTGGATTTCTCCTTTGACTCCAGTGTAGACTTCTCCCCCTCTTCTACTCTTTATCTCAGGAGTCATCTTAAGATTTATCTGTGGGGGAAAGAATGAGCAATGGGAAGTGACCAGGGCACCACTGATACCCTTTGCCAAGGGTCTTGGGTTCTTGGAACTGGTTCTGTCTCAGCACCCACCTAAGTCATGTTTGAGGAGATGACTTTGCATTAGCTGCTAAAGTTGTGGCAGCTACTGGCTAGGAAGCTCTGCTGGCTCTGCGGCTAAGTAAAGCAGGGTAAGTATTGTGTGCTATTCCTGTCATACAAAGTTGAAAGCCAGGAGCATCTTGTGTTAAACACAAACCACGTGCTGCGTAAACTTCACTGCATGAAACGGGAGGGATTGCATTGTCACTAATCCTCGTTTCTCCTCCGAACAGATATCAGTCGTCAGCACAGACGATGACTTATCATGAAGGCAGCCGTCTCCTAGTCTACTTTTGTTTTACACCATTTGGACAGAAGCCAGTGGCTGGACAGTTTTCCTTCCTGTCATGGGAGAATGAAGATGGCACAAGCTCACAAACCATTTTCATACGAAGCTTGTCAACGTCTGTCCACAGCAATTCAGCTTTTAAGTCACTGGTTACCTGTAACCCTTTTAATAAGTATTGCCACCGCTGGCCCTGTATAAAGCACTTTCCAAGAAGCCATAGGGAAGGAACAAGCGCTGCAAGAAGTACTTCCTGTAAATAATTGTACAGGCCCCTGTAAATTTTCCTGAGGATAGTCTATCAAGCACTTTGGAGAAGAAACACATTTCAATGTAAATTATTGTATAACTTTTTTTTCAATGGTTGGGCAATGGCAATAGGAGAAAACGGGTTACTCAGTCTAATTGCCAAAAATTTGTAAAATTTAACTTTTGTATGAATTGTGAATTTGTCCTCCCCGAACCACCTACAGGGGTGTGCAGAGGACAATTGCTCTGTATCAGAAAACCACTGTAAATTTCGACACTGAAATGACATTAAAGAGAAGCAAAGCTATAGACAGGGCTGGACGTGCCGTTTGCTTGATCCCGCTGCTGACACATTCTGGACACCAGCTGAACTCGCTGGGGGAAGAGCTCCAGAACTTTGCTTGGAATGAAGGGAACACACGGAAATCTGAACGGCAGGGCTGCATGCGAATGGTGTAGCTCTCGCCAGAAGCTGTGCAGGGTTGGGCAGCCCAGTTCACACAGCCCTCACTTCCCCCCTCAGTTAATATCCTAACACTTGGCTTCAGCTGTTGCTTTGCTGAGTCTGCCCGATGCCTTCAATTTCTCTCTCAGCTACTCTCAAGAAGCAGTCCTTGGATGTCAGAGGTGCTTACGGTGCCAATTGAGTGCTTGATTTATAAGCAGCTGAATATAATAATAATAATAATAATAAATAGTTTTTTATTTATACCCCATCCATCTGGCTAGGCTTCCCCAGCCACTCTCTGCAGCTTCCAGCAAAATATTAAAATACAATAATCCATCAAATATTAAAAGCTTCCCTAAACAGGGCTGCCTTCAGGTGTCTTCTAAAAGTCAGATAGTTATTTATTTCTTTGACATCTGGTGGGAGGGCATTCCATAGGGTGGGTGCCACCACCAAGAAGGCCCTCTGCCTGGTTCCCTGCAACTTCACTTCTCTCAGGGAGGGTACCGCCAGAAGGCCCTCAGAGCTTGACCTCGGTGTCCAGGCAGAACGGTATGGTTGGGGACACTCCTTCATACACATAATACAGTCCCTCCCACCCCCACCTCCCAGTATGTGGAAACCACTTTTGTTTTGGGGGGTGGCCCCTTTTCCTTCCAAGCGGTAGGCCCACCACAACCCAGGTTGACTGTTGGATGTGTTGTTTTGAATCCCGTGACCCTCCAGCTATTGTTGGACTCCGTCTCCCCATCAGTCCCAACCAGCACAGCCGGTGGTCAGGCATGATGGGGGCTGTAGGTCAGTGATGCCTGGAGGGTCCCAGGGTCCCAATCCCTGCTCCAAAGGGAAGGACTGGGTTGCAGCAATACGGCTAACCTAGTCACACCTGATATTGAAGCAAAGGATGAGCTGCTGCTGCTGGTATATCTGCCCAACAGGACTGAACGTGGGTTTTAGTGAGTGATTCAGCATGTCTGGGAATAATGTCTCTCTCTACCACACAGCACTCCACATAAGCAAAGCACCAGGGAGAGGCTGTCTCTTGTGATAAGACCTGATTTCTTATGGCAGGAAACAACTTGCCAGCACTCTCTGGTCATGGTGTTTTTGGAAGGGGTGTTCAAGGGATACATCAGGAACCAGGCAACCTCTAGGTATGCCATTTTCATCCAAATTGCCCACAATCGCAGGAGTGCAAGTTCCACCTGCTCCTGTCAGTCTAAAGTTTGGCAAGATCCATCCCCCATTTCCTACAGCACTCTCCTCCACTGAGATCAGGTATCAGAAGTGCCCTTTCTGCTGCTTTAAATCCAGACTGCCCTCCTTTTCCCACGATTCTATGTCTAAAAGAAAGCTCTCAATTCGCTTTGCTCTCAAAAGATGTCTACAAATCACCAACGTTCTGAGTCAGCAGAATCTCCTTCCTGTTGTCATTGCAAAAGCTTCTAGAATTGTAAGGGAATTATGACCAGCCTGACACAGTTATGATATTGGCACATCTTTGTGACGCATGCTTCCATGTTGCATTCTCTATCCTCCTTAGTTTCCAAATGCCTTTTTGCAGAGTTCTGCCATCTGCTATGAGCCAAGTGTGGCAATTTCTCATCCCCTCAGGGAATAGTTTTTTCCTTCCAGTGCTGAATTTCAGAGGGATACACATGCTTTCACCCTCTCCTGATACTTGATCTGTTGACATCTTGCCAACCAAGGTAAACAAATAATTGCCCATAACAGAAGTTGTTTGCAACAATACATTAAAATGCAGCCTTATGGTTGAAAGTGTTTTATTAGGGTTAGGATGTAGGCAGACACCATTTCCTTTGTGTTAAGAGTGGATTGTTCTTGGTCAAGCCTTTATAAATGGGTCTTCCTCCAGAATCTTGGCTTCTGTAAGCAGACTGCAAAGAGAGCCCTGTGCCAAACCTAAAAAGCTTAAAACGGCTGAGCCAAAGCCATGTAGAAGATGCAAAAGACATTGAGAGTCAGTCTGATCTGATAGAGGGAAGTGTTTCTTGTCTCCAAGCACAGTGATTAGTTAGATGTAGATATTGGAAGCAAAACCTGCCTCAGCTGCCTCCATAAATATGTGTTTAGTAGTACCATATAGCAATCTGTATTCTAACTTGCATGGGTTAGAAACATGGAGGCTGTAATGAAGGGAAAACACGCCTTGGGTTTGTTGCTTTCCCCTAGCAAACAGTTGGGAGTGGTGGGCTCTGCAACCGGGTCTGCAGTAGAGGGGGCTGGCTACAGTGGTACCTCAGGTTACATACGCTTCAGGGCACACACTCCGCTAACCTAGAAATAGTGCTTCAGGTTAAGAACTTTGCTTCAGGATGAGAATAGAAATCGTGCTCTGGCGGCAGCAGGAGGCCCCATTAGCTAAAGTGGTGCTTCAGGTTAAGAACAGTTTCAGGTTAAGAATGGACCTCCGGAACGAATTAAGTACTTAACCCGAGGTACCACTGTATTTTATTTGGTGTTTATGTACAGAATCAAGCAAGGGAAGGGAACTTTTATCCCATGAGGCCATTTCCTCCCACCTTCGCATCATGCATGGTGTCGAGCGACGGGTCTGTGGAGAGAGGACAGCTCACACAAAATTGGGAGCAAACGCACTCCCAGTTGCACACTGGCAAGGCATGCTTGCTGCCCCTACCAACTGATACGTGCCCCCCGCCCTGTCACTTTGCCCCCATCCCTGGCAAAGAGAACTCCTGTCTCCAGCAAAGAAAATGTAACTCTCATTTCCTGTAGGTGGGGCAACATGCTTGCAGCGCTTCGACGTCTAACTATTCAGAGGCCTTAAAATTAAGATATCGTTATGCACTTTTAAATTAACAATGTGCTTGGCTACTTAAAGAATTAAAACCAGAGATTTGGTAAATGAAATGACTTGAACACATTTGACTATTATCTCATGTTGTGTAGAAGATCACCATTTGTTGACATCTGCCTGTCTCGAGAGACAATGGAGTGCGTCTCCAAGGCTGAAGTCAAACTGCTGGAGAATCACAGCGCCTGCTGTGGCTGCAGAGACCGGGAACTTGTAACTGCTGCCTCCTGCGTTGCTTTTCCTGAAGGGACCTTTCTGGGGCACATGTCCGGGCAGTTTGTCTGGAGGTCCTCAGCTGCCCAGATGACAAGACCTCCTCTCAGCCTTGCTGACGTGGTCAAAAGGAAAGCAGAGTAAAACGTTCTGCACCTGCTTGGCTGCAGGAAGGAGGCTTACAAGGTGCCATCAAACTGCCTTAGGGACTCTGCTCTGTGTAGGATTTAGCCTTTTCTTCTCCCAAAGATATTTCGAAAGGCAGCTGGTACAGATTTTTCCTTGGGTTTTAACCTGAAGAAAATCATCATTGTGGTCAGCATTGTGAAGTGCAGCATTATGGAAGAGTAAAGCATCAGACCGAATTGAGGATTATTTTAGATTCCTCCTGAAATGGGGGCAAAAACAGCAGATTAAAGGCTTGGGACATGCATATTTTTATGGTGTTTTTTTTTTTTTTTAATGACTGCCACAATTCTTCTGGGTAGTCTAGGGGGATATATAATTTGAAACTTTGGCACCATCTGTTTTTGGGGAACTATAACTCCACAGAACGTGAGAATTTCTGTTTTGGCATTTCATGGATATCCGTTCAACAATACTGATGTGCTGCAGAGCAGAAATAAAATACCTCGGTGCCTGTTGCTGGCTTCTGAGCTGCAGGAGGCTGAGGAAAGTGGCATCTCACAAACAGCTGTTCTAGGGCAAGTGATATTGAGCGCCATATGGACGCACACTCTTCACTATTAATCAAACGTATTCTTATCAAGAAGGACAGCGTTCTGCCCTGCTCTGTTGTATGGTGATGCCTGGAATTCATTCTTTCCCATTTAAACAAACAAGTCTAGTCCAGGGATATTCTGAAACGTGCAAGTGTTTAAGGGAACAAAACACCCCGGTCCACAGTGTGCTCTGAGAATGGAAATACCGTATTTTTCGCTCTATAAGACACACCAGACCACAAGCCGCACCTAGTTTTTGGAGGAGGAAAACAAGAAAAAAAATATTCTGAATCTCAGAAGCCAGAACAGCAAGAGGGATCGCTGCACAGTGAAAGCAGCAATCCCTCTTGCTGTTCTGGCTTCTGGGATAGCTGCACAGCCTGCATTCACTCCATAAGATGCACGTACATTTCCCCTTACTTTTTAGGAGGGAAAAAGTGAGTCTTATAGAGCAAAAAATACAGTATACAGTACTTTCCTCTTTGCAAAAAATTGCTTCTGTTTGCTTCTCTCCCATGCAGTCTCACTGACTCAATTTGATACAAGTTTCTTTATTGGTTAAAACTACTACTCCCCCCCCCCATTCTGCAGCTCATTTTATACCATTCTGCAGCTCATTTTATAAAGTTCTTGGTAGCTATTATAAAGAAGACATATCTGCTCCTAGGTTATTTTTCCTTGTAGTGGACTCTAGTTGCAACTGCTCTTTTCTGCCATAGATGGATGTGGTGGTTTTCTTAAACGTGCTGGGGGCATCGATTTAGGGCTGGCTGGCTACCAGTTTGTTGTTGTTGTCTTGTCCGATTCCTGAACCTAAAAACCAAGCCCAGATGCTCACTGTTCTCTGTCTACATTTAATGTAACATCACATACTTCAATGGGACCTTCTACAGGTCGGTGAAAATGCTGCAGTTAAAATCAGCTGGGGGAGGATAGATTTATTATCTGAATTATCCTAGCACTATTGCAATAAATTACTTGTGTTCTTTATAAGACTAGCTGTCTTCCCTGACCCTGTCATTCATTCTCCACTTTCCTGAGAATCCTGGTGATGTGGCCAAATGTTTGCAACCCTCTGGTTTTCTGACATGGTCTCCTGCCATGTTTAATAGCTGATTTATGTCTATTTTTCAGCACAGTAATAAAATGCAATTGCAGTGCCTGCCTTTCCAACTTGGGCAGTGCTCTGAGGCTTTTCAAGGCTACTTAAATTAAAGTTGTAATTTGATTAGATAAAAGCTTCTTCCTTACCCACTCTTCCCCCTTTACTGCTTTCTCTTGTTCAATGAAGCTGAGGAATTAGTGATTAATTGCTCCTTGGTCAGTCAACTTGAGTTCCTCATTGGAGAAGTGGCTTTGGTTTTGGTTTCCTTTCAGATAAGTTTTATTTTGCTATAAGAGAGGAAAAAATGCTATCAAATAAAAATTGATGGGGAAGAGAAAGCAAGTAATAAAAGCTGCATGTTGGCAACAGATGCTGACTAAGGGGCGGTAAATTATAAATCCCCCAAATGCACTAAATTAAAAGCAAAAAAATAATAATGGGCAGAATCTATAAGAAAGCTACTAATTAGCATTGCAGGGGAGCTTAGTTAAATGGGATTTGCGAGTGAACAATAAAAGGATTTTGGCCTTGGAAAACAGACTGCAGGATAAAATACCACTATATGTAGTACTTTTTGAAACTACCATTTTAATTCTGCCATTAGGCAGCAGCAGCCAGGAAGTTGTTGTCACTGCTGCTGCAGCAAAACAAAACAAAAATTGCCTTCATTGGGAGCAGAATATTGGGGCAGTGAACTTTGGGATTTCAGCAGCAAGGCCCATAAAGACCCACAGTCGTCCTTAATGTACCACAGGGCACTTCACACACACAAAAATGCCTTTATTAGACAAACTGGCAGATCCCAAGGACTGCAAAGCTCCCTCTCTGTGTTTCCACACTCAAGGCCTTTGTGACATGTGGGGTCCTCCTGCACCACAAAGCACAGGTAAGTAGCAAGATTTGCCCAAGTACTGTATTTTTCGCTCCCTAAGACGCACTTTTTCCCTCCTAAAAAGTAAGGGGAAATTTGTGTGCGTCTTATGGAGCGAATGCAGGGGGGAGGCAGGCAGGAAATGCACCCAAGAGGGAGAAGGGACTGATGCGGCCAGTCAGTCCCTTCTCCCTCCTCGTAGAAAAGCCCGCAGGAGCCACACGCTCCTGAAAGGGTGTGCGGCTCATGTGGGCTTTTGAGGGAGGTGGGGGTATTGCCATAGCCGCGCGCAGCCCCTCCGGCCAGGCTATGGCTTCTTTGCTCTTTGGGGATGGATCCCGCTCGCTGTCTTGGCTTCTTTGCTCTTTGGGGCTGGGGGGGGGCGGGCTTCCCCTGGCAGCCCCAGAAGCTCTGGGAGAAGCAGACAGGCTGCGTAAGATTTTTTTTCTTGATTTTCCCCTCTAAAAACTAGGTGCGCCTTATGGTCCTGTGCGCCTTTTGGAGCGAAAAATACGGTAATTCTGGGGAGCCTGTCCAGAAACTCCCCAGTGATTGCGGGAGTGATTCTTCACGTCCAGAAGCCTCCCAAGGTCAGAAATCTGTCCTGGCTAATCAGTTCCTTTGTCATCGCAGACCTTGTGCCTGGTAAAATCCCGCGGGCAGCAAGACCCGGCTGAACCGCTTTGCCGACTTACAGAGAGGGAGGCCAGCACTGAATCTGGATGTACTGTACCGACCTGACCATCTGTTGCCACATTAAAAGAGGCCACAAAGAGCAAAATCTGCCACCGGGTTGCGGGGGGGGGGGGGACAGTGCGCGACAGTATTTTAAAACCAGCAGGAATTTGTCAGGCTTTTGCTAATGCTGTGTTGCTGACGACGTGCCTGGATTTGGGCTTGAGAAGGTTGTGGTGCTGTGCTAAATATAGCCGCCTTTTCCTGCATGAGCTGCTCTAGTGACTGAAGCCACAGGGTTGCTGCTGCCTGGCAGACTTCCCTTTTATTTTTTAAAATAAGCCCACTGGCATGCTTTGCTTCTTAGCTGCTCATCGTCTCTTCCTGCATGGTTCTACTGCTCCCTTCCTCCCATCCCCCCAAGCGGCACCATTTCAGCAGGTCTCTAAGATTTCCGATGAACGTGGGTGCATCATTAAGGATGTAAGAAACAGCAAGGAATCGTCAAGGAAATATTCAGCATTTTAGACTTTTAAGGCAGTGGGGTTTTTTAAGAAACGGTGTTGCACTAGGGTAGGGGGCCAGAGCTCACCTGTGGAGCTTTGCACCCCAATTTTGATCACAGATGACGGGAAAGACTGCTAGCTCTGACCTTGGAGAACCTGCTGTTACACGATACGATGCAATACGATAATCTTTATTGTCATTGTCCCATACAGAACAACAAAATTGAAGGGAAAAAACAAATACGACATTCAAAACCAACAAGCCTGCTATCCCAGCTATCCCAACCTGGTTAGCCCCCTAAAAACTCTGAGACCCCATTTTAAAAATATAATATACTCCCATAGAGACTCCTTACACTGCGTTTAAAACCAAAATAGCATTTGGATAGAAACTGTTTCTCACTGTTAAGCGCTCAAGAGAATAAAATGGTTTTAACCAGGTACCTTAAAGAGAAGAGGGAAGAGTGCCTCTCCACACACACACACACACAAACACACACACACACACACACACACACACACACACACACTTTGTAGAGCCAGAATATATTTAGCGAGTGCACAGGGAAAGAGACTGGACTCATTGGTCCCTTGGTTCTTCCAACAGGACTTTTCTTTCAATAGGGAACCTATGGCCCCATTGGACTCCCATCATCTCCAGTCATCATGGACCAATGGTCAAGGAAGGTGGAAGTTAAGTAGGAACAGCAGAAGAAAAATATCTAATGAGAAACAAGAACAACTTTAAAAAGTGAGAAGCAAAAAATGATTCCTCACCCCTTGGTAAGACAAGGTTTCAATGAAAACGAAGAATCTAACTGAACAAGCATTGTTGTTAGGTTCACTACATTTTAAAAAATGATTCTCCCAAGCTCAGTTGGTCAGAGTGTGGTGCTGATATTACCAAGGTTGCAGGTTCAAACCTTGTATGCGACAGTTGCATATTTCTGCATTGAAGGGGTTGGACTGGATGGTGCTCAAGGCCCCTCACAACTCTATTATTCTAAGTTACAGGTGAAACTCGGAAAGGCATTGCTCTGTCTCATGTCTTTCATCTGTCTCTTGGCAATGCCCCATAGATTCTCTATGGGGTTCAGGTCAGGTGAGTTTGCTGGCCAATCAAGCACAGTAATTTCATGGGCTATGAACCAGGTTTTGGTAGTTTTGGCAGTGTGGGCAGGTGCCAAAGTCCCGCTGGAAAATGAAGTCAGCATCCCCATAAAGCTCGTCTGCGGAATGAAGCATGAAGTGCTCCAAAATCTCCTGGTAGACGGCTGTTTTGACCCTGGACTCAATGAAACACAGTGGACCAACACCAGCTGATGACATGGCTCCCCAAATCAACACAGACTGTGGAAACTTCACACTGGGCTTCAAGCATCGGGCATTGTGTGCCTCCCCATTCTTCCTCCAGACTCTGGGTCCTTGGTTTCCAAATGAGATGCCAAAGCTGCTCTCATCAGAAAAGAGATTTGGGGAGCCATGTCATTAGCTGGTGTTGGTCCACTGTGGTTCATCAGCTGTACGCCATGATCATCACAATTATAACAAATAAAGGCTTGGCATATCTTGCTTTGCAAGTCATGAGTCTATCTCATATATTAGTTTCACCTTTTAAGTTGAATTACTGAAATAAATGAACTTTTCAACGATATTCTACTTTTCCAAGTGTCACCTGTATTTGCTGTATTTTAAGCTTTGCTGCCCAAATCAAGCATCTTCTGACATTCCCTCAGTGTTCAAGAGAAGCCTAGTTGGCAACCAAACTGCTTGTGCTGGACAAAGACGGCAACTGCCAACAGAATCTGGGCCTTGGGCTTCCTTTGGGCTCTAAAACCATGAGGAATAGAGGCTGGCATTAAATACTGAGAGCTTTTGACTGGCAGGTATTGCATTCATCTTCCAGCATGTCTCCTGTCTCCTTGCTCGGATGCCTTGCTGTGCTCGTTTCTTGTTTTAGAACCTGATGACAATCTCCTTCCCATGTGATGGGCCCATGTGTTTCTTGGATCTCGGCCAACGCCTTGACCTGTTATAAGAAGCCTCCACAATCATCACTGACACTTCCTCTTTATCCATCTCATTGCTCCCCTTTGACCTTTCTCCCTTCACACATTTTCTTCAAAATGCCTCTGTTTGTGCCTCTGTAAACTCACAGAAGTGCACAGCAATGGCTCCATAGCAGCTCTCAACCTTCGCTTTTTAGAGTATGCAGCACTTAAAAAAAAAGACCCAGAATTGTGGTCCCGTAAGAAGCAGGTGGCGCTGTGGGTTAAACCACAGAACCTAAGGCTTCCCGATCAGAAGGTCGGCAGTTCGAATCCCCGTGACGGGGTGAGCTCCCGTTGCTCGGTCCCTGCTCCTGCCAACCTAGCAGTTCAAAAGCACGTCAAAGTGCAAGTAGATAAATAGGTACCACTCCGGCAGGAAGGTAAACAGCGTTTCCGTGCGCTGCTCTGGTTCGCCAGAAGCGGCTTAGTCATGCTGGTCACGTGACCCAGAAACTGTACGCTGGCTCCCTCGGCCAATAAAGCGAGATGAGCGCCGCAACCCCAGAGTTTGTCACAAGTGGACCTAATGGTCAGAGGTCCCTTTACCTTTACCTTTAAGAAGCAGATGGAATAAGAAAAGATCCCTTACTTTCCTGTATAAATGGCATTGGATTCAGCTGCAGGCCCCCTTGGAGGAAACAGATTATCTGGACCTATGTTAGCAGAGATTTAGGACTGAGTTTGGTGAGGAATCAGCCTTGGTCACCCTGACAGGTGACCTCCTTCAAGGGAGAGGTGGGAGAGGGCCACACGAAGGCTGGCTTGGAGATCTCTCAGGGGCTTTTGATGCCATGGACCACAGCATCTTCCTGGGCCCTCTCTGTGGGTTGGGAGTTGGAGGCCCCATGTTGCAGTAGTTCAGCTCCTACCTGCATGACCAGCACCAGATAACAGCCTTGAGAGACATGTCTACCTCTTGTCTACATCTTGGCAGTTTCCCTGTGACATGCCACCAAGTTTGATTCTGTCCCCGTTGCTATTCAACATCTGTATGAAGCAGCCATTGGGCGTTGGGGGCACAGTGTTATCTGTATAAGTTTGCATCCCCCCCAAAAAAACCCTGCACAATAATCCACCAGCATTTTAGTGTGTGTTACTCCTAGCATACCAATTTTTATTCAGTTTTGCCTAATATACACATTTTTACAAGTACAGTGGTACCTCCGGTTGCGGACGGGATCCATTCCAGAGGTTTGGCCGGATCACGATGTTTTCGCAACTGGAGAGACCGCTTCTGTGTGCACACATGCGGCAGTAGAGCACTTCTGCACATGTGTGCGCACCAAAAACCCGGAAATATACTTCCGGGTTTGGCGCTCACGTATCCCGAAGTTTACGTAACCGGAGGGATACCTAAGCAGAGGTACCACTGTAATTTTACCTAATGTTTTTGAGGGTGTTATTTTAACCAATCTATGCATTTTTGTACACATTATGTACACTGCAAAATTCAGGGCAGTGTGAATTTTGAAGGATAGCTCCTTCTTTATGTGTTGCTTTAGAAAGTGCAAATTGCATTAAAATGTGAATTAGACTGAATTTTTCCCCCACTGCTAATGATGTATTTCCAAACACATTTGTCTCTGTGTAATTTATAGGTTTAGATCTATACATAATTTTTTAGGTGTGCATTTTTTTTAATGCAATATGTGAAACAGCTCCCAGGTTTGATTTCTGCTGTGATTATTGTGAATTGAACAAAATAGACTTTTGAAATTCAGCTTGTAATTCCATTGTATTTCTTAGAAGAGAGTATTACTTTTTTTAAAATGCACCCCATGCAGTTTGAACCATTCTAGTGTTGCTGTAATATAAGGGCTGTGTAATACTTTAATTTGTACAAGAGATATATTATGTAAATGAGATCCTCATGACCTCTGGAATAGACTTCTTTGTTCCCTCATATTATAAAGTGAGTCATTAAAATGTCACTTAAATTTTACAGCATGCACTTCCTGTCTTGTTTAATTATAAGAAATTTGGTTGAGTGTTCTGCGTGGGGTACAATGCAACCTTGTACAACAGGCAATTCTAGATTCAACTCTAAAAGGTCTGGAGAACATCAGGCTCATTGCCTAACCATTTAATCCGCTTGATTTGATAGGTTTTTGCACCAATTAAAGGAGTTTAGGAAATCATTGAAGCTTTAAGTCCATTATAAAGCTGAACCATACATAAAGTTTTCCTAGAATTTCCTAGAATTGTAGCATTGGAACAGATCACTAGGGTCATCTGGTCCAGTGCAGGAATCTTTTGCCCAACGTGGGGCTTGAACCCACAACTCTGAGATGAGGAGTCTCCTACTCTACTGACTCTCAGAGGAAGGAATGAAATTTCCATGTGCCTGAAGGCACTGAAAACAAATCTGTCATTTGAGATGTTAGTGACTTAGAAGAACGGGGATGGAATCATGGGGAAGAGGCAGAGGGGTTGCCCCCCAAGGTTGAAAATGCTGTTCTAGTTTATTGTTCTAGCATCTCAGATTTAATCAATGGAAGACAGCGCTATTCACAAGCTGATTTCTGGATTTCTCAGTGCACGTTAAGGTTTCCCCCCCAAATCACTCCCTACAGAACACTGAATATAGGTTTCTTAATCTCTGCCAGTATAGTTGAGAAATGGGGCAGCGTATAAGCAAGTTTATTTAGCTTGAAGGTTCTTTATTCACTGGGAAGCTAAACGAAATGTACTTCTTTTTATTTAAAGTAAAACAATTAGAACGGTAGATCAAAGATTACATTTATATTAACATCCAAGTTGAATTTCAGATTCATAAAATGAATAAATGGTAGCCAAGGTGGGTTTTTTTTTAGAATTTGATCTTTCTTTCAGGATTTGCTTAATTAATAATAATAATAATAATAATAATAATAATAATAATAATAAAATTTATTATTTATACCGTGCCCATCTGGCTGGGTTTCATTTGGTTTGGTTTGTCTTGGCAAGTTTCCAAATTTTGATTCTTTCCATTAATAAATTCTGGATCAACTTTTGTTCTTTTTGTTCCATTGCATCCAAAAGCTAAGGACAATATTCAGTGGATTAAAGTTAAAGTTTAGTCATGACTAATTACAAATGAAATCTATTTTAATTTTATTTTCAGAATTTTTCACTATATACGTAAACAGTAGCTTTGAATTAGGCACACCTTCAACAAATAATAATAATAATAATAATAATAATAATAATAATAATAATAATAATAATAGTTTATTATTTATATCCCGCCCATCTGGCTGGGTTTCCCCAGCCAGATGGGCAGCTTCCAACAAAATATTAAAACACAATATGCCATTTCTATCCCTGGTGGGTGAAGACCAGCTGAAGAAAGATATTTTTCACAACCAGAGCTGTGCTTTCCGAGCAGCCCTGTGCATACACAGCTGGAGCAAAAGATAACCCTGTACTTATACACAGTCTAATAATTTACTTATCCTGTTCATGTAGCAATTTCAATCAGCTGTGCCAGTGATGACCTTTGCATGCTACTTTCTGCTGCTTTCCCCCATTTTACAAACTGGAGCCGAGTTTGAGCCTCCCTTGCGGTGCTCACAAAGCCGCACCAGTGAAATCTTGCCAGAAACCAGTGGTGCTGCTGCTGCTGGCGCCGCTTCTCTGCCGGGTGGGGCGGGTGGGGGCAGCAGTGGAGTGAGCTGATCAGGCATCTGGGGCAGGGCCAGCCGGGGCAGGATGCTCTGTGGGGTCTCCGAGGAGTCTGCCTGCCTCCTCCCTCTCAGCCACCCTACAGCTGAGGGGGAGGAGGCGGGCGGAAAGTATGGGGCAGCGTGGAGCCTGCGGGTGCCCAAGCCACTGCGTCACTCCCAGGAGAGATGCGTGGCTCAGGCGCACTTCAGGTCCTGCGGTGAGTGCTGCCCAGCATTTTGTCACCCCTCTCAGAGATGGCCTGGCCTCACCGCACCCCCCTTCCTCTGCCCCTGGGTGGGGGTCCCATGACTTCACTGCCTCTTTGGCTTCTGCCGCCTGAGGCGGCTGCTTCACTCAGTCTCCATGGGTAGCCCAGCCCTGTTTCCCACCTCTCTGCACTTGGGCTGATAAACACTGTACATTTAAAAATAAAATTTAAAAAAATTATTAGTATTTTCCACACAACAACAACACGAAAGATATCTAAAAGTAGCAATACACAACACACAAAAATCAACATTCGAAAACTAAAGAAAGCAACAACAACAACACTGTACATTTAAAGCCCAGTTCAAGCATCCTGCAAACTGTCGTTTCTTTTTTAAATTTTTTTTTATTGATTTTCTTTTCTCAGGACAAATATCCAATATCATTACTTAACATTCTTTTTCCTTTTAAAAAAATATAATTTTTATTAGTTTTTTTTTAACATATCATTTTCAACAGTAATTAAACATACTTTTACATCTTATTCAAATTTTTGACTTCCATCATTCCTGTCTGAAAATTTTCCAATCTAATCTCTCAGTATGCATTTCTTATCTTCCCTATTACATTTCAAACTCATAACCAATATCTCTATCTTTTTCTACTTTGTAACACTTCGTATATTTCTCCTTACAAAACTTCTTGTAGTCCTACTAGCGTAATTTGTTGATTGCAGTTGCTCTTCAAATAATTAATATACTTCTTCCAATCTTCTGTAAATCTCTGGTCCCGCAGGTTTCGAATCCTTCCTGTCATTTTGTCCAATTCTGCATTAATTTCGTCTGCCATTCTTCTTTCGTCGGAATTTCTTCTTGTTTCCATTTCTGGGCTAACAATCCTCTTGCTGCATTAACATTCATTTTCCAATTCCCCCCCCCTCCCTGTTGACTTCCCCCAACTTCCATTTCTGATTTATTACATCAAATGTTACATTCTGTTCTTTGTACACAATACTTTGTTATCACCTGTTATATTTCTTGTTCTCGCAAACTGTCATTTCTTAAGGGTGTTAGGAATTGCAGAGCTGAGGTGTCAACTGCATTTCCCAAGATTCTTTGCGGGAGAAGTCACATGCTTTCAACGTGTGGTGTGTGCAAAGCCCTGGCGTAAGGGAGGAAGCCCTCCTCGTCTGACAAGGCGATGCAGCTTGCCTGGAGGTAATTTGTCTGGCATGGTCTCCTGTTATCTTTCGGGTTTAAATAAAAATGTCTCATCCGTGGCTCGACAGCGTTGCCATAGAAACATCTTGGTGGAGTGATGGCTGGAGTAGAAAGAGGCAAGACATGTCAGGGGAGCAAAGTGATGGGGAGACAGAGACAGCAGAACAGACCTCTCACTGGCTGGCGAAGAGAAAGGGCATTTAGTGGCCTTGCAGGGCCAGGCAGTTTTCCAAGTGGTTTAGACCTCACTTCGGGCATGGCTTGCTTTTTCAAGCAGTGGCGTAGCAAGGTCAGGTGGTACCCGGGGCGGAAAATTTCTTGTCATCCTCCCCCCATACACACTCATTGAAATCTAGCTGGACTCCCAAGAGACTGTGATCCACTCACAGTATAAAATGACTGGCTGTGATCTACCCATTGTCATTGCCAGTTGTTGTTCAGGGGAGGGGGTTGGCCAAAGTTGTTGAGCTTTTTTGGGGTTGCAGGATTTGGGTCCTGAGTAGAGGAAGCTTGTGCTTCTCTCCTTCCATCCACCCTCTGCTTGTTTGCTCACCTGCCTCCTTCCCATCCTCTCCCCGCCTGCCTCCTCCAGCAGCCCAGGTGCACGGGGCTGTCAAAACGAAGAGGGGAAGGCTGCCAGCAAAGCGGCGCAGCTCCTCCTCTTCCCCCGATGGCTTGGGGTAGCAGGGAGTCATGGGCAGGTGGCGCGCCGCATGTCACGCCCCTCGGAAATGACACCCAGGAAATGTAATGAAAATGATGTATAGATGGTATATCACTCCGGTTAAGTTAGCAAAAATGTATAAATCTAGCAGTAAATGTTGGAAATGTAAAGAAAAAGAGGGAACATTCTATCATATGTGGTGGGAATGCAAAAAGGTGAAATGTTTCTGGGAGATGATATACAATGAGTTGAAAAAAATGTTGAAATATACGTTTATAAAGAAACCAGAAGCATTCCTACTGGGAATGGTGGGAAGTGATGTAAACAGAAAAGAATGTAAACTTTTTTTATATGCAGTAACAGCAGCTAGAATATTATTAGCCCAGAAATGGAAGCAAGAAGAATTCCTGACGATCGAAGGGAAGTCAACAGGGGACTATGCAGAATTAGATTAATTAACAGGAAGGATCCGAAACTGAAGTTAATTAATCTAATTCTGCATAGTCCATCCGAAACCGACGGGACCAGAAATTTACCGAAGACTGGAGTAAATTTATGAACTATATGAAAAGTATTTGTGATGATCAAACGACGTTTGTAGGTTTGCAAGAAGTTCTGTGAGGAGTATTGTTAGAAATATTGTAAAATTAGAGAAGGGGAGATGATATGTTAAGAGAGGTAAAGACAATATAAAATGAAGTAATGCATATAAAGTGATTAAGACGGAAGGTCAGTGGAGGTGCTGAGGGAAGTCCAAAAAGACTGTAGTTGTAATAATTTGTGTGGTACGTTTTATAAATTGTATGTCAAAATTAATAAAAATGCATTTTTTTAAAAAAAAAAAGGAAATGACACCCAGGGGGGTCCGCACTCACCGCCCCCCACCTTGCTCAGCCCCTGTTTTCAAGCTGCCACTGGAAAATGTAATCTGAAGCCCCCTTGTTCCTAAGCCAGCATATGTTGGGTACTACTTGACTTTCCCAGGTGGGGTCCCAAAGGCCACCCACATAGGCCCGAGGTGCCCTGTCTCTGACACAGGTAACTGCTGCCTGCACCTGTGAAATTCTCCTTGCCACCTGTCAGGATGCAAAGAGCCCGGAAAGCCAACTCTGCTCCAGGTCGAGCTCTGTCGGGCCATGGGAGTTGAGGCATCAGTGCTATTGGCTGCCAAGAGGATTTAAACACACATTAGATGCCAATACCTGGAGGAATGTGTGGCTAAACAGGGGTAGTCCACAGCTGGCCGGCCGAGGCAGCTGCTTCAGGTGGCAAAAGCTCTCAAGGCGGCAGACCTGCAGCCTCCAGCACAGATTTGGGCCAAATTCACACCCCAAATCGCACAAGATCTTGCCCAAATGGGGTGACGTGTTGCCTGAAATTGGCACTGGTGCCAGGGCCAATGCCAGCAGGTATGGCAGCAGTGGCAGCAGAAGGTGGCGCTTCCTGTTTCGCCTCAGTGAAACAGAATGCGCTGCCCCTGGAGCAGCATGAAAAACTTGGAAAGATATATTTAGTGAATAGACCTGGCCTGCCGAACACAAACAGCGTTAAAAAGGATGGTTAACATAAGCTAAAAATAGCTTGCAGAACTTTTGGACGTGATATATGTTCCAAAACCTCTGCAAGGATTATTGTTATTAGCTAATGTTGATGTTTCAGCACAGCCCGTCTGAACCCTTCCTCACCCCTGTTAGCTATAACTTGTCATGGAGCAAATATTGACAAGTGAGAGCATTATTACTTATCCTTAAAGCATTGCAGTCAACCATCAATCCGTTTAAAGGTCGTACTCTGGTGCTGCCGGAGACATAAATAAATATTTGTACAGCTCTGGTATTAAACCTATTACACAGCAAGGTGCTCTTACTATAGTCTGTGCATATCGTGCCAATAACGAATGCCAAGTACTGGTCAAAATCACTGCAGTTTTCCATAATAAGTTGCGTGGGGGGGGGTGTGGCTGAAAAGCGAGAGGGATTTGGTCTCTGAGAATGCACCATCACAAATGTCCATTCTACACGCGCAAACAATTATTCAAATGGGAAATGGACAGTTTAAGGAGGGGGCTGGTTCTAAGAAAGAAAATATCTGAATACAGTGGTACCTCAGGTTACATACGCTTCAGGTTACATATGCTTCAGGTTACATACGCTTCAGGTTACAGACTCCGCTAACCCAGAAATAGTGCTTCAGGTTAAGAAATTTGCTTCAGGATGAGAACAGAAATCGTGCTCCGGCGGCACAGCAGCAGCAGAAGGCCCCATTAGCTAAAGTGGTGCTTCAGGTTAAGAACAGTTTCAGGTTAAGAATGGACCTCCGGAACGAATTAAGTACTTAACCCGAGGTACCACTGTACACACGAACAGAAGCAGAGGCAGACCTGAGCCATAGAACCCAAGGACCCTTCGCTCCCGCAATAAAATATTTGAGGAGACCGAGGCACCCCCCTTTTGATGGGCACTACAAAAAAGGGAGGTGTGAGGAGGTCAGGGAAACAAGTAAATGAAAGACAAGACATGGAAAGATTTATTTGTTTTTAACTGTTTTTACTTTTCTGTATTTTGTATTTTGTATTTTCTTTTTTCTTTTTTTTCTTTTTTTTTGTAATCTTTTCTGAAACTTTAATAAATATTTTTTTAAAAAGAGAGATTTCCACATACAAACCCCAAGGGAGGCTAAGCTTCTCACAACAAACTATGGTTTATCGTTATACCCGTCACACGCAGCCATAGTGTAGCACGGTGACTAAGGCTGCAGTTCTTTGCGCGCTTAACTAGGACTAAGCCCCACTGAATGTGGCAGGACTTCCTTCCATTTATGGTCCAGTGCAGAATGAACACCCACTGAGACAGGAACCCCCCCCCCCCCCGTCTTGCTTCTGCCTTCAATTCTTTATGCACTTTCAGGAAATCTGTTGCGACTCAGCCCCACCAGCTTCAGCATGCAGATAATAATCCCAATCTGCTTTGCGAGGTTGTGAAGTTTTGTTTTTATTTATCAAAATGTACATATCGGTAGCCAGTAGTGATGTATGGAAGTGAGAGCTGGACCATAAAGAAGGCCGATCGCCGAAGAATTGATGCTTTTGAATTGTGGTGCTGGAGGAGACTCTTGAGAGTCCCATGGACTGCAAGAAGATCCAACCTTTCCATTCTGAAGGAAATCAGCCCTGAGTGTTCACTGGAAGGACAGATCCTGAAGCTGAGGCTCCAATACTTTGGCCACCTCATGAGAAGAGAAGACTCCCTGGAAAAGACCCTGATGTTGGGAAACTTTGAGGGCACAAGGAGAAGGGGACAACAGAGAACAAGATGGTTGGACAGTGTTCTCGAAGCTACCAGCATGAGTTTGACCAAACTGGGGGAGGCAGTGGAAGACAGGAGTGCATGGTGTGCTGTGGTCCATGGGGTCATGAAGAATCGGACACGACTAAACGACTAAACAACAACAACATATTGCTAGATTGTAACCACCTAACGATTTACAAAAATAGGAAACAAAACATTGAAATTATTGATAACAACAATTGATAACAACAAAAGATTATTACAATCAACAGTAGCTAAAAAGAAATAACACACATGCAACTTCCACATGTCTGGAACAGCAAAGTGCAGCGAAGGCACCTGCCTGGTGTCAACAGGTAGGGAGTTCCAAAGGGTAGTTGCTGCCAGACTAAAATACTAATTTCTTACAAGTAAGGAACAAGCATTATGTTAGGGCTGCCCTGTGTCCGGAATTTCCCAGACGTAGGTGTCAAAAATGGCATTCCGGCAGAATTTCTGAAAAGCAGCAAAAATGTGTGGGGAAACCCAGGCATATGGCAGCCAGTATAGGAAGTGTTGATTTTTGGGGTGATTTCCCTAAGAAATAGGGGAAAACTTCAATTGTTTGTGGAGATTTTGACAAAAAAAGCTCAACAACTTTGCCAGAAAAAGCTCAAGCCTACATTTTGTGCACCTGAAACAGTGCCAGTTTTGCAAATTGATGCAATTGAGTGTGCTCTTTTGGGGTAAGGCAATTCTGCAAAAGAAAACATATGCAAAAGTACTTGGAGCACTCTAAATCACAATACAGATACAGAATTCCCTGCCATAATCGTCCTTATTATCTCACTATTTTTTTTACCACTCCTCAAAGGCAGAGAGATTTTGAGATCCCCTCCCCTGATCCATTCATCTCACCACATTCTTTCCGCCAAGTGCAAAAGACTATGTTGGGTCTCATCAACGTATTAAGTGTTTCATTGCACTGTGCACAATATAACTCCAGGGTGATTAATTAGCTGGAGTACTTCAGATCTCAGAAACACTGCAAACCATTAATGTAATTGAACTTTACAGTCAGCACAACAAATTAAGAGGGAGAAGCAATTTCCCCCCCTCTCTTTGCAGTTCATTAGTTAAGGCAGAATCCCTCCTGAAAACAAGATGGTTAGAGAGCGCCTCCTTATAAAATGGAGTGTGGCATTTTTTGCACAGTGAAGAGCCCACCATCCTATTAGGAAACACACAAAGGAAAACGCCCACCCACCCCTTTTGTAAATACCCTTAGGATCCTTTGTTTGTCTTCCCACAAACACATGGGCTATGCAGAACCCGCAAATGTTGGTCTGTAGAAGCAAAAAGAAGTTCTGTTTCATCCAGATGAGGACCTGGGCAGAAGAGTCAGCAGCAGCGAAAACTAAGAGGGCTGGGGCTGGAGGAGTTATTTTGTGCATTGAAATAATAGCTCAGTAAATGTTTTCCACTCCTTCAAATCAGTTTCTGTCTTAGACGCGTACTTTTCTGAAATATACTCAGAGTTGAGAGTGGATTTCATGCTCTTTATTCAGCTCATAGTGGTGAGGAGGAATGGAAGTTCCCCCATAATGTCTGCTTTATATACATTATTTATACAATGGGCCCCACGTGGTTGGCTAATTCCGGGATTCTCCTGCAGGCCAATCAGGTTGCAGATTCACTTCCACCTAGAGCTGGATTGGGTGGTTCCTGCGGACCAATCAGACTGCTGCATTCTGGACCCTATTGTTCTAGGACCAATCAGACTGCTGCATTCTGAATCCTATTGTTCTAGGGCCAATCAGACTGCTGCATTCTGAATCCTATTCAACTCAGTACATAACATTTTCTCTCTTTCTTTAGTGGATCATGTGGGTCTCCATAAATCAGAAGCGCAGGGGACAGCGATTGAGCAAACAGACTGACCTGGCTGAACAAATTTGCTTACAGACAGCACTCTTTTATTATTAATTAATTAAATTTCTATATCGCCATTTGTCTGAGGATCACAAGGCAGTTCACAATATAAAAACACACAGCATAGTAACAAAAATAATAAAACTACCCCACTCCCCAGTTTAAAAGGCCACAGATGGTTATATTAGCCAAAGGCCTGGGAGAAACACCTGGCACCTTCAGATATGGAATGAAGGCGTCAGGCTAGCCTCCCTGGGGAGAACATCACACAAATGGGGAGCCACCACAGAAAAGGCCCCCTTCTGTGTTGCCACCCTCCAAACTTCTCACAGAGAAGGCACATAAAGAAGGGCCTCAGATGATGATCTCAGGGTCTGGGTAGGTTCATATGGAAAGAGGTGGTCCTTGAGCTATTGTGGTCCTGAGCCATTTAAGGCTTTACAGGTCAAAACCAGCGCTTTGAATTGCACCTGCAAACGAATTGGTAGCCCGTGAAGTTGGGCTTGGGTTAGTACAGTGTTATGTACTAAGCTTGGATCCTAGAACAATAGGCAGGTAGGATCCTAGAATGCAACAACCATTCAGGCTCCAGGAGGGAAGCAGAATCAGCCAATCAGACGGAACTCGTTGTGTAAATAATGTATATAAAGCCTGAGGGTTGGGGGGGGGGATTCATTCACTGTTTTACGAGCTGCAATTAAGAGCATGAAATCACTACGCCGCTCTGAGTATATTTCATGCTGTATGCTCAAACCAGCTTGCCCAGGTGAGCAGCCTGGCTGCCGAATTCTGTACTAGCTGAAGTTTCTGAAGCGTCTTCAGAGGCAGCCCTATGTATAATGCACTGCAGTAATCTAACCTAGAGTTACCAGAGCATAGACAACAGAAGTTAGTCTGTCCCTGTCCCGATCGCGGAGCAGCTGGGCCACCAGATGAAGCTGATGGAAGGCACTCCGGGCCACTGAGGCCACCTGAGTCTCAAGTCTCAAGTCAGCAATGGACCCCCAGGCTATGTCCCCACTCCTTTGGAGGGATTGCAATCCCATCAAGAGCAGGCAAGCTTCCATCCTTCCGATCGAGGAAACGACCAACTGACAGGGCCTTAGTCTTTTCTGGACTGAGCATCCGTTTGTTGGCTCTCATCCAGTTCATTACCGAGGCAAGACATCAGTTCAGCACTTCCACCTTGTTATGTACTGAGTTGAATAGGATCCAAAATGCAGCAGTCTGATTGGTCCTAGAACAATAGGATCCAAAATGCAGCACTATGATTGGTCCTAGAACAATAGGATTCAGAATGCAGCAGTCTGATTGGTCCTAGAACAATGCAGCAGTATGATTGGTCTGCAGGAGCCACCCAATCCGGCTCCAGATGGAAGTGAATCCACAACCTGATTGGCCTACAGGAGAATTCCAGAATTAGCCAATCACGTGCAGCCCATTGTGTAAATAATGTCTATAAAGCAGATACTTTGAGGGGACATTCATTCCTCCTCACCACTATGAGCTGAATAAAGAGCATGAAATCCACTCTTGACTCTGATTATATTTCACACCTGCAGATCTGTCCATGGCAAGGGACTCCCCAAATCACAGGATATGTGCAGAGTTCCAGTTGAACTGAGCTAATTGGCAACAAGTCATCTGGACATGTGTTAGCAAGTGTTTGTGTGGGGTTTCCCGTTTCCTGCATGCAGCAGAAAAACCAGCCTTCCTAGTCCTTTCCATATAATATTTCAGTTCTTCTTTTTCATTGACAGTTTGCCTTCAGTTCCTTCCTCTTGTATGCAATGTTGACAGCAGTTCCCTGGACGATGAGTTAACACAGAGAAGCTTCCCTTCTTTCTGCCTTCCACTTCAAATCTACCTCACAATACTTGCCCATTCAGAACCCTGGAGGTTTGGAGGCCCATCTGCTGAAATGGAGACAGACTGTCTAATCCAAACAATCGCTTCTCGTGGCAGGAAGCCCTGTGCCGCTCCATGAATGCAAAAACTCTCCCTCTCATGGCACCATCTGCACAGCCATCAGCTAATCCCCAGTCGCCTTTCTCTCCTTTGAATTTGCTCTCTAGAAAGATTTGCTAAGGCCAGTCACCTGTGTTTATCTGTCTGGGCTTCACTCCCCTCTGGGCTTCTGGAGTTATGCGAGATTAGATCGCCTTTCTTTTTTCTCCCAGTGTACTTTATTCCAGCTTGAACGGAAACTGCAGCCAGAAATACAAGTCACTGTGGAGCAACAGAGGAAGACGCCTGCTTGTGGGCTTTGGAGATGCGTCTGCTTGGCCACTGTGGGGGCAAAGAGGGTGTAGAGGCGTCTGTTAAGTTGTGGGTGAACATATCAGACGACACAGCGATTCTCTAAACAGCTCTTGTTTATTCACAGGTCAGAACAGAACTGAACTGAAGGGTTCAGCCAGCCTGCTTATATAGAGCTCCAGTACAACGTAGCTGTAACAACTTTCTTTTTTTTTTTTAATAAATTTTTATTGGTTTTACAGCATTTTTTTAAAAAGAACAAACAAACACAAAACAAAACAAACATACAAAATGCTTTCAAAGATATTTTCATAAACCTCTTTTCTTGGACTTCCCCATACCCCCCCTCTCTGCATCCCAGTGTCCATATTTGAACTAGCAACTCCCAGTTGTTACTTTCTAATCTCTGTCATCTTAGTCCTCCTTTATTATCTAACCTTGTATCCCTGTACCCTGTTACTTCTAGCAACCACAACATTTTAACATTCGTTGAGTTTGTAGTAGTCCTTAAGATAGCTCTTAAATTTTTTCCATTCTTCTTCCACCATCTCTTTACGTTGGTCACGGATTCTGCCTGTCATCTCTGCCAGTGTCATATAGTCCATCACTTTCATCTGCCATTCTTCCAGAGTAGGTAAATCTTGTGTCTTCCAATACTTTGCGATGAGTATTCTTGCTGCTGTTGTGGCATACATAAAGAAATTTCTATCTTTCTTTGTCACCAATTGGCCGACAATGCCCAAGAGAAAGGCCTCTGGTTTTTTGGAAAATGTACATTTAAGTACCTTTTTCATTTCATTATAGATCATTTCCCAGAAGGCCTTTATCTTCGGGCATGTCCACCAAAGGTGGTAAAAAGTACCTTCAGTCTCTTTACATTTCCAACATTTATTATCGGGCAAATGATAGATTTTTGCCAGCTTGACTGGGGTCATGTACCACCTGTATACCATTTTCATAATGTTTTCCTTTAAGGCATTACATGCCGTAAATTTGATACCGGTGTTCCATAACCATTCCCAGTCATCTGACATAATGTTGTGTCCAACATCCTGCGCCCACTTAATCATAGCAGATTTAACTGTTTCATCCTGTGTGTTCCATTTCAACAGCAAGTTATACATTCTAGATAAATTCTTAGTATTGGGTTCTAGCAATTCGGTCTCTAGTTTTGATTTCTCCACTTGGAAACCGATTTTCCTATCCTGTTTAAAAATTTCCATTATTTGGCGATATTGAAACCAATTTTCTACTTTGTGCTTCAATTTCTCCTGACTTTGTAGTTTAACCTTGTCTCCATCCTGTTCTAAAATTTCCCAATACTTCGGCCATCCGACCTCCATATTGAGTTTCTTCACTGCTTTAGCCTCCACTGGTGACACCCATCTAGGGGTTTTATTTTCCAATAAGTCTTTGTATCTTATCCAGACATTAAATAATGCTTTTCTAACAATGTGATTTTTAAAGGTACTGTTAACCTTGTCATACCAAAGATATGCATGCCAACCAAAAGCATTATTGAAGCCTTCCAGATCCAAGATATCTGTATTCTCGAGGAGCATCCATTCTTTCAGCCAGCAAAACGCTGCTGCCTCATAGTACAATTTTAGGTCCGGCAGGGCGAAACCCCCTCTTTCTTTAGCGTCAGTCAGTATTTTGAATTTAATTCGGGGCTTTTTGCCCTGCCAGACAAATTTCGAAATGTCTTTGTGCCACCTCTTAAAACATTCCATCTTATCAAGAATCTGCAAGGTCTGAAACAAAAATAACATTCTAGGCAATACATTCATTTTAATTACTGCAATTCGACCTAACATTGACAGTTTCAGATTTGACCATATTTCTAGATCTTTTTTAATCTCTGACCAACATTTTTCATAATTGTCCTTATACAAATTAACATTCTTAGGTGTTAAATAAACCCCTAGGTATTTGACTTTCTTAGCCACTGTCAAACCTGTTTCCTCCTGAAACTTCTCCTTTTCCATATCTGTTAGGTTTTTCCCTAAGACTTTAGTTTTTTGCTTATTCAACTTAAATCCAGCCACCTGGCCAAATTGTTGAATTATTTCTAAAACCCTTTTCGTACTAGTGTTTGTTTCTGTAACTATCCAATCACTGAACGTCACTTTCGATCCCTTATTTGCATATGTGGACCTGAACTATCTCCAGTATCCCCCTGCTGGCCCAGGGTGAGAACTTCAATACATAACAATGTCCATGCCTTAGATGTGAGCAACAGGGTTCTATGCCCAGCCTTGTTAAGGACATCTGCTTTCTAAACACCCAGAAAGCAACACACCATCGCTTTAAAACACATTACACAATTCTGGTGACTTTTAAGGAAGTTCACATCACCATGAACTTCCTCAGCCTTTCTGCTTATTCAGCAGTTATAGATTTTTAAGGGGGGAAAACTTCTGAGAAATGAAAGATGAAACAAAGATCAATGCTCGTGATCCTAAGCATTTCAGCACCTGTAAAACAAGCGGGCATTATTCTGTCTGGTATACAGGGACGCGGGTGGCGCTGTGGGTTAAACCACAGAGCCTAGGACTTGCCAATCAGAAGGTTGGTGGTTCAAATCCCCGCAACGGGGTGAGCTCCCGTTGTTCAGTCCCTGCTCCTGCCAACCTAGCAGTTTGAAAGCACGTCAAAGTGCAAGTAGATAAATAGGTACCGCTCCGGCGGAAAGGTAAACAGCATTTCTGCGTGCTGCTCTGGTTCTCCAGAAGTGGCTTAGTCATGCTGGCCACATGACCCAGAAGCTGTACGCCGGCTCCCTCGGCCAATAAAGCGAGATGAGCTCCGCAACCCCAGAGTCGGCCACGACTGGACCTAATGGTCAGGGGTCCCTTTACCCTTTACCTTATACAGGTTGAAGCGTATAATTGTTACTTAATTGTTACTGAGCAGATGGGAGTGCTATAGAATTATCCTATACATTACTCAGAAGTAAGTCCCATTGAGTTCAGGTAAGTCCCAGATAAGTGGGTTCAGTGTTGTTGTTTTTTGTGTGGTTTTCCTGAAATATAAGTACTAGCCAAACGCGTGGTAGAAGAGATCTTGCCTCCTCACCCATTTAAAGTTGAGGTATTCCTCAATGAAATGACAAACTTACCTGCATGTACAAATACCATGAACTGAGCACTTCACAAACCTTACCACGTGTTGCGATTATGAATGGAAGAGAAATTCAATTCAGTTCACATTTAAAGGTGAACTGACTTAATTCCCGCTTTCTGAAACATTATGCAAACCAAGCCACAGCCATCCTTCAATTTTGCCTCATCTGAATTTTGCAAGGTCGTTCCGCAGTCAAGTAACATGCACTAAAATGCTACTAGGGTAGGATGTGTATTCAAAGGCATACAGGTATATTAGTGAAAATAACACAGAGAAATGCATTATATTAGGGGTAACTACTTTGCAAAAGGGGGACGTGGGTGGCGCTGTGGGTTAAACCTCAGCGCCTAGGACTTGCCGATCGTCAGGTCGGCGGTTCGAATCCCCGCGGCGGGGTGCGCTCCCCTGCCAACCTAGCAGTTCGAAAGCACCTCAAAGTGCAAGTAGATAAAGAGGTACCGCTCTGGTGGGAAGGTAAACGGCGTTTCCGTGTGCTGCGCTGGCTCGGCAGATGCAGCTTGTCACGCTGGCCACGTGACCCAGAAGTGTCTTTCGACAGCGCTGGCCCCCGGCCTCTTAAGCGAGATGGGCGTGCAACCCCAGAGTCGGACACGACTGGCCCGTATGGGCAGGGGTACCTTTACCTTACTTTGCAAAATGTGAATATTAGGAGAAACTCACGTTGAAAAGATGTAGAATTTTCATGTGATGATGTGGAAAATTGAACTTAAGGTTGGAGAAATGGAGAAAAGCCAAACTTGACATATTCCCCCACCCCTAGTTATGATACAGGGAGCTATCCCTTTCCTTATCTCCTGAAGAAATTTATTTCTGGCAAGGCAAGGTACCACACCTCAAACAATTAGGGTTGCCTAATGTGAAAGAGTCCATTCCCCAGCCATAACATCTAAAAGTCAGTTAGCTGTTTCCTTGACATCTGATGGGAAGGCATGGCCCTCTAGATTGTTGTTTAGTCGTGTCCGACTCTTCGTGACCCCATGGACCAGAGCACGCCAGGCACTCCTGTCTTCCACTGCCTCCCGCAGTTTGGTCAGGCTCATGTTTGTAGCTACGAGAACACTGTCCAACCATCTCGTCCTCTGTCGTCCCCTTCTCCTTGTGCCCTCCATCTTTCCCTGTAGCACCCTGCTTGAGGTTAACACTTAGCTGGAATGAAATATTCAACGCAGCAATAGAGAAATTAAAATAATAATTTATTTGCCAGACAAATAAATGAGAGATACAGTGGTATATGGTTACCAAAGCTCTGCCCACTCCAGCCCTAATGACCAGCACTTATATTTCCTCAGCCCAGCCCCCTTGCTCCTGCTTTGGCTGCCTCTGTCCAATCAGCCTGGTTGAAATTCCTATTGGCTGTTTGCTAGAACCAATCATAAAAGATACACCCATTTCCTATTACCTTTTATGGGAGACAAAGAGCTATATTTCCTTCTATCCATAAATGGCAGACAAGTAGCCATATATCTTACATTTGCCTCAACAAGGCACCTTAATTACCAGATCATCTTTGCCCTATTGCCCTATTACCCCTTCACTCCAAAACAGATGGCTAAAACAGATGGCTCATGGTTTTAATTTTTATCTTAAACAGAGATCTTGGGTTCACCTTCTCACACACCATCAATGAAATATGAATCTAACATAAGAATCTAACATTTCTTACTTTCTAAATCCTTTGCATAATTACATGAAGCCAATATATTTCATACATTAACATATATAGCTTTTTAGAAGGAAAGGAACTTAGTAAAAACAGTTTCCAAAAGCAACCCCTTAAATTTACACCCCCCTTTCAAGCCAGCTGCTGTTCCTATTAGCTCTTGCCCTTTAACCTTATGAAAATATGGCTCAAGTCTAATGGGAGGCACCTAGTATTATTTTCTGTAAATCTCACTATTTACCAACTCTTAATTGTGTTTTTGCAGCTTGATTGTATTCTGTAATTTGTATGGTCAGTATGACCTTTTGCTCCCAGCCTGTAATTTCCTTTTACAACTTTAAGGTACTGCTATAGATCAGGGGGGCCCTTGATCAAGAAGATAAACAACTGCCAGAGTACTCAGCCAGCTGCTTTATGTCTGGCATGAAACATACAAACATTTGCAAATATATTTTTAAAGCTCATTTTAAAATACAAGCCTTGATCAGATGCCTCATCCCAACATCAGGGTCTTTTCCAGGGAGTCTTCTCTTCTCATGAGGTGGCCAAAGTATTGGAGCCTCAGCTTCAGGATCTGCCCTTCCAGTGAGCACTCGGGGCTGATTTCCTTAAGAATGGATACGTTTGATCTTCTTGCAGTCCATGGGACTCTCAAGAGTCTCCTCCAGCACCATAATTCAAAAGCATCAATTCTTCTCTAGATTACTTTTCCGTAAAGACATGCTAGAAGTCTCCAAAAAATGACAATCTCCTGGGCAGCTCTCAGAAGCACTTCCAAATATCAAAATCCCATAGAATCTTACCACATTGCTTTCTGCATGGATAGGGCCCCTGTGACTTTCAGAGCAGCATGATTTGGATAAAACCCACAGGGGAAGCTTCCTTAGCCCTGCAGTCCTGGGCAAAGAGGCATCTGTCCATGTCTGTCATGCCACTGGTAACAGGCACAAAACCTCTGACCTTTTTTTTAAAAGGCAACGAGCCTCATCTGTTAGTACTTCAGCTGCAGGCTACCTAGAATTCAGGGGGTCCACATAACACCCCACATATTATTATTATTATTATTATTATTATTATTATTATTATTATTATTATTATTACCCCGCCCTCCCAGCCAAGGATGGGCTCAGGGTGGCTAACAAGCAATAATAATAACAAATTGAATGAATACAACTTAAAAACAAGATTAAAATACAACATTAAAATATTGAAACATTAAAATATTAAAATGCTGCCTCATCACAGGAGAAGAAAGAAAAAAGAAAGAGGGGGAGAGAATCAAATTGGCTCCAAGCCAAAGGCCAGGCGGAACAACTCTGTCTTACAGGCCCTGCGGAAAGAAATCAGATCCTGCAGGGCTCTGGTCTCATGAGACAGAGCTTTCCACCAGGCTGGAGCCAGTGTTGAAAAGGCCCTGGCTCTGGTTGAGGCTAATCTGACTTCCTTAGGGCCTGGGACCTCTAGGGTGTTGCTATATATGGACCTTAAGGTCCTCCATGGGGCATACCGGGAGAGGCGGTCCCATAGGTACGAGGGTCCTAGGCCGTGAAGGGCTTTAAAGGTCAAAACAACATAACAACATAACATAACATAACAACATAACATAACATAACATAACATAACATAACATAACATAACAACATAACATAACATAACATAACATAACATAACATAACATAGCATAACAACATAACATGTCCTCTGGGAAGTGCAATTAGTTTTGGTGGCAGATTCCCAACAAATGGGCAATGCAACCAGCTCCTTTGCTGAAGAAAAATGTGAAGGAGACTTCTTTTTCATAAAAAAAGAGATGTTTTACAAAAACTTTCTCTTCCCCTCCTTTCCATTAGGTGTATTCACTGATCCAGCCCATAATTAACGAAATGATAAGATTAAAGTTTTCCCAGCTTACTTGCTAAACGCTGTCTGTCAGGCAAGCTGTGAGTATTTAGCAGCGTGTGAGCGAAGGAGGTTTCTTCTTTAAATGTCAGGAAGCAGCTGCACCCACAGGCTGCAATCCTAAAGCCACTTACTTGGGAGTAAGCCCCACTGAATTCAGTAGGGCTTACTTCTGAGTAGACATGGTTAGCATTGTGCCCTTTGCTTTTAATGCCACAGCATGGAAACTAGCACTTCGTTGCATTAAAAGGACAAGGTTGGTGCCTTTCCCCAGCAAAGAAGAATTTTAAGTGGTTCCTCCCCCCCTTGCTTGCTGTTTGATAATATTAATAAACAAGCTGGCTTGGTATGCTAAGCCCAGACACTTTCCCATGACCTTGTGGAAGCATTTAAGCTGCAGCCCTGGAGCTGCCAATAACCACTGGCAGGTCCTGCTTACTGGACATTCAGACACGTCTTCTCTGAGTAGTGTTGTAAACAAAAATTGCCCTTTTCCCTTATGGGGTATCTAAGAGCCCATATAGAGTCCTTACATAGATTCCCTATTGGTAGGAGAGAATAACAGAGGCCAACCAGAAAATACTGAGAAGCAAAGCAGCTAGTAAGCTTGATCTTTATTGATCTGTTGCAACAGGGTGCTCACCTCACCCGCAGGAGAGAGGAGGAACCCAGAAAAATGGTGCGCAAGGCCTTATAAAGACTATTGAAATTGCCACCCTGTAGATCAAGACCAACCCCAGAAACATCATACATACATCACAGAAGGGGTGTAACCTAAGACCACCCCTCAGATACATCATACCTACATCACAGAAAAGGCGGTCTAAAACAGAAATTTGATTGTTGTTCTCTTGTCATTGTTTATCTCCTGTCTGGCCGGTTACTTGATTGGATTGCCTGGGGAGTCTGGCCAGTCTTTTGTAAAGATAAATGGTTCCAGGTCGGTTTTCCTGTGCTGATCTATGTACGTGTTTGGTTGGTACACTTATGAACATTACCATATATCTAAGACCTCAAAATTCCTATCACAGTAGACCCACTGAAACTCATGGATCTCAAGTCCCCACATTCCTTACTTTCCATGCATCTTCTTTGAGTAGGAATAACTTTGGATACAGCCCGGATCCAATGCAGGCTATTTCAAAATAATGTAGAGGACCAGAAAGAACCCCTCCAAAAGCGCTATGTGAATCCACAACACATACGTTTGCCTCTCTGCAAATTGATGCTTTGTGATGCTGTCCTTATTGCTGTTCATTATGTAAGATTTGCTTCTCACTCCTGTGCTTTATAATTTATATGTAAGCTGCCACGAGTTCATCACAGCAAGGCTGGCTATCAGTGCCCAAGTCAACACCTGCAGAAATGGAAGTATGAATGGAATTTCAGCAAAAAAAGAACCAGTTGTCCTTTAGCGTCTCCCCACCCCAACCCTCTTTCTTTGGCAGTGCCATGAGCGCAGAGGCATGGCGAATCTGACAGGGAACGTCTCAGAACAATGCTGTGGTCTAGCCTGAAAATCAGATAAGCAGCACAGGGTGTTCAAGCGAAGTGTGAACGATAATGCCAAAAACCTGTCTAAAGTGCAAGGCTGACAAACTCCCATGAACACCATGGTCGGAGTTTCGGCTGTTAAAGGGATTTGCAAACAGAGCGTAGTTTTCCTGCTGATAATAATGCTGAGAACAGGTTTTATACAGTGCTGGATTTACGTATAAGCTAAACAAGCTCTAGCTTAGGGCCCCACTCTCTTGGGGGGGGCAAAAAAATTAAAGGGGGGGAAATTGGGTGTATATTTCCAAAAGAAAGGATTAAAAAACAAATAAAATAAAAGCTACATACAGCAGCAGTTTTTTGTGTTGTGTATGGACCTATTAGGTCCATAAATTACCATATACAGTGGTACCTCAGGTTAAGTACTTAATTCGTTCCAGAGTTCCATACTTAACCTGAAACTGTTCTTAACCTGAAGCACCACTTTAGCTAATGGGGCCTCCTGCTGCCGCCGGAGCACGATTTCTGTTCTCATCCTGAAGCAAAGTTCTTAACCTGAGGTAATATTTCTGGGTTAGCGGAGTCTGTAACCTGAAGCGTATGTAACCTGAAGCATATGTAACCCGAGGTACCACTGTAGTTGTATTCATCACAAAAACACAGTGACAATTTGTTGTTGACAAAGGACAGCTGGATATATAAAGGGCCCCATTACTTTCAGGAGCTTAGGGCCTCATCAAACCTCAATCCGGCCCTGGTTTTATATGCTGGTTCCCCCTTTCAGCAGGAGCCCCTTGTATCTCCTGGGATGCTGCTCTTCTGTGTCTCTTAGTCTCTTCTGCTTCCCTTACACTTTTCCTCATGAACATCTCTCTGTTGATGGCTGTTCCCCGCTGTTTGACAGTCGTTTGTTCTCTCGAACTCTTTGCCCTTCTTCCTCACTGCTCCGTGGGCTTGGAAGTGCCTGCTAGGAGGCCTGCCCTCTCTCTCACGCCCTTCCAGTCCTTCTCCAAGCCCCACCCTTTCCCCAAAACCTTGGACTCGGCCCCCTTTGTGCTCATGCTCTGATTCCGGAAGCAGCCAGTGTTCTGCGCTACAGATGTTGCTGCCCTCTGCCAACCATCATCCTGACCATTGGGCTTCCCAGCAGAGGCTGGGAGGTGTGGGGGACTCCCTGGTCCTGAATAGGGCAACTGTGCCCCTGAAGGACCAGGTGCGCAGCCTGGGAGTCATTCTGGACTCATAGCTGTCCAAGGAGGCACAAGTTAATTCTGTGTCCAGGGCAGCTGTCTCCCAGCTCCATCTGGTACACAGGCTGAGACCCTCCCTGCCCACAGACTGTCTGGCCAGAGTGGTGCATGCTCTGGTTATCTACCGCTTAGACTACTGCAATGCGCTCTAAGTGGGGCTACCTTGGAAGGTGACCCGGAAACTGCAATTAATCCAGAATGCGGCAGCTAGACTGGTGACTGTGAGCGGCCGCTGAGACCACATAACACCGGTCTTGAAAGACCTACATTGGTTCCCAGTACGTTTACAGGTACAATTCAAAGTGTTGGTGCTGACCTTTAAAGCCCTAAACGGCCTCGGTCCTGTATACCTGAAGGAGCGTCTCCACCCCCATCGTTCTGCCCGGACACTGAGGTCCAGCTCCAAGGGCCTTCTGGCGGTTCCCTCACTGCAAGAAGTGAGGTTACAGGGAGCCAGGCAGGGGGGCCTTCTCAGTGGTGGCACCTGCCCTGTGGAATGCCCTCCCATAAGATGGCAAGGAGATAAACAACTATCTGACTTTTAGAAGACATCTGAAGGCAGCCCTGTTTAGGGAAGTTTTTAATGTTTGATCTTTTATCGTGTTTTTAATATTCTGTTGGGAGCCTCCCAGAATGGCTGGGGAAACCCAGCCAGATGGGTGGAGTATAAGTATTATTATTATTATTACCACCACCATCATCATTGGAGCTGGAGTCCAGCACCACCTTGAGGACACCAACTGGCCACCCAGGCTCTGCTTCTGTGACTCAGCCTAAGGATGCCAGAAGGAAAGAAACACAAAGTTCCCCTCTGCCTCTGCTTCTTCTGCTGTTTTCCCCACGTTAAATTTTAGAGTTGATGGCTGCACACAGAATGATGACAAGCCATAAGTGGGACAGAGACCACATCTCTGTTTTTCCTGTTTTGCATTTTGCACCATCAGCCTCCCCCTGGTGGTGGGAAAAAGAGAGCAAAACTGTATTTTCTAGAGTACTGCTTGGACAACGATTGCAGAAACAAGAAAGTCTCTCGGTGCACACCCTTAGATTAAATGGAGTCATTCTTCCTCCCACACAAATGCACATTTTTGGAGCCAAGTGTGAGGAACCTTTGGCCCTCCAAATGTTGCTGAGCTTCAGCTATTCTCAACCCCAGGAAGTCCAGCCAATGGGCAGGGATTTGGGAACTCGAGGCAGGAGACCTGGAGCCTCCCTATTCTATCCTCAAAACAACCGTGCAAGGTAGGTCAGGCTGAGGGAGGATTTGAACCTTGGTCTCTCCCAAACTTTGGCCAGCACCCAGATCACTACCCCACAGGGTCCCTTGGAACGACAGTGCTATGTCGCTGTTTTCATACTGTTCACAAACCCCCAAACACCCCAGAATATTTGGAACTGCTGAAATGAAGAGCTTTATCTTTGCTGGAATCAAAAGGGTCCAGCGTGTGATCTAGCGACTCAAAGCACGCAAGAAAATTAGAGAATTCTTCCTGGCATTTTCAGCTGCATAGAAGTTAGAACTTTCTCAATTCTGACATTTTAAATCTTCAGTTTTTATTTATTTGGCTTTTTTTAAACCTTCAGATCTACCTGACATTTGAATCTGTCAGTTCAGGCTTCTCTCGGCTTCTTCATTTTCGCAGCCTTCAATTCATCACATTTCCACATCAGTTTGCAAAATTATTTTTAAATTCAAATCAAATATCTTTATTGCGGTCCATAGACCCACAAAACAATTTCAAAACAAAATACAGTTAAAACAACCAAACAACAGGCAAAAGAGAGTGAGGTAGTCATTTTGTTATGTCTAGAGTGTGGTGGTCTGTTTCTTGTGACCTCTGAAATAAACTTTGCCATAGTCAGTGTAATATCATTTGACCTATCCTCCAGAAGGTATTTACCAATATGGGAGGCTTCAGATTTTCCCAGCAAGTTTGCCGGTAAGGCCATGAAACATCAGTTAAAAACATCAGTCACAGCAACTAAATCATTCAGCCCAGCAGCGTAGCAAGAAAACAAACAGAATAATTCAGCACCAGATAAAATAGCAAGATAATAAAACTGATAAATAAAGGTGAGGGACACCCCATCTTACTCCCCAAAGCCTGTAGTTGAGCCCAGGATCTTAGGATCTATGCGTTTGAAGCTCACCATTTCCCCCAAAGAATCTTGGGAACTGTAGTTTTCCCCTTGCAGAGTTACAATTTCCAGCTGCCTTAACAAACTACTTTCCAGGATTCTTTAGAGGGAACGTGTGTGCTTTCCATGTATGCTATGAATGTGCCCTTTGAATCATGGAAGATTCGCTCTCTTTGGTGCAAATCTAACAGGCCAGCTTTCAGTGTGACCCAAGAGATCAAATCAACACATTCATTTTATAGGCTTGTGTCCAGCCTAGAGGAAAACAGCCCTCCCCAAAGCAAATGTAAGAAAGCATATTTATCCCAGAAGGGGTTTGTGTGACGTTTGAAAGAGAGGGAAAATAGCAGGGAGAATCACGGCACATGAAACGAGCAATGGAAGAACTGTCCTCAGCTCAGCTGAGCTTTCATTGCAAGCCTTTTTGCGGGTTGGGGGAAGAAACCTAAACTGTGTCAAATAATTCCTTCCCTCCTCATCCTCTTGACACTTCTGGTTCTGTCCACATGGATCTTATGGGATTTCTTCTTTCCATTCCCCCACATCTTGCTGATAGATGGGGCTTCCAGAGGTCCGAGGGGCTGATCAAATCTTCAGCTGCTTAGCAGTGCTTTAGTTTCTGATGCCCCATAACTATTCACTAGGCCAGTGCGCACCTTCTTGAATTATTTCCATTGCCAAATCACGGTTGCTTTATTTGAATAACGCATTCCTATGTATACTACCCACAACAAAGCCAAGGGGGCAGGAAAACATCACCCATAAATCTCCCCACAAGGCATTGTTATCTAGAGCATCTCTCTGGGGCAAAGAACCACATGGAAATTCAATGCCTCCCCACCCAGCCCCACTGCCAAAAGCAAACAAACACACCCAGGAGCGTTTTAAAATCTGAGCGGGGCAACAAAAACCACGCAGACTCTTTGCGATGAACAATTCAACAAGAACTGCCCCAAACAGAGAGAAGATAGCCACCAAACAAAAGGGCACTTGTGTGATCAAATATTACAGAGTTCCAGGTTGTTTGTTCATGGCAAGCATTTGGGGAATTGTGCCAGTAAATATTTGACATTCAGTCCAACCCACAAGTCAGATTTAAGCTGCCAGGGAGCCCAGTCTCCGCAAAGCAGCTGTATCAGAGTGAGGGGGGAGCAGGAGAAAAGCTTGCCGTCCACACTAAGTCCTCATGCACAAATATAGTTTTCCATCAAAAGCAATGGGGTGGGAGAAAATTCCCTACCAGCTTACTGTATTTTTTGCTCTATAAGACTCACTTTTTCCCTCCTAAAAAGTAAGGGGAAATGTGTGTGCGTCTTATGGAGCGAATGCAGGCTGCACAGCTATCCCAGAAGCCAGAACAGCAAGAGGGATTGCTGCTTTCGCTGCGCAGCGATCCCTCTTGCTGTTCTGGCTTCTGAGATTCAGAATATTTTTTCCCTTGTTTTCCTCCTCCAAAAACTAAGTGTGTCTTGTGGTCAGGTGCATCTTACAGAGCGAAAAATACGGTAATCCTATGACACACTCTGCTACTGCAAGCAGCATATCTTGGATAGAATCTGGCATACAAGTTTTGACACAAAATTCCCCCTGAGCCAGAGCTCAGCAAAACAGACTCATGCCACCAATACCAGGACTTTCGCTAACCGAGATCTCCACCGAAATGGATCCCCAGAGGCAGCACTGCCAAGAATTCTCACCTGAGACTTTGGAGAGGCTCTGCTAGTTAGTGTAGAGCATCTTTTCCCAATCATAAATTCACTTCTTCACATGGCCACATCAGTTTGCAAAAATAATTTTTTTAAAAATCAAATCCTCGTGAAAATTCTTCATGCAAATTTCTCCTTCTATAACACAACGTTGTCTGCAATTTTGCTTAATGCACATGTTTGCAAAGCAATTTCTTTTTTTATAAATTTATATACCACCCTTCATCAAAAGATCTCAGGGCATTTCACAAAATAGAATACAGGATAAAAATAATGCATTTTTGTATTTACACTCACTAATATATGGATTTTTATGCACAATCTGCCCCGGTGTATGCATTTTCGTGAGATTCTGCACTGCACTGCAGATTTCAAAAGATGTCTGCTCATGTAACTGCTTCAGAACGTGAAAATCTGGCAAGCTCACCTGTAAATGAAACCCAAATTAAATCCCCATCCCTTAGCTGCCATATACTGAGTCAGGCTATTGGTTGAGCTCCATACTTCCAGCTCTGGCTGGCAGCTGCTCTCCAGGGTTTCAAGCAAGAGACTTTCCCAACCGGATCAGGAGATGCCAGGAATTGACCTTGGGACCTTGTGCATTCAGAGTGTGTTCTCTGTCCACTGAGGTCTGGCCCTTCCCTTGTGCACGATGCTTGCCTGCCACTTCGGATGCCTCACCTTGAGGTGTTTTCTCCAGGTGGGCAAGTCCATCTTTAAGCTCCGTGAGGTGCACACAAGGGGTTGGATGATGATCAGAGCACTCTCTCCTCAGCACACAAACAGACACACACCCTGGAAATTCAGAAGCCTGTTAATCCAAATTCCGAGAAGCGGAATTGTAATCCTTTATAATTAAGCATGGATGCATATAATGACATGCTTTGCATAATTTATTCACCCTTTTGCAAGTCAAAGCAGGGAGAAAAGAGCTACCTTTCTGCAGCCCCACCTGATGAATCTGACTCTGGAAATTCTGGATCGTCGGCCTCTGGCCTCTGAGATTTGACCAGGCATTGTCAAATTGCTGTCAACTTCAAGTCTTGTCTTCATAGCCTTGACGTCTAGAAACCTGATCTAAAAACAAAAGAACGAAAGCTGGCATTTTGCAGTTGCCGAGTTCTGCAGTCAATGTCAATTTATGCGCAGCAATGTTTGCTACCCTTGTTTTACATAATATTTGACATTAACGCTTGCATTGACTCTCAGGAACCCCAGCAAATTTAAGTGTTGGTTTTTCTGCCTGTAAAATGGGCTGTAAACATTAGGAACAGCTCTAAGAGCAGTTGATATACAGAAGAAGAAGACGAAGAGGAGGAGGAGGAGGAGGGGGAGGAGGAGGAAGAAAACATAGGAAATTGGGGATGAGATGAAAGTCTCTTGGATAATTCTGAAAAATATCAATTGTTCTTCCTTCATAGGAAAGTAATGACTCTGCTACACTTATTATTATTTTTCGACTGATTATCCACAGATTTCTGGATCCATAATCATTCACGTCACAGATAGAGGGAGTGGAGGCTGAAACAGGATAATAGCCTTTAAATCCCCTTCTCTAAGCACTCAGATCTTCCCTGTCAGCAAGATTAAAGCGGTCAACAGCAGTCCCCATGTGCCTGGATCCCACACTGAGTTTTTGCAACAACTGGAGCTGCTGGTCGGTCGGAAAAGAAATGTAAAACGGCTCCGGTGGCAGATGCTCCGGGCAGGAAGGAGAAGGCAACCAGAAAAAGCTTCGCACCCACCACCGAACGCTAAGGGGAAGCATGTGGAACCTTAAGCAAAGAAAGCAGCCTCTGATCTCGGACTATAAAAGTGAATCTCGCCCGGGGGCCACCTGGGATGCAACCGTGGGAAGCAACGAAACTGGGGGGACTGGGGGCTTTGGTGCTTCTGACTGGGGATCCCCACTGCAGCTGGCCCAGGACGTTGAGAGCAGCTACTCCTGCTTGGAGGACGAGGAGGAAGAGGGCGAGGAAGAGGGGAAGGGGCTCCCCTCGATGTTTCCCTTCAGCCCAGCCTTCCCAGCTGGAGCCACCACATCGTCCTCCATCCTCAACATCAACGTGGGCGGGCAAAGCTACCGCCTGACGTACCAGGCGGTGGCCATCTACCCCACCACCCGCCTGGGCCGCTTGGCCACTTCCACCGACCGCTGGCGCCAGCTGGGCCTCTGCGACGACTACGCGGCTCAGGGAGACGAGTACTTCTTTGACCGGGACCCGGCCGTCTTCCAGCTGGTCTACAACTTCTACGCCTCCGGGGTGCTGCGGGTGCGGGACGAGCTGTGTCCCCGCAGCTTCCTGGAGGAGCTGAGCTACTGGGGGGTCCGCCTCAAGTACACGCCCCGCTGCTGCCGCATCTGCTTTGAGGAGAGGCGGGACGAGCTGAATGAGCAGCTCAAGGTGCAGAGGGAGCTGCGGGCCCAGGCGGCCGTGCAGGAGAGTGAGCACCTCTTCCGGCACATGCGCTACGCCGAGCACCGCTGGCGCCTGTGGAACCTCATGGAGAAGCCCTTCTCCTCCACCACGGCCAAAGCCATGGGGGTGGCCTCCAGCTTCTTTGTGCTCATCTCGGTGGTGGCACTGGCTCTCAACACGGTGGAGGAGATGCAGCACAGGGACAAGGCCACCCTGGAGAGGAGGCCCTTGCTGGAGCACGTGGAGACCTTCTGCATCGCCTTCTTCACCCTGGAGTACGTGCTGCGGCTGGTCTCCACCCCGGACATCCGCTGCTTCGTCAGCAGTGCCCTCAACGCCGTGGACCTCATCGCCATCCTGCCCCTGTACCTCCAGCTCCTCCTGGAGCGCTTCGTGGATGAGGACCAGCCTCGTGGGCAAGGCTCCCAGCACGAAACCGACATAGAGAAAGTGGGGCGGGTGGGGAAGGTGGGGCAGGTGTTGCGCATCATGCGCCTCATGCGCATTTTTCGTATCCTGAAGCTGGCCCGCCATTCGACGGGCCTGCGCGCATTTGGCTTCACACTGCGCCAGTGCTACCAGGAGGTGGGCTGCCTCCTGCTCTTCATTGCGCTGGGGATCTTTGCCTTCTCCGCCATGGTCTACACCGTGGAACATGATGTCTCCAGCACAAACTTCACCAGCATCCCCCATGCCTGGTGGTGGGCTGCCGTAAGTACCTCCCTGGCAATGCAATTCTCGTTCCTTCTCCCCACCCTTTCACTTGCAAGCGTGCCTGTTTTGGAAGCGGCAGGGTCCCCCCCCCCATGCCTGGCTTTCCAAACATCTGTTCAGAGTGTTGACTTTACAGAACATGCATGCATGCACACGCACCCGTCAGCTGGAAGCTTTCCTATAGTAGATCAGGCTAAAATCAGTGCAGCTGAGCTCGAACCGGAGAGCTCTTTGCGGCTGTGCAGTGGCGTAGCTTGGGTTGTCAGCACCCGGGGCAAGGCAAGTAATTTGCGCCCCCTAACCCGTGGATTTGCGCCCCCTAACCAGTGGATTTGCGCCCCCTAACCCTAACCCCCAGATGTTGCGCCCAGTGCGGGCGGCCCCCCCTGCACCCCCCACGCTACGCCACTGCGGCTGTGACACAGAATTTGTGCTGCTTCTCGCTGAGAAAGGGGAAGAAGGAAACGAGAAGGGAAAGCACATGTCTGCCTGGCCTCAACTTTGCCGTGACTTATCTGTGCCTACTTGACAGCTTGCTGCTGGTATTTTTGTAGCAGATACATAAGGGAGGCTGTGGGGGTGGTTTCACATTCCTTCCAAAGCGAGTTTACAAAAGCAGCTCTGCTCAGTGGTTTAGCGATGCAATCAAAAGGGGGCACATATTAGCTCTCACCCAGCAGTTAAAAAGATGAGGCTGGGAATCTGGGGAAAAGGTGAGGCTGGGAATCTGTCCCTACAGAAGTTTTGTTTCGTTTCCAAATGTGCCTGTGGATGAACAATTTCGAGATAGGAAAATAAGAGCAGCTGACCGTCACAAGGCTTTCCAGACAGCTGGTGATCGCAGCTACAACACAACCCAAAATGATTTTTTAAAAAAATTGCATTTGCACTGAGCCAGCCGCAGACAAAAATAACAAAACGGCAAGACCCTCTGGCTCAGTTGCTTGTAATGCAATACGGAGCTTATAATTTATAGGTCTCTAGTTGAAATGCAGCCTAAGCCACCAGGGATGGGGAAATGGACATTCCTTCTAGTGCAGCTGGAGGAATCAGGAGGTCTTAGTAGCCCAAGGACAGAGGCTCATCCTGCAAATAGTTCAGCAGTAAGAGCACAGGAACAAAGCCTTCCATGGACTGGGACATCAAGCTCAGGGTTGACTACACTGGCGGGTAGCTAGCGCCAAGCTTTATACAGAGCTCTACCCCTTGAGTTTTCGGATTTTCCATATTGCTTTGGTGTCCAAAGTCTTTGCTGAGTCACCAGCACTAATCAAATGTGAAGGCAACAAGGCGATCACTTCACTAAAACCAAAAACCCTGTTCCTTGTGCCTGTGTCCACATTCTTCCCATGGGAACTTCCCTGCATATGGCAAAATGCTGGCACGTGTGAAAGATGCTGCATGAGATTCGTATAGTTTTCAGCAGCACAAACATCTCCTGCGATCAAACTCATCTTGTGTGACGTGACCTTGATTGACCCCTTTGGATAGGTAAATAAATCCAAGTTTGGAGCAGGTTCAGGGAGTGTTAACTTTGGACAGCAGATTATGTAAACAGACTTGTGAGCAGAAACTAGAAGTGCTACAGAAACTAGAGAAGCTATAGAATATAAATTGCATCCTGCCAATTTATGAATGCATGTTAGAGCTTAGCTGGAAAGCTCTTCTGATAACCCTTGCCCTTTGAGGCTAATATATATGGTGTGGGGGGATAGATAGATAGATGATAGATGATAGATAGATAGATGATAGATGATAGATGATAGAGATAGATAGATAGATAGATAGATGATAGATAGATAGATAGATGATAGATAGATAGATAGATGATAGATAGATAGATAGATAGATAGATAGATAGATAGATAGATAGATGGATAGATGATAGATAGATGATAGATAAGAGATGAGAGAGAGAGATGATAGAAGAAGAAGAGTTTGGATTTGATATCCCGCTTTATCACTACCCAAAGGAGTCTCAAAGCGGCTAACATTCTCCTTTCCCTTCCTCCCCCACAACAAACACTCTGTGAGGTGAGTGGGGCTGAGAGACTTCAGAGAAGTGTGACTAGCCCAAGGTCACCCAGCAGCTGCATGTGGAGGAGCGGAGACACGAACCCGGTTCCCCAGAGTCTACCGCTCTTAACCACTACACCACACTAGATAGATGATAGATGATAGATAGATGATAGATAGATAGATGATAGATGATAGATAGATAGATAGATAGATATAGATAGATAGATAGATAGATGATAGATGATAGATGATAGATGATAGATGATAGATAGATAGATAGATGATAGATAGATTGATAGATGATAGATAGATAGATAGATAGATAGATAGATAGATAGATAGAAAGATAGATGATAGATAGATATAGATAGATATAGATAGATAGATAGATAGATAGATAGATAGATAGATAGATGATAGATAGACGATAGATAGATAGATAGATAGATAGATAGATAGATAGGAAGAGAGAGAGAGAGAGAGAGAGAGAGAGAGAGAGAGAGAGAGAGAGAGAGAGAGAGAGAGATTGTGAAAATGGTTATCCATTAGCTGCTAAGTATTTTCATTTTAGGCAATTTTGATTAATCTAGAAAGAAGTATATTGTTTCCACAAATGAATCCTCAAGTCCTGCAACATCTGGAGGGCTACCGTTCTAAAGGGAATGGCCTGCTTGGAGGTCAAAGGTTAGCAGGTATTGTTCTGGGAAGAAAAACGACAATCACATGGTAACTTGCAACCACCCCATACATTGAAAGCACTCTTGCACCACTTTAACAGTCAAGGCTTCCCCCAAAGAATCAGGGGAGCTGAGAGTTGGTAGGAGATGCCCTCTTAGAACTGTGATTCCAGCACCTATAACTGTTCCCGGGGCTCTTTGGGGGGTGGCAGGGCTCTGAAAGTGGTAGAAAAGTGTTTCAAGTGAATGTTGTGGGTGTGACTAATGAACACCAGCAATGGGAACAACTCCAGCATGAGGCTGCAGGCAGAGCTTTTCTTCTAGGAAAAAAAGTGCCGGTGTTGCATGACCTTGAGAACCCCCAGAAAAAAAGCACTGGTTGCAGGAATGTCTATCTAAACCCATCTTCTCATCCTGGTGGTTGGTCTGGGCCAGTGGCTGTTGGCATAACGAACCCTCCCAAACTCCAAATCCCACTCTGCTGCATCTTCCCCATGCTCCAACAGTGGTGCAGATGCCCCTACCCCATGGTTGAATCCTGCACCGCTGCAGACACCTGTAGACAACAGCAGCACCTAGTTCTGCGTGTGTATTTTTCACTTGGCCCAGTCAAGGTGAGGAGGACCAAAGCAGGTGCCAAAAGCCGAGAAACAAGCTGGGAAAAGAGGCCGGTGCCCAAGTGGGGGGAAGTGGCTGGGGAGGGAGGCACCAACTTGCAGAAAATATTGGGGTCCAACCCCTCAAAATATTTTATTGGGGGGCAAAGGGACCAGGGCCCCACAGAGTTGACGCCTATCCTTCCTCCGATCCTCATCCCACCAAGGCATAAAGAAACACACGTGAAAAATTCCCCACCAGGACTCCTGGCTCTCTCATCTGGCTGTTTATTTTCGGAGATCTTCCTCCTGCATTAACATTCAATTCCAGTGAGTTAATTTCCATCAGGCCACAAAACTAATCCCTTTTAGACCATCAAATGCGCCAGGTGCATCCGACAAATAAGCTCGCTTGCTGCAGGCTCAGGGAGGGAGCAGGACGTTTCACTCATCTGAAACATCAGGCTCCTTTTTTCTTTTGGGGGAAAAGAGGAAAATGCCCTCCTCACTGCATGGCTGCCTTTCCAGCGAATATTGCACTGGATGCTGCCAGACAGAAGCCAAGGCACGAAAAAGGGAAGGAGATCCCAATGCACATTCCGTCTGGAGCCATTTCTTTCACTGTTTTCTCAACATCCCTATAATACCTTGGCATGGGCTATAATAACGATTGCAGGATAAGGCCAGCAGAAAGACAAATGCAAAGTGAGACGCCATTCTTTGGACAAAACAGGTCAGTGCTGGGCACTCGGCTGGGCACTCGGCTCTTCCAGCACCATCCACCCGTCTCTGCTTTTCCCCATCTCTTGCAGCTTTAAGAGTCCCTGAAAACAGGGGGGGAATTCAGCTCCTTGTTTCGTTCTGGCCTCCTCTTCCTCCACAAACCCCCTGTCCACCCTGCAAACATTCCTTCTCCAAGTTGCAGGAGTATCAACAGGAGAAGCCGCCTTCCTGGCAAGCGTTCCTGAAGATAGGTAGAGCAGAGGGGGAGAGGCCAAAGTGTACTTAGGGAGACAGCAGAACCAAGAACCTTGACAGCCTGGATACGGTGACTGGGAGTGGCCGCCGGGACCACATAACACCGGTCTTGAGAGATCTGCATTGGCTCCCAGTACGTTTCCGAGCACCATTCAAAGTGTTGGTGCTGACCTTTAAAGCCCTAAACGGCCTCGGTCCTGTATACCTGAAGGAGCGTCTCCACCCCCATCATTCAGCCCGGACACTGAGGTCCAGCTCCGAGGGCCTTCTGGCGGTTCCCTCATTGCAAGAAGTAAGGTTACAGGGAACCAGACAGAGGGCCTTCTCGGTAGTGGCGCCCACACTGTGGAACACCCTCCCTTCAGATGTGAAGGAAATAAGCAGCTATCCTATCTTTAAAAGACATCTGAAGGCAGCCCTGTTCAGGGAAGTTTTTAATATTTAATGCTGTATTGTTTTTAACACTTGACTGGGAGCTGCCCAGAGTGGCTGGGGAAACTCAGCCAGATGGGCGGGGTATAAATAATAAATTATTATTATTATTATATTATGGGAAGGAGGAGCTGCTGCCTTGTCGTTTTTCACGAATGAGGGACCTGGGAGAAACAAAAGGTGACCGGCTTGTTGTTTATTACATTCCTAAGTGAATTGCCCTGTGGCCTTTTTGGCAAAAGGTGGCAAATAAATGTCTTAAAACAAATGATTCATAAAATAAACGAAGCTCCACCATAATTCTGAAACAGGCAGATGGAGCAACATTGACTTCAATGCCAGCATGGAATTGGTTGCAGTTTTCAACCAGCATAGATCAAGGTAAAGGTAAAGGGACCCCTGACCATTAGGTCCAGTTGTGACCGACTCTGGGGTTGTGGCGCTCATCTCGCTTTATTGGCTGAGGGAGCCGGCGTACAGCTTCCGGGTCATGTGGCCAGCATGACTAAGCCACTTCTGGCGAACCAGAGCAGCGCACGTAAACACCGTTTACCTTCCCGCCAGAGTGGTACCTATTTATCTACTAGCACTTTGACGTGCTTTCGAACTGCTAGGTTGGCAGGAGCTGGGACTGAACAACGGGAGCTCACCCCGTCGCAGGGATTCGAACTGCTGACCTTCTGATCGGCAAGTCCTAGGCTCTGCGGTTTAATCCACAGCACCACCCACCCGGGTGACCAAGGTACGGTGGCCCAAACCTAAACAAGAGATCTTGAAAAAGACACTCAGGAAAGACATTCCTAGGACCACGGATGGGTAGAGAGGGGAAATAAATGGTCTGAGGGACCTGCTCCTGTCACCCCCAGCCCAGTCCACCACTGCCTGCTGCCACTGCCTGCTTCCCAGAAAACCAAGGTGTCAAATCAGCAGCTGACAAGGAGGGATGGGGGGGGAATTGGATTCAGTTCATATTTAAAGGTGAACTCACCAAATGAAAACACAGCTATCCTTCGACATTTGCATCAATCTGAATTTTGCAATGCAGTTCTCCAGCCAAGTAATTAGTGAAAATGGCATACAAAATGTGTTATATTAGTGAAAATGGCTTTGCAAAAAACAAATGTAGATTAGGCAAGTTTGTATATGAAATGGTATCACACGAGAAAATTGCAGGGAAATGCTGGTGAATTTTCATGAGGATTTTGTTTGTTTGTTTCGAAAATTCACAAACTGATGTATAACTATAGAGAACTGAATTTAGGATTGGGGAAATGAGAAACCGACATTGACATGCTTGGCCATCTTTACTGAGGACACTGCTGTGGCTCAGAAGTTGCTCAAACACACCAACATTCATAGAAAGAGATCATTGTCACATAAGGGAGGGAAAGGCAGCTAAATGGTGTGCAGTTTATACATGCATGAGTTCACTGTGTTGGGAAGAAGTGGCAGTTTGAGAATCCCCACCATGGGCACCTTCCTCTGTGAACTGTGATGGGGAGGACAAACGCCATCTCTGGTTTTCAGGGATGGGAAGAGCAGAGGCAGATTCTCATATCTATTGCACTGCAATGGGGAGAAACAAATACCGCCTCTGTCCTTCAGAGACCAGTCTCTAAATGACCCCTCTGTCCTCAGCATAGAAAGGTGGCTTGGATGTTCTGAGTAACTGCCTTGCTTTGTGTTTACTTTTCAAGGTAAGCATTTCTACTGTTGGATATGGAGACATGTGTCCGGAAACCCACCTCGGACGACTCTTTGCTTTCCTCTGCATCGCTTTCGGGATCATTCTGAACGGAATGCCCATCTCCGTCCTGTACAACAAATTCTCAGACTATTACATCAAGCTGAAAGCGTACGAATACACAGCCATACGCAAAGACAGGGGCAAAGTGGATTTTGCGCGGCGAGCCATGAAGAAAATGTCTGAGTGCTGTGGAAACAGGCCAAACAGATTACCAAGACACAGATACAATTAATACCTTGGACGGAAAAGAGGGATTGGGAGATGAAAGGCCAACAGATTCCCTCAGGTTTGTCCACAAGTTAACTGGGAGGAAAAGACTGACTGGGGTATAGTGCAAAACTTTCTCTTTTTTAAAAAAGATGCAAATGAAGATATTCCTTCTTAATATTTTGTCTGATAAATGTTACAGCTGGTGTCCAAGCAGCCTCTGGAATCAATTGTATTGTGATCCAGTGAGTGATTCCAAATAAGGATCCGCTTGAGGAAATGAGAAGGAATGCAGTCTTGTTTCTTTGATCTGCAAATGCTGCACCACCACTTAGGCTAAGCACCATTACTAGGAAGCAAGAGCCAGTTGATCCTATGAGGCCTACATCTGAGTAAATGTGCAAAGGATTGTGCTGCTTTTTCTGGGTATTTACATATTTGCCAGCATGATGGATGTTGCCTCAAAATCAGAATTTAGTAGACTTTCAAGTAGGAATATATTTGTGTCCTGTACCAGAATTTTATTATTGTCTTGAGGGTGTGTCGAGCGCCTTTTGTCCTGTAAATGGATCCGCAGGTACCAAAAACAAGTAATTGTAAGAAACCTGAGTATTCATGGGGAGAGAGTGGGGAGAGAAGGAAGCAAGTGCTGGTAGACTCCATTGAGTTGCCACTGCTTCACCCTTGTTCGTTCGTGGGGAGGTGGGGTCTGTCCATTTCAGCTTCTACTTTTTCCCATCTTAAGTTGCGTTCTCCCCATTTCCACTTCAGTTTGTCATTAAAACAAACAAAAAAGAGCCCTGGTGAAAAGTCATCAGCGTTTTCATTTTTCTTCTATTATACACATTTCTGCAAAGCAATTTCTCCTAATCGATTGCATGTTGTATGTTGTGTTATTTTCACTTGGCGTGTGAATTTTGTGCACACTACTTGGCTGCAGAATTGCACTGCAAGATTTGGAGAACTGCAAATTTTGAAGGACAGCTGTGGTTTGGTTTGCATTTTGTTCCATAAAGTGAAAATTCAGCAGATTTGTCTTTAACTGAAAACTGAATCAAATCCCCTCTCCCTGTCTGCCTGTGCTCCCATCCCAACTCTCTTAGACACCTCCAACTGAGAGCAGCTTGTCTGTTGCAGCTTGGTGGCTTAAATCAGGATGATGAGAGCATTTCTGCAGACATTAAACAAATATTAAAGGGGCCAAAGACCCCTCGCCCCCCTAGAGCTGGGATGTCTGTCTTCATCATGTTATTTATCTCAAAAAGCACAGGGGTGGGACTTGGTTTGTTGCACAAGACCTCCCAGTCAACAAGAACAGCACAACCTGAATTTGCTGGAATTTGATTGAATCCCACACAAAATTAGCCACAGTCTGGAGGCCCCTAGAGAGGGATCTTGTAGGCTAAGTCCTTCCGAGGAGCTGAGACATCAGGTTACAACTTGGGATTCTTGAATGAAGATTGAACTATGGTTCCTACCCCTCATTTCTTTTTCTTTTTTTAAAAAAGATGTCTGGCTTATAACCCAGCTCTGTAAACTCTGTGATGAATATTACAATGGTCACATTGTGATTATTTTTATTTTTGAATACTCTTCAAGTGTTTTCCACCCAGCTGCATCTCTGTCATTAACAGGAATTATACTCATTGATATCCAGTATCTTATGATGGTAGGGCAGTACAGACATGACAAAGATGAGCATTGTGCTTCTACACTCTCTGCTCTTCTCCTTCCCACTGTAATGCTAGACATTTGGGGTTCACAGGACATCTAAACAGAGACACTGTGGTTTAACTGTGAAACCAAGCCAGGATTCTTGCTAGATCAGTGGCCTAGCGTGGGTTGCCAGTGCCCGGGGCAAAGCAAGTATCCTCAGTACCACCTGCCAGTGGGCTAGAACAAAGGGGCAACAGCTTGGCAACTGACCTGAGTGGCAACAGCGACACCCCATGAGTGTTGAGTATGATGGAGAGCGGGATGAGCGATTGGTCGGGAGCAATCCTTCTAAACCCGATGCAGAGGGCACCCAAGCAACTGCCCACCGCCCAATTCTGCTCCTCAGTCCGTCCACACGGACATTAGGAGATTCTCTGTGTGAGAGGGAGGGTGCACTTCTTTGTTTCTTTTTTTCCCCTTTTGAACTTTTTTGTGCCCCTAAGAATTTTGCATCCAGGGCAATCGCCCGTGTGGCCTCACTGATGTCCCCCTACTGTATTAGATATCTTGAGTTGCAAACAGAGGTTAAACCACAATTTCCTGATTTGGCTATAACAGAAACTGTGGTTTGACAAAACACAATGCTCCTTCTCTAAGAAATCCAGCCAATATTTATATAGTAAGAATTGCATGTTACCATCTCCCTGTCTAGCTAATAGATGGTTTTTGAAAGTAAAGAGCCTGAAAATCGCAACTCAAGAAAGATGTAGCAAGTAGTCATTCCTTTGCATCGTTGTGGTATCACTAAAAACTGGGGTTTGTTTGCAACACACTCCTGTCCTCTAAAGTGCAACGGTGAAGGCACCGTATAAGCTGTAGGAACAGACGATAAGCGAGAGTGCAAAGAACGGATGCAGAAAACTGATGGGAAGACAATTTGCCAGAAAGCAGGAGGGTGATTATAAACAGCCAGTGTCTATTAATAAGCGCAGAAGCAGAACTGATAGGCAAGCAGCACAGGCAAGCCGTACGCATTTCACATTATTGAATTCACTTGGAGATGCTGAATCTATGTCATCACATTCTAGAAATTAGGATGAAGCACCGTCCAGAAGCCGAGCAAAGACAAGAAAAGATGAATCAAATGCTGTTTGGCAGACAGCGGGAGGCGACACTCGTCTATCAAGGGGAAGCAATGAATTAAACCAGCATCACCTCTTGCTTTACCCCAAATATGGCCATCTGCTGTTTTTCATGTCAAAAACAGCACACGGAGGGATGTGTCTGACAGAAAGAGCTGGAGGACATCTTTGTGACAGACTGGGATCTTCTGAATGGGGGAGGATGGGTCTGGAAGCCACAGCGACAAATATATATCTATGCAAGTGCTGATTTGATTTTGTTCACAGGCTAAGTTGTGCATTCATTTACACCTGCAGGCGCTGTAGAATCTGCACATCTGTTAACTCCCCTTCCAGAATCTGCACAAAAAGGCTACAGAAGTACTGTCATCCCCTCGAGTTTCACGAGTTTTGGCGTTACTGTTTATTATGCCCCACCCCATAATTATGTATATAGCCTTCTTGCCACTGACGAGGGTGGGCTCCAGTCCACAGACGATTATGCCGCAATAAAGCTTTTCATTTTTAAGGTGCCACAAGACTCTTCTGTTCTCAGATGAAGAAAGCAAAACTCTCTCTCTTAAAGCCCCTCTCGAGCAGCTTAAATGGAGAGCTGGTGTCTGTTTCAGCAGCTAGGTTCACATCTGGCACTCACATATTTTCGACAGACAAGAACAAAATGTCTGACTTTTCCTGAATATATTTCGGGTAATAATAATAATAATTTATTTATACCCCACCCATCTGGCTGGGTTTCCCCAGCCACTTTGGGCGGCTTCCAACAAAACACTAAAATACAATAACCTATTAAACATTAAAAGCTTCCCTAAACAGGGCTGCCTTTAGATGTCTTCTAAAAGTTTGGTAGTTATTTTTCTCTTTGACATCTGGTGGGAGGGCGTTCCACAGGGCGGGTGCCACTACCGAGAAGGCCCTCTGCCTGGTTCCCTGTAACTTGGCTTCTTGCAGCGAGGGCGCTGGACTTCAGTGTCCAGGCAGAATGATGAGAGATTCATCATTCTGCCCGGACATATAAGCTACGAGACAAGGATAACTGTGACTTTAAAGATGAGTGGGAACCCTTTACAAAGTATTTGAAGATGCAACAAAGTGCGTGAGATTTGTTCCTAACCCCCCATGTGAGCAGAAGCCCTGAGAAAGGGCTTGCACAATGGGGGTGTCCACCAAGTGACTCTGGCAGGAGAAGGGAGCAGGGCAACCCCCAGAACAGCAAAGGGTGGGTGAAGATGGGGGCATCATTCCATCTGGCAAACCGGGATGCTTGTGCAAATGTAACAATTGGAAGAGTGAGACGTTTGATTCCACCCGTAGACAAAAGCATGAAATGAACAGTCTCCTGTAGTTGTTAAAGTTTTGGTCTAGGACTGGAAAGAGCAGGGTTTAAATTGTTGCTGAGCCACGAAGTTCACCGGGTCCTCTTGGACTTGCTAGAGACTATCCCACACTATCTTACTGAACACCCTAGACACAGTTTACAGCAGAAATTATTCTGAGTAAATATGTATAGAATTGCATATTGAGAAGTTGACGGTTCAGGTAAATTTTGGCATGTCCATCACTGCTTGCAAACATACAACCAAATTGTGGTACGCTGTGTTGTGGTTCAGCCCTGCTTTGGAAAACTGTTCTGGGGCACAAAGCCAATTTGTTATGCCCCCCGCCATGGAAAATATGATTGTCATGAAATTTGGCAACTCTTCAGTCATGCATGGAACACACAAGGGTAATCTGTCAGATAGTGGGAAAGTACCAGCATGTTTTTTTCCCAGCACAGCACACCTGCACGTGTCCAATTTGGGAATCCACAAATGCGCCTACGAAGATGGAATTGATATGCACTCACAGATATTCTCATGGGGTGGAGTGATCACATGTGCGGTGGCCCCAGCCTTCCTCTGAGGAGCTCAAAGGTAATTGCATGAGAATAGCTGAATACATTCTCACGAAAATCTCATGAACTTCCTGGCTGGGCAGGAATTGAACCTGGATTTCTCCATGACTTTAATTGCTGCGTTAGGCTAGGCAATGTGTACATAGTGATTTCACAAAGTGTTCCTGTTTCCCAGATCAAGGCTGGAGGATTGTTTGCTTGAAGAGCTTGGGAAATGTACCAGTCTGCAAAACAAGGAAATCCATGCCTCCTCTCAGTGTTTTGGGGAAAACCATGACGGACCTATCCACATTAAAAGTAAAATGGCCCGTTGAAAACAACACATTCCTATTTACTATTTTGCACAAATACAGTTAACATTGTGGTTGGTTGATGCAGTGCATTCCATTCAGGCAAGGAAGGGCAGCAGAAAATGACATTAGTAGATAGGGTTTTGGGACGCAGGTGGCGCTGTGGGTTAAACCACAGAGCCTAGGACTTGCCGATTGGAAGGTCGGCGGTTCGAATCCCCGCGACGGGGTGAGCTCCCATTGCTCGGTCCCTGCTCCTGCCAACCTAGCAGTTCGAAAGCATGTCAAAGTGCAAGTAGATAAATAGGTACCGCTCTGGCGGGAAGGTAAGCGGCATTTCCGTGCGCTGCTCTGGCTCACCAGAAGTGGCTTAGTCATGGTGGACACATGACCTGGAAGTTGTACACCGGCTCCCTCGGCCAATAAAGTGAGATGAACGCCGCAACCCCCGAGCCAGCCACGACCGGACCTAATGGTCAGGGGTCCCTTTACCTTTACCTTACATAGGGTTTTCTTTTAAAAAATCAGCTATCCAGAGAAGCGTTGGACAGGATGGAAGAGCACTGGGGTAAAACAGCAACTGAAGTACAGAAATGTTGGGGTACAACTCCCATCATCCTTGGCTCTAGCACTGGCAACTGGAACCCAACAACATCTGGAGGAGAATATGCTCCCCACCCCTGGCTGTTACAAACTGGAACTTACTGTAAGGTTGGAACAATGGGAAACGGAAAGATCAAAATTGACAAATCTGTCCACTCAGCAACTGGAATTCAGAGACATATTGCCTCTGACTGCCACAGATGTAAGGAATAGATGTGTAGGAACACAAAATGCAGTTTTGAAAAAGAGCTGGTGTGTAGGTTGGGTTGGGTTGGGCAAAGGGATCTTCCACAGCAGATCACGACCAGGAGAGCAGCCCTTCATTTCCTGAGGCCACGTCCAGAAGAGGAGGACTCAGACATTCTGGGACAGTCCTCTCTTTCCTGCAGTTCTTGTCATGGTGCCAGGATGAGTGTTGTGGCCCTTAATTCTTATCCTTTAGAAAGGAAAGCAGGCATCCAGTGTCAGGGCCTGTGGCCCTTCCCTGATTCTGCTGGGTGCTGAGGATGCCGGACTGAGCTGAACATACAAGTGAGAAAAATAGCGTTCTTGCCAAGGATTATTACCGTATTTTTTGCTCTATAAGACTCACTTTTTCCCTCCTAAAAAGTAAGGGGGAAATGTGTGTGCGTCTTATGGAGCGAATGCAGGCTGCGCAGCTATCCCAAAAGCCAGAACAGCAAGAGGGATCGCTGCTTTTGCTGCGCAGCGATCCCTCTTGCTGTTCTGGCTTCTGGGATTCAGAATATTTTTTTTCTTGTTTTCCTCCTCCAAAAACTAGGTGCGTCTTGTGGTCTGGTGCGTCTTATAGAGTGAGAAATACAGGAAATACTGACCAGTGATAAAAGTGTCCTGTCCCTTTGAAGAGGGAATCATTCTTAGAGCTTATCACAATCTACACCATACAATCGACGACCCTTATATTCTCAGGGTCATCTATCCAACTACACCGGATGCAGAATGGACTGAAACATTTTGTGTGCAGAGGGAGAAACAACTTTGAATGCTCATGTGCAGAGAGACAAGCCACACACCTTCAAAGGAAAAAGCAGCATATCAAGCAGAAGGATGATAAGGCTGGGCATTCGCCCAACTCTGCTTGCGAGGAGCTTTTAATGGAGATCATCCCAAAACATGATCCCCACCTGTGTTCTGAAATGGCGCGGTCTATGTTACATCCTCCTGCTGCAGGTGTAGAGCAAACCACCTCACAGGTGGGGTGGCAACTTGTGTCTGGAATGTACCACTTCAGATTGTGAGTAGGGGCTCTTGTAATGGGAGGAAAACCCCTGAAAAGCATTGACAGGCATAGAAAACGAGCATGCCAGAGTAAAGCTTAGGCTACCACCCTCCTCCAAAGCAGCTGGTTTTCTATGTACAAAGACTTTAAAAAGAAAAGTGGAAGAGCTTTTTATCATGTGATTACACTCCAGACACCGGTTTATTGCCGTTTGATGTTGGGATTTAAAAACAAAAGATCAACATGAGATGCACAACATATGCAAGGCAATGTTTTTCATTAGTTCAGCTGCCAAGTCTCCCTATTCTCCCTGCCTCCCAAATAATACCCAAATATAACGCGTTACTTCAGGCAAGCATGGTTACTCTCTCAGAGAAGCAACAATGGAAAATTAACTCTGTGATGCATTTTATGACCATAGTTAAGTTTGTTCTTTCTTTTCTTTTGCAGAGACTAATGAAACTCTAAAGAGACCCTAAGATAATAAAGTCTAGCAATACAGCTCACTGATTCTGCCTGATCGTCTTCACTCCAGGCAAGAGGAGAAGAAAGACGTGCTCACGATGGAAAAGTTTCAGAGAGGATGAAAATACCATATTTTTTGCTCTATAGGACGCACCGGACCATAGGAGGGGGAGAACGGGGGGGGGGATTCTCCCCCTCTCTGCTCAGCACCCCTTCAGCGAGCCCCTTCCATTTCTCCTCCCGCTTCACTGAAGGGGCGCTGCGCAAAGAGGGAAAACTGTGCAGCGCCTCTCCAGCAAAGCAAAGCCTGGGGAGCAAGAGGAATTGGTGTGCACCGACCCCTCTTGCTCTCCAGGCTTCAGGCGGCTATCCACAAGCCTTCGGAGCGCAGCGGGAACTCCTGCTGTGCTCCAAAGGCTTGCGGACAGCTGCCTGAAGCCCCTGGAGCAAAGCCTTTGAAGCCTCCACAGAGCAGCGGGGTGAAGGCACCCCGCTGCCCTGCGGAGGCTTTGCGCAGCCATCCCCAAGCTAGAACAGCGAGACAGAGCACTCTGCAGTGCTCCGTCTCCCTGTTCTGGCTTTGGGCTTAGCCGCGCAGCCTGCATTCACTCTATAGGACGCACACACATTTCCCCTTAATTTTTGGAGGGGGAAAAGTGCGTCCTATAGAGCAAAAAATATGGTGATGCATGTTGTCCTTTCCTGGTGGCCCCATTGGAAGCCCCCCTCTAAAAAGGGGCTGTGGCTGAACTGGGGTTTGCCTAGACGCTGTTCTGCAAAAAGACCACCCCTCTGGGGGAAAGATGAGGAGTGCATTAGGCGTCCCAGTTTGGAAACCTGGCTGTTGAAGGAGTGCTTAAAGAGCAGCCACAGTTCACTGGGCAGCTGGCTCTATCCGCAGAGCCCTGAGGCAAAGAGTAACATTTGATCCTAAATCCTGCCTCATTTTTAGCTTCAGAACAGCAAAAGCAGTTGTGGCCTAAACTGCAGGAACCTCAATACTCCGGACAGTGTCAGAATTCTGGGCTGCAATCTCATGCGCTTGTTTTAAACTTGGTTTAACAGCTATATTTAGAACCTTGGATTTTTGTCCCATTTAACTTGCAATGCACAGAAATACTTGGCTTGCGCTGATCCCCTGTTTACATAACCTTTATTAACTTCTTTATGGAGTAGTACAGAAATTACACAACATACCAATGTAATCTGCCTTTTTTATCCCGGATTACGGCTTCCAAATGCTACAGGAATCATATTTTGGGAATATGTCTGTTAAGGCAATTTAAAACGGACACACAAATGAACAATGAGATGTAAGAGCAGAGACAGAAGTGCTGGACATATTGCTTTAAATCACACAACCAACTGCTGAGTGGTCTTTCTAAAATTACTTTCTCAGTTTCTGAAAATACATATAACAAATATGCCCCAACCCCGAGGCAACATTCCACGCCTATACATTAAGCAGGTTTGCAAAGAGCTTAGGGTTGGTGACACCAGTTAAGTACCTTCTGCTCTCTGCCCTAACTGGTTGTCCCAGTGAGCCATGGGAAGCTGGCGGTGGGGAGACAACATTGTCCTTTCCAGTGGAATGAATGGACCATAAATGGCTGCACTCTGGGCTGCATCTCTATTCCCACTCAGTTCCCACCACCCACAACTCTTGCCAATAGCTTTTCACACTTAGGTTGTGATCTATTAAATCGGGCGCTTTCCCTTCTTACTCATTGCTATCATAATAACAATAATAATAAATTTTATTTATACTGTACCCCGCTCTCCCCAGCTAGAGCTGGGCTCAGGGCGGCTAACATCAGTAAAATTACAATAAAATCATAATAGGAAAAAAAACACCAAATTAAAATACAGGTTAAAATGCAATTTCAAATGCAGCCTCATTTTAATAGTAGTCCAAAACCATAAGGGGAGGGAAACATAAAGGTTAGACTTAGTTCAAACCAAAGGCTAGGCGGAACAGCTTTGTCTTGCCATGTCAAGTCCCGCAGAGCCCGTCTCTTGTGACAGAGCGTTCCACCAAGTCGGGGCAAGTACTGAAAAGGCCCTGGCCCTAGTTGAGACCAATCTAACCACCTTGCAACTTGGGACCTCCAAGGTGTTGTCATTTGTAGACCTTAAGGTCCTCCATGCAGAGTGGTTACCCCATTATTCACCCTGGATAGCTCAGCTGGTGAGAGCGGGGTGCTGAGAACACCAAGGCTGCAGGTTCGATCCCTGTAAGGGACAGCTGCCTATCCCTGCATTGTCGGGGGCTGGACTGCATGACCCTCAGGACCCCAGCTCCCCAATTCTGTGATTCTATGACCACAGTAGGGACGTGGGTGGCGCTGTGGGTTAAACCACAGAGCCTAGGTCTTGCCGATCAGAAGGTCGGCAGTTCGAATCCCTGTGACGGGTGAGCTCCCATTGCTCAATCCCAGCTCCTGCCAACCTAGCAGTTCAAAAGCATGAAGTGCAAGTAGATAAATAGGTACCGCTCTGGCGGGAAGGTAAACGGCGTTTCCGTGCGCTGCTCTGGTTCGCCAGAAGCGGCTTAGTCATGCTGGCCACATGACCCGGAAGCTGTACGGCGGCTCCCTCGGTCAATAAAGCGAGATGAGAACCACAACCACAGAGTCGGTCACGACTGGACCTAATGGTCAGGGGTCCCTTTACCTTTATGACCACGGTAAAGCTCCAGATCTGAAGTCACACAGGACGTATGCGTGACATTGGCACGGTTGAGTCTTGTTGTGACTTTGCCATCTCAAAAGGAAAACTGGGTGCTCCAGAGATGGCCAGTGGGTGTGGGGATTGACATGGCTAAGAAAGCATCCTAATGGCAGCAGCAGGATTCCTATTCCACCTGCATGGCGGCAGCACCAAGGACCCGTTCGATGAAATTTCTAGGCCACAGCCCTATCTAATTTCCCAGTGTACATTTCCTCCCAACACCATGAGCTTCCGTTTCACTTCTGTGACTAAGAGCAGTTCTTGAAGATATCTAAACCAGAGATATCCAACACAGCGAAAGAGTCACAGAATCAAGTCCATTGCTAAACACTGATGAAAACTGATCTATTCAAAACAAATAGTTTTATGTCCGTGTTTATGTCCGGGTAGATGGACAGATCATTCCATGATCGCAGAACAGACATGCAAGTCCCACTTTGTCCACATCCAAATTTTGGAAGGCACAAAATGTACAATGCCAACACTTTTTCCTTGGATCTTTGATGTGTCAGTAGGAAAACTTATTTGGATTAAAGCAACATCTAAAAGACAAATAAACACACACTGCTTTCCTGAGTCTGGAAAGGGCAGAAATAGCAGTTACAACAGACAACTGAGATAAGAGCTAATGAAAGCACACAAGTTAACCATCATTTAATTACTTGTTAACAAAAGTGCATGTTCATAATCTGCTGTTTGAGAAGCACACCTCCAATATTTACTTTCAGCTAAATTAAACTTTATTTGGCTCCTCTGCATAGGACGGGGCCACTGAGTAAACTTTATGTTGATATTTTGGAAAAACTGCATTCGCTCTGAGACTGCAAATCTGAAGGGGAGCTCAAAACTTCCGCCACCCTTTGTCCCAGCCAGGGCCATTTTTGCTGGCCTTTAAATTGGTTATCCGATGCTAATCAAAGTTATCTGTTTCACTGTCACAAGAGACAATCCTGTTAGGGGAACCGATGAGCCACGAGAGCGGCTGTGTGGGCAAACGCTTTTTGTCACTGCCAATTAGATCGAGTTGAGATTAACCTTTAAGTGTGACACAGGGTAATGACGCTTAGGCGGATTGGGGGAGCGCAGTCGGCACCACACTGCCCCATCAGCAGACAAGGGCTTTCCCTGGTCCCCCTCCTTTGGGCGATGCAGCAGGTATATGTCAGGGTTCATTAGCAGACAGCGCTGAGCTTGTTAAGTGCCAAAGCAGCTCCAGCCAATCACTTTGCAGGAGAGATCTCTCCCTTCCACACTAAGAACTCCATCTACATGATCCACTTTGACAAGCTTTTAATATTTACTTCTAACTTATGGTATTTTTCCATGTATAAGACGAGGTCTTCTAATTTTTTAAAAAATGCTAAAAATTGGGGGTCGTCTTATAAATGGATAGTGCAGAGGTGGGACGGGCAATTGGTGGCTGCCATGACCAGGAGATTGTCAGCGGTATTTGGGCGGCTGATTGGTGTTTGCGGCAAGGTCTGCTGGCGATTGGCTGCTGTGGGAATTGGGTGGGTGATTGGCAGCTGCTGGCGGTGAGTGGGCAGACGATTGGTGGCTTCGTTGATGCGTGCGATTGTCAGTGGCAGGTGAGCCATTGTTGGCAATCCCCCCCCCCCAAAAGCTCAACTCTGGGCAATCCTTCCCCCCCAAAAGAAGTTTAACAACTCTGGGCAATCTCCCCCCATTTCCTCCAAAAAAATAGGAGTCTTATATGCTGTTATACCCAGAAAAATACAGTACTTGCAGCGCTACGGTCTGCAAGATAATATTTTCACATTATTAATTCTAAAGCCACTGTGTTATTTCATATGTGTGAGTGCCAATTAAGCTTCTTTTGGACTCAAGTGGAATTGCATTGCTCCAGCTGAAGTATCGGGATTAAAGCCAGGCGTTCTCCTCTGTCCACTGAGTAAAGCAATTTTCCTCCAGGGAATTATGGCAAAGAGGGAGGAGAGTCACGTGTTGCCACCTATGCATGATTAAGTCCTAACTGGAGTACGGCACGCCCAAGGCTGTCAGCCAAATTGCAGAGAAAACGTCGAACTAGTTTTTAGCCTTACCATTCAAGTTCATTAACAGTCCGCATACTTTCAGATTCAAGAAAGCAAATACTTTATTCCATAAAAGAACACTGCTAATAACAGTTATTCCACCAAACTCATCTTTTTAGAAATCTAGGAGCTGTGTTCAGCATTGTTTAAAAAGGTGTTTCCATAGGAACAGCATGTTTTTCTTCTGCTGAGATTGGAGAGGGGTTTTTTGGCAAGAGAGTGAAGAGGGACTTTAAACGTGAACCACCTGCAAGCCTAGAGGAAGCCTATTCACTTAGTGCAAGCGTCATGCTCCTTGATTATTTGAGCAATCACCAGTACTTGTCCTTCCTTGGCCTCCTGTTGCCCTTAGCTCTCCCTTCCCTGGTTAAGGAGAACCAGAGTTTACTGTGACAACTGAGTAAATGATCACGTCGGAACATAACTCAGGTTTCAGACTCCGAGTGTGTTGTAAGCGAACACCAACCACCCTCCCACTAAGGAGCTTTCCAGTCCATCTCACAGCTCTGGCCTTGAAGAGCTCTTGGCTAAAGTGGGGCTCCTTTCACCTGAAATTGAGATGGAAAACGCGCAGCAGCCGTGGCACCAGTGGCAGAGACAGCGGAGTGGGAGGACTGGGAAGCAGGAAACTGATGAAAAGGAGGAACTTGGAGGCAGAAGGGAAATTTGCAATGCAGATCTGCAAGCATTAGAGCAGTGTTTCCCAAACGTTTTTGGGCAACGGCACACCTGTTTACCGGAAAAAAATCTCGCGGCACACCACCATTAAAGCCCCGCCCCCGTGACGTCATTCGGGGAGCCGGCGGCCCGGGCCTGAGCTGGAAGGAGAGGCGGTGCTTTTCGGCACAAGGCAATCGGCCTGGAATTGTTTCCCGCGCGCTGCGAAAGGGAACAGCTGCGGTCGCGTGAACCCTCCGGCGCTGGGAGGGGAAAGGGCGGAGTCGCAGAGCACCAGCTGGCCGAGCGGTTGCGCGCAGCGTTGCGCTTTTGGAGAGCGTGCGGCTGCTGCTAGGGGATCCGGGGACGTGAGCAGGCCTGGCCCGACCCGGGTTGAAGGAGGACAAGCCGGCAGCGCGCCAAGTGAGTTCGGTTGCGCGCGACGGCCCCCGCTCCCCCCACCCCCGCCGGATCCTCGCCGCCGCCGCCTCTCGCCCGCCTCCCTCCCACGGCACACCAGCCGATGTCTCACGGCACAGTAGTGTGCCGCGGAACACCGGTTGGGAAACACTGCATTAGAGGAAAGGTTGGCAGTCAAAAGGAGGAAAGCCAAACAGGTGGCTGGAACGATGGGAGACCAAAGGTGGGGAGGAAGAGAGAGGGGGAAGCAGTTGCTGCCAGGAGCTGAATGTGGACAAGGAGACTAAAATGATGAAGGAAGGAAGGCACGTGGTAATATAGTTTTCAGCTGCCCGGCTAATCAAAGAGATCTTCCTCTACAGGGACAATTAAACTGATGCCAAAGAAGAGAAAAAAGATAACCAAATATTCTGAAAAAGCCTAAGTGCTTATTGACATATTGTGTGTTGTGTTGTTTTTAAAAAAGGTTAACTCATCTTTACCCCAAAAATCTGTCCTTTAGATGTATTAAAAGGAAGATTCGCTTCCACAAACAGAAAAGTTGTCCACTTAATAACTTCTTTAAGTTATGACGATAATTTCTCCAGCAGCGCCTTTCCTGCTGCGGTGCCATCTTTAGTCCTTTTTTTAAGCTTTGGAATAATACTTTTTAGTCCAGCTTTTACTTCTGTTGCCACTTCCTGATCGGAGCTCTGAAGAAGGCTATAAACAAAAAGAAAATATCAAAAATCAAAATTACAATCAGAATGAAATGTGACAAGCGGAAAGAGAAGTCAATGCTTGGCAGTCCATCTGCTTTGTCAAAGCATCCATTGGGATAATTGCCTAATAGCAAATAACAGCAGTTTATTTTCCTAAATTCTGAAGCATTTAATTTAGACGTTGGACATCTCAACACGGGATAACATGGACACTGGGCTGTCAGAATACACAGGAAAGTGAGCAGCCAAAGAATTTACAAAATATAAATCATTGTTCTTCAAAACTGCAAAAAAGGAAAAAAGCTTGCAAGTATCTTACTTTTAATTCACCAAGGAAAATGGTTTTAAGAAGAAAATGTTTGCACTGACAGTAGTATTAATAGGGCTAAAACGCAGCTGCAAGCGGAGATCCAGGCATAGTTCCAGGGAAAACCACACAGACCAGTTTGGAGAACTTTTTCTGTATCCCAGTTAGCGAGTGGCAGCCTCACATTTGACAAAGGAGCCCTGTGCCTTGATCAGAAGTTGGAGTGGCAGATTCATTTCGAACTGCAATGTTATTTTTATCATAACCTTCTGATTAAATGAGCACACACACCCCGCCTTGCAGGTTTTTTTTTTAGATACATAATAAGGATTATGTTGCCAAACCAAACAGAATGGGAGAAGAATTAATGTGGCTTGCGGAGTGATTAAAAATCTGTCTCTCAATGTGACCTAAAGCAGGATGGCAAGGGAGTCAAACTGTTCTGCCTTATCCCAAAAGCACAGCGTTGTTAGTTTGAAGCGGTACACTGCGGAGTTTGCATGCCTTTAATGCCTTGGTACATTAGAGATCCTGCTTTGCTCTGGCCTGAGCAAAAGAGCTCCTTCCATTTGTGGAACTGACTCCAAGCTAGCAGAGGACCTCGCTGGAAGAAGGGCGGCAGGAAGCGAGGTGAAAGTCCGCTCGGCCTCGGTCCAGTATACTTGAAGGAGCGTCTCCACCCCCATCGTTCTGCCCGGACACTGAGGTCCGGCTCCAAGGGCCTTCTGGTGGTTCCCTCATTGCGAGAAGCCAAGTTACAGGGAATCAGGCAGAGGGCCTTCTCGGTAGTGGCACCCATCCTGCAGAACGCCCTCCCACCAGATGTGAAAGAGAAGAACAACTACCAGACCTTTAGACGACATCTGAAGGCAGCCCTCTTTAGGGAAGCTTTTAATGTTTAGCAGACTACTGTATTTTAATACTTTGTTGGAAGTTGCCCGGAGTGGCTGGGGAAACCCAGCCAGATGGGCAGGGTATAAATAATAAATTATGTTTTGCACCCTGGTAACAAACACAGGCAAGAACCAGGTGCAGCAGCCTTAGAGATAAGGTGGAAGTGTGCCCCGCCAGCACAGATATTGCAGGAGAGTTATCCTGGCCCCCCGCCATTGCCCCTTCTAGAGATGAACGGTCTCTTGCTAAGCAGGGGCAATGGGCACATCCAGGACGCCTGGTGCCTCTTGGGGCTTGCTATTAATCTTAGGGAAAGGGAAGCCAAAGATGTAGGAAGCCAGCTGGTGACTTGAGCAGAGAGACAAGTTCACGTTCCCTTTTTGTGCCCGGGTATCACCCCAAAGGAGAAACTAGCCTCTCTTCCAGAGGGCAGGAGGGGCGGGCTGAATCTGTACCTAGAGCCCACAGATTTCAAGCTCATGCTTCGAACCCTGTCATCAGTTCAGGATACTGCCCAAAGCTGTGCTGCCCTGAAGATCCTGCAATGAATTATGGTAAGGTTACCAGATTTTTTTCCAATGAATCTGGGGACACTTTTCAACTTCAATAGGAATGGTAGGATTTTGTCAGGAGACTGATTTGTAAATCTGGGGACGTCTGGTAACCTTAAATTATGGGCTGCACCTCTACTTGTGTTGCTCACCAACAGCCTCTACACACCACTCTGCACCCCCTCTATGGTGGCAGCAATATGGGGAGAAGCCAGGGGCTGGGGATGATGACAAAGGTGAGAAATACTTTCTTCCCTTCAACTGCCCCCTGCTGCTCCCCTGCCAGTGGTGGGGGTGTCAAGAGGAGTGCAGCTGTTGCTCTGGAAAGGCAAGGGAAAAGGATGTGCTTTAAAATGCTGCCTTTTCTCGCTGCTTCCCAGAGGAGCAGCGGCAGAAGTTTCCTCCATCCCCTGCCTCACCACCAGCAGCAACAGGGGCGTGGCAGCAAAGAAACACAAAATGGTTCCTGCATTTCAGGGGGTTGGACTAGATGGCCCTTGGGGTCCCTTTCACAACTCTACAATTCCAGGGTTCTGTGGTCACGGAGGAACTGGCCTGCCTCTTCCTCTGGGGCTCACCTGGTCTTGGGAACCACCTGCTCATCAGACGTCACGCTGCAGTTCATGCATTGTGCTGCAGTATAACAATCTTGAAATTTTATTATCTACTAACTAATGCATATGCGCACACACAGAGAGATGCATTTGAAAACTAATATGACTTTCAGAAAAGCTGCTGCTCCGTCAATGGCAGCCCCTGCTAAGCTGCATCAGCATCCCACTGAAAGCAAGGAAGAGAGACTAGGAATCTAAAAATGGGAAAGGAAACATTTGAGAAGCACTGAAGACTGGCCAAATATCTTATGCGAATCAAAAGTTGGGAGGATCACTCATTTAAAGCACACTCGACAGCTGTACTTGGAAGAGGGCTGCACGACAATAGGAATATACACATTTCTAAGCAAAGTTCAGCATTTTTTAGCAGAGCAACTGAGCCGTTTCCATTCTATACCAGGATTTCCCACATCTCTGTAGAAAAAGAAAACTTCACAGTAAAGGTTGAAAGAGCTCTTCCCAAATCTTTATGCAACATCTGCATGCGGGATTAGAGATTTCAAAGGAATTAAGTGTGCTTGTCAAATGCAAGGGATCTGTTCCAAAGTGTCGTGCAAAAATCCCTATAGATCTATATTAGAAAGCCAGCAGCTGAGCGTTAAAACTCTACATTAATATAATAAACCAGACGCTTGATTTAAGCCTGCTGTATTTGTCGTGACCCAGAGAGTCAGGGAGGTTATTTTTCTTTGTGTCAGAAGAAGCACTAAAAATGGGGGCGGTGAATTACGAGATGGGATACTGGAAAGCAAGGACTTGTGCAGAAAGGGCCAGATCCGTTTACAGATGTCAGAGGAGCTGGTCACTTGAGGGCTTCAGTTCAACTGTCCCTCCAGCAGCACCTTTGCTGATTTGTGCCATTTCAGTTTGCTTTTACCAGCCAACCCCTTAGACCTGAAGGCATCTATCTGCTTTGGGGAAAGAGGGGGCAAGTTAATAGAGGGAGCAATGAAGGAGCCTGCTTTAGTTATAGAGGGCAGGAAGATGTGGCATTTAGTTCCCTTCCATTCCTCCGCTTCTGTGATGCACTGAACGCGTCCGCTGATCGCTTTCATTTAACAGTACACGTTGCCATAGTGATCAACATTAGGAGCTGGGCTGCCAAATTAAGGCAAGGCAGAAATTAAGACCCAACTTGGAAACATCTTTGGCGGATTTGCTGTGAAAGGGAATTTCTGCGCACAAAAGCAGGGGCTCATTAGTGCAAGTCGTTCATGTGCCACCAATTATGGTTAAGACATTTTTGTGAGCGAGGAAGGGGCTGTAAATACTTCCGTTTAACTAGGCTGCCAAACGCAGTACCATAAAACAAGCAAAGCGGCTCTTTTGAGCTGCTTGCTTCAGGTGTGAGCCAACGATGGAAAGGCACCGGTTCAAAAAGGGCTGCAGCATCACTCTGGGCGACACCCAAGGGGGCCCACCTGCTTGCACAATGAGAATCTACCGTATTTTTTGCTCTATAGGACGCACTGACCATAGGACGCACCTTGTTTTAGAGGGGGAGAACAAGAAAAAAAAATCTCCCCCCCCCCCTCTGCTCAGTGCCCCTTCAGCGAAGCGGCAGGAGAAACGGAGCCCCTTCCATTTCTGAAGGGGTGCTGTGCAGTTCTCCCTCTCTGCTGAAGTCTTGCTCTCCCGGCTTCAGCAAAAGGAACCTGAAGCCTTTGGAGCGCAGCGCAAGGTCCCGCTGTGCTCCAAAGGCGGGACCTTGCGCTGCGCTCCAAAGGCTTCGGTGTGCGACTGAGAACATGAGTGCGAGATGCACCGTAGCGGGAGCAATGGGGCTCCTCTTCCTCTGCTGTGTGCATCTCAAAGTCTGCACGGAGGAGTGGGCGGCGGGGGGGGGGGGGGAGAGAAAGAGAAGTGAAATCCTGCTGCAGAAATGCAGTATTTTTCGCTCTATAGGACACACTTTGGAGCTGTGCTCCAAAGGCGGGACCTCGCGCTGTACTCCAAAGGCTTCGGTGTGCGAGTGCGCACCGACCCCTCTTGCTCTCTCTGATGGAGCGCTCCCTCTGCGCTTCGGAGGCTTCGCGTTGCTATCGCTGAAGCCAAGCAGCCTGCACTCACTCCATAGGACGCACACACATTTCCCCTTAATTTTTGGAGGGGAAAATCTATAGATCAGAAAATAAGATATGCTGGAAATGTGGTGAAGTGGAGGGAGACCTCTACCATATGTGGTGGCAATGCAACAAGGTGAAGGTTTTTTGGGAAGCAATTTATAATGAACTTAAAAAAGTTTTTAAATATACTTTCCCCAAAAGACCTGAGGCCTTTTTGCTGGGAACTATGGGTAAGGAAATAAAAAATGAAGATAAAAAAATATTTCTCTATGCCACCACAGCCGCAAGAATTATGCTGGCACAAAACTGGAAAACAGAAACTATACCTAACGTAAGTGACTGGCAGGTCAAAATGATTAACTATGCCGAGCTAGATAGATTAACAGGCAGAATACGAGACCAAGACGACCAGAAATTTCAAAAAAATTGGAGTAAATTTTGGAAATATATTGGAACGGATATATAGGAGGAACTGGCGGTATTAGAAAAACTTTATCAGCTAATAATTATAAACTTTAATAAACTAATTACGCAACCCGGGATTTATTTGATACTTACCAAAAGGGTGAAGGGAAGTCAAAGGCTAAGTAGAGCCTAATGTTTATATTATTTTTTTGTATGATTGTACACCTACTTTTTGTATAGCATGAAATTAGGATGAATAATTTATGTTAAAATGTTTATTTTTGCATTTGTCCTTTTTTCTTTTTTCTTTTACAAATTCTGAATAAAAATTTACTTGCAAAAAAAAAAAAATAATTTTTGGAGGGGAAAAGGTGCGTCCTATAGAGCGAAAAATACTGTATTTCTGCAGCAGGATTTCACTTCTCTTTCTCTCCCCCCCCCCCCATGCAGACTTTGAGATGCACACAGCAGAGGGATGCATCTCACACTCATGTTCTCAGTCAATGCTGGCTAAATCATACGCCTTGAAGGGGCAAGCCTCTATGGTGTGGATTCACTGAGGTAGATGGAATTACCATACAAATGGCAATCATCGGTTGCTCCTGAATGTAAACGCTTGTTGCTTTATACAGATAAACCAAGTAACGCCTTGAAACAAGAGATGGGGCAATAGGACAAGGTATTAGAAACCCATGGGAAGTCTTTCAAAAGCAATTCCAGATTAAGAGTACTGCACAGAAGGGATTTCCTGGCACTTTTTGGTCAGGCTAGCAAAAAGCAACGAGAAAGATTTAGCTTTCAAGGCAATGCAGTGATGCTTAACTTTTCAAGCAAAGGCTACATCCCGATTGCAAATAGAACAGCAGCATAAGGCATCTATGACTGTAGCAGATAAGAAAGAAGAACAGGAAAGAAAGAAATCACAATGAAGCTGTTTTGCTGCCTAAAGCATATGCAGCATTTTACTGCTAGTTCAGTCATTAAATGCAGTACATACCGACACAGAATAATCGCACCACGATTGACGTTTGCCCAGGTCTTCAGAAGATCAATGCCCACGTGCTCTACGAGTATTTTTGCAAAACATTCTGTTAAAAATAAAGACCAGGTTAGACACTACACAAACCCATTTAAAACTTTGCGTAAAGGGGCTTTATATTCACAGACCGCCTCAGAACCATTGACTATTCAATACATTTGTAATAAAGGTAAAGGGACCCCTGACCATTAGGTCCAGTCGTGACCGACTCTGGGGTTGCGGCACTCATTTCGCTTTATTGGCCGAGGGAGCCAGCGTACAGCTTCCGGGTCATTTGGCCAGCATGTCTAAGCCGCTTCTGGCGAACCAAAGCAGCACACAGAAATGCCGTTTACCTTCCTGCCAGAGTGGTACCTATTTATCTACTTGCACTTTGACGTGCTTTCAAACTGCTAGGTTGGCAGGAGCAGTGACTGAGCAATGGGAGCTTACCCTGTTGCGGGGATTCGAACCGCCGACCTTCTGATCGGCAAGTCCTAGGCTTTGTGATTTAACCCATAGTGTCACCTGCGCCCCACATTTGTAATAGGCCTTAATTTCTGAGCAATGCTAAGAAATAATCGAGACTGTAACAGCACAATCCTCTATCTCAATTTAATGGACAGGATGGCAAGAGCTATTTCCGATGTGGACACCGCCGTGACAAACTGAAACCTTCAGACCCACAGAACCAGTTATGGAAGAGGAGGGCAGTTCCATATTTCACAGCACCAAGAGCTTAAAATACCCCCACAATTCTTTGCATGGAAAGCACCTGCCATGTTCATGGATGCTTTAGTCAAGATTCTTGCACTGCAGGGGGCTGGACGAAATGACCACTGGGGACCCTCCCAACTCTGATATATTGCAAAATAAGAAAAATGTCCAGAAACTTCAGTCGGTTTAACAAGGGGGCTTTGCAAGCAGAAACGATTTGAAGAAATTGTGAGTGGTTGGTGGTGACACAAAACAACCCCCACCCTAGTACAAATTCATAGACTCAAATGGGAAAACGTATTATCAAGATCAAATCAACTGAAGCTGTAGGTGACAGAGATTATACTCTGTGTGACGCCAATTTGTTTAGAACCCATTTGCCTGGAGTTGACTTTCTCCTGTGCCCCCCAATCTCCTGCACCAGCAGCAGTGCCTGAACTCACCTGGCACTGCAAGCGCAACAATCGAGTGCGCTTGCAAGTGCAACAACCAAGTGCAACTGGATCGCACTAGCAGAAAATAATGGGCAATCTCTGTATTAGCTGCGCAAACCTTCCTATGGCTCCTGTCAGCAACGTCCCTTCCGTATCCAGCCCCCGACTTCCACAGAAGAAGTACACAAGATGCCCAATTAATGGAACTTAGGATGCAATCCTCTAAGCACTTTCCTGGGAGCAAGGACCACTGAACTCAAGAGGGCCTTACTTCGGAGCAGGTATATAGGGTTGCACTGCCACTGACATGACAGCTGTTTGGCCCACTAAGGGTGAGGGAGAGCTCCTTCCAAGCTGTGCTGCTTTTAAGCTTGGATGAAGCAAAGTCTATAAAATCTCCTGGATGCTTCCAGGGCGGAAGCATGCATTTAAACACTTCAAGCAAAGCGATTCAAGGTTAACAGTTAGTGCAGACGAGCCTTTGCATCCCTCCCACATTGTCCCTTACGCATTTAGACAGACTGTGACGAGGGACTCCACTGTCTTTTGCAGAATTACTAGCATACCTTCCCGGCCGCTCTCCTTCATTTTCTTGTCTTGCTCAACCAGCCACTTCAGAACCAGGTGACCTGCTGGATGCTCTGCAATATGAAGCTTTGAAAAGAACAGGAAAAGTCAAGTCCCTGCAGTGCTTTTTACTTCCCTCGCTGTATCACAATCTGTGCCTTTTGAAATGCCAGGAATCAGATCAAGGCTCAGGCATATTTAGAAATGCTGCCTACAAACAAAATCTGTTTTCTCCACATGACTAAGTGGTACATTAAGTAATCAGGGGTTGCCAAATGGAAAGCCATTCAGAACATTTAAATAAGTTTAGAGGCCTGGCTGTTTGTTTAGACATTAAGCACTGGAGTTTCTACTAAATTTAACCTACCCATCATCTTACTTTCACTTCATTAACTAGCTATCTTTCCTGCCTTTTGATTTCTTAAGCAATTTTAGTGCTCCAGAATTAAAGATTTTAGGTGGTTAAAATACATGAAAGTTTTATTTGCCAAGTGCTTACAATGACGTTACAAGCAGATATACCAATACAAAATTTAAGACATTGGGTGTAAATTACCGTATTTTTCGCTCTACAAGACTTACCTAGTTTTTGGAGGAGGAAAACAAGAAAAAAAAATATTCTGAATCTCAGAAGCCAGAACAGCAAGAGGGATCAGTGCGCAGTGAAAGCAGCAATCCCTCTTGCTGTTCTGGCTTCTGGGATAGCTGTGCAGCCTGCGTTCACCCCATAAGACGCACACACATTTCCCCTTACTTTTTAGGAGGGAAAAAGTGAGTCTTATAGAGCAAAAAATACGGTATATGCAACACCCTCAGCCCAAAGTATCTGCTTCTTTTCTCCAAATGCATTCCTAAAATGCCAGTGTGCTTCAAGGTTATAGGAAAGTACCATTTAGACAAGTGACAAAATATGCCACATGCTGAAATTATGGAAATAAATTGTGTATTTGGTATAGTATAGTCAGTGGATCATACAGCTATAAAACCACAAAAGTAGTCAACTTACTCCAAGCTAGAACATTTACTACTTCATTCAACTACAAGAAACGATGTTGTTATCCTATGTTTCAGGAACAGGTTAAAAATAATGGGTTCTACCCAACGCTGCATGAGCCGAGTTCCACTCGCACGACGGGGCTTCCGTTCCTTCTTCACCCCCACCCCTGTAAACCTTCTCCAGCGGAGCCCCCCCAGACACGGTTTTGAGGAAGGGCAGAGAGTTACAAGAGAGAAAGAGGACCTTCTGTCGCCTGCACAAAGCCTGCTGCCCAAGTGGACACAGCCCAACAATTTGCTCCTTATCATTTAAAAATGATCCCAAAATTGTGCTTTAAAAAAATCTCATTATCTACTTATCATTCCTTCGGAATGGAAGAATTATTATGCAGTTCCTTCCAGCTGGATCCCAGGATCCTGCATGAGACTTGACAAGCCCTTCCCTGTAGTCCAGTGCTTGAATCAGGATAAATTGGTTTATCCCAATTTGACAGCCAAACTGCAGCAGATCACAGGGAGGGGCCCCCCAGAGAGGGACCCCCAATTCTTAACTCTACCGCTTGCTCCTTTTCAGGCACAGTTACCTCTCCATCTTTGCCCCCTGGAACCATCTCTCTTGCTGCGAGGCCAGCAATGGCCTTCATGGCTGGCTGGACGTCGCCAACGGCAGCCTTGAGGATTCCCGTCACCACAATGAACGTTGCCTTGTCCATCACCATTTCTTCAGCATGTTCGTTCAGGTACTTTAACAAGGCGGGAGAAACAGCTTCCAGAAGTTCACGGCGGCGAACATCTACATCTTTTTTACTGTTAGAATAAAAAGCAGCTCTTTTACTGCCGGAATTTGGTTTGGTACAACATAACCCAGTCACTCCAAATTGTCCAATTTAAAATCCAAACATAGCCCTCTTGCTTTCTCCCCGGAACGCACTAAATATAACCTGCATAAATGGAAAATTGGTTACGCTTTTACACCTCAATTCAGAATGCCACAGAAGCATCAGCAATGTTGCTCTTCTTTACATCGTAGCTGAGAGGTATGGGAGCTCCATGCCGACATGATTCCTTCCACCCCTTGAGAAATGGCTGGGTCTGAGGATTAACCTTCAGGAAATCATCAAATTAATAGCAGACCCTCGCCCACCTGCCACTGAGGGGGACAAGCCTGGCTGCATCTGCACAGAGAGGCCCCTTTCTGAGAACCAGCACTGCTTTTTTTTGGGGGGGGGGCTACACGTGGGGCAGAGGCAAGTGCCATAATTGCAAGGGATGGAGAAACAGGCTGCCACACGCACACAGATCATGGTGGCTACATGTGGCCCTCATAGAGAGAAACTAGTTATGGTTCCCTTATTCACAGATGTTGTATTTCAGGAGGGGACCATGCCCCTGTTGTTTGGGGGGGTGCGCATACTGTGACGAGGGCAGCTTCCTTTTTTGCGTCTGGAGTATGTATTTTTCACTCCATAAGACACACTTTTTTCTTCCTAAAAAGTAAGGGGAAATGTCTGAGCGTCTTATGGAGCGAAAGTGTGGTCCCTGGAGCCGAATTGCCCAGGGGCAAAAAGCAGATCATGCTTTTTTGTTTTGAAAGAGGGAAGGGGGTGTTGAAACAAAGCAGCTGATCGTTTGCCAATGGGGAGAGAGATAAGGGAGGCTGCCTGGGAGTGGAGAGATAAAGACAGCAAACTTGGCAAAGGGGGGAAACAGGAAGACTAAAGCAATAAGGAGAGAAATTAGAAGAAAAGGAGGAGCAAAAAACTGCTCCAGCTAAGGAAAAGACATTTCACTAAGGCAAACATGAGGGAAGGGAGTGTTGAAAGGAAACAGCTGATCAGTGGGATCGGAGAGAGATAAGGGATGCTAGCAGGGGCTGTCTGGGAGAGGGGAGGTAAATGCCCATGGATCCTCAGGATTTTTACATTGGGTCACCACAAATTCACCATCAGATCACATAGCATGTCCATGGCTACATCCTGTACCAAAAAAAATCATGCACCCACTGTTGCGTGGGGCCGCAATGGTGCAAAAACGTGGTTACAAAGCACGGATCCACAGGGATCCTCTGGATTTTTGCACTGGGTCATCCCAAATTCACCATCAGGTCACATGTCTGTGGCCATAGCATGAACCACAAAAATCATACATCCACTGTTTTGTTCAGAATATTTTTTTCTTGTTTTCCTCCTCTTAAAACTAGGTACGTCTTATGGAGCGAAAAATACGGTATTTCTAGGCGTATATATTACATTTAAATCATGGGTTAGCCACTCTAAGATGCAGCAGGGTAAACGTGTGCTCAATGCAAGACATTTCCACCTAGGTGCAGCCAGCCACTCCCACTCCCTGGGAGCAGATGCAAATGTACACAAGCAATGTGAACAAATGGTGATCATCTCATAGCCTTCCTCTCCAGCCTCCACTCTTGTTAACAGAAATGCCACGGGGAAAGCCCTGTTCTGCTAGTTTCCTTTCGTTCAAATAACTGCTTCTCTGCACAACTGGCAGACAGTGTTCAATTTGGACGTCCACAAAACTGTGGAAATGGCATTTTCTGCTTACCTGTAAGCATTTCCATCACCCTGTTCCAGGATTTTGATTATTGCTGGTGAGAAATACGCAGTATCCCTGGGACTTAACAGGTACAAGAGGACTTTCCTTCCATATTTGTTATTTACAATGCTGGTTAAGGAATCGCTAATTTCCTAAAAGAAGAGGAAAAGCATTGTTAGTGGAAGATTGTTTTCAACAATTTCATTTTTAGTTACTTGGAGAGGGATCACAATCTTGGCTCATAGTTTTCACTGCTGCTGTAATACATGCAATACACCTATGTAGGGGCGCCCATCCCAAACACAGACAAAAACTGACTTAACCATGTGCACTAGACCAGTGTTTCCCAAACGTTTTTGGGCAACGGCACACCTGCTTACCGGAAAAAAATCTCGCGGCACACCACCATTAAAGCCCCGCCCCGTGACGTCAGCGCGCAGCGTCACGCCGGGAGGGACGCACAAAAGTGAACGTTTTTTCCCTCCCCCTTGCCGGGGTGGGAGGAGGCAGCAGAGCGAGGGCAGCTGAGGCGGCGGCGGCAGCTGAGGCGGCGGCGGCTGCGATAGCGGGCGGAGGAGGAGCCGTCGCCGGGAGTTGCTGCTGCTGCTGTTGCTGCTGCTGCCCGGACATGCCGGCCTCCTCCTCCTCCGCTGTCTCGCGCTCCTCCCTTTTGCGCGCGCTGCCCCGCCGCTCGGCACCACCACCGCGGAGCCGCCCCCGGCTCGACGCGGATCCTCGCCGCCGCCGCCTCTCGCCCGCCTCCCTCCCACGGCACACCAGCCGGTGTCTCACGGCACACTAGTGTGCCGCGGAACACCGGTTGGGAAACACTGCACTAGACAGACAGTAGCCATGCCTTCCACCTCCTTCCCTTGTATTGTTAAGTAATTCTTCTCTTTTTATTTCTGCATGCTTAGAAAGGGGAGAGTGTATATATATAGAAAAACACCTTTAAGCATATCTGCAGGTACAATTAGTATAAACTTTTTAGATGTGGATTAATGGCAAAATTATTCTGAGGAGTCCAGCTTTGTTCATCAATACTTCTCAATTTAGAGGAAAGGTGTTCATCCCATGTGCAAAGTCTAACAAGACATCTATTTTAACTTTTTCTATGAACACGTTCCTACAAGGCTCCAGCATGTGATTGCCGCCTGACTTCTAGCCTACTTTCAGCCAGTGCTCTCTATTTTGCACAGAAGTCTGAGGCAGATGAAGTCAAGACAGAGCCATGCCCCTTGACGTTGCCTGAAGACGGATTCATCCATTTAACCTAACACAGGTGGCAACGCTGCACTTATTAGACAGAGAGGTGAGGATAGTTTGGGAAATGGTGATGAAATATTGCAAAAGACGTTCACGTTCCTTATTTTAATGAAGTAGCTGTCAATGGATTCATGCAGCGTTACCACCTTCTATGAACGATGTGGAGACCTCTTTGGGTGCATTTTGCAGTTATAAACTTGCCGAAGAATTCAATGCACAGGAGACCTAGATTCTACATAACAAAACCATGGTCTGAGTGTAATGCTAACCCAAACCATGGCTTAGCACAAACAAGCAGGCTCCTGGAGAATCACAGCTTTGCTCCTCCTGCCTTGCGGGGGGTTGGACTAGATGATCCCTGGGATGCTTCAAACTCTACAGTTCTGTGATTCTATGTAGGGGAGGGGAACAGAAGAACCACATGCTTCAACACCCTGTTTTTGACTGGGTGTACATTTTTAGATAAGGGACGCGGGTGGCACTGTGGGTAAAACCACAGAGCCTAGGACTTGCCGATCAGAAGGTCAGCGGTTCGAATCCCCACGACAGGGTGAGCTCCTGCCAACCTAGCAGTTCGAAAGCACACCAGTGCAAGTAGATAAATAGGTAGCGCTCCGGCAGGAAGGTAAACGGCGTTTCCGTGCACTGCTCTGGTTCGCCAGAAGCGGCTTAGTCATGCTGGCCACATGACCCGGAAGCTGTACGCCAGCTCCCTCGGCCAATAAAGCGAGATGAGCACCACAACCCCAGAGTCGGCCACGACTGGACCTAATGGTCAGGGGTCCCTTTACCTTTATAGGTAATGCACTACATTGGACCTTGAAATTTACCTTATACTCTGAAATGGTGCAAGCTGAAGTATCATCTATTTTGATACTGAAGAGCAGTATTGCACTGGGAGGAATATTTTAATTCTTTGCATAATCACTCACTAGGTAGCCAAGCGATTCAGCATAACTTGAGAGTTTCCAGCACACATACCATCTCAAATCAAAGCAGTGAGTAAATGGAGCATGCTATGGCATTCCAAGCAACAGCGAAACCACCACAATGAAGTTAGTTTTGTCTTACAAGAAAATAAACCTGAAATGTTTGAAAACCAGGCCTAAAAACACGTGAGCGTTTCCAGTGTAATTTACACCTTGTTACTAAGTGAAATGGGAAATCTTGAGAATTAGATTACTTACAGATATAGTTAGCTGTTTCACAAGTTTAGTGTCATCAATGCAGTCAAATGCCGCTAGCAAAACTAAGTGTGAGAATTCGCCCTGAAATAGGAACCCAAAAGCAAGAACATCATAAGACATAAGACACAGAAGCCCGATTAACCAAGCAGCTGGTCCAGTTCATTTGCTAAAGATCAACAATGACTATTCATCTCACACAATAACAAGTTCCATCATACTAATTCTTATGCACAATTACTGGGAATTAAGCCTCACTTAACTCTGAGAGACTTACATCTGAGTAAATGTGCTTAAGGTTTCATTTGTGGGGAATGCTTTATTAACAAAACAAAAAACCCAGCCCTGTCATCATCCCTCAGTTGTTTCTGTGTAAAGCAGAGCTATTTCAAATGAAGAATTAGAAGTCCTGCTTCTATTTTTGGCCCTTTGCTATGGAATTTGCTTTTTTGTCTAGGTTCAAATCTCTTCCTTAAAGTCATGTATATACATAAGCTTGAACACTTGAGAATAAAACTTCTCAATCCATGCAGTTCCAATTGAAAATAAGGCCACAACAGTGATTTTTTTAAGCCGCACTCCTAAGACAGATTTGCTTCTGAGTATATATGCACAGGAATCCGCTGCTCAAAATTACCAAACACATCTTTAAAAATACCCACATTAGCTATTTTTTCAACATAGGTCTTCATGGTTTTCATAATGACTTTTCTGTCCTGACAAGAGAAATGAAGAAAAAGCAATAAATTAGCGTGTCAGGCCAACAAGCTTTAAAATGAACGCAGAGCCGATGCATAATGTCGGGTTTCTGACTTCAGAATGTGCAACATTCCAGCAAATATACCCATTTGGAGGAGGCCAGAGCCCTTGAGAAGTCTGAGATCCTTCTGAACCCCACTTCTATATGAAGGATGGAAAGCCGCCCTGCAGATGACTGTTAAAGGAAAGCTTGCTGCAGAAGATCCCTTAAGTGATCCCACTTGGATCAATTAAGCCTCCTGCGTCCATCAGGGTTCCGTGAGGAAGTACGTCATGCAATATCCCATTTCTCTGCCCGCCCTCCCCATTCTGCTCTCTATTAACTGCCCCCCTTTCTCCATATTTCTCTGTAATCTCATCTCTGCTCCCACCTCACTTCATTCTGTTTTTGCTGTTTATTGTCTCTTTACCTCCCCTTGTCCAGTTCAACTACAACATGCAACGTTGTTCTCAGCATGTACATGCATGTTGTTCTCAGCAATTCACAGCAGGTCAAGGCAGCATGCCTGGCTGGCTGAGACATGCTGGAAAAAGACTGGGACCACGGCCCCGTTGCACCCCTGAATCCAGGGAGAGGAAGAGCACTGCAGAGACAGAGGAAGAGCTTCTTCTCCCCATCTCTCCTCTCTTCGCTGATGGGCTTGGGACACCTTTCAATGTTCCACAAAGAGGCATTTTAACTCCCTATGGCAGGGACATCCAACTCCCAAGAGACTGCGATCTACTCCCGGGGATGGGGTGGGAACTAGCAGTGATCTACCCACTTGGGGGGGGGGGGACAGCGACCAATGCTGTCGAGCTTTTTTTATGGTAGAAAGCCAAAGGAGGCCAAACCAAAGTTCTTCAGCTATTTAAGGGGAAACCCCATAGTTCTGCTGCTTTGGGTGGGGGGAAACGGCAGACATTGCTAATCACGTAAAAAACCTGGCTGAAGTCTCCCTCTTCCATCTTTGCAATCGTGCGTAAATCAAGGACATAGCGAGTGGGTGGGGACAGATGCTCTCCCTCCCACCCCAGAGGAAAATGAGCCCGCGATCTACTGCTGTCGATCGCAGTTGACCACTTGGACATCCCTGCCCTATGGGATGCAAAATAAGCAAGCTGGGTGCTGCAACCAGCCTGTAAGTCTTCAGTATTTTGGGAAAGCACTGGAAGAGATCCTGAGAACAGCACTTCAGCTTATGTACAAGTCTCAGCTTTAAGCATTTACATAATGAAGGCACAGCTCTCTCTCTCTCTGAAGTTTGAATTTTCAGCATGTTTGCCAAGGCACCATGATAAGCACTGCCATTCCATTTGAGGCGCAAGGCTAGTCATAAAGCCTCCTTAGTACCTTTTAGATACTAATTCTAACGAAAGGGTTGGGCATTTCCATTCTTTTATGTCTCACAATCACATTTGTCAAAGTCAGGCACAGCTAAGTAGCGAGGGGAAAAGGCTCCCCAGTGAAACTTTTTAGAAAGGTCTCACCAATTCTCATTTGATCCACACAGACCAGCGACTCTGCATACAAACCTTGGGCGTTCCGTGCCACAGGCAATGCATGGCGACTCTGGCTCCATCGTGCGTGTGTGCCAAGTAGATTACAGATTCTCTGATTGACTCAATCATTTCCTAGATAAATCCAGATTTAAGGAGATGGTTTTAATGAATTTAACACAAATCAACTACCATAATATAAATGGTATTATTCTGATCAGCTCTGTGGGCCTGTGTTATTTTCCTTACAACCAGGAATGGAAAGTATTTCAAATTCTCAGAACTAGAGTAACACAAGAGCAACTAAAGAGAAGAGCCCAAGGCCACTGGCATGACAAAGAACAGTGTGCTTTGGTCACCAACATCCCAGGCCTGCCAGCATTCAATAAGGTAGAATGTCTAGCAAATGAAGCCAGAAAGAAACCAAGAGTTGAGCACTCTTGATTCAGCCCTGTCCTGCTTCAAGACATGATGCCTGGCAAGTTGTGCCAGGAAGTGGGAAAGGTGCGCATCCCATCAAGACCATGCGGATCCTCTGAAGTGCCTTCCTTATGCTTCAGATTCCTAATCCAGCGAGAGGAGAAGGCACATGTGCTGCAAAGAGGCACAGCTCTGCAGAGTTAGACACGCCTGGCATGCACTTGTACTGTTTATTCATTAACATGAAACCAGATCAAAACCCATAGCTGTGCCAATACTTACCGATCTCTGTTTTGGGGTAGCATGGATAAAGAAGTCCAGAAAGACTTTATGCACCAATGAATGCTTTATCACAGCCTCCCTGTAAGATGAAAAGGGGGAAAACAAACAGAAGTCTGTACTTACATAATACCATGACATGGAACTGCATGTGCAGAGAATTGTAACGGAAGTTATAGATACATCTGCATTGCATCCAGAGCAGGCTAGTTATCAAGCCAGAGAACCAATCTGTGCACAGGACCTGGCTGCGTTCCTATGTGTCTCCTTGGCTCTCTCTCAGGCAGGGATTCTGTGGCTCTCCAGATGTTGGCAGACCACAAGTCCCATCCGCCCCAACGCAATGGTCAATGGTCAGAGATCACGGGATTTGGGGGCCATCAACCTCTGGAGGGTCCCCGTTTTCCCACTCCTGCTTTAAGGAGAGAGAGAGAGAGACCCAAAAGGCAAGAAGAAGCACTGGGGACTGATTTTGTTTTTGAAGAGCCTTCAACGTTCCCACATTAAATAAGTCATCTTGGAAAGATCTGCTGGGCTTTCACCAGCTTAAGTGTTTACAACATTCAAAATGGAACCGTTTCAAAGTTATTTCAAGAGACGTTAAAAGGGATGAGAACAAACTTTTAAGAGAAGCGCTCCGCAGTTGGCTGCAATACGCCTCACACTAAATTGTTGCCCTTACTTTTGCGCCATTGGCGTCAGGATCTGTTTCATTTCATCCAGAATGGCCTCCCGCTTCTCAGGCTGAGCCTTCAACACTTCCTCTAAAGTTGGGTGTTCTGATGACTGAAATTAAGAAAAGCCGCCACGCTGAATTTTAATGACATTAAAGAGCCAAAAGCACAATGAAGAATCTTCAGAATAAAGCAAGTCTGCCACTGTATCTTGACACTGTGACCTCATTAGACTCAGTTGGCAGGGGGTTGGACTCGATGGCCCTTGTGGTCTCTTCCAACTCTATGATTCTATGATTCTATGAGAGGCTCCGTATAGAGACAGCACCTCTAATAAGCCAATGACTTCCCTGTGACGGACCTCAGATGACCTGTGAAGGACGGTCCAGCTGGCACCTACTATTTAACCATTCAAGAGGGAACTGAAGTCTCCAGAAAGATCTAGACAAAAGGCATTTTGAACCTAGTGACCAGCAAAGGACATTTTATGAACAGCCTGAACTGCACTCCGTTTCCAAGGATACATTTGCGAGAGTTTATCTTGCAGCCTGTGTTGATGCAAGCAGCTCCACCTTGTCTTATTGACATACTAGAGGTCCTGATGAAACATAATGACAGGCTGGAGAGAAAGCAAGGTGTATAAAACTATGTGACTAAAGGGTGAAGCACACACACAGATGTCAAATGCTCTGCCTGCCTATTTTAATACTGTAATTGGGACAAAAAGAAGGGAAATGCACTAATTCATTATATTTGTGTATTCATCCAGCCTCACCTTTGACCTTTTTGATCCATCCAGTTTTACCTATAGAGGAGAATACTTTTTTATAATAAAAAGAGCTGCAAATAAGGGAGAACTGCCCCATTATTATTTTGTTCAAGTGCGCTCTGCAAAGATCCATCCTAACTGGGTACAACCTTTTTTGGTTCTAAAGAAATATGAGACGCTCTTGCCTTATTGTGGCCTCTCAGTTCCAGCACAGAGACTTTGACTCATTCAGATGGTCAAACCTACGATATCCCAATTCACAGCAATGCAGGGGCTGGCTTCCTACTCGCACATCCCCAACAGAACCAGGGCAGCTGTGCCTGAAACTGAACTGATAGAGGAGCCGGCGGTTGCACCCGAGTGCCCATCAGAACCACAAATCAGGTAGTATTTTTGGTTTCTATGGAAGCCGCCCAGAGTGGCTGGGGAAACCCAGCCAGATGGGCGGGGTACAAATAATAAATTATTATTATTATTATTATATAGTGAAGAAATCCGACTTCTCTGCAAGCAGGTTAAGGATCACAGTGGAATTTGCAAAGGAGTCCTATTAAAAAGGCTGAAGTAGCTCCTATTCATGCACAGCTTTTAAAAGGGTTAAAACAGCAGGTATAACTGCTTCTAAAATTCACTTTGAGCTACCATTTCCAAAAGAAGGCAGTTTCTAATTAGTGTGCAAAGTGGAACTCCTGTTAATTGGTCTCTCATTAAAGATATCTACAATGTGTGATCTGTGAGTCTTTAAGAGAACATGATGCAGCACATAATGAAAGGAGAATTCAAGTAACAGCGTATTAGTATTCATGGCTTCAAAGCTTTTAAAAGAACTTCATTAAGCTTAATTTTTTAATAGGAATTGGAATGGCTCTATCCAGATTTTCAAACATGAAAATTCCTAATAAATCCACTCCCTTTCAAATGTAAGCTAATGATTACTTTTTAAATCCTTAAAAATGGCAATGGGGGCATGGAACTAGACCATTTCAAACTGAAGTCAAAAGTCAAATGTTGTATAGCAAATTCAACTGTAAGACTTCTTTATACTGTACCTGAATGATCAATAATTGCAAACCAATCAACTTAAACAATGCTCTCCAGAGATCTCTAAATTCTGCAGGAATCAAATACCTATTTTTGTCTATAAAGCCTTTGCATTCAGAGTTTCACACCAGACAAATTAAAACATGGCGGCAGGTCTTTCAAGTTGGCCTCTGTCATTTAAGCAGAACCAACTTCTCTTAAAACAGTCATACGTTGGGTTGAGGTAGCTTCGGGATAAGTATTTTTGGGTTGCACGCTGCGGCGACCCGGAAGTAACAGAGTGCATTACTTCCGGGTTTCGCCGCTCGTGCATGCACAGACGGTCAAAATGATGTCACACGCACGCAGAGAAGCGGTGAATTGTGGCCCACGATGCATTCGCTTCTGGATGCGGACGGGGCTCCGGAATGAATCCAGTTCGCATCCAGAGGTACCACTGTAAAGTCAACCCCCAGAGAAGGGACCAAGTAAACATGTGTTCAGATGCCAATACATTTTTGAAACAGCTAGCTTAGATCTATGCATCAGGATGCTATGTATCCCAGTTTTAATGAAGCTATCAAGATGTTAACTAGAATCACGGGAATGGCAGGTTTGCTTATAAACAGAATTCCTAGTTTTCATAGTGGCGAAGCTGGTATTCCCAAGACCACCTCTTCCTGGTGTAGATAAGACACAACATCCTTTAGCCCCAAGTATGCTCTGCTCTGCTCTAGTGAAGGACTTCAAAGATAGGAAGGAAATTCTGTCGGGGCGAGACACAAACAGCACTGACTGCATGTACAGCGGGGCCCACCTTCAGAGCTCCAGCTCTGGAAATAAAACAGCAGTACAGTGGTACTTTCCTCCCAACCTAGCAGTTCGAAAGCACAAAAGTGCAAGTAGATAAATAGGTACCGCTCCGGTGGGAAGGTAAACGGCGTTTCCGTGCGCTGCTCTGGTTTGCCAGAAGCGGCTTCGTCATGCTGCCCGCATGACCCGGAAGCTGTACACCGGCTCCCTCGGCCAATAAAGTGAGATGAGCGCCGCAACCCCAGAGTCAGCCATGACTGGACCTAATGGTCAGGGGTCCCTTTACCTTTACTGTGGTACCTCGGGTTAAGAACTTAATTCGTTCTGAAGGTCCATTCTTAACCTGAAACTGTTCTTAACCTGAAGCACCACTTTAGCTAATGGGGCCTCCCGCTGCCGCCGCTGCGCGATTTCTGTTCTCATCCTGAAGCAAAGTTCTTAACCCGAGGTACTATTTCTGGGTTAGCGGAGTCCGTAACCTGAAGTGTCTGTAACCCAAGGTACCACTGTATTTCCTTTCCCGTTGGCCACCCTTCCTTTTCTCTTCCACGGCACACTGTATCTAAAATCTAAAAACAATACTGTGGGGGAAAGCTGCCAAAAAGTTGCCTCGATACACCACCTTGTAGACCTGGAATGTGTTCCCATACAGCTCCTCAGTCAGCATGTTCCTCTGCTCCAAAATGGCTTTGTCGTTGTAGGCGTACTCCACCACAGCCGACGCTTCCGCATGGCGCAGCATCTTCCTGACCTCGCCTTTAAAGCTTTTGATTATCTCTGCAATTTGTGGCTTCGTTCTGTTTCAGGAATAAACACAGATAGCGGCTCAAAAGTCGGAAAAGAAAAGTGGACCAGAGACTTTGAGCAATCACTTATTAAACACAACTGATTTTTTTATTCTTTTTCAACGGTGGGGAGACAAGAAAGACTCTGATCCAAACTTTTGCCGCCATTAGCAAGGGGACTGAGCTGTCAGAAGGAGCGGCAACTTTTGCCACCTTCCTCTTCCTTTGGGGGACCCTGTGGAATAGTGCTGGGAGCCTGTGTGGTATAGTGGTTAAGAGCGGTGGACTTGTAATCTGGTGAACTGGGTTCGATTCCCTGCTCCTCCACATGCAGCTGCTGGGTGACCTTGGGCTAGTCACACTTCTCTGAAGTCTCTCAGCCCCACTCACCTCACAGAGTGTTTGTTGTGGGGGAGGAAAGAAAAGGAGATTGTTAGCTGCTTTGAGACTCCTTAGGGTAGTGATAAAGCGGGATATCAAATCCAAACTCTTCTTCTTCTTCTTCTGCAGGGGGAGGGATGAAGCAGCAGCCGTTGCCTTCCCTTCCTGCGACAGCTGGATCCCTCTGCTGGATCAGAAGCCTTCTGTGAACTGGAAGAGCCATTCCGTTCATGGAAGGCAGTCTGGATCCAGCCCACGTTTTATCTCACTGTGTGTGAGTGTCTTATGTGTATTAATATACATAGTTTCATAGGAGAGAGAGACGTCAGCAGCAGGCCAATCACTGAGTGACAGTTTGGCTCTGCTTGGTAGCCAATCCTAGTTTTTGGTTGCTTGGTAGAAATCCTGCCCCTCTCCAGGGCTTCCTGGCACTTGCACCAAACTTCAGGGAGAAGTAGAGTCTCATGCCCTGAGCTATGTTTTAGAAGTATTTGACTCCTGTAAAATTTTGAAAGATATATCACAACTGTGAAAATCTATGTTGGAAATGTAAAGAAAAGGAAGGAACCTTTTATCACATGTGGTGGACCTGTCCCAAGGTGAAAGACTCCTGGGAAAAGATTTATAATCAATTGAAAAAAATGTTGAAATATACATTTATAATGAAACCAGAGGCCTTTCTTCTTGGAATAACAGGTTTGGAATTGCCCAAGAAAGATGTTAAATTCTTTTTGTATGCCACAACTGCTGCTCGTATTTTGTTAGCTAAAAAGTGGTAAACCCAAGAATTACCAACAATAGAAGAATGGCAGATGAAGATGATGGATTTTTCGGAGCTAGCCGACCTAACCGGAAGAGTCCACGACCAGAAGGAGGAGAAGTCTCAGGAAGAGTGGATTAAATTTAATGATTACTTAGTTAAATATGTTAAGTTAAATTAACTGAAAACAGCTTGCAGATACTTAATTGGCTTAGGATTTTATTTATGTTAAGGGATGAATTAATATGTTTAATTTCATAATGTGACGATTTAAGGATGTTAATGTTTAAGTTAAATTTTATAAGAACTGCGATTTGGAAAACCGTTAAAAGGATATGCAATGAAATTCAACCAAGGGGAAGCGAGGAAGTCACTTAACAATGCTAATCAGTGTAATTTTCAATTAGGCTATGATTTATGTTTGTTTGTCTTATGTGTGTTTACAATGTTGTGAAAACCAATAAAAAAAATTTGGAAAGAAAAAGAAGTTGCCTACAAATGACATGGCATGACTTTTTAACATATGATGATGCTATGAGCTGCTTTAGTCACATATCCAAGTCATATCAACCAAATTGGCATTTTTCAGATGTGGGACAGACATCAGTAGTATCCAGTGACTAGGAAGAGACGAAACCAATTTCTTTGTCTTTTGGAGCTAGAGGACTTTAGACACACAAGAGAGTAAGCTTAGCAAGGATCTGAAGCCAAGCACCACAGTCCAGCTCCCGCATTCTCTCCTTTACACTCTGTTCTCTGGCTTGACTTCCCTCAGAAGTGGAGAGAAGTGTAGAAAAAGGAAAAACTTACCCATAGGCAAGAAGCTTCTTCACAATATTTCTGGAATACTTGGCTTTGCTTAGTTCGGTGAAACTATCTGTGGGATAAGAAACTACCATAAGAAGCTGTAAACACCAAGAGCTCTGAAGGCAAGCCATTTGTTTCTGGAAACTGTACCTTTCAGTTCTTCGAATACTTCTTGCCTTTGCTCTGCATTGCCAAACTGAATGTAGCACTGGATGACGCGGGTCGAATCGTGAGCAAACGCCATCTGTGGGGGATAAATGGTTCCTTTGAGATGAATCATTCCCCCTAAGTCATTTAGGCAGCATTGCATTTCAACAGATATATCTTCACTGTTGGTTTTAACAAAATTCCTAAAAGTTGTCTGCAGCTAACTGGGGCTGCCAAAACATAATACAAAGAAATGAACCGTATGAGTGTGCTGGCATTAGACAAGTAAACAAACCAAACCAATGGGGGGGGGGGAATGCCCCTGTACTTTTTACCGTTCCAGCATTTGGCATTTCAAGGGCTCCTAAAGGTAAAGGTAAAGGTACCCCTGGCCATTAGGTCCAGTCGTGACCGACTCTGGGATTGCTGCACTTATCTCGCTTTATTGGCCAAGGGAGCCGGTGAACAGCTTCCGGGTCATATGGCCAGCATGACTAAGCAGAGCAGTGCATGGAAACGTCGTTTACCTTCCCGCCGGAGCGGTACCTATTTATCTACTTGCACTTTGACGTGCTTTCGAACTGCTAGGTTGGCAGGAGCAGGGACCGAGTAACAGGAGCTCACCCCGTTGCGGGGATTCAAACCGCCGACCTTCTGATTGGCAAGTCCTGGGCTCTGTGGTTTAACCCACAGTGCCACCCGCGTCCCTACAACCAAGGGCTCCTACAACCTGCATTATTATTATTATAGATACGTAACAGAAACACTTGCAACACATTTCCTTACAAGGTGCACCAGGCATCATAGGATCCGATTCTGGAGGGTTATTCCGGCGGGGGGGGGGGGTGTTACTGGGTTGTTTTGTTTTGCTTTGTGTTTTTATATTGTGATTTTATCCTGTGAACCGCAGGCATAGGGCAGTATACAAATTTAATAAATAAAAATAATACATTGATGATGATGATGGTAAAACAGGTGAAGCATTCCAGTACAAGACAATACAATGAATTGGATCCAGAGAATGGGATATAGTGGTACCTCGGGTTACAGAGGCTTCAGGTTACAGACTCCGCTAACCCAGAAATAGTACCTCAGTTTAAGAACTTTGCTTTGAGAACAGAAATCGTGCTCCGGAAGCGCGGCAGCAGCAGGTGGCCCCATTAGCTAAAGTGGTGCTTCAGGTTAAGAACAGTTTCAGGTTAAGAATGGACCTCCAGAATGAATTAAATACAGAGGTACCACTGTATTCCTGCTTCCTCTTCCTGCTGAAAAGCTGTGTCCTGGGCTTGGAGACCTTTGAGATACTTGGCAGGTGATGCAACAGGTAGATGAACTGTTAAGATGACCCTTGGGCCTGGGAACAGACATTCCACTTGCCCCCCCCCAGCCCCCATCATATGGAGGGGCAGCAGAACCAGACATGCCCTTTCCCCGTCATTAGAAAACCCCAACAAATCCAGCCATTTGAGAGTCATGTTTCACTGTATTCTCTGCTATCCTGCTTACATTTTTTATTTTCCCACGAAGCAGCTCTTGGAGTTCACTCAACATCTTTTCCCGCTTCTCCTTCTCACATTTTTTCCTACAAAAACAAGAAAATCTTAAGACAATGCAACAATTATTATTATTATTCTTGAAACAGTAACTGAATTATCTTGTACTTTAAGAAGTTAATTGGCATCTAATGTTGGAAGACTAACATGTTAAAGTGCTGTCCGGAAGCAACTGAGAGCAGCGTAACAGATTACAGTATTTGCTTATTGTCTGTTCCAAAGCTCATCCCCTTACTACAATCAAAAACCTTTTCTTTGGGGAATACCTCCACACAAATATGGCAGGTAAGAAGCTTAGTGCCCAACTTTATTAAGGACACAGTGCTGTATACCTTCCACTGGGAACTCTAATGACAAGAGCACCCACCCTTTTAGTGAAACACAGCATAGATTCAAAGAATTGTAGAGTTGGGAGGGACCCCTAGGGTCATCTAGTCCAACTCCCTATACTGCATGACTAGATCCTTGCCACTTTGGTAGCAGAGTGGATCAGCAGCATGATCAGTGCAACGGATGGCTGAGGGGGGAGAGGAGAGCTCTCACAACCACCGGGTAAAGCAGATTAGGTGAAGAGATTGCCACTTGCCCAAGGCCATTTAATGAGTTAAGACTGAGCAGAGATTTGACACCACACTTTTAAAGCAAAACCACTTGAACAGGCATGGCTTCTGCCAATGAATTCTGGGAGCTGTAGCTTGTTAAGGGTGCTGAGCGTTGCCACGAGACCCTTATTATCCTCTCCCAGAGTTATAATTCCCAGGGTTTTCTGGGAAGAGGGACGGGTTGTCAAACCAATTTGAGAACTACAGCCCCCAGATTAGCTTGTGGGGAGCCATGGCTGTTTAAAGCATCATCATAGCACTGCAAAAGCAAGGTGTGGAGGCGGCCTGGGGTTCTACACTCAAGCCAAACACTTAACAGCAGGTGACAAACACTGCAGGGTGCTCAACTCGCAGGTAGCCTCTTTGTCCAAAGGTTCTTTTGTAATCCTTTATCCATGCTTTAATGAAGGACACATATTCATCTAGTTATGATTTTATTTTTTTAATGAACCTAAAACACTGACGTACAGCCTCAGTTTTATAATCCACACAGACAACTGCAGCAATAAACCATGTCTGTGTGCGCGTTATACTGAAGTCTAAGGCAGGACAAACTTTTTTCCTTCGTTAGAAGGAAAAACAAGTACAGTGTTAAGTTCAGGAAAGTGCAGTGCAAGTCGTTCTTACTGCCTCAGAGATTCCCAAATCTGCTTTCCCTTAAGCACCACATCATAGTTGGCTTTGTCATTCAGCTGTCGGCTCTGCTTCAGCTCCTTCTTCTTCTTCTTGATGTCGTCCCATTTAGGCTTCTTAGGCGCCAACCCTGATGACAAAAATGCATTCATTTTGTAGCACACTTTAAGATGCATCAAACGTCACACAAGTTAATTAACAAATAGTGCCAACTGTTGGGTGCAGACTGCTCTGCTCATGGGATCCTCTCCGACAGAAATACTTCCCTGATCAATTTTTGTCAGCTGTGCCTTTGTTTAAAATTCCAAGAATGTCAGTCTGGAGGAAAGAACCAACTTTTTAAAACTGTTACAGCTTATTCTGAAACAGCAGCTTGTTCATTTACATGATACCAAGTTGAACCATGGATACATATAGCCCAGTAGAGTAGACTCAGACAAAGGCTCTCTAGTGACTCTCCACCTTTCCTTAATCTCCAAATGCCAAAGGTTGAACTAGCAACCATTTCCATACAAAACGCCTGCTCTTTATCATGGAGCTCTGACCCATTTTTATCCTGATATTACAGGTGTGGGTTTTGCCCAAGGCAAGCTCTGAAAACTCATGACCTAACTAAAATCTGAACCTCAGGCGCATAACTCATGCTCCTGACCATCCGTCCTTGCTACATTTGCAATGGCAAGTGTGCTGCCGTCAACCTTGGGAGACAAAATCGTGACTGGTTAGGTATTATTCCAGGAGTTGTGTGGCTATTGCTGCACCTTTCCTCACTCCCATGTTAGGAGGAAAGCTTGGGATGGTTTGGCTGCTGTGTTGTTGAGGCACAAAGAAGATACAAGCCAAGCAGCAGCCAAACTGTCTAGTTCCCTGCAAGAAAGTCAGGCAGGGCCCGTCCTGGGGCCAAGCTAGGAGGGGATGGGACCTACCAGTTAGCATTAGAAACTCAGATATATAAGCTAGGTGCCAAATGGCTCCCTAAATCAAGGTTACAGCCACCCAAAAGGAATGCCTAGTTGCCATTTGGGGGCAAGACAGCTCTAAAGTCTTATTTTTCAAAGGATGGACTGACTGTGATTGATTCTCAGTTAAACAGCTGGCTAGTTCAGATGACAACCTTCAGCAGTGTTAAGAGCTTGGAGAACCTAAAGAACAAAAGTCACATGATCCAGGGACAGTCCACATATATATCGGCCTATTCCAACATCTTTTTCGTAATGGTGACTGCGCCTGTTCAGACGGCACAGAAAAAGCAGTTTGATTTCTGAAATTCCTTCTGCAGATAACATATAACTGATAGAATTCTACAGGATGTGTTGTTAGTGTGTGAAAACAGGTCAGATCCAATGATCCCCACATGGTGGAGACGTCAGGCACCATCCTGGCGCCCAGGCATCTTCACTTGGTTGCAAGTGGACAATAGCCAGGTGCAAAATGCGCCTGGCTAATTTGAACGCTGGGCGGGACCTAGGAAACACAATGTTTTACTTCACTACCAAGGCCAGCATAGCACTGTGGGGCCCTGCTTCAAACCACTGTCTCAGCTCTAAATGCAAGTTTTGTACAGAGATGAATCTACAGCATGCAGGCTGGTCACAATTCACACATTCTTTAAAAGAAAACATTCATCATTAAGATGTAAACTACTTATAGCTCATCATCTGTATAGGTACCCGAGTGGACTGGAACACTTAAATTTTAAAAAAATCACGCAATACAAAGTGATAAAACCATAAAAACACCTCAAATAGGAACAACTAAAGCTACTCAGTAAGCTAAACCAACTAGATAAAATACTCAAAAGCCTGAGCAAATAAGACAGGTCTTGAACTGGCACCAAAAAAAATGGCAACTTCTATGGGGATGGCATTCCACAAACAGGGCCAAGGGCAGAGAAGGCCCTGTCACATCATCAATAGATTGTGGACAGTAGACGCCTTCAAATATCTTAAAAGTAGCAGATTCACTGATACATTTATCTTTCTTTGATCAATATATCTTTAAACAAACCCAAGTATTATTCTCACCTCCTTCTTTATCATCTTGAAGTTTGCGCTTCCTGGTAAATTTTTCTGATGGTTGTTTACTCTTGAATTGTTTCACTCCAGTTTTACCAGGCTTTTTGTTTCCTCTCTCAAATTTCTTACGTTTAAATTTCGGCTTGCCATCTTCACCACTTTTTCTATTTAATTTGGTTGGAGGACCAGTATCTATTTCAAGTTTTCAAAAGAGATAATTTCACAAAATCAACAACAGATCAGTTTGTATTCAATATGTATTATATTCTTCTCAGTCCAACTTTGAAATTTCAATTCAGGGAGGATAAATGGAAGAGCAAAAGGCAACATGGGACAAAAACCTTAAGATGGAAAACACATAATGCACTTGTATATTTTGTAAAAAATAAAATATAATTACTTTTTTGGTAGAAACCGCTTGATTATTAGATTAGTTTTTATCTAACAATCCCTACCATTCGGTGGACTTACATACAGTACATAGCATACAGCTAATATGACAGAACTTTTTTCCAGCGGATATATTTTGAGTTACCCTTTATCCCTGCCACTGGTGTGCTTAAAGCAGAATTATATGCTAAAGTACAGGGAAGTGTTGTGGGCAACTTCACATCAAACAGTCTTCCACTTTGTTTGTAACAGTGATGTTAAAACAGTTATATGAAACATGTGGCTTGTCACTTCCTGGGGGTAGGGAACTGTATTGATTCTATACATTCATACCTTAATTTAATAAATAAAAAATGCCTACATGATTTTTTAAAAAACAAAACAAAACACAGTCTTCCACTTTCCAAGTCAGGTTTCTTCACATAATTATGGTGACTAGAAAATGGCCCACCCTCTGTGAAAACGAATTCAAATTCCACACTGTCTATTCATCATTAGAAACGTAGAATACATAACAGGATACATTATTTAACGGGAACAGAATTTGGATCAAGTGGACATACTGCCATGCTGGAAAGAAAACAGCAGACAAAAACGCTGTCACTACTTCTGCTAAGGTGAAGAAAGGATTTTTAAAAAAATAAAATCAGAGGGACTACAAATTGTGGTGTTCTATTATTATTATGGGATGTGGGTGGTGCTGTGGGTTAAACCCCAAAGTGGGCCACGACTGGACCTAATGGTCAGGGGTCCCTTTACCTTTACCCCCCTATACCCGGAGGTCTGAAGGCGGTTCATAGAATTATGTATGTGTTAAATTTGTATTGCACTTTTCCACCAGATGGTACACAAAGCAATAATAATAATAATAATAAAGCCTCCGCAAGATCTCGGCCAGAGACCTCCAACTCCCAACAAGAATTCTTCTCTTCCCCAGACCCGGGCGATGCGAGTGAGGGGAGGGGCCCATAAAACACACCCACGTCCCCCCCCCAACCCCTTTGCCTTCGCCCTCGGAGGGGAGGCCCGTTTCCCGCCCCCGCCTCACCCTCCTCGGCCTTCCTGGCCAGCGTCTTCTTCCCGGGGCCTCTTCCTCCTCCGCCTGCGGGTCCCCTCCGTCGGCGCTTGGCTTCCATTGGAGGGAAAACTCGCTTCCTCGCTCAGCCCCACGTGCCACCCTCCCGGCGAAGTCTCCAGCCGCACTTCCGCTCTCTTCCCCAGCTCCTTCCGGCGGAAGCTCCCATTGGACGAAGGGGGTCTCGCGAGAATCCGCGTAGCGGGACACATCTGCCAGCACTTCCGCTTCCCGTTGGAACGCCGGCGGGGTGGTCAGCAGGGGGCGCCTTCCGCCACTCTCCCGGTCTCCAAAGGGGAAGCGGAAGTGACGGCCGCGGCTTCGGCGAGGCCCATAGACGTAGAAAGGAGACAGAGTGACATGCGCGCGCCCGTCTTTTGGCTTTCCTCTTTGAGCGGCCGCGTCCCTTTGCGCGCTCCCTCCGCGGGGAGTCTCCGCTCGGGGCTGCGTGGCGGCGGCGGCGGCACGCTCAGGCGGCCGCGCTGGGAGCAATGGCTGCGCCTTCATCCCTATGCAGCTGAGCACAGGAGGGAGCCTCCTCGGGAGTAGGGAGCCTTCAGGGGAGAGAGAGGAAGCACCTCTCCTGCATAGCTATCAACTTACAGATTTGAAAATAAGGGACCAGCAGCCTCGAAAATAAGGGATCGTCAGCCAAAATAAGGGGTTTTAGTCAACCAGCTGAAATACGAAGTTAAAAGGGACCAGATACAGTGGTACCTCAGGTTACATACACTTCAGGTTACATACGCTTCAGGTTACAGACTCCGCTAACCCAGAAATAGTGCTTCAGGTTAAGAACTTTGCTTCAGGATGAGAACAGAAATCGTGCTCCGGCAGCGCAGCCACAGGAGGCCCCATTAGCTAAAGTGGTCCTTCAGGTTAAGAACAGTTTCAGGTTAAGAATGGACCTCCGGAATGAATTAATTACTTAATCCGAGGTACCACTCTAATTTGGGAGAGCAGTGCCGGTTTTTAGCCCTTCGTTTCCAGAGGTTGCTGCTCAAGACACCAGCTGATGAAACACTGCAATTAAATAACTACAAGCAGCAACCACTTTTCGCGCAAAACGAAGTCTAAGCTACGAAGTTGCTGCTGCAGTTCTGTATCTTTTCTCTCGTGCTCCATCTGCAGCTCTCGGTTCCATCAGGCAGGGCGGGAAGAAGAGGAGGGGGTGGGAAATAGCGCCCGAAGTAAACCTGCAGATCAGACCATCTATGCTAATCTACCACTACAAATCTATGGGAGAAGCGCTTGCGGTCCTTCCTCCGCTTTCCCCCTCTATGCTTAGCCCTTGGAACACCTGCCTGCGCTTCCGCCTTCGCCTCTTCTCTCTGAACTGCTTTTGCTATGGTTGCCCTCACTCTCCTCTCAAGTCTCCTCAGCAATTCATAGGCCGCACCAGGCTGCCCATCTCATCCGGGTCCTTCGGCGGCGCAGCCGCAGTATGGCCTAGCAGGAGTGGCGGCAACAGGCAGAGGGGAGGCCCCAGGCAGAGACGCTCAGTTCGGCGGCCGCGAGGGGGCCCAAGGCTCCCACCAGTCCTCCCAGCGGCCAAGTCTGGTGAGAGGAGGCCGGAGGGGGGCGGGCTGGGCAGCCAAGCAACACAGTTGGAGCCTCCCTCCTCCTTGGCTGGGAGGGAGAGGAGCTGCTTCCTTTGAAACCTGGGAAATTTAAGGGACAGCAGCGGGACACGGCGCTGGGATAAGGGAGTTTCCCGCCACATAAGGGACGGTTGACAGCTATGCTCTCCTGTCAGCCAAGAGCCTCCCCTTCATCCCAAAGGGGGCGAAGAAGGGGTCTTTTTGGACTCCAACTCCCATCATCCCCTTCTGGCAGCCCCAGCAGTGATGGAGGATGGGAGTTGTAGTCCAAAAAAAAGAAAGACGAAGGCCAGCTGGGAGAAGCAGATGGGCCCCCAGGGGGCACCCAGCCTCGGATCGTGGCCACGGAGCCCAAGCGGGAGCTCCCAGCCAGCAGGCATCAGGTCCTGCCTTTGCATTGGATCCAGATTCCGGGATCCACTGGCTCGTCTTTCAGGTGCTGCTGGGCTCTCTGTCGCTTCTCCTGCCAGAGTCGAGGACGCCGCCTTCCCTTCTGCAAAGCGGGTCTTGATTGCATCTGAAATCTCCTCTGGCTGCATCCAGACGCCCCGTGCATTGAGAGTGCGTCCCTTCGTCCTCTCCTAGGATTTGTCGTTAGGTTGAGGGTGCTGGGAATTGTAGCTCAGGGAGGGGTGAACTACAGTTGCCAGGGAGGAAGATCAATGTATTCAGCCTTTCTTTTCATTCTATTTAGATCCCAGCAGGAGCCATCCAAAAGAGAGGTGTGAAATAAACCATGACTAGAATTACCCAAGCTGGGGCATTAAGAGAAGGAGAAACTTGCCAGTTATTTGTACGTGTAAGCAAATATGGCTTATGTTAATGTAGGCTAATATCTGGACAATTAAAGCCACCTTCAGGTACAGGAAGATTCTCTTAAATGAAAAATGTGGTGGGAAATTATCCAAAATAAACTTCTTGTTCATTGCTCTTCGGTTCTGCAGATGGCATCATTGGTAGCCAACCTTTAGAACCCTTCATTTCTTAGTAAACACTTTATTTGTTTATTTATAAGAATAAAGCAACCCCAGGATTCAATTTATAAGCTTCTAAAATTCTTCTGCAGCCTTCTCTACAGTGGGAAGAGAAAAGAGGATTAGTGGATTACTCACTTTGCTGTGATTATGTGCAGCCCTCTAGTACATGGCTTAAAGACACACACAAACACACCCCTTTGTGTTAATAGCACGCAGAACCAGCCAAGGCTGTAGCTGCATCAGACAAGGAAGACCCATGTACAGCAGACCTAGTTTTTAATGGTTTTTTAAAAAAATTATCATTAAGCAGTTCAGCAAATGTGAGCCCTTGGGCAAGATTACACTGAAGACTAATGATTCCACATACTCCCTTTGGTGGCGGTGCAAAATATTGCCTGTTGTAGCTAGAAATGTAAATCGTTTGCACACTTTTCTCCCTTAGCAGGACAATCAGGCTGAGATTTCTTCCTCTTCTGCTTCACTTCTTGCTTAATTGACAATTCACTAGACAAAACTAAAGAAAAAAACGGCTTTCCCCCAGCTGTTTATGAACACTTCATAGCAGTATCTATTTGAATCAGCAAGTCACTGTTGAAAGTACCCTACACATCTGCCAACCTAGCAGTTCAAAAGCACATCAAAGTGCAAGTAGATAAATAGGTACTGCTCCGGTGGGAAGGTAAATGGCATTTCCGTGTGCTGCTCTGGTTCGCCAAAAGCGGCTTAGTCATGCTGGCCACATGACCCGGAAGCTGTACACCGGCTCCCTCAGCCAATAAAGCAAGATGAGTGCCGCAACCCCAGAGTCGGCTGGATCTAACGGTCAGGGGTCCCTTTACCTTTATGCTCATCAAAGGGAGATATTTTGTTACCCTAGCTGTGTGTGTGTGGCTTTTCAGTGGCTGGAATAATGTTTCCATGACCTAGCAAAGTGAGTTGATTCCAGTTGTCTGGGTCCCACCTCCAAACCCTCTTTATATCACTGCGGAAAGAATGGCACTGGCTGGCTATACGCTACCAAGTTAAATACAAGGGGCTTGTACTGGTGTACTTGTCTCTTTATTGTGGGGTATAAAGGTAAAGAGACCCCTGACCATTAGGTCCAGTCGTGGCTGACTCTGGGGTTGCGGCGCTCATCTCGCTTTACTGGCCGAGGGAGCCGGCGTACAGCTTCCGGGTCACGTGGCCAGCATGACTAATCCACTTCTGGTGAAACCAGAGCAGCGCATGGAAACGCTGTTTACCTTCCCGCTGGAGTGATACCTATTTATCTACTTGCACTTTGACGTGCTTTTGAACTGCTAGGTTGGCAGGAGCTGGTACAGAGAAATGGGAGCTCACCCCGTTGTGGGGATTCAAACCGCCGACCTTCTGATCGGCAAGCCTTAGGCTCTGTGGTTTAGACAACAGCGCCACTCACGTCCCTTTATAGTGGGGTAGGAGAGTGGAAAATAATGTTGATATATTTTAACATCTGGCAACCAAGGTGCCCCTTCAGTACATGAATCCACGAGCCTAAAAAGCTCGAGACACAAATTTTCACAGCCCTCTACTGGGTATGGGGCCCATTTTCCAGAAGTCATGCATTTAGTGTCAACTCGATTCTGACCAAATTAAGCCTCCCAATGTATCTTTTGCTCTAGGAAGGCTTAATTTGGTCCCTCAGTAAGTAACATTTAACGAGCTCCAAAGACTGGTTTTGATGTGAAAAGGCCATTACATGCTCCCCACATGTACAATTTCTGTTGTCGCAAAGGCTGCTTCAGCAAATGAAATGTTCCTGATAGGTGCCTAGAAACGTCACGGTGCAGGCTTTTAGGTGCCGAAAGCTCTTTCAGTAGTCATTATTTGCCATTTTGATAGTCATTTTGATTCTGTTTTGAGAGCAGTGCTTTTATACTTGATGGTGTGAGAGAACGCCCAGGCAGAGTTCTTGAAAGGGCACCTTCATAACACACCCAGATGCGACGGCTGGTTGTGCTTTCTCTTGCAGCGGTTCCATCTGTAGAGCTAAATATACTGTTTCAATCTTACCTAAAAGCTTTTGCAGGTTGCACTGAAATCAAAGTGCTATGGAAAGAATAACATGTTTGGGTGCCAAGAGCCTCCTTCACCCCATACATTTAAAGTGCTCTTACGCCACTTTAACAACCATGGCTTCCCACAAAGAATCATGGGGACTTGAGTTTGAAAAGGGGGCTGACTCCCCAGGGACCCAGTTCCCAGCTGCCTTAACTGCAGCTGCCAGGATTGCACCAGAATGCTTGGAATTTATGGTATGGATGTGACCCCTGTCTCTTTTCCAAAGGAAAAGGTGGCTCCCTTTTTAATACAGTGGTACCTCGGGTTAAGTACTTAATTCGTTCCGGAGGTCCGTTCTTAACCTGAAACTGTTCTTAACCTGAAGCACCACTTTAGCTAATGGGGCCTCCTGCTGCTGCCGCACCGCCGGAGCACAATTTCTGTTCTTATCCTGAAGCAAAGTTCTTAACCTGAAGCACTATTTCTGGGTTAGCGGAGTCTGTAACCTGAAGCGTATGTACCCTGAAGTGTATGTAACCCGAGGTACCACTGTACACATTAGAAAAGGAAACCTCCTTTCTCAGAAGACTTTGAAGCACACCACCGGCTGCATAGGCTTGCGGCTCCCTTCGTACAATTAGCCAAATAATAAATGCAAATTGCATCATTTACTGAAGGTAAAAAAATGCAGCCCATCTGCTCTGGAGCTCATTATTCCGGGTCATTGCCTGTGGTGCTCACACTCCTGTTTTATGTCCCGGGATCTTTGTGATCAAAACTGTACCTGCAGTTCTTTGGGACACTTCATGAAGTTGCTGAATAGAGACAAAACGAGCTCACAGCAATGCTGTGTAACTGCCATGTGCACCACTGGGGAGGGCAATGCCCATGGTAACTTTGATAAGGAAAACACACACGGATGGGGGGGTGGAGAAAGAGGTGGAATGTGGATCTATCCATACAAACACCCTTGTACCAAGGGGTGAACATTTACTAGTGGGGGGGGGGAGCATGCAGCAAATTTCCCAAATTCACTACCAGCCCCCGCTCTCCCCTTTTGCTCTCTCTTGGCACCTCCCTCTGGGTGCAGGCACACAACCTTCTGCAAAGAGATATTACTTTTAGAAAGCAACGGACTGCAAGAAGATCAAACCTCTCCATTCTTAAGGAAATCAGCCCTGAGTGCTCACTGGAAGGACAGATCGTGACGCTGAGGCTCCAGTACTTTGGCCACCTCATGAGAAGAGAAGACTTCCTGGAAAAGACCCTGATGTTGGGAAAGATGGAGGGCACAAGGAGAAGGGGACGACAGAGGATGAGATGGTTGGATAGTGTTCTCTTTTTTAAAAAAATAATAATTTTTATTGCATTTTTTCCAGATACAATATTAAACAACCAAAGAGAGGAAAGAAAAGAAAAAAAAGTACAGAAAAAGAAAGAAAGAAAAAGAAATCCAACCATTTCAACAACTTGTTTCAACTTTCCAACGGACTTCCCCACGTCTCCCGCACAGAGCAATCTTGACAATAAATTTATCAGCAAATTATAACCTTGTTTCATGTGTTACTTTGTACTTTCAATTGCAATTTAAGTTTAAATCTCTTATTATCCGTTTACTCTGTAAGCAAACATATTATCCTTTTTGACCATTTAAACATTGAATCTTTCATTAATATTATCTAATTTCATATATATTCCATTCTCTTTGCTGGGGCTAACATTCAAATTCATGCGAAATCCTATAGTTCATATAACTTATAAAGTTTTTGCAGATAGTCCTTAAATTTTTTCCAGTCCTCCTCCATTACTTCTTCTCCCAAGTCTCGGATCCTGGCAGTCATCTCGGCCAACTCCATGTAGTCCATCAATTGCGTCTGCCACTCTTCCAGTGTGGGCAAATCTTGAGTCGTCCAATATTTAGCGATAAGGATTCTTGCTGCTGTAGTTGCATACATAAAAAACGTTCTGTCCTTCTTTAACACCTTTTGGCCGACAATGCCCAAGAGAAAGGCCTCCGGTTTCTTAGGAAAGGTGTACTTAAACACCTTTTTTAACTCATTGTAGATCATTTCCCAAAAGTCCTTCACTTTTGGACAGGTCCACCAAAGGTGAAAGAATGTCCCTTCAGCCTCTTTGCACTTCCAACATTTATTGTCAGACAAATGGTATATCTTAGCAAGCTTGACTGGGGTCATGTACCACCTGTATATCATTTTCATAATGTTTTCTTTCAAGGCATTACATGCCGTAAATTTCATACCGGTGGTCCATAACCTTTCCCAGTCTTCAAACATAATATTGTACCCAATGTCTTGTGCCCATTTTATCATGGCTGATTTAACTGTCTCATCCTGGGTGTTCCATTTAAGCAGCAAGTTATACATTCTCGATAATACCTTGGTCTTTGGTTCTAACAGCTCTGTCTCAAGTTTCGATTTTTCCACCTGAAATCCTGTTTTTTTGTCCAACTTAAAAACCTCATTAATTTGGGCATAATGAAACCAATCTTGCACCTTATCCTTTAATTTTTCAAAACTCTGCAACCTCCAATTGTCTCCAATGTTTTCTATTATTTCCCAATATTTCGGCCAGCCGGCCTCCATATTGGGTTTTTTCCGAGCCTTGGCCTCTAATGGTGATAGCCACCTCGGGGTCTTACTTTCAAGTAAGTCTTTGTATTTTGTCCAGACCATAAATATTGCTTTTCTGACAATATGGCTTTTGAAAATTCCGTGTGTTTTTGCCTTGTCATACTACAAATACGCATGCCAACCTAACGAATTGTTAAAGCCTTCCAGATCTAGGACATCAGTGTTTTCTAGCAAAATCCAATCTTTCATCCAGCAGAAGGCTGCAGCTTCGTAATATAACCTTAAGTCTGGCAGGGCAAACCCCCCTCTTTCTTTTGCATCAGTTAATATTTTAAACTTTATTCGGGGCTTTTTGCCCTGCCAAACAAACTTCGAAATATCCCTCTGCCACTTTCCAAAACATTCCACTCTGTCCACGACCTGCAGGGCTTGGAACAAAAACAACATTTTTGGCAAAACGTTCATCTTTATAGCTGCAATTCGGCCTAACAAGGATAATTTCAATCTTGACCAAATTTCTAGGTCTTTTTTAACTTCTGACCAACATTTCTCATAGTTGTCTTTAAATAAGTTCAAATTTTTGGAAGACAAGTTAACCCCCAGGTATTTCACTTTTTTAACAACATTTAAGTCTGTTTCCTTCTGAAACCCATCTGTTTCAGAAGATGTCAAATTCTTTCCTAATACCTTAGTTTTTTGTTTGTTCAACTTAAATCCCGCCACCCGACCAAATTCTTGAATCAATTCTAAAACTCTTTTGGTACTAGATTCTGGCTCCTGTAATGTTAAAACCAAGTCATCTGCAAAAGCTTTCAGTTTATATTGTTTCGCTCCGACCCGTATTCCTTGTACCTGCCGGTCCTTCCTAATCATATTCAGCAACACCTCCAGGACCGAGATAAATAATACAGGGGATAGGGGGCACCCCTGTCGTGTTCCTTTTTCAATATGGAATTCTTCTGTCACCACATTGTTCACTATCAACTTAGCTTTCTGTTCTGAATAAATTGCTTCTATTCCATTTTCAAACCCCCGTCCCACTCCCATCCCTTCCAAGTTTTTCTTCATAAACTTCCAAGAAATGTTATCAAAGGCCTTCTCTGCATCGATGAATATTAACACTGCTTTAGTGTTAATATTTGTTTGTAAAAGTTCCAGAATATCAATAATGTTCCTGGTATTGTCAAACAAATGCCTGCCTGGAAGAAAGCCTGCTTGGTCCTTATGAATTACTTCATTTAGTACTTTTTTAAATCTATTTGCCAAAATGTCTGCAAATATTTTGTAATCCACATTTAGGAGTGAGATGGGACGGTAGTTCTTAAGTTGAGTCTTTTCAGTTTCCACTTTGGGTATCAGTGTGATGAATGCTTCTTTCCACGTTTCTGGTGCCCTCCCTCCCCCCATAATCTGGTTGCAAACCTCCATTAATGGTTGTATCAAGTAGTCTTTTAACGTCCTATAATACTTGGAGGTAAGTCCATCAGGGCCTGGAGATTTGCCTAGCTGCATGTTCTGAATGGCATCCTCAATTTCCTGTTGTGTTATTTTGTGATTCAAGATTGATCTCTTCTCCTGAGATAGTTCTGGTAAGCCATTGTCTTTCAAAAATTGATCTATCTCAATCAATTCCTCAGGCCCTTGGGTATATAATTTTTTGAAATATTTCTGGAAACACTTTCTAATTTCTCCCGGTTTCTGAATGTTTTTCCCTTCAACTTCTAGGCTGGTAACATAATTTAATTTTTGTCTCTTTTTCAACTGCCAAGCTAGCAGTTTCACAGTTGAAAAAGAGACAAAAATTAAATTGGTTGGATAGTGTTCTCGAAGCTACCAGCATGAGTTTGACTAAACTGTGGGAGGCAGTGGAAGACAGGAGTGCCTGGCGTGCTCTGGTCCATGGGGTCACAAAGAGTCGGACACAACTAAACGACTAAACAACAACACCCCGCTGTCATTTGACGATGCTAATTCGGCATCAGATGTCACTACACAGCCAAACCTCCTTAGCAATGTTCTGATTTCAAATAAGAGGCTTTTCCCCAGTCTTCAGCTCCCCCACCTCAGAAGACAAGAGAATTGGAGCAAGCCCAGTTCACACGCAGCCATTAAAGAATGCGACTCCAAAGGCAGGAGCGGGGAGCTTGTGGTCCTCCAGATGTTGGGCTCCAGGCTTCCTCCATCCTGGCTGCCATGGGGAGTGGTCAGGGGTAATGGGAATAGCAGTCCAGTAACACCTTCCCCTGCCCTGAGCTATTTGCGGCTTTAAAGGAGGAGGCCATCTGCTTGGATGGTGCTGGAACATGGAGTGGCAGGCAGTGTGCTTGCTCAAAACAGGTGAGATATTATGCATCCAAAGGGACACGGGTGGTGCTGTGGTCTAAACCACTGAGCCTCTTGGGCTTGCCAATCATAAGGTCAGCAGTTTGAATCCTCGCGACGGGGTGAGCTCCCGTTGCTCGGTCCCAGCTCCTGCCAACCTAGCAGTTTGAAAGCACGACTAAAAAGTGCAAGTAGATAAATAGGTACTGCTCTGGCAGGAAGGTAAATGGCGTCTCCATGCGCTGCTCTGGTTTTGGTGTTCCATTGCACCAGAAGCGGTTTAGTCCTGCTGGCCACATGACCTGGAAAAACTGTCTGTGGACAAACGCCATTTCCCTTGGCCTGTAAAGCGAGATGAGCGCCGCAAACCCAGAGTCGTCTGCGACTGGACTTAACTGTCAGGGGTACTTTACCTTTACCTATAATGCATCCAAGCAGTGACGTGCGGTGAAATTTTTCATGGGGAAGTGCTAGGGCCAGAGGCGCCAGCTTGCAAGAGTGACATGGAGAGGGGAACATTGCAGGTGATACATCGCGACGACCTGCACATGAGCATTGCATCTCCCTCCCTAAGCCAGGCAGAAGCTTCCCAGAATTTGGGATGGAGGCGCCAGGAGAACATTCAGGGGCCTTGCCTAGTCCCTCTAGCCCATTGATCTCACACCGCAACTACTAAGTAATTTAGACTCACAGGGCCTCAGAAGTTCTCAAGGGGGCAATTGTTCTACAAAAAATATTTGTATCCACCTCCTGGTGACCAAGTTGATTCATGGGTTAAAATATGTATTGGGGTGTGTGAAGCCATTATTGAGCCGATACTTTCATATAGATGAGTGATGCCGTGTTGACCCTATAGCCTAAGTGACCAACCACAGAGATACAGGACCAGTTTCCCCTTCAAAGCCAAGTTCTGAGGTTCACAGCTCACACTCTGAATGGGAGGGAATCTCAGAAGGGCATGTCAAACTTCACCCAAAGAAATTCATCTTACAAAAGGTTCCTATGTTATTATTCTGGCTATAAATGTCAAGACAGAACTTAAGATGGAGGAGCAAAAGTACTGTATTTTTCACTCTATGACACACTTTTCCCCCTTCAAAAATTAAGGGGAAGTGTGTGTGTGTCTTATGGAGCGAATGCAGGCCCCTTGGCTTCAGCGATAGCAACGTGAAGCCTCCGAAGCGCAGAGGGAGAGCTCCCCCCGCGCTCCGGAGGCTTTGCGTTGCTTTTGCTGAAGCCGCCTGAAGCCCCCGGAGCACAGTGGGAACTCCCGCTGTGCTCCTGAGGCTTCAGGCAGCTATCCACAATCGTTCGGAGCACAGCAGGCGTTCCCGCTGCGCTCCGAAACTTGCGGATAGCCGCCTGAAGCCTGGAGAGCAAGAGGGGTAGGTGCACACTGATCCCTCTTGCTCTCCAGACTTCACTTCGCTGGAGAGGCGCTGCACAGTTTCCCCACTCTGCACAGCGCCCCTTCAGCGAAGCGGGAGGAGAAATGGAAGGGGCTCCGTTTCTCCTGCTGCTTCGCTGAAGGGGTGCAGAGAGGGGGAGAATTTTCCCCCCCTGTTCTCCCCCTCCTATGGTCCGGTGCATCCTATAGAGCGAAAAATATGGTAGCTCAGCAAGGAATATGAAACGAAAGCTACAGCTTGGCTAGTTTCAGCTGCAGTCTTGCTCACCTGTCTCCATTTTCAAAGCAATGAAGTCCGCAGCTGAGACGGCAAGTTCTGCATTGGATTGGAAAAAGCAACTATGGAGCTGTGTCCTAAGCATATATAGATTTCACTAGATTGTGGATCAGATTGTAAATGAGGAGAGAAGAGTGGAGCTCATGGCGAAAGGGGAAGCAACATCAGCAGAACTTAAGACAAATTTATGGGCACCACTAAAAGTTGATATTAACTGTGATAACTGAATAAATTTCCAGGTCCAGTCGCAGTATACTCCTGGACGCTAGTGGCTGGGGACCGGCTCTGAGCATTAGAGGGCCTAACTCTGAGCTTCCCAGAGGCATCTGGCTGGCTACTCTTTAGAAACAGGAGCGTGGACTGCATGGACCCACAGCTAGCTCCAGAAGGGCTGCTCTTGTTCTTCTTTCTCATGTATACAAATAGGTAGCACATGGTTGGTTCCTACAGAAATGTTTTCTACGTAGCTCAGTTGGTTAGAGCATGGGGCTGATAAGGCCACGGTTGCAGGTTCGAATCCCATTATGGGATTGCATTGAGGGGTTGGACTAGAAGATCTTCAGGGTCTATGATTCCATGAATGCTTCAACAATCCCAAAACAATTTACACCAGCACAACTGCCTATAACGCAGTGTCAGTGTGTCCCTGCAAAACTTCATAGTTTGCATTATTATCCAGGAACATTGCAGTGGATCTGCTGACTCCAAGGCCTTTAATGATTGGCTAGGATTCCAATCCATATTGAAAAATGTGCATCTTGATCCAGCAAGGAGACTCTAATGTGTAGGAAGGTTTCTGCATGAGGATCAGGAATTTGACTCTCTCTTTCTCCCTGGAGTTCCCCACCTCCTGGTGCTGTGATCCAGTTCCAATCACAACACACGCAATGCCCACCAGGTCATCAGCCCTGTCAGCCAGCCAGGATGCTGCCCATCACCCACCCAAAATAAACCAAAACCTCTCTTTCCTGCACAAATGATCAGCCATTTTAGAACTAACAACTGATCAGCAGACTAGCTGCACCCAGCCCCCTGTGACATGTCTTTCAGTGGCTGCTCAGAGAGGCTGCAGCCGTGGCCAAGAATTCAAGCTCCCCAGAGTTAAGGCAGGCCAACAGACGAAGAACGATCTGCTACAGACTCCCAGAACAGTCCTAGGCAGAGATTAGGGAGAAAGAAGACAGGCTGTGTCTGACAGATGATGAATTATGGCTAGCTCTGGCAGCAATGAGCAACCTTCTCCCCATCTGCCACTGAAGAGCCAGTGGTGATTTTCATGCGCTCCAAATGTGGTAACACAAGGGGTGCAAATGTATTCGCTTCTCGACACGTTCAGCGCTGCGTTTCCACTACAGGAGCCGGCTGGATCAAGTGGCACATAATTTAAAAGAGCAGGAAGACTGTTGAGCCTCGCTGCTCAAAGCCAATTCATTGTTCCTCCTATGTGTAGATTTCCTTTTTTTCTTTTTTGTGTGCTGAGTGCTTCTGTAAATAACCGCTGGCAGGGTCCCAGGGTATGGCAGCACAAAGCGCATAAGGGTCACAGTTAAACACCTGAGCCCAGGAGGGATACTTGCCATCCTGTTTCACGTGTGGAATTACAGTGGTACCTCGGGTTACATACGCTTCAGGTTACAGACGTTTCAGGTTACAGACTCCACTAACCCAGAAAAATTACCTCAGGTTAAGAACTTTGCTTCAGGATGAGAACAGAAATCATGCTCCAGCGGCGTGGCAGCAGCAGGAGGCCCCATTAGCTAAAGTGATGCTTCAGGTTAAGAACAGTTTCAGGTTAAGTACGGACCTCTGGAACGAATTAAGTACTTAACCTGAGGTACCACTGTAAAACAAAAAAGCAGAAGCCCAACTAAATCACTGAGGTGAGGAGGCTGGGGCTGGCCTATGTCTTGCCTTACACGTCCTACAATGACCCCCCACAGAAAGCAACACCACAACCTCATTGTATTTCGTATTTAAATTTTATTGGAAAGATTAAATGTACAATTGCTGCTGTGCTATCTACAGAAAGTAGGAACCATACAGAAGGATTGGCGGCAGAGTTGTCTGCTGTTGCCCTTCTTCAATGGGTTTGCCGAAAGAGGGTCACTGGCCGACAGACTCAAGACCGTTCAGGTTTGCTTGAAAACAATGCAGGTTAGAGGAGACATTGGTTGGGTGGTGAGCCTAGCGCCATATTTCTCTGAGGCGGAAAAGGTTCATTATTGGCCAGCTGAAAATAAGCTCCAGATCTTTAAATACCTCTTGCAAATACTGAAACATTGAGTATGAGCTTGGTGTATTGTCCGCAGTATTCCCATACATCCTATGTAGGTGTACAAACATGAGGTAGGCTTGGTTAAGAATATTCCTTAAGGGAGGGAAGGATGGGGGGGGGGGAGAGAAAAACAAGGAGCATCAGCCTTAGACAAACAGAAAAAAGGAAACCTCAGATACCAGTACTACCGTATTTTTCGCTCTATAGGATGCACTTTTTCCCCTCCAAAAATGAAGGAGAAATGTGTGTGCATCCTATGGAGTGAATGCAGGCTCTTTGGCTTCAGTGATAGCAACGGGAAGCCTCCGAAGCACAGAGAGAGTGCTCCCTCTGCGCTCCGGAGGCTTCGCGTTCCTTTCGCTGAAGCCTGGAGCGCGAGAGGGGTCAGTGCGCACCGACCCCTCTCACGCTTCAGGCAGCTATCCGCAAGCCTTAGGAGCGCAGCGGGAGTTTCCCCCGCTGCGAAGGCTTGCGGATTGCAGCCTGAAGCCCGGGGAGCGCAGCGCCAACTCCCGCTGCGCTCCCCAGGCTTCAGGCAGCTATCCGCACACCGATCCCTCTTGCTCTCCAGGCTTCGCTTCGCTGGAGAGGCGGTGCACAGTTTTCCCTCTCTGCGCAGCGCCCCTTCAGTGAAGCGGGAGGAGAAATGGAAGGGGCTCCGTTTCTCCTGCCGCTTCGCTGAAGGGGCACTGAGGAGAGAGGGGGAGAATGTTTTTTTTTCCTGTTCTCCCCCTCCTATGGTCGGATGCATCCTATGGTCCGGTGCGTCCTATAGAGCGAAAAATACGGTATTTTGGTACCTCTGGAACAAAGGACAGCGTCATTCAAAGATGTGACCAACATTCCCCTCCTGAAGGCCAGGAGGAGACCAGATGGGGGGCTTCAGATGCTGCCGGCTGCAACTCCCAGCAGCCCTGACCCCTCGCCAGGCAGGAGAGGCGAGTGCGAGTTGCAGCCCAGTTTCCATTGATTTAAGTGGGGAGGATTTCCAAATAAATGCGCTCACCAAGAAAATACTGTTGGACGCAGTGAAAAATACTTCCAGGCAGGCATGTTTAAAGATTGGGGTGCCCAGCTTGGGGGGGGGGGAAGGGTGTGTGTGAAATAGCACAAACATATTTTTATACAATTTGCATAAAATATTTCCTTTTGATATGTACAGTTAGGTTTCACAGAAGAAGGAACTTGCTTGGGATTCTCGCTTTCAACTTCTCGTGGGCTACTTGGTTTGGTAATCCTGGTTTTTCTTCCAGCAGGTGCATATCGCAATCTAAGCATATCTACAAACAAAATATTTAAAGAATATGAGCTGTATGACATGTGCAGTATTTTTTTAAAAAGTTGTAAGAGTACCGAATACTGTAGCTCTTTCTATGCATTTTTATTGCATTAATTTCTGTTGATGGGAAAGTGGCTGTTTTTTAAGTTGCAGAACACTGTGAGGCACAATGGAATGGTGGAGAATTATTCATCACTTATTTAACCATGTTCGTAAATGCAGCACATTAAATATTTTATATTTATATATAATAACAAATAACAAACTGAATGTAATTTTTATTTCTTAATTATATTTAGTGGTAGTATGGCTGTATTGTTTTTTGTAACATAAAATCATTCAATAAAAATTATTTTAAAAAAGGAAAAATATTTTATATTTACAGTGGTGCCTCGCAAGACGAAATTAATCCATTCCGTGAGTCTCTTCGTCTTGCGGTTTTTTTTCGTCTTGCGAGGCACGGCTATTAGCGGCTATTAGCGGCTTAGCGGCTATTAAACGGCTTAGCGGCTTTAAGAAAAAGGAAACAAACTCGCAAGAACTCGCAAGACGTTTCATCTTGCGAAGCAAGCCCATAGGGAAATTCGTCTTGCGGAACGACTCAAAAAACGGAAAACTCTTTCGTCTAGCGAGTTTTTCGTCTTGCGAGGCATTCGTCCTGCGGGGCACCACTGTATATACAAAAGAGAACAGATAGGCATGTCCATGTCATCAATAGCCACTTAAAAGAACTGTAGTTCAGTCATGTTTTTTCTTCTGACCAGGTTGTTGTTGTTGTTGGTACTCCACCCATCTGACTGGGCTGCCCCAGCCACTCTGGGCAGCTTCCAACATTTCTATGCAAAGATCTTTGCATACAATTTTGACCTTATTTCAAACACACTTCTTGCCTCAGACCAAGACCAGCAAAACTCCAGTTTTAGCAATGCGAGTCTCGGAAGCAAAATAACAAATTGGGAGAGGGGGCCGTGGGAGATGCAGAACACATAGGCTAGAATGTAGCATTCACTACAACAGATGGCAAAGGTTTGCGCTAAAGACTAAACATTCACAAGTAATGGATTATCCAATTTTGCAGTTTGGTAATGATTACAAATCTTATCCAAGAGCATTTCTTACCTAAAAAATGGATTCTTTAAATCAAGGACATTGCCTGACTTAAAGCCCGTTTCATCCACTACAGCAACAATCTGGATGTCGTAACTCTGCCTGTTGCATAAAAAAGAAATTCTGTTAAAAATCTAAAATCATGTCCATAACAAGTTTCGACGTTTCTGAAATAATACTAATACTCTCTTTTGCTTGTGTTTTTTCATGCATAATTGAAAGCACTAACTTGTAAGTTGATCAGCTGAACATAGGTGAATCAAAGCTTTACCCCATGAAAAAGTATTTAAAAGAGATGACACTGAGCACTGCTAGACTCCAACTAGTAGGTTTCAGTCACAAACCAGCAAATCCAGCCCAATTAAAGGTGATTTGATACACTTGCACAATGTACCCTCTTCCCCACAAATAGGACTTCCTCAGATAAATAATAATAATAATAATAATAATAATAATAATAATAATAATAATAATAATATAATTTATTATTTATACCCCGCCCATCTGGCTGGGTTTCCCCAGCTACTCTGGGCTGCTTCCAACACAATTTTAAAATAAAGTAATGCATCAAACAATTAAAAGCTTCCCTAAACAGGGCTGCCTTCAGGTGTCTGGTGGTAGTTGTTCTCTTTGACATCTGATGGGAGGGCGTTCCACAGGGTGGGTGCCACTACCGAAAAGGCCCTCTGCCTGGTTCCCTGTAACCTCACTTCTTGCAGCAAGGAAACTGCCAGAAGGCCCTCGGAGCTGGATCTCAGTGTCAGGGCTGAACGATGGGGGAGGAGTCGCTCCTTCAGGTATACTGGACCAAGGCCGTTTAGGGCTTTCAAGGTCAGCACCAACACTTTGAATTGTGCCCGGAAAGGTACTGGGAGCCAATGTAGGTCTTTCAGGAACGGTGTTATATGGTCTTAGCAGCCACTCCCAGTCACCAGTCTGGCTGCCGCATTCTGGATTAGTTGTAGTTTCCGGGTCACCTTCAAAGGTAGCCCCACGTAGAGCGCATTGCAGTAGTCCAAGCGGGAGATAACTAGAACATGCACCACTCTGGCAAGACAGTCTGCGGGCAGGGAGGGTCTCATCCTGCATACCAGATGGAGCTGGTAAACAGCTGCCTTGGACACAGAATTGACCTGTGCCTCCATGGACAACTATGAGTCCAAAACGACTCCCAGGCTGTGCACCTGGTCCTTCAGGGGCACAGTTACCCCATTCAGGACCAGGGAATTCTCCACAGCAGCCCTCCCCCTGTCCCCCAAGAACAGTACTTCTGTCTTGTCAGGATTCAACCTCAATCTGTTAGCCGCCATCCATCCTCCAAGGAAAGGGACAAGAAAAAAAACAACTGTGTGATGTCAAATTGTCTAACCTCCCCATAAACAATTTAGGATGAGTGCTCAACAAACCATTTGGGGTTTTTTTTGCGGGGGGGGGCACACAGTTTAGCAATGGGGGCTTGCAATAAAAGTGTGGGGTTGTTTTTTTGTTGCCCTACAGCAATAATAATAACAACGACAACAGGGTGTGTGTGTGAAGTGGGGCACCTCATCATCCTTGGTGTTCAAACTGTAGCATGACAAGCATACAGTGGTACCTCTGGTTAATTATTTAATTCGTTCCGGAGGTCCGCTCTTAACTTGAAACTGTTCTTAACCTGAAGCACCACTTTAGCTAATGGGGCCTCCTGCTTCTGCCACGACGCCGGAGCCCGATTTCTGTTCTCATCCTGAAGCAAAGTTCTTAACCTGAAGCACTATTTCTGGGTTAGCGGAGTCTGTAACCTGAAGCATATGTAACCCGAGGTACCACTGTATTCACAATGCTATCATCATTCATTTTACTACCTTTGAATTGATTCTAGGAGTTTTGTGGTAATTGGCTGTCCCTTTACAGTGGAAAATAAAAAGTGGAACATGGATTTTTTTAATCCTGCCCCCACCCCACTCCACCCTCCATTTTTCTGGACCATCACACTGTTGGGCTCTGCGTTTTTACTGTCTCTCTCTCTCTCTCCCATTATTATGTTTTGGTCTTTCAAGAGCTGGAAACCAAGCCCTGCCTCTGAGCCTCAGACTGAGATGTTGCAGAAACGACAACCCTATCAAGGATCCGTGAAATTTTGTTTTCTTGTATTTGGTTTTGGATGAAACATAGGCCCAAAGGCCTGCTAGTTTTTCTCTTAATCTGCGGCGTCCGTGTGCTCGTTTCCTCTGGATCAGGTTTGCAGGCGGCAGCGAGGCAGCCAAGATGCCTGGCCTTTAATGAAGGCTTTGGCAACTGCATTTCATTGCTATAGAGACGGTGTTGTAAACAAGGGGGATTACAATAGCAATTGTGGCATGGTGCGATGGAAAACGCTGCTGTCGCTTCTCTCAACTCTGCAAGTAATTGATACACTTCACCTTTGAAGAGCAGGTATTGTAATACGAGCGAGAGGGCTTCTTTATGGGAAAGCTATTAACCAGAAAACGGAAAAGTCACGTGTGGGGCACTTGCTGTCGATACAAATGAAGTATTTTGATGGCATCACTGGCGCCTCTGATTTGGGCACTCTGCTTCTGGAGAAGCTTGTGAAAATAAAAAGGCAAGGATGCTTTGCTTCCCATTGCAGACAGACGTTTCTAAGAAGATGATAGTGCCATTTCATACTGTATTGTAAGTGGCCTATGGTGCCCATTCTGGGCACAAAGGGGAGGGGAAATTGACTGAGATGCGCACACATGCAAACTAGCTATGTTGCATGCACAAGGGTTGCCATGGCAATAAGACCCAGCTGTATCCTACTTTTCTGAGTCGCAAGCTCCCCAAAGCCCCATGAAGAAGCAGGAGGAGACCTATCAGGGAGAAGTTTTGTATTCTCATTTGGCTTGGCATTTTGCATTTGTCCTTTACCTGCTCTAGGCTCAACCCATGACCTTTTCTGGGTTCTGTGGGAAATTTCCTTCCATTTGGGGCATTGGACCTACAAGGAGAAGCTGCTAGAGTCTACACATCACAATGCCATGGTGGGAAGGGTTGGGCTTTAGAAAGCCTTATGAGGAACAGTGGAAGGAAGAATTGATGCTTTTGAATTATGGTGCTGGAGGAGACTCTTGAGAGTCCCATGGACTGCAAGAAGATCAAACCGATCCATTCTGAAGGAAATCAGCCCTGAGTGCTCACTGGAAGGACAGATCCTGAAGCTGAGACTCCAAGACTTTGGCCACTTCATGAGAAGAGAAGACTCCCTGGAAAAGATCCTGATGTTGGGAAAGATGGAGGGCACAAGGAGAAGGGGACGACAGAGGACAAGATGGTGGGACAGTGTTCTCGAAGCTACCAACATGAGTTTGACCAAACTGCGGGAGGCAGTGGAAGACAGGATCGCCTGGCGTGCTCTGGTCCATGGGGTCACGAAGAGTCGGACACGTCTAAACGACTAAACAACAACAATAAGCCTGGAAAAGAGGAGATATCTCAAGGGATGTCACATGGAAGACGGAACAAGCTTGTTTCCTCCTGCTCTGGAGGGTGGGACTCAAACCAATAGCTTCAAGTTGTACAAGAAAGAAGACTCAGACTCAACATCAAGAAGAACTTTCTAACAGTAAGAGCTGTTTGGCAGTGGAAGAGACTTCCTTCCTTGGAGGCCTTTAAACAGAGGTTGGGTGGCCCTCTGTCATGGATGCTTCAGCTCAGGGGGTTAAACTAGATGACCCTTGTAGTCACTTCCAACTCTGCAATTCTATGATTCTAACAAAAATTATTAAATTTGACTATTCAGTCTTAAACAAGACCCAGCAGGTGAATATTATTATGTGCAGTGCATTTCTGCAGGTAATTCAGTGACTGGGCTGAGGACACCTTTTCCGCCACAGCCCAATTGGCCAAGCTTCTTCCTGGTGACTTTGCCATGTTGAAGGTGACAGGAAGTAACCAAGATTATCCCTTCCAGTAGCACCTTAAAGACCAACTAAGTTAGTTCTTGGTATGAGCTTTCGTGTGCATGCACACTTCTTCAGATAGTATCTGAAGAAGTGTGCATGCACACGAAAGCTCATACCAAGAACTAACTTAGTTGGTCTTTAAGGTGCTACTGGAAGGATTTTTTTTTATTTTGACTATGGCAGACCAACACAGCTACCTATCTGTAACAAGATTATCCCATGAGGAATAATTAAAGTGCCTGCAGACTGTGAAGAATAGTTGGATGGAATAAGAAAGTAAAAGAAATTCTGGGAAATGATATAGAATGGGATGAAAAAGATGTTGAAATATACATTTTTTAAAAAAACCAGAAGCATTTTTACTTGGTATTATAAATGAAAATATTAATAGACAGGGTGTTAAATTGTTTTTATACGCAACAACAGCGGCAAGAGTATTGTTGGCCCAGAAATGGAAGCAAAAAGAAACACCGACAAAAGAAGAATGGCAGACAAAATTAATGGACTATGCAGAATTGGACAAAGTGACAGGAAGGATTCGAAACCTGCGGGACCAGAGATTTACAGACAATTGGAAGAAGTACCGTATATGAATTATTTGAAGAGGAACTGTAATCAACAAATTACGTTAGTAGGACTACAATAAGTTTTGTAAGGAGAAATATATGAAATATTGCAAAGAAGAGAAAGAAGCGAGATATTAGTTATGAGATTTAAATGTAATAGTGAAAGAAAGAAATGTAAATTAATTGAAAAGATTGGAAAATTTTCAGATGTGATTGATGGAAGTAAAAAAAAATGTATAAGATATAAAAGTATGTTTAATAATTGTTGTAAGTGATATGTTAAAAAACTAATACAAATTATATTTATATAAAAGGAATATAGAAAGAACTCCTGACGCAAGGACTTCCGATAGCGGACACTCAAGCCTGAGAGGGAGGCATGCTGATTGCTCTAAGATTCCCCTGCCCCCTCTCTTTTAATCTACATTAACTCCAGCTTCTCATCTCATTTCTAGACAGTTAAATTTTGCCCCGGTGTGTCATTCTGCAGAGGAAATACCACAGGAACCCTGAGAGTCCTCTTTTCCAACATCCACCTTGTACACATGTTTAGGCTGGTGACCTGTAAACAGAGCAGCAGTCTTAAAAGAGGGATTAGAAATTGACCTCCCTGCTTTAATCCGGCTCTCAAGTACCAACAACAAATGCTAAAAGCCACCAAGGATTTCTCATCGGCTGAAAAATAGGAGGTCACAGAGAATTTCATATACATTCACCTCTTTGCACAGCAAGACTGAGACTGGGCAGATGTGTATGTTACTCTGATGAGTGTTTATTGCCGATTTAAAATCATTACATTGAAGCTGCTTCAAAGAAAAGGAAATCTTGCTCTTTCTCATTATATCCCCTACAGCACAAATCAATATTGCTGTGCTAAATTTAGGAGCAAGTACCTTGCTAATAGCAGCAAAACATCAGATCTCTGAAGGAAATTCACTTGGCACAACTGCTAAGACTGACCATTTTTTTCTGTTGTCTTTGTGATATCTGAACATACAAATGGATTTTCAGCCCTGCGGTTTGAGATACAAAGCATATTTTCTATTGCGGCTTCTGTTCGTTAACGCAAATCTGCAGATGTTTCACATAATTAATTTTTAGTAATCTTCCCCCACACAGCGCTTCGGAAACTCTTTCGCCAGCAAAGCGATTTGTCTGTGCTTTGCTACTTACCGTTTATTTGCCACGAACAGGACTTTCCCTGAAAGAGTTTCCCCTTCTTTGGCAAAGAGAGGAGTTTGGAGAAGGCAGCGGACTTGATACCAGTGAGTCAGAGGCTCCGTGGGGGCAGTCGAGAGCCAAACAGTCACCCTTGAAAGAAGAAACCCAGTAAATACGCAAACATTTATTTATGCATTGAATTTCTATCTGAAGATCACAGGGCCGTTTGCAACACGAAAGCACAAAATGAGAACACGAAGTACATAATAAAACAGAAACAGAAATAAACCAATCGCCCCTACCTTCCACAAGCACATTTAAAAGGCCATAGGTATTTTACTCATTTATTAAATTTGCATCAAGAAGGCAGACCTAGTACATCTGCAAAACAGCTTCTGAGACCAAGACAAAGGTGCTCACATCCCAAATTCTTGGTCTATGAACACAGCAGCTTCTCTTCATGGATGGAGAGATGCGCTCAGAGAAGGCTGTGGAAAAAACCCTTTTAGGAGCACAACTCTCTTCTGTGCACAAAGCAAAAAGTTTAAGGATTCAAGCCAATTTTATTCTCTCAGGCTTCTGCAAACTTCAGCTGAATCTGGTTTTATTCAGCCCCATGGATGTTCATGTGCTTTACTGCTTCTGCTGTTTTAATTTCAACGGCACCGCCCCCCCCATTTTTGACACATTGTTTTAATTATTTTAATTGGTGGCCACACTGAGAGCCTATGGCTGAAAGGCAGGATGTAATTTAAAAACCCAAAAGGCCAGTCTTATGCATTGCAGTTCTGACTACATGATATAGGCAGGGTTGAAAAAACCATCACCCAGGCTGCTCATCTGTGTGGTGAAGCTGGAGATGGCCTTTTATTACTGGTTTGTTTTTGAGGTGCTATATGATGAGTTATGGGATGCGGGTGGCGCTGTGGGTTAAACCACAGAGACTAGGACTTGCCGATCAGAAGGTCGGCGGTTCGAATCCCCGTGATGGGGTGAGCTCCCGTTGCTCGGTCCCTGCTCCTGCCAACCTAGCAATTCGAAAGCACGTCAAAGTGCAAGTAGATAAATAGGTACCACTCCAGCGGGAAGGTAAATGGCGTTTCTGTGCGCTGCTCTGGTTCGCCAGAAGCGGCTTAGTCATGCTGGCCACATGACCTGGAAGCTGTACGCCGGCTCGCTCGGCCAATAAAGTGAGATGAGCGCTGCAACCCCAGAGTCGGCCACGACTGGACCTAATGGTCAGGGGTCCCTTTACCTATGATGAGTTACTACAGCACATTCACACATTCAAGTGACAAAAACCCAACACATGAATGGCTTTTTCATGCAAAGTCTGTTTTCTCCATGTGGGCCCTCCTGCAAAAATAACACGGTGAGATCCCTTCATGAGAATCTGATTATCTCTACAACAAAGATGTATAAAATGAACTTGTTCCTCCATGTAGCAGGCAAGAGAAGAACTTGAGCAAGGTTCTGAATTTGGCCAAATTAAAAGGGTCATTTCCCTTTAAAGTGAAGTTCCAAGGTAACTTTTGGGAGCGAGGAAGAAGAATACGTACAGTGAGCCGACAAATGCCACATCAAACCAGAAGGCCAAACCATGGATTAGCCCAGACTGCATCATTTGGAAAACAAAGGGGATTTCCACTCTGTAGAAAAAGAAAGTTGCCAGTGTGGCATTTGAAATCCATGGTTAAAAATTACAAATATCACCATTCATTAAGACACTGGTTTGCTAAGCACAACACATTTACCAGAAATAAAGTAGAATGGATTATTATCCAAGATAATTTATTATAACAAAATCTACCTATGTACTCAATTATTATACCTTGTACAGTGGACGCTCAGGTTGCGAACGTGATCTGTGCAGGAGGCACATTCACAACCCGCAGCACCACGTCTGCGCAGGTCACGATTCGGGGTTTCTGCGCATGCGCATAGTGCAATTTAGTGCTTTTGCGCATGCGCCGAAACCTGGAAGTAACCAGAAAACGCACAACCTGAAGCGTCTGTAACCTGAGGTATGACTGTATTTCATTTTATTTACTAGGATTATCTTGACAGATGTCATTACTCTTAAACCAACAAAAACTTCACACCAAGTTATATTTTACCCTAAATATTGTGCTTAGTCGACTGCAGCAATTTGCAAGGCTAAAATGCCACTAAGGATTAGAGGCTTAAAATACCCTGAATGGGATCCACATACATGCTGTGAAGTCCCTCGCTTGCTCGTAAGTGGAAAAGTGTAGAAAGAAACAATTATTTGACATGGAAAAGCAGGACTCTTTCCAGACACTTACCTATGCAAATCTTCCTCTTCTGCGTCTGTAAAATTGACTGTGTACTTCACTGTCCGGGCCATTAAAATTCTGATGTCAAATGTATCCTGAGGGTTGAAGAGGAGAAAAAGAGAGAATCAGACCCCTGCGCTCCTCTAGCGCTGCAGGCTTACAAAACAGAAAATTCCTCCTCCCACAATAATATACCTTCTCTTGGTCCCTTTGATATGCTATTTTAGTAGTTCCTCTCTCTGTTAAAAGAAATATGCACCTCATACACATTGCTTATATCTGGAACCCTGAGGGATTTCTATACAGTGGTGCCTCACAAGACGAAATTAATTCGTTCTGCGAGTTTATTCGTCTTGCGAAGCACGGTTTCCCATAGGGTATTAACGGTTTTAAGAAAAAGGAAACAAACTTGCAAGACGTTTTCGTTTTTTGTCTTGCGAAGCAAGCCCATAGGGAAATTCATCTTGCGAAGCAACTCAAAAAACGAAAAACTCTTTCGTCTTGCGCGTTTTTCGTCTTGCGAGGCATTCGTCTTGCGAGGTACCACTGTATCAAGAGGCATTTCTGACCTTCATACCACCCCTAGTTAATGTTTTAGTAAAGCCAGTGCATTTTTTTCTGGGGGGACGCATACCCCTAAACATTTTGTGAATCTTTGTACTTTTGTCCATTTACTGTATTTATTTCCCCCGATTTTAACTATGAAATGGTGATTTTCTTGTGTCAAAATGAGAGTACCCCTAAACATTTTAAAGGGAAAAAAGCACTGAGTAATGCAGTACTGATTCTATCAGGGAGAGCCAACATGGTGCCCTCCAGCTGTTGTCGGGGCTCCCATCATTCCTGACTCCTGGTCCTGCTGACTGCGGTTGATGGGAGTGGAGTCTGGCAACACAGGAAGGCATCCCACTGGCTGCCCAGTTAAAGCTGGGAAGCCATGAATTTAAGTTTCCTTCCTTGCACTTACAAGCAACCCACAAAACCTGCCCACGGTTATGCACCGGTCAATGGAATAATATTTGCCTCAGAACAACTCCAAACAGACTTTTACATTTCCATTTGCTCAGATGCTCTCAGAAAAAATGACTGTGATCAAAAGAATTACCAGCTAATTCATGGGTAGGCAAACCAAGGCCCGGGGGCCGGATGCAGCCCAGTCGCCTTCTAAATCCAGCCTGCGGATGGTCTGGGAATCAGCATGTTTTTACATGAGTAGAATGTGTGCTTTTCTTTAAAATGCATCTCTGGGTTATTTGTGGGGCATAGGAATTCGTTCATTATTCCTTTTTTAAAAATATAGTCCAGCCCCCCACAAGGTCTGAGGGACAGTGGAACGGCCCCCTGCTGAAAAAGTTTGCTGACCCCTGAGAATTACAAGGTGTGACCCATTCGCTGATGTTGGCCTTAAGGGAAAGCAAAGCAAGAACAAACACATGTGACATGCAGCTCTGTTCCACATGGATGCCACCTCTGTTCTATAACATTATTGCTCCTGCTATTGCTATTATTATGAGCTGCCAGGGACTGGCTGGATGAGGAAGAATGGTGGCCGTCTCCCACCCAAGAGCCCCCCAGGGAGGACACAGAAGAAGACGACTTAGACCTCAGGATGTGGTGGTGGGACACTGAAGAGCAGTCTGGGGAAGGGAGAAGAATAAGAAGAAGAGTTTGGATTTGATATCCCGCTTTATCACTACCCTAAGGAGTCTCAAAGTGGCTAACATTCTCCTTTCCCTTCCTCCCCCACAACAAACACTCTGTAAGGTGAGTGAGGCTGAGAGACTTCAGAGAAGTGTGACTAGCCTAAGGTCACCCAGCAGCTGCATGTGGAGGAGCGGGGAAGCGAACCCGGTTCACCAGATTACGAGACTACCGCTCTTAACCACTACACCACATTGGCTCTTGGGGAGGAGCTAGAAGACGGGTGACAAGAGAGGGAGATCCTTCCAGGACAGGGCTAGAGGTTGAGAGTCACAGTGTGAGCGCAGACTCAGGCAGAGAGGAGCCAGAGGTTGCCCTGCTACCCTGCAGTAGGACAGTCCCAGTCGAGGAGAGTCCTGCACGTTGCTGAACAGCGGGCAAGACAAGCCCAGAGGAGGAGCTCGCCCTTCAACGCAGCCTTTGTCTGCTGGGGAGGGATCTGGAGTAAGACCAATTGGAAGGGGAGGGGGGCAGTGGTCCATTTCAGCCATACCTCAAGCTGAACGAGTTGAGCCTAAGTAACTCTGCTGCACTGGTATTTTCTGTTAAGAAAAAGCTAATTGCCTTCCGTGCCTCACAGTCTTTCTTGCCCTGTGGTCAACCTGGGCTCACCTGACAGCTCCTTGACTCTTGAAAGTCCTTCATTGGCTCCCAGTACGTTTCCGAGCACCATTCAAAGTGTTGGTGCTGACCTTGAAAGCCCTAAACGGCCTCAGCCCAGTAGACCCGAAGGAGCATCTCCACCCCCATCATTCTGCCCGGACACTGAGGTCCAGCACCGAGGGCCTTCTGGCGGTTCCCTCACTGTGAGAAGCAAAGTTACAGGGAACCAGGCAGAGGGCCTCCTCAGTGGTGGCACCTGCCTTGTGGAACGCCCTCCCATCAGATGTCAAAGAAATAAACTATGTGACGTTTAGAAGATATCTGAAGGCAGCCAAGAAGGCAATAAGATATCTGAAGGCAAGTTTTTAATGACTGATGTTTTAATGTATTTTTAATCTCCTGTTGGAAGCCACCCAGAGTGGCTGGAGAAACCCAGCCAGATGGGCAGGGTATGTATGTATGTATGTATGTATGTATGTATGTATGTATGTATGTATAAATTATTATTGTTATTATTATTATTATTATTATTATTATTATTATTATTATTATTATTATTAACATTAACCCACGTGTCACCCCAGGTCCCAGGGCAGAGTATAATCCAACATTACAACACACAAATAGTTTAAAACAACTTACAATTACAGAAGTAAGCTGGGTTCTACAAATATACGCCCCTAGTGTCAAAAGCCTGGGCGAAGAGGTGTCCCTTCCACATTCACCAGATGCTACGTAATGAAGGGGCCAGATGTACCTCCGTGGGGAGGCAGTTCTGCAACTTAGGGACCCCCCAGCCCCCAGCCCCTGAGCTCCTGAAGGTGAAGGAGGAAGGCAAAGGAAAAAGCGAGAAAATAAAAAACGACTTACTACAATAGGTTGCCTAAAGTATTCATCTACAGCTGCATTGCGGAGACTGGACAGATTGACTCCATAAAAACACTGCTGGTACCTAGAAGAAATAATGCAGTTGTAAAGAAAAGAAAAGGAAATTGTACAAAGAAATCTCTATAAGCTGCATGTAACAGCCACAGATCCATGCACATTCTTCAAACCACCTATGAAGCCTGATCAAAGCCTATTTTTTGATATGCAAAGATACTGTCTTTCCATTCAGCTAACCTCTTCAAAAAGCATGCAGCGTGTGGGTTATTCATTGTGTCCTGGATTAATGAGCTCAGCAAACAACGGTGAGATATTGCTGCTTAATTCTCCCAAGGAAGAGCCCTCCGTTGGCGCCTCTTTCAAGTTTCAATGTACTGGAAGTCTTTGAAAAACTAACGCCCCACGTGAGGGCAGCACACATTGCTGATGAAACCCAACAGACCACAGAACTCCCCTCCATTGTCGCTATCATACAACTATTTCCCAAGGCCCTGAGAGGGACCAGTTTTTGAGGCCCAACTAACTTCAACCAGGAACTGACGACCGAGAGGAAGAACTTGAAATTTACGTGCATTCATCAGCCGCAAGCAACACAACAGCAAATGCACTTGTCTCAGGCGCAAGTGTCATCCAGATGTAAAGCTCATGTTTCAAAGCAAACTCTGATTTAAAGAAGTGGCCGGCAGCTCCGAAATTGGAGCCCTGACTGAAAGGCTGCTGAGCAATGGACGGCGGGTTAAGCCAGGGGTCTTGGAAGGTCCCGCAATGGACCCTTGGCCCTCTTGGCTGATAAAATTCAGCAGAGAGACAACGTCTGCCTGGGCAAAGGAGGCGGTTGTCAGGGAACTGCCATCGGCTCAGGGGCGAGAGGGGAAAAGCCAGATGGATTACAGAGAGCCCCCAAAGATCGTGGGAAGCAGCTCCTCCTCAGCGGAGGAGAGTAACCACACCTCCATTGGAGAGGAGCTTCAGGGCTCGGAGGAGGCGAGGCGGCGCCAGGACACCTTGCCTGGGCAAAGTGGGGAGGATAAAGGTCCTCCGTTACCCACGCCCTCCTTGCGCAGTAAGCTTTCGCACCGAGAGGGAAGGTGCAGACTGGGCGTCAAGAAACAACTCTGCTGGGGAAGGTTTAAGGACCGCCCACTCTCAGATTCTGCCAGTGAATGAGCCAGCCATGGGAGAGTGGCGCTCTGCACAGATAAAGTCTATTTTGGCATCAAAAGCAAGGCTTCACAGTCAGCAGGGAGGCATTTGCCTACTTACTCTCGAGCAACCCCTTGGAACCCTAGCAGTGGTCAATGCCCTTTTACAAGAGGGGGAGCTTCCTACCTCTTTGAAGGGGGTAGCGATAAGACCACTCCTTAAGAAACACCCCCTAGACAGTATTCTGAGAACCTATGCAACTACCAACCATTGCCAAGCTCCCTTTGGGGGCAAGGTGCTTGTGCTGCTGGTTGCTGATCAACTGCATGCAAAGCGACCCAGACCCGGCGCTTTTCACCAGAGACCCTTCTCAGTGCCCCCCCCCCAAGAGGACGGCAACCCGAGAACAGACCTTTTTTGTGGTGGCTCCCTGTTTGTGGAATGCTCTTGCCATGTCTTTAGGTGACACATGGAAAATTCCTCTTTACTCAGGCCTTTGGCTATTAAACAGTCTGTGTCATTTTAAACGTGGAAGGATTGTGATCATGAAATTTTCTGTGATTGCTCTGTTGTTGTTGTTATTGTTGTTATGCCATGTAAATTATGTTTTTAATGTTGTACACCGCCCTGGGATCCTTGGTTAAAGGGCAGTATATAGATTGCACAAATAATAATAATAATACAGTGGTACCTCGGGTTACGTACTTAATTCATTCCGGAAGTCCGTACATAACCTGAAACTGTTCTTAACTTGAAGCACCACTTAACTAATGGGGTCTCCTGCTGCTGCCACGCCGCCGGAGCACGATTTCTGTTCTCATCCTGAAGCAAAGTTCTTAACCTGAAGCACTATTTCTGGATTAGCGGAGTCTATAACCTGAAGCGTATGTAACCTGAAGCGTATGTAACCTGAAGCGTATGTAACCTGACGTACCACTGTAATAATAATAATAGCTACTTGTTATGTACTGAAGTTCTCACCCTGGGCCAGCAGGGGGATACTGTAGATAGTTATGCAAATAAGGGATCGAAAGTGACGTTCAGTGATTGGATAGTTTTAGAAAGTTGTTACATTTACGTTGTACTGGAGCTCTGTATAAGCTGGCTGACTGAACCCTTCAGTTCAGTTCTGCCCAGGCCTGTGAATAAACAAGAGCTGTTGAAGAATCGCTGTGCCGTCTGATATGTTCACCCACAACTTAACACTACTGATGTACATCACACAGCTAAGAAGGATTTAAAGGGAGCTGTTTGTGCCATAAGAATCCAAAATACAAAAAAGGGAAAAACACAGCCTAAGCCTGGTTTGGAGAACCTGCCATTCTTGCCTTTGTGTCGCGAGGCCTGAAGTGATGTGGTGGCAGAGAGAGAGATGCTGCGTGAAAGACAGCAAAAGCACATGGTAGCATCATCCTTCAGTGCTGGCAAACACTTGGTCGCTGGTCCCTGATGGACTTTCAGGGGCAAAGGAAAGGGCAAAAGGTTCCCCACTCCCGTTGGCCTTGGCCACTTTTCCACAGTCAAATCAAGCAGCAAATACCTGGTCAAACATACTTCAAGACGCAAGTCAAACGCATGCCAGACATTCTACCAGGCAGCGCATGAAGGATGTCCCTGCTTTTCCCAACACAGAAATTATATCCAGAAAGGAAAGGAGAGCAGCTCTTAGAACACATCTAAGACAACATTCTTGTCTTCAAAACAGAACTGACCACTCATGGGATTGAAAAGCTGACGCCTTGGACATTTACAGTCACTACTCAGTGCAAAAGAGCAGAATATACAGAGGCGCCAAGTGACAGGAGTCGTCACTGCACAGCCCTATGACGTCTGGAGAAATATTTAACTCAAATCTGATTGAATCTGATCTCTATTGTCTTCAGTGGATAAGAAATTATAACATACCTGGGATTTAAAAAACAAAACAAAACCCCCATTGAGGTAAACAAATGTTGCTGTGGAGATCACCAGGAGTACAAATTCACCATGCGGTGTTGCAGTGGCGCCACTTTTTGAAAGATTTAGCAAAAGTTTGTACAACATCTAGCTCTGTCTCAAACCTGGGAAAATGGAGCAGTATGGCTAAAATCAGGTGAAACTCGATACACTCCATAGAATCTTAGAATCACAGAACCACAGAGTTGGAAGGGACCCCAACGGTCATCTATTCCAACCCCCTGCGATGTATGCATCTTAACTAAAGCATCCATGACAGATGGCCACCCAAACCTCAGAATTAATAGCTAAGGAGGTTTCAGGAGCCTTTATTTACATCAGGCCATTCTCCTTTGTCATGTTCATCTGGTTCAGGGAGAAAATCTGCAAAAAAACACGATTTTCCTGCAAACCCACATTTTCTACATTTCAGTTTGGTACCTCTCCTGCAAATTGGCCAAATCTCGTTCTGACCTCGTGACGAGACACGTAGATAGTATCATGGCTTTCATTGGCTTTCTGAAAACGAATGGAGTAAGGGCTTTCTGACTTTGTTTCTTTGCTAATAAAATACATGTCTCATTACTCTCTGGTAGCTACAAATGCCTAAGACAGTGAACCCTTGTGTAACGTAATCTTCGGGTTGCAAATGTGGCAACCCTGGAAGTGGGTTTGCCACTCGCGCATGCACAGAAGTGCTCTGTGGCACTGCACGCATGCGCAGAAGCAGTCCTCTGGTTATGAAATTTTTGGGATATGGCCAGGCCTCTGGAACGGATCCTGTTCATAACCTGAAGTACCACTGTACTGTACATCAATGTAAGTTACTTTCCTTAAGGGCAGGAGTAAGAAGATTTCATCCCTGCCAGTACAGTGGTACCTCTGGTTAATTATTTAATTCGTTCCGGAGGTCCGTACTTAACCTGAAACTGTTCTTAACGTGAAGCACCACTTTAACTAATGGGGCCTCCTGCTGCTGCTGCGCTGCCAGAGCACAATTTCTATTCTCATCCTGAAGCAAAGTTCTTAACCTGAAGCACTATTTCTGGGTTAGCGGAGACTGTAACCTGAAGCGTATGTAACCTGAAGTGTATGTAACCTGAGGTACCACTGCAGGCAAAACCAATGGTGAAGTCTCTCTCACTTTCTTACAAAATCTTTACTTGTTTAAAAATAACCCTGTGAAATCCAAGTCTCACATTTTCTCCAGCTGAAGACCCAAAGGCCACAAGACGGCACAATGCGTTGATACTACCAGAGAGGCTTCTAACCTGCCAAAGCTTACAGTGAAACTGTTGTGCTTCTGCCTCAGCCTGCTCATTAGGATTACGAAGCATGAACTATCCCTATGCAACAAATATCTGAGTTGCTTATTTGGCTTGCTGGGACACAGAAACGGTGCACACACAAAACGACAAAATGATGGGCTGGCACCATTCCATTTCAGCTTATCTTTGTTATTACAGGAACTGGAAATAGAAAGAATGATAAAGATGGAGAAAAACAGCTCATACGGAAGACAAGTTTTGCAAACCCACCAGTGCAGAAAGCAAGCTTTGTGTATAAATAAGTCTAAGTTGGGTCTGTGAAGGGGCAGCCACATGGTGGTGCTGAAACCAACAGATGCAGGTTCAGTTCCACAAACAACACATCCTCCAGCGGTTTGTGTCCTCTTCTGGACAAATGATTTATAAAAATAGAGTTATGAAAGGGATGCAGAGGGGGAAATCACTACATTAAGATGCTGAACTGGTTGGAGGGTATGCTAAGCAGCACGTCAGGGCTGCCGTCGTCCTGGTGCGAGGAGTTCCATCGGCCCTTCCCCGCCCAAGAGAGAGTGGGGGAGGGAGAGAGACTCTCGCCCACGCTGCCCGCGAGCCCGGCATGAGGCGGTTGCGGCGCTGCCATGGCCGCTGAAGCGCCGCCCATCTGCGTCCTTCCCCATCCCCATCCCCTCTTTCTCCTCCCTCAGGCCGCCTCCAGCTTCCCCGGCAGCGTGGCGGAAGTCTCGCAAGAGAGGGGCTGCCTGCCCGCTGGCCACCACCCGTCTCCTCACGACACGCCCCTGAGGGGGAAAAGGGAGAGACGGAGACGCGGCAGCTCGTGCGCGCACTCTCTCTTGTGGCGGAGGACCCCGAGCCGCTGCTTCCCTCGCAAGCCAGGCAAGCATGAAACCCGGGAAATTTAAGGGACATCATCAATAAGGGACAGCAGCGGGACACAGCGCTGGGATAAGGGAGTTTCCCGCCAAATAAGGGATGGTTGACAGCTATGCAAATCTCAGATCATGTTGTGATTGGTACCCTGACTTAATTCTCAGGTATCCCCTAATACAAATCCAAAAGGCAGTGCCACGTAAGAGAGAAGGGTCATCGTGAGAACATGAGCAAGGACGGCACACTTAGTTCTGTGACTACGTAAGCAATGCGGCCACATCCACCCAGTCCTCAATTTGAGCCAGGATACAACCCCAACACCTTCTGATCGCAGCCCCTGAACCCTTTTCAATCTCAGGATTCAGCCTTGCTGCATGTGACTGACATACAAGTAACATGAAGCCTAACGCATTCTGGACACCACAAGATGGCAACTCTAATCCCAACATTGCCTTGGCCAATTCTGAGATTCTTTTTTGCTTGATGGGAGCATCCTTGCCCATCGACGGCTGCATCATCCTGATGCCATGCCCCTCTTGCCACCCCTTGAATGCAGGGCAAAGAGTTCTCTCATCCCATCTATCTCTCTGCTTGGAGCAGGACTGCATGGTACTGTGTCTCCTGTTGTAGGCTATACTTGCAGAGATAATCTCATCATAATCATAAAATAATCTCATCTCTTTCCTAGACAGGTCCTGCCTCTGCCTCGTAATGAAAAAGCCATCAAGTGAAGAGCCACCACACGACGAACGCTTCGAAGTGCCAAGCCACCACATGAGAACAGTTATCAATGCACAAACAACATGGCCACACGAATCAGCTGTAAGCGCCACGGTTGAAGTTCAACAAAACAGAAACGGGTTAGGAAATTAGGAAGTTTCTTTTGACAGATACAATTCACCACTGCATTGTGATTCCAAGAAGCAGTTTCATTTTGAGACCTCTGTTATGCTGCAGAGCAAAAGACATTTTCTTTTCCTTTCCTTTTTTTTTTTTTTTGAAAAAAGTGAAATAATCATTACCAAAAATTGGCTCTGGAGTAGTGTTCCATGTAGAGCTGTTCATCGGAAAAAGGAGCCAAATGAATGTCACTAAATGTTGGAAACATCATTCCTAGTGAACAAAAGATAATATACAGTAGCAAAGTTCAAATCTTCTGTGTAGCCCTACTTAAACATTTGTTGGAAACATCCAGTAAACATCATCCACTCTCCATCTCAAACAGTTTATCTCTTTATAATTCCGGAGTGGATAATAATTTATGCTCTAATTCTTGATCACATTTCAGTAAGCCCATTAGCAACAATAAAGAACTTAAGATGGCAAGTCAAATATGCTGCCACGAGTGATAAAACCTTGCAGTTTTTAACTCATTTGTGATTAGCTATTTAAATAATTTCTTCCTTAAAATCAAAGGCAATATTATATCCTCATTCATCTTCTACAGCTGGAGGAAAAGGATAATATTTCTGAACAACTATCTACAGACTCAACGTATAATTGTTAATACATTGCCACTAAACAAACCACCAACAGTTTCAGATGTTCACTAAACATACTTCAAGGCTGACAATATAAAGGAACTGGTAATGATGCTGTGTGTTTATCAATGATATCAAAAGACTGCAAAACATTTTACAGACCTTATGCCCATTTCACAGACTATCTAATGCAAAACACACAAGCATGAGCACATTACAGACTTGTACTGCAAACAGAGAAGGACAAGGAATCAGTCATCCATACCTCCATTAAATAAGGTCTTAACCTACCCAACAACTATGGAAATAAGTCCGGATAATACATTTTTATAAGTGAATTGCTTAAAACCAGTGCACCTGGCAATGCAGAAATGAACTAGCCTATGAAGAAGATGCAGGAAATGTATAGGAAATTATACTTCTACTTAACAAATAATACAATGTTAGCTAGGAGGAAAATTGTTCCATTTCTGCAAACACAGTTTGAGATGGGGAGTTGCATTGTCATAAGGCAATGCCATTGTAAAGAATGTAGAGATTACAGACTGAAATCCTAAAACTCTTTACTCCTAAGTAGCCACTGAATTCAGCATTCATTTAGAGTAAATTGTTTCATGATAGCAATCTCACAGTACATCAGTGGCGTAGCGTGGGTTGTCAGCACCCGGGGCAAGGCAAGTAATTTGCGCCCCCTAACCTGTGGATTTTAGCACTCGAGTCTCTTCCACTAGGGGCAGAGAGCTGCGAGTGCGAGCGCGCGCCCCCCCAGATGTTGCGCCCGGTGCGGACGGCCCCCCCTGCACCCCCCACGCTATGCCACTGCAGTGCATAGATTTAAAAGGCTTTATAAACAGAAATCATTAACCAAGGGGACCGTTGCATTTATATCATGAACAAAAAAGACTTAACCTTAGTACAAACGACATTGCCATTAAAGCAGGATTTGAATCAGAAGCACAGAGATTAAGAACTAAACATCTATTCAAACAAGAAACACTAACTTTTAAGGCAGCAAAGTGTTCCACCGGAGGAGGACAAAGAATCTGAACATTTAGGCTAAGAGAGATATTTGCTGCATCCCGAGGAAGATTTGGCATAAAGTCAAACATCTTGCCAGACTTTCCTATTCCACGCTGCACCCAACTCCCTCTTAGTTTATGCTAGTTTTGTTTTTGCAAAATCCAGACATAATTGTCCAGACATTCTCTACAAAGCATTCTAAACAGGTGCTCTGTAGAGAAGCTCCCCCCCCCTTTTAATTTAAATGGGCTGTAAATTTTTCCCATCCTGTCATTTCCCTAGTCCAGATGCTCCCCAAGACAAAAGTTGTTTTAGAATGAAATCATCTTGAAAGTTTCAGAGTGCTTCTAATATTAATTCAGCTGTCTCTTAGCAGACTTGAGTCAGAGATTCTCTCTAGCAGGGAGTCCAAGACTGTATTTGGAGACAAAAGTGGAAACTGAACTCCTTGGTGATACATGGTCTCATCTGCGGATTATTGCGTTTAGCTTATTGTGGAGGATATAAGGCATGAATCGAGAAGCAATCAGGAATATTAAATATGCCAGAAAGACGCTAACATGAGCTCTGACAGTGGTGGGAGGCGGGGGGTTGTATCCCAAAGACCCTACGAAATCACCACTACTCTGATCCAAGTTGGTAAACTCTTATTTCCTCCAGTTCGTTCCTGTGGAACACAGACTCACCATTTGACTTCAGCCACTTCTTGGAGTGGAGGTAACTTTCCAGCATTCTCTCGTTGAACAGCATATAACCCATTGGCTCAGAAACAATGACGTCGACATTCTCAGGCAAGGAGATTTCCTCAATTTTCCCCGTCAAAACGCTGATCTTATCAGAGAGATTGTTACTTTGTACTAGAATCTGTAACGAGGAGGCATAAAAAAAAACACACAACCAAACTGCATTAGTTTCTTTCATCTATAAATAATATGTATTTATTAAATAGTTCTTCATTTGATTTACAGCCCAGAGTGGCTGGGGAAACCCAGCCAGATGGGCGGGGTATAAATAATAAATTATTATTATTATTATTATTATTATTATTATTATTATTATCCCACCCAAAGGAGCTCAGGATGGCAAACAAGTGATAAGGCGATAAAAACAATTACAATGCAGATGTGGATCAGGAAGGATCTCAACCTAAAAGGCTGGTTGAAGGAGGAAGGTCTTCCATAGGCCTCCAGAAGACAATAGGCGGCCCCTGTCAAATATCCAAGAAGAGGAATTTCAAAAGGCAGGTACTGAAGACCCTGAAGAAAGGACATCTAGATATGATGGCACCTGCAGAAGCCTCTCACCTGCAGAACGCCGTGATCAATGGAGTGTTAACAGAGAAGAAGCGCTAGTATCATCTGTGTACTGATGACACCTCTCCCCAGATCTCCCAGGGTTTGAAATTAGCCAGGCACCAGGTGCATTTTGTATCTATGAGCCCCTGGAGACCAAGTGAAGACGCCCAGGTGCAGTGCCGTATTGAGGTTTGATGAGGCCCTCAGCTCCTGAAGGTAATTGGGCCCTTTCTAAAGCTGTCCTTTGTCAACAACAAAATGTTGCTTTTTTGAGTTGAATATATGCTATATGGTCATTTATGGTATCTCAAGCCACTTGCACACGTTGCCATGCAACCAGTCCATACAGAATGTAAGCACCCTGTATATAAAGGCAAAGGGACCCCTGACCATTAGGTCCAGTCGTGGCCAACTCTGGGGTTGCGGCACTCATCTCGCTTTATTGGCTGAGGGAGCCGGCGTACAGCTTCCGGGTCATGTGGCCAGCATGACTAAGCCGCTTCGGGCGAGCCAGAGCAGCGCACGGAAACGCCGTTTACGTTCCCGCCTGAGTGGTACCTATTTATCTACTTGTACTTTGACTTGCTTTCGAACTGCTAGGTTGGCAGGAGCAGGGACCGAGAAACGGGAGCTCACCCCGTTGCGGGGATTTGAACCACGACCTTCTGATCAGCAAGTCTCTGTGGCGAGATGAGCACCACAACCTCAGAGTCAGCCACGACTGGACCTAATGTTCAGGGGTCCCTTTACCTTTATTTTTGGCATCTAGCTTATATATCTGAGTTTCTAACACTCAAATCTCCTAATACGAGGGGGTATCAAGTAGGCAAATTACATCTGTAGAAGCCCACAAGAAGAATGCCTTAAGCCACCTTTGTCGTTGTGTTTCCTTCCACAGCTGCTAAAAACAAATACAATGTTGATGTTGTAGTTTATCTGTTTTGATCATTTGTTGTTTTGTGTTTCCATTTTTGTTGTACATTTTACGTTGTACATTGGCTAAAAGCCTGGGGGTAATAAGTGACTAATTAATATAAAAAACAAACAAGCCACTACCTATTTTTATTTTTATTCATATTATTTCTTACCTACCCTTAACCAGAATTTCCAGAGCAGTATCTATTTTACTGACAGGCAAAACAAGGTAGAGAAGCACTGTACTCCAATAAAATAGCACTGAAGCAGTTTGATCACATGCCTGACCTTAAGCAGACAAAATTCAACGCATTTCAGTTTAAAAGGCTCAAGATTTTAAGGATTATGATTGCAGCCGAGTCACTTGCTGAAACAAGGCCACAGACTTTATAAGAATTTGCTTGGGATGAGGGAAACAAACTAGAAAATCTCATCAGATGTTGAAATGCAGAGGCTGGGAAAATATTGCTTTTTGTAGTGCTTCATAAAGCAGCTAGAAATTGGTTATTTTATCTGGCATGACGATGCACTTGGAACCGTTAATCCTATGACTGCCAGATGGGCCACCCAAGGACTACAGCGTTACGTGACCCTCCTCCCCTCCTCTTTCTCTTGGGATGTAGCCCAGTGTGGACTGTTTCTGGTGTACAGAACTGGCAATTTTAGTGGACTTACAAACAAATCTCGATCTTTTCCAACTGGTGTTGAAGGAGTTGGCCCATGCCGAAAATGGCTTCTACTACCTGATCTTGTGAGCTTCTAGTAATTGTGATTGCCCTGAGCCGTGATCCTCCATCATTTTCACTGTTGTTCAATGGAAATAAAATGCAGAGCAACTAATATTTTAATATTTTAATGTTTCAATATTTTAATGTTGTATTTTAATTTTGTTTTTAAGTTGTATTCATTCAACTTGTTTTTATTATTGCTTGTTAGCCACCCTGGGCCCAGCCTTGGCTGGGGAGGGCGGGGTATAAATAAAAAACATTATTATTATTATTATTATTATTATTATTATTATTATTATTATTACAGTGGTGCCACGCAAGACGAAAAGAATCCGTTCTGTGATTCTCTTCGTCTAGTGGTTTTTTCGTCTTGCGAAGCAAGCCCATTGAAGGATTAGCGGATTAGCGCTATTAGCGGCTTTTAGCGGCTTATCTGCTGATCGGATCAGCTGATAAGTGGCTTGGGAAAAGGGGGGGAGGGGAAAAAACCAGCAGGAACTCGCAAGACATTGTCGTCTTGCGAAGCAAGCCCATAGGAAATTCGTTTTGCGAAGCACCTCGAAAACGGAAAACTCTTTCGTCTAGCGAGTTTTCCGTCTTGTGAGGCATTTGTCTTGCGGGGCACCACTGTATTATTATTATTATAAAAGGGCATTGATTGGATGCAGCCCATTGCACTGCACAATCTCTGACAGAGTGGTCCTACCTGAAGGAGCACCATCTCTTGAACAAATATGTCTGTGTCCTAAAGTCATCTTCAGAGACTCTCTTCTGGGAGCTCCTATAATCTGGGGGCAGATGGGGGTGACTAGGAAGTACGAGAGTTTACCACGATGTGTGAACCAGAAAACTATGGTTAATAGTTTCCAGCTATGCCAGGATATGAAACCGGCTTTCAAATTGGCTTAGGAATCCTGGGTTGTGTAGAAGCCATAAGCCATAGCTCCTCATGCGCACACAACAGGAAGCCGTGGTTTAACTGTGGCTTTCTGGTTTGTTTCCTCACACACATGGAAGGAAAGAGCAAAGGAGCTGTGGGTGGGGACTTAGTTTGCGTACACAGGCATTGTCTTATTAAGATAGGATTTGATCACGTAAACCAGGTCAATGTGGTGAAGGAAGGGAGATGAAATATATTAAATCAAGTAGGCTACTCTGAAAAAGCGGCTTAACAGAACAAAACTAGCAACTTAATTCCCTTTTCCGTTTCCAAATTTCACCTTTTGTTCAGTAGAAACCCTCATCCTCAACCCTCACCCACAATGACATTAGCATCTATAAGAACGATCACTTCTTGTTTTGGGGCCTCTTTGGAAAATAAAGGCTCCTATATAGATCCCCGCCTCCACCAGCCTCAGATATTCCTCTGTATTCCTAACAGCCTCTGTATTCCTCAAGGGCCAATTTTTTATTTCTAATGATCCCCAGCGCAAGTTGACCTCTTCCCCATAGACAACTGTTCCTCACGCATAGCTGCTCCCATGTCCTGTTTGTTCAAGTGCTCGCCATAAACTCCCTTCAGCTCGACACAAAATTCTTACTTAATCTTTATACAAGTAGCTGAAATCTCAGTCCTAAACACGTTTGTCTGAAACACCCCATTTGTTTCAGTAGAGCACATTTCCAACTGAGTTTAGGATCGCAGCATTTCAACTGTAAGTCTAAATTAGGGAGTTGTGCAGGAGAAAACTTGGCACACTGAACTAAAAACACCAGCTGGTCATTTATAATTTTCTATGTTCAACCAAATGATGTCTGTGACATGACAACACAGCACATAATTTTAAATCTAATCCAAATTATTTTGCATTCTATTACAGTCCATATAACTTCGGGAACAGCCAATATATTAAGATATCCAGAGTTTTGGATAAACAGCAGAGCCATTTAATTGAATGGCATCTATATACAGTGGTACCTTAGGTTAAGTACTTAATTCGTTCCGGAGGTCTGTTCTTAACCTGAAACTGTTCTTAACCTGAAGCACCACTTTAGCTAATGGGGCCTCCTGCTGCTGCCGCGCCACCAGAGCACGATTTCTGTTCTCATCCTGAAGCAAAGTTCTTAACCTGAAGCACTATTTCTGGGTTAGCGGAGTCTGTAACCTGAAGCGTATGTAACCTGAAGCGTATTTAACCTGAGGTACCACTGTATAGTTGTCCCCGAGAGGGGGCAATGACAATAAAGATATTATTATTATTATTATTATTATTATTATTATTATTATTATTATTATTATTATTATTGCTTTTTTAAAAAGGGAAAGGCAGTAACCACTAGGTGCAGATTTCAGTTCTTCCTATTCCTAAACTCCAGATTTGTGTAACTTTTCAGTCTACTGATTTGTCCCTACTGGGCTGGTCTACAAAACTGGCAATAAGGACATCATTCGTTTCCCAAAGAAAGTTGTTGGGGATGACCCAGGAGACCCCCAACTGGGGGACATGTCACTCATTCCTGGTTGATGTTATTAAGTCCATCAAAGACCAGGAGAGGCAGCTGCCTGGTTGTGGCCTCCAATATCAGTGTTTCAGACCGTAATGCTTTCACTGGGTTTCAGGTACAGCAAAAATATCATAGTCATGTAATGGGAGGTTCTAAATAAATTTAGTTTTTTACATTATTGAACCATATGCAACTCTTGTTGGCTAGGACTAATTCAGTGAAATATTTGCATCTTCAGTGGACTTTCCCACTGAACAGACTTGTCAAAGCAGCTCTTTGTAAAATTTCAGTTACATTTGCTATGGGAGACACATGACCCTTCCAGATTTGCATCTGTTGTATGGGTTGTTTTACAGATTGGTGGGCTGACTGTCTACCTTTCATTTCACTTTTAATCTGTATACGGCCTTTCTATATTACTGCACACAAGGCAGTTTACAGGCCGAAGAAGCAGCAAAGATCACACACCTTATAATAATCTGATCCAATACAGAAATGCCACTATAAAAACGTAGCTTTAAATAAACAACTTATATCAAATAAAAGTAATATTCAACAATCCATTAGAATATAATAGCACACAATAAAATTAAATATCAGCAAATGATAATTAAACAGAAATTCACTCTTAATTGCAATAAATAATTTATAAACTATAATCAATGAAATTAACAGCGAGTCACAGTGCATAAAATAACACAATACAACTGAGAAGCCAAGACACACAATTGACAAAATTATTTTTTAAAAAATATCTCTGAACTCCTCTTGTCTCTTCTCTGCTGCTTCTGTCTGTTCCCCTTCCCTGCACCTCTCTGAAAACAGAACTGGGACTCCTGGACTAAAGAAAAGGTAAAGTTAAAAGGTAAAGGACCCCTGGATGGTTAAGTCCAGTCAAAAGCGACTATGGGGTTGCGGTGTCCATCTCGCCTTTCGGGCCGAGGGAGCCGGTGTTTGTCTGCAGACACCTTTTCTGGGTCATGTGGCCAGCAGGACTAAACCGCTTCTGGCACAATAGAACACCGTGACGAAAACCAGAGAGCACGGATATGCCATTTACCTTCCCACCACAGAGGTACCTTTTTATCTACTTGCACTGGTGTGCTTTCGAACTGCTAAGTTGGCAGGAGCTGGGACAGAGCAACAGGAGCTCATCCTATCATGTGGATTTGGACCGTCAACCTTCCAATCGGCAAGCCCAAGAGGCTCAGTGGTTTAGACCACAGCGCCATCCGCGTACCACTAAAAAAGTTATTTAGTCCCTGGACTAAGGAACCAGAATCAGAGCTGGAGGGAGGGGGCTTTCAAGACCATCCATCCCAACTGCTTGATCCAGGAAGGAAATCCAGAGCTGGAGGATCTGCCAATAATAATAATAATAATAATAATAATAATAATAATAATAATAATAATAATAAATCTTTATTTATATCCCGCCCTCCCCAGCTGAAGCCTGGCTCAGGGCGGCTAACAACAATAAAATAATACAACATTCTAAAATCATTGGGCTAGAGTTCTGTGAAGATTGCCAAAGGAGGGAGTCAGGCTGTGCCCTGGCCAAAGGCTTAGTGGAACAGCTCTGTCTTGCAGGCCCTGCAGAAAGATGTCAAGTCCCACAGGGCCCTAGTCTCTTGTGGCAGAGCGTTCCACCAGATCGGAGCCACAGCCGAAAAAGCCCTGGCTCTGGTTGAGGCCAGCCTAACCTCTCTGTGGCCTGGGACCTCCAGGATGTTTTTGTTTGAAGATCGTAAGTTCCTCTGTGGGACATACCAGGAGAGGCGGTCCCGTAGGTACGAGGGTCCTAGGCCGTATAGGGCTTTAAAGGTTAAAACCAGCACCTTAAACCTGATCCTGTACTCCACCAGGAGCCAGTGCAGCTCGTATAGCACCGGGTGAATGTGATCTCGCAGCGAGGACCCCGTAAGGAGTCTCGCTGCGGCATTCTGCACCCGCTGGAGTTTCTGGGCCAGTCTCAAGGGCAGCCCCACGTAGAGCAAGTTACAATAATCCAGTCTGGAGATGACTGTCACGTGGATCACAGTGGCTAGGTCAGGGCGAGAGAGGTAAGGAGCCAACTGCTTAGCTTGGCGGAGATGAAAAATGGCTGCCTAACCTCTGCTTAAAGACCTTGAGGGAGGGAGAGAACTGCCCTCCCCTGGTAACAGAGGTCCTGAAGTGAAAGCAAATCTAGGCTCCACCCCAAAACAAAGAGGAGGGAATAATAAGGATTGCACAGAAGCAGCACTTCATGGGCAACAGCAACTCAAACTGCTGGGCCTCCTCAATTTGCAGCACACCGATGCAGATCTTGTTTCTCTTGCGCACAGCAAAGCGTGCCAAACTCATTCAGCCATGGGACCCAACCCAATGTGCTCACCTCAGCATATTTGGCCACAGAGCTGGCTTCCACTGCATAGACTTTTCTCGCTCCAGCCTGCACAGCAAAAAACGAAAGGATTCCTGACCCACAGCCAACATCTAGGATCACCTTGAAACAAAAGAAGGGGAGAAATAATCTCTGTTTGTGATCCAAGATTTAAATTTATTGCATTCACTAAATATAAAACACACTCAGCTGAGCCTATTAGATTCTTGAATGGTGCAGAATCAGGGAAAAGCAGATAAACTGGCTTAGGTGGCCAGATCTGTTCACCTGAAGAAAGATTTAAAGGAGTGTGCTGGAGGACACAAGAGATAAATGCTTTCCATAATGAAGATTTTCCACTCTAGAAGGGATCCCAAGGTATTCTTTCCTTGCTATATGGGCCACAGCCTGGGGAAAAACCTTCTGGTATACACAAAAAAGCTATAACAGTATATATTTTTACAATACTATATAGTATTTCTTTAAGCCAAGCATCCATTTTCTTTGAAGAGGAAGTGTGCTTCTGGTTGTGATGTGCACAATCAAGTTTTACAACAAAACCCAACAGTATCAAAGTACACCTTTCCTATATATATATATATATATATATATATATATATATATATATATATATACACACACACAGTTGTTCTGATACAAACATGGTAAATCAAATTTAAACAGAAAATTGCTTAATTCTGAAAACCGCTAAAGCAAAACTGGTCACCTTGTAGTCATTAAATGGATCTAACTTATGTAATAAACCCACATTATAAGCTTCAAGTGACTGCTGCAAAATTTCTGACAGCATCTCAGAATGCCACTTAATTGCTTGCACCTCCCTAGGAAAGAGCAAAGTGGTAAATCACCAAGACTCTTGTTCCAGGGAAATACATAGCCTTACCATGGGGGGGGGGGGGAGAATACAACTGGCTCTGTTTGGGGGGCGTGTGTTGGGATGTGTTTCTGACATGCAGAATGTTCTAGTTTGGTTCCTCATAAAAGTTGACAGCAGGGCTGAGTTAATGGCCTTAAAAAGCGAGTCATTAGGTTGGTTCAAGACCAAACGAGAAACCCGAAGCAATAAAGGACTAATTTCTCCTCATGCGCCAGAAAATTAATGTTACCGTGGAAACCATGTGCCACATGCCAGTCTTTTTTTTTTTTTTAATAAAATTTTTTATTGCGTTTCTTTCCATAGGTTAACAGATTAATTTACATAGCAACATACAAGAAACATTTTTTTTTTATATATGAAGAAAAATAAAAAAAAGAAGACAAAAGTTAAATATCATCAAATTCACTTTCTTTTAGACCTCCTCACATCCTCTCAACATTGCTTTCATTATTCTAACCAGTTCAGCAATTTATTATCTTGTTTCACATCTTATTGTACCTTTTAGTTTATTATGTTACCAATTTCGAAAGTTTGTAACTTGTTTACATGCCAGTCTTAAAGAGTACTTTTGATAAAAATGAGTCTAGTCTAATGAAAATAATCCTGTTGCATTTCCGCAGCTCCAACTATAATCACTCCAATTTTGTTACAGTGGTACCTTAGTTCCCAAACACCGAAAACCTGCAAGTGTTCCGGTTTTTGAACGTTTTTTGGAAGCTGGATGTCTGACGCAGCTGTCAGCTATTGTTTCCGGGGCGCCTGCACCAATTAGAAGCCGCGCCTTGGTTTTCGAATATTTCGGAAGTCAAACAAACTTCCAGAACAGATTAAGTTTGGCACTTTTGTTTCTGCTGTTCATTTTGCGTTTTTGTTTTTGAGGCTTTTTCAATTAATTTGTTTTTGTGACTGTGTGGAACCCAGTTCAGCTATTGATTGATTGATTGATTGATTGATTGTGTGACTGCAGAAATGGATAAAAGCCCCCCATCCAAACAATGACTGTCATCAGTGCAGGTAAAGAAAAAAATGATTTTTTATTTTTATCATCTACAATGCTGCCTTCTTTATTTTATAGAACAGTACCTTGATTATTGCTTTCATTTTATGGAAATGGTCTTGTTAGTAAAATTCATGTTAAATGGCTGTTTCAGGGGTTGTTTTTAAAAATCTGGAACAGATTAATTTGTTTTGCATTACTTTCTATGGGAAAGTGTGCCTTGGTTTTGGAATGCCTTGGTTTTGGAACGGACTTCTGGAATGGATGAAGTTTGAGAACCAAGGTACAGAGATTCAGGGGATACTCAAACTTGCAAACACGGCCATCTTATTTTCAGTTCCTACTACAGGATCGAATGAGCTCTCTTTTATATCACCGACGGAAAACTGCAACAGCCTGTTTCAATCCGTTTGTATGCTTGAAACCATTAACCCCACAGAGCTGCTGTGATACTGTCAGGCTTTTAAAAATAAAAAATGCAGATATGGGTGGGAGTTAATAATGAAGATCAAAAAACAAGAACCAAACCAAACCAATTTCTTAGCCAAGTAATATAAGAACATAGGAAACAGGAGATCATGATACTGTCAAAAATTCCTCAGAGGTGGGCAACGGCAGAAGGAGCCTTCAAAGAAACTGTGAGGTTTTGTTTTCCTGTATGTTTAAAGATTCTGACTTCAACGATGCTTCCCGTCTATTGACTTGGGGAAGAGGTGAGGAGAGCCGCTTTCTGGCCCCTGACGGGAGGCTCTGGGGCTCACAGAGATCCAGGATCCATCCCTTTCTGTGCTGGACACGTCTCCTAGGGCAGCCCTTGAGAAAGGAAGGGGCTGTAGCCGGGGGGCAGAAGACACGCTTTGCACACAGAAGAAGATGCCTGTTTCTTGTGAAAAATATCTGAAGCAGCTTCAGGCTGGAAAAGATCTGAGCCTGAGATCCTCAGGAGCTCCTGGTGGTCAGAGCAGATCCTGCGCTCACTGAATGGCACCTGGTTCAAACGTATGCCTGAATTATAAGTAAAGGTAAAGGGACCCCTGACCATTAGGTCCAGTCGTGGCCAACTCTGGGGTTGTGGCGCTCATCTCGCTTTATTGGCCAAGGGAGCCAGCGTACAGCTTCCGGGTCATGTGGCCAGCATGACTGAGCCGCTTCTGGCGAAGCAGAGCAGCGCACGGAAACGCCGCTTACCTTCCCGCCGGGGGCGGTACCTATTTATCTACTTGCACTTTGACGTGCTTTCGAACTGCTATGTTGGCAGGAGCAGGGACCGAACAATGGGAGCTCACCCCGTTGCGGGAATTCGAACCGCCGACCTTCTGATCGGCAAGTCCTAGGCTCTGTGGTTTAACCCACAGCACCACCCACGTCCCATGAATTATAAGTAGGGATAGGCAAAATCTGTCCATTTCAGTTTTCCTACGTTTCTCATTTTCCAATCTAAAGTTCACTTCTCCACAATTCCACATAGCTTGCAATTTTTAAAAGGAGTGAAAATTCACAAGCATTTCACAGTGAATTTCTTCTTTGTAAGCAATTTTGCCTCCTATATACATTTTTGCAAGGCAATTTTCAAGAATATAATGCATTTATATATGTTATTTTCCACTAATGGACACTTTACGGCAGTATATGCATTTCTGTGCGTATTATTTGCCTGGCAAACTGCACTGCAGAATTGGGGGAAATGGCGTAATGGTTAGAGTGTGGGACTAGGGCCTCGGAGAGAGCAGGGTTCGAATCCCCACTTAGCTACAAAAGTCACTGGGTGACCTTGGAGTCAGTCACCATCTCTTAGCCTAATCTGCCTCACAGGGTTGTTGTGAGGGTGAACTGAGGAGGAGAACCACGTACACCACTTTGAGCTCCTTGGAAGATAAAGGTGGTCCATAAATGTAATACATAAATGAAAAATAAAAGAGGTCTGAGTTTTGGTTTGTGTATTGTACCGGAAACTACAAATTAGGAAGGTTCACATTTAGATGCACACTATACTGAATGTCTCTCCCATCTCTAATTATAACAATAGTATGAACAAGACTGTAGGCAGGTGGACCAGTGCAAATATTTAGAATCGGGGTGCCAATATAACTGATTATTTGCTTCCAGAATTAAGCCACAAAGAGGAAGACACACATATCCAGAAAACATGGCCATCTAATACAACTGATCCTTTTTTACAATAATCATTTTGTCTTCTATCCCTTATCTAAGGATGCTTATTTAACATGTAATATTGTCTTCTTCCTGTACAGTGGTACCTCGGGTTAAGTACTTAATTCGTTCCGGAGGTCCGTAATTAACCTGAAACTGTTCTTAACCTGAAGCACCACTTTAGCTAATGGGGCACAATTTCTGTTCTCATCCTGAAGCAAAGTTCTTAACCTGAAGCACTATTTCTGGGTTAGCAGAGTCTGTAACCTGAAGCGTGTGTAACCTGAGGTACCACTGTATTCCTTCTGTAATCTTTTCTGTTTGGTTTCTCTTCGGTAGTTTTGTGGTTTTGGCTTGTTGCAATGTCTGTTATAACGGAAAATTCAATAAAAATATTGTACACACACACACACAGAGAGAGAGAGAGAGAGAGAGAGAGAGAGAGAGAGAGAGAGAGAGAGAGAATGGGGTGGGCAGACTTTTAACAGGGCTTACCTTATCCTTAAAATCTATATGGTTCTGTAGTATTGCTCTGTGATATGTGGCCGTCCTCACAAAATCCTGCATCATGTTCTGTTGCTGGGATAAGCAGCCATAAAACTAAACAGGAAAAACAGGAACAAATATATAAAATTGTGCCCTTCCCCCCTTGCCTGCTGCACTTCACACAAGAAGGGCAAAGTCATGGCTGCAGAAACCAGCTCTGAGCAGGAAGTGCAGAAACACAGGGAAAGTAATGAATTTACCTCTTCTAGGTTTGTGATGCAATGGACCTCTACCTGAAAATATTGAGCTGCCGAGGATTCTTCAGTTCTCTGATTGAACACAGAGTGCTCCTTATTCCAATTCCGGCAGTTCTTCAGCACATTTGAAAACATGCTATATTCTGAAACAGAAGCGGTGAATTTAATTAAATACAGAGGCCTGAGAGGCGGGCCACTCAAATTCACAGCAGGTTTTGCTAGGGTACCTGGGGGGGGGGGGGAATGGTATTGGCTATGCAAAACTACAGCTGTTTATATTAAAGTAAACAGCATCATGCGAAATGGTAGGAAGTGGAAGGAAAGAAACTGAATGATCACTGAGCTGCTCTCTACCCTCTGCAAAACATAATGTAACATTCTGCTGAACTAAATGTGCAAAGGTAAAAAGGTAAAGGGACCCCTGACCATTAGGTCCAGTCATGGCTGACTCTGGGGTTGCGGCGAGGGAGACTGTGTACAGCTTCCGGGTCGTGGCCAGCATGACTAAGCCACTTCTGGCGAACCAGAGCAGCGCACGGAAACGCCGTTTACTTTCCCGCCGGAGTGGTACCTATTTATCTATTTGCACCTTGATGTGCTTTCAAACTGCCAGGTTGGCAGGAGCAGGGACCGAGCAATGGGAGCTCACCCCGTTATGGGGATTCGAACCGCCAGCCTTCTGATCGGCAAGCCCTAGGCTCTGTGGTTTAACCCACAGCGCCCCCTGAGTCCCAATGTGCAAAGAGCAAGCCACAAATTATACTCTGTGCTCTTTCATCTGCCTGTTCCTTCCCTTAAGACAGGTTAGGTCACTGGGCTGAAGTGCTCTTAAGGAAAGCAGAGTTGCGACCGCCGTTGATTTATGTGTCACTAGTGCAGCTGGGGAATCCACCAAGATCAACCTCCCCCCCCCCTTCGCTCTGCAGCCTGACTCACCCGACCTGTGCAGCAGCCATGCAGCTCCTGCCAAATGAGATGTGCTGTGGTGAAGGGGGCTGTGGTGGTGGATTGGAGGAATCTTAAAAATAGCATGGACCTGCATATAGAAGATGCATCCACTTGCTCTCTAGAAATCCTCCTCTGTTCTCTCAGCCACCCTTGCCACAGCCCAGGCTGGCATTTCTCTGGCGCCAACCCAATGCCCACAACACAGTAACATAAAAGCAAGAGATCTGTGCTGCAAGATTCGACCCAGTCTTTCCGAAACCAGTGTTGACACCAATCCTCTTGTTTTTCAACTGAACTGTGCTCGTCTCAAGATGGCAGCAAGTACCCCCTGTGAGCCGGCGGGCAAAATATTCCTTGGATGAGCTGCTCTAAATAGACTGCCATTGTTTGGGAAAGACAAGACGATATGCGCAAGACACACTGGCAGACGATTTTATGGCTTACTTGATGCAACTCAGATGCTGCACACATGTTCTTCGGGAAACAGAGACAACCATCTAGGATTTATAGCTGTCTAAATGGTGGAACGGAAGGAATGAGGAGAGCTCTGTCCTCTGCATGAATTCAGGGCAGGCATCCATTTGCCACCAGAAAGACGGGTGAAACGGGGGTCTGGAAATCTAAATCGGCATGACTCTCAAGTAATATGCAATGGCAAGTTTACAAATAGACTTCGTCCTAAACAATCAGAAGATTGTAGACCCTGCTCTTCAAAGATGCCTTGTTCAACCAGAAGTTTAAACTGGGTCGAAGATGCAAAGCAGTTGAAGCCCAATCTCTGACTGGGAACTAAACTGGAAGCTCTGCACCCAAGGCCCTGTTGTCCAAGGCACTTGGACCCCAGAATCTTTGACTGCTGGGGAAAGTCTGCTGCCCAAAAGAGCAACCCTTAATATCTACCCTGCAGTATCCAGGACATAAGAACATGATGCACCACTTTGCTGAAGCTAAGCAGGTTCCAGCCTGGTCAGTGCAAGAATGGGAGACCCCCTGAGAACCCTCCTTCCCACTGCCTTGAGTCCCAGAACAGAAGAAGGAGGGCTATCGATCTACTAATTACCATATTTTTCGCCCTAAAATCTACTACTACTTACCGTATTTTTCGTACCAGCCTGTAGGGTGCACCTAGTTTTTTGGGGGGGAAATAAAGGGGAAAAAATTATTTTCCCCCCCCCAGGCGGGGGGGCTGGGGCGGGGAAAGCCCGAGCTTCCCCCGACCCCAGCCCCCAGAACAGGCTGCTATCCGCTGCTATTCGCAAGCTGCTCAGCGCGCCCCAGGCTTCGGGATACAGGCTGCTATCCGCAAGCCTAGGGAGCCCGGCGGGAAGTCGCGCCGGGCTCCCAAGGCTTGTGGATATCTGCCCGAAGCCTGGGGCGCGCTCCACTGCGCTCCCCGGGTTTCGGGCTGCAGGCTGCTGTCCGCAAGCCTTGGGAGCCCGGCGGGAATTCGTGCCGGGCTCCCAAGGCTTGCGGATAGCTTCCTGAAGCCTGGAGAGCGAGAGGGGTCGGTGCGCATCGACCCCTCTCGCTCTCCAGGCTTCAGCGAAAGCCTGCATTCGCCCCATAGGACGCACACACATTTCCCCTTCATTTTTGGAGGGGGAAAAGTGCGTCCTATAGGGCGAAAAATACAGTAACTAACAAATCATGTTTGAGCCTTTCTATTCATGCAAGTGGCAGCCAATTAAGTCAAATGGGGGCCTGGAAATTCAAAAACATGGGCCCATAGACATTACAAGAAACTCACAGCAGCTGCTTTAGACAGAAGGCACATGTTTCTTGTGATTTCAAGTTTTGTCTGAAACATCTTCAAGTTGTCAGAAAAACATTTTGATCTTGATACCTATACTCTATAGCCTGACGTCTGAGAATGTCTGACATCCTTGGGTATTCCTAAAAAGCAACATATATTCAAAACAATGTTGCCCAGTTGTTTGGTTCCAACACAGTATGATGGTGTAAAACTTTGAAACAGCTTTGAAAGAATTTGCCACCATTACGGAGAAGCATGACACCCTTTCTGTTAAACTCTCCACAGAGCAGCAGATGTCAAAGGCTGTCCAATGTGCAAAATATTTCAGACATAGAGGCAAACAAGGAAAGCCTACAGTGAGATGTTGCAGGACACGGGTGGCACTGTGGTCTAAACCACTGAGCCTCTTGGGCTTGCTGATCAAAAGGTCGGCAGTTCGAATCCCCGTGACGGGGTGAGCTCCCATTGCTCAATCCCAGCTCCTGCCAACCTAGCAGTTCAAAAGCAAGCCAGTGCAAGTAGATAAATAGGTACCACTGTGGTGGGAAGGTAAACGGCATTTCCGTGCTGGATCTGTCACGGTGTCCCACTGCACCAGAAGTGGTTTAGTCATGCTGGACACATGACCTGGAAAGCTGTCTGTGGACAAATGCTGGCCTGAAAGCGAGATGAGCTCCTGCAACCCCATAGTTGCCTTTGACTGGACTTAACCATCCAGGGGTCCTTTACCTTTTATCATTCTCCCCAAACTAAATGTGTGTAGAATATTTAAACTATACCAAACTGTGTTTTTTTCAATTTTTCCAAAAACAACCGGCTTTGGGAAAAAACGGGGGTGGGGGGGTATTTTTATGCTTTCCCCCCAGGCCTTGCCATCTCTAGTTGTACTTCTGCAAGCCTCAATATCTTGGACTGGTTGATCTTCAGGGTCTCTTCCAACTCTACAACTCTATAGTTCTATGAACTTGGAGGGACACGGGTGGCGCTGTGAGTTAAACCACAGAGCCTAGGACTTGCCGATCAGAAGGTCAGTGGTTCGAATCCCTGTGACAGGGTGAGCTCCCGTTGCTCGGTCCCTGCTCCTGCCAACCTAGCAGTTCAAAAGCACGTCAAAGTGCAAGTAGATAGGTACCACTCCAGTGGGAAGGTAAACGGCGTTTCTGTGTGCTGCTCTGGTTCGCCAGAAGCGGCTTAGTCATGCTGGCCACATGACCCGGAAGCTGTACGCCGCCTCCCTCGGCCAATAAAGCCAACCCCAGAGTTGGCCACAACTGGACCTAACGGTCAGGGGTCCCTTTACCTTTACCTTTATAAACTCGGAGCATGCAAAATAGTGTACAAGAAAGTGCACCCAAGTTACTGGTTTAGGGGGGTGGAAGTGTACAGAGAGGGGGAGAAACCTTGAGACATGTACAGGACTATGAATGCCACCAATTACTTACCAGAATGGGACCTGAATTGAAGTAAGGCATTGTTATAGCCAAGTGATATCAAAATTGATTCTTTTCCCACACGGCAATATTCGGTATCTTTGTTGACCAAGCATTTAAACACACAAACGCCATCAGCTGCAGGGAGGGGAAAAACATGTTAGCGCTTATTAAAAAACACAGAGACAGGTGCATATATATGTATATATTACTGGTGGATGATCCGCAGCTTGCCTTAGTGGATGGCATTTTTAATTCAGATATATTTCTCATTATTTATCTGCCCCCTTTTTTTTAATTCATGCCAACAGCTCCATCTTTACCTAAGGTTAAACCACAGAGCCTAGGACTTGCCGATCAAAAGGTCGGCGGTTCGAATCCCCGCGACGGGGTGAGCTCCCATTGCTCGGTCCCTGCTTCTGCCAACCTAGCAGTTCGAAAGCACGTCAAAGTGCAAGTAGATAAATAGGTACCACTCCGGCGGGAAGGTAAACAACATTTCCGTGCGCTGCTCTGGTTCACCAGAAGCGGCTTAGTCATGCTGGCCACATGACCCGGAAGCTGTATGCCGGCTCCCTCAGCCAATAAAGCGAGATGAGTGCCGCAACCCCAGAGTCCATCATGACTGGACCTAATGGTCAGGGGTCCCTTTACTTTTAAAGCACCAGCTCTGAGCTGTTCCTGGTGCAATTGCCTCAGGAAAGGACGATGTTCTCATTTATGAAGTCTCTAAGGAAATTTCACCTCCCCCTCCCCAATGCTCAGCAGTGTGAAAAACAACAAGAACGGATGTTTTAAAGAAGAGGATTAATCTCTGGATGTACGTAGATCAGCAGCCAGGAGAAGGAATAGTAACCAAAGAAGAACTATTTTTAAAATCTATGTGGACACAGTAAACATGGCAGCAAAGAAGAGTTTAAGGGATGAATTGGATTTGGAAGAATAAACTCCCAATTTGGGCATCTGGAGATATTATATGTTGAAGGAATTGCGGGAAGGACTAAATGATGTGCAGCAGACAGAAAATAAAATAGTAATGAAAGAATTGTGGAATAGATAAAAATAAAATGCAGCATAGAAGGGTTCTTTTCAGAGGGCCAGGAAACCTTTTATAAGGGGAAGCATCACTAGGGGTGTTATTTTCCTGCAGGAGAAGGAGGAATGTGAGTGGTTTATTCACGTTTCCCTCCTTGAGGTTCCTATTAATATGGACTTTGGTGGCAGCCAGCTTAACCTGTGCTTTTGAGGGGATTCTTCTTCTTTCTGAAGTAATTAAAGGTAAAGGGACCCCTGACCATTAGGTCCAGTCATGACCGACTCTGGGGTTGCAGCGCTCATCTTGCTTTACTGACTGAGGGAGCCGGCATACAGCTTCTGGGTCATGTGGCCAGCATGACTAAGCCGCTTCTGGCAAACCAAAGCAGCACACGGAAACACCGTTTACCTTCCCGCTGGAGCGGTACCTATTTATCTACTTGCACTTTGACGTGCTTTCAAACTGCTAGGTTGGCAGGAGCAGGGACCGAGCAATGGGAGCTCACCCTGTTGCAGGGATTCGAACTGCCGACCTTCTGATAGGCAAGTCCTAGGCTCTGTGGTTTAACCCACAGCGCCACCTGCATCCCTTAGCGCCACCTGCGTCCCTCTTTCTGAAGTACTTTCCCCCAAAATGAGAAAAATGTTTCTTTAAGCATCTTTAGATGTGGAGGCCCATTCAAAGAAGCAGTCTCCCCTGCGCACGGAGCGTGTTTGTGTAGCATTTTCTGAGGAAATAATCACAGGCGTGGGAATAAGGAGACAGACTGTTCAGATCTGGGCTGAACCAAGCGAGGACGTTCTTTGAATCAGGCAAATGACATGACATTCTTGTCTTCAATTCTCTGCCACAAAAGGGAGAATCAAACATCAAGGTGAAGCACAGGACTGAACTGGTGTAACGGCACATCAGAAAACCCTGGGCATCGTTGCAAAGAAGCGACCTTCTCGAAAAGCAAACAATTCCCTCAAAATGTAGATGAAGTTAACATTCCTGATCTGCTGTATTTCTTCTGCCTGATGGAGAAACATTCTCCCTGAATTCCATCCAAACTCAGAGCAACCACACCAATAATTTTTCCATTAGGAGAAACACGCCATACGAAACTCCTTCATTAGTTTCTGCAAGTGGAGCCAATGTGATTCCTTCTCTTTGTAATTTGTAATTCTTTGACACATCATTACGGACTTCAGACAAAAACATCTTGGAGATCCCGGGCCACAGAGAGGTTAGGCTGGCTTTTTCGGCTGTGGCTCCGATCTGGTGGAACGTTCTGCCACAAGAGACTAGGGCCCTGCGGGACTTGACATCTTTCCACAGGGCCTGCAAGACAGAGCTGTTCCACCAGGCCTTTGGCAAGGTCACAACCTGACCCCCTCCTTTGGCAATCCTCACAGAGCCCAATGGTTGCCATTAATTTGATTTGAACTGATTTTATAATGAAATGATTTTAGAATGTTGTATCATTTTACTGTTGTTAGCTGCTCTGAGCCCGGCTTCAGCTGGGGAGGGCGGGATATAAATAAATTATTATTATTAATATTATTATTACTACTACTACTACAGCTGTTTTACTCCTTCATGGCACATCATGAGAAATGTCTAATCTGAAACACGGTCATCTAACTGCTTGCAATCTAGGTTGCTTTTCTTCCCCTTGGTACTTTTCTAAGAATAAAACTGTCATTTGTTGCCCTGCAGTTCATTTACTCCTTTCTTCCATCAACATGGAGCTGCTGCTCCAGAATAAAGGTTTCTGCCTCCCCCCAACCACCAGGAGAAGGAACAACTTCTTCAAAAAAGAGGCTCAACGTTGCACTCATGATTTGGTCTTCATGGGACAATAATACTACAAGACATAATTCACAGGTCTTTTTCTCAGTCTTGCTTAGTGAATGCATATGGTCATAAAATCTACTGATATTTTATCACCACTATAATAAAATAATGATATAAAAAAGCAGAAACATCACCTTACCAACAAAGGTCCGTATAGTTTAAGCTATGCTTTTCCCAGTAGTGATGTATGGAAGTGAGAGCTGGACCATAAAGAAGCCTGATCACTGAAGAATTGATGCATTTGAATTATGGCGCTGGAGGAGACTCTTGAGAGTCCCATGGGCTGCAAGAAGATCAAACGTATCCATTCTGAAGGAAATCAGCCCTGAGTGCTCACGGGAAGGACAGATCGTGAAGCTGAGGCTCCAATACTGTGGCCACCTCATGAAAAGAGAAGACTCCCTGGAAAAGACCCTGATGTTGGGAAAGATGGAGGGCACAAGGAGAAGGGGATGACAGAAGACGAGATGGTTGGACAGTGTTCTCGAAGCTACCAGCATGAGTTTGACCAAACTGCGGGAGGCAGCGGAAGACAGGAGTGCCTGGCGTGCTCTGGTCCATGGGGTCACGAAGAGTCGGACATGACTAAACGACTAAACAACAACATAATAAAAGGGGCGGAGACATAATAGCTATAACTATCTGCAAATGGTTTTACAAGATGCAAAGCTAGCACGTAGTTTGAGACCCACAGATGCAAGCCATCTTGTTGCTTACTTATTTTTGGCAGAAAGAAGAAGATATATGTTTAGCTCACCATGCAAAAACTATTTTTCCTATTCTATAGGAAAAGAACTGTCATAGTTGAATGCTAGAATATATAATTAACTTGTCTGAATATCCACTAATTTACCAGGCGCACAAAAGCAGGGGGGACGAAAGGAGTTTTTGCACAAAAGTGACATCTGATTAAGACACTAATATTTTGCATAGCTGGTGTCAAACTGTCTGTCTGGATTCAAAATCTATTAGAGCTTTGATATCCTGTTCAAATGCTACAGAAAACCAGAGATTTCTGTGTGGGTGGTTAGGCTGCAGAAAAGAGCCTCACTCATTGATCAAGAGAGCAGCCCTATAGAAATAGGTTACAACTAACCTAACAGAAGGATGAGATGGCGAGCACCAAGATCTATAACTTTCGACTGTGTTAGAAACTAAGTGCCAAATGGGTCCTTAAACCAGAGTTACAGTTGCCAAAACGGAATATCTAGTTGCCATCTTGGGACCAGACGGCTCAAAAGTTGTATTTTTCAATGTGACTTTTTAGTTCCTGAAATTCATTATGATTGTGAGAAAATATGAGAGTTGGAATTCTACAAGATGTGTTGCTGGGGTGTGACAACAGTCCAGATCCATGGATCCCCAGGCACGCACCTCAGGTGCAATCCTGGCGCCTGGGCATCTTCCCTTGCTTGCAAGTGGACAATAAAAAGGTAAAGGGACCCCTGACCATTAGGTCCAGTTCTGGCCGACTCTGGGGTTGTGGCGCTCATCTCACTTTATTGGCTGAGGGAGCCAGCGTACAGCTTCTGGGTCATGTGGCCAGCATGACTAAGCCGCTTCTGGCAAACCAGAGCAGCACACAGAAACGCTGTTTACCTTCCCGCTGGAGTGGTACCTATTTATCTACTTGCACTTTGACGTGCTTTCGAACTGCTAGGTTGGCAGGAGCAGGGACCAAGCAACGGGAGCTCACCCCATCGCGGGGATTCAAATCACCAACCTTCTGATCAGCAAGTCCTAGGCTCTGTGGTTTAACCCACAGCGCAATAGCCAGGTACAAAATGCTCCTGGTGCCTGGCGAATTTCAAACACTGCTGGACAAGACAGAATGTGATTTTGTAGTTTTTTTCTCTGTGCTGCACGGTATAATAATATGCCGTGTTAGATAGCAGCTGAATCTACCCAGATTGGGTCTCTGATCTGAACTGCCAAACCTGATTACAAAGCAAGTCTTGGATCTGCCAATCACTCATCAAACTGGTGGGCAGGGTTTGCAACCCGGTGCGGGCTTCCTGTGCCTGGGTTTGCTTGCTGGCCGTTGCTCCGCCCCCTCTCCGCCTAGCCAATTGGATGCTGGCTGGGGGGGGGGCGGAACGAGGGCCAGGTAGGGCAGGCTCCAGCCAACCATCTCTCCAGCCGGTCTTTGGAGCCAATGCTTCTGCTCTGGACATGCTGCTGCCAACCCCACCTGTGAACACATTAGCTGAATCTGAATATCTAACTGCACCTGTAACATTGGCTCAACCTACACAAGGCTGGCTGCTGGCTGTCAGGTGCCAATGGGGAAGAACTCCAGCAGTGTCTGGGCTGAAAGGAGCGCTGTGGCGTGCCGTCAGAGTCGCACATGTTAACCTTTGCATGAAGGCATAACCCCAATAAATAAGTAGAGCTTCTTTTCCTCCCAAAGGAGCTTTCATTTACAGGAGAAAACTGGCAGGAGCCTTTTAGCGTAAGAGCTACGGACCATGTCTGGCGGGAGACTGGAAATCATTACAAGGCTGGGGTGGGGAGTAATAAACTCGACAGAGAGGCCCCCAGGTGCCACCTGCTTCCTGCCGCACAGTGTCGGACGACCAAGATTAAAAGAAAGCAATGAATATGCATTGCTGGTTTTAAAATTAAACATTGATCAGGCAAAAAAAGAAAAATGATTCGAAGAAAAGGGGAAGGTGGAATTTTAGAAAAGGAACACAGCTCTGCTTCAGATGGTTCAATGAATAATCCATCTGCTCTGCACCAAGCCTCATCTGCACCGATGGCAAAAGAAAATATAAGTAAGAGCAGCCTGAGTCTCAAGGTAAGGCCACCAGCACAGCACCCTGACAGCAAAGCTTGCCCGTTTTATTAGCTTGACCAGATTCAAACACAAAAGTAGCTTAAAACAAATATTTCTATGTGCAATGGCATCATTTGCAATACCTTAATATCCTTCACTGCAAATGGCATATATTAATGGGGGGATGTTGTTCTGCTACGCGCATAAAAGCTCTGATAAATATTTGCCAAATAGGCTAAAATGGATAAACACGCTTGTGTGTCAGTGATCTATGCTGCAAATTTAGTAATTAGAAAATCGGGGGGATATTTGCAGCCACAAAAATTGAGAATATGTTTCAGCAACAACAGTGCTCACTTTCCTTACAGGAGGGTTAGAAGACACACAACACACAGCTTCATTTTCTAAAAACTGAAGTTGACACTTTTTTTATTAATACTAAATGCTGATGTTTGCGTGTAATAAAAACCTTAATGAAAAACTCCTGGGGAACAAGTTGTGCCTAACTTTGCTTTCACAGCTCAATGATATTTGAAATGAAAACTCTTTATCCCTTTGCTGAAAGTCTGTCTAGACCGTGCTTGTTTACTTGAAAAACAGTTTAATCTGCAAGATCTATACTTCCATACACATGTCTCCACTTTATTTTCTAACAGGAACTGGTTATTTCTCTTACTCTCCTCTGGGTTCCGTGTATTAAGATGTCAGGTGTGCTATAGCAGTCTTAACTGTGGTTAAACAAATACCATATGCACATGGGCAACAAAAGAGAACAAAAATTTCAGCCAGACATAGCAAACCCCCAAGTCAGATATATCACAAGCTGCAAGAACTGTAGCTTTCAAAAACGTGTTTGTCTGTTTAACTTTTTGTTCATTTTATATATCCACAACAAACACAATGGGATAAACAGACGAATTTACCATCACCAGAATAAAAAGCTTAACACATATACATTATATTCTATGACTTCATTTACTTCTCTCTCTCTCTTACATTTTTTTCCTTCCTTACAACGCATTTTAAAAATGGGAGAAAATCTAAAATGCGGCATAATGGCAAAGGAAATTATTCAAATCTTTTAAAAAATAATAGATTGGATAGAGGCAAACAAGTACCCAGTACTTGTCATGGAATGTGGGACTCATATCTGAAGTTAGTACAGTGGTACCTTGGATTAAGTACTTAATTCATTCCGGAGGTCTGTTCTTAACCTGAAACTGTTCTTAACCTGAAGCACCACTTTAGCTAATGGGGCCTCCTGCTGCTGCCGTGCCGCCGGAGCACGATTTCTGTTCTTATCCTGAAGCAAAGTTCTTAACCTGAAGCACTATTTCTGGGTTAGCGGAGTCTGTAACCTGAAGCGTATGTAACCTGAAGCGTATGTAACCCGAGGTAGTACTGTAGTGGCAAAAGACACACACCTAAAGAAATCAATTTGTCTGATGTTCTTGAAATAATTGTTGTCAGCCAGTAAGGTAGGGATCATAGTGCTCTAATAACCTGCTTGGCAGGGGGTTGGACTCGATGGCCCTTGTGGTCTCTTCCAACTCTATGATTCTATGATTCTAACCCTGAGATAACTGGAGACAGGCTCAGCCTTGTAAAAAGAGAATTGCAAGGGGTCACCAAGATTGGCCTCTCCAGATATTGGACTGCCACTTCCATCATCCCTGACCATGGGCCAAGGGGGGGGAGGGAGATATTGAGGGCTTGCTATTTGAGATTGTTATTGGGACATTACTGATGTATTTTTATGCCACTTGTAAGCCACACTGAAAGGATGTGTGTCCTGGAAGGCAGAATACTGTATAAATAAGTTAAATAAATGTGTGCCTTTAAAAATAATGTTCTATTTGCATCCACAACTCACTCTCTCTCTCTCTCTCTCTCTCTCTCTCTCTCTCTCTCTCTCTCTCTCTCTCTCTGTGTGTGTGTGTGTGTGTGTTGGGGGCTTTTAGAAGGAAAGGATTAACCACCGCAGCCTGGCCCAATCGGAATTGCCATGCCCAACAATCACTGGGTATATTTTTAAAAGAATTAAGACTAGATCAAGTATTTGCATATCTCCTAGTTTGACCCCATACTGTACATCTTGAAATGAACCTTAAATATGTATCCAGTTTGTGTCACTGGCTGCTTCTTCCCCTAGTTTCCACAATAACATTCTGACAAACAACACAAAAAGCAGCAAATTTGTAACACTCTCCACTGGTGGTGTTTTAATGATTGAAAGCTTCTGCCCAGAGAAAACAGTGGACTGATTTGCCAGACACAACTGGTGTTTGTGGTATGATACAATTATATTAGATTAGCATGATTTTGACATGCACTTCTACTCTGTGGTTACACATCAAATCCCTACTTTCCTTTAGGCATATTTTGCAAGAAAGCGTGTGAAAGGAGCTCTCCAAAAATAGGAAACAGCGACAGGAAGAGCACGTGTTGCTGCAAAAATCTGAAGACACCACAGCTCTTGCTTACAAAGGAATATGATGAAGCTGTTTCGTGCAGGAAAATAAATGCTAAAATGCGGCACAACAGCAGGGCAAGTTTGGCATGGTTCTGTAGTGAAAAACTAGCAGCTCGTATGCAAGCAGCAAGAAAAGGCTGCAGGACAAAAGATTTCCAGTATAGGAGAGACAAAGTTCTATCATCCAGATTTTCATATTATGTTTTCTTTCTCCTGTGATCCAATTTAGGTTAGGAGGATGAACATTTTAGATGAGCTGTAGTCAATGCTAGTCCTACTCAAGAGTCGATCCACTGAAAAGACTAACTTACTGTAGGTCCACTGATTTCAGTGGGTCTACTCTTGAGTAGGGACACGGGTGGCGCTGTGGGCTAAACCACAGAGCCTAGGACTTGCTGGTCAGAAGGTCAGCGGTTTGAATCCCCACGACGGGGTGAGCTCCCATTGCTCGGTCCCTGCTCCTGCCAACCTAGCAGTTCGAAAGCACGTCAAAGTGCAAGTAGATAAATAGGTACCACTCTGGTGGGAAGGTAAATGGTGTTTCCATGCGCTGCTCTAGTTCGCCAGAAGCGGCTTAGTCATGCTGGCCACATGACCCGGAAGCTGTACGCCGGCTCCCTCGGCCAATAAAGCGAGATGAGTGCCGCAACCCCAGAGTCGGTCACAACTGGACCTAATGGTCAGGGGTCCCTTTACCTTACTCTTGAGTAAAACCCAGTTGGCTACAAACTATGAGTTTTATGGCTGCTATCCCAGCATTACACAATTTACTGGGGAAAGTCTCACTGAATGCCATGTGGGGCTGATGTTCGAGGCAGATGTGCACAGAATTGCAGGACCTGGGAGTGAAGCCCACTGGACTCTGTTGAACTTCTCAGCCGGCACAAATAAGAGTATATTGCTATTCAAATTTTATGTAAGACTTCAATAGGATCTGAAAGTGATCTTCCTTTATCTGATTTTGTCTACTTCTGTTCATCATTTTTTTCTTCTGAAAATATAAGGTTCTCAGCCAACATTAATATGTGCTCCAAAGACAGAAGCACATGGAATCTGTTGACCCTTACATTTATTTACTCTTAATTATGATATTAAAGCTTAAAGCACGTTTATGCCCTTCAAGAGATTATGATACTTTAAGACTAAGAAAATCTATTTTCTCCTACAATTCTTATATACCATTTGAAGAGGAAACTCCATCCTTCCTGAAGTCTGACTAAATTCAACCACACATAGCTCTAAAATTGACTTTCTTTCACTGCAACAGATTCACAGCTCAGTTATGCAGATGCTGCTTCATTGACTTTAATCGGACAACACCTGGTTAAATGTAGCCAAGAGAAGGCACTTTCTTGCCTAGGCCGGCAGTTCACAGAGATCCTTCGCTGAGTTGCTCTGCAGTCTGCACGCAGACTGTCACTGCAGATGGTGACAGCAGTCACAAAATTAAAAGATGCCTGCTTCTTGGGAGAAAAGCAATGACAAACCTAGACAGCATCTTAAAAAGTAGAGACATCACCTTGCCAACAAAGGTCCGTATAGTTAAAGCTATGGTTTTCCCAGTAGTGATGTATGGAAGTGAGAGCTGGACCATAAAGAAGGCTGATCGCCGAAGAATTGATGCTTTTGAATTATGGTGCTGGAGGAGACTCTTGAGAGTCCCATGGACTGCAAGAAGATCAAACCTCTCCATTCTTAAGGAAATCAGCCTGAGTGCTCACTGGAAGGACAGATCCTGAAGCTGAGGCTCCAATACTTTGGCCATCTCATGAGAAGACTCCCTGGAAAAGACCCTGATGTTGGGAAGGATAGAGGGCACAAGAAGAAGGGGACGACAGAGGACGAGATGGTTGAACAGTGTTTGCGAAGCTACCAGCATGAGTTTGACCAAACTGCAGGAGGCAGTGGAAGACAGGAGTGCCTGGCGTGCTCTGGTCCATGGGGTACCACGAAGAGTCAGACACGACTAAACAACTAAACAACAACAACTGCACTCATCCCTCAGGTGACACCAAAAGGAAGGGCCTTCTCTGCCCTGGGAGAAGTCAGGCAAGCAGCCACCCTGGACTGCTTTCGGGCACTTACTAAAGCCTTATTTATGTGCTCATGCAATTGCTATGTTATCACCTAGCTCTTAGCATTTGCATTTTCCCATTTTATTAGTTTTATTGCACTGAAAGGTGCGACCGGTGTCTACATAAATCCCATATGGATGCAGTTGCCAGACAGAAACTTTTTGGTCCTCTCAGGCATGTAACTGCCTTGTGGGCTTTCTACTGGCACAAAATGAGCGGTTTTCAATGTTTTGTATCACTGGGGGTTACTATTGTTTCCTTGGTATATGTTCTGAATCCAGCACATTATGAGCAGCCTAGACAACACAACAACACCGTGTAAAAATATAACAACTAACAGTAAACTGAGCGAGGCACCCATGGTTATTAATTGCATCCCGTCCCCAAATGAAAAGTCTGTTAATTGGTGGATACAAAGTATATTTTACACGGAGGAAAATGATTCCCACCATTATTTCAGAACATGACGAACAACAGGCCTGCCAAGGGATCAAGAGAGAATGAGAATGTTGAAGACTGGGAAAGATTGTGGAAAACTGACTTAAAATTTACAGATTACTCTCTGTTGATGATGTACAGATGGTACACAACACCAGTGCAAATAGGAAGAATGTATAAAACTGCTTCAAATATATATTGGAAATGTAAGGAAAAAGGAGGGACCTTTTCTCATATGTGGTGGGACTGTTGTAAAATTAAAAAATTCTGGGAAATGATATATAATGAATTGAAGAAAATGTTCCAATTAACATTTATAAAAAAAAACCCTGAAGCCTTTCTGTTAGGGAATTGTAGGAAAAGACCTGCCAAGGAAATTGGAAAACATTCTCATGTATGCGACAACGGCGGCAAGAGTCTTAATAGCACAGGGATGGAAGAATGTAGAAGTTCCGACCAAAGAACTGTGGCAAGAGAAACTGATGGACTACGCGGAATTGGCGAAACTGACATATAAACCACGTGATAAGGACAACTGTGATTTTAAGGAAGAATGGGAACCCTTTACAAAGTACCTAAAGAAACAACAAAACGAACCGGACTCCTTGGCAGGTTTTGAATAAACACTCACAAACGTTTTAGTGATAATAGCCAGTCAGATAAATTAAGGATTTTGTAACATGCAGAGAATAACATTAGTTGATAAACCAGAGAGGAGCTGAGGGAAGTCGGGGGGGGGGTTATTTTATGGGGAGGGGGGAAAATAGGGGGGATTAAGGATGATATGTTTTTTGATAAAATGTTTTGTTGAAATTCCTAATAAAAATATTTTTTTTTAAAAAAAGAGAGAGAATGAGCAGAATGATTTGGAAAGTCATCGGCGAAGGATCAAAATGTTGCATGTGAACATGTCCTGTGTGACACATGCAAATATAGTTTTCGACTATACTATACAATAAAGATAAAACACTTTCACATGTTTAGCCTGGAAAACTATCAATCTAATCATAAATACAGACGTCTGTGTACAGATGGTGACAAACCACCTTGCCAACAGGCCCCCCCCCCTCATTCTGGGTAATTCAGGAGGTGAGACAGGCATGACCTTTAAAAACTTATGTTTACCTAAGCTTTTCTGGGCACGAGTTTTCCTTTCCTTTTGTGATATAACTCTGTGGTTTTAATCTTGTTTTTATCTACGCTTAAAGATAATTTTGCTGAACGTTGTTTGCATTTTTATTGCCACTGAAATTAATTGTAAATTGCTTGGAGACCTATATAAAATTTCTTGAAATAAATAAGAGAACTGAATGCCGAATGAGCAAGTCATAACTGCTCTTGCTCTTCAGCCATGAGCTCACTGTGCAGAGACCACGTACAACTGAGATCAGAAGCCTGCTTTTTCTAATGTGCTTCACCAGAAACCATTTTTGCATAGTGTGCATTGGCTGGTCTTTGTATCCATCACAAATTTAGCTTCCCCCATTCTCCAAACAGTTGTAAAGTGTTTTAAACTGTGTAAAAAAAACAACCAACCAAACAGCACCTGACATAATTTCCATGCGGTTGCGGGGCATTGTGATTCTTCTTCAGAAGAGAACCATATGTAGGCAGAAAGACATCTATTACCAGCCACATGCTTGAATAAATCATATGATGGGTTGGTACAATACTCACATGAAGAATGTTAGCCCATAAAGGAATTTATTCCAGCACATCAGCTTAACGCATAGTATTATTTCAATTTTTTTTGCATTGAAATATACCTTTTAATGTGCTGGCTGAATCCTTTTAAGCTGGCAATCAGTGATGAGGCTGAACATTACAACTCAAAATAATATTGCCAAAATAATAATTTCCATTCTATTTAATGACAGTTTTGTTCATAATAATAATAATAATTTTATTGTTTATACCTCACCCTTCTGGCTGGGTTTCCCCAGCCACTCTGGGCGGCTCACAGCATATATTGAAACATAATAAAACATCACACATTAAAAACTTCCCTATACAGGGCTGCCTTCAGATGTCTTCTAAAAGTTGTTTATTTCCTTGACCTTGGATGGGAGGGCATTCCACAGGGCAGGTGCCACCACCGAGAAGGCCCTCTGCCTGGTTCCCTGTGGCTTCACTTCTTGCAGGAAGGGAACCACCAGAAGACCCTCTGAGCTGGACCTCCATGTCTGGGCTGGACAACAGGGGTGCTTAATGTGTTTAATTTGTTGGAAGCCACCCGGAGTGGCTGGGACAACCCAGCCAGATGGGCAAACAACAACAACAACAACAATTATTATTAATCAGTGCTTCTTTTAGGAGATACTAAAGGGTACGCAGTACCAGCATCTCTTTTGTTGTTGTTAAAAACTGTGGCACTTACTGTAACAACTTTAGGTAATTTAGATACCTCCTCATACTTCAAATAAATCTCTAAGAAATTTACAATTTTATTAAAATATTTCAAATGCAATAAATACAATTTTAATACCCACATTGTAAAGCAGAACAGATAAATTACACCAGATCCTCCTAAACAACAACCATACTTTATATATGGGCAGGAATATTAGCAAAAGCACTGCCATTTTGCCTTAAGGTTCATTTATTCTGGTTTTCTCAGCAGAAGTTTTGTATTTATTTCCATTTTTATTGCTTATTTCTTGATGGGAAATGCACAGAGATTAAAATGGGAAGCATCAAAAGAAGATTCTTAACAGACGGGCTGTTAAGAAAAGGATGTAATGATATATTCATTACAAAACAGATGCTACAAACAAGGTTTTGTAGCCAATGCTAGTCCTACTCAGAGGAGACCCAGAGAAATGAATGAGCCTCAGCTAGAAATGCCCATTATTTTCACTGGCTCTGCTAGGACAGCCCAAGGTAAAGGGCCGTGTGTTCACAGGAATGTCACAGATCAGGCACCAAGAGTGTCCCTGAACACACAGATATACAACGTGATCAAAATAATGTTGCTAAAGGATAGTTTAATCTCATCCTCACAGCTTTTATTGACAACGCAACTTTCCCTTGAGACGAATTAATATCTCATCCACCTGACAGCGACAACCATTTAAAACAGACTTCATCTGTGTGAAGAATCCCACAGCTCCTATGAATTCAGGCGAAGCCAAGAGCTCCGGCATCAGGATCAATATTTGCCTCCGAGACACAAATTCTCTTTCTCCCCCTCCACATTCAGTACTCAAAAGCACAAAACAGCCGCTGTGTTTTCTCCTAAAGCCTTGGAAAGGCTGGCGCTGAAGTCTTCTGAAACACTTCCTGGTTAAGATCACTGCTTCCATCATCTGTGAAAGAGCCGGCAAAGCATTTGGCATCCGCACGGCCGGATCCTGAGCATCAGAGCAGCATCCCAGCAGAAGCCGCTCCAGGCCAGGCGGGGAGAGACACTTCGGCTGCCACCCAGGGGCAGATTCTGCAAAAAAGGGCAAGAGCGGCAGGTCTTCGGGGTTCGTTTCCGGAACCTTTGAAGAAAACCTTCCCAAGTCACACACACACATAATAATCCAGCCTACTGTAATAGGTTTGTGCAAATGCAGGAGAAAACATTCAGCTTTCTTCCTTAGCACAGAGAAGAGCCCCCTTCTTAGGGAGCATCTGCACGGATCACAAAATTAGGTTTGGCTCTCCATTAAGCACTTCAGAAAAACAGCCCACCTTGGCCAAAGGCACTTTGCTCCAATACAGCTCAGGGCTGCTATCCCCTTCGCTACAGAGGATTTTTAAAAAAGCGAACCCCCCCCCCCGCGATCATTTCTCAAAAATTATTCCACATTTTTGGAATTTGAATTTTTTTATGTAATAAAATGTTTTGTACAAATCATGATCCTGGTAGGGAATCAATTTAAAAAAAGGAAAAAAAGAATTCTTTTTAGAAAACAATCCAGTCTTCTTTGGCAACATATAAAACATCACACACACACACACACACACACACACACACACACACACATATATATAGTCTTTTGTTCTAGTGCTAGGCATGCAGCTTATTTTTCTTGTTCAAACTAAAAGGATAATGCAACACACATGGCTGAAATTCTGCCTTTTAATGTCTGACATCTTAAAATATTATTCCGTTTATTTGCAATGTTTATATCCTGCTGTATACTCAAGTATAGCTCAATATGGTTATTTTAAGCCTCTAATGTTCCCCTAATAATGCTTTTGAGTATCTACTGTCATTTCTGCTGTATTTTTAAGCACAATCTTGATATTAGTAATGGAACATATTTTATTTCTCGCACATTTCAGAAGTCAAAAAGATTTCCACAGCAGCAGTAGCAGTCGAAGATAGTGCCGGCCCCAGGGAAAGACAAGTTGTGGCATGAAGTTGAACTGAACTTGCTTTCCTCACCCTGAGCCAAAACTTTTTGAAAGTCTTGCAGCGCCTTTTAGGGACCCCTACCTGCCTTTACAGGATGAATGTGGCGCTGTGGGTTAAACCACAGAGCCTAGGACTTGCCGATCAGAAGGTCAGCGGTTCGAATCCCCGCCACAGGGTGAGCTCCCGTTGCTCGGTCCCTGCTCCTGCCAACCTAGCAGTTCGAAAGCACGTCAAAGTGCAAGTAGATAAATACCTTCCGACAGGAAGGTAAACGGTGTTTCCGTGTGCTGCTCTGGTTCGCCAGAAGTGGCTTAGTCATGCTGGCCACATGATCCGGAAGCTGTATGCTGGCTCCCTTGGCCAATAAAGCGAGATGAGCGCCACAACCCCAGAGTCGGCCACGACTGGACCTAATGGTCAGGGGTCCCTTTACCTTACCTGCCTTTAACCACCAAAGGATTCCCTCCCCCATCCGATTTCTGCCCTCTGCATCAGGTTGCTTCACCCTGTTGCATACCAGGATCCGCTCTGGACAAGAGGAGCCACAAATGGAGCTGAGTTATGAATACGGCTGAGCAATATCAGTCTTTTAAATAACGGTGTATCACTATATCACCAGCTAAACATCATGCTATAGTGATACATCGCTATGTTGAAAAGGAAGGAACATCGGCCCTGCGAGGCTCTGGGGTGAAACCGCCAAAGCTCCCTCCACCTCCAGTGCCTGGGGCAGGGAGGAAGCAGGCAAGCCCCACCGGCTGAAGGCTTCACCCTGCTCTGGGCCTCAGACCGGTCCTGGTCATTGATGCATCACCAAGGCCTAGTTACAAGCAGGTCGTAAGGGATGTACCCAGTTTGCAAAGCTCACCAGGCTATCAGCCACTTACGACCAAGCGAAGAAGCCCAGGCGCCAGGACGTGCCTGGTGTCTCCCTGTCTGGAGGTGCCTATACAACTTTCCAAACGGCCACCAGGCATTCCATTTTGGCGACTGTAACCTTGATTTAAGGAGCCACTTTGCACCTAGCTTATAGATCTGAGTTTCTCCCACTGCCTGTGTGCCTCTTGAGGGTGTCCCCCCCCCACTCCATTTCCAGCCCCTGCACTTGGCTCCTTGGCTCTGATGCTCAAGCGCCACTTGGGACACGATGAACATAAGATCCACAAAATATCTCTAACCCACTAAAGTACCTTAATACAAAAGCCCTGTGCTCTAGACAACGGAGAAAGCCCAGGTTCCCCATGTGCCAGAATGTTACTGCCAGACAGCTGAAGTCCAGAGCAAAGGAAACACACTAAGAAAAAGGCACGGTAGCTTCTTCTAGAATAGATCATAGAATCATAGAGTTGGAAGAGACCACAAGGGCCATCGAGTCCAACCCCCTGCCAAGCAGGAAACACCATCAGAGCACTCCTGACATATGGTTGTCAAGCCTCTGCTTAAAGACCTCCAAAGAAGGAGACTCCACCACACTCCTTGGCAGCAAATTCCACTGTCAAACAGCTCTTACTGTCAGGAAGTTCTTCCTAATGTTTAGGTGGAATCTTCTTTCTTGTAGTTTGGATCCACTGCTCCGTGTCCACTTCTCTGGAGCAGCAGAAAACAACCTTTCTCCCTCCTCTATGTGACATCCTTTTATATATTTGAACATGGCTATCATATCACCCCTTAACCTCCTCTTCTCCAGGCTAAACATGCCCAGCTCCCTTAGCCGTTCCTCATAAGGCATCGTTTCCAGGCCTTTGACCATTTTGGTTGCCCTCCTCTGGACACGTTCCAGTTTGTCAGTGTCCTTCTTGAACTATGGTGCCCAGAACTGGACACAGTACTCCAGGTGAGGTCTGACCAGAGCAGAATACAGTGGCACTATTACTTCCCTTGATCTAGATGCTATACTCCTATTGATGCAGCCCAGAATTGCATTGGCTTTTTTAGCTGCCGCGTCACACTGTTGGCTCATGTCAAGTTTGTGGTCAACCAAGACTCCTAGATCCTTTTCACATGTACTGCTCTCAAGCCAGGTGTCACCCATCTTGTATTTGTGCCTCTCATTTTTTTGCCGAAGTGCAATACTTTACATTTCTCCCTGTTAAAATTCATCTTGTTTGTTTTTGTTTTTCTAAACTGTTGCTTTCATTCACTCGTGAAATATACTCATAAGCCACGTTTTGGCCCTAGCAGCCAAAAATAAAAAATAAAACACTAATATGAAAATTAAGCAACAAACCAAACATGAACCATACACACACACACACACATTTATATTAAGACCAAGAGGAATGGAATCAAACCTTCACCTATTAAAAACAAGTAAAAGCTGCCTGGAAGAGTAGGGGGGAGTCTAGGACAGGCATCCCCAACCTGCAGCCCTCCAGATGTTTTGGCCTACAACTCCCATGATCCCTAGCTAACAGGACCAGTGCTCTGGGATGATGGGAACTGTAGTCCAAAACATCTGGAGGGCCGAAGGTTGGGGATGCCTGGTCTGGGAAATGCCTTGGTAGGGCATTCACAGCTGGGGTGCTGCCACAAAAAAAGGCCCTGCTCTGTGTTTCCACCAACCTCAGCTCTCTAGAGCAGTGTTTCCCAACCGGTGTTCCGCGGCACACTAGTGTGCCGTGAGACATCGGCTGGTGTGCCGTGGGAGGAAGGCGGGCGAGTCGGGCGGTGAGAGGCAGCGGCGGCGAGGATCCGCGTCGAGCCGGGGGCGGCTCCGCGGTGGTGGTGCCGAGCGGCGGGGCAGCGCGCGCAAAAGGGAGGAGCGCGAGACAGCGGAGGAGGAGGAGGCCGGCATGTCCGGGCAGCAGCAGCAACAACAGCAGCAGCAACTCCCGCCGCCGCCCCCTCCTCCGCCCGCTATCGCCGCCACCACCACAACAGCCGCCGCCGCCTCAGCTGCCCTCGCTCTGCTGCCTCCTCCCACCCCGGCAAGGGGGAGGGAAAAAACTTTCGCTTTTGTGCATCCCTCCCGGCGTGACGCTGCGCGCTGACGTCACGGGGCGGGGCTTTAATGGTGGTGTGCCGCGAGATTTTTTTCCGGCTCACAGGTGTGCCGTTGCCCAAAAACGTTTGGGAAACACTGCTCTAGAGGACAGAAGAAACTAAGAAGTCGACTAGAACACAGCACTTTCCCCCCTGCTCCCCCTCCGGGGGTCCTTCCACAGCCCACCCACCACCAAGGCCTACACACCTGAGCTCAAAGCTTGATTAGGGGCTTCCCAGGAGTAACTGGCTGGCCACTGTGAGACCAGAATGGCCTCACCCAGCTGCTCTCTTCTGTTCCTGGCTAGCCAAGAAGGCAGGACATCCTTAGCAAGCCATGGTGGCCAGGAAAAAGCCCCCAGCAGAGTCTCTTTGGGCTGGGCTGCCTGCCCTTTCCCCTGCCCTTCTCTCCCGCTTTGCAGCAGGCAAAAGCAGGTGCTCCTCTTGTTCCAAGCTGCTGTGATTGCTCTATTTGTTCACTTTTTAAAATGCAGTTAAGATAGGTGCCTCCTTAATGCAGAAGCAATCAAGTGCAAGTCCTCCATCTCGGACAGAAGCTCTCTGTTCAATGTCAGAACTCAAGCAGGAATCCTTCTGCAGGACGGTTTAAGCCAAGTGAGGACTCACTAAGCTTTGAACCCAGAACATTTTGCATGACAGAGCTCCACAAACAGACTCCTTTAAGCCTGCACATTTGTGCCATGCCATTCAGTCAGATAATAATAATAATAATAATAATAATAATAATAATAATAATAATAATAATAATAATTTATATGCTGCCCATCTCACTCAGGGTGGCTTCCAACAAATTAAACCATTAGCCAGAACTGCAAAAACAGCCGGAGATCACCTAGCTATCTCTGAGCATGGGCAGACTGCCATTCAGTCCCCGCGAGTTACAAAACGCAGAGGGACCCTCTCCGATTCGGGATGGCAGAGCAGGGCTTCCGGGCAGAGTCTGCCTCTCCTTCGCTCTCCCCTTCCTCCTCCTGCCTCCCAGCTTCCCGGAGGGAAGACGCAACTCCACGGGTGCGAGCTCAGCTCATCCTCCTCCTCGCCAACTGCCCATTACACGGGAAAAGCGTAACGTGTGAACGGCTCCCCCCCAAGACCAGACACGCGTTTGATTTCTCCGAGAGCCTTTCGGACGTGACCCGCGAGGCAGCCCTTGCCGGTGCCTTGGGGGGACGAGGTAGATGCGAGCCTGGCCCTGCTGCAGCCCTCCCCGCGCGCCCTTCCGCGCCCCTCCGCTCCGCGCTGCTACTTCACCGTCGGTCACGGCCAGCTCGGCTTCTCCGTCTCGGGGCTGCAGCTGCAGGCGGAGCGCCTTGGCCCCGGCGCGGAGCAGGAGCGGCCCCTGCGCCAGCTGCTCCTCGCTCACCAGCCGCAGCTGCACCGCGAAGCGCGGCGCCGTCGGACAGGCCGACCCCGCCGGGGCAGCCATGCCGCCTCCTGCCCCGCGCACAGCCGAGGCGGCGGTGGCTCCTCCTCGCGCCAGACCCGCGGCAGCAGCGGGCGGACGCGAGCCTGGCGGGCACGAGCCTGGCGGCCACGCGCCGGCCGGGCTCCCCGTCGGAGGCGCCTCGCGCGGCCACGGAAAGCAAAGCAGCCTGCTTCGCTCCCGCTCCGCTTCCCCCAGCTAAGAAGCCGCGCGCGCACGAGCGCCCCCGACCCGTCCAGCGCAGCCCAAGTTGCGCTCCGTCGAGCTCCGCGTTGGCAGCAGCGACGCCCGGCGGTAGCTCCGGGAAGCGCGCTCTCGCTCTCGTGCGCCCCGCGGGACTGCAGCCGCGCAGGAGATGCGCCTTCTTGGCGCGGGTAGCTGCGCAGCGCTGGCCGCTCTCCGCGCAGCGCCCTCGGGGGACGGACGTGGCGCAGCAGCGCAGCGAGCGCGAGGGGCAGCTGACCTTTGGCTTTCCTTGGCTTCTGAGCTTTGAGAAATGAAGCATGAGAAATATAATGTTTGAGGATTGGGAAAGATTGTGGAAGAAAGGGGTCAAGTTCACCGCATGTGCTGTGTTAAAGGAAAACATAATGAAAATGATGTATAGATGGTATCTGACTCCTGTAAAATTAGCAAAGATCAGAACTGTGACAATCTATGTTGGAAAGGTAAAGAAAATTAAGGAACCTTTTATCACATGTGGTGGACCTGTCCCAAGGTGAAAGACTTCTGGGAAAAGGTTTATAACGAATTGAAAAAAATGTTGAAATATACATTTATAAAGAAACCAGAGGCCTTTCTTCTTGGAATAACAGGTTTGGAATTGCCCAAGAAATATGTTAAATTATTTCTGTATGCCACAACTGCTGTGCGTATTCTGTTAGCTAAAAAGTGGAAAAGCCAAGAATTACCAACAATAGAAAAATGGCAGATGAAGATGATGGATTTTTCGGAGCTAGCCGACCTAACCGGAAGAGTCTGCGATCAGAAGGAGGAGAAGTCTCAGGAAGAGTGGATTAAATATAATGATTCCTTAGTTAAATATGTCAAGTTAAATTAACTGAAAATAGCTTGCAGACACTTAATTGGCTTAGGATTTTATTTATGTTAAGTGTTGAATTAATATGTTTAATTTCATAATGTGAATATCTAAGGATGTTAATGTTTAAGTTAAATTTTATAAGAACTGTGATTTGGAAAACCGTTAAAAGGATATGCAATGAAATTCAACCAAGGGGAAGCGAGGAAGTCACTTAACAATGTTAACAAGTGTAATTTTCAATAAGGCTATGATTTATGTTTGTTTGTCTTATGTGTTTGTTTATAATGTTGTGAAAACCAATAAAAAAAAATGGGGGGGGAGAGAGAAATGAGAAATGAGGCTGGGGGCCAAGAAGGGTTTGCCTCTGGCTGGGGGCCCTTGGGACCAGGAGGGCTCACCCCCCCCCACTGGATGCTCCTGCTCTTCCACCCCTGAGGCAGCTCAGGTGCAAAAGACACCTTTGATTTGTTGGCGTGTCTCCTACCTTGTTGGGAAGCCCCAGTGCAGGCTGCAATGCAGAAGAAAGCAGGAGACGAGCAACAGAAACAAGAATTAAAATAAATACATAAAGCATTCCATAAATTCTGCAAAGCAAACAGAGTCAATGTTCCAGGTCTGCCTCGGGGTTCATTTTCCCTCCGGTAGACTTAAAGGTAAAGGGACCCCTGACCATTAGGTCCAGTTGTGGCCGACTCTGGGGTTGCGGCTCTCATCTCGCTTTATTGGCCAAGGGAGCTTCCGGGTCGTGGCCAGCATGACTAAACTGCTTCTGGCGAACCAGAGCAGCGCACGGAAACGCAGTTTACCTTCCCGCTGGAGCAGTACCTATTTATCTACTTGCACTGGCCTGCTTTCGAACTGCTAGGTTGGCAGGAGCAGGGACTGAGCAACAGGAGCTCATCCCGTCGCTGGGATTTGAACCGCCAACCTTCTGATCGGCAAGCCCTAGGCTCTGTGGTTTAACCCACAGTGCCACCCGCGTCCCCCAGTAAACTTAGTTGGGGGTCTATAGAATCCTCTTTAGTTTTTCCCCTTCTGGTATCCTCCAAACCTGCTGTACCTGGAGGAGGAAACACCTGCAGAAGAACAACTGATACACTCATAGGAGGCAGCTCCCAGGGGCCAATGGACCCCCAATAAAATGTCTGAGGGGGCTCTCTGCCCCCAAGTTGATGAGTATCACCATTCAGATGGTAGAGATGTGCTGCATCTATGGATTATGCAGAGTGGGACTCCCCCCCCCCAATTTTTTTTATTCAAGTTGGTACCCCTGATTGCACTTCAGAATTATGTGTGTGTGCGTGTGTGTGTGCGTGTGTGTGTGTATTGCTACATTTTGGTCTGGGGATGGGGAAAATAAATAAGAGAATGTGAATTTACATGCTTCTTATAAAATCATCTACACTGGTATTTTTCTTAGGACACTATTTTTAAAAGTGCTAGATTATAAATGCACCTTGGCATTCCTTCTGGGGTGCTTTTGATCATAAAAGGGTCCCAGTTTCATACAGATTTACCAAGGAACGCCCTAAATTCCTTAAACTTATTTTAATGCCCCCCCTAATATTCAATACAGTTTTATTGAGAGTGGACCCTTTGAAATTAATGGGCCCATAGTAGTCACGTCCATCAACATCGTTGGGTCCACACTGCATAAAACTTAGCTGAATACCACCCTGTATTCCAAATGATGGAGAAGGAATTATTTCAGTTATCACCCTGGAAAATGCTTCCACGCAGATTAAAAACAAATAACACCTAAAATCAATAGCAAATGGAACAAAGAGTCACAAAGAGCCCGTGTGTGCGTTTTGGAAGCCTCCCAAATCCAGATCCAATTTTTTTAGACTTCAAATGAAACAAATAAATTCTTGGTTTAAATTGGTGAATTTTATTTTGTATGCTTGGCAATCTCTTTTAGACCATTTCCCTTAAACAGTCTGTATGAAAATAATTGCCCAGGAGATGTCACTGTTAAGGTGTTTTCATCTAGTAGCTTTAAAAAAAAGAACTAACAACAAAATCTGTTAAGTGAAGCGTTCTAGAAGTGGTTAGTTATCTTTCAGGCCAGAAGGGGCACTGACATTATTAAAACCCACGCTGGAAAAACCTACGGTGCAAAGCAGCCCTAATTAGTGACTATCTAGGGAGCATCTTGCTATTAAAGTATTATGAAGGTAATTTTGGGTCCTAGTCTTCTTGAAAGCAAGGGTATACCCTCATAAAAATGCTCAGGGTATTCTTTCCATGCATAATATGAAATGCTGTAAGAAAAACATACAAAAATCTGCATTTGTAAATTAACATGGAAGCATCAGCCGGCTATGCTGTATTAAATAGCAAGTAAAAAATATATATTCATGTGTTATGCAGCTAATAGGAATTGGAAATAGTGAAATGAAAAATGAACAACTACTTGACTAACTGCTGTTAGTCAAGCAGTTTTCTACTGAGAAACTGCTTAGCCAAGGGCAATGCCTCTCAATACGGTTTGGAGAAGTTTTTGGCTTCTGCTGACTGGTGCAGTGCGATTCCTGCATTTCAAGCAACTGCACACGGACATCTCCCCTGAAAGGCCTTGCAGGAAAACCAGAATGAGAAGGGAAGAAAGCCGCCCTAGCATGGAGGGACTGTATAATCAGTTTGCCTTTTTCACACCATGCACTGATAAAGAAGAAGAGTTTGGATTTGATATCCCGCTTTATCACTACCCGAAGGAGTCTCAAAGCGGCTAACATTCTCCTTTCCCTTCCTCCCCCACAACAAACACTCTGTGAGGTGAGCGGGGCTGAGAGACTTCAAATAAGTGTGACTGGCCCAAGGTCACCCAGCAGCTGCATGTGGAGGAGCAGAGACGCAAACCCAGTTCACCAGATTACGAGTCTACTGCTCTTAACCACTACACCACACTAAAGCAGATCATTGTGCTCAAGTCCTCGTCTCACCAGCCTCCTGGGCTCTCCTGAAATGCAGGAGCTGCAGTTCTGTGCGGTGAAATTTTTCATAGGGAAAGTTAGGGCCAGAGGTGGCAGCTTGTGAGAGCAATGGGGGGGATGCATGTGATGTCTCATGTGCCTTTTAAATATGAATTTGACTTAACCACCATGAGATTTTTATTTATTCATTTATTTCCATACCTCCCTTCAGATGCCAGGGAGATAAAGAATTACACAACTTTTAGAAGACATCTGAAGGCAGCCCTGTATTTGGAAGTTTTTACCACTCAGTGTTTTTATTATGTTTTTAGATACGCTGTAAGCCACCCAGAGTGGCTGAGGAAACCCAGCCAGATGTGGGTGAGGTATAATAATAATAATAATAATGCCGCTGGGTTAAAAAAGCACACCTCCAAGCAGTTTACAAAAAGAATCTGGGAAAATCCACAACACTGTAAAGCATACAAAAAGTTAAAATACTAAAACAGATTAAAATTCACAGCAGCATTTCTAAGCATCTCAGCCATGAGCCAAGTTCCATGCTTGAAAATGCTCAATAGTTTATTCTCACTTGTCCATGAGAACAAAGAACTGAATGGTGATAAGTACACAACTGTAATTTTCTTCAAGGACATCATCGTGTCACGATGACATGAATCAGGACGGCCACCGTTTTTCCCCAGCAGCTAAGCACAGCTCTATTCTGCTGCAGGAGTTTCTATCACAGCCTTTGGCACACAAGAGAGTCCAGTTCATTCGCCAGCCTCTCCAAGGAGGGCTGCCGGTGTCACCCTGCCTGAATCCATGGAATGCTGCTGCCAGTCTGTGCAGGCACTACTAAGCTCTATGGACCAATGGTCTGACTCAGTAGAGGGAGGGCAGAAAGGGGGCTGTGCCACAGGGCCATCCAGGCACCCGGCTGCCAGGGATGCAGGCAGAAGGTGCAGCAAGTGCTCTGAAATGGGCTGGCTGGCTTCTAGTGCTGTATCAATCTGCAGAACAGGGAGAGAAATTCAGTTTCCCTCCTCTCACTACAGCCATTTGTACATCCACCTCCAATCTGCTCCAGAAGGTCTCTCAACTCTCCCGGAGCAGATTTCGGGAGGGATGGGCAGCTGCAAGGGGGAGGGGGAACTGCCAAAAACTGTCTCCCTTCCTCTTCTGCCAGTGGCTGCCTTCTGCCATCTGAGAAGACAGCTTTGGATAAAAGTATCTCTGGCTTGTTAGCAATCCAGGGTAGCTCTAGTACAGGTGAATTGAATATATAATCAGTGCTATTTTTCTAGCCCTGGGCCCATCACCTCCTGGCAAATAGAAGGGGAAGAAATGAAGGCAGTGAGAGATTTTACTTTCTTGGGCTCCATGATCACAGCAGACGGTGACAGCAGTCACGAAATTAAAAGACGCCTGCTTCTTGGGAGAAAAGCAATGACAAACCCAGACAGCATCTTAAAAAGTAGACATCACCTTGCCAACAAAGGTCCATATTGTTAAAACTATGGTTTTCTCAGTAGTGATGTATGGAAGTGAGAGCTGGACCATAAAGAAGGCTGATCACTGAAGAATTGATGCTTTTGAATTATGGTGCTGGAGGAGACTCTTGAGAGTCCCATGGACTGCAAGAAGATCAAACCTATCCATTCTGAAGGAAATCAGCCCTGAGTGCTCACTGGAAGGGCAGATCGTGAAGCTGAGGCTCCAAGACTTTGGCCACCTCATGAGAAGAGAAGACTCCCAGGAAAAGACCCTGATGTTGGGAAAGATGGAGGGCACAAGGAGAAGGGGACGACAGAGGACGAGATGGCTGGACAGTGTTCTTGAAGCTACCAGCATGAGTTTGACCAAACTGCGGGAGGCAGTGGAAGACAGGAGTGCCTGGCGTGCTCTGGTCCATGGGGTCACGAAGAGTCGGACACAACTAAACAACAACAAATTTTTCTAGAAAAAGAGGTGCTGGAACTCACCATGAACGCCTTCCTTGTTCTCTCATGATGGCAATGGCACCCACCTGAGAGTTACTGGAACCGAGTTGTGGCTGAAAAAAACCCCTGAATATAATCCAAAATAAATCCCTACGTGCCCTTTGTGGGAGATTCACAGAGTACATATTTGCATATATGAAGAATTCCAAGTTCTCATTTCAGTATATTAAAATTAAATCTGACTATAAAAGGGCTGCCAATCTGAGGGAATTAATTTATTTCCCCCCTGTTAGGCATGCATTTAGTCATCTTAGATTTTAAATGATGCCCACACAATATGAGCGGTAAATTCTTTAATAGACCAACAAATGACCAGTCTTTGTGTATGCCGATTAGGACAGATTGAAGACATTGTGCAGTCTACTTGGTATTGCCCTTTACACATAAGAATGCTATTCATTTCAGAATCTTTTAGATGGCTGCAGATGATCTAATGAGGACAAATGCATCACCTGTAGGAGATCTTTATATGTTCCAGCAGTAAGAAAGGTAAAGGTAAAGGTAAAGGGACCCCTGACCATTAGGTCCAGTCGTGACCGACTCTGGGGTTGCGGCGCTCATCTTGCTTTATTGGCCGAGGGAGCCAGCGTACAGCTTCCGGGTCATGTGGCCAGCAGGACTAAGCTGCTTCTGGCAAACCAGAGTAGTGCATGGAAACGCCGTTTACCTTCCCGTCGGAGCAGTACCTATTTATCTACTTGCACTTTGACGTGCTTTCGAACTGCTAGGTTGGCAGGAGCAGGGACCAAGCAATGGGAGCTCACCCCGTCACGGGGATTCGAACCGCTGACCTTCTGATCAGCAAGTCTTGCTCACTTCAGTGGTACTAAACTGGGTTAAACCCAAGCACTCTGGCTGCAGTTATTTCCATTTATTAAAATTCATGGACGGACTGTGCAGATCAACATCTTCTGTTAACATTTTACAAAAGACCTATTTATTCATCTTTCATAGTCTTAGGAATTTATTAGTTAGAAGTTCCAAAAGCTTAAATTTAATAGGCAGTAGTGCAGACTCTGTGACTGAACTTTCAGTTGTGGCTTTAATCCATGCGGATCAAGAATACATGTCAGATATTCCTATTAACAAGTGTTTTGCTTCTTCAAAAGACCTTGCAACTCCATAGTGCTACTCGGTTTTCAAATGTTTCATAACAATGAATAAGGCGCTGACACTGCATGCCCAAGAAAAGGATTGCTCTGTTATTTTGCTGTGATCCAGTTAGCATTTAGATTACTTGTAGGAGTTCAGAACAAGATATTATGGCACTTTCCCAATTTTCTACAGTGTCGGAGATAAACTGCTGAAAAGTGGCAAAGTAAAACATAATCCTACAGAGCACATACAAAAGAATATTGGATTAACATTAGATGCATGAATTAATGTTAGAAACTAAATACCGTATTTTTTGCTCTATAAGACACACTTTTCCCCCTTCAAAAATTAAGGGGAAATGTGTGTGCGTCTTATGGAGCGAATGCAGGCTCCTTGGCTTCAGCGATAGCAACGCGAAGCCTCCAAAGCGCAGAGGGAGAGCTCCCCCCATGCTCCGGAGGCTTCGTGTTGCTTTCGCTGAAGCCGCCTGAAGCCCCCGGAGCGCAGCGGGAACTCCTGCTGCGCTCCAGAGGCTTCAGGCAGCTATCCGCAAGCCTTTGGAGCACAGCTGGAGTTCCCACTGCGCTCTGAAGGCTTGCGGATAGCCACCTGATGCCTGGAGAGAGAGAGGGGTCGGTGCACACCGATCCCTCTTGCTCTCCCGGCTTCGCTTTGCTGGAGAGGTGCTGCACAGTTTTCCCTCTCTGCACAGCGCCCCTTCAGCAAAGCGGGAGGAGAAATGGAAGGGGCTCCGTTTCTCCTGCCGCTTCGCTGAAGGGGTGCTGAGCAGAGAGGGGGAGAAATTTCTTTTCCTGTTCTCCCCCTCCTATAGTCCGGTGCGTCCTATAGAGCGAAAAATACGGTACTTGCACTAGCGAGGGAGCGGTTGGACCTTTGGATGAGGAAAAGGAGATTGCAGAGAAGCTGCATGAATTCTCTGCATATGTCTTCACAGCAGCAGATGTGGCGCTTTCATGGGAAGGGAATCTGAGGAACTGAGACACAGGACAATTGAATGGAGATAGTAGGTCAAGTTCTAAGACTTCCTGACAAATTAAAAACTGACAAATCACTGGGGCTGGGATGTCATCCACCCTTAACAACTCAAATGTAAAATTTGTGATCTTCTAACAAAAACATGTCTCCAAGCCTCTGCACCTGAGGACTGGTAAGAATGTAATAACAATATTTTAAAAAGGAATCCAGGAGGAATTTGGGGAATTATATACCTGCTAGTTTAATGCCTATTCTGGGAAAACTAGTGTTAAAAGTAGAATTACCAAGCATATAGAAGAACAAGTTTTGCTGAAGAAGAACTAGCATGACACCCCCCATGGTCTATTTAATGTTTGTTTTAAATTTATTTTTGCTTTTAACTTTCCTTTATTGTTAGTTTTTTAAACTAGTTAACGTGTTTTAAACTTTTTTGATTTTGAAGTTTGGTTTTAGGTTTTTATATTGTTATAAGCCATTGTGATGCCATACCCCTCTATAAAAATGGAAACATTTGAAATATATTTGTAACAAGAAAACAAATTTATTGATTTTAAAAGACAAGACACAATTTTGTTTTGAAAAACACAAGAAAGCTAGCCTGAGTTCAAGTCTGAAATATTCAGAAAAATCCTACTATCTTTAGTATGTTCCAGTCATTTGTTTAAACAACACACTAAAAGTTAATATATATTTTTATAATTATAAAAGTTCCCCAGTTATTGTACAGTACACAATACAAATTGCCCACAAACTATTATTTAGCTCCTGCCAATTTTGAGAGGACATGATATACTAAAAGATTTAGCATTTTCACAAAAATCACATCAGGAAATACGTATTTACAAAATCAAATACATTATACAAAACCCATCACGTTATTCTGTAAAGATGTTTTCTTTAAATAATTAAAAAGTATATTCAACTGTAATCCAAAAACTGGAAAAGAACATTACATTATCTCACACATACAATCTACAAAAAGTTGCTTACCTCATTTACATTATATATTCAGTCAATTTTGAAAATAAAAAGATCCAATATGCTCTATGAGTGTTTCCTGCATTTCTGTGCTTGTGGGACTGAAAAGCATGACCTGCCACTTACTAAGTGAAATTTAAATGATGGCACGTAACGAAGAACAAAAACAAATTGTAAAATAAAACAGTGAAATAACTTATATCAAAGGTAAGAAAGCCCTGAGTGATAGTAGAGTTAGCAATGGTAAGAACTAAATTTAACCGCATTAGACAGGCACAAATTCCCCAAGTTTTTAAGAAGGCACACAAATGTTTGTTTTGTTTTTTTACAGCCTCACTAGCTATTATTAAAAAAGTCAAATTTCAAATGGGAAAATTAAGTTATAAAAGGAGAAACCTGCTTTGGTTAGACTTTTGTTTTTGATAACTGTACGTTGAAAATTATTTGGTTATTTTGAAAGTGTAATTAAGATTTAAAATGTAAGAGTATAATTCCCTAAACTACCTGGGGCTGTACTTCTTGTGCAAGAAATCCATATCAGAATTTCAATAGGCTGCTTTTGAAAGTTGCCCTGAGGCTGCAGAGCCAAAGGCAGAACTCCAGGATCTCTGAAATTGGCCAGGGGGGCAAGGGGGAACTTGGGGGCCAGAGGAAGACTGGCCTGGCCCCTCCACTGGTCCAGGAAGAAGGCAGCTTCCCTCACTGGCTACCCTGTGACAGCCGGAGCCAAGCAAAGAAGAGCCACAGCAGAACAGGAAGATTGCCTCCCTTGCATGCCATGTCCTTTTAGTACATAAGTCTGATTACAGGGCCTGAATCTCACTTTTATTGATGTGAGATGCTTAGGGAGATAGGAATGTAGTAATGAAATAACACAGAAGTACTAAATAGGCACCTTCTTTATAATCAGTATTATACTGGGTTCCATATTTCCTATGCTGTTTTGCAATAATACATACTGTATTTTTCGCTCTGTAAGACGCACCAGACCATAAGACACACCTAGTTTTTGGAGGAGGAAAACAAGAAAAAAAATATTCTGAATCTCAGAAGCCAGAACAAGTAGAGGGATCGCTGCGCAGCGAAAGCAGCAATTCCTCTTGCTGTTCTGGCTTCTGGGATAGCGGCACAGCCTGCATTCGCTCCCTAAGACGCACACACGCACACACACATTTCCCCTTACTTTTTAGGAGGGAAAAAGTGAGTCTTATAGAGCAAAAAATACGGTATATCCTAATGTGGACAACCCATTCAAGCCATATATCTTGTTAAAATTTCAATTTAGGAAATGAAAGGATTCCTATTTATATAGTACTTGCATGCATGCTGAAGATTTGTCTCTCACCTGGCCACGAAAGGTGACTGGTCGTTGCAAAAGTGTCGCGCAACCAAGTGGAAAGGACCACACACTTGTCTTGCTCAACAGTTTTGCTTCCCTCTCAATCGCAATCCCATCCCGTTCTCACTGCAGTTAAACCAGATCTCCCTGATTTCCGCTAAGTCTAGTTACAGAAGGCACAATCCACAAGGCATTGCTGCTGGGCAATTTCAACTCGTTTCCTATGTGATTTGTATGGAAGGCTGCCCAGCATCAGTGCTTGGTGAAATGTACAGAGATGAGGCTTAGTAGGATGATGGTTTGCATTCAATGGGTATTCTGGTGTATTTCATTTTACATAATCAATTGAACTGAGAATTCTTACCAAATATTACTCAGGGCTTCATATATATATATATATGAAAAGAAAAAGAAGGGAGGGAACGAAAAAAAGAGGAGAGAAAAATCATTTAAAAAACAACAACCACAAATTGTTTTGAAATCAAGGCATGTTACTTCAATCAAAAGACTCCAGGCAGTCACTTTGTAAGTGGCTTTAACTATTAAGTAAAATTGGTAACGTAAACTCAGTTCTACTGGCACATAAAATCACTAGCAGCAATGATCAAGGCATGCAAACTGAGAAGCATTTACAGTAAAATCATTATGAATAATAAATTCATAAACCCTTTGAGTATTGCATTCATTTTTAATTATACATTAATTTGAATAGCTTGTCAGAATAAGGGAAGGCTGGTTAGAGGCTTGTGTTAGAGAACCGTAGCGCTCCCAAGTCCCTTCCAGAATAACCACAGCTTCAGTGCAAACTGCTTATTAGTGATGATGCATTGAACCAATGGACAAGAATCTTGCAGAACTCTATCGAGAGCAGGCCAGCGCTCCTGGAGACTCTCCGAGAGAAAGGCAGCTCACCAGCCACCTACTGGGAGCTGCTGGGTGCTCCGCACCCTGGCGACTGGGGCAGGGCCAGTCCAGCAGCAACAAGGGGTGGTTGGTGGAGCCTCACCTACAACAGGATTCATAACCTGGGGGGTCACAGGCCGGATCTAGAGACTGGGCTGGTTTGGCAATTGTGACTACGTAAAAAAAACCCATATACTGCTCTATCGCCCACAGCCTGTTTTTATCTGCACAATGTCTGAAGTTTGGAATTCCTTAGAAATATGCCACTCTGCATTCAGTAACAAACCGACTTGGGAATGGGGAAATGGGGTGAATCAAGGCTTCAGCTCAACAAAACTACATGCCCAGCGGGAAAACTATGTGCGCAGCCAAAGGCTTCTCTGAGCACCACAGGAGCTCACAATGCGGGAGAGGAAAGCCATTTCCACTCTCAAAATGCAGCCTGCCTTCAGCTGAACAGTGGGTGCAAAACAAAATCCCAAGACACCTGTAATTCCACCCAGTTCTCTCCCAGGAACGCCTGTAGAGGCTCCTTGGACTGTAGTCACAGCAATACCCTGGGGGAGACCGTCTACAGCACGGCCGTCTCAACTGTGGCCCTCCGTATTTCGTAGGACAATGACTGCCCTAATGGCTGGGGCTGATAGGACTTGGGACCCAACATCTGGAGGGTCATGGGCCAGCCCCCCTGGTTTATAGGATGGGGGCATGTGTAATTGAACTGCAAATGTCTTACAAAATTCAGGTCTCTGAGATACATTTCCTATTTAACACATGCCCATATACTAGCCTAGCAAGATTTCCCCACTACAGTGGTACCTTGGGTTAAGAACTTAATTTGTTCTGGAGGTCCGTTCTTAACCTGAAACTGTTCTTAACCTGAAGCACCACTTTAGCTAATGGGGCCTCCTGCTGCTGCCACGCCGCCGGAGCACGATTTCTGTTCTCATCCTGAAGCAAAGTTCTTAACCCGAGGTACTATTTCTAGGTTAGCTGAGTCTGTAACCTGAAGCGTCTGTAAACCGAGGTACCACTGTATTCTCAAATAAAGTTATTTTCTTGTTAAGTATCTAATTTTAAGAACATATAGGTACTTTTCAATTCATGTTTCTTGGATCAAATAATTTCCCCCTAAACTAGTAGCAACATTAGTTTGCTGTAGGCAGTAAATAGCAGAAATGCTAGTTTGCTGCAGGCAGTATTCTAAATGTATTCAGCAGAGATGCCCTCCTCAAATTCAAGTACTGAAATTGAGAAAAACATTTACAATGCATCCAGATCTTTGATGCTTAAAATGTCTAATAGGGAAGGGCCATAACTCAGTGGCAGACCATGTGCTTTGCATGCAGAAGTTGTCTGTTTCAATCCCTGATATATCCAGGCAGGGCTGGGAATGTTCCCTGCCCCAAACCCTGGAGAGCTGCTGGGTGGACCAGTGTTCATCAAATTCAGGTCCCCAGATGTTGTTAGACTACAACTCCCATCATCTCTGACCACAGGCAAAGCTGGATGAGGATGATGGGAGGTGTGGTCCAGCAACAGATCAAGGTTGAAGAACCCTGGGATAGACAATTCTGAGCTCGGTGTACCCCTGGGTCTGACTTTGTATAAGGCAACTTCCAATGTTCCTATGACACACCTATTTAAGTGCAAACCAGGGATGGATCCTAACTTAGTCATACTTTGAGCAGACCTATTGAAAACAAGTCCCACAAACTTCCCTGGACTGACTTGAAGAATGACTATGGCTAGATTCAACCCTATGCATGACAACATTTAAAATAAAAATATCCACCCCCCAAAAAGGTAATTGCTTCAGTAGGATTTGGGGAGCATTCAGAATTCTCTGAAGTAGGGCACAACTCCTTAGATTTTCTTAAGAGTTCTTGGGACCTGTTCCCCTGCAAACTGTGCACATGGTGTTCATTATCTCAGATAGTGGTTAGGGCTGGGGCCACGGCACTCCTCCTCTTGCCAGTGGTCTCTGAAATATTTGTACCAATCACATTAGCTTACAATGCTCAAAGGGTTAATGCAAGGCGTTACCATCAAAATAATTTCCTATCACTAGAACTAAGCACTGCATTTATGCTTCTATTCCAGTTTTCTTCAGTCACCAAACAACCTTGCAACAGTACTAACATTCCCCTTCCTCTTAACTCATTTTAACCATATAGATAAAAGAGACTGACCTGTAATGCATGAATAAGGGCCCAATTTTCACGTAGGGGTACTACTCTCACCAATCAGTGTTACATATTCCGAAATTAGTGTTATATGAAAGTTAAAAAAAAATCCTATAGGTATTCCTTATATAAAATTATTCCATTATTGAAACAAGGTTGCAATTAAAAGTCAAACTTAAGTATTTCCTTGCTGATTTGTCTTGAGAAAACTATGCAGTTATTTAATGCTTTACTGAAAATAATTTGAGAGAAGTGTTTCTGATGCTTAAAAATACCTCGTTTTAAATTAAAGAAATTGTATGTAGATCTGTACATTCCTGAATGACGGTACCATTAGTACAAGTCCTGTTTAAATTATCACCACGCACGGTGAACCAAATGTGGTAACATTGCACATTGGTAACTTTTTAAAAGGTGATCCATTTCTAAAGTAGTGTCGTAATTCCAAGTTGTAATACAAAAATAAGCACAAAGCAAATAATTTCGACAAGACAGTACAAACATTTGTAAGTTTAAAGTGACAGCACCAACTATTTTGCATTCCTGAAGAGCTTATGAAAACTGGGCCTGGCCTCTGAGTAGGAAGTTTCCAGAGTAGCATCTACATTGATCACTGCATTACTTCTGCAAGAGCCAAAAAGTCCTGTTTTTAAAACTTATTATTCCTTAAACCAACTTTTTAAGAAAGGAGCCACACAAATCCTATGAGTCTATTCTCCTGCAATGCCATCAAGAGTTAGTAGTGTCCAATGCTTTTTTCCTAGAAAAAAATGTTTAGAGGTACTCTCATTTTCCTACTCATATTGAAATAGTGCCCCTCAGTGAGACCAAAGTTAGATTCACAAAATGTTGAGGGGTATGCGTACGCCTGCGTCCCCCCAGAAAAAAGCACTGGTAATGTCAATGCGAAGACATAATATTAATATTTGTGTTAATATATATGATGGTTAAATTGGGATTATTTTGTTTAAATTCATCTCCAAGATTCAAAGCCCTCTATGGGTCTGAGGTTTTCTACCCAAGGCAAGTTGGGGGGATTCTGGGGCAAAATCTAAGGTCCAAAGGATCTGGGGTGGGAAGAGGGACTTGGGGCAGCCCTCTGGGTTAGGGGCACAGATGCACTTGGGCACATGCAGGGGAGTCTGGGAATCCCAGCCACATTTTGCAAGGAACGCTGAAAGGATATAGGCACAAAGAGTCGAGTGTCAGAAAGCTCCCTTGATGTGACTTCATGATTACACGGAAGGGTCTGTGGGGACAATACAGGGCAGAGGACTCACCCGATTTGTGAGACCAATAAATAGAAAAGCAGAAATTATCAACTTCCACTAAATTAAGTGATAAAAATACGCACATTTGGATTGATCAAAACTAGTATTCCATTTTAAAAAAAATATTAACTTATCAGAGCATTTTTGGATGAATCTGGGGCAATATGTGGCTGCAGAGATCCATCTTATTTACCTGGTTCCATTACAGACTAGAATGTCACCTTTTAATCAGAAAACTTGACATAAGATAAAATTATATATTGATCTTTTTGGCACCTTGAATACAGTGATCAACTAAGGTGGGAAGGCGAAAAGAGTTGACTTACAGAGGATTTACAAGGCCTGTCTCTCTCAGAAAACTAAATTTGCATCTTTGTCATTTCGCTGCATGAACAAAATTCAACAATAATGAAAAGGACAATGATTAGAAAACATACAAGTTTGCCATCTCAAAGGATTATTATCAGTAAATAAATCTAATCTCCTTACTAGAGCCTTAAAAAACTATGCTGAAAAGTGTTTCTTTGTTTTTACATTTAATTTCACTGTATTTAAGTGTAAACATTTCATAATGCACAATGAGAGGGAGTAAGTATCACAGCTTAGATTTCTTTAAAAAATGGTGAGGGGTACAGACGTGATGGATTTTGAGCGGGGGGATGGGGACACATTTAAATAACAGAGGAAACAGAATGATCATGGAATCATATCAGCATAAGTTAAACAATGTGGCAGGAATGACCAGGCACAAGATCTTGCCTGGCTGCTCTGCCAGTGGGCCTCCAATTCTGCAACTTTAAGAAAATTCATAAAGCTTGGTTTAGAAGTATAAATGTTTAAATTAAAAAATTAGTAAATCTTTAGAAATTCTTGAAACATGAAAAACCTAGGATCAAACTTGTGTGCTATAAATATACCAACAATTTCTCCTTGCTGTTCAAGCATGTGGTGACTCTAACCTTAAATATCGTATTTCAGACAAATGACAAACAAGGCTCTGAATATTTGACATGGGCCTTGCGCTATAGAGTCTGTGAATTTTCTTTGTGCTTTCCTTCATTTTTGGTTTGTTTTGATCAAACTAAGGAAATTCAGGTATATTTTCAACCAATGACATGTTTAATCCATTATACTTGTAACAGGTCATTAGACAAAAGCAAAACCAAAAAACCCCACATATAGTATGATTTAACCAGTAAATGAAACAGCAGACTGACCCCCCACATGTGCACAAATTGTAACTATATGCTGCTTTAAAAAGTTTTGCTTACTTTACTTTTTAAAAATTAAAAGTAGATAAGGGTTTAGAAATATATATAAATTCTTGTTTGGAAATTGGCTAACCTATTTTGTTGACCTTTGACATTGTTAAAGCTAGTTTTGTTTTTCATACACTCCCCTCCCCACCAAGAAAATCTGATTAGTAATAAAGTGAAATTCAGCTATAAAGAAGAAATATGCCGTCACTCTAAGCGGGATAGTGTATCTAATAAATAAATAAAGAAAATCTTGATTTTTGAAAACTATGTAACCTGCCCTTCTACTGTTTGGGGACTTGGGGGAGGAGGGGAGAAAGAAAGAAGACAGGCACACTTTGCTGAATCAATGCAAGAGTTATTAACAAGAAAATCTTAGCTTCAGTTCTGTTTAAGGCACCATGTAATAGCCGAGGTACAATGATCCCTGATGTACATTCTTAAATGGCAATGGTCCGTCTAGCCACCTATTCAAATTCTACGCAATTGGGAAATAAGTACAAGTGACATGTGCCAGTTTCACTGCCTTTTAAACATTTTTGTATAAAATGAAATCCACTTAAGAACCAGGAATTATTTTGAGCAAAGTTACAATGCAGGTTGCTACATTCCTTGCATCCTATAAACTATCTTTAACAAGAGCAGCAGATTGAACTATCACGGGGAAAAGGACATGGAATAAAAAAAGTCATCTGAAAGGAATGGTTTCCTGCATGTCCAGTTCAGCATAAGTAGTACGTACACTTAAAAAATAATAATCAAGATGCTTTTCTTTTCTTTTTCTAGCTTCAGTCTCTAGCATTGGCAGTCCCACTGAAGAGCAGAAAGCATCTGGGTGGTGGTCCCCTGTGTTTATGTGGTGCATCATCCCCCCAGGACAGGCTCCAAATCTGCTGCAAGCTCAACTGAAACCAGCGGAGGTTGCACAGAGTCGGCTGCTTGGGCAGACGGCACCTGAAATCAGTAGTCTTAAAAGAGAGGAGTTGGTACGCAAATAACTGATTCTTTTTTGAAAAGGAAGCTTGCATTGTCTGTAATGGTGTCCTGTGTACATGAATTAAGTACACATTGCCACATGTGATCAGAGCTCTCATTTATCCTGCAACCATGAGAATCGCTCTTCCTCTGAGAAAGACGACAGTCTATGTTCTCTAGCGTCATAATAAAATTTCCAATATAACCCCTGAACACTCTGAAATGTATCAAAATAGCATCTTCCAGTTCTGTCCAATGAAAGCTGCCTTTCCTATAACAAGTTTAATGCAGCTGCTATCAAATGAGCAGGCCTCCAGTGTAAATCAAAGAGGAAAATTCTTGATATTTCAGAGTGCAATTAATTAAAACCCTATTTATACGAAATCACCATGACTAACAGTTAACATTAAAATATTTTGTAAAAACTATGAAAAATTAAATTACTTTTAATTATAAAGAGGACAAAAACATTAACATTAAGCTTCTCAAAAACGCTTCTTGACTCTTGAAACTAAGAAAACTCTTTATATTAAGCGGCCAGTGTAAAATGATTGTATTTACCAATTATTTTTTTTTCTTTTCCAAAAGAGACCTGGAGAAATACATACACTCATTTCATTTCACAACTCCAGTAAAAGTAATGTTCAAGCACAGATAAAATTTGACAACAGTCGACCTTCAGACTTCTTTTTTTTGCATCCCTCCCCTCCCCCATGATAAGCCCAACATCAACAGGGCTAATATAATCTGGAAAAAAAAAGAGCTTTAATATCTGTTAGACTGCAGTATACGTGTTTCCAGTGGCACTGCATTGTCTGATGGTTTGCGTGGCTGTCACAATGTGCTCGTTGTGCAGGGGACTCAGCAGGCTCTGCTGAACCCCGCTCTCCAGGACGGGTTGCAGGCAGCCCACCTGGAAGGCCTGGCTCAGGTCACTCTTCTCTCTCTTGGCTTGCGGCTCTCCGGAGTCATCCAGCTCTTCGTCCATTTCGCTCTCCACTTCACTACCTTCATCTGCACAAATAAAACCACCATGAATCCTGCAATCTGAAAGAGCCAGAGGATTGGGAGATGGAATTGTTTAGCAACCCAACCATTTCCCTAAGTATCAACTGTTCCCAGTTTGGGACCCCGGCCAAGAATAACGAGGCAAACTTGCAGGTGCATCTGTGTACCCAGTTAGTCAAATAATTCACTATTTCCTAAACTTGCAGGTGCAGGTTGAATTATTCCTGCATTGCAGGGGGTTGGACTAGCTGACTCTCCAGCCCCCCCCCCCACTTGACAATTCTATGATTCTGTTATTCTACTTTCAGTCATCCTAACTATCATACTGGGGATTCTGTCCGTGTCTCATGGTAATCAAGATTTCCTATAATCTACATGTCTATTATACTTCTGGTTTCAGAACTATATTATCTCAGTGTATACCGATCTCTCATTCTCATAACCTCTGACCAGGGTTTAAACTGGGTTCAGCATTGTGTCATACTGGTTTCATTAAGCCTGATTTGTCCATTATTCTGGAACAGTTTTAAATATTACACGGTACACACGTTTCACAACTTCACCTGTTCCTGGATCCAGTGGTGCTTTGTATGAGCAGAAGGTACTGCTGATACTCCCCTGAGAGGTGTTTCTAAGGGGACGCTAGAACACCATCAGTTTGCTATTTCTGTCTTTCAAACAAGGCAAGAATAACGATATCCCACTTGGTGGGGTCCTAGTCTCCAATGGAGAAACGCATTTCTGTTCATGCAAGATGTCCCACCCCCCGCAATCCTATTGATTTCCAGAGAGTTCTCTGATCCTCCAAATGGATTTTTGGAGAGAAAAGAGAGCTGTAGCAGGGAGGTGAGATTAAGAAAGCACCACTGCACAAGCCAAATTCTACTTGCAATTCTCTGGATGCAACCCAAGATCTAGAACAAACTTCCTACTGACCTTTGTCCATATTTCCAGGAGACACAGCATTTAAATCACCAAACTGCAGAGGAGGAAAGCATAACAAATAGATAGATAAATATTATTGTTAAAATTCCTATACTGCCCTTCACCCGAGCATCACAGCGCAGTTTACAATATAAAAACACAACAATACATAATGCAGTAACAAAAAAACCCCCAATGTCCCACAGGCACGTTTAAAAGGCCATAGATTGTTTAAGAGGATAAGAGGAATGTTTCTGCCTGGCGCTTAAAGATATCTACTGAAGGCATCAGGCTAACGTAGCCAGGCAGAACATTCCGCAAATGAGGAGCCACTGTGGAAAAGACCCCTTCTTGGGCTCCAATTCTCTGAACCTCTTGTGGAGAGGGCACATGAAGAAGGGCCTTGGAACGAACACACACACACACACACACACACACACACACACACACACACACTCTGCATTATCTGAACATTTTCTCTTGCAGTCAAATCCTTTGACCCATCTAGTCCCCCTGGCTCCACAGGAACAACACAATAATAATAATAATAAATAATAATAAACTTTTATTTATATCCCGCCCTCCCCAGCTGAAGCCGGGCTCAGGGCGGCTAACAACAATAAAATAATACAACATTCTAAAATCATTTCATTATAAAATTAATTCAAGCAGCGATTGACCCCTACGTTCAGATTTTGGGGCTTCATCCCTCAGTCCTCTGGGCTTCTCCAAGGTTTGAAGATGTCAGGGGTGGTAAGGAAATGTTTATACTAACACAAAGCACAAAGTCTTTTAATCTGACTCTGACTTATAAAAAGTATTTGAGACCAAGCGGGAGGAAAGAATGAGAAAGTGGACGACAGCATTCAAAAGGAAGCATTTGACAACAGAAAAGGCAACAACAATGGTTGTGACACTTGGTGAATGGAGGCAAGGCACATTCTTTGCCTACTTGGCACCTTTCCTCACAAGACACTCTTGCAGATTTTAGCCCAAGAAATAGAAATAATTATTGTGTGGTATACAAGACAAGCAAGAAGTTCCTTGGATAAGCTTTGATATGTCGAGAAAAGCCACAGTAAGCAAATAGGATGCAGGCATTCTATTTTAAGGCTTATTATTACTTTCAATTAAAAAGGCAGGCAGCACATTTTCTCAAGTTCTTGTCGTGCACAATTTTGATACAAAATCTCTGAGGGTGATTAGGAGTTAACTAATAAGAAGATCACTATTAGGATGATAAGAAAAACCAATTTTGAGAAAACAAGAACTTTATTTACTCTAGGAAGAAGCAAAGGAAGGATGTGAATGATCTAACTTCATTCACTGATGTGCCATGCCAGGGTGACAGAACAAATTGTATTATTATTATTATTATTATTATTATTATTATTATTATTATTATTATTATTATTATTAGAATTAGAATTTATATACCACCCTATACCCGGAGGTCTCAAATATGAATTTTGGATATTGGAAAATTATAGACTCAAAGAGCAAATTTTGAGGTTTGGTACTTAGGGAAAAACTCAGCATGAACAGATACATTCTGACAAACTAGAATGAGCAATTCAGCATGGTTTCAGGAACTAAAGTATTAGATACTACAACTGAAAATTGGATTTTACATCTGTCACACCCAAATCTTACATAAAGAGATTTCAGTCCAACAATTATCCCATGTATTCCCCACAAGATGCATTTATTTCTTAACTGAATACACTTTAGAGAAAATTATTTCTAATTCAATTTTATCAGCTGGAAAAGTGTTCTGGCTGTGGACTTACTTCTCCCATAACCGCAATAGGTGTCTCTCCTGTGGCTTGAGCAACACGATGTTCAACTAAGTAAAACATGTATTCGTCATACAATAGACGGATCAGATGAAAAGAACCAAAGCTAGCAGCACTGCGCAAGGTTAAATCTCGAATAACCATTGAGCTGTATAAAAATAAAAATGGGAAATATGATCATTCCATAATTACTTCAGAAACCTCTGACTTAATTTCCAAAGTTATCCAAAATAATTCTGAAAAATCAAACCACTTAGGAAAATATGCTTATTTACATTGCATTTAGAAAGTTCTATTAATGTGTAAATAGCCCAGTTGGGACGTAACATTAAACGACGGTTTAGAGCAACATGGATGAACAGAAGTGAGTTTTGGGTTTGTATGCTCACCCCTCCTCCTCTGGAGCAGCCACAGGGAGATCTGAAGTTTTTACTTCCTGATTTAAGCTAACCAAAGTTTCTTGTTACACCCAAACTGGGAACTCTGGTTAACTTAATCTACAACAAACCATTCTTTGATCCCAGCGTGTTTTAATAAACCATCGTTTAAGCTAAAAACAGTCTGTCCTTTTTGGGCATTATAATAAACTGCAGCTAGGAAACAGATGGTTCAAGTTTCCTCGTTTTATCTGTGCTGGAGTGGAAGAGAGAAGGGCAAGGTGTGAACATGAGGCTTATCCACATAATGATAAACTACAATTTACTGTACTGTTATATCCATTTTCTTGGTCAAATTCAATTTTTGTTGTTATGACCATCATGGTCATTTCAAGCACCAGCAGAAAGAATTGTACATCCTATGCATACTATATAGAATGTGCAGAAATACACTGTTAAAAAGCAGTTTTTACCAATGTATACAGATATATCTTAAAATACAGACCAACACAAATCAGTTTCTATATTACATTGCCGATCAAACTTTACAGTCCACCATACTATCTTTAATGAACATTCTTCTGCTTCTGGGCTGCAACTGCAAATCTTGCAACGCTGTCGGTCACAAACTTCTCCGTGCCAGACAATAACTACGCGATTTTCACTCAGTCGCCCACATCAGGCATCTCACACATTAATTCCAGAATATACTTAGCTCTCCGTTCAGGATACAGAGGTCAATATACCGTATTTTTCGCTCTATAGGACGCACTTTTTCCCCTTCAAAAATGAAGGGAAAATGTGTGTGCGTCCTATGAAGCGAAGATGCCGTAGCCCCGCGACCCTCTTCCGGCTGGAGAGGTGACACACGACTATGGCAGGAGCCTCTATAGCCGTGTGTCACCTCTCCAGCCGGGAGAGCGCGCGCGGGGCTAAAGAAGCCATATCCCCGCGACCCCCTCCCGGCTGGAGAGGTGACGCGCAGCTATGGCAGGAGCCTCTTTTGCCATGCGCCACCTCTCCAGCTGGGAGAGCGCGTGCGGGGCTAAAGAAGCCATATCCCTGCGACCCTCTCCCAGCTGGAGAGGTGACGCGCGGCTATGGCAGGGGCCTCTATAGCCGCGCGTCACTTCTCCAGCCGGGAGAGTGCGCGCGGTGCAAAAGAAGCCCCCTGCAACCCTATCCCGGCTGGAGAGGTGACGCGCAGCTATGGCAGGAGCCTCTATAGCCGCACGTCACCTCTCCAGCCGGGAGAGTGCGCGCGGTGCAAAAGAAGCCCCCTGCAACCCTATCCCGGCTGGAGAGGTGACGCGCAGCTATGGCAGGAGCCTCTATAGCCGCACGTCACCTCTCCAGCTGGGAGAGCGTGTGCGGGGCTAAAGAAGCCCCCCGCGACCCTCTCCCAGCTGGAGAGGTGACGCGCGACTATGGCAGCAGCCTCTCCGCTGCGCCTTTCCGCTGCTCCCTGACCTGCTCTTTGGGGCTGGTGGTGGGCTTCCCCCCGCCAGCCCCAAAGAGCAGGTTGAAAGGAACCTGAAGCCTGGAGAGCGAGAGAGGTCGGTGCACACCGACCCCTCTCGCTCTCCAGGCTTCCAAGGTAGCCGCCTGAACGCACCCCAAACGGCACCTTGTTTTAGAGCGGGAAAACAAGAGAGGGGAAATTCTCTCCCTCTCTGCGCAGCGCCTCCTGCCACTTCACTGAAGGGGCGCTGGGCAGAGAGGGGGATAATTTTTTTCTTGTTCTCCCCCCTCTAAAACAAGGTGCGTCCTATTGTCCGGTGTGTCCTATGGTGCGAAAAATACGGTAGTACATAATGATAGAGGTCTTCTACTGCTTGTGTACAAAGCCGGAATTTTCCTGCAGCATCCCTTCCATTGTGTGGGTCAATATCACTTATCGTAGGCATATGGGTGAAATGATGCAGCAAATATATAGCCATGGCTTTGGCTACTCAGTGCTGCGCTTAGAAGCACCATGTATTACAACTCTGAATAGAGTCCCATACCTAATATATACAGCCTTTTTAACAGAAGCAACCTACAGCCAGCGTAGTCAACAGAAAGGCCCAGCCTGGAAAAATCACCCCGCAGAACCCTACAGTGGCTGCCACAAACGGTAGAACTAGATTGACAATACCTATTCATTAACCACAAGGATCACATTACCTATATCAAAAATTGAGTTCTGATCTTAAGTATGAGGTTAATAATTATCTCAGCAATGATTGACTCATTTTGGGGACCCACAAAGACATCAGATAGCTCCAAGGAAGGAAGGTATAATAGTTAATAATACTTCAAAGTTGTAATTCCCAAACACAACAAAACCTAAGTATATGTAACTGCACTTGCTCATGTTTCACTCTTGTTACTCTCCTCCACTTCTGAAAAAAAACTTTTAGGTATAAGCGCTCTCAAACATTATTTTTTAGGTGGTGGCGGCATATATGGTAAATGCCACAAAGTTCACTTGTGTTGTTAGTAAGATAAAAGACTGTGTGCTTGTGACAGAGCACCAATTGTTCAGAGTCTGCTAAGGCACTGACCTGTAGAAAGACCACTTTAAGAGAAATTGCCGTGCTGCTTTAGGAAAACTCGGCCTTCCTTCGTACGGTTTCAGTGCTTGCATCATGACGTTGTCAAGCCAGGCCGCCCACTGCTCCAGAGTGCTCTGCTGCTGAAGAGTCATCTTGAAATCTGTTTCCAACCTCTGCACCATGTTGTCATCACACTGGCACACCCAGGAAGCCTGCTCCTGTCCCAGTACAAAAAAGGCACAAGAAGAATCCAGTTATGGGAACTTAAGAGACGGCAGAGAAGAAAAGAAGCCCATGAGCACATCAAGGGACAGCAGGTTTGGTTTTTTAATCTGCAGGGTTGGCAGCAGGCTCAGAGCTGCTGATTTGTCAGGGCTGTTCATCTCTCAGGGAACGTTCTCAGCTTGTGCTGCACCAGAACAAAGGGAGCCCGGAAGAGAGCGCTGCTGCTGCGACTGCTGCCACCACACTTGCTCTCCATTCCCAGCTTCAAGCACATAGACAGAGCTCTGGCTGTGTCTGCAAACAGCAAACCACACAACCTCACAAGCAGGCGAGGAGGCAGAGGTGATTAATAGCAACAGCAGCAACAACATCACTGCCGTGAAGCTAAAAAGGATGGGGACCAAGGGTGGCTGTGCAGTTGACAAGGCCAGGTTGGCGGCTGCAGCTGTGCTGCAGCAGCCAGGGGAGGAAGTGAGGCAGAGGCCAAGGAGCTGCTCACCTGCACCTCAACCCTCATAATGCTGATGATGCTTCAAGTTGGGTGTGAGAAAGCAAGGAGGAGGAAGGGATGGCATCAAAGGAAGGACACCCAACATTGAGCTTGCAAGTGAAGTAAGGGCTGCATTTTAAGAAGTGACATTTTGCACCCTTTTTCGTCCAAGGTCTGCTTTTTTATTCCAACTCTTACTATAGGGTAGCATTTTTGAAGTCAAGAAATACCGTATTTTTCGTTCTATAGGATGCACTCGACCATAGGACGCACCTTGTTTCAGAGGGGGAGAACAAGAAAAAAAAAATCTCCCCCTCTCTGCTCAGCGCCCCTTCAGCGAAGCGGTAGGAGAAACGGAGCCCCTTCCATTTCTCCTCCCGCTTTGCTGAAGGGGCACTGCACAGCTCTCCCTCTCTGCTGAAGCCAGGATAGCCACCTGAAGCCTTTGGAGCGCAGCGCGAGGTCCCGCTGCACTCCAAAGGCTTCAGGCAGCTATCCCTAAAGCCTGGAGAGCGAGAGGGGTCGGTGTGCACCGACCTCTCTCGCTCTCCAGGCTTCAGCGAAAGCAATGCGTAGCCTCCAGAGCACAGAGGGAGCGCCCCCTCTGCGCTTTGGAGGCTTCGCGTTGCTATCGCTGAAGCCAAGGAGCCTGCATTCGCTCCATAGGACGCACACACATTTCCCCTTAATTTTTGGAGGGGAAAAATTGCGGCCTATAGAGCGAAAAATACGGTAGATACAAAAAATATAAAGCTACATGATCTCCAGCTTCTTCCTGGACAAAACAGACAGCACAGTCCTATAACTGTCTTTTTGCCTCCTAAAACTACCAGCAAGGAAGACAAGTGACACTAGACAAAAGCAATGTCGTACTTTAGATCTCCCTCCACCAACACAGGCACACTCCCTTGCTTGCAGGGCTTGTGCTCTTCCTTTCTGAATGGACTTTCTAACTTATTTTTATGTTAATGTTCAGGAAGGTTGTTGTCCACAGGCCTAAGCCTGATATTGAACTTGTCCTCATTTGATCTCAAGTGAGAACTTTAAGAACTAAATTGGCTTTTGGTGGATCAATTTGTGACAAGTTTGCCAAATCTTATGAGTAATTTGTACTGCAATTCCAATGTGGTTCTAGCTTGTCATTCTCACTGGTGAAAAAGGCTGCACATCTTAGTTAACATTTGATATCAAGTGCTTCAGAAGGACCGCAGGCAAATGCGAATCTTTGCCATCCTTAGCTGCAAGTGGTGGGCTTATGGCAGCTCTGATCTACAGGAAAATCTCAGAGAGATTTCCAGTATATCACCTTGGATGTCTTATTCCCATTTTTTTACTAACAGCAGGGGGCAATGACTTTCCCCTCACCCAAACCTAAACTGTTGAAATGAAGAAAGCCTGGAGTAACCAGGCATTGTTTCGTGTGTGGAAGGACTGTAAGTCTCAATCAAAGCCAATTCTTTGGCTTAACATTCTTTAATTTTATTTTTTTGTCATTTGCACTGGGCTCTGGTTGGTTGATCTCAGGACTAAAAAAATGACCCCACAAGTCTCAAGTCTGATCACTGTGTGGTGGCAGGTCTAATGTAAGATCCAGCGAGAAAGGGATAGATTTGGGGGTGATACAGCTGGAGAGAGAAGGGGTGGAAATGGGCATTTAATTTTTGTTCTTGATTCTCATCTCATGTGTATGGGTTATTTTAAGTAACTTATCATTTCAAATGCTCTACTAAATATTTTCTTATGACCTTGGCTTAGAGGATCCTTGTCTACAGACCACCGATGCACGGATACTGATACTGGGAGACACCCCAGTACTTTGTCAACAATCCATATGTTTTCTAAAAGTACGAGATTGGAACACCTGAAAGATTCCAAGCTGAAGAAATGTTTCACAATTATTTCTTTGCAAGGAGGCTGAGCTAGAAGCTGAGATGTTTCAGTTATGTATACCTTTTCTATAGAAATGAAACATTTTTGTAGCCATTTTTGTAGATGAAACTGGCACTGCAAACTCAGACACAAGAGGAGGGGAAACAAGAGCAGTCATATATGCTTCCTGCAAACTTTCTGCCTACCTGGACATTGGCAAAATCTACACGGTTGAGGTCATTGAGCATCTGGTTGATTTGAGACGTGTTCTGCAGTACAGCCCGTGCTGCCTGAGCCAGATGATTCAGAGATGTGTATCTTCGCAGAGTCTGAGCAAAGGCACTTACAGCGGCAACCTAAGGAGAAGGAAGACTAGAGCCTCACGCACACAAACGCACAGAGATGAGACAGACCAGGACATTTCTGAGCACAATTCAAGGTGTTGGTGCTGACCTTTAAAGCCCTAAACAGCCTCGGTCCAGTATACCTGAAGGAGCGTCTCCACCCCCATCATTCTGCCCAAATACTGAGATCCAGCGCCGAGGGCCTTCTGGCGGTTCCCTCATTGCGAGAAGTGAGGTTACAGGGAACCAGACAGAGGGCCTTCTCGGTAGTGGCGCCCACCCTGTGGAACACCCTCCCTGAAGGAAATAAGCAGCTATCCTATCTTTAAAAGACATCTGAAGGCAGCCCTGTTCAGGGAAGTTTTTAATATTTAACGCTGTACTGTTTTTAACACTTGATTGGGAGCCGCCCAGAGTGGCTGGGAAAACTCAGCCAGATGGGCAGGGTATAAATAATAAATTATTATTATTATTATTATTATTATTATTGTTGTTATTATTTTCACTCATCTTCATTTTCACTTATCTTCACTGAGATAGACCATGTTCACTCCTGCCTATCAACCTTTTCTTAGAAAGTAAGATAATGAGAATGTGGCAGGTCCTGCTTGTGGGATACAGCAGTGCAAGAATAATACAGCCACACATTGCAAAAGGTTTTTCCTGCCCTGCTCATGGGGATAAGGCAGAGAAGCAGGTAAAGGCAAGGCAAGAGTTCTGCACAGAAGATGGAAACTGGAGAGACCTGGAAGAGATAGTTCTACTAGAATTCATATAATCGTCTCCCATTCTCTGACAAGTACATAAGACCCTCTCTTGGACCTTCAGCATACAATGAAGAAGTACACAAGCAAATAAAGTGTTCAACACCATGTCATTTAAAGCGCCTAGTTTTTTACATCTGTAGAAAACTATGTATGTTGTCAGTAATAATGAAGGCAGGGTATAAACCAATATATACAGGTGCCCCCCCCCCACATGGAGGTTATGTTCTGGGCACCCATGCGTATAAGTGAAATGCGTAAAGTGGGAAGCACCCTCCAAACACCCTTTAAACACCCTCTCTGTCGCTCTCTCTTCAATCCATACCAAAAATACTGTATCTAGAAACATCCACAATGAGAGCTGAAGCTCTGGGGCCAGCAGGAGGCTGAAGGACAAGAGGGAAAGCAGGGGTGACAGCTGCTGGGCTCTTCTGCACACCAGCTGTTAGGCAGGGAGGCTGAGCAGCCAAAACAAAACCCCGCTGAGCCTCCGGTCTCTTCCTCCACCCTTCCTGACATCCTCTTCAGGCTCCAGGAAGGGTCTCCTTGCGAGCCAAAAGGACTCTCCAGCTCTCTGCTGCCACTGACAGGTTTGAATCAAATTATTTATTTATTTCCTGGCACCATGCATATATGTGGTCATGTGAAAGTTGATCACAGGTAAGGGGGGGGGGGACACTAATACTAATACTACTACTAATAATAATGCAATTAAATGAAGGCTAAATTTTGCATAGTCTTCTTTAAAGAGATGCTTCTGGCATTGACTCTTAACAATTATGTTTTATTCGTGTCTTTGCAATGTCATTTTTGTTCCAAATTGTTTAGAAGGCATTTACCTTGGTTTGAATCATTCTCTGTGGAATATTGTTCATGGCATTGGAAAGCCAACCTTCAAGGCTTTTTGCAAAATTGCGAATGGCTTGGGTCAAGGCACCTATGCATAAAAGAATACAAAACAAATGAAAAAAAGTCAAGGCATGTAGGTATTTAAAGATCAATGTCCTTGACTATTACAACTACAGAGAACAGCGAGGGAGCAAATGATAACCATGATAGGAACAATTAGTATAAATCCCACATAGAATTAAAGGTAGTACTACAGCCATCGAACAATGACTATCTAATGTTTGTGGTTCCAGTTCTCACCGAGGCAGTAAACCTCTATCTTGACTGTGCCACTTCAGATGGGAAGAAAGCACCATTTTGGGGGAGGAACACTCCGTCATGGGAGTCAGCACCAGTACAGCTTACTCTCACAGGTTTACTCTTGCACTAAAGACTAGACCTAAAGAAGGGGAAGCAACAGATCACTGCCTAACTGCACAGCAGGTAGGAGAGAACAAGCATTGCAAGATCCACTCTAGACTGTAAGTACATCGTCAGATAAAGGCCTAGATCTTGCTGCTGCTGTGCAGTTACAGTGCAACATGGCAATGCTGGGTTTGCACCTAACAGTAACTTGTGATTTGAAGTTGTCCCGTTTAGAAACTAAGCATTGTTTTATCATAAACTAGGATCCGCAGTTTGTACGTAAATCTAAACTGAGATTCTTTGAAAGGACTCAACTTGGCAGAAGTCATCCTGCTGCTGAGAGGAGGACAATGTGTGAGTTTGGCTCATCCACACAGTGCTAAATCATGGCTGAGTGTTACATGTGATCCAGGCCAGTGACTCTTCTCTGAAATATTGAAAGTACAACCTTTTAGACTGGTACTGACACAATTATGCAAACTGATTTTTATGTAGTATTTCTACTGATTGTTTCAATACAGATCTGTGTTATGCATTCTAATTTGAATTTTTATTGTGACTCTTTTAAACCAAGCGCTCCTAACATTCTCAGGCAGTTGTTAGATTTTTGGGTGTCGCTTGAATGTCAGTCAACCTCACTGAAAGTCTCTGCTTTTCTTAGAGTTTATTGATGCTTTAAAACACATTTAAAAACTCTGTTTTTAAAGTGAGCACACACAAACTAACCCTACCTATTCAGTGACTCTTTAAATATCTATGGAACACACACACACACACACACACACAAACACACACAAACACACACACTTTCTGCCTCACCACAATTTAGGGAGCCTCTTTATGTGCCTACAAGGGGACATATTTCATGATTTCAATTCAGACACTTTTAACTAACGACACATTTATAAACTAGATCTAGTCAACAGCATAAAGCATGCAGTTTGCCTATAAAATTATAACCATGCACCCAACTGATAGAAATGGGAGTCAACTCCCATCATAGAATGGCATTAGAATCTGCCTTGCTGTTTGTCATGCCCTAATTAAGCATGTACACTGTCTTAATTAAAGAGATGGGAAAGTTTATAAAATTTTCAGTAGGTTTCTGGCTTAAGAATAGTGGTGGAGCAAGGATATATGCTGAGACATCTAGCACTGGGATAAAGAGATAGGAAATTTGTAATTAAAATTTGACTTTCCCTGTATCTTATTTGCTTTCATTGATATGGGAGTTAGTAAAACTACTGTTTTAACATCTGAAAGAAGCAATGTCAAAAGAATAAGGTAAGCAGATCATTCCCCCTTTTCCAAACTTTCCTGTATAAGAGCCATTGCTGATGCGCTCAAATGACACCATCCACGCATAACGCGGACGGATCAGTCTGCTGCAGGTGTATGTAGAAGCACAAAAAGAAAGCTTGAGAAAAAACACCAAGCTCTCTCCCCGCAGCAAAAAGCTGAATGAAAATGGGCCATTGAATGGTGACTGTTAGGGTGAAAAAAATGAATCTGAGGTGGGAGGGGTCTCTTGTAGGACAACATGGCTCACTAACTAGCACAGAGAGCAGGAACACTATTTTGTTGCATGTCTGACTTGTGCAACTTTCTAGGACTAAAATGGAAAGGGCAAGCTTCTCCATCCTTCTTCTCACATGCCCCCCTCCAAGGCTGTGGGGAGGGGGCTCTCATAAACACGCCATAAGTCACAAGAGCCATTTGAGCGAAAGAGCAGGCACACACAGCACCTCTGAAGATGCGTGAGGTTCTCTAGATTCTGGCTCATGTAGATGACCAAGGGCAGCATCCTGTCAATTGCACACCTCAGCGCACGGTGCCAAATAAATGTGAAACACTAGCTAAATATTAATTACTAGTACTAAAACCGGTCATAGTAGTTATCCATAAAAAGCTCTGTGCTCTTTTAAAATAGCATGAATCATATTGAAGTTCAATTACAAATGAGGCTTGAACAGCTCCATAACACCTACCTATGAAATAATCAGTCTGTTAAAACAAACAGCACATTTCTTTCTACAGAGATATCAGACTTATATAAGGGAATCATGCTTCCATTGCTCTTCAGTTCTTTTCTAATGTTTTAAATTGATTTCAACTGGAGTGTGTGTGTTGGGGATGAAAAGCGGGGTATAAATATTTAAATAAATCAACCAAAATTACAATCTGCAGACGTGACTATCCTCAATCGCTGCAGGGGAAATAATTAGTTTTTAGATGTGTGTTTGTCTATGCAAAAGAAAGATAAGCAAACACACAGGTAATGTTAGTTAGTTGAGGATTATTTAAGCCCCACACATATGAGAGTACTGAACAAAATATCTCTAACGTGATTTCAAATTGTACCTGCATAGTGGTACTAACATATGATACCAAAAAAGCAAGAAAATATTTGTATCAAGATTTTAGCACTCACAAAGAAGTCCCCCCCCCCCAACTACCAGAAATAAACTATACGAAAAGCACAAACTGAATTTCCAGGTTTCTGAAGATTTCAGAAGGGGTTCCAATTTGAATTTCATAATTCCTCTAGATTTGTACCAAATCTTTACAATAAAAGTTTATTTCGGTAACAACTATATGAAAAATGGTCTGTTTTCTTTTAAGCATTTATGAAGCTAAGTATTAGAAAGAAAGATACACTGCAGGACACAGTGTTTATCTGGAGTGACTACAGAACCCTGCACAATCAGGGTCAAAAACTGCACAGGGAGACTCTAGAAGAGGAGATTTGTTGCTGCTAACCTTTGCCTTCTAACTTATGGCAGGCTCTCAATGCAGGAACAGGAGGGTGCTGGGGGGCAGGACTTGGCTGTGTGCCCCCCTCCCCTTTGCATGAGAAAACTAGTGCCCTGGTGCTCTTCCAAAATCTGCTCAGACATGTTTATCGGGCCAATCTCTTCTCCAAAAGAGTTGACTTCATTTCTGTGCAATTTCACTATCCTCCTTGCACACCATTGTTGTCTAACAGTCCAACCACCTCTCTTGCAGGATTTGGGTTTCGATTTACCGGTATTTAGAGGGGTTCAGGGTTGTTGTTGTTTTTAATCATTCTAATACCCTAATGTTTTTAGCCATGCATTCTTCAAAAAATATAGCCAGGGAACACTGACAGATTTTCCTGTAATGGTAACGGACAATTGGTCAGAAATGTAGGAGAGGAAGATCTACAGAACTACAGAGGGAGGCCTCCTTTGGCAGCAGCCATCTCTCGTTGGGGGGGGGGAGTCTGAGCAGGGCTTTGAAGCACCTTCAGCTGGACATGCTTGCAAGCTCCCTTTCCCAATGTGCCTCTGCCCTCCCTCTAGCTTAAGCTCTCAAGCTTTCTTTGGAATGCAGAAATAGGACTTAAGGCTAGAACCAACAAAAAGTTCAAAAACGTTAACGGGGCAGCAAATAAAGTTACTTCTCTGGTGTTCAAAGAGCAGTATTTGGGACCTAGGAACATGACTAGATGTTTGTGATGGCTTTCGACAATATTTTGTCGCATTTGCAAGGTTCAGTTACATATGCAAATTTATTGTGAATCAAATGAGGCAACCATATTGAGGGTGAAACCAGTATTGGGTCAAAAGGCAGTGATTTTTGGACCACACTATCTTCTGCTCTCAATGCTGAACAATTCTCCATTTTTCTATGCTGTACCTTTGAATCTAATCTAGTATTTTCTATCAGAAACTCATTTACTTAAAACATTTAATAGCCATCACTTTGCTTTGAGATGGTTTAGAAGTAGAGCGACAATGAAAACAACATATTATTTTAAAAAAACATGCTCCATCATGGCAGCTTTGGTTCAGTTAACAAGACTTCAGTTTCCTGAAAGGACCAAATGCAACAGTGTGAAACTCAAATAGACTGTAGAACCAAACTCTCCACCTGGGAAATACCCAAAGGCCACATTCGTACTCTTTCCACAGAAGTCAACTGCACTTGAGTTCAGCACCAAAGGGTTATAAATTCCATCTCCATTGGACACTAACATCTGAAAAATGGCTTCAGGCCCTGCCGTTTAAGCTCCCTGCCCACATGCGACCAACTGCCCTCCTCCATCCACCACTTGGCAACTTGGCCTGACTTTCCCCATCTACTCCATGCACTTTCACATCTGGCAAATGGCCAGGGCTCCACTCCACTCCATGCCAAGGCACTGCACCCCCCGCCACACCCCCTGTTGGCACTGTTACCACTCAACTAGAGGCAGGAAGAAAGGCTGCTGCCATTTGCAAACCAGCCCATTTGCCCTACAAGGGCACCAATGTCCAACCCTTGAAGACAGTTCACTGGCTTATATAATGCGGCAGGAATCCCCAATGTGGTCCAAGGCACACTTCAAGGGTCTCTCGGTGCTTCCCAACCTTACATTTGACCCCTCTGATGTAAGAAATAGGTATGACAGTCCAATATTTTGAAAAAGAAATTTGCCTTGAAGGATGGAGTCTTGCCTGACAATGTTGATTTCATTACACATCCATCTTGCTTATAAATGGGGGGGGGGGGCTTTTTCTGCAATAGTGATTGAGGTAACTATGATTCTTTGATCTTTAAGACAGGAACTCAAACTACTATTTCATAATTCAAGAGGAAATCAAATCAGTAGTTAAAATGCAACTTTCAAATATCCTAGAAATTCTTTTCTTGGATCAATCTCTTTTCTCCTTTGACATTTCTGACTACTACTGAAAATGGCTTTGTATTTTACAAAGGAAACAAGCAGAAGGTTGGCAAACCACCTATAAGTAGTGAGAGGATACCCAAGGAACATTGACGCCCCCCCCCCGCCCCCAGTGAGGAGTTGTTGGTAGCTATCTGAATTAAACCTGGTTGGCTTTGTCTTATTCAAGAACGGTTCTGAGGGTGTTGAATTGTCACCTAGAAGAGTCTCCATTTCACAACCCATGCTACTACACAAATTTCAAACAAAATCCTTTCATGCCTGTTGCTTTCACTGCATGTTTCAAAAGCTAAGCAATTGTCACACATCTGCATATATCAACTCTCTGAATTTCAGAAAAATGTAGAAGGCATTATTGACATTTAGACTGTGTTTTATAAGAACACTCAGGTTTGCGCCACAAGTGATATAAATAGTAAGGTTCCTTCTGTCTTGTTTGCAGGTGAAGGGCAGTAGCGTGTTCTTGCAAAATTGGATATTCATTTTTTCTGAACATTTTGTAACAACTATAACAACTCAGTAGCTTTTATAATCCCTTCAAGAGAAAGTAGTTTTGTTCGCTCCTGGTCTCTTTGAGGCATGAGTGCATCTAACTGAACTACAAAATAATTGTTCACAGAAAGAACACAATGCTTGTGCAGTTATATGGATTTCCTCCCCCGCAGAAACCGTTAACCTTTATTGTTAATGGGAAATAAATTCCTAAGTATTTATCACAGTGCCCAGAACACATATAATGTTTTATAATGGAAATCAGCTTTGCAAGAACCCAAAGTAAATCACTTTCTATACCAAACAAGAACAAACTACACTGCAACAATCTGAATAATTCTATGTCTAAAAGGGAAATTTTCATAAGTATAACTATTTGATAATGGCTGTCTAGCTGAAGTGTAATATTTACAATTAGATGGTGAGTCTACCCTGTGAGACACTCCTGGCTTTTTAAAATAAAAGACTGAATGACTAGAGAAATGAATGAGGAAAATAAAATGTTAGTCTCACATTTCTTATGATACAGTTAACTAATAAGATTTGCAACCAACTAATTCTGGTAAATCTTTTGTAAGTAATATGTTCAAGTGGATTCAAATGCTCAACTAACATGTTTAGCACGGTATTTCTCTACAGGCACCAGGGCAAACTCTGATACAACCATACAGAGAGACAAATGTGCAATCAGGTTATATGTCAGTAAAACCAGGCCACTGAAAAGCTACTTTTCAGTTCTGATTACATATTAACCTGACATGTTACACAACTGCACAAGTGCTACTATGTGCTTGGTCTTCACCTTGCTGAATTCAGTGTAAAACAAAAGTTGACATAGACACAGACCGTATCTGGACATCATGCATAGATCATAGTGAGAATGAGGGGCAATGGACCTTGGGCTAGCACTCTCTCCTGCTTCTCTGGTGTGTCTTTGAGGGGGAGTTTGGGAGCCTTTATTTCCAATTTCAACTAACCTCCATTTAGCACGTCATCCAAACTCTAAACTGTGGCTTGTTAAAACATACCAGTTTAAGAACAAATGGTTTGAAGTTTGCTATTTTCAACTGACAACAGATTGGGATGACAGGGAAAGCTGCAATTACTCTAAAGAAGAAACAAATGCTTCTGAATCCCATGACCACAAAGCAGGAGGATTGGGCACCCAAGCCCAGAGCTCATTGTGGCTTATTCCCATCACATTTAACTTACAGCTTAGCGTGTCATTTGAACAGAACTACGTACTCAAGCCTTCAACGCTTTAATGTTATCATGCGGACTAGAGGAATTGCTCAAAAAAATGAGGGGATTTTCGTTATGACAAAGCGTGCATTGCCAGGGCAGCCAAAAACAAATAAATATATACCACAAGCATGTTGAAAGCTACTTTTTCAAAACCACAGTTATATTTTAAGCAGTATTTATTATTTTAAGGTATACCTTTATAACATGTAAATAAAGTGAGCACACCCACGCTACTTCTGAAGTCTTTAAAGTCACACCTACAGGTTTCCTTGGGAGGCACTGAAGTCACAAGTTCACCAGAAGAAAAAGAAATCCTTACAAGACGTCATCTATATTCAACTTACTAGGAATAGGTCTAAGGACGTCAGGAATGAGAATCTCCACCAAAGTCTGGTACATCACATGGTCACAGTTACACATCCATTTCAGAATTGACTCATTTTTGCACAGAGTAATCAGCTTTGCTTTCGGAAGTCGACTTTCTATTTCACTCAGATTGCTGGTGTGAACAAATGTATCAAATGAATAAATGAAAATGCATTTACATGAAGATAAAAAAGAAGAACAATGGAATTCAAAGTTTTTAAAAATAAACATTAGGAATGTCTGAAACGCATCCAACTGCCCTGAGGCACTTAGAGTTGTAATAATGGCTGGTACATGGCCTCCAGAGCTTTAGTCAAAGAGCAGCAGTGATAAGAATGGTCTTTGGATTGGATATTATTTCATGAGAAAATAACTGGGCCTCTTCCCATAAAATAAAATGGTATGCGTACAAATATAAACTGCAGTTATCATAACACGGCAATTTAATCTAGTAACGAACTGCAGAGATAGCATTCCTATTTAGTATGTAAATTTTAGATTTCTATTTTATTTGAAAACAGCACTAAAACTATTCACAAACTTTGAATAAAAGATTACCAACCTTGGTTCAGTAATGGTAGTGCCATCGGTTGTTGTTGAGGGAGAATAGCGCCAGAAAGTCTGCCACAATTTTTCTATTAGGCTAAACTGAAGGTTCACTACAACATCCAATATTGCCTAAAAATACAACACAGATACCGGTATTCTTTAACAGAATGCATGAAAAATATTGAGCAGTCTGTCTGCAATCCTGAATACTTAAGGGAGCATGATCTATTGAATTCGGCGGGACTTCTTTCTGAGTAAACATGCTTAGGATGTATCAAAGGACGTATCAATTGTCCAGGATTGTGTATTTTGAATTTAGTTAATAGAATATTCATAACCAAAATTTTAACACAACAGCAAACCAAAGACGGACATATTTGGCATCGGCATATTGCTGATCTACTCTCAACTGTCCCGGGTGGGTGAAAGCAAGCCTACAGAAACGCTCTGTATTTTGGCCCGCAACCACGTTTTCCAAACACACACAAATTTAGCAAGCATAATGTTAATACTCTTCACAATATTCTGCTTTGCAGGCAATGGAGAGCCTCCTGTATCTGATGCATTCCTGTGTATCATCCCATCATGAGCCCTTAGGGTTTGCATGAGAGGAAGCCATTGTCAAATCCTCCTTTCTTACCTCACAGTGCTCTCGATAGAGACTCTGCAATGACTTAATATCCTCAAAAGTAGTACCATCTGGCAGAGAAGAGATTTCAACTTCTCCGAACTCTGGAAGTGCTCGAGATGCATCTGTTTCCATGGCAACACAATGAAAGAAAAATATTGTAGAGTGTGTCAATCCCACTTTAATTAGGGAAACATTTAATGATACAAAGAAATAAATATCAGAAAGGTCACAAAGCGTTGGACTAAAAATTGAGAAGGTGTAAGGTTTTTATGTTTAATAGGTTGCAATTAAAAAGGAATCAAAATTTTATTCTTCTAAATTAAAAATCTTAAGCGAAGGGAGCCAGATCTGCTAAATTGTATGTGCTCGATCCATAGGAATTAAGAAATACTTACACAAATTCTAGGATTTCTGACTGAATGAGAAGCTTACTTCTTTGAATGTTTAAACCAGCTGTAATCATACTAAGATCGAGTGGTGCATAACTTACCTGTCTGAAAACCTAGTTAAAACTGTGAATAGACAAGAGGCCTGAATTTAGAGATAGATGAGCAGAACTCTGTGGGTTCAATGGGACTTCCTGCCCCCCGTAACCCCCTGAAAAGCCCCTCCGGAGGGTGGGGGTCCCTCTAGAAGGGGGCAGGGGAAGGGCAGGCGGCAGTGTCATGGGGAAAATTCAAAATGGCTGCCTTCCGTAAGTGCTTTCCTGCCTGCTCACATAAGGCACATGGATCCAATGCAGTGAATACACACATTTTAATATACCAGTTGATATTTGCTTCTTTTAATTTAGTACAGTGCCTATTGCCTATGTAGTTACCATATTTTTTTCTCTATAAGACGCACCAGACCACAAGACGCACCTAGTTTTTGGAGGAGGAAAACAAGAAAAAATATATTCTGAATCTCAGAAGCCAGAACAGCAAGAGGAATCGCTGCGCAGTGAAAGCAGCAATCCCTCTTGCTGTTCTGGCTTCTGGGATAGCTGCACAGCCTGCATTCGCTCCATAAGACGCACACACATTTCCCCTTACTTTTTAGGAGGGAAAAAGTGAGTCTTATAGAGCAAAAAAGACGGTATATTTCCAGACATATCTATGTATTATTGCATATTATACAAGGTCTTTAGGGAAAACAACGAGCAAATTATAGCTGGATTTTACCTAATTATAGGTGGTTTCACTATTACATGTGAAGTTCAATTGTGTCTTAATTCAATGACAATTATGTTAGCAATATTAAATAAGTATACTTCATGTATGTATGGTAGTAGTTTTTGGAACATATTCCCAGTCTATATCCATGTAGTAGCACTTGTGACACTAGCCTGGCTCAGCAAGGGATTCCAAGATGCTCTCTATCAGAGGTGTGATCAGGCCACATGGGCTGAGGGTACAGATAAATAAGTCTGAAGTATTTCATCCCATATATTGTCAAAATAGTATGTATGTGCAAAGACAACAATCCCACCGATTCTTTGTATGAGACTTGGCTGCAAAGTCATGGTAAGGATATGAATTTCTTTGTTTCTAGAATGAATGACAGCTTTAATTAAGCTCAATACCCTTGTTAGAAACCTAATGTTTGCATAATGTTAAACTCATACAAATGGTTACACTCCTCAGTTAGTTAACTCTGGATCAGCTTCAAGAGAAACTTTGTTCTGATTCTTAACTAACAACTATACAAGTTATTTTTCTTTGGACACTAGTACAATATTCTTTCTACATACCCAAAAACTGTTGATGATGTTGACTTTGAGCAATTACAGTTTGTTCAACAGATGTGCCTGTCTGTTGACCACTTGTTGTGAAACCGTCTGTGACTCCATCCACTTTCTGCATAGGCTTGTACCTAGAATATAGCACATGCAACAAATCACAAAATTGTCCTTTTCTTTCTCCATCTCTCAGACTATAAAGTTGATTTTAGCAATACCTTGTGACATAGCTGGCAGACGTTGGTTAAAAATTTATCAGGAAACTCAAATTTATGCTGGGGGGAGGGGAGAGAATTATGATTATCCAAAGCCGTACTTTGATGTTCTGATCAATCCACAGAACTGCACCTTACATAATTTTTTCAGTAACACTCCAAACACTTGGATGCTGAACTTGTTTATGTATTAGGTAAAAACAAAACCCAAAAAGCATAGATGATTTGTATTTCTGGCTCACTTTTTTTTTAGTACACAAAGTTAGCAGTAAAAGTAAAGGTGACTATCTCAGTTTTCTCAATTCCCACTCATTTTCTGTACCACTTTTCCTTAGCCTGTTTAACCTAAGCAACTGCATTTGATTTCCTGGAAATTAAATCTGGGAAGAAGCAACACACACATAACTTAAAGTGCGTGTAGACATGACAGTTTGTATTCACTTAACTCTGCACTATATTACATACATATGGACAATTACTTAATTAACATAGTACTGAATGAGTCCAGATTTTTGGCAGCCGCCCAAATTGCACATGTTGATTCTAACACAAACATCATTGGGCTGTTTATTTTAAAAGGATGGTGCTATACAATTTACTGCTTTCCATCATCTGACTTACTGATTAATGTAGTTAGTCTAATAAGGAAGTCAACCCATGAACATGAACTCAGCAACAGGAACCATGAAATAAAAACAAAACTGTCTGAGGGCTACAGCTATATATCACAATGAAGGTTTTTAATAATGGAATAAAAGTGACTTGCAGTACCACAGTCAGCTGAATCTTGTACATTTGCATGCCCATCCCACTCCTTCCACCTCACATCTTTCTCTATGTTAGGAACGTTCTGAACTTTGCAAATTAAAGGCACACACAGATAAAAACTGGTGGTCGTCAAATGAAACAGGCAGCTAATTTTAGTAATTTAGCAACATTGAGGAAAAACATTAGAGCGAAGCATAGTGATCAATAAAACAATGTTGACTCAATATGAATCTTTGTGGGAAGACAGAAACTAAATTAGCAATGAATCATCATTTCAGAACTATTTCTCACAAGTAGGGCACAAAAGAATGTTTGTCATCATTTGCAGTTGTCGTAGATATTAAGATGTTAATTACTGAACGCTAGCTCTCAATATGTACAGATTTATTATTACAGTAAAGTAGCACCTGAACATCAGGAAGTGCAGTATTTAAATAATGAGAGATCTCTATATAACTAATCTGAAAGAACTATTATTCAGATTATTTTCCAGGCATTTTGACTACTTACAACAATTTAAAAAGTTGGGAGTAGTAAATTAAAATGCCTTTTCCAGTAAATTTTCTAAGAAACAGCTGGAAAGAAGCATGTGGAATTTGTCTCCTATGCACATTAAGGTGATCTCTAATTGCAGAGTCGCTGAGAAAGAAAGTCAAAATGCTCCAAATTTAAATTAGTTGTGCTTGCTTTCTCCAGTGACACAAAAGAACATGTGCACTTTCCACTGAAGATGCTGCTCCCAGCAGTGCAGGAAGAAATAAAAAATAATGTTCTCCCAAACAGATCATTGGTTTCAGAATGCACTTCTTTTGTTGTTGTTTAGTGTGTCCGACTCTTCGTGACCCCCTGGACCAGAGCACGCCAGGCACTCCTGTCTTCCACTGCCTCCCACAGTTTGGTCAAACTCATACTGGTAGCTTCAAGAACACTGTCCAACCATCTCGTCCTCTGCCATCCCCTTCTCCTTGTGCCCTCCATCTTTCCCAACATCAGGGTCTTTTCCAGGGAGTCTTCTCTTCTCATGAGGTGGCCAAAGTATTGGAGCCTCAGCTTCACGATCTGTCCTTCCAGGGAGCACTCAGGGCTGATTTCCTCAAGAATGGATAGGTTTGTTCTTCTTGCAGTCCATGGAACTCTCAAGAGTCTCCTCCAGCACCATAATTCAAAAGCATCAATTCTTCGGCGATCAGCCTTCTTTATGGTCCAGCTCTCACTTCTTTTATCTTCCACCTAATGGCTATTCCAGTCTTACTAAAGCCCTGCCTGAAGTGGCCATTGCAAATCGATCTGATCTGCCCTTGGCCTCCGTGAGCTTTCAGGTTCCACCAATATTTCCCCATAACCCCCATGGAAGAATGTTTGCATCCCCATCTCATTCTCCCCATTCCTTCCACTCTCTGGATGTTCTGCTGGTCTTTCTGGGATCTCTCGTTTCTCCACTCTGCCTTGGCTTCCTTCTTGTACCTCCAACTGGGGCCTGACGTTTCTCTGCTCCTTCAGTCACTAGGCATCCTGGTCTTGTTTTTCTCAACTTCCTCATGAAAAGCTCCCTTTCCCCTTCATCTTCAGACTCTTCTTCCTACCTGCAGCAACACTGAATGCAACACTTGCACAAGAATGAAGACCTTTCTCTCCTCCTTCCTTCCTTCCCTGCTCTGTGACACTTAAGTAGATTCAAATATAAAGTCAATCCATGCACTGGGGTTTCATCAGATATCCCCACAACACAGAGACTAAAAACGCCCAGCTCTTTACAGCATTGCCTTTCTAGCAATGGCTAGTGAGATACCATCCCAAAAGAAAATATCTACTGCCCAATAAAACTGCCATGGCATAATCTGCTGAACAGGGCTGACCTGCAAAAAAGAGATGGATAGATTTGCCTACTTTCAGTCAAGATGACATTTGCATGTGTTGGTTTGTAAGTCAGCAATTGAAATCTGCCCGGAAAAAGGTGCATTTAAATACATACTTGCATGTATTTTCTCATGAAATACCCCCAGGTTTAGGGCGGTATATAAATTCAATAAATAACAACAACATTTCTAAACTTATTCTATCTTAAAATATTAATTTTAAAATGTTTCTCTGCATGTTTTTTGAGCTGAGAGCTGCATCACAAAATTGGGAAATGTGCAAACTTTGAAGGATATTTACTCGTGTGGGAGATGCAGCTAAGTTCTTACTGGAATTCTCAAAGTGCTAATGTCTTAAGCATTCCTTGTTTTTAGAAACTTGAGTTTCGATACACTCTAGACCCAATTGTTCCATTAGGCATGTTCTGTTTCTTAGTTCCTCTGACAAACCAGTTACAGGAAGGAACACTTGAAAATGTTATTTGGTGTTATTGCTGCATATTTATTCACTCTAGAAACATAGTGGAAGTGCACAAGTATGGCTGAGAGAAGTGGGTGCTAGCTTTTAAAACACGGAAAATGGCAATCCTCCTATTTGCCTTGCTACAAATGTTACAATTTGCCTTCCTACAAATGTTACATGCTGTCTCTAGTTGCTTTGTAAGAGTATCTTAAAAAATAATAATTTGACAAGTAAATGGATATGTGCTACTTGAAAAAAGCAAAATGTTCAGAAAGTGCTCCTCAGCTCACTAAGGGAACTGGCTCAGACGTACGTCAACTCAGTTTGGAAATAATGTGAGGAATTACACTAGATTCGCCCACGGCTATACCAGATGCGTTCAAGTGGAGATTCTGGCCAGAATCCAGTGACCACTTTAGGTAGGATGGAGTCATGCTGCTCTTTTACAAAGCTAAAAAAAATTATGGTTGTATACATGGATCTCTCCTTCATTCCCACACCCTGCATTGAGACTTCTGACCAGACCTGGAATTAATATGTTCAAAGGACTTGTTTTGAATAACATTTCCCTTTTTGATGTAAGCAGTTTATTCCACAACACAACAAGCAATTCCACTCATCCTTCATAATTTCAAATGGTGCATCACAAATTTTGTATACTGTGCATTAATGCTCTAAGTTAAAAGCAGCACAAAGCATTCATAAAGTCGTGTTTACTTTACTTCCTTCCCGACCCATCCTGCTTCCACAACGAACATCCACTTGTGCAAATGAGAGTTACCCTCCCTGCCCTCCTGCTTTGCAGCCCCCCAGGCACCCCCAAAATCTGCTCTGGAGCACTGGAAGACCTTCCACAACAGATTTTTTTCATCGGGGGGGGCAGGGAGGAAGGGAAATGTTGTCATGTCTGCCGGCATGGCATTGGATCTCAGCTTTTTTTTTTTTTTTTAAAAAAAAAATAGCATTCCAAACTTAGCCATAGGGTGGCACACATAATTCTATCTCCTCTCATTAAAGGCCAAATTCTCTTCTTAAGTTTAGGAGATTCTAGAAACACAAACACTTTTACATTTAACCACTCCTCACTCAATTTTGATATAAAAATATGAGATAATGCCCTTAAGCAAAACTATTTCTCTCCAGATAAAAGGTGGTTTGTTTGTTTGTTTGTTTGTTTGTTTTTATACCAACCTTCATGAATAATAGTCACAGGCCAGCTTTTGAAAATAAGGTAATATAAAAACTTAACACAAAATAAACAGAAATATGAAAATAATTCTCAGAAATTACATAATTAATAACATTACAAAAACCACTTAACGCATCAGCATCTAAAAGCCCAACCCAAAAGGTAAGGTTTTACATAGTGTCTAAAAGGGTGTAAGATTGAGGCAACTGCAGGTAAACTTTCAGCTAGAGAAGTTATGTGGTCTAATAAAAGGAGAGGTTACTGCTCCCTGACTAAACACTCCCGCGATAGAGAGATGCAGAAAAAGATGCTGGTTTCTAAGGGGTCTGGTCAGCTTGGCAGGACTGTACCTTTGTTTCTGCTGCATGGGTTGCTGTCTCATAGCCATATATTGCATGTCCTCTTGTAGCCGATTTAGAGGGGAGTCTGGCTTGACACGAATCCCATAGTAATGATATTTGGAGTTCCCCCTTTGGGAAAAAGCAAATATTAAAAACAAGGGAATGTACACAACCGAAACGCAAATGTGATCCCTTTGGGTTGTTCTTAAATATTTTATATCTGAATTGTATCTCAGACCTTTGTTCAATTTGGCTGCTTTCCTCTGAACTGTGCAAAAATAATCCTATGCAGCCAATTTAGTCCCACAGAATGGAAAGCTAGCTGAGTATTAGATATTCACTTAGTTACAACTGCAAATATTTCACAATCATTTCACATATTGGTCTCTTGACAAGGTTTTTACCACTCAAATAGAAAATGGCCCAAACAGCAGGGGACTGTAGATTACTCTAATGATTAAGGAATGTATTTAGCTTTATACATAGTTAGTTGGCTTGATCTCAGAATGTCAATAGAATTTAAGGAGGCTAAGTGCGTATAGGATTTCAACCAGTGTTACTGATTTATGAAAGAGAAGGGATGGAGCGGGGGAGAGAAATTGCAATTATTTTGTCTTTAACTATTTATTGTAAGTTTCCTTTCGTGACAAAAACTTAAGATCAAAAGGAAGTTGCTCACACTGGGCAAAAAATTCGCAAGCAATAATGGAAGGACACCATTTTCACGGGGACCCACTTTGTGCCCCCCCCCCAAGTGGGATGAACAAATGCTGTGTATATGGTGGCCACCCAAAGACAGCCACCTTTGCATATACTTGGCACAGGTCTCCTCTCTCTCTCCTCTGAGGATGGTACGAGGGACTGAGCCTGGGAGACCAGAGGGGGATTTACTCACTGCCTATATAATCATAACTGTTGCTATGTTCTGGATATGGGGCATCATCTCCAGGTGTCAGTCTGGATCCTTAAAGAGGTGTGGGGTGAGCACACCACCCTCTAACTCAAGAAGAGCCACCTTAGTCAAGAGGTCTGCTCCGAGACCAGTGCCATGTCCTCAAGTGTTCAGTTACAGTGCTGGGGGCACTCTTATACAGTGGTGCCTCGCAAGACGAAAAGAATACGTTCTGTGATTCTCTTTGTCTAGCAGTTTTTTCGTCTTGCGAAGCAAGCCCATTGAAGGATTAGCGCTATTAGCGGCTTTTAGCGGCTTATCGGATCAGCTGATAAGCGGCTTAGCGGCTTAGAAAAAGGGGGGGGAAGGAAAAAAACCACGCAGGAACTCGCAAGACATTGTCGTCTTGCGAAGCAAGCCCATAGGAGATTCATTTTGCGAAGCACCTCCAAAACGGAAAACTCTTTCGTCTAGCGAGTTTTCCGTCTTGCGAGGCATTCGTCTTGCGGGGCACCACTGTACAGTGGTTCAGCTCCTTCCTCCTGGGCCGTGTCCAGAAAGTGGGGGGGGGGATGAGTGTTCAGACCCCTGGGCGCTCACTTATGGGGTGCCTCAGGGTTCTGTCCTCTCTCCCATGCTTTTTAACATCTATATGAGGCCGCTAGGAGAGATCATCAGGGGGTTTGGGCTGGGTGTTCATCAGTATGTGAATGATCCCCAGCTCCACCTCTCTTTTAAACTGGAAACAGTGAAGGCGATGAAGGTCCTGTGTGAGTGTCTGGAGGCGGTTAGAGGATGGATGGCGGCTAACAGATTGAGGTTGAATCCTGACAAGACAGAAGTACTGTTTTGGGGGGACAGGGGGTGGGCGGGGGTGGGGGACGCCCTGGTCCTGAATGGGGTAACTGTGCCCCTGAAGGACCAGGTGCGCAGCCTGGGAGTCATTTTGGACTCACAACTGTCCATGGCGGCACAGGTCAATTCTGTGTCTAGGGCAGCTGTTTACCAGCTCCATCTGGTACGCAGGCTGAGACTCTACCTGCCCGCAGACTGTCTCGCCAGAGTGGTGCATGCTCTAGTTATCTCCAGCTTGGACTACTGCAATGTGCTCTACCCACAGGCAGGCTGAGCAAAGCACATCTTAGGACATGCCTATTATCAGAAGTAGAATCCCTGTCTGTGTGCCATGCCTTTCTGCAACCAGCTGTATCCAAAGAAGCTGTGGGCTGCCTTTCTTCAGTTAATGATCCTGCCTGAATCTGGCACTACAGGCACCAGTAGCTCATAAGTCCTTCACTATTATTCTATGTAAGTTTGTTCACATTCCACATGCTGCTGGTTTCATCCATATGGCAGCACTTGAAGCATTTACTGTAGAGCATTCAAGGCATACAATCAGCTGTGACAATACACAAAGTACCCTTGTATTCTGAAATGCGTGTTATCTGGGCTGTTGACGTTTCTTACACAGGCTGAATCTGCAAACCGTACACCTTTGTTCCAAGGACAGCTTGCTTGAAAGGGGGCTGATTCATTCAGAAAAATGAGGTGTAACATTTGGAAAAATGGACAGAAGCATTTTGTCCGTATTTAATCTAAGTCCATTTGTTAAATGAAGCACCTTACATGCTGCAATGAATAATATAGCTTGCATGTACTAATTAATATATGTACCTCTTAGAATGCTTGATAGAAGCTGGTGCTTTGGCAATGTCTTAAAGAGCAATATGGGAGAAGAAAGTGCTTAATACACATTTTAATGAATTGGGCAGTACATTTAGACAATTGCACAAACTTTGTTTTTACAGCACTTTGTTGTGGGAGTTGAACCACAACCTTATTCCAAACAGCAGTGTTCTAGTTTAGAGTTCTAGGTGGACTATCTCTCAGTCTAACCTACTTCACAGGGTTGCTGTGAAGATAAAAAGGAAGAAGGATGAGGGGGAACCATGTAAACTACCTTGAGCAAGAAGGAATATATAGCTAATAAGTAATATTACAATTAATATACAGTTAATAAGCAGTCATTAATAGCCTTATCCTGCAAGAACAAATTAGTGGTGGTGAACACAGATACTGTGATTGAAAATTCCATGGTTTAATTCTGTGCTATGTTAAAAGACCTTGCCTGTCCTGAATCTCCCACCATAAGGTTCACAGAATTGCCCTTTGCTCTAATATTATGAGGGCAAGAAAATCATCTCTTCATCCACTTTCTCCACTCATCTATAAAGCTCTATCACGTCTCCTCTGACTAACCACCAGACTGCCAATCACTGGCCAATCACTGCAAACTGAGACTGGAGGGAAGTGGGGCTTTAGGTCTTTTTTAAAACAAAAACAAAAACAAACCAACAACATTTTTTGTACTTCTGCAATTTGGAGTTTTCTTGAACATGCAGATTCCCACCTTTTGTTTCTCAATGATCATGTTTTAGCTTCATGTCTATTGTCACGGGAGCACTAAATTTGCTATTAGAGGGAGTACACTCTGTCCCGTTAACTCAGAACTTTGCTTCCTTACACTAACCTGGTTCCCAATCTTCTGGTTCGTAGGCCCATGAAAATTGACCTTATTAGTTTTCCAAAAGAGGCAGCATTGACTGGGTCCAATTTATGCTCCTGACAGTGTCTCAAGTAGTGGTTGTAGAGGGTACTTCTGGGGAGACTCACTCCTTCTGCTGTTTCATAGTTGTCTAAAAGCCACTGGAGCTATTTCAAATTGGGAACAAAGAAGAAAAATGAGCTCAACATAACTTTGCAGAACAGTTATGCCTTCATTAGTATTGAAATAATGTAAGAACAAAAATAATTCTGTCTGTTTAGCTGGACACATCTTTCTTTAGCTCCAGGTAATTCTCCACAGAAATTCTAAAAGCATTACATCATCTTAAAATAGCTTTACAAATAGAGAAACAGCAGAATTCTTAAGACTTGTGGCTTCAGGCAATATAAATTACTTTAAGTAGCAACATGTTAATTCCATGTGCACTGACCTAGACTTTCAGGCAAAGTGTTAGCACTTGAGAGAATAAGAGCAACACTGAAAATAAGTCACACAATCAAAAAGGAAAATATTCTTATGAAGTACTGGTAACATTTATCCATGCTTCTGTATCATTAGATTACCAAGATAACAAATATTGCAGTATTTACTTGAATAACTTTTGTTTTTATAACTGCTGAAGATTCTGGATCAGATCCTGCTCCTACTAGTGAAAGAGAGAGGGGGAAAGGGAGAGGGAGAGGTCCAATTTCACTGAAAACCAAACTGGGTCTTGTGAAGAAGCTGGGCTTCCTTTGGACCAAGTATGGGCAACCAATGTACAACTCCCCCCCCCATCCCTTTCCATTGGCCCTGCTGGCTTGAGGTGGTGGGAGCTGGGAGTCCATCCCGAGGGCCAGAGGTTTCCCTATCCCTGCTTTAGGCTACTTTATTTGGGATTTACATAATCATTCATAGTCCTCTGTTGAGGGGCACATGGCAGCTATGTCAAAATTATACAATGTACGCAGAGCAGATTGCAAGTACTGAGACAGAAACAAAGTATCGTGTTCCAAATAATCAAACCACTTAAATTTGTTAGACAGTTTCAATAAGAAAAAAAACTTTTACAGCACAAATTTATACATTCCTATTTAGAAGTAAACTCCACTAGGAAACCTTGGATTAGCTTTCCAGCTTACATTATAGTGGAGGGGGGAAATGTTCAACCAGTCTTTGAGGATTGGTAGTTTTTAGTAAGATATATAGGAATGGGAGAGGTACACATGGCTAGGTATACTTATTGATTAGCTGTTCCAAGCTGTTTGGTGTAGAACAGTGATTTTCAACCAGTGTGCTGTGGCACCCTGGGGTGCCTTGAAGGATGGTCAGGGGTGTCATGGCAACACTGGTCTCTGTCCCTCTTCCCTTCCCTCCCTCCTCTGATGCCCTCTGGTGTCTCTGCCTCCCCAAGACAGCCGTTTATTTCAACAGCCCTTGCTATAATCTCCAGTGGCTGCTCAGAGGACTCCCAAGGAGAGGGGAGAGGAGAGGAGGCTGAGGAAACACTCCACAAGGGAAGGTGTTTGAAAAAGGGTGAGAGGCTGCCAGCCCTGCAGGCACAACTGGATTCCTGAGCCCCACAGGAGAGCTGCAAAAAAGAATGTAGCTGGTCAAGGGAGTCATGGACTCAGAAGGGTTGAAAACCTCTGGTGTAGACAGCAAGGTTTTGGGGCTGTAACCAGGCCATCTGCTGAACAAACTATAAATCAAGCAGAAGACATGCCCCCTGTCATTATCCATCTCCCTATTAGTGCCCTCTAGTTACCAGACCAGCTTGAATGACAAAAGCCCCACCAGAAACCTTCAGCAGACCCCAAGAAATGCCTCCTGCAATGACTATCCAGAGGTTAAAATCTTCCTGCAGTGCTGCTGTAAATGAAGACAGTGGAAAAGCTATCAGGATCAGCTGACAAAGGAAAGGTTCTTCTGGCCACCAGCAGCCAGAATGAGACTTTCACATGGAAATCAAGTTAACAGGGCAGGCAGATGAGAGGTCCCGGGGGTACTGGGGGCGACAGGAAGGACTGCTCTCTCCATTTGGCCCATCATGCCTGGCATCTTGTCTCCCAGCCAACACAGCAACAAAATGAAGGATGCTGGCCGGTCCACTTTTTATCCTAAGTGGTGTTCCACTGTGCTACCCACCCTCTTCCTTGACACCCTGTTGCCATGTCAGACTGGATTAGATGTTTCCACAAAAAGTAGAGGCAGATGACACCCAGAAGTTAGTCATAAATCTGCTTTTGGGTTCAAATTTCATCTTAGACCTAAGGCATGCCACCAACTCTCAGCTTCAGCCACTCATTATTATCAAAGGATAATAACACTGACCTGAGTTACAGTGCTGTTGTAAAGAATGTTATAAACACTACGAACCCTCTAAAAAGCTGTATACATTGTATATTTCTTGATGCTGTTCTTACTGCTGCTGTTCTTGCTAATATAAAAATGGAAATAGTTATGCTGTGCCTGGGAATTTCACGCAACTGAGATATGGCTTGTTTGTTTGTTCAAAGCCTGTCAAACAAGAGATCCAGAGTGTCCCTTTCACGAACAGAACTGAGATCCCGGGGAGGGCAGGCTATTTCCCACAATTACCATTTTCCGCTGCAGCCTTCTAAAACACCCCCACTGTTCTGGATTGTGCCCCCAAAGCAGTGTTTTAGGAAACAGAGAGGGAGGGAAGTGGGGACATGGCCAGGAGCACTCCACAAGCAAGCCTCTGCAGAGGGGAACTCTGGATCCGGCCCGTTCTTTCTTCCTTGTTTTAGTTCATGTACCCAATATTATTTCAAGATATCTCATTTGTCACAAATCTCTTTCAAATTAGTTATGTACCACTATGATCATATAACTTATGACGGTATGTCAAGGGAAATGGTAACCTTTACCTTGGTGTATTAAAAACACTTATTTATTTCACTAATGAGCTAACATAAGCATATCTGAGGACAGGAACCATCATAGCTTTCAAACTTTGCACTTAACTCATTAGAATTAATCAGCATAGATTAAAGCAGATATTCTATTGCTATTTATCCCAAAGGGAAATACCGAAATGGAATTGCAAAAACCACAGAACACTTCCCAATTAAATTATAAATGTAACATTTGACATTTCCCCCCATAGATGAATTACAACATACTATGATTAATTTTAAATACATTTTACAAAAAAACTTTACTTTTGACATAATATAACGGTTACTTGCAATAGTCATTGCTGGCAGTGCAGTCAATGTTCTGAATAAAGACTTTTGCTTTAGGACACACACATTTCACTGACAAAGGTCCAGTTGTTTTGGATTATAAAACTGGGGGTGGAGCAGAGGATGGTGATTCAGGCCACAGAAAATGTTAAGTTCTACATATTTGGAAGCATGGACCTCCAAAAATGAGCAAGGCAACAGCTCTCTTGCATGTATGCTAGTAGTGGGTGGACAGGATTATGATGATGATCATTTTGATATACCGCTCTTCATCTGAAGATCACAGGGCGGTATGTAGCATAAAAAGCTTAAACTTGCCTTTGAAACAGTAAGAGATGATGCCTCTCTAGTAACCAGCAACTACTCCGACACAAATTCATGCAGAATAGGTCTAGCAATGACCATTAGCATTATAGCTATACAGAATTTTCATGCTCAGATGCCTATGCCTCCAAATATCTGATGCTGGGTACAAACAGGGGATGGGCATCAAAATAATGAGAAAGCCACAAAAATAAGAAAGCATTAATACTTGGCCCAACATATAAATAATTTAAAGAAAACACAAGCTAACAGCATTAAGACCATGTTGTAAAACCATGCCATACAACCATAAAGTGCTAAGCATTGGCATTATAAGTCACCATTATGAAAGTCTGTTTCAAAGAAGTTTTGAATTTAAATTTTAGTCAAATATTGTTATGATGTGCAAAAATAAGTTAATCCAATACATTTACCTCCCTATACCCAATTTCAACCTTCACCCTTCCACCTAATTCTCAGCCACACTGGTAATTACCATACACATAAAAAGAGGTGAGGTGAGATAAAAACAGATTTAAAATACTATTAAACTAAGTGCTAGTATCCCATCTACTGAATGTCATCCCAGTATAACCGCTAAGTCTAAAAGATCTCTACATTCAAAACTTGATTTTAAGGAGGGGTCTGGATCAGGTTTGTAGACACATTACTGAATTTTGGAATTATAAAACTGGCGGGGTGGGGGGAGTATTTATTTCATACATGTTGTATTTTTGAGACAAGTAACCATTCTTTCACTAATAAAAATGGCATCCTTTTTATATATCCTAATGGTCCATTTCCAAAAGGAAACATTCAAATACTATTTAAACAAAGAATTTTGAAAACTCTATGGATTATGTAAACTATGAAATGTAATGTTAGGTATATTGCTTTATTTTTCTGGAAATATATGTTCACATAAAGCTATGAGATTTTCAGTCATGGATTATATGGGCCACACTACTACAAAACAGAACTTCACAAAATACCCTGCTTTGGAACAATGACTTAGCTTTGCTTTACTTTAGCCTGGAAATAGCACAGCAAGGCACAGGGTATAATTATTTTTCTGCATACTTATTCTGTGAAACAAGGAAACACAGAAAAATAACAAATAATATATTTTTGTCAGATTTACCAACAGATTTCAGGAAATGTGGTTGCAGTTTACTTATACGCCAGCAGGTAAATTCTTGAATGAATTGAACCAGCTTTTTATATACAGTCATACCTCGGGTTACAGACACTTCAGGTTGCGCGTTTTCAGGTTGCACACCGCGCCGAACCCGGAAGTACCGGAACAGGTTACTTCTGGGTTTTGGCGCTTGCGCATGAGCAAAAGTACTAAATCGCGCTTTGTGCATGCACAGAAGTGCGACCCACGTGTGCGCAGACACGGCGCTGCAGGTTGCGAATGCTGCTGGTTGCGAACGTGCCTCCCGCACGGATCACGTTCGCAACCCAAGCATCCACTGTATACACAATTAGTTAATTTTGAGATAATCACATATTTGGAAATTTCATTTCCATAGTTATGCTTCTTTTAAGATACTTTTTCATGCACACACATGTTAGAAAAGCATTCATTCATCTGCAAGACTTGAAACATACAAGCTTTGTGATTTAACAATAATGAGATGGCATGATGAGAGCTGAACAATATTTACAGATTTTTGAGTGGGGCCAACTTGTGGGATGGAGGAGTGGGAAAACACAAAGGTACGAAAACAGCACTGAGGATAAAAATAAGTTAGGCCGACTCAAAAGGTCATGGGTTTATGAGCATACAGAAACGACAAGCATATTGACCCCATGAACCAAGCCCTTGACTCTCCTTGGTTGTTCCCCAGAGGCAGCCCAGGCCATGTTACCCTGGGCTCAGTCCGACACTCAGAGGAGGCATCAGGAGGTACAGAACCTGAAGCTAGGTCACCAAAGCTCAACAACGCATTTCTTCCTGAAGAAACAGAAGCTGGTGTACCTGTGAGACACCAGACATGCTCTCCTCCAGGTGCACAATTTTGTATATATAAAAAGAAAGTGTTTAAGATGCCAACGGATTAAAAGACCTGGCTTTTGTGTAATGAATATATGGGAATTAACGCCATTTTACAAAGTGGCAAAACACTTGCCATTTCGAGAGGCAGGCTGTATATGAAGACAGTCCTCATATGGCAAGGACTCTCTGCAGAGGGATATTGGAGTCCCACTACAGAATTCCAGGTGACCCTTGTCTGGCTTGGAGGGGAGGCTTTTGCTCCACTACAAGAGCATCCCCACCTGGCTGCATGGGAGGGAGACTGCATGGGAAATAATAGAGATACTCAGAACATGGCTGTGACAGGGGCCAAATCTGCTTCCTCCCTCTAGTAGTGTCAGCTCTGAAAGTCATATCTGCTCTTATCTATATCTAGGTCTTCGCCTAAAGAGTCATATTGTGTTTCTTGGTCGTACTGGAGCACGGTGGAGTATTAGGAACTGGCAACAAAGAAGCATAAAGCAGTGAAATTATTTCTTTGCTTAAAAAAATCTTAAGTCACCACTGTGACATCTTACTCTTGTCAAATGAGAACAGAATACACATTTTGTTTGACACTATGAAGCCTATGTTAACAATCCAAATAAAACTGGGTTATTTTTTAAATAAAATGCTCATGGTGGTTTGAGCAATGCTATAAGGGCGAGGAAATCAAACAACTCAACAATTTTGCTGCACTGTCATTGTGTCTGAAAAAAGATAGTGAGAAGTTGCTATGAGAGCTTAAAAGTAGAAAGGAAGATTCAGGAGGCAGAAAAAGAAAATAAAAAGAAAAAAAGCAGCAACCAAAACAAGCATTTAGAAGGCAAGCTAGGCATGCAAATCAAGCAAGGGATTAGTTTACATGAAGAAGAGGCAACTTACATGGCTGTTGAGAAGAGAGCTTCTGTGAGTGGACAGACCATCAGACTTTTGCAGTGTCTCAATCGCCATTTCAATCTGATAATAGATGTCATTAAAAAAAGGGCTCAAGACAAGATAGTAATAAAAGACTGACCACAGAAATTTTGATAGATTGCCAAAGTTCAAAAGAAAACTTTAGTTCAAAGCTATTACAATTTATTGGGGGCATAGTCTTCAAATCTTTACCCCAGCAAATTTTGCAGCAACAACTGCTTCAACAAAACTGAAAGAGCAAGTTATCAAAAAGGCCACCCCCCACTCCTGCTCATTCCATAAAAAGAAAGAAAGAAAAACATGGTTTATTGTTAAGCCACAATGCAAACATTTCAGAATCCTGAGTATGGTATAATATCCATAGAAAACAGTCAAGCATCCTAGAAAATAAGTATACAAAGAACTTGAAGCACTTGGTTGAGCCTGCAACCCTCTGCTCTGTTCTGGGAGCAGGTCTCCCTGACCTTAGTGAGACATACTTCCAAGTAAACATGAACAGGGTGGCACCAGGAGGGTTTATTCTTTGGACCTGCAATTTCATATTGTGTGTCTCTTGCCTGCTGATACTTGAAAAATGATTGAACAACTTTAATTAATCTCATGATTTAAACGGCTACCAAACCACAACAATTTATTCACTGGGCTAGCACCCTGGCCTTCCAAAAACAAATGCAGATGAGCAGGAGAGAACTACACTCAGATCTGGCCCTTTGCTGAAATGCTTTTGCAAGAGCAGTTACCAATGCAGAAATGTAGGCCGCTGCTCAGTTTAAAGAGGGTGATGGGTTCCGAAAAGGGGGGGAAACACAAGACAAATCTCCCGATGTGCCTGATGGAACATATGTTTCAAGCACATCTGTTCTTTCTTTGCATCCCGGCCTTGTGTAGATGTCCTTACGTAGAATATTTGCATTTGCACTTATAAATAAATTCTGTATGTGGGAATATATAAAAACAGAAGCATTTTGATAGAACTTTCCATTTCTCTCTTAAGTTGCTCAGAGAGATAGTAACAAATGAGCTACTGTGATGATTCTGAGTGAAATAAAAACAGCATGAAATTAATTAGTGGTTGAGGAAAGAAACACTACAGAATGGACAAAAACATAAACATGTTTTTATCTTTATGAATTGAGTCTTTTTAGAGAGCATTCTACACTGATCGGATTAAGAAGAGACCAATTGAAGATAGTATTTGTCTGTGTCAAATCATTGTCCAATCCAGCCAAATCTTGTCTATTCTAACAAGTGGAAGTCTTTCCTAGCCCTCTACCTTTTTAACTAGAAATGCCAGGAGTTGAAATGTGACCATTTACGCCTGTACAGCATGTCCCCTTCCACTGAACTTCAGGCCCTTCTCATAGGACACAGAAAACTGTAAAATACTTTATTTAGTATAACATTCTCCAGGAAATCAATTTAACTATTATTTTTATTATTTTAAACCATGATCTCAGTGAAGAATCGTGAAGGTCTCTAACAAAGTAGATTAAACATGGAAATCAAGTCAAATTTGAAAAACACCCCAGAGAAACAAATTAGCAGCGACGTTGATCAGAAAAGCAGAAGCAGGAAAAAGATAATCAGGGCAACTCAAAAGCCTGCCAGAAGAGGACCACTTTGGCGTGTTGTCTAAAAAAACAGAAAGAGGGGAGCGAGATGAACTTCCCTAGAGAGAATTTTGCAGCTTTAGAGAAGAAATTGCCTGCACGTTGCAACTCACTGCAATCAAGATCCCAACACCTTGTCCTTATGGCGTTAGGGACCCAGACACTTTAAGGTATTATAGCTCAAAAGCAGCACTTCAAGCTGAGCCTGGAAGCCAACTGGCCACCAACGATGTAATTGCAAAATTGGTGCTGTATGTGCTGCCATTTCCAGAACATACACCATAGGGAGACACATGTAAAGTACTGTATTGTACAGTGGTCTAACCTAGAACGCCAAAGATACAAGGAACCTTTAAATGCAAGTGATTCCAGATTTGAACCTCTTTCCTGATCCAGCACAGCTCTTCTAATGTTCTTGTATTCTTAATAGCATTTTATATCAAAGGAAAATTAATTGTTCTGGGGAGTGTTTTAGCCCCAGTCATGTACTGGACAGAGGAGGAGGAGAAGTTTAAAATAGATGAGAACACAGTAACAGAAAGTATTGTACTATACTCTGAAGTAAACAAATGACTTATCAAATAACATATCACTAAGCCTGTATTAATAGACTAATAACTATACACCATAGTTTTATCTAAATTCATGCAGACTAAAATGGTTGCAAACTCAGTACACATGAAGCATTGCATGAATCGTCCATACTCAAACCTTCAGTCTAAAACAGGACTGATGCAAGTGTACAAATCATTTTAGATCTCCAGAAATAATCTCCTCCTAATAATAATCTGTTTAGACCTGCAATGTGCACAAATACAAATAAATCTTCTGTTTGCCAATAAAAGGCTACAATGGCAAATAAGCAATTGAAATGTGCCTGTCATGTTGACTTTCCATATTCTCACAAAAGACAGCCTCTATTTAAGATTACTCTTCCAAACGTTTGCGGAAAGTTGGGATAACAATGTATTAGAATATGCAACTGTATGAATGTGCTAATTGCGTCTTTTAATGATCAAGTCCCTATTCTCCCCACCTCACAGACATTGTTTTAGAGAATATGAATGCCTATTCAAACAGGAGAGTGAACAAATATTTTTTCCCCACACAGAGACATTGATTTAACATTTGTGCACAACATACCACCACATGTTAAGGAAACAATTCACTACAAATTGTGTGTGTTATATTATCAGTATGTACAATGTGCTTTCTGCTTAGGACAAAAATAGTGTGCTTTCTGCTTTAAAAAAATGTTCTCAACAGAACAGTTGTTTAGTTATTGGGTGGTACATGGAATATCTTGCATTTGAAAAGGCAAATGTTGTGCTACAGTAACTCATAATTATGGAGTTGGCATATAATTATGCAAATTAAGAAAATTTGCATAATTTGTTTCTAGTATGTCTAAGCAACCATTTCACTGCTTTTTTAAGGGCCTTTTCTTGCATTACTCTGGTGACATGGAAGTAATTGCGGCATTTGTATTTGAAAAAGACTTGCTCTTCCCCACACCAATAAATGTCTTGGGAAATGCAGAAAGAGACCAAACTGTGGCTTCCCTCTGTACCAGTGGTTTCCAATGGGTGGTCTGTGGACCCCCTGGGGGGCCTGCATAACCCACCCAAGGGGCCTGTGGCACCATCCACATAACAAAAACTACCAGAGAGATATCAAAATTTTCACAAGTAGGGGGTCTAGGGCTTGGCTTTTGAAAAAACAAGGGGCCTGCAGCACTTAGCTAATTGGGAACCAGTGCTTTACACCAAAGCTACCCTTCCCATCCTGCCAGTTTAATTTAAGGAGCCCTTAGCGATCCCTCTCTTTTGTCCAGTTTCCACACAAGGCGAAACCATGATTTAGTGCCACATGCATAAGCCGAAAAAACCCCAACGTAGAATCTTTCCGAAACACAAATATATAAAAGACTCTTAGTTAAAATGTCAGCTTGTGTCAATATTCACACAGAATTCTCAAAATAGTAAATACAGTTATTCCTGATGTATCAATGTCTTACTTGACTCCTTGATTAGTTTTTCTGATCAAACGTAATCAGCAGAGAAGGAAGCTGAAATAATTTTTGAAGCCCACCTTCATAAATATGGGCTCCTGTCTGGCCTGTTTTAAATCGGTGATCACTGGGTGACAAGTGATTGCTCACTGATAGATGAGAATCTGTCTGCAGAGCAGGAAGTGAGGCAAATTTCAGCAGTCGCCCTCTGCCCTGCTGTGGCCCATGCATTCTCTCAATCTGTCCAGTCCAATCTGCTCCCAGTCCCCCAGGGGTGTGTGTGTGGCCAAATGGATTCCTTTCCATCAGTGGGCAGTTACCACTCAATATCACTATCATTATCTTAGGTATGCAAATGAAGTGAAACATTGATTGCAAACTCACATTGATTTTGAGAGTGACCAAAGCGAACAGGGGAATCTTGCTAAATCCTCTGCCTAGATTCATCAAGGTCTGTTTATTCAGGATGGCATTCTTGAATTAACCACCAATGAAAAATCTTGTGTAACCCTCCAGTGGCATAGTATGGTTTGCCAGCAGCACACGCCAGGAGGCGGCAGGGCTCAGAGGGTGAACGGAGCCTGCCACGCCAACCCAGTCCTGGCTACTGTCAGAGCGCCACACACCCCAGAGCCAAGCGGGGCTGTGCTGTGCCACCTACCTGTCTGTGCTGGGGGGGGGGGCAGGCAGGCCAACGGACGCGGCCCTTCTCACACCGCCCTGCCTGCCCTGCTCCACTTTACAAGGCTGGGATCTGATCTGAATTATTTGATCGGCAAAACTCAGAACTCAGCCTCACAATGCCATGCAGAGCTGGCAGGGTGGGGTGAGCAGTGCATCCCAGAAAAATGTGCCAGGGCCATCACCCTGGCAGCCCCCCCCCCCCGCCGTGCTACACCGCTGTAACCTGCATATTGTACTTTTAACACCATTAAGCAATACTGAAATACAACGCTGAGAACTAACTCAAGAGAAATCCATCCTTTCTAAAGTAAATACAATTCTAATCTGGTTCACAGTGACAAAATGGAATAAAAGACTATCATAATATCAATGAATTCAAACATCTGATTTCAACAGAAGCCTTGTCTTTCATATTGATTGTCACTCGTTTCTATGTATAAATCAACAGCTTTTCCCATTTTGTAACTAGTTCACATTTGGATTTTCAAAAAATGAACTTGTGATAGGTGACAGAAATACTGTCATCAATCTCCAAATATAATACTGATGTCATCAAGTGGTTAGTGAAACTGGCATACAGAGAGTTTGGCGGATTTCTTTTTCTTGTAAATGCATAATAAAACACTTAGCAGAGTAAGCTTCCATGGCATATTGTTAGAACAAGATACGCAAAGAACTTCTGGAATCTTGAAACAGCTTATTTTCCACTACATCATAGGGGTGTGTGTGTTTTTTTTTGGGGGGGGGTTGCTGTTGCAAAAATAATGAGGAAGAATACAGTAATTATGCAGTTCAAAATAGGGACAGTATTTCACATTACAGAACAAATATAAAATTTGAATTTACCAGCCACTCTTTTGTCTTTTGCTATTTTAACAGCAATTAGTCATAATATTAAAAAGCACACAAGCTGCTTGAAAGTTTCTCTTTCAAGCTCTTCAGTTTTTTTAAATTCTCTCTTTTTAATTTGCCAAAACAGATGGTACATGCAACAATTATGGATATTGCTGTGTATGGCATCAGCAGTTGAAAAGTATGCTCTACAATTCCTACAATTTAAGAGTTATTTAAAAAAACAAAACAAAACTAGAAGTATTTTTAAATAAAAGTTTCTAGCTGTAAAGAGGAAGAGCAATGTACCTACAATTTATATGTATTATGTAATAAACTATTTTTTAAAACCCTAAAGAAAATACACACAGAGATTAAAAACCCTCATTTAAAAAAATTAATCTGATTTTCAGTATATTCATGGTTGGTGAACCTTCTACATCAAGGGGTCAACATTTGAAATGTATGTCATTTCCTTTCTTAAAACTTGCCTTTCCTAGTCTGCATCCCAAAATCCCTATACAGTGGAACCTCGGGTTGCAAATGTGATCTTTGCGGGAGGCACGTTCGCAACCCGCACCGTTCGCAACCCACAGTCTGCGCACGCGCGGGTCGCAATTCAGCGCAAAGCGTGAGTTAGTGTTTCTGCGCATGTGCGAGCACCAAAACCCGGAAGTAACCCGTTCCGGTACTTCCGGGTTTGGTGCGGTGCACAACCCGAAATCACATAACCTGAAGCGTCTGTAACCCGAGGTACCACTGTACATTATAATCTGAACTTGACATAACTACACAATGCCTTATGACATTTCCTCTTTAAATTTAAGTTCTCTTGAATGCCAATCTACAAGATCCACTGACTTTACAGAGTGGCTTTTCTGGCAAGGCAGAGAGAGCAGAAAAGGAACCTCAGAAACTTTCGCTCCCTACAAGGCTTTCTGTGTTTCGTTCCCAATGTTTAATATTTCTCTCATTAATCTCATAATGCTGTTTATTTTGGGGTTTTTTTTCTCCTTTCCTCACTGCCTCTGTATTTTAACATGGCTGTTACAAGCAGGTCTATTTAATTTGCATGTTCTCCTCCATTTTGCACAGTTCTCCAGATATTGCAGGACCACAACTCCCATCACTCCTGACCATTAGCCATGCTGGCTGGAGCTGATATGAGTTCAATAACACCTAGAACACCACAGCTTCTCATAACATAATGGCCTTGTACAGATGCAATGTTAAACCATGGTTTGTCAAGCTCAACACTGGTTTGTTTGTATGTCTTAAACTGATCATGGTTTGTTTGGAGCAAATTACACGATTCCGCTGATCACCCAAGTTGTACATGGGCAGAGTGAGGAGGCTGTCAGAGCAAGTGTGCTGGGTGGGTGAATGTGAAACGGAGAAGTTTAATGTCTCTCTTCCCCACTGAACAATCACCGCTGAGAGGAGCAAAAGACAGCCTCGCCTGATAGCAAACTACATAATCTGGGTACAAACAGAAGACTTTCAGAAGGAAAGGACTTTTTCTTCAAAAGGATTGTGGGTGGGAGGAGGATGTTTTACTGCTTAGGAGCTTTCTGGAGAGGCCAAAGAGCTCCAAGGCGAGTGTTTATGTTCACTGCCCAGTTTCTGTAACCAGCCAATGGTAAGGCAGCTGGTGATGCCTTGTTAGTCCCCAGATGCCACAAAGGGCTTCAGCGTAGCAGCAGGGTATTTGCAGAGGAGCTCAAGGAATAGCAAGCCAACACTAGACAAAACAAGCCATGGTTTGGCTGAGTATCAGTAAGCTGGACCCTGGACTATTCAACAAACCATGATTAAGACTAACTATCATTTACTGCTACAATTTATATTAACCAGGAATAGGCTTGGTTGGTTTTAAGGAATAAAAAGTTCTCAAACGTTGAGTTCATTTGCATCCACTTGCCATTTAGCAACTTTACATGCAGTTGCTAATCTCTGTGATACATACCTCTAATGCAGTCAAATGCCTGTTCACATGGAAACTACTGTGACTGAAGCTGCTATCAAGAAAGCTAAAATATGAATGACAACCGCATGGAGAACTATCTAGAGTGACCCATACAGGAGACATGAAATCCAGAACTGAAAAGAATGCAGTGAAAGAAGCTGTGATACTGTCATTATATTTAACTAAATTTCTGCAATTTTATTTCCCCACAAAGTAAATTTACTGAACATAGGTTTGAGAGAAAGCCATCTGAAAGTCTGAATCCGTTCGAATAAATCTGAGTAAAACCATGGAAGAGAATGAGACTCATACTTTCCCCTTTCTTTTTTTGCATGGTGGGCGTCAATTATTTGGGGCAAAAACCCCTGCGAACCATTGCTGTGAACCTTTTGTTCATTTCAATGTCCTTGTGGAAGCGACACGGAAATGAATAGAAGTTGCATGGCAACAGGGCCAGGTAGTCCATGCCTTCATTAAGCAAACCTGGAATTTCTGCTCCTGAAAACAAACAAGAGAGACAGAAGCGTCTGCGCTACTTACTGTGGCTGGGGAGGCGCGTGTGGTGTGCGTCACTGAATGGCCAGAGTTCTCCATGGAGTTGCCAATCAGGTAGGTGCCTCCCGTGCTGCTGATGAGCTGTCCTCCCGTGACACCCATCTGAATGCCTCCAGTGCCCACCATACTATGAGAAGAGACCACAGTAGTCACCTGTGCAGAACTGCCTTGGGTATCAAAGTAATTCCCTCCAGTGTTTTGGCTGTACATCTGAGTTTCTGTGTAAGGATACGTGGTTGTTCGTCTTCAGGGAAAAAGAGAGAAAAGACAAAGTTGTTTAGATGCATCCTTTTACTAGAGGAAGACAACTGTTTCACCACAATGGCTTGCATCGAGCTAAATATTATTTCTCATTTCTAACAGCATTTTCTATTGCACAAAGTCTTTTAAATTTATTGGCTTATACTCTAAGATGAATCTCTTTTCCTGGAAAAAAACTATCAATTATTTACTACAAAAGTAGCAACACAGCAAACTGTTATTCCCAATGTTTAGAAGTGGAGAAGACACACCCTTTGCTAAGAGAAAAACACAACAAGCGTGTAACTACCGAGTCCATCTGTTTCAAATGCTCACTCTCAGTGATGTCAACTCCAAGTACTTCTGAGCTCAGAATACAAAATATGAATTCACAGTAGAAAGATGACATACACTTACGGGCAGAAAAAATGGCTCAGCTTAGATGCTGAAAACTTGATCAAGCACGGAAAGTGTGTTGCCGTGTTTGCCCATATGTATTCAAACTTCTGTGTGAAATCACGAGAGCTATACAATAACTTTAAAAAGAAACAAAAGCAGATTCTCCAGATATCAGCATGTCCAAGGGAAAGCACAAGCGATTTATACAGGAACTGGGCTCTGTGTGTGTGTGTCCCTGTGGACACAAACATAAAACCATAGAGTTGTCCAACGCCAGTTACCATTTTCATGTGCTCAAGATGTTTTGTGTCTTTCCGACATTTCCCTGTGGGAAAGAAGTCAGGTAGCAGTAATTCTGATGAAAGAGAATGGCATTGAAAGGGTAAATCTTTTATATTTTCTGAGGTTTCAAAGGTGGTGTGCACATGGCACACTCCCACACATTGATTTATTCCCAGCTGACTCTATTAGGTTCTATGGAAATGTCATGACAATGATCTGTCACCTTTTATAAATTAGTACTTCTGCCACCTCATCTTGCCTCAGCGTGTACCTGAGCTGAATGCGACCCTAAATTTTCTTTCATCTGCTCATTCAATAGGCTTCGTTTACCTGGAACACACTGATCTTTCCATGCAAAAGTTGCTCTTAGGTTTAGTACTGTTTTACAGGTGCTTTTCACTCCATCAAGAAAAGGCTTTTCCTTGCAATTAATTATTTTCTACTCAGTTAAGTGTTATTTCCTTACAGGCAGCCTAATTGCTATAAAAATTTGAATGCACAGAAGAACCTCGATTCAAACACCTGTTCTTACTACTGTAGTGTTTAACTTCACCATCTATTTACATAGGGTTCATTTATTATTGTTATTTCAACAGTATGTAGTGATAGTAATAGAATTCAATAACATTAATACATTTAATCATATTAGATAATATTACTGTGGGGAAAGTAGACAAGATTTCTTAGCTAAAAATTAAGAAAGCTGCTTACACCCATCAATATTTATGAGAACTAACACAAGTTTTTATAGGTTTTTAAATTATTTATTCCTGCAAAGCAGAGATGTTGAAAACATTAACCACAATGTAATTTGAAGACAATATATTTGGAATTATTATGGAGAGGAGATGGGAGAATGATAACAGAACCCTGGGCTTTCGTTTTTAGCAGCACCGCATGTCCTTCCGGAGGGTCTGGTTCACACATTACATTAACTAGGCCAAACCAGCACTTTGTGCAAATGCATGAGGGTGCAAGTTCTCAAAGGGAAATGGCAGCCACCTTGCTCCTCCCCAGTTATTCTGCTGGTGGTTTGATTTAGTGTGCTGCCTAAACCATAGGACAAACCATGGTTACAGCTTGGAGCTAGTTTAGAGAGAGCTAAACCATGGCCTTGGGCTTAGATGACATGGCTTGGCTCAGCACAGCAGCAGAACCAAGCAGCAATACGGCCACATTCCCCTCTCCCAGAGCCTGCATGCTTGCATGTTCACGGTAACGTGCAAGCCAGGCAAATGTCTAATTCTGCCCTTAGGAAACAGCTTTTGCAACACAGGGAATGAACAAATGCATCTAGAAGGCTGGCTGTATGAGAAATAAGGAACATAAGAGTCACAATACTAGAGACCTATAATTAATTAGAGATATCTAACATAAACCTGAAGTAGTAAACTTGATTACTCTTCCACTCAAAATGATAATTATAAAAATTCAGGCGCTAAACTAATCTCTTTCTGTCTGCACACTGCAGGTGACATATCATGGTCACATTCATCCATGAGAAGTACATTATAATGGGAGAGAACAGGCAATACAACCTCAAGAGTCATCCACTTAAAATTGTACTCTTTGTACCTCACTACTCATAGATCAACTGTCTGAAAACTCACAGATCTGTGATGCGCATAATATACTGACTAGAATGCTGCTCCCGCCTCACTGAAAATTTCCATATGAGCATGGCAAAGATTCTCTACCATAAGGCAGTTTTATTTATCTCCCGGTATTGTAATGACGTATGCACCACTTTAAGGACACTGCTTGCTTGCGCTCTCTCTCTCCTTTCAAAATTCCTAGACTGTGTAATTATCACATACTCCCAAGACTGTGTAATTATCACACACTCCCATAATCAGAACTGTTCAGCTTATTTGTGGCATTAGCTTATTTATGTTTCCTGTGTCTACTGAAAAGAAAAATACCAACCATGGTTTTTATCTCAACATGGGCTTCACCTATATCATGTGACAAAGAAACACCCACCACCCCCTCAAGATCCACGCCAACCACAAAAGATCATTAGCTACCACCAGGTGTCAACCGTGATGGAGCTTTAAAAAACAAAACAAAACAAAACAAAACAAACACGGAATGAATGATGGGGGTCCATCATTCACAATTGGTGAGGGTAGTTTCATATGTTCACTTTCTCACACATGTTTCCATCTTCGGTCCTATGTGCAGCCTGCATGTAGAAGACCTGCATGTATGAGTGGGATGTCCAAGATGAAGGACTTACATAGCTCCGTTTGTGTAGACGGTGTCACTTCCCTCCACATACTGCACCTGGGCTGGGTAGACATGCTGGACCTGTTGCACCGTTTGCACTTGCTGAACCTGCAAAGAAATCAGTCACATGATGAGATGCGTTTCCCTCTCGGCCATTCAGAACCTAATCTCTACTGTTGCTAATTATTAGTGAGCAATAAACAAACAGTGAAGCAGTGAAGCTTCCTAAACAGATTGCAAAACAAACCCACAGTAGGGTGACTGAGGACAGGCTCCCCATGGCATGCTTGCCTTATTTATCTGTACAATATTAAAGTAATAATACTAATAACTTTATTATTTATACCCTGCCCACCTGACTGGGTTCCCCCAGCCACTCTGGGCAACTTGCAGCATATATAAAACATAGTAAAATATGAAACATTAAAAAGTCACTTTTCAGCAGGTGTCCACATAACATAACAGAACATTTAGAAGAGATTCAATCTGGTTCTGTAAATATACTTGAATTATCAAAAAGTGACTTAGCAATGTTAGCTTCATGGCTAAAAATTTTTAAAGAAGGGGGAAAGAATATTGTGAACTGTTCAATTGCCATGGCAAACCATGGTTTCTGCTAAAATAATAATTTAAACCCAAACTATAGGCTGTGCTTGGGCAGAACAATGAACTAAGGTTTATTGTTACAGGAATGAGTGCAGTCAAGCCTTGGGCTCATGTATCTTCCCCTCTCCTCTCCGCTTCCATTATGGCTGCAAGGAGCTCAAAGAATTCTGTTTGCCTTTTTGACGAAAGCACCATTCAGCAGGAAACACGAAGCCGTGCAAGCCGTGGACAGTCTTCATTATGGTTTGCTGAAACAAGCCAACTGCAGACTGTGGTTTATGAAGCTGGCTTGTTTCAATAAATCATAGTATGACCCCAGTTTATGATTCAGATGCAACACCAGACTGCTGTTAATCCGAAATGGAAGTGAATCCCTCTCCTCTCCTCCTCAGGCTGTGATGGAAGAGCAGGACAGTACAAAACCAGAGAGGGTGAAGCTGAGGCCCAGTGCCTTTGGGGGACGGGAGGGGGACGGTATTCACCGGCAGCTTCTCCCCCTGCCCTGCAACAGCCACTGTGAGCACCGCCAGTGAGGTGACCAGGGGGCACCCAGCCAGCAGCTGAGTCCAGAAGCACATCACAAGCTGCACCCCCCCCCCATTCTTGCACCCCTTGGGGAGTGGGACTTGGGTACTCCGGTCAGCCCCGGGGAGAAGGTGCCCAGGCACCGGAGGGGCTTTGTTCATGCCATGGCTCCCCATGCAGCTGAGCATCTCTGGGGGGTGGTGGTGGCGGGACTGTGTGCTACTGAGTAGCACCAGAAAAAGCACTGCCGAGGCCAACACTCATTCCTATGTCTAACACAGCAATATCTTAAGTGCTGACACAATCAAGCAAACCATGGTTTAGAGTTACTTCCCTGCTCAATAATCTTGTCCCTGGATGCAATGGCCTCTGGAAGCAAGGGACTTAACTATGGGTTTTCTATTCAGACCGCATACCAAAACGTAACTTGTACAAACCACAGCTTGTTTTCCAATACTCCTTTGCCAGCCTATTGCATAGCATGGTTTGTGTCAAACAACAGTTCTACTTCCCTAAGCATGGTTTGCTGCAAGTTGGAACTTAATTCTGACAGCAAATTCTGCCTTTGAATAATTGTCTATTTCCTTCAGGTGTATTGCAGATGTCTGGACAAATTCATGCTATTTCCTGTCAACTGAATTCTGAACTCTTGATAACATAACAAAAATGCAGCTTACGCTATCTTTAATCCTGACCGCTCTGCTGCATGATATCTGTTTTCAAACAAAATTACCCTGGAATTTATGTCCATATTTATACATTCTATAGATTTATATGTGGATCTTCAGATGTTATCCTTGAAGATAATAGAATGAGTAAATATGAAGCAGAACTGCCAGTAGTCTATTACTCACACTACTTTGGGGACTGGCAGGGGGTACTGTTTATCCACACATTGAGAGAGGATGAAAGATATTCTAGTCCTTAAGTGCTTTTCAATTATATGTCTCTGCTACTCTAATTGGACTGTGCAAAGCTGTTACCAGCAAATTAAATATCTTCTTTTTTTGCTAGTCACATAAATCTTTGAAAAGCCATCAGTACAAATTCTTCATTTGAATCAATACAAATACCTTCACTTTAAAAACAAATCATATACTTTTAGTGAAAAACTGAGGCCTTGTCATCCACTAACCCAGATATTGTAGGGAATGACTTCTGTGCAATTATATTAATTTATTTCTATTATTCTCAACTGTGAAGTCTTCCCATTTTGAAAATGCTTATAAACCTATGTGAGGGTTTAAGAATTGTCACAATGTGCTTTTTAAAAACACCAGGCCATTTTCATTCTTGCAGTTTTGAGCTTCTGGAAACTATAAGGTGCTTTGACTACTTCGTTCCAGCTGGGGCTGAATTCATAAAATCCTAATTTGTAGAGTTGGAAGGGAGCTTGAGGGTCACCTAGTCCAACCCCCTGCAATGCAGGAATCTCAACTAAGGCATCCATGATGATCTCCTCCCCGTCTAGGTCATCTAAGACTTACAACTTGGCAAGGGCACAAGCCAACGGGGGGAGAGTACCAAGGCGTTTGTCCTCCCCACCTCAGACGAGGGCAAGCAGCCAGCAGGAGTCAGGAAGCAGCGTTGCCAGAGCAGGAGAGGCAGCAGGAGACAGAGGGCAACCAGAAGGCAACTTCTTCCTCTCGCCCATCAATGAGATCGGTCATCCAACACCCCCCTCCCCAATCTCATTTCCCCAAGGCACATCATGGATACAATTTATGTAGACAATTTATCTCACCACCAGGCCTGGCCAGCATCAATCCACAATAGTCAGATCACAGAAGGCTCACTGTAAATTAGCCCACCACCCACTTAAGCAAAAAACCCCTGTGATTTATTCTTTGGGCATTCTACACCATCCAGGGTATAAACCATCTCTTCTCTACCCTGTTGCACACCCAGGGGATATAACTCTCGAAGGCATAAAACCTATGTATATCATGCATTCAGCCTCTCATACACCCCAAATTGTGTATGCTACATACAATAAACAATATATGCAATATATGTACCTAGGGGGTTGTTGGGACTAGTAACTACTGAGAGTGAGGAAATTTGTGCATTTGTAAGTGCAGGTGAATGTGTGCAGCTGAAATTTAATGAGGCATGAATATATTTGTCGTTGTAGTTCCCAATTCAGACTGCATTAAACCTAATGACTCATCAACAGGTTTTAAGTTAACCAAGCCAGACTTAGAACTGTAAGATTTTCCATCTCCAGCTTGCCTGTACAATGCACAAGATCTTAATATATGAAAGGAGTTGAACAGGTGTGTTTTCTGTTTACATGTCTATAAATGGCAAGACTGTATGGGCAATTTCAATATAAAATTCTGTTAATTGTGTGAATCAAGTAAACAGGTTTTCAATCTGTAAATCAGTAAATGGGAAAAACGTGAGCCTTTAACAGATTTCTGAAAAAAGACAAAATGGAATTACGGTACTAATATCCTAAGTATTTTTACAAACCCCCAAACTTATTCCCCCTAAAAGACCTGATTTAAGAGAACTCGCCATGCTAGGATTATTTTCTAAAACAAGAATTGTATAATGGTGGTTCCCTCACTGCGAGAAGTGAAGTTACAGGGAACCAGACAGAGGGCCTTCTTGGTAGTCAAGAAGTCAGATGTCAAGGTGATAAATAATTATACAACCTTCTGTAGACATCTGAAGGCAGCCTTGCATTGAGAAGCTTTTAATGAGCGACGTTCTGTTGTGCTTTTGCATATTCTCTTGGAAGTTGCTCAGAGTGGCTGGGGCAACCCAAAATAAGCTGTATTTGTAGTTGTTATTGTAACTAGGAACCTCTCTCTCTCTCTCTCTCTCTCTCTCTCTCTCTCTCTCTCACACACACACACACACACACACACACACACACAATCACCACTTAGCTATATCCCATGGGCAAACCAGTTAAATATCAAATTTTAAAGACGCAGTTCTAGATATTTGGGGTGGGGGGTGGGAATCAAACTCACAAAATTAGTTTGGAGAACCAAAGTAAATGAGGTATAGGTGGGCATCCTAGCACATCTCAATCTTCTTCTAGCAACCTCATTTGAACAAGCCCTTCACCTCAAATTCTCAAGCTACCTCTAGTGACATGGGTATTCCGGGGGGGAAAAGTCCTACGCAAATTAGGTAGTGTACATAGGGTAGTCACTCTGCATTAGAAAATTTGCCAGAGCTGCCATGACAGAACACAGGATGTGGCATAATTCACCACACACTCATAGAACATCACCACCAATGGATAACCCTATAAAGGAACCCTATAAAGGAAGACCACAAGTCAGACGGCAGACGGTGTGGCCTGGGGCGAGATCATCCTGGCCTCATGTCTTGCTGGTTGACGAATGCAGGAGACAAGCCCACGATGCTCCTGACTCAGTCGGGGTGACTGGGGTAGTTTGGTGGGAGACCCTTACCTTTCCCTACTGATATACACACGTTAGGTAAAGGGACCCCTGACCATTAGGTCCAGTCGTGGCCAACTCTGGGGTTGTGGCGCTCATCTCGCTCTATAGGCCGAGGGAGCCGGCGTACAGCCTCCGGGTCATGTGGCCAGCATGACTAAGCCGCTTCTGGCGAACCAGAGCAGCGCACGGAAACGCCGTTTACCTTCCTGCTGGAGTGGTACCTATTTATCTACTTGCACTTTGACGTACTTTCGAACTGCTAGGTTGGCAGGAGCAGGGACCGAGCAATGGGAGCTCACCCTATCACGGGGATTCATTACATTTATTTAGCTACAGGTGGTCGTTTTAAATATTTTTCCTTTAAAATCTATTATCAAACTGCCAAAATGTTTTGTTACTGTTATTGTTCTTACCCTAACTTGAGTCCTTCACATTGTTTAGGGTTGGCACTGGGGAGAGATGTGCTCTTGTGCCTTTTACAGCTGTGTGGAAGGCAGAAATTAAGCAGGACAAGACTTTTATTGTGGAGAAATACAATTACATAGAAAGCTTCACCTATTGTCAGTCTAAGCGTCAGTACATCTTATTACCTGTTTGTGGGGTTCAATTTATTTTTGGGCCCTCCATTCCCATCTGCAAAAGAGGGTACAAAATTGCATCTACTATTTATTTTTGGAATTGATTTGTCTGTGTGTTCTCTATGAATCTGATGCCTCTCAAGATATTGCCGCTGAACTTGGCACTGGGATTTCTGACACAGGAGCATGGATTTTCATCAACACTGGGCCACCTGCTGCCATTCTGAACCAAGATGGTGGACTGAAACATGAGTTTGGTATGCCATTGCCTGATTTTTGGCATGACTGGTCCAAACTGCATTGATTTTGACACCTCTGAAGATACTGTTACCCCATTTGTTGTGATTTTGACAAATTTGGCATCACAGGCCCAACCTGCACCAATATGGATGGTTCTGAAGATATTGTTGCCCAAGTCTGCATGAAGGTTAATGAGGTGGTCTTCATCTACTTTTGGATGCTTGATGCCATGTTGAATCAATATGGTGGACCACAATTAAACATTAGCATCTCCCCCAACTGGGGTTGTGTCAAGCATTTCCTGGGTTAGGTTGGAGCCTTGGCATAGTGTGTGAGAGCACATAGCCCTAAAACTCACAAAAACACTACTCATATAAAAACCCATTTCTTTGAATTCCTGGGCACAGCTAGGCACTCCTAAGCAGTAGAACATAAACAGTGTTTAAATCTTATGCAAATGTGTGTGTTTTGTAAGTGCAGCAGGAGACCCAGTCAACACACAGTTTATGAGGCCCAAACAATCCTGTTGGCACCTCTGGATGGACTAGGGGTCAGAATCAGTATAATGCAGCTTCCTATGCCATTTAAGGTCAAAACCCAAATGCAAAAAAGGAAGACATCCAATGGTACAGTAAACAGCAGCAAGGAAAGATAAATAACCTGAATTTACAAAGGAAAAAGTGAGCACTACAAGACTGGCAAGATAATGAAAGAACAAGATCAACCTCACCACCACAGTCGTCAGGGAAAGCAGAATGTCAAAAAGAAATACCAAAAGAAAGAGCAGCAGGGGTAACTGTTTCAAAAGAAGATAACCAAGTTATCTTCTTTCTTTCCAGCAAAAAGAAACATGTTTTGAAATAAAAAGATCCTAAAAACTTCAGATTTATTGAACACCAAATGACAGTTCAAAGACCCCCTACAAGAAGATGTGATGCAGGAAAACCTACATGGAATAGAAATGAGAGTAGAATGAGAATTAAAAACTGAGCAGGGGGGACTCTGATTAAGACAAAAATGTCACCAGGTTTTCAAAAGCAGCAAGCCGACAAATGGAAGACAGCAGAGGAGAAACGAAAGAAGCGACAGCCCTTCAAGCAAGACAAGTGAACAGAGCAAGAAACGCCAGTGCCAAAAACTGACAGTGACTGTGCTCCCCACTGATGCCCCCCAAGAGAAGAGGGTCAAGCAGGTTGGTTCCTGTATTATATGAGAAGTATCCCTGAAGGTAAGAAGTGCTGCAGGTAAATCTTTAGCTCATCTTCACTGGTTCTTTATTTTCTAAAGAAACCCAATTTGGAGGAGCACTCTCCACTTAGCCGGAAAGTCCCTACTTACGTAATGCGGAAACTCTGTTGAACATTGAGATAGAAAAAGTAAATTGGGCAGATACATGATTCAAGTCTGAATACCAGCATAGTCTTCATATGTTTTCAAAGGATGGGGGAAAGAAAATGCAAAATACATTCTCATGGGACATCTGCCTTGAAGATGGAGATATTAGAGCAGGCTTCCTCAACCTCGGCCCACCAGATGTTTTGAGACTACAATTCCCAGCATCCCTGACCACTGGTCCTGCTAGCTAGGGATCATGGGAGTTGTAGGCCAAAAACATCTGGAGGGCTGAGGTTGAGGAAGCCTGTATTACAGTAACCACTGGTAAATATGTGCAGGACACCATTCTATGTTTCAAGTTAAAGCTCCTGCACCCATTTTCAAGGTCAGGAAAGATGTGGCACACATCCCAATTCAGCCCCTCTTTTTAAAATGGAGACATCAGAATTAATGATCCAGCACATTTAGGAACCTAACCTGCGTTTCAGTCTTAGATTCCCGTTTAACGACCACAAGCCGTTTCCATGAGGTTATAGAAAATGTTGAACAAATGAACCAAAATGAAAAGGTTGAAATATCAGAATGTAAGTTGGTGACCAAGGTCAGCACACCATTCAACTTTTCAAGCCTGACCCTCTGGCGGGTTTCCAAGAGAGTAAGGAAAGACGCAACACACAACTGTAAGAGTTTCCTTTGAGCACTGAGATATCCAGTTGAACAGCAAGGGCTCGAGGGCAGATGAGGCAAAAGAGATCACAGTGTGGTAGCTGAAGAAACGCCTCTCAAAACGCTGTCTTTTATTAGTCATTATTTTCATTGTCATTTGCAGAAGAAAGGCATAACAAAACAAATTACATGCGTCTGTAAAATCTGCTGCCTCACAGGAACAAATGGAGCATCAATTTATACAGCATGCTGCTATTCAATGTTTGTCAACAACATCAAAAGTGGATAAAAACATTCAGCGCAAAATTAAAAGCCACCCTGAATGAGAAAAACGAAGCATTATACAAGGGAAGGTATTGCTCCAGACAATATGCTTTTCAAACAGAAGACTGAGAGAAGCTAAACCAGCTCGATTCATTCAGATTTTTAAATCCAGTTTGAAATTTTAATTATAGCACTTTCAAATAAAGCAGACTAAATACTGTATTTTTTCAAGTAGCAAAAACATGTAGAGAATAATAAAACTCTTAACAACAAAAACTGGGTACAAGTCTAGTTATGTAATACAATCTCCACAACTAACATTACATTGAGCATGTAGTGTCATTTCATGCATATTCCTAAGGTATTAATGGCTAATATAAGACAAATCTGAGTAGTTGCTGGGTGAGAATTGTTATCTTCTTCCCCATTACATATGAAAAGACAGGAGACCAAATTTCCACAAAGGTATTTCTCTTTGTTATACCTTCTGCCCCTCTTCTAAGACTAGTGAGTCGCTCTGAGACAGTCACATCCCAAAAAGGGTAGCTCAGCCTGAGAATGCCAAACAGATGCTTTCACCAAACGTGCAGTTATCAATAGGGGGTAAAAAAACCCTAAATCTTGATGTCAAATAATGAGGTCATAATCTATGTTCAATGAAAGAACGCTAAAGCTGGATTTGGCAAGAGTTGTTGTTCAATTATTTTAGAAATGGTATCAAAGACCCTGGTATTCTGCCTAGCATGGAAAAAGGTTCCAAGATTCCCACATCCCTCCAGCAAAGAGGATTTATTGATTTTTGTTAAGTGAACCAGAGTCCAATGTCACCCAAGAAAGACCTTCAGAGAAGCTTCATGAAGTCAAAATGGTTTTTTAAGGTGGGGTCCTTCACAAGCCTTCACTTATTTTCATTCATTTCTTTGCCTGTTTTGGTCTCCCATACTAAACATAAACCTTTTGCATTCTCCATACAATATTCCACAAACAGACAATAAATCAATGAAGCCCCCCTTTTCATGTCACAATGAGATTTAGTACACACGGATTAGAATATTGTAAGGGAACAAAGTCCTTCCCTTCTTCATTCTACACATTTTGCGAATGAACCAACACTGGAGAAGCTGGGGCCAATTAGGGTGCATTTTTAAAAGATTTTCCTTCAACCCTTGACCCACCCAGCCTTTGTATGAAGCTAACACCATTTACATACTAATTATGAATCTCCCTCTAGAGCTCCATACAGAGCTGTGATAAACACAGATGGTTCTAACCCTGCGCTTGGACTCCATGACTCCGCAGCTGAAGACAGGAGGCTGGTAGGGAGGCTGCGTTTGGGGAGGGAGCAGCCAGGTTGAGGGGAGAAGAGGTGCAGCAACATCCTGAATAAAGGCTGTAAGGGGGCCATTTTAGCTGGAGTAAAACTGAAGCACAGAACTTTTTTTGGTGATCTAGATGGATTGGCACTGTGGGTTAAACCACAGAGCCTAGGACTTGCTGATCAGAAGGTCGGCGGTTCGAATCCCCGTGATGGGGTGAGCTCCCATTGCTCGGTCCCTGCTCCTGCCTACCTAGCAGATTGAAAGCACGTCAAAGTGCAAGTAGATAAATAGGTACCGCTCCGGCGGAAGGTAAACGGCATTTCGGTGCACTGCTCTGGTTTGCCAGAAGCGGCTTAGTCATGCTGGCCACATGACCCGGAGGCTGTACGCCGGCTCCCTCGGCCAATAAAGCGAGATGAGCACTGCAACCCCAGAGTCGGCCACGACTGGACCTAATGGTAAGGGGTCCCTTTACCTTTAGATAGATAGATGGATAGAGAGACTACTTTGGCTTTTGCACGAAAATGACTTGTTTTCCATGTTTCATCCATATCGGACAAACAAGCACTTTACCTGTTGTTGCACTGGTAATTGCTGTACCACCTGGGTGGGCACGGCTGCTTGGCCAGCTACAGAAGTCTGTAAAGTCACTGTCGAACCTGTGTCCGAACCAGTCTCTGATGTCTGCATTGTCGTTTCTGCATGAAATTGAAAAATAAGCATGTTAAGGGTTGTGCTCTCTTTTAAAGACTGGCCACTTCAAATGGCCACGTTCCCTTCATAATCCAGCAGCTTCCTCCTCTTGTGAGAACTTCACCACAGACTCCTGAGGAAGCTTATCAGACATGGAAGAAGAGAAGAGGTCCGACTATAGAGCAGTAACTGGTGAAGAAACAAAAGGGATGAATAATGGGGAAATGTAAAACAGGGACCCTCCCAAGGACACATATTTGAACCTGGGATTTTTAACTTGTTCTTTAATGATCTAGTGTGATCTGGATACCAAACTGATGATACCAAATTGTTCAGAGTGGTTAAAACAAAAAGGGATTGCAAGGAGCTCCAAAAGGATCTCTCCAAACTTAGTGAATGTGCAGTAAAATGGCAAATGCAATTCAACGTCAGCAAATGTGAAGTGATGCACATTGGGCCAAAACAAAATGAATAATAATAATAACCCTATATTCCACAAAAACATTCATGGGGTCTGAACTGGTAGTTAGTGACTGGGAATAAGATTTTGGGTTTGTAGTGGATAGCTCCATGAAGATATCAACCCAAAGTGTGCCAGCTGCGAAAAAGGTGAATTCCATATGAGGGATCATTAGGAAAGGAACTGAAAATAATACTGTTATATAAATATATGGCAATACTGCACTTGGAGCACTGCGTACATTGCTGGTCCCATTGCCTCAAAAAGGATATTGGAGAGCTCAAAATGGTTCAGAAAAGGGGAACAAAAATTATCAGAGGATTGGAGCAATTCCCCTGTGAGGAAAGGTTAGAATATTGGGGGGCTTTTGAGTTTAGATGTGTGTTTTTTGGGGGGGCGGCGTGGAGATGATAAGAGGTATATCAAATTATGGATGGTGCGAAGAAAGCAGAGGTAAGCTTTTCTCCCCCTCTCATAACACGAGAATTTTGGGGACATCCAATGAATATGAATGTTGGAAGCTTCAGGTCAGACAAAAGAAAGAACTCCTTCATATAAGACACAGTTAAAGCATGGAACACACTCCCCATTCAGGACTCCTGCCTACCCCGTCCCCCAGAAACAGCCCTTCTGTCTTGTCAGGATTCAACCTCAATCTGCTAACCTCCATTCCTCCTCCAACTGCCTCCACTCACACAGGACCTTCACCACCTTCGCTGGTTCCAATTTAAAGAAGAGGTAGGGATCCTGGTGAACACCCAGCCCACCCCCCCTGGTGATCTCTCCCAGTGGCTTCATATAGACATTGAATAGCATGGTGGAGAGGTACTCCACAAGTGGGAGCCCAGGGGGCCAAACACTCGCCGCCCAACACCATTTTCTGGACATGACCCAGGAGGAAGAAGCAAAACCATTGCCTAATGAGGCTCCCAACTCCCCTAGATGGTCCAGAAGGATACCATGGTCCACGGTATCACAGAAGCGTTCATAGCTCAGCATTTAAGAAATGTACAGTTGGGTGGCTCACAGGGGCACTCACGACTAAAAACCGAGAATAAAATAAAAGTAATGAGGAGTTTACAGGAATTCTTCACCTCACTCCCAGCCAAGGATGGCACATGGACAATACAGATACAGGCATATTTCTCTAATTTGTACATTTTCAGCAAGAAAAATAAAAGTCATGAAATGAATGACTGAGTTTAATTAAGTAAATGACTGATTGTAGTAACAAAAAAAGTTACATTTTGAATAGTATTTTAACTGTTTGATTGTTTTGAAGGCTTCTTTAGCACATCAAAATACTAAACCATAAATCCTTCTTGGTATTTCTTATTAAAACATAAAATTTAACTCTAATAGCAACATGCACTTTCAGTTGTTTGGATCAACTGATCTTTTTTTAAAGCGATAGATCCAGAAAACCATCAGTAGATGGGGATGGATGGAAAATTCTTCTTCTTGGTAGCTACCTTAGCCTGGTAAAAAGCCTTCCCTAAGGATTGGGGGACCTGCTGAAAGGGGTGGGTTTTGTATAGGATGCTACAGAGGAGAGGGATTGCTAAAAATCAGGTTGAGGCAACTTTCAAGAGTGGAAGGTGCCCAATTTTCAGCAAACCCTCCTTTTCCTTAGCCCCTATGTTGCAGCCCACCTCATTTGGCAGGGTCACCATCTCTGGCCTCCAGAAGAGGCTGAGGAGGGGCTCAGGAACGTTGGCGGGGAGGGGGAGAAAGATAATATTCCGGCATGGCCCTTCAGTGGGTGTTTCTCTGGATCTAACATGGCTACCTTTATTTTTGTGTGTATCACAATGATTGTTAAAGACATTCTGTGTGCTAGTAATACAGTGGTACCTCGGGTTAAGAACTTAATTCGTTCTGGAGGTCTGTTCTTAACCTGAAACTGTTCTTAACCTGAAGCACCACTTTAGCTAATGGGGCCTCTTGGTGCCGCTGCGCCGCCGCTGCACGATTTCTGTTCTCATTCTGAAGCAAAGTTCTTAACCTGAGGTAATATTTCTAGGTTAGCGGAGTCTGTAACCTGAAGCGTATGTAACCTGAAGCGTATGTAACCTGAGGTACCACTGTACTGCAGAAGACAGAACGTGGCATGCTCAACATTTTCCATATACCTGCTTGATCCATCAACGGATACCAAGATGTCGTGCTTCAAAGTAATTGTAGTATAGTACTTTTACAGTGCTCTTTTCAAGTGATTTGCTTATCACACAACAAAGGCAGTCAGATTAATCTCTTCTGAAAAACTAAATAGCCCTCTGCTGCCTTATAAGAACACTGCCCCTATGGAAATGAACTGTATATGACGGAAGGAGAGACGGGCCCAACTTCCGTCTAGCCATCCTTGCCTAATGTGACTGTCAGGTGTGTCACCAACAACAGATGCTTGTTTGACAAAGGACCTTTTTATTCTGGCTAATTAAGCAGTTGGACACACCCGCCTGTTAACGGGTCTGCTTTATACAACCAGCACTAGCTGAATCATGTGAATCTACAGATAAATAGGGCACATTTTGAAAGAAGCCTAATTAACCTCTAAGAGAGGAAAATAATATTGCAGTAACCCAGCTGCTGATTGTGACAAGATTAGCATTTCTTCAATTTAAGAAATAGTGTTTAGAACACAGCATTTATTACAAAATTTATCTTCCCCCAATGTTCTTTGCAAAAGTTGTTCAGGGTTATTTAATACGCTCTAGATGCACAGTAGGGCTCCTTCTGTCTTCTGTGCTGCGCATACCAGAATGAATGGTTTAACAATCTGATCCATCAATTACCTAGCAAATCACACAGTGCAAATATGCCATCTTAATAGTAACTATTTTTAGCAAGCACTTTCATCAGCAACTAATTTGCTATTCCAAACACTACAGTTTGCAAAATCTTGTTACACTGCATCTACTTTAATGTCTGCACAAAATGATGTCACATGTTCTTAATTCAGTACAATTCAGTACAAAAACATACATGCCTGTAATTTACTTTCAAGACATCAAGCTATCTCCAAGTCCTCAAAACACTCCAACAATGGTGTCTCCGAAAAATTTTACGTATCACTTGGGAACACAGGTGAATTAACTAAAGCCAGTGTACTGGAAGAAGCAAAGATCACAAGTGTTGAAGCAATGATTCTTCAGCCTCAACTTTGTTGGACTGGTCATGTTGTGCAGATGCCTGATTATCGTCTTCCAAAGCAACTACTCTATTCCGAACTTAAAAATGGAAAACGTAATGCTGGTGGGTCAACAAAAGAGGTTTAAAGACTTGTCTCAAGGCAAATCTAAAAAAGTGTAGTATAAACACTGACAACTAGGAAGCACTGGCCTGCGAGCGCTCCAACTGGAGAACAGCCTTGACCAAAGGTGTCATGGGCTTTGAAGACGCTCAAACTCAGGACAAAAGGGAGAAATGTGCTAAGAGGAAGGCATGCTTGGCAAACCCTCACCGTGATCAACTCCCACTCGGAAACCAATGTCCCCACTGTGGAAGGATGTGTGGATCCAGAATTGGCCTCCACAGTCAAGTACAGACTTACTGTTAAGACAGTGTTCATGGAAGACAATCTTACTCGGCTACGAGGGATCACCAAATAATAATAATAATAATAATTCCAACAAAGTATTAAAATACAGTAATCTGTTAAACATTAAAAGCTTCCCTAAAGAAGGTTGCTTTGCTTTTTTTCCTCCCAAGAAAAATATCTCTAGCTAGGAAGTGATCTTATAGAAGGGACTTTTAAAAATAACTTGCCTATGTAAATGTGAATGGCCAGATTTTCATATGGTGGATTTGTTTCTGAACAGCGTAATTCTTAATTTTTTTAAGCAGTGTCTTTGTGTGAGTGAGTGAGTGCATGCAAACACACACACACACACACACACACACACACACACACACACACACCAATACAAAGCACTAATTTCCTATTCTATAAAACAAATGGATTACTAAGATCAACAATAAAACCTTTATGAGAACTGGGGAAGTATTTTATAAATATGAAATAAATAAACTAAATGGCTTAGCATTTCATAGATGTATCAGAGAAACTGGTCAGTTGCCTGTCCTGGATGGGTTTCAGGTATGCAGCCTGGGAGTGCTTGCAGATCCAGGTCTGTCTCAATAGCTAGATAATAACAATAATTTTATTGTTTATATGAGTTCCCCCAGCCAATCCGGGCAATGGCGCCTATCCTGAAAGCGATGGCCATTCCTGGACCAGGAGAGCTTGACCAGAGCAGTTCAGGCAGTCGTGATTTCAAGATTGGTTTACTGCAATGCACTCCGAGTGGGACTTCCCTTGGGCTTGACCCGGAAACAGCCCGAGTGCAGAGCACGGCCGCAGGGTTGCTGACAGGAGGGACACCCAATGAGCACAGAACACCTCCGCTCAGAAATCTGCACTGAATCCTTTGCTTTCATTCACAAGAAACTTGTTAGACGTTTTTAAAGTAAACAAATAAACAAATACTTTTTTTCTTGCTGATTCAGAAAGGTCGTATTGCATACAGTGGTCAAAACAGATTCCTTGACCGTATTACTTGTATGGGAAACAAAATAGCTTTGACCATATCATTGCAGAACTGTTTTACACAATAAAATGAACAAGGATCTCTGAGACGTATTTTGTTTTATTAAATAATCAATAAAACTTAATTTTTAAGATATATCAGATGACACTGTAACATAAGAGGGTACAATTTTAACTATCCTCACAAATGTGTGAGTTATTTCAGGCTCAAAGAGACCTTAAACATGTACAAAATCAAAAAAATTACTTCAAAATCTATTTTATAACCACAAAAAACACCCTCTTTATTTTTAAAACATAACAAATACATGGTTTGCCCATTCTACACAAATACACACAAAAGTATGATACACGTGTTAGTTGTGGTTTGCGCACAATGGCTTATCAAACCTACCGGGAATGACAAATATTCACTTTGAATGGTTGATGACCTTTTTCTGTGGCACTTAATACCATTCGTATGCCTTCTTTTGAAAGAGACCACAATTAGCTTTATTTTGATACCAAAATAAGCCCAATTGGTTGAAAAATAAGCGAAACGGGAGGTTTTTTCTAAACTGACGCAGAAATTGCATTAGCCTATATTGCGCGAATATTGAAAAAAAAATAAAAAAAAAATCTCCTGTGCCCAATTTTGGACCAAAAAATCCTTAAAAATTGATTTGAGGTTATCTCATCTTGGGACGTGGGTGGCGCTGTGGGTTAAACCACAGAGCCTAGGACTTGCCAATCAGAAGGTCAGGGTGAGCTCCCATTGCTCAGTCCCAGCTCCTGCCCACCTAGCAGTTCGAAATAGGTCCCGCTCCAGCGGGAAGATAAACAGCATTTCCGTGCACTGCTCTGGTTCACCAGAAGCGGCTTAGTCATGCTGGCCACATGACCCGGAAGCTGTACGCCGGCTCCCTCAGCCAATAAAGCGAGATGAGCGCCGCAACCCCAGAGTCTGCCACGACTAGACCTAATGGTCAGGGGTCCCTTTACCTTTACCATAACTATCTACACATAATTTTTCTTGGGAGAAAATCTAAGTCATCAGAGCACATGGCACTGGGTGATTTGGCGTGGAATGACCCCATAACTCCCAAACTCAGCAGGACAAAGGAGGCTGAGGAGGGAGAGGGAATGGCCTGGTCTCAGCCTAGGGAGCTGGGCTAGGGGCGGGAGGAGGAGACCTCTTCCAGGTCCTTCTTACTGGTTCAGTGTACTGGGGCAAGCAACAGGGGACTGGTCAAGATGGGGGGGGCAGAAACTCAGCTAGCTATGTATTTTTATTGATTTAGGAGGGGGCAGCTGCCCCTCCCTGCCCCCCCCCGGCTACACCCATGGGTTGTTCCCTTGTATAGTGGGGGGAAAATAAAGTTAAATACATCCACACACTTAGAAAACTGCATTAAAATTATGTTTTTAAATTGCTAAGATTTCCTTTAAGTACTTGTGCTTATTTTTAGAGTCAAAAAGGAGAATAGTAATTGTGTAGACTTTCCATAGTTATCCTTCTACAAAAAGAGATAGTAGTAATTAATACTGGCAATTAGTAATTGGCTGTGTACTGGTAACATGAGAAGCTGCCTGAATAACTCCTTTCAACAGGAAATATATTTTGTACTCACTTGTCCTGCATAAGGTTATTTAAAATCCAGTTCTTTTAAAAATTGTTTTAAATGAGATGCTAACAGAGATCAAAATAAAGAACAAATAAACTACAGTGTATGCTAAAACACAAATTAGGTAATTCAGTATACAACAGAATCAGCAGAAACCACATTATTTAAATTATGACAAATCTATCCCACTTTCCTTCTGTCATGTAAACCAAGGTAGCATCCATGGGACCCCAAAACTGTCTCCCATCCAGGCACTGATCAGACAACAACAGCCCTGCTTTGCTTCAGCAAGGCGGCAACTTTATGTCCCTTCCAACCAAGCCCAATAGAGAACAGTTTTATAATATTTTGAATTCCCCATCCTAGAAAAAAGGACCAAAATATTTCTTTTTGCAGAATTGCTGTACAGACACAGATTTAGAATATTCTTTAACCTGCAAGCTTAATTTTTAAATTTTTAAAAATTCTGATTATAAGAAAGAGAGACTTCATTTTTTAAAGGAAGGAGTAGCACAGCACTGATGAAAGGGGTACTAAAGCAGGAACAGGAAACCTGTAGCCCTCCAGGTGTACACGCCACTGACTTAAGATACTCTTATTCTTCAATAAATGGTGGCGTGTTGGGGTTGGGATGGAGAGTATGCTTTACTGTATTATGTCACATTAAAAAAGGGAAGTTCTCTCTAGAATACTAGATTGCCAATGCTAATCCCCTAGAAGTGGGAACAGTTCTGCAAGGTGATAAATATACATTGTTCAAGGGTCCCCACCAATTAAGCTGCCAATGGAGTGCCTAATGTGCTGATCAAATTATATGAAAAAGAAGTTTCAGTTCTTCCAGTGGTGACTTTCATAGGAAGTTACAGGATTCTGATTGTATGATCAGCAGATGTGTATTCAAAATTAGCTACAGACAGTTGCATAAGATGCAAAAATAAATCTGTATATTATAATAGAAATTTCCAGTTCCACATCCACTTTCTTCAGTTTCAAAAATATCAATGGAATCAGTTTGGGTTATCCAATAAAAAAAGTCTATTTACAAAGTTTTACATATTATTTATTTGTTAATGACCTATTGTTCATGCACAACTAAAACAATTTCAGTTACAGTGGTACCTTGACTCCCAAAACTGTTCGAAAACCGAGACATGGCTTCTGGTTGGCTGCAGGAGCTTCCTGCACTCAATCAGAAGCCGCGGAAGCTGCAGGATGTTCGGCTTCTGAAAAATGTTTGCAAACCGGAACACTCACTTCCGGGTTTGCAGCGTTTGGGAACCGATTGGTTCAGGAACCAACCCGTTCAAGTACCAAGGGAACACTGTATATTATGTGAGCTGTCCTATTAGGTAAGAATGGTAAAAAGGTAAAGGTAAAGGACCCCTGGATGGTTAAGTCCAGTTAGAGGTGACTATGAGGTGCGGAGCTCATCTCGTTTCAGGCCGACGGAGCCAGTGTTTGTCCACAGACAGCTTTCCAGGTCATATGGCCAGCAGGACTAAACTGCTTCTGGCACAACAGGACACCGTGACGGAAACCAGAGCGCACGGAAATGCCGTTTACCTTCCCACCGCTTGGAGGTGGTGATGCGCTGGATGTGGACCAGTAAATTGAAGCTGAATCCGGAAAAGGTACAGGGGCTACATATTCTCAACCAACAGGAGGTGGGAAGAGAGCCTGTTCTGGACAGAGTGGCCCTCTCCTGGAAGGAGAAGTCCATAGCTCCAGAATACTCCTGGGTCCAACATTGTCACTAGATGTTCAGGTGGCCTTGGTGGCAATGAGTGCCTGTTCCCAATCCTGGCTGGTTTGGCACCTATAGCCCCTTTAGCACAGAGATGAGCCCATACATTGTCACATTCAGTCAGCACAGAAGTATGTCTGGCACCTTCATTATATAGCTTCCATCAAATGCCAATGACAGCTGCTGCCAGCTGCACAGGGGGGAACATGCAGACACAATAGGTGGTTATATGTGTTTGTCTTTACTGCTAAAAGCAGCTCCTGGACTGGGAGATTTGCATCAGGGCACCAGTGTTGAGGGACAAGGTGATACCAGCTCCAGCCTATCCTTTTCCCTCTGCTGCCAGTCCAAGCTAAATTCCTCCCATCACTTGCAGCTACTTTTAGCAACAAAATAAACACAGCACAAGACAAATGCATTCCCCATCTCCAATGCCATTTCTAGGTTGTCCCTAAAGAGGGACAACGATCTTATGAAATACAGCTTGAGTGAATACAGTGAGCTTTTTTCCTTTCTCAGGTCATGTGGATGAAGCAACTGCATCATTGCTCTATCATGTTATTAGATTCCAATTTTCACCAAACAAATCACCTTGTACTATGTCACCACTCTGCTAAGCTTTGTAGCAGTTTCCAAAGCAGAGAAATTAGTTTACTAGGTTATTGCCTACAAAATATTCCTGTTATCTCACTCATTTTTAAGTTGCCACAACACTTTTTGTCACTTCATGCACAAACTGTTATGCTGATTACATACTTTCAGGCCCACTTCTATGCAGGTATGCAACCACATCCACGATGTATGAGTTTAATAAAAGATGGGAGGAGAGAAGGCAGGGAAGCAGAGATTGAAGTGCTACAGCCACTCAAGGGGATGTGTTATGCTACATCTGACAAGTGTATTTACATGGCTTCTGTACCTGGAGTTTTTTGACAGGGGAAAATGACATTAGTTCTCACCCCTAAGAAAAGTTCAAGTGACAACCATTATTCAAATATTACCAGGACCTGGCAGTTTTAAGTTTTATATAGCTAGGCCATTTTAAAGTACTCCAATATTGCTGCCTCTCATGAAAAAAAAGAGCTTGGCTGTCAATCATGCCTGCTTTTGCAGCACAAAAATGCTTGTCACTTTCATTGCTTGTACTGTAAGCAATTGGCACTAAATCAGTTTAAGGAACTGCAGAAGTTAGACACATTTTATATTATTGTGATGACTGAAAATGCAATGAATGTCTTATCTGTTTTTCTAAAAAACAGAGAAAGCTAATTACCTTCAGCAGTCAACTAAGATGACCTATATGTCAATATTATGTTTGGACAATGCAAAACATTCTAATATTTTGCCATGATAGATTGCTTTCTGCTGAAAAATAGAATGTTATCGTGTAAAGCTAAACATAAGCTTTGTTTCACCGTTACACATTTATGTGAAACATGCCTCACATTTTCAGATGCTAAAACAAGATTACATCCTTTAATTAGAAGTTTTCTAATGCAAACAAATACAAACTTAGAGACATCTTTGCATGCGGCCCTGAAGACTGGTAAGGGAGACCATAACAATTAAGAACACAAGAACGGAAGACGAGGCGGCTGGATCAGACCAACAGCCCATCTAGCCCAGCATCCTGTTCTCACCGTGGCCAACCAGAAGCCAGTGGGAAACCTGCACACAGGATACAAGCGCAAATGCACTCTTCCCTTCTGCGGTTTCCTGCAAGTGGCATTCAGAAGCTCTGCTGCTGCCAACTGTGGAGACAGAGCCGAGACATCTTGGCCAGTGGCGTAGCGTGGGTTGTCAGCACCCGGGGCAAGGCAAGTAATTTGCACCCCCTAACCCGTGGATTTGCGCCCCCTAACCCTAACCCCCAGATGTTGCGCCTGGTGCGGCCGGCTCCCCCTGCACCCCCCACGCTACGCCACTGATCTTGGCTACAGCCACAGACAGCCCTCTCCTCTATGGATCTGTCTAATCCTCTTTTAAAGTTGTCTGGCTTAGTGGCTTCACTGGATGTCCACTATTCTCCAGCTCAGGGTGCAAAACAGGAGCCCAACTCAGTCCCTTTTGTTCCTTTGCAGCACAACACCCAGACTTGTTGGCAGAAGAGCACAGGGGTTACCACAAAGGCTACAGCCTTCCACTCTTGCCTTTCTCAACATATACTGCCTCTGTACAACGAAGTTCCCTTTACTGGTGATGACTGATTTCCATTGCTCTAGTATAACGCCCCCCCCCCATTTTTAAATACCATAGCAACCTTTAAGGTTCCAAACCTTCCTGTATCTGAAGATTTCAAAATTTCTGATATATACTTGCTATGTCTTTGTGGCACATGGAAAATTGACATGGTATGAAATTATGTGCTTCACAACTCTATTTGTTCTGATCCTATATCAAGATAAAATGAACGCTGATACTTATCGTGATAAGTTCCTTATCTGTAGGGAGAACTAGGATCCATGATATGGGGTTGTCTCCGTCCATCTCACCAGTGGCAGGAAGTCTTAAAAAAAAAGCTATGAGGATATTTCAGGGGAGAGACAAGCCCCTTGTTCCAGTGCCGCTCCTGCTTAAGCAAGTAGTTACAGCCATAAATAACAACTAAGGAACAGGAGAGGAATACAGTGATTTCAATGGAACATGCCCCTCTGTTCACTGCATGAAAGGAAAAATTCCTACTGGCCCCTGTAACTAGCACAGGTGAAGGGGAGAAGGGAAATAACCCCGATATGGGTTGAAGAGGAAGAAAAGCTGGGAAGGAAAGATCGGAGGCCCCCGGACCTTGGGGCAAAGTCTCATGCCACTCTGGGCAACCCTCTGAGATGCAGCGTCCAATAATAATAATAATAATAATAATAATAATAATAATAATAATAATAATAATAATAATAATAATAAATTTATTTATATCCCGCCCTCCCCAGCCGAAGCCGGGCTCAGGGCGGCTAACAACAATAAAACAGCACAAAAGTACAGCATAAACAACATTCTAAAATCATTCATTATAAAATTAATTAATTCAAGCCACTGGCAACCATTGGGCCAGAGCGCCGCGAAAATTGCCGAGGGAGGGAGTCAGGCTGTGCCCTGGCCAAAGGCCTGGTGGAACAGCTCTGTCTTGCAGGCCCTGCGGAAAGATGTCAAGTCCCGCAGGGCCCTGGTCTCTTGTGACAGAGTGTTCCACCAGATCGGAGCCACAGCCGAAAAAGCCCTGGCTCTAGTTGAGGCCACCCTAACCTCTCTGTGGCCTGGGACCTTCAAGATGTTTTTATTTGAAGACCGTAAGTTTCTCTGTGGGGCATACCAGGAGAGGCGGTCCCGTAGGTACGAGGGTCCTAGGCCGTATAGGGCTTTAAAGGTTAAAACCAGCACCTTAAACCTGATCCTGTACTCCACCGGGAGCCAGTGCAGCTGGTATAGCACCGGGTGAATGTGATCTCGCAGCGAAGACCTTGTAAGGAGTCTTGCTGCAGCATTCTGCACCCGCTGGAGTTTCTGGGTCAGTCTCAAGGGCAGCCCCATGTAGAGCGAGTTACAATAATCCAGTCTGGAGGTGACCGTCGCATGGATCACAGTGGCTAGGTCAGGGCGAGAGAGGTAAGGAGCCAACTGCTTAGCTTGGCGGAGATGGGAAAATGCCGCCTTTGTTATAGCTGCAATCTGCGCCTCCGTGGAAAGGGAGGTGTCGAAGATTACACCCAAACTCTTAACGGACGGTGCTGGCACTAATTGCACCCCCGCAAGAGATGGGAGTTGCCCCCCCCAATCCCATATCGTCCCGTCCCAGCCACAGGACCTCTGTCTTTGAAGGATTTAGCTTCAACCGGCTCCCACGTAACCATCCAGCCACAGCTTCCAAACATCTGGTCAGTGTGTCTGGGGCCGAGTCAGGATGGCCATCCATCAACAGATAGAGTTGGGTGTCATCGGCATACTGATGGCAACCCAGCCCAAAACTCCGAACAAGCTGGGCGAGGGGGCGCATAAAGATGTTGAAAAGCATCGGGGAGAGTATCGGGGAGAGAGAGGTACTCCACACCCCAAGGAGTGGCGCGATGACAATTCCCCCCCAAGCGCCACCCTCTGTCCCCGACCAGAGAGAAACGAGCGCAGCCATTGAAGGACTGTGCCCTGAATCCCCACGTCGGCAAGGTGGTGGTCCAGAAGTTCGTGATCGACCATGTTGAAAGCTGCTGACAGATCTAGAAGAATCAGCAGCCCCGACCCGCCTCGATCCAGCTGTCTACGAAGACCATCTGTTAGGGCAACCAGAGCCGTCTCGGTCCCATGACCAGCGCAGAAGCCGAACTGGAATGGATCCAGAGCCGATGTTTCATCCAGAAACCCACCAAGCTGTTCAGCAACCGCTCTCTCAATCACCTTACCCAGGAACGGAAGATTCGAAACCGGGCGGTAATTGGATAGATCTAAAGGATCTAATGATGTTTTCTTTAAGAGCGGGCACACCACTGCCTCCTTCAGTTCCCCTGGGAATGTCCCCGTGCCAAGGGACAAATTGATGATATCCCCCAGGAGGGCCCGCACCTCGTCTGGACACGCTCTAATCAGCCAAGACGGGCACGGGTCGAGAGGACAGGTGGTGGGCTTTCCAGCTCGGAGGAGTCTGTCCACATCGGCTGAGGATATCCGGTTGAAATGGTCCAATACTGGACCCGAGGACAATCGAGGGGCCTCTAGTTCCTTTATTGTATCCAAATTGGCAGGGAGGTCATGGCGGAGCAACAAGACCTTCTCCGCATAAAAGCTCGCAAATGCCTCACAGCTGTGTGTCAAATTGTTATTTAAATTTGGCTGTCCCACAAGGGACGTTAAAGACCTGATTATACTAAATAATTGCGCTCGGCGAGAGCTAGCAGATGCAATGGAGGCAGAGAAGTATGACTTCTTAGCAGCCTTCACCGCCATCTCATAGGTTTTCACAAAAGCCCTATAAGGTGTTCTTGAGGTTCCGTCACGGGCACCCCGCCATACTCGCTCTAGCCGTCTGAGATCCCGCTTCATTTTCCGGAGCTCCTCAGTAAACCAGGGAGCCCGGTTTCTGCGGGGTCGCAGAGGGCGCTTAGGTGTGATCTCATCGATGGCTGCCAGGAGCTGGGTATTCCAGCCCTCAACAAGCTCAGTCAATGAGTCGCCAGGGGAAGCAAGGTCCCGCAAGGCTTGACGGAATCTATCAGGGTCCATCAGCCTCTGCGGGCGAGCCCAAATCGGCTCGCCACCTAAGCAGGGTGGGGGTGGAAAGTCAATCCTGGTTTTCAGAGCATAGTGATCAGACCATGGCACCTTCATCGAAGGAGACATGATCACATCTATACCTATGCCAAAGATCAAATCCAGCGTGTGGCCTGCTTGATGTGTGGGGCCCGAAACAAACTGGGATAGCCCTAGTGTCGCCATGGAAGACACCAGGTCCAGAGCCTGTGAGGAGGGAGTGGCATCAGCATGGATGTTAAAGTCCCCCAATACCAATAGGTTAGGGAACTCCAAGGCCCAGCCGGCCACCGCCTCCAGCAGGCCTGACAGGGTGGCTGCTGGTGCGCTAGGTGGCCGGTACACCAGCCAGATAGCCAAGCCCTCCTCGGAGCCCCACACTAGGCCAATACATTCGATGCCAGGGATCGATGGCGATGGTAGAGCCCTGAAAGGACAATCTTCCCAGATTAATAATGCCACCCCTCCCCCCGGCCCACAGTCCGCGACTGGTGGAGGACGGAGAAACCCGGGGGCGCCATCTCTCGTAAGGTAAGTTGCCCCTTCGCGCACCCAGGTCTCCATCACACAAGCCAGGTCGACCCCCTGCGAGATAAAGAAATCCCGCAGGGTGGCAGTTTTATTGCCTATAGACATGGCATTGCACAGCACCAGTGACAGAGGTGAGTAATCCTTGCTCACCCTACCATCGTCCCTCGGGATGGGGCGCAGATTGGAAGGGGTACGAGCGTATCCATATCTCGATCCCCTTCGCCTATAACATCTGCCCCCACCGCCATACCTCCCTCCCCTGTGCACACAGCCGCACCTGGGAGGGCCGGATCCCAATTCTCCCTACAGAGAAGAAACTTATCACAGTAAGTGGGATCCATGATATGGGATGTATCGCTGCAATGTCCAGGTCAGGTGGGAGCATAGCTGTCAACTTACAAATTTGAAAATAAGGGACCAGCAGCCTTGATAATAAGGGATCAGCAGCCAAAATAAGGGATTTTCCAAGCACAGGTATGTTCAACTTCTGAACCCCTCCGAGCCAAAGGCAGAAAGCCCAGCCAGCAGCCAAACGAAGCCTCAAGCAGTGGTTCCCACAGCGCAGCAACCCAGCAAAGGGGATGCAGCAAGGAAAAGCACCATCACCTCTCCGCTGGAAAGCACTGAGCAAAGGCGAGTCCCCAGGCAATGCGGCCAATTTGATCGGCACAAGGCATGCAAGCTCCACCCCCCAGTCATTCTTAGACTCCTTATTGGGTGAGCAACGCAGCCAAGCAACACAGTTGGAGCCTCCCTCCTCCCTGGCCGGCAGGGAGGGAGGGAGGGAGAGGAGCTGCTTCCTTTGAAACCCGGGAAATTTAAGGAACATCATCAATAAGGGACAGCAGCGGGACACGGCGCTGGGATAAGGGAGTTTCCCGCCAAATAAGGGACGGTTGACAGCTATGGGTGGGAGCCCCTGTGGACCCAACCTCCTCCTTGAGCACTCTTCTCCCAAAGGACGCCTTTGCTGAGGCTTTTGTGTTTTTGGGGAATGTGGGGAGGAAATGAAGTGAGGGGGAGGGAATTGGTCGAACTCTATCCTGTAACCCTCCCTTCTGGTGAAGGCCGGAAATGGAACAGAGGCAAGGGGTTTGTCTCTCCCCGGAAGTATCCTCAAAGTTTTTTTTAAAAAGAGTTCCTGTCAGTGGCGAGATGGGCGGAGACAATCCCATATCATGGATCCCAATTCTCAGCTACAGGAGAATCTGATGATTTAGTTAAGACAGACTTTCAATCATTATGAGCGACAGTATTTGTGGTAGCCATCAAGACACTGATCAGGTTCATAGAAGCCTATACTGTAAACAGTGCATTTGCAAGAGGTTGCTTTATCCTTGTTGTGGCTGTGGGGACTCATTTTAGTTACAACAATAAATTGTTTGATTGGTTTAAAAACAACACCGCTAGCCCCATTTCCACTAGATCAAACCATGGAGTCACTGGCTGAGAGCTAAAGAACTATGAAACTAGTTTGAGATATTCAAGGGCGAATGGACTTCTTTTCCCAAATACCAGTTTGATTCATACCCACTAACCGGCTATGTTCAAACTACTTTTCTACTAAGCAGCCTTTCAAAAGCAGTTTGTGGTGTGGGAGCGTTTTGTTTTTGAAGGAGCACTGTGTAGACTAAATCCCATGGTGTTCCTAAAATAGCTCTTTGGATCCCAGCCGTTCTGTTTATCTATGATAATTTCCCCAGTCCTCAGCAGTGTTGGTAACAACTCAAAGTTGGCAAACCCATTAAGTTTCACCAAAACCACTCCTACTATAAAAGCTTCAAATGAAAATATTAACTAATCTGGTCATGGAATTGTTTCTTGAAGAATTCAATAGGTCTAATGTGTAGTATGAACCTTGAGGTATTCTTAAAGAAAAATGTCTAAAAATAAGAATGCTCCAACATTTCATCATCTTATCACCCTCACTTAATACAGAACGACCAATGTGAGCTGGGGGTGGTGGTGCGCGAATCAGATACATTTTGTTTAATTGCTTAATTTTACAGAACTCTCAAAACCACTCTGCTGGCCATATTCCATTTCTAGTGCAATTAAATTCATTTTTGCAGTAGATTTTCAGTGGAAAACAGAGACAAGATTTAATCAGATTTTCTTAAAACAGATCTTCCACTAAATTATAAGATTAGACTGCAATTCTGTTATAAATTTTTTATACGTTGGTCCTATCTAGAGAGGATATATAATTTTAATGCTATATTTAGAACTGTTATACATATTCAATCAGAAACAGTTATTTAACCCTTCTAATTGTTAACAGCTTCAGTGAAATGCTAATAAAAGAACTTTCCAGGAGTATTACAAGGTAGTTTTGCAACCACATAACATAGGCAACATAGTCATATTAAACAATCACACTGACGCAGATAGTTTGGTAACAAAATGTGATCGCTTATTTAAGATGGAAAAATAAAACTGATTACCGGTAGAACAAAACTGTACCTAATAGCAGCCCCTGATAAACAATAGAAATGCAGTAAGATTCTATTAGAGAGATAAAATTATACATTTGCCCACCAGGTGGCAGAAGAGAGACAGCAAGAAAAAAAATAGCAAAACCATGAAAGTTTAAGATAGCCTCATTTACACATCATGCAAGTCAAATATGGGTAGATAATTAAATGTTTATCATTCTGTTTGAAACATAAATACATATATTTCTTAAAAGATTGTGTTTTCCTTAAAGAGGGCACTGCTTACTAAAACCTCTTAAGGACAAACATGTGCTCTTTAAATGTGTGTTTTTTTTAAAAAAAAACACTTTAGTACCATAATATCAGAGTAGAAATAAGAAAAAGAATGGCATGCATCACTGCTGGGCAGAATATCAAGATCTATTGGAAGATCTCTGTTAGATCTGCCATGTTTCAGCTTGGGTTTCTGATTCCCAAGAACAGTAAGCAAAATTGTCAGCAACAATCAATTCTGCCCTACCTGACCTTGAGCTAATTGCCTACAACACCTGTAAAATACAAGCACAGTGGAATTCCACCTCCCAAAGAGATCTGATGTCATACATCATATAAGTGATGTAGATGAGGGTAAACAGATATGATGTGGAGCATGGCATGGAAAAATGCTTATGTTCCTGTTTGGAATGGAAAATCATTCTGTGACAGTTTGAAACCTCGTGTCGTTATGCTGCTGCAAGCCTGTGTAGCAGTAGTTCTTGGTGACAGGTTCTGACAGGGGAGAGAGAGGGAGTATTGCTTTAAGATTTTATCAGGCAGTGCCTGAGCCAGGTAAATTCAGTCTGATTGGTCGGGGTGACAGCAGACTCTGATTGGCTAGAGACACCAGGTGTGAAGCTAACTGTCCCTTGGGAGTTAAGAGTCAGCCAGAGAGACAGCTGGGAGGGGAACAGCTGAGATGCTGGGTCAATGAAGACGACCAGAGAACTGCTGAAGGAAAAACTGAGGCCCATGTATTAATATCCAGTCCGGTACTGCTATTTGTCTGTGGAAGATCAGGGAAGGTGTCTGGTGGCAGAGTTAGTCAGAGAGGCTGAAATGCATAAAGGTCCCACCAGAGGAAGATGACACAGTGGTTTCTGGTCCAGGCAGCCGGTGTACAGAGGAGTTTTGGGATACAGGACAGATTGTCCCCAGGAGCTCAACTTGGCTGTGGAGTAACTGGCTGGGGCAGAGGTTTAGGCAATCTGATCTGAGCTAAAAGAGGTGAGGATTAGCAACAGTGTCTCTTGAGTTTTTAGAAATAGCCATCGAGCACATCTAAGACCCAGTTATAAGTACCAGCATTCCCTTATGAATACAGTTAGTATCCCTTTAATAAACCAACCATTTTAGTTTAACTGTCATCCTTTCTCTTGTGCTGGTGTCCACTTCATGCCTAAGCCTACTTTACCTGAAGGTTTCAAAGGTATTCTGAGTGAACTGGTGGCACCAGAAAATTGAAGTAGTAAAGATACCTAAACTTGGGTTTATACAAGGAAGGCTGAGGGACCCAGTAACTGCTGGCACATACCTATTAAAAATTCTCCTGAGACCTGGGTTCGGAGGGTTTTTGGAATTGGCAAAGCTAAAAATCACATACAGGTGATATACTGCTTGATTAGGGTCTGCATATTTGGGGCTGGACTTCATAACCATCCCTTTTTTTCCTGTAACCAGTGATGCTTAGCTGCCTTGCTTCCTGCTCCACAAAGGCACTGTGACCTCCCCCCCCCCCCCGTTTTCTAGTGCAATCATTTTATAGGGAAAGAGCAGAAGGTGCAGTGTGTTTACTGTTACACCTCCACTCCAACGCATCACGCTGAGTGCAACAGCTTGCCATCATTACAAAACAGGCACACTCTGCTTCCTGGGATCACTGGTGGCTTTTATGAAACCTGGGATATACTAGTGACTTCCCCTGCAAGTTGCCCAGATAGAAATGTTTGGCTGCCAAGGCATCACCACGTTTAGGGGTATCTGTTTTACTCACCTGAGTTACTGAGCTACAGCACCCTCTCTCCCTTTATAGAACAATAAGCTTTCTCTCATCTTCAAAGTCCCCTCTATTGGGAAGCAATAAAAACTGGGTGGGCCCTGGGAAAATTCAAGGGAGATGGCAGGGTGAGTGGATGAAACAGCAAGACAGGGGGGTCAGAATATGGGACTAAGAAGAAGTGGTTCAGGGTCAGCCTCCGGGAGTGCCGTGGGGGAAAAGTTGGCCTTATGAGCCATAACAGGGTGGAGGAGTGTTAGGCAAAAGAAGAAGAAAAGTAGGATCTATGGATATATAGTAACATAGGAAGTTAAGGATTGGATGTGGGCTAAGCTAGGGTTGCCATATGTCCTCCGATACCATTTGATCTGCATTGGTTACCAGCTCAAATCAAGGTGCTGTTTCTTAATTTTAAAGCCCTAAGCAGGTTGCAACCTGGGTAGTTTAAAGACCACCTTCTCTCCCATGTGCCCTCTGATATACAAAGAATACCTGGCTCTTTAAAGAGGCCTTTAGGGAAAGCTAAACTGTTCTGTTTGCTGATTCTATTCAAATGTTTTATCATGCTATTTGATGTTGTATGGATTATTTGTATTCTATTGCCTTGAGCTACTTTGAATTCTCTTTGTGGAAGAAAAACAAAACAAATATTTCTAAAATAAGAGGAAAAGAAATCAAAGATGCGCATTTCAATCAACAGCCTATATATTCACTTTCAAATGTGAATACAAACAAATACACAAAATTCACAAAGAAATGAAACAAAAGAGCTGTAACTGTAACAAGAGAACCCACTTTACAAGAATGGCAGAAGAGGAGGGGCTAGGTTTTCCTTCAATGGAAGACAGCATCCTGTAGCAGCAGGACACTCCTCTCATTGATACCAGAGGTCCTGCTCAGCTGGCTTCTCAGCGTTTTACCATGCTTACAGACTGTAAAGTATGTTGCATCCTAGGCTCAGTCCTGCCTCATCCTGCTCTCATTCACCTAAACATGACAGTTTGGCTTGGAAGACGAGCTAGGACATGACAAAATGCATATTGCAGCAATATCCTGGAAAGCCATCTCAGACTCCTTTCCTAATTAAAGGTAAAAGGTAAAGAAACCTTGGACGGTTAAGTCCAGTCAAAGGCGACTATGGGGTAGCAGTGCTCAGCTCATTTTTAGGCCGAGGGAGCCAGTGTTTGTCCAGACAGCTTTATGAGTCATGTGGCCAGCAGGACTAAACCACTTCTGGTGCAGCAGAACACTGTAACAGAAACCAGAACACACAGAAATGCCGTTTACCTTCCCACCGCAGCAATACCTATTTATCTACTTGCACTGGTGTGCTTTCGAACTGCTAAGTTGGCAGGAGCTGGGACAGAGAAATGGTAGTTCACCCCACTGTGCGGATTCGAACCGCCAACCTTTCAATCGGCAAGCCAGAGGCTACAATAGTAAGAACTGATACACAAACTCTACGTTAGCCCACATGTAACACAGTGAGGCAATCTGCCATAAGATAGCTTGGCTTTTCTGGAAGTGTTGTGAAGAGCATCATATAATGCCACCTTCAAATAGATTTTAAAATGGAGAGAAAATACCACATGAGCCATTAACTTCATAGCATGACTAAAAAGGAATGGGATGAATCAGAAATTCTGCATGAACCGCTTTGTATGCCACAGAACTATAGGCTTAGCTATGTTTGTGCTGCATTAACTTTATGCTCTGCTCCAATTCATTATTTCAAATCAAAGTGTAAGTTGCATAGAAAACCTAATGTCATTTCAAGCATTAAAACATAATTAAACATTTCATATCACCTTAGCTATGGTTCTTGTTTAGTCATAATAAAATTATGACTTGTATTACTTTGTTAGAAAATTAGAGTAAGCAAAACTTGTAAATAAAAATAAATTAATTAGGTATTATTTCCTCAGACACTTGGGGGGGGGGTGTTCCTAGCCATATGCCTATAAAACACAGGTATCTAAAATAAGATAAAATGTTATCAGATATAGTATAGTCCACTAGTAAATCTTATTTTATTAATAACTTTTTCAAACCTGGGCATGAGAAGACTAAGAACTAATGTCATAGACTGAAACTTTATGATAGATTATGACTCATTTGTTACCATGCTAATAGCTATACAAGGAAGTGTACTACATATTCACCAAAGCAGCCTCATGTATTTAATCTATGTATACCAGGTAAATGACTACAGTGGTACCTCGGTTTACAAACTTAATCTGTTCCGGAAGTCCGTTCTTAAACCAAAACCATTCTTAAACTGAGGCGCGCTTTCCCTGATGAGACCTCCCACTGCCGGTGCCCTTCCAAAGTTCGGCTTCCATTCTTAGATCAAGGTAAAGTTCACAAAGCGGGACACTACTTCTGGTTTTGCAGAGTTTTGCAGAGTTCATAAACTGAATAGTTTGTAAATAGGGCTGTTCTTAAACCGAGGTAGCACTGTATTCCCACTCAGCGGCGTAGCGTGGGTTATCAGCACCCGGGGCAAGGCAAGTAATTTCCGCCCCCTAACCCGGGGCAAGGCAAGTAATTTGCGCCCCCTAACACCTAACCATGGTCATTAATACGCCAAGACGCGCGTCTTTGGGCGTCGCGGCGCAGCCTTCTCGATCTCCCTCCCTGGCCCAGCTAGTCCCGACGCGGCTTCTTTCTGGCGCGGGGAGGGGGCTTCTTTCTGGCGCGGGGAGGGGGCGGCTCTGGGGCCAGTGCGTCGGCAGGCCTCCGGCGCGGGTGGGGGGGCCCCGTCGGGGCGGGTGGGCGGTCTTGGCGCGCAGGCACTAGAGCGCCGCCGATGGCGCGTTTGGCGGGCTGCGCGCGTCCAGACAGCGACCCGAGCCTGGGCGGCGTGGCGCTTGGTGCCGGAGCCTCCGCCCGCAGCGCCCCGTCGGGAGACCCGGCCGGAAGGAGCCTCGAGCCGGCTGTCGGACGCGGTTGAAGCAGCCAGGGCGGCATGGCAGGCGGCGGCTCCTCGGCGACTCCACGCGGCCAGCCCAGCGCGCTGGCCGAGCCCCGCAGGCAAACGCTGCCCGTCGGTGAGGAGGGGCTGCCTGGCGCGCCCTCCGTGGCCCTGACGCGCGGGGACCGCGGCGAGCGCTGAGAGCCGCTGCCAGCTACAGCCTGCGCCCGAGGCTCTTCGGCGACTCCGGAGGCAGCGAGCGCCCCCCCCAGAAGTTGCGCCCGGTGCGGCTGGCACCCCTGGCACCCCCCACGCTACGCCACTGTTCCCACTCTCTACTGCAGTTTGGAGTTTTTGGAAGATATGGCCCCTTTTATCCAGAAAGGCTTTCTAAACTGAGAATTCTGCTACTTATGTTTAAAACCAACACCAAGTATTGAAATTTTGAGGTCATATTGCTACAGTCAATTACCATGAAGCTGAGTTGATACTATAATTTTATAGTCTAAGGGTTGCTGCTTTTCTCCAGTTGGATACTCTACTGAAGTAACAAGGAGCCCATCGGGAAAAGTTTGGAAACCACTGATCTAATCCCCTTTTAAGATTATAGTTGGAGGCCATCACGTAATCTTGTGATAGCAAAGTTGTCAGTTTAACTCAGACAGATGGGATTTGATTCCCAGAGCCGGTGCAGGGAGAGTGTGCCAGTAAGAGAAAGATAAGCAAGTCTGAGTTAGGTTCCAGTGAGGCACAGTAGTCAGCTTCTGATAAGAAAAAGTCCAAGCAAAGTAGGTAGCACCTTGGACAGCTCCATTTGTAGCTCAGGCTGGAGAGCCACACAGACCGGCAGGTTCAAATGTTGCTTAAGGAAGAAACAGCACTTTAAGCTGAGCTACCAGGACATGCCTAACTGTTGGCTATGTTATCTCTGCCTTGAAGAAGATGCCAACATCAGGCATACAAGCCACAACTGATGAAAGGTGCCAGGAAAGCCACTTGAGTTTCTAAAGACAGGGGCTAACACCTGCAAAGTCTGAACCCAATTATTGTGTAGAAGCGCAATGCTATTCAGAGAAGGCAAAACATCAGTTCCCAGGTGAGACAAGCCACACTCCAGCAGTTCTTCTGGTTTGTTTGGATTTAACTTCAATTTAATGCCCCTATCCAATCCACTAACTACTCCAGGCACCATTAGAATCTCTACAGCCTCAGCAACCCTTAAAAGGGGGGGGGGCACTATTTTTACTCTCCCAGATACTGAATGGGGCTCAAGGGTTGTGCAATGCCACCCAAGGAAGAGATGAGTTTTCAACAGAGAAATTTAGTTCATGCTATTTCCCACTGTATCCTGAGCTCTATAGGAATGTGATAGGCAAAAAAGTAGGAAGCATAGAGGTGCAAAAGATAATGAAGAAGAAGTGGGAAAGACAGCAATATATGTTGGGAGAGGATGCAGGGAGCTATGGGGAGTTATTACAGCTCATATCAACTTAGAAAAATAGTGCAGACAATTGCAGAAATGCTGACTATGTAGATTACTAAAAGATTAATACACTTGTACTAGTACTCCAGATACATTTAGTAATGCTAATATGCCATTTGTTGAATGAGACTAGACCAAATCAAAAACCACAACTACAAGTGGAAGCAACAAAGAATTTATAACAGAAGGGTATTAGAAAGAAAGAAAGAAATGTAATTCTTACGGAGTGGTACTTGTGGACAATGCAAATAAATTAAATCAGTAATGAGAGGGAGAAGTAGTGTGCATGGAAAGGGATGAGGGCAGGTGTCAGGACACCAAAGGAGTATTAGAAAAGAATTTGACGGTATTTCCAGTTTCACTCCAAGTTCACAAGAAAGTTGTTAAGCCCATCTATACACATTTTCATCATAATCTTTAAATATGCAGAAGACTCATATTTTCAGTTTACTAATGTGCTGACATCAAACTTTTTAAAAGTTATCACAAAAACAAAACCACTTATCACAAGACCAAGTATTCAAGGACAGAGTTCAATGCATTCATTCCATCAGTGCGAGAACTTCTGACTGCAGAACGGAATTGCCCTTCGCTCTCCTCTCCCTGTCCACCCCCTCAATTTGTTCTGGGTCCCCCCCCCCAAATCCTTTGAAGCAGATTGGGTGTGAGCACAGTGGGCAAAAAGAGGATCCACTGCACAAACATAAAGCTTGGCACAAATGAACAGGTGTATTTGATACCACCTCAAAGTTTTTAGAAGATAAACTCCCCATTGTATTTGGGAGAGCAGTAATTTCCTATCCCAACTGTTCTCACCTTTGTATCATTGAAAAAAGAACTCGGGTAAAAAGAAGACATAGAAGAGCCTTATCTCACTGAATGCCTATGTTTTCAATCAACTGATAAATATAAATACAATTCTGCAAAGTTTCAAGTCTCTTTCCTGATCTCATTCTATGCCACATGCCAAGAAAGTTACAGAAGGAGCTTAATAGTGAAAGACAAACAATATTTTAAAAATCGAAAAAATATTTTAAACAATTTGAATTATTTAATATCTGAAGTTATTTGTGCGGATTAGTTTATTATTAAATCAAGCTTTTATGTTTATACTGCTAGGACAACTGTTAACTAATCATAGAAAGTTGTGTCATTTTAATAAGGAAGTCCTTTTAATGAATTGTAATTGGGTAAAAGTAACACTTGCTCTATAAATTAATTGCCAGCCTTTAAACTACCATTTTACATTTTCCCTAAAATAATAATAATGAGCAAATGGAGTATGAATGTGCATTTACAGCCTATGGCTGTCAAAAGTGACAATTCAATCCTCAGCATAACTAGCCATGTCAGGAAATGTAACCATGGACAGGTGTACCCAAGTTTCTATCATTTTTGCCATTCTCAGCCTCCCACCTCCTCAGCCTCCCACCCACGTCCCTGCACTTTTCACACTGCAGACTTGACAGGAGAACAGCATGACAGACTTATGACACTGAACTAAATTTGTCTAGCCGCCACTGGCAACTTATTCATAGCCACTGTCTCTAGATGAATGCGCAATTAATAGCTATCAAACTCTCTCCTCATTATGTGATTCTAGGGTTTTCAATTATTCTCTTTTCTTGCACTTCTTATTAATTTTTTTAAAAAAAACTTTAGCAAAGAATGCATTTCCAAACTCAAAAAAAATGAACAGCTACTGCAGAAATGATTGAATCTAAAATGAACAAACAAAAGCTAGTAAGATACTGACTGTGCATAGATTGAAACAACAACATTTTTGATCTCACCGTACCTGGCCTAGGGAAGCTTCTCCTTAAACCTGTTAATAGTTGGCTGGTGTTCTGCTGCTTAATGGTGTACATTCACTCCATAACTTTACCATGGTTATTTTCCTTTGGTCTATGTAACAACCAGGTTTGAATTAATTTCTGAAGTAAGCAGGGAATTAGAATTCAGGCAGATATTGCACATTGCCTACCCCTGATAATCCATCTAACCTTCGTTTGTTTATCTGCTACCTTTCCTGCTGCTGCACTTTAAAACAAAAATGCCCGACACATTTTTTAAAGGACTCTCTTCGCATTTGGGTACCAGAACTATTAGGTACTTTTACCACAAAACTGGGGTTTTTATTTGGAAATGACAAAAGATCTCTGAATGGAGACAAGTTTACTGCAAAAAGAAAACCATGACAACTATTTGTACTCTTGCTTCATTATTACATCTGGCATGGTCACTCTTGGAAGTTCAATCTATTATCGTTGCTAGGCATCTGTTGCTGTGCAACCTAAAAGGGTATGTTGTGCGTTCAGGCTAAGAAGCATTAATAAACCTGTAGGCCTCCGTCTACAGTTATAAACAGTATGTCCAAAGACCTGAAACTGCTTCTTGCCTAGTCAGTACTCCTTCCAAAGCAAAGGTAATGGAATCTAACAAAATTAAAACAACTGAAACAGGAAAACTACTCTGAAGTATTCAAGAACAATGACTTCTAAATAAGCTATTCTAATAAAGTTTTTTTAAATAAAATAAAAATGGGGAAAAAATAGTGGTCCACTGCACAGGCCCGATGTGAGATTTATATAGTTATATAATACATGACACATATTTTGTAACCTTAAAAAAGCACTACAGAAAGAAAGAAAGAAAGAAAGAAAGAAAGAAAGAAAGAAAGAAAGAAAGACATAAATTCAAATTAACCATTTTCTTGGAATTTTAAGTAATGGTACATTCTAAAATGCAACTGTAAAGAAGTATCTTCTATTGTCTACTAATTATTAGCACATTAAATTATTTCACTTCAAACTTCCCTTGTGTTAGCCTAGGTGACAGTCTCAGACCTTGGTGTTCTCAGTTCAAATTCAGAGCCCCTGACATAAGGAGAATTAAACTATCCAAAATGTTTTACACTATAAAGAAAATATATAATACGCAAATACATGTATATCTTGGGAATCAAAACGAGCACATAATAAAGTCCATATGCTAAAAACCTACCATTGACCAATTATCCGTATTATTTAGGGTTAAGGCAACACACACACACACACATCAATATTATTATTCATCTTTTTTATTTCAGCTGTGAATTTTGAATGGACTTTGTGATTATGTAGAAAATGATGTAGTAACATTAGTTTGGAACTGTAAGTTACTAAATTTGTACATGGGGTGACACAGGGGAGAAAAGGACTCATATTTCAGAAATTACAAGCATATGTCAAGCTAGAAGAAATTTCAGCTCATCACAAGATCCTCGAGCACATACAGATAGAATCATAAAATTGTAGAGTTGGAAGGGACCGCGAGGGTCATCTAGTCGAACCACTTGCAATGCAGGAATCTCAAAAACATAATATATGGCAGATGTCTATTCAACCTCTGCTTCAAAACCTCCAAGGAAGGCTCTATTCCACCACCTCTAATGGGAGTTCTTTCCACTGTCAAACAGCTCTTATTGTCAGAAAGTTCTTTCTGATGTTTAGTTGGAATCTCCTTTCTTGTAACCTGAATCCACTGATGCAGCTCCTAGCATCTGGAGCAGGAGAAAACAAGCTTGCTCCATCTTCCATGTGAGAGTCCATTAGATAGTTGACGCTGGCTATCATATCTCCTCTCAGTCTCCTCTTTTCCAAGCTAAACATACCCAATTCTCTCAACCATTCCTCATAAGACTTGATTTCAGACCCCTTAATCTATTGGTCACCCTCCTCTGCACAAATTCCAGCTTATCAATATCCTTCTGTCACCCAATAGCACGTATCCATCTTCTCCATGCAAGGGACCTATAACTTGCGTGTTCTTCCTTCTTGCTTCACACATAGCCAAAGAAACATTTTTTATTATTTTTAACTTCTCTTGCATGGCCCACCTGACCTTCTGGGACATACTGAGAAATGGCAACAGAAATTCTCAAAGCTTATGACACCTCCCAGTCAACTGCCACCGGAGGGAAATACCTTGTAGCTCATGTGAGGGGCAGAATCAACTTCATACCTGGTTAACATCCTTTGGCATGCCTCTCAGCCTGGTGTAAAGTGAAAGGCTGATCCATCCTTTCATTTCTCTCTCTCTTCCTCTGGAAGGATGGGCTTGTTCACTCACCACATGCTGAGCTCACTTTCTCTGTGTTGACCAAAGTGAGTAAAATAAATTGCCACTTCTCTAAAGAAAGTGCCTCGCCCTACAATGGGAAGCACTCGGAAGAAACAATAATCTCTCCTGCTGCCTAGCTGTGTCTCAGCCAGCTTTAGGGGAAGAGAGGACCCAAAGAGAAATAATCTTCTAGATAAGCGTAGTTTCATTATGATTTTTTAATTCTATTTGTGTGTCAAAGAAAGCCAATGATTATTCACATCCTTCACAGAATTGTAAAGAATAATTCCAAATCAATCCAATTTCCTTTCTCTGTAAGAATATATGATTTGACAGATATCAGAAAATGCAGTTGATTTATGTCTTGATTTCAACAGGCATCTGACAGTGTTCCACATGATAGTTGCCTAAGTATGCTAGAGAAAAGTAATTAAAAAGTGCTATCATAAGATGGGCACACAGCTGGCTGAAAAGCTGCAGTGCCCAAGAGGAGTAATTAATGGATCAGTGTCAAGCTGGGAGGAAGTAAAAAGTGATGCTTCAGTTCACAGGGATCTGTCCTAGGTCCAATGCTGTTCAACATCTTCATTAATTACTCTGATAAAGATTTGGAGAACACTCATTAAATTTTCAGAAGACACAGAAATGGGAAGAATTGCAAACATTGGAAGGATATGATTATAATTCAAAATCAGCTTTAACAACATTGGAGCACTGGGCTGTAAGCCACAAAACAAAATTTAACAACACATGTTAAATATTTCACACTGGAAAGCAAATGCAAATATATAAATACAAAATGGAGAAATACTGACAATATTCTAGCACTTTTCAAAAGGATTTGGGGGTAATAGTGGCCTAAATATGAATCAAAACTATGCTGCACAAAAGATGAAAGCTGATTTATGTTGAATTAGCAGCACTACACCAGATCACAAGCCTAGATCACTACCTATTAGTGGTCAGATACAAAATATACAATATCACTGTTAATCAAGCACAAGTCACATTGCAAAGATATGTTAATGTGAAGATTGGCTTTAATTTCCTAGCAATTCATATAATCTCCATATACTTAGATATATTTATATTATGATTATAAATCACTAATACCTAATCACCAACTAGTTATCTTTTTTTCATAACAATCACGCCTACTATGAAATGGCAAAGAAGCCGAATGTGTGTCCAAAAGCATGACTGCTTAAAAGCAGGATTAAAAACCAGCAAATATGAGATAAAGTCTTAAGAAGTTGCACTTTCAAGTCTGAGAAAACAACACAGTTGCTTACATTCTGTAGGATGCATAACAGTGCCCCCAACTCCCAACCCTCTGTCTAGACAGTCCAGAAGGGCCACGAATCTCCTGATTTCAGGTAATGCTGGCACTACCAGAAGGGCCTCACTAATAGACCTTAAAGCCCAGGCAGAGTGAGATGCTCTTTCAGGTAAGTCGATCACAAGTTGGTTGTGGCTTTATATTATCAAAAGTAGCACGATGAATTGAGCTCAGTAGCAAACATTACAGATCTTTGAGGACCCTTGAGATCATACAGCTATGTCTATTCACAATCTGGCTGTTGCATCCTTCAACAGCAGCCCACATGCAGCCACTTGTAGTCATCCAAGCAGGAGGTTACTAGAGCAGGGATGACTGTGATCCAGCGACCCACGTCTAGGAACAGCTAAAGCAGGCAAACCAGCTAAAGCTGGGAAAGGGAACTCTGCCCCCAGATACAACACTGATCCTCCAGAGGGAGCTTCACGCCATCCAGAACAGGCCCCCTTCCTATCTTCCAGACCTAAGAACCTTCACCCCACAGCCCCTCTGTCCTGTCAGGACTCAGCTTCAGTTTATCAGCCTTCATCCAAGCCCTTACTGACTACAAGCACTGATCCAGCACCTATATGACTTGACTTCATTCAGATGGTAAAAAGAAAAAGAGGTGGCCATCATCTGCATACGGACAATCCCTGAGCCCAAATCTCATGATGTCCACTCACAACAACTTTTTATAAATGTTAAATCTTGGCTGTGAGCCTTGCTAGTCTTTTTCACCTGGCCTGGGAGGGCAGGGCCCTCACGGACTCCAGCTACAAAAGCTGAGGCTGCTGAACAAACTCTTGGATTGGGGTATCATTGGGGGGGGGGCATTGTTGCTGTTATTGATAATCATTTTTGTATCATTATTTTCAGATCTTATAATGATTTATGGGGAAATTACTCAATTTGAGCTGTATACTTTTGGATGTGTTTATTGTGACTACTTGTTATGTTTGTAATTTTGTAAATTTTCTTCATGTTTTAAAGCAACTTGATCATGGTTTTAACTATAGAAAGGCATCATACAAATAAAAGGATGTATGTATGTGCAGAGTGTAGGAGACAGAATCATGCTTTGTGGGTCTCCGTGACCCAGCTGCCATGGGGCCTTTTCCTACAAGGGGGGAGCAAAAACATGGCAATAACATGCCTCCAGCTCCTTCAAAGTAATAAAAGTCATTTCAGTGGTACAATCAGGCCTGAAGGTAGATTAAAATGTGTTGAGATAATCTGCTTCCTCTAAATTCATCTGAAGAGGAATGGCCAACCCCAAGCACCTTGCTCAACAAGGGGTTATTTGTGACTGGACAGCAGCAGTTACACTTTGGGGTTCAGCGATGGCTCCTTAAGGCAAGGCAGCACCACTGCTCTTGGAACAGGGCAAGACCAGTCCCCTGCTGCAAGGAAGGAAACATTGGACCCAACACAGCAGTTACATCTCACAAATCAAGAAGAGAAAGGGCCAAGATCACAGGAGGTAGACGGATTGTGCACATTCACCACTCAGACACCATCACAACCTGAAAGCTATAAACCTAAGCAATACAGTCTTTGCATGCACCGTATGGAAAGTATAACAATACCAAATGTTGGCCAGAAACCAAAGAGCTAATCTAGGCACACCCAATAGCTTTTGATTACCTATAGGTTTTTAAAGCCATTTTTTAATCTGAACTGCCAAGACTCCATGCTCAGAACTGATCTGCAAACTCCCTTCTGTTTCAAAAGCATTTTTTCCATCTTGCTTGAGGAGCTGCTGCTGTTCAAGCTTAAGGATATGCATGTTGGCCCAGGCCACCCATGAGAGGAAGCTATGCTGCTATTCTTCTGCAGAACTAGATACATGCAGGAACACCCACCTTACTGATAATATTGACAAGGGAATGCATGCTTCTCTAGTTTAAAAAAGTGTCTTAAACTTAGCTTTTTGCATGTGCTCTTTCTTCTATTATTACCCCAACTTTTCCTTTCTTGTTTGACTCTGATTTGATCTATTCTTCTCAGGTACATAATCATGGTGTTATGAAGAATTATTCTTTTGTTCTTTTATTCAGGCAACTGCCAACCCTTGTCATTTTTAACTCTTGAATCTCTCCAAGCTGCACTCTCTTCTAGATCTGCTATGAAAACCTGGCTGTTTTCATGGCGTTTCCGTGCGCTCTGGCTTCCGTCACGGTGTTCCGTTGCGCCAGAAGCAGTTTAGTCCTACTGGCCACATGAGCCGGAAAGCTGCCTGTGGACAAACGCTGGCTCCCTCGGCCTGAAATTGGAGATGAGCTCTGCACTCCATAGTCTCCTTTGACTGGACTTCACCGTCCACGGGTCCTTTACCGTACCTTTACCAATACCTCTAAAGCCGTTCTTCCTAGTCTTCCTGTTTCCCATCTTTAGTAACTTTTAGTAACTTTTGTGGAACATCACCCTGAACTTCAAAGTGGATAAAGAGTGGTATACAAATGTTTTAATACAATTTTATTTCACCATTTACAACTCTGCTCGGTTTGTTCCTTGTTCTGCTCCATTATAATCACACCACTCCCCCCCCCCACCTATGGACTTCTTTTTCATGTAAAGCCCCCACTTTTGTCTGCAGATGTTTATATTGCTCTCTTATCTTTCACCTCTTCTTTACCCGCACACCCACCATCTGCTACATTCTCCAATTCTTTGTTATTCTCTTTTCATAACTGCCCTTTCCTCTATCAGTTCCTTCTCTTTGGAATTCCCTCCCTTCTGACATTTGAAAAACTCAATCAATTCCAGCTTAAAATAAAAATAAAAATCATGGAATTAGGCTTCTTAGTTCCACATTTAGCATCTGGCAACACCAATGAGGCCATTTAATCTCACTTGCTGCCTCAAGTGATGGGGTTAAAACTTAATACCTTTCTACTTTAAGCAACAGTTACAATGATACCTTCAATGCAATAAATATAATTAGCCCAATTTATTTAGGTAAATTACTATGTGAAATATTTGGAAAAAGCAGGTGTTATTAATTTTAAAAATGCAGATTCCCAACATAGGAGAATGTATTGTTAGTAAGATGCAATGTTTAACTAACATTTCATCATGCCACTGTTTATCATATTGCTTTTTTTAAATTTCACAGTAAAGTCAAATCCAGAGGGATCAGTTTAACAATGCAGGTAGATCCCTAAGGGAATAACCTTGCCATGAGCAAGTTAGCTCTGTACACTTAATAGAAAGGATGGCACTTTCAAGTAAGTAACTTTTCATGTCCTCCAACATGCACCATATGGCCACGCTATGGCAGTCGTGTAAGACTGACATGTTAATATTACTCAGTTCTCTGGTCAGACAAAGAGTTAAAACTATTTATCATCATGTTGTAATTCATGCTTTCTAAACTCAAACTATGCTAATTCAAAAAGAATCAAAATGGAATCAAACAGGATTACAAAACAGGCTTGATATTATTTTAAAAGAAAATATCTGGAAAATAAAATTTATATTGCATCTTTATTTTCATAAACATGAAAAGTATCAAAAGACCACCTAGTCCAACATTAAGCTCAAAGTCAAAACCATCATTCCCCAGCTCTACCAACCCCAATTTATTCAGAAGCAGTACGTCATAAGCAGAGACCAGATGTGCTCAAGATAGCATGCATGAAGAATAGTAGCTCCGCCTGACATACAATAAGGCATGTCTTACATTTTTAAAAAGAAGTGCTTTAAACATTAAACAAAAATTCAATTTTTTATTTTGTTCTTGTTCTTAATCATTGGCTTCAGCTTAACCTGGTGGTTCCACAAAGGGTGCACACTGCTTCGTTTTCTTTACTTACTTAATCATCTGTAACACCTTAAAAGGTAATCAACATATGCAAGCCTCAGCTTGTCCTGTTCACTGCAGGGTGCCAAAGCCGTATTATTGATGAAAAAGTACAACCTATCAGAACAAGTATTTCCATTTTTGTCTGTTACATGCACTCATAACAAAAAGTCTTCCGTGATATTATATTTCCACGTCTCCCTAAAAAGCAAACACATATTGAAATCTGCGAATTCTTTCCACTAAGTGTAAAAAAGAACAGAAAACAAACAGTTCTTGATTTCAATAAAACTTCCTTCCATGTAAGTATACTTAGGATTCTTTTAAAAATAAGATACTTCTTTTAAACAAAGGTATTTGTGGTAATAGTCACCATTTGAAATTATTTTAACTAAAATCTTCCTCATGACTGGTGTAAATGGCAACTATATGAAATGTTATTTTCTTTAGTTTCCTTGGTGGATAATACACTTAAGAGTCCAAGTTATGCTCAATTATAATATTTGGATCACTTAGTCTGGATATTACGAAAGCTAGAAATAAGTAGAAAAAATTATTTATGGTAAAGAGCTGCATAAGGAGGAGCGGATCATTTCAGGCATCATTTCATGTTTCTCTGTGCATTTAAGCTATTCAGCATGGAATGGTAACACTATTATACAAAAGGCATTATTGCAAAGTACCTTACTAAGTCACATGGGTCCTTCTACAAAACCTCTTAAATCAGACATAAGCAGTTTTAATAGTTTTGAATATAACTAAAATGATGGCTCTGTATAATGCATTTTCTAGTTCAGGCCTTGATTGTTTAATTAGATTTAAACCAACAAAGAAGCATCTGCCTTTGAATCAAGAGATTAAGTCTCAATAGCATCTTGATTATTAAAACACTATTTATTACAACTGATGTTACGTTCAACTGAAAATCTGTTCATCCCAAGATCAGCAATTTTGCTGTGCACATTAGACATTTGAAAGTGGGATTGTAATGTCTATTTCATCTATAAAAAAAAGCTCAAAAAGAAATTCTTACAGTCTTAAAGAAGAAGAAGAACCCAACTATTATGAACCATTATATCATGTTTTCAGACCTTGTGTCTCATGACCGTGATCGTGAGGAACAGCTAGAACTCTGACACAGAAGTGGGAGAACCAAAAGCATCAGGAAGACCCATGCAAAGGATGAAGTCAGACACAGACAGTAACAGCCAGGTTCGGAGCCTGACAACCAACAGCCCCCTGAGTGAGAGGCGACCGAACTCTGAGCCCCAGAGACATCAGCCCCTGGATCAAATTGACCTCAGGAACCAAGAGCCTCGCACTTCCCAATGCCTGCTTGCCAGCACAAGTAAAACACAGGTCCTGGGAGCTGACAACAGATGCAGGGCTAGGCTGCAGGCCAAAGAACCTGCCATTTAAGGATCTTCACTCTTCAGTCAGAGGAACAATCTGGCTGCAACAAGACTAAAAGCCTCAGTTGAGCTTCAGACTTCAAAGCAAGTTATCTCCTTAGAAACACAGGAAGCTGTCAGGCCACAGAGTCATCTTGCCTAGTGCCATCTACACTGACTAGCCATGGTCTCCCACCTTTTCAGACAGGAGTCTATTCTTGTTCTACCAGGAGATGCTGGTGCTCAAACCTGGGACCTTTTGCTTGCAACGTATGTTCTCAACTGCTGAACAATGGTCTTTCCCAAATAACTAATGTTCTGAAACTCTAGCCTGTGCTGTACATTGTCTAGACAGGGCATAACATCCATTCACATAGTTGACATAGACAGTGACTGTTTTCATTGTTCCGTCTTGGGTATTTCTCTACTGTAGTTTTATGGAACCAATGGCACACAGACCTCAGTGTTTGTATGTGAATATGAAAGTGATTTTAAAACAGACCCTAATAAGTGTTCAAGGAAGATGGGGCACATAGCGCCCCATCTTGCTCCAAACAACTTTGAATGACAGTACTGTACAATCCAAGCTCAGTGAGAATCTTTCAGTGTCCAAAGTGAGTTAGCTCTTGCCTGAAATAGTCCAAAATCATTTATCCTATTACACTTGAAAATTGCCCTTACCTATCCAAGAAACAATCAGCTCTGTTCCTAAGGCACCTGAACCAGCATGAGCAAAGTAGGATTGATTAGGTATTTTAAGACGACAACTGTTTCCTTGCCAAGAAATCAAGATCCTACCTCCATCACTATTTTGTCTTTTAAAAGTATTTTGCCATCTAACAAAAAACAGGGACGTTTGTCCTCTGCTTCTTTGAGTGTGTGCAGTAAGTGTGTGTATGTGTGCATGCCTGTGTGTGTGTGTGTACACATACACACACACAAATTGTTAACCATTAAGGCATAAAATACATTTGTCATGACTGTAACTTTTATTTCAATCTATTGTCTAAAAGATTACATTCACCAAAAATTCAGTGCTCTTGGGTAATTTTTTAAAAAGTGCACTTAAAATACTAATCCTCAGAAGAGTTAGCTGGAAATAAAGTAACACTGCCACTAGAACTTATTGCAAAGTAACTATGCTTATTTGGTACTGCAATGTAGGAGGATAACTTTGACGTTTTTAATTCAAAGCATACACATTTCCAGAAGTTTGTTTTTTTTAAGGCACTGAGTTGGATCCAGACTTCACTTCTGTAAATGGGAGCAACTAGTTCTTTGTTCCTTAAATATTCAGTGGGACTGTACATTACTGAGAGATTCATTCCTAAACCAAGAATGGGAAATCTGTAGCCCTCAATAGGTTGTTAGACTCCAACTCCCATCTGTCCCAAATAGATATTAATGCTTTTGTCCTCAAACGTAACACTTAGGGATCTAGGCATAGAATAAAACACGGCTGCCTCCTTTCTTTCCACTCCAAATATACCACACCACTTTTTACTCAAATGGAGCCAAGCCAGGTTAAAGTATATACTTCAAATGCACTCCAAGTATCATGGCTGGATCCAGGTTCTCAGCAAGCCCAGGCTTGTAAGTAGCTTCATTTTAGTGTTGGTTAACAATGCTCAGTTAGCCCTGAAGCCGGGGGGGGGGGGGTTGTACACAACAGGGAAGAGCACATCCAACCCCAGTGTGAGCAATGAAGGGAAGTCATACTTCTTGTTCTAACATTCTCTAATCGTCAACATGTTGTTTTTCTGCAGAAATTTCTCCTGAATTTTGACGAGGGGGTGCCCCCCCATTCATTCCACTCGCCAACACCCCCCCACTGCCCCCACCATGGTAACCCCGTGGACCTTCTCCTTTCCACCTCATGCAACTACTAAGCCCCATTTTCACCGCCTGAACCCTATTTCTGAAGCTACTCCTCTTACATTCTGCATTCACTTTGTATGTCCATTTTCACCCCTTCAAGAAACCAAGTGTAATCCTAGCTGCCTCCCTCACTTCTCCAGTCCTCTGTGTTGCCACCCAGATCTCTTCCTTGCTTTCGCATACAGTGGTGCCCCGCAAGACGAACGCCTCGCAAGACGGAAAACCCGCTAGACGAAAGGGTTTTCCGTTTTGGAGGCGCTTCGCAAAACGAATTTCCCTATGGGCTTCCTTCACAAGACGAAAGCCCATAGGCAAATCTCCGGGACAGCGGGGAAGCGCAGCGCGTCTTCCCCACTGTCCTCGGACCTCCTCCGAAGGCTGGCGGTGGGGCGGAGAGACCTCCTCCCGCCGCCAGCCTTCGGAAGGCTGCTCCGAAGGCTGGCGGCGGGAGGAGGGCTCTCCGCCCCACCGCCAGGCTTCGGAAGGATGCTCCGAAGGCTGGCAGCGGGAGGAGGTCTCTCCGCCCCACCGCCAGGCTTCGGAAGGCTGCTCCGAAGGCTGGCGGCGGGAGGAGGGCTCTCCGCCCCACCGCCAGGCTTCGGAAGGATGCTCCGAAGGCTGGCGGCGGGAGGAGGTCTCTCCGCCCCACCGCCAGGCTTCGGAAGGCTCCTCCGAAGCCTGGCGGTGGGGCGGAGAGACCTCCTCCCACCGCCAGCCTTCGGAAGGCTGCTCTGAAGCCTGGCGGTGGGGCGGAGAGACCTCCTCCCGCCACCAGCCTTCGGAAGGCTCCTCCGAAGGCTGGCGGTGGGGCGGAGAGACCTTCTCCCCGCGCCAGCCTTCGGATGGCTGTCCTGAAGACTTGCGGTGGGAGGAGGGTTTTCCTTTCCACCGCCAACATTCAGAATGCTGTTCTGAATGTTGGCGGTGGGGAGGAAAAACCCTCCTCCCACCGCAAGCCCCAGGAACAGAGGAGAAGTGCTGCGCCCCTTCCCCTCTGTTCCCGTACCTGTCCTGAAGGCTTGCGGTGGGGAGAAAAGCCCTTCTCCGCACCGCCAGCCTGGCAAGCGGTTTCCATAGGAACGCATTAATTGATTTTCAATGCATTCCTATGGGAAACCGTGCTTCGCAAGACGAAAAACTCGCAAGAAAAAACTTGCGGAACGAATTAATTTCGTCTTGCGAGGCACCACTGTACATCCTTTGCAAACACCAAAAACTCTTCCCAGTTCCCTTCCAGAACCCCACATTTCCAGCAGTTCTCACATATGTATCACTCTTACCCTTCTTAGGGACTTGTCCCCATATCCCCCCCTCGTTTATTCGAATGCCCCCTCTTGTTCCCCCACAGCACACCTGCCCTTGCCCTTCCTTTCAAATGCCCTCTTAACCCCAGACACTTTCACCTACGCCTCCCCAATCCTTGTCCTCTCAAGCTTCCCCCAACCCCACTGTGTCACCAGTCATACAACTATCACACCGACACTTCTCTTTGATCCTACCGCCACCGCAGGAGTCCCCTTAACTCCCCTTATTCACTAAAGATACAACCCATTTCAAGGACTTACCTTCCTCCCAGCTCCCTGTCATTCCTCCCAATGCCCCCTTGGTGGGATGAGCAACATGATCAGCGTTCAAAATTAGCCCGGTGCTGGTTGCATTTTGCGACAGGCAACTGGTCTTTTGCAAGATGTCCAGGTTTGGCGCCTAACATCTCCAGCTGGCTAGCTGGTGTGGCTACACTGCCGTGCCAGTCAACTGGTCTGTGGGGCAGCTGGGGACCAAAATACACACTACTTTTGGTGCTGCGCTGCTGCATGAATCACCTGGTCTGTGGGTTGGCACAGACTTCTGGTGCTGCGCGAGCAAGGTGATTCACACACATGTAGCATGAGGAGGAGGAAGCCAGTCAGAAGTGGCAGCCCATCAGTTCTAGATGCTACAACCACCATCTCTGGGGCCAACTGTTCCTCCATGACTCTCCTGGGCAGCCCCTCAACACGGCTGTGATGGCCCAGCAGCAGGGGAGCAGCTCTCAGAAGTTTGTTGTCGTGCTGTAGTTTGCAGCGCCATCTGTCAGCAGCCAGGCAAACTGCAGCATGACAACACTTACATTTCTATATATAAGATATGAATATATCTCATGCATACCCAAAATTTCAAAAACATGCTGTGGAAACTCAGTAGGTCTCAAAGTCACAGAAAGGGAGAGCGTTTAAGCCATGCTGAAATGCTTTTTCTCTTTGTTATCATATCTTTCGGCACCATTATACTCGCCAGAAAAGCCTTTAAAATTGTTTTCCTCCTTCATACATGCATGTTGAATTGCTAATTTAGGCCACCTCAGTATTCAAGTGGAAATGAATTTTTTTAATAAACAAACTACCACATACTCAGTATACAGAAAGCTGAAAAGCATGTAGTACTGAAAAAAACTAAAATGATAAAATAGAAAAACAGCTATAGTAAAACTACATTCAGTTGTCAAAATAAACCAGCCTTCCTCAACCTCCACCAACTTCCATCAACCCCAGCCAGTATGGGCTGTCCATGCTGATGGAAGTTGTAATCCTCTGTTGGAAGCTGGTGAATGCCCAATTTCAGCTAGAGCGTGGTGGGCTGCCCTAAAACATTGGCTCAGGATTTCAGTGTTTAATCTAGGGAAGGGTCTGTACCAACATTTGACCAATGAGGAATTTGTCAGCAAATGGCAGAAAACCATGGCTAAAAAAGCCACCTCTAAAAAGGTAACTTGTTAATTTAACGTTTATTTCTATGAGGAGGAGTAATTCTGAGGGGTCAAACAAAGAAATAATAAAAAAGTTACCAAAAAGTTATTTTTATAATGACGAGTTTTGCGGCTCCCAGTTTTTTTTCCTTCGGAAACGGGTCCAAGTGGCTCTTTTTGTCTTAAAGGTTGCAGACCCCTGACTTAGTTGAAGCATGCTAGCTTCATAATCCATGGTTTGAAGATGAACTGTTTCAAACAAACCATTGTTAAGATGAACTCCAGTTCGCTGGATTTGGATAAAACAACCAACTGCAATTAATAAAAATATGGAAACAAAAGCTTCCAAAGTCCTCCCTCGAGCCATACCAGAGGCAAGGAGGAAGTATGCAAATCTGAGACTTGCTACAACTTCCTATCCCGATAAACATAAGCATAAGGGTGCAAGGACAGAGCATTTAAATAGCTCCTTTTGCACATCAAAACAACTGTCATGCACCAATCATGCAACAGTTGTCCTTACTCTTTTTCATGTCAATTGACAAGTTAAATTTCAGCTAATCATAGGCAATAAAAACCACATACTAGTTACTAAAAGAAGCAAGGAAAGTGCTAAAACAATTTTTAATGCAGAAAAATTGATAAAACATTAATGTTAATTAACAAAATTTAAAAATTAATGTTTTATAAAATGTCAGCTTATGGTTATGAAATCTCATTTGTATAAATAGTCCTGAGGCTGTCTATAGGACTGCTTCTTTCTGCTATAGAATCTCCACTTCAGAATGGAACAACATACAAGCTGCACTGACTTAACAAACAGATCACAGCACACACAGTGAGCAGTGGTTTCTCTTTAATACACCAGCACACAAAGCTACTTCCTTGTATAACAGCATTCTCTATGCTCCTACAAAATTCAGCTTTCGTTCCCAATTTTGGACAAACTTGAATTAGATGTTAATCATTAAGGGGTGGGGAATCTGTGGGCCATTCTATATTATCTTCAAAAAAACAATCCTGTGAGGTAGATTAGACTGAGAGTTGCAACATGCCCAAGGCTGCTACCCAGAAGGTTGGTTTAGCAGGACCAGGTTAAACTGAGTTTCCCCCAACTAAGTCCAATACTATCCATTACTCTCATGTTAGAGCAATGCACTATTTGTATTTAAAACGGGGGGCATACAATAATAAATATCTATCAATTGTGTACCTGAATATATGTAGTTCAAAACACCACAACTAGGAAAAGATACTGGGCTAGAAAATTGCAGAAGAGAACAATGGTGGTCAGGAATAATAACAAGTTTGAATTGTAAGTTAGACCGTTTTACTAATTTCTTTAGAATTTATACTGAGAGCCAGCAAAGTGGGCATATGAGTGAAATATATAAAATCTAATGTTTGTTAGTTATTTTCATATAGTACCAACAATGTGCTTACAAGGATAGATGAGAACATATCCCTTTCGAGTGTTTACAATCTAAGAAACAGAGGAGGAAGAGTACAGAAGTGGAAGCAAGAAGCAATATTGAAGAACAAGCAAATTATTTCTGTTAAACATTCACACCAACTATCCTATACACATACTTACTTGAAAGTAGGTCCCATTGAATTCTGTGGGCTTATTTTTCAGTAGAAATGAACTGTTAAGCTTAGTTACAGCAGGGCATAAAAACAAAACAGCAAATTCTGGGATAAAGAAAGAACTCATGGGTGTCATCTGGCATGCATCACCTCCTGTTTTACACTAGCCACTTTCTCCTAGACAGTTTCATTACATGTTTAAGAAAGACCTCCATGCCCTCCATCATTGCCGCAACTAACAATATCTCTAGGAGAAGACTTCGTTGAACTGTAGGAGCATGCAGAGTACTGTGTATTTCTGATACACAGGTCTATCAACCTTTCCTCTGAATTCATTAATTTACCTTGTTATTTTTCAACTAAGTTTGTGCTACGAAGAGCAACCCTGGCGTGCTAATGCTACACCGTGTAGCAGCTGAGGGCCTGATTTAAACACAAAGCCAGCCACGTGGAACGCTGCACAGGTAAGCAATTTCAGCCTGCCTAGCATCACATTTAAATTGGGCCCAATTCCAGGGTAGTGAAGCCACATTGCTTATACTAGCTTTATGTTCAAAAACCTGACTTTCTCATTATATTGCACTTGAAGCTGAAAAAAGCTAAACGCTATACTTAGACCGGGGGGGGGGGGTAAAATACATTTAAAAAACTTGGACTGCCAGCCTAATCATGGCCCCACCTGGATCCATTTTTATACATTTCATATGTAGAAGAAAATGTTCAAGCCCTACTGCAAATTGTCCTGTACAAAATATTGGTATCTATGACGGGCACTAACACATGTGAAGACCAAAACATTCACAGTGTAATCCTATGCATGTTCACTCAGAAGTAAATCACATTGCATTTAATGGCCCTTTCTCCCTAGTATGAGCTACGAGACTAGATATTAAATTGGCTACATGTAAGACAATTATGTTTCTTAACAAACTGGAGGCGGCTACTAAATCTTTAAAACCATTTGAATCTATGGTAAGAGGGGGCATGGTTTCTACGATATACTCCCTCTTATTAAACCTTCAATTTTCTCCTCTCAGTTTGGGAGGCAGATGTGGATAGTGAACTATGTTGTTCTCAAGCAACCAGCTCTGAAACAGTCTTAAGTTGTATAAAGATGTCCCATATGAAGCAAAAGGTATACTCATCTGCAAACCAGATATTATAGATACTTGTATGCTTATAAGGCTCACTTCCATTTTTATAAACCTCACATGATGTCTCCATGCACTTTTCAATACAGGTTGAATAAATATCATATACACCAAATTAACACCTCACGGACTGGTAAACCTAACCAAAGTTGTAATCTATATTACACCGATTGAAGATGGCAATGGGTTGTAAGTACTAGGAAATCTATTTTAAGTCTGTAATCCATAGCAATGACTGGCACCCAACTAGGGTCTGCTGATCACCATTTTGTCCCAACTTTAAAAATTCACAGGTAGGTTGACTTTTTATCTGTTATCACAGTGATTAACAGAAGGAAACCTATTCTATGTATGCTGCAGTACTATTCAGAGGTCCCATAAAACTTAAGATCCTATCATACAATATACATTTAACATCTAGAAGGATACTGTCTCTGAAGAGCCTGTTATCTAATTCAACACATCACATTAAATGTAGTGAACATCAGGTGAGATGACAGACTAAAGAAAAGCCTACTAACAGCCTGCTTATATTCTTTAACTCTGGAAGCACTTGAGATTTCACCTCTATTTAAGTTCATGAATACTTAATGAATCTTACAGGTTGTGTCAACCTAAAGAATCAATGAACAAACAGGGGATGGGCAGCTGACCAGGCCAAAAAAGCTGTGACCAACAGACCAATCAAATATTGTCAAATGCAAATTGCATTTAAATATTTAAACTATTAACTTATTTTATTTTAATCAAAGGGTTTTGCACTTATGTTAATTACAAAAACAAAATTAAGCTACTGCTATTGTGAAACAGTGACTTCAAATTTAAAAAATTGTAATGAACTAACTTAACACTGGATGTTAAGATTTCTATTAATGTATTTCATACAGATGTCAGTTTTGTATGGATACCTATTTTGACGTCTGGAGGACTTAAATATTTAACTTAAGATGCATGTATTGATAGTTACTGTAACCGTAAACTGATAGTGTTTCTTGGTGTTTTGAACTGATAGTGTTTCTTGGTTACTATTAGTATTATTCAATGCATATATATTCTTCGCCTTCCTTTCTTTGTTAAAATTGCATATATATTTTTTAAAAGGTTTCCTATAAATGTGAATGATTGGCTGAACAGTTCTTCCATTTGGCTTTTATCTTGACAGACTAGGTCAGTCTACGGATACATTTTTTAAAGCAAATTAAAATAGAAAAAAGAAGGAAAGTAACAGCAACTATTACAAAACAAAAGCCATTTTAAAAGGCACATGCTAAATAGGCAGCATAACAATTCTTAAAGCATTATTAGCATCATGATTTCTTTGAAAATATGACAGGCAAATAATATGTGGTCAATAGCTAATATATGAGCAGTCCACTGCCTGGCATGGCAACCTAGTACAGTTTTGAGAATTGTGAAACTTAAGTACAAGGTCTGGGTTTTGAAATTAACACAGAAGTAAATCATGCTTCAAGGAGATGAATGACAATGTTTTTTTACACACATTTCAAAAAAGCAACCCATGTCTTATATTTCCACAATTCATGCTTCTCTTTTTTTTTAACACATCATATTAGCTTAGTTTGTCAGCAATTTATAACTGTCAAGTACCTTTTGAACATCATAGCCAAGACAGATTAGCATTCATGCCTGTGCAAAGCTCTACACCTGCAGAAGGTTCTTATTTTTTTTATTTTTCCATGCAATGCAATTGCTGGGTTGGGGCAATGATAAATACTAGAAACACGCATCTCTCTCTCTCTCTCTAAGAAAATGGGAAATGCCCATGCATAAATTCTAGATTACAGTTTATACTCCAATTGGATATAATGAATCCAGTTGTGCTGCCAGGAAAACAAAGTTCTGCTACCATTTTTCTAGCTCCTCGGCACAATTCTGAAGAGTTACATTTGGAGGTTGAGCCTCATGCAGAAATGGCCAGACAAAGCAAAGTAGGTTGTAACTGCACCCAGCTTCTGTGCGGAAACACTTCCACTGATCTAGACAAGGGGGTGATGCCAGGAGATATTCAGCTAAAGCCACCTCCTGAGACTGTATGGGATCAACCCTATTCCAGGCATCTGGCCTCATCACTCAGTTACCAAATTGGTTAGGAGAACCTCAATTAGAAAAGGGCACTTTACACTAAGGGCCAGGCCAACGAGAAGCCAAATTCAAGGAGAAGCCAAATGATACCTTTTGTTAACTGGTGGAAGACTATTGTCTTTCCTGTGTTTGGAAGCACCATTCCAGGACCATCCTTTGATACCTCAAGCATCTCTTCGCCCCGATTTATAACTCCTTGTATGGCCAGGATTCCCCAGAGTTCTCACCCATCCTCCACAAGTTCCAAAACTTCTTTCTTGACAGATCACAAATGGGGAAGTTGAGTATTGAACTGATTTTATAATGAATTGATTTTAGAATGCTGTATTATTTTATTGTTGTTAGCTGCTCTGAGCCCGGCTTCGGCTGGGGAGGGCGGGATATAAATAAATTATTATTATTATTATTATTATTATTATTATTATTATTATTATTATTATTATTATTATTTCTTCCCTACTTTTAACTTTTATTCTTTCCAAGTGTTCTGTTGACAGCAGTTCCCCTCCCTCCCTTCAAAGCCAAAAGACACACTTGATAGACATATCAGTCAACACACACCCCTCCTCTCCCCACCCCACCATGGTTAAACATTTAATTGCTGCATTGTTATATTTTCTCAACAAAACCTCAATTAAAAAAACAACTAAATTGTCTCCATTGCTACTCTAGTACCTTCCAAGAGCATTCATCTACTCATAGTAACTTATATTAATGTTACCTATTCTCGGATCTTTGTTCGTTAATACAAAGGATGCTAATTATCAGACTGCTAGTTATTAGACTAGCCCTGCCAGACCCCCCATCAGCCTGTCCTCCAGGACAAGAGTCCTGGTCAGATTGGGAAGTTGCTCCCCTGCACATCATTTAAACCAAATTTCCCTAAGCATTCATATTCCAGAAGGACTTGTTTCCAAAATATGTTTTACAGTTATGTGTCCTGAGCAAGTACAGTAGCAAATGTTTATTTTAAAGAACTCCATCATAAATTATGTCCCTCCCACAAACTTCATACAAATTAGGCAAACTGATGGATTAGTTTTCCCTTGAACATGAAAACCAAAAGCCAAAATATTTCCATGACTTATGGGTCAACTGCTAATTTTGTGAATTTAGCAAGTCTAAAGCCTCTGAAGTACTGAGATATAACAATTTCTTAATGTAGAAAATACTGGTTTTCAATCTGGATGACCCCTTATAGAAAAATAAATAAATGAAATAAAACAAGAAACCTGGGCAAATTAGAAAGCTCCAAGTTTAAAAAAATGTTTTCTTCTTCCGTTTATGCAAGTTACAATGAATCAGCTACATTATGTCCACCTGCTGATTAAGCAAATTTAAGAGGGTATAAAACTGTACCTCTTTCTACCAATCTGCTCCATAAATGTTATTTAAAAAACCAAAAATCTTTTTAAAGCCATAGGAAAGAGAAGTGTTGTGTAAGCACAGCTATAAAATATTAGTATACACCTTGAAGGTGTTTGGAACATTTACTGCCGATTTGATAGTGCTACTCATGGAAATCTTACATTAACTTAACCAATGCAAAACCATAAACGTTAGACTCCCAAATTGTCTGTAGCTCTAGAGATGCACGTTGATTCATTTAACAGAAAAACTCTGCTGCAAAGCCTTCTTGCACTGGGGAAGATATACAGATGGCGCTGGAGGCGGAATGGGGAGCAGTGGCAGTGGGGTGTCAACAGAATCCTATGCTTTTACTTCAAAGATCATACTTGTGCAATCCTAAGGTAGTTTTAGTAATTTAATTTTCGCATGTTTTCAAGTAGGGTTATACATTTTTCTTCATTTTTCTGTTTTATCTTTTGTAAACTGTTTTGAGGTGTATTAATTTTGTGAAAATAAAGTAAACATCATCTTAATGTTACATCAACCAAAGATGTGATGTAGATTGGTGTTAGAATATAAGCTAGGTGCAAAATGGCTCCTTAAACTGGGTTACAGTTGCCAAAACAGAATGCCTAGTTGCCATTTTGGGGCCAGATGGCTTGAAAGTTGTATTTTTCAATATGATTTTTTCCTTCCTAAAATTCCTTCTGACTGTGCAGATAAAATATAACTGAGGATGGATGGTGGCACCATTGCAGAGATATAGGGAAATTGTCCATTAGTGCTCTTCTGTGAACTTCTAGTGCAATTGTGCATCTAAGCACACAAAATATCCTTTATGACTATATTCTGCTGGTACAAGAGCTGGCATCACAGCACCATCAGATCAGCCTACTACTTGGCTGTGATTTGAAGTATGCTTTAAACAACCAAAATTCAGAGGACAAGAGCTGATATTTCAGATCACACCTGTTTTCTTCAGTAAGTTTTGAGGAAAGAAATAAAGCAGTAAGTTGTTCTCTTTAGACCCTCAGTTAATGCAGCCCGAAGCACAACACTGAGAGTAAGTAGAGGAAAGTCTTTCGATGTTTAATGTTTTATTATGCTTTTATATATGTTGGAAGCTGCCCAGAATGGCTGGGGCAACCCAGTCAGATGGGCAGGGTACAAATAATAAAATTAGTAGTAGTGGTAGTAGTAGAGGGGGTGAGGGATCAACATGATAAATGTTACATTTTAAAGAGACTAGGACGTGGGTGGTGCTGTGGTCTAAACCAGAGAGTATAGGGCTTGCTGATCAGAAGGTCGGCAGTTCGAATCCCCGCAACAGTGTGAGCTCCCGTTGCTCGGTCCCAGCTCCTGCCAGCCTAGCAGTTCGAAAGCACGACAAAGTGCAAGTAGATAAATAGGTACCGCTCCAGCGGAAAGGTAAACGGCATTTTCGTGTGCTGCTCTGGTTTCGCCAGAAGCGGCTTAGTCATGCTGGCCACATGACCTGGAAAAACTGTTTGCGGACAAATGTCGGCTTCCTCGGCCACTAAAGCGAGATGAGTGCCGCAACCCCAGAGTTGTCCACAACTGGACTTAATGGTCAGGGGTCGCTTTACCACCGCTTCAAAAGACACTGTGTGGAAATTCGACCTGTAAATTTAGTTTATAGTTTGACTTTAACCAATACTCGGAGCAATATATGTTCAGAGTGTCTGTCATTAATTTTATATCAAAATGAATGTTAATAAAAGTAGTACTGTTCCTTGCTTTATAAAGCAAATTACAAGGATCACCTCTACCTGCATAGACTGAAACACTGCTAAATTACATTTCTAATGCACACATGCACACTCCTTTTTATTAAAAACAACCACCTCCTAAGAGGATTAGAGCTTTTTTTAAAGTATAAGAATGTGCTCTGAAAAGTGTGAGACTAATAAAACATTCAGCCAAGTAAAATGCTTCCCAAAGAAAAGTAAAACATAAGATTACATTTTGCTAATTAAAAATGCAGATGATGCCATTGCCACATGCTTTTGGCAGTCCTTTTGTTAGCCACTGGAAGTCCCAACACAATACATGAGAAATAAAAGTGACACCTGTTTCAAGCAACCATCTGTCCCTCACCAGCTGAAGAAACCAGAGTCTTTCCACCTAATCTTAGATCTTCAAAATACCGAGCTACACTGCACCTGGGAACCCTTGCACAAATACTGCTCACATCCACCAGTGCTTAAATCCCATAAATAATGCCATCTACTGATTAAGGTACATGTTGGGGAAACATTACTTTGAACGTAAACATGCAGTTTTCTCCCTTTATTCTTAGATAAGATGAATAGCATCATTCATAATTAAAAAATGCACTTTGGGGTACTTAAAGTAAGCCTTTATTCCTCTGACAAAGAACCCAGCTTAAAAAATCTACCAACAACAGCATGCTATCTTCTTAATAGTCAGTTTGAAAGTTTGTTTTAGTTCCATAAATATTTCTGATTAATTTATAACTTGTCAAATTAAATGCAAGACAATTTCCCTCAAAATTAGCATTGAAAATAAGTATCTTAAATACTTTAAAAGCTTATTCTTTTTGTTTGTTTCATATCAGTCTGCTGCTGTTAAAACTCATTTCTGATCGTAACTCCACAGTTAAAATATGGCAATGGCAAATTGAAAGTGGAAAAAGAACTATTTTAATATTGATCTCGAAAGCTACCAATTATCCATATCAGAGAAGAGCCCTTATTTTAACATTTCCTCCATTTTGAAAAGTCTGCTTTCTATCACATGTACTGTAGGTCTTAGATAATATTTCTTTCCCTATCCTCAAACATGTAGGGAACTTTTCTGCCACATTCCCTTGGAGATATTCTGGGGGCAACACACCAGTGGTTGGTCAGAGCCAGAGTTGTGGGATTTATTTGAAGGAATCATTCCATTAGTTCATAATTAAAACTATTTTTTGAAACAGTATTAAAAAGATGTTCTGCTAGTTGTTCACCAGAATTAAATGATGGCTTCATTTCTTCCCCCTTTAATAGAAGGCTGTGGAATTCAGAACACAACAGGGATGCAAGGATGAGAAAGGAACCGGAGTCTGATAGCTCTGGGGACCATTTAAAATGAAGCTGAGGACCACATGTAGCCCCCAAGGTCAGAGGTCTCCCACGCCTACTCTAGGCAATCAGGTCTTGGGCTTTCGGGTTCATTCCTCCACCTTGCCCTCTCCGCACACACAGGACGCAAACACTTGAAACGGGAGATACCACAATTATTAGAACACAAGATGTGATAAAATCATAGAACTGTAGAGCTGAAAGGGACCACAAGGGTCATCTACTTCACCCTCCCCCCCTGCAATGCAGTAATCTTTTGCGCAACTTGGGGCTTGAACCCACGACACTTGAGATTAAGAGTATCTTACTCTACCAGCTGAGCTATCCCAGCTGAGACAAGGGAGGGGGAAAAGATCCCAGTTTGGTATCCTGCCTTTCTGAAAGCCTTTAAACTAGTTTCCCAGTTCAGACCTCACAGGAAACTGTGGTTTAAACAAACCAGGAAAGGTTTGGTGAAGTTGGATACACAAGGGAAGAGATCATTATAGCTCAGCCAAGCCAATGAGGGTCATGTTTTAAATTTTCAGAGATTATAACCATATGTGAATGTGTTTGTATTATATTAGCAAACTATTTTGGACTAGGATTTTTATTTTTTTATTTTTTTATTTCATCCACCTTTCCTTCAAGAAGCTAAGGGGACATATTTGATTCTCTTCCCCTCCCCATTTAATCCTCATAACCCTGTGAAGTAGATTAGGCTAAGAGACAATGAATGACCTAATGTCACCCAGTGAGCTTCATAGCTGAGTGAGGATCTGAACCCTAATTTCCCATGTTATTTCTATACCACACAAGCTTTCCCTCACGCGCAATCTAGAATATTTCATTGTATTTTGGCAGGGAGGGAGGCTAACATTCACTCTGTTCCACCACAAAGCAGTGATCTAAATAGTTCTAGCCTCCCGTGTTTTAACTCAGACACATGTATATATAATTTCCCTCTTCAGAATTACTTCTCCCAGTTCACACAATTCAATTTTCACTTCCTAATGATGAACCAGAAGAACTCACTTGTGACTGTAATCAAATACTGCAACTCTACAGCAATTGAGAACTTTTAAAGATCAAGTCTATGGTAGCAGACTACAGGAATTGTAAGATTTCCAGGAAAAGCAGCACAAACAGCCTATATAACTTCCAAGACATTCAAATTCAGTCACAGATAGTTCTAGAATAGTAGACTTTATACTTTCATGATTCCACAAAAGTTAAGAGTGGAACAGGTGAATCTTACCAGCCTTATTTTGAGTTTCTAAAGTAACATTGTGAAATGTTGACCCTCTGGTGGCAGATTGAAAAGGGAATGAAAACCACAGCAAATATCAAAATTGAGAGGTGTTATATAACAGCCTGAGAATTCATTAAAACTTTTACTAAATTTCAGCTGCTGACACTGATAGTTTGGCAAAGGTGACCTGCTCTTAGTATGTTTTTACGCATGATCCTTCCAAAGCTTAGAACTTACCAAGTAGAATAATGATTCAAGTTACCTTAAAGTTTAGGAACATTAGAGATGGGATGTGGGCCACTTGGTGGACATCAAAGTCAAGTGGGGGACCCTTCCAGAAGGGGTCACGTCCTTAGGTTATGATTCTGCAGATGTCATACCAAACATGCACAGGACTGGACTTTGTAACAAGTTGGCTCAGTTTAAAATAAATAAATTCTTAGAATTTATAAGCATAACAAGTTTGATGTTTTGATAAGAGTATATAAGTTAATCACTTTGCTGGTTTAACTTGTAGGTAAACATGTACAAAGTTGCATCTGGGAGACTAAAATAAGGTTTGCAAGGGACTGGCTGTCAAAATTAAAATTTGGAATTTATACAGCAAAACAATTTGTTGTTAAACATTGATAGAACTGTGTTCTGTATCTAGGAAAGAAGTTACAATAATCAGAATTTAGAATTTAAAAGGATATTAAGCACAGATATAGCACTGGCTCCTTTTACGTGCGCCAACTGCAGAGAAAAACAATTTAGGATGGAAGTCCAAGGCAGAACATGTATGCAGGGAAGCTAAACTGTAAGCAAGCACAATAGGTGTGTTTACTCTTTACATGTTGCAGAAGTTAAGATTAGGCATGTAAAATAATAATTTCTTTCTTTCTCTTTTTCCTTCTTTTGGTGCATGATTAAATTTTTAACTTTCTTACCTCTTCTGATTTTGAGTCCATAACTCTATTGTTTGTTTGTTTTTTAAAAGAAGAAGAAGAAGCAGGGAGCAGGAAGGGGTAGGTCTAACAATGAACTACCAAAAGTGATTATTCAGACAATGGCAGTTCAGTTCTGTGTTTAGCCATGGCACACTCACTCTCTCCGACATGTCTACTCAGAAGGCAAGTATGTATATAAACTGCAGCCCAAATTAACATGCAATGTATACCCTGTTGGAAGCTACTCAGAGTGGCTAAAGGAACCCAGCTAGATGGGTGGGGTACAAAAAATAAAGTATTATAATAATTATTATCATCATCACCATCATCATTTACTAGATGAAGACCAAGTTGGTATCTTTATTTAGCTATCAAGATCTCTTGGACTTGTTTGAGTCCATTCATTGTCAGTCCAACCTCCTACAGGCACTTAGCACAATCCCCACACGTAGAGCCGAGTACTTCACAATCAATCTGTTGCACACATACAATCCCACTCACTCCCCCTCTTTCGACATCCTCCTAGTTTCATTAGCTTTACACCTCCTCAGTATGGTGGCAGTCAGTGTTCTTTTGAGAACAGATTTTACTCAAGAAGAGTCAATCTGGCCCTAAGCATATGTAGCAGTATACCTTGCATTTACTTAATTGGTTGATTTAAAACTGAAATTCGAGTCTTAACTAAAATATCATATTGTTATGAACACAGGTTGTATTCCAGCAGCATCCTTGCACAAGCAGAATAGACCTCTGCCAGCACAACAGTACTTCCCCTTCCACCCTCCCATATCTGCTCCAGATTTGTACAATGTTGGATTATAATGACCATGACTGTTTCATCAAACAAGGAAAGTTAAAATCCCTTCAATTTTCTAGATTTATTTATTTATTTATACTATTTAATCCAGTAGAAATGGTAGAAGGCACGTTACAGGAGCAAAAAAATGATAAACAGGGCAGCACTTCAGATGATAAACATTAAACTGTTGCATCATGAACAGTTTCAAAAGATTTTTTGAACCTTATAAAGTCCACCACATAGACTATTTATGCCAAATTTAATGTGACTAAGACGAATCATCTTTATTTAAAGTGGTTACCTTAAGGTTTCATAATGGTAGGGTGCTGTTTGATGCCTCTCCCTGACCTATAACGAGTTATACAATATTATTCTATTTTATTCTACCTTTTTGAGTAGCACCTTGTATTTAACGAAACGCTAACATTTCCGGTAATTCAATCACACTGTTAATCCTTTTTGAAAATGTATAACTTGGCATTTACATGACGACTTTTTTCCGAGGCTCAAGGTGACTTTTAGCCATCTTTAGCCGAGAGCCACATACCTTGTCAATCATTTCACTAGCTTCGCAAGTCATAGCCCACAAATACACTTACATTTACTATACGCAAACATACTCATGCAAAATATCTGATGCACACTGAGAGCTGTAGGAGGTGGTTAAGAGGAAGATTTTGTAAACTGCCTTGGGAATGTTGGTTGACCACTGATGGAGAAAATTTATCTCTTATTACTAATTACTGTATAACTGATTTGTTACCCAATACAAAATGTCTCTAGGCAACTAACATATACAATTTAAAAACCCTATCACATTTAACAAAAAGAGAATTATCTAAAACACACAGAAACCAACAACAAGCATAATGATCATATTCCCTCCAAAGCCTGTGAAAAAATATAAATTTTGGGGGGAAACCTCTAATTTACAAAAGCACCCCAACATGCAGAAAATTCCTACTCATCTTAGGTGACAAAGCAAGTAACTTTTTCTACCATAGATCTGATGCATGTTCAACCCAATGTAAGCTCAGCAAACTTTAAAATGTATGCATGCACAACTTGCATTGGCTTTTCACATTAATACATGTCAGTTATTCACTAGACTGTATTGACTTCACAAAATAGCAGTGTTCTAGAATTAAGTGGTCATGTGAATCCAAAGACATAGCAGATAGGATAATAATGTAAACTTTCTCTCATAATCATTGTCAAGTAAAAGATAATTTAAAAACAGCAAATTCTAGGAGAATATTCTTACTTTAGTGCTTGAGTATGCAGTTCTGCAAGCCAGTTATACATTAGTTGGGTGGTGCTGGAACAATTAAGTATTAGTCTATCCTATGCTCCAATTTACAACAAATCTTTAGGATCAGGCTTTTAAGACTCCTACCTTGCTTTTTATTTATATCACATGGAAAAATCCATTTAAAATATTGTGAACATGAAGAGAGCACCAGTGCCTAAAATCCAAAGTTTTAATGAGGTTATAACACCAGATGAATTTAAATCCATCCTTAATCACACTTTTTCAGCTATGTACTCTAGGCTGCACGTATTTTTAAAAATACCAACTGTTCTTGTCAGGACCGGCTAGCATAACATCTGCTATTCTGCTGGATAAGTCATTAGGAATATACAAAAGTATAATGAATATACGGGAACAATTTTTTAAAAGTAAGTAGAAAACAATGTGTTAAATAGTACTTGCAAAAGAAATGGGGGTGGGGGTGGGCAATAACAGAATCAGCATAATCAAGCATTAAATGTCCATATAGTTTCTCAACAAGAAGGCCTAAAATGCCTACTAACATTCTTTTTCCTGCCCAAACGAGCAGCTCCCAGAAATCAAACTCACTTATGAGAGATCAGTACCCAATCTGTGGTCCAATGTACCTGTATGCATCATGGCAGTGGTACAGAGCTTCACACAGAGAGGGATTTTCCATTCTCGTCCATAAAGACAAAATACTACACCCCTGATGTATGCAACTGCACACAGAGCATTTCTCACCCCTAGAACAGAGTTTTAAATAGTGCCACTCCCCAATTATGCTAAAGGGTTTCTTTACAGACACCATGATCATATCAGAAATGTACCTGCAACTTGCTGCATGATCTCACAAATAGCACATTCACAATATAAACATTAACAAAGAAATAACAAGACTACAGCAAGATAAATTTAAGTTAGGTGTCTGGAGAAAAACATCAAAAACTATTCAACGATGGAGCAAGATACTTGGACAGCTTAAACAATCCTCTTGGAGATTTCTAAGTTGGACATTTTTATTTTTGAAATGCTCAAAGTATAGTTTATCCTATTTCTTTTCAGAATGATAATCTAATGAATATTATTATTTCATCAAAATTATTTATTTAAATCATAAAAGTGATTTTAAGCGGCTTACACAAGGGCTGCCACATTCCTGCAATGAATGTATGACTTGTCTCTTAAATTATTCAGAAGTGACTGTCCCATAAAAACCAGACCCCACTTATAATGTCCTATTGCAGATGTCCCATGGTGCATTCCCATCCCACAGTTGTTTTATGACTCTTTCTTCCACACCACAGGACAGGTCTACATGCCGCAGGAACTTATCTCCATTAGGCTTCCAGGAAAAGGAGCAAGTGAAAACGGTATAGGAAGCCAGGAGAAATGTCTTCCACTTCACTGGCCCAACAGATACTACTAACTGGACTCCACCACTCAGCATTCCTAGCTACTGCCACAGACTGGGCCTGAAGGCAGCTGGAGTCCAATAATGGCAGAGCTACAAGTCCACCACCCCTACAGCAGCTTCCTTCTTGTAGATGGTGACAACCAAGACCCAAATCATAATTACAATGTGTATTGGAGTAGCTATTTTGTATCCTGTGGAAGGGGACTGTATCACTTCCAGCAGGCTCCAGCACAGGTGAAGAGCTAAGAAGAGGCTAACAAGATATGGGAAGATCAATGACCTTGGCCTACACAAAGGAGAAGCAACTTTTTGCTGCTGCTGCTGCACACATGCACGCACGTACACACACACAGACCCCTTCCACCCAAGTGAAGGCCTAACCAGTAGTTGCAGAACTGAGGTTTGAGGGAAACGTTGAGTATTCCTTACATGGGAAGAGCAATCACTCTCTGAGTAAGCAAGATTCAACTGTTCCCCCCCAAGGTTTGAAGTTACAGCTGGTGACCCATATGGATGCAGTGGTCCCTCTTTAGTGTGAGGCACTTCCGTAAACTACCCACTTTCTGTCAGCCTTCTCCATTCAAGCTGAACCAAGGGGGAAGTGATGCTGCTCCCCTCCACAAAATTCCACAGCAAGCCAAGGATTACTTGAATACAGTGTTAACTGTATGCGCAAATCAGGTGCTACGTGATGCTAAAGAAAGGGCAAGAACTGTTTGCATGTCAGATGTACATACATGATAAAGGGTACAAAAGAGAGTGAATGTACTTGTGTGCATGTATGTATAATATATATGTAAGAGGGGGTAGGGGATATGCCTACATGTGAGACAATACAAATGCACCCTTATGTGCAGTTCCTAGTAACTGAACATTGGCTAGGCAGCCCTAGAAGAGTTTCCCCAGTTTAATAATAATATTAATAATTTATTATTTATACCCCGCTCATCTGGCTGGGTTTCCTCAGCCACTCTGGGAGGCTTCCAACAAAATATTAAAATACAGTGGTCTGTTAAACATTAAAAGCTTCCCTAAACAGGGCTGCTTTCAGATGTCTTCTAAAAGTCTGGTAGCTGTTCTTCTCTTTGACATCTGATGGGAGGGTGTTCCACAGGGCGGGTGCCACTACCGAGAAGGCCCTCTGCCTGGTTCCCTGTAACTTGGCTTCCCGCAGTGAGGGAACCACCAGAAGGCCTTCAGCGCTGGACCTCAGTGTCCAGGCTGAACAATGGGGGTGCTGACACTCCTTCATTTTCAGTTCTACTTAATAATATGTAGACATCCATATCACAACCATGTAGTATACAAACACGGCAGTAAATAAAAACATGGATCTTCGCTATAATAGTGGGTAAACATTACACTTCTCTTGGAAAGGGGGGTATTTATACCCTCAAATAGGTGCAAGCATCAGATAAGGAAGGAAAGGTAGGCCATTGGTGGGAGTACTAAATTTGGTTGGAAGCTGCAGCTCTCTTTAGTTAGGAAATTGGGAAATTGGAATAAGAACAAAAACATGGATTTAATATATGTTCAGATGCTTGTCTTTTGAACTATCATCTCATGAAATGCCCTTAGCTCTTGGGATAGAACAAAAACTGTACACAGTATCTCAAGAAGCACAGGAAGAACAAAAACTAATTTGTTTTATAAATACGCAAGATAAATAAATTAAAATTGATACACACTCAGGGGTATGCCGGTCATGGGGGGGGGGGGTGTCAAGGAAGAAGGTTCCCTTTCTAAAAAAATCATAGGAGGAAAGGGCATTTCTGATTCACAATGCCATAGATTTGAGTCTTGAGCAGGCAAACAAATCTACTCTGCCTCCTAGGGATCAACTTGGTAAGTATCAGAGCACCAATTCTGGTATCTTATACCTAGCAGTGGTACCACAGGAATTATCTATGGCTAAGAGTAATTTAGCAACATTTGTGAACCTAAGTATCAGTAACAAGAATAGCTACTGAACCTGTCATTAGAAGACACAAATATTCCATTCCTCCCCCTCCCCCCAAAAAACAACCCAAATCTGATTAGTTGGGGAATTGTAGTGGGTTGGGAAAGGGTTCCCTCCTTGAACTATCAGATCATAAGGTATCTTACTAAACTTTCAAGACTAGACAAATATCCTACCCTATTGCTTTCTGCCTTTGCTAGACTAATCTCGCTGATCAAGGACTGACTGCACTGTTGTATTAAATGTGCTAGAGAGAAGACAATCATCAGATCCGTTTCCTAGCTATAAACATCTAAAATAAGACAACAGGTGGATGCAACCAATAGGAGGAATGAAGAAAATCACTGTCACCCTAAAAGACTATAAACAGGTAAACTATATTCTGAAGTGGCTGTATCTTCTTAACAAACAAAATAATTGTATTCAATATTCACATATTAATGTGTAATAGGAGAATGATGTATTGCTTCTCCTGTTCAATTTCATTGAATTATTATGTACCTTTAGTATAGAAGGTGTAAGATATGTTTATGGAATAAAACTATGTGGCACACAAATCTCAATTCAGAAAATAGTCCCAGCTTTACCAAAGCATCAATTATCTAACCTAATCTGCTCTGCACTTGACAATTCAAGGAATAATAGACACTGCCACATTCTTCAGGGGTTGCTCTGTCAAATAAATCAATATCTTTCTGTTGGCACTGCTACAAACAACAACCAGTTCCATGCAGGTTTCACAAATGTGAGAAATAACAATTATTAACAATTAAATTAGGCTTCTTTATAAATAATCAACAAAATTTACAGGACTCCGGTTAGGAAACATTAGCACTTCTCCAAAAATCATAATAATTAAAAGCAGTGAAGTAACAAGACTTTTCATGTCATTAGTATCCATGCAGATCAATCCTATGCATGTTTACACAGAAGTAAGTCCTATTTAACTGAGTTAAATTGAGCATACACGCAGGTACAGACGCTTATAGTCTAAATAATATATTGACTCCAATGACTAGCATTACTCATTGAAAGGTGATGTGGGGCTATATTAAAAGGGAGTGGGGTCAGGTGCAAAGTAACTGAACATCAACAAGCAGTCCCACTGAGGAAGAGGCATCACAAATGTTACCTTTTGTCCAGAAAGAAAAAGTGATTACCATATGCTCTAAGTACTAATCTGCAGATCTTAACTAACAACAAGAAAATGATTAAATGCACAGATATTTCAAGTTCAGAAGATTCATAATTCTTTATGGTTGATCAGTTTCACAATTTGGGGGGGATTAAAAAGTCGCAAGTAAAAACAGTAAGATACCACTAAAAACTACATCAATTAATAAATAAAATTTCTAGGTACATGTCCCCCCCCCCATTTAATTCATGCCCATGTTTAATAAGTCTCATAAATAAAATGAAATTTAATTTCTTTACGTGAGTGCCCTCTAATCCCAAAGCACCAGTTAATAAAACATAAAATGCAGATTCTCTACCAGCCACAGGCACACTCCAGGTGGGCAAGCTACAGTATAGCCAAGTTACGCACAGGCAGTCAATTTGGATTAAAACTCGAGCATGCAAAAACTGAATTTCTGCAAGATTTCTCCCACTAAACCTGTGTTTATGTAGCGAGGTGTTTAAAGCAGGAGAGTGATTTGCAGCACAAGGAGGGTTGTTTGCATGCCAATGACCAAGGCACAAGAGCAACCTGCTCCCCCCAAAGCCCAGAAGAGGTTAAAGAGGCAGCGAGGGGAGGAGGAGGAGGATCAGGAGAGAAAAGTTCACCCAGAGCCTCGCAACCCCGACGGGAGCCCGAGGCCCGCACGCGAGTTCCGAGAGAGAGGGGGATCTGGGCTGCTGAATCCGAAGCGAGAGCGCAGCGAGACCCGGAGGGAGATGCGGACCGCCCGCCGCTGCACCTGACTCCCCCCGCGACACCACCATCGCAGCAGCTCCCGAGGATCTCGGCAGGGCAAACAGCAGGCAAGTACCAAAAGGGGTTATTTCTGCATTGCCGCCAATGATTATTATTATTATTATTTGCAAACCCCACGCAGAGTTGTTTAGTTTGTGACCTTACTCCCCCACCCAAAAAAACCCCCCACACCAAACCGGCAGGTCGAAGCAAACAAAAAGCTCTGATCACCCTCCCGGCGCCCCCTCCCTTCCCCCCTCCAAACTCCTCGGCGGGGGGAGGGGGCGCCGCCGCGAGGAGGACGCCAAGCAGGCCGGGCGGGGGGGGGGCGCCGCGGGGATTTCTCTTCCACGCGCGCGTCGCTCTCGCGGGGCAGCCGGCCTTCGCTCCCCCCCCCCCTCCCCGGGCAGAGCCAGGCCGGGAAAGGGAGGGGGACGAGGGAGGGGGGCGCGAGCGGCATATTCACCTGGGCTGAGGGGGGCTGCCGGGGCGCCGCCGCTGCTGTGGCCGCTGGCTGTGGTGGTGGTGGCGGTGGTGGTGGGCGAGGCTGAGGCGCCGCGGGGCGAGGAGGAGGAGGAGGAGGACGGGGGTGAGGAGGAGCCGCGGCGGGAGGAGGAGGAGGCGGCGGCGGCGGCGGAGTCGGAGCGGAGCCGTTGTTGTTGGTGGGTAACAGTCGCCAGGACTACGGTGACTATGGCGCCTGGCTCTCAAGGCAACCGTTGCTATAACTCACAAAAGGGAGAGAGACACAGAGAGGGAGGAGACCAGCAGGCGCCGGCCCAGCCTCGCGCGCCGGAAGGGGCGGCGCCAGGACCTTGACGGACAGCCCGCCGCCCACTCCCGGGCCAGAGACGCGCGCGGGGGAGGGGGTTCGGCTGACGCATCACCGCGCATGCGCGAGTCAGCACCCGACGGGAGATCGTTGGCCCGCGCGGCGCTTGGCACACTCGGTCCGCCCGGCCGCCTTCTCCTCAGCGCGCGCGGACGCCCCACACTCTTCCCCCCTCCCTCTCCGAGCGCGCGAGCAGGGAGGGGCACGCGACTCCTCGCTCCCTCCCGCGTGGGGGAAACCTGGCCGTCGTCACTTCCGGCCCAGGGGGGCTCGGGAGGAGGCTGAGCGAGGCCAGGGCGGCGGCGGGGCCCGGATGTGCGGCGGCTGAGGCGGGAGGCGCCCGGCCGGCAGGAGGAGGAGAAGCGCCAAGTTCGCGCCTCGCCGCTCCGTCCGCGCGCGCTCCCTGGGGGGGGGAGGGGAGGGGACGGAGCCCCTTCCAGGTGGGGCGGAGGGGGCGCCTGGCTCTTCCCTCTGAAGGAAGAAGGCCGGCCTGGCGGGGGGAGGAGGAGAGCAGCCTTATCCCCTCTCCCCCCCCCCATGGCAAGAGGCCCCCCCTTCGGAGGAACTTAGTGAGAGGCCTCTGGGGCCCCGCCATGGGGAGGGGGCAAGAGAGGAGGGTCCCCGGCGGAGAGAGGTCTCTGGGATCTGCAGTGAAGAAGGGTTCTCTTCGGGAAGGGCCCCCCTCGGCATAGCTGTCAACTTTCAGATTTGAAAATAAGGGATCAGCAGCCTCACCTGTCCCGGGGACAGTCTACGAGATATCTAACAATCCGGGATAGCCGCGGGAAACGGCGCTGGAATAAGGGAATTTCCCGCAAAAAAGGGGAAGGTTGACAGCTATGGAAGGTTTCCAGTCTGAATTTGGGGCTTCCTGTTACCAAAAACTGCTCGGCTACCACGAAATAATGGGATAATACCACGGGACAAATGCAAGGTTGTGCGCTTAGGCAGGAAGAACCAGATGTTCCAATATCAGATGCATGGGCGTAGCCAAGAGAGGCAGCTGCCATCCAGGAAATAAAATTTGCTTAACTAAGGGAGGTTCTGCCCCCTTAGCGTATCCTGGCTGCGCCTTGTGATCATAGCTGTCAACTTTCAGATTTGAAAATAAGGGATCAGCAGCCTCACCTGTCCCGGGGATAGTCTACGAGATATCTAACAATCCACGATAGCAGCGGGAAACAGCACTGGAATAAGGGAATTTCCTGTACAAAAAGGAAAGGTTGACAGCTATGCCCCTCAGGCAGCCGGGGCAGGAGACGGGCCCCAGCTTTCATAGGCCCCGCTGCCCCTGCCAGCCTCCCTGGCCAGACCAGAATGGGTCTTTTCCCAGGCCCAGAGGAGCCCTTGCAGCCCCCCATGAGCTTCCTCCTGTGGCCCTGGCAAAGGGCCCCCTCCCGCAAAAGGCCCCAGCAAAAACCCCCCAGGGGGGTGGCATGGTCAGCAGGACAGCAGTACCTTGGTTCCCCAATGGCTTAGTTGCTGAACAAATTGGCTCCCAAATGCCGCAACCCCGGAAGTGAGTTTCCAAACGTTTTTCGGAAGCCGAACGTCCGACACGGCTTCCTCTTGAGTGCGGGAAGCTCCTGCAGCCAATTGGAAGCTGCGTCTTGGTTTTCGAATGGTTTTGGGAGTCGAACAGACTCCCAGAACAGATCAAGTTCAAGAACCAAGGCCCCACTGTGTTTCCTTTTGATTGTGGGTGGAGGTCCCCAAGTGGGGAGCTGTTCCGGATCTGAAAACTTGGACTCCGAGGGTGTGATATTGTGTGGCAAACACCTGAGAAGAAGCCCAGCCAAGACCCTTGGCCATTGGGTTACACAGTAGAGGTTTGCGTTAATGTGTAAGGAGACCCGAGCATCTTTCTGCTGAAGTGGCACATAGACACCTCTAAAACAAAACTCATTCTGCCATGCAAAAAGAGAAACCGCCATGTCTGTAGAAGTCTCCACAGTGCAGCATGTCTATAAGGAACCAGTCTGGTGTCCTAACCAAACTGCAGGAATGGAGACAGGACTTGCTTGGAATTTGGCAGAATTTTCTCGCCTCGGTTGGATACTCCTACAATATACAGTCCTCAAAAAAGAAAGCAAGCTGGAGTAGCTCTTTAATAAAGAAGTTGTAAACAGGGGCATTATTGATGCCTTGATTTTATACTGTGCTCCAATCTTCTCACCTGACTCAATTCCTGTTCCCCTCTAAAAACGCAATCTAGACATCTGCCCATTTGTTGATTTCCCACTAGATCTCCTTGGCCCTTACAGCTCGGACATCACTCCCCAATAGCAAAAACGAAGGCAGTGGGGGGGGGGAGCGTTTCCCTTTGCATTGCATAAAACTAGATAAGCAGACTCTGAGGCTCCCAAGAAGTGTCTGCCTAGAGCTGAGCTGGCCTCCTCTGCCTGGGAAAATCAGCACCAGCTGCATGGGGACAGCACTCCACGTGGCGCACAGATGTTGCCTTCAGGAAACAGCAGTGATTCTGCCCCACTCCTACCCCCCAGATTTTTCCTGAAATTATGAGGATATATGTATATTTTTGCCGTTTTCCCCACTAAGTTTCTGATTCTACCTGTCCTTTTTCAGTTGAATTGCCGTTGTCTTTTAATCTATTTTTGCATATTGTTGGTGCATACATATGCAACCTATTATCCACGTCATCACACCTAACCAAATATATCATGTGTGATCCTCTGTGACCCAATAGGAGTTGCAGAATATTAAATACACACCAGATTGTCAAGGAAATGGACATTTCACCTGTGGAAATGAATGTGTACTTAAAGCCTGGAAGGTGTGCCTGGGTCTCAAAAAAAATGTACATAGGTCTTATACAGTGTCAGACCATTTTTCCATTTAGCTCAGGGTTGTTCACTCTCCAGGTTTCCTGCCTTACCTGGGATTTGAGCCTTCATGCAGGTGCTCTACAACTTAATCCAGTTGTTCTCTTGCTGTAGCTCTTAGCTAAGAAGTTATTTCATCATTTCAGTAAACCTGAGTGCAAACCCTTAACTGCAAAAAGAAGCCTTTCATATAATTAGTATCAATGCAGCAATACAGGAAATACATGACCATAAAGGGAATTTAAGCATTAAGGGTTGTATCTAAGTTAATGGACCAAAGTTAGTCATGTCCATTAATTTAAATGGGTATAACAGGGCTTATGGGTTAGCAGGGCTAACGGGATATAACTATATTTTCCTTCCAATTTTGTGGTTCTCTTCAACTTTTGAGGCAAGTAGCTAGGGAAGGAAATATTTAAATTTTAAGAACAATTTCATGTTTGTAGTTTCAGCAAAGCAGACAGAAATTGAGATAAAAGCTTTAATTTTAAAATGTTATAATTTCTAGCAGTGCATACAATTAACTCTTGAAATTAAGAGGGCAGGCGATAATTTCATGATCGCTTGAATGTTACAGTTAAACCTTTTCTCAGATAATACACACTGCTTTTACAAAATAAAATTTATTTTGGAAATTATAGGAATTTTTGTGTGTGTGTGTGTGTATACACACATACACACACACAGTGGTACCTCGGGTTAAGTACTTAATTCGTTCTGGAGGTCCGTGCTTAACCTGAAACTGTTCTTAACCTGAAGCACCACTTTAGCTAATGGGGCCTCCTGCTGCTGCCGTGACGCTGGAGCACAATTTCTGTTCTCATCCTGAAGCAAAGTTCTTAACCCGAGGGAATATTTCTTGGTTAGCAGAGTCTGTAACCTGAAGCGTCTGTAACCCGAGATACCACTGTATTCTGTGGCGGGAAGGTAAACGGCGTTTCCGTGCACTCTGGTTTCCATCATGGTGTCCCGTTGTGCCAGAAGTGGTTTAGTCATGGTGGCCACATGACCTGGGCAGCTGTCTGTGGACATCTCAGCCTGAAGGGAGATGAACACCTCAACCCCATAGTCACCTTTCACTGGACTTAACTGTACAGGGGTCCTTTACCTTACTGAGGTTTCCTTTTTCTCCTGCCTTTAAAGTAGTATTTGAAGCCTTATCCTGTATCTGACATTATAAGACTTGGGAAATGAAAAGCATAGTTAGCAAATCCAGGGAAATTAGAAAATGTAAGTAAATTGGTTTCACTTATGGGATGCAAATAAATATAGACACAGGATCAAACCTTTAAAACTCAGACCGCATTGTTAGGGACTGGCCTGAGAAGTGAAGTGTAATATTGCCATATGTGTTCTTTACTGTAGGTGTGTTTTGTGTTATGGTAAAAAAAAAAGTTGGTGGCTTTAAAAAGCAGAAAAGTATATCCCATGAAGCACAGTTAACAAAGAAACAAGTCAGTTTTCCTGCCACTTAAAAATATGGCCACTCGGCTCAGGGAAGACGAAAGGAAAAGACAGCAATATTGTCTCTAAAAGATGGGCCATTCTGGTAACCACACAAACTGATCAAGCAGACAAATAACTGGGTAGAACTGAAAGTGAACTCTACTCAGAGGACGGGAGATTTTAGCATATTATTTTTAAAAATGTATATTTCTGTCGGGCATCGCAGAATTATTCTGGTGGATACCACCCTGTCTTAAATCTAATACATTATGGAGTGTTAGGGGAGGGGTAATACCTTGTGGGGGATACATCGTGCTCCTTCAGTGGTAGTTTGTCCACCTTTGGTCCCCACCCTGCACTCAACTCTCACCTGTGGCTCCTAGAAGCTGTCAGCATGCAACAGCGGCCACATCCCAGGAACGACTTTGACTGGCCAGCTAAACCAGGTGAGGGGAGCCGATGGATCTCAAATCCTGATTGAGTTAGGGGCTTCCATTGCAGGCAAACACAGACTTTGGCCGATGGAGCAGATGAGACCAAGAGTGGGTCCAACAGTCAAAAAGGAGGTTTCTGCACATGCCGCAGAGGGAAGTGAGGGGCAGATAAGGCTCATCAATCTGGGTAGGAAGCCCATCTAGGAGAAGGAAAATGCTGATTGGAAACATCTGCTGCCTTGGAAGATATCTTCAGGAGAAGAAAACGATACACACATGTGGAGCGGAGTCCCTAAGCCGGTTGGGTGGCACCTTGTACACTTCATTCCAGCAACTGCAGCCAAGCTGGTGCCCAAAGGTCTTGCTCTGCTTTCCTTGGGATCACATCAGTGAGGTGGTCTGGGCCATAGCTGTCAACTGTCCCTTATTTGGCGGGAAACCCCCTTATCCCAGCGCCGTGTCCTGCTGCTGTCCCTTATTGATGATGTCCCTTAAATTTCCCGGGTTTCAAAGGAAGCAGCTCCTCTCCCTCCCTGCCTACCAGCCAGGGAGGAGGGAGGCTCCAACTGTGTTGCTTGGCTGCGTTGCTCACCCAATAAGGAGTCTAAGAACGACTGGGGGGTGGAGCTTGCATGCCTTGTGCCAATCAAATCAGCCGCGTTGCCTGGGGACTCGCCTTTGCTCAGCGCTTCCCAGCGGAGAGGTGACGCTGGTTTTCCTTGCTGCATCCCCTTTGTCGGGTTGCTGCGCTGTGGGAACCACCGCTTGAGGCTTCGTTTGGCTGCTGACTGGGCTTTCTGCCTTTGGCTCAGAGGGGCTCAGAAGTTGAACATACCTGTGCCCAGAAAATCCCTTATTTTCGAGGCTGCTGGTCCCTTATTTTCAAATCCGTAAGTTGGCAGCTATGGTCTGGGCAGCCCAGAACCTCGAGACCCACCACCCAGACTGGTGCCTTGGGGAAGTCACTTCGGTGCTGGTAATGCAGTGGTTTGACTCCATTGTTTCTCAGGACAGACGGATGCCAACAACAATTTTTGTGAATTCTGCTCCCAGCTAACTGAGGAAGACCAGTGATTCAGTAGCACTAGATCTCCTCCTTGTGTGAAAAATATCTGCTTCACCAGGCTTGATCTCAGATGGGTGCCAGCATGAGACTGATCCACACCATCTGCACTGGCATCAGAGTCTGGCTTCATTATGGGCCACTGTTGGTGTCTTGAGTCCTTTCCTGCGCTGTCCCTAACTGCAGAGATAATTTGTCCTGTGACTCTGCTTCCTGATTCTGTTTGTCTTGGGAGCCACAAGTGCCCACAGCATTTAATGTCAGATGCAATAAGCGATTTAGTGAGTCATTTTAAAACATCACAGAACATGCTGTTGGTGTAGTAGCATTGTGAGGACACTCTGCTGGCACTCCTACAGGAAGATAATATGCCAGTGCAGATATTTAGGTCTGGGGTGTAAATTAATTTAAAATCCACGATTTGCATCTTAACTAGTGTATGAATCTGGCTGCATAACAACTTTAAAAACAGGAAAGCATTATTTTATTTCAGATATGCAGTGCAATTTCTCCTGTATAATTGAACACATTTTTAAAAGTAATAAATACAATTACTTTTTTAAAAATTGTGTTCAATTCTACAGAAATAAAATGCATTATATATCTGATTTAAAACTGCTGAAGGAGCTTTGAACTTTGGACTTCTGGTTTATAATAGTGGGGCGTCAAATCAGCCAAAGAGGCTTGGGCTCACTACACTGATTGGGCACTGAAATTACAAGATAACATTTATATTTCAGTTCAAGGTGTTTGATTTTCAATTCGGGGTTGCCTTATTTGTCATTGCTGATACATGACACCATAATTATAGTCTTCGTTTTAAAATGTGATATCATTCTTCACCTAGAAAAAATAACCTTTAAAGAAAGAACTCTCATTTCAGCTGAAGATTGATGTAAGACAAGCAGTGCTAATGTGAATAATAAAGATTTGATGTAAAATAGTAGTTCCTGCCAAAAGATTTTAAGTGAGGTTAATTATTAAACATGCCTGTCAGGGTTTGGGGGAAAAAAGAGAGAGAAAACACCAGCCCTGCACGTAACTCTTCGTGACACCAAACCTAGTATTCAGTGAGAAAAATAAAGATGGGTACAGAAAACAGTCCCCAGAATGTATTTTCCTAGAAATTAGTACAGGCAAAGCAGAGTGGCCAGGAATAATAAAAATGCCATTTGTTGTGATTTAGTTCTGCCAGGGTGAGAAAAACTTGCATGTGAAACAACATCACCAGGAGGGAAAGCCTTAGTACAAAAATAATGAAAAAGAAAAGGAGAAAGTGGTTCTCCAAAGTGCCAGCTATTAATGTTTATTGTAGCTCAACACGTTTTGGAACTGAATGTTGCTGTGTATCTGGCACCATATGGAAGACTTCCTTTGCCAGAAAGGCAGCAGCATTTGTGTCAGCTCCTTTGGAAAGTCTTGGGTCGCTCCTCAAGAAGAAACTTCAGTTCTGAAACATGTAGAGCTACAATAAACATTAATAGCTGGCACTTTGGAGAACTCGCTTCTTTTGACCTTCCTTTTGGTTCCTGTGCCTCCGTCTTTCTTCTTAAAATCCTTAAGCCGCTCACCCAGCTCTTGTTGGGGTCTCCTGTTCTCCACATTTCTCTTCTATTGTTCTTAACAAATTCTGACTTTGGGTCTTGATGGACCTCTTTTCTTCCTACGCTCATCACAATCAGTTCCAGGGCAGGTTGCATTGTCAATTTTCTGACTCTTTTTTTCCTTTTCTCTCTAGCAAAAGGACTGTCTTTTCAATTCCTGATGTAGCAGAGCTGCAGAATCTGCCAATATGCTGTTGGGAAAGGACAGGGTCGGTCTGTCTGCAGCAGAAAGAAGTACTAAATAATCTGTTTCCAGACAGATGGGAAGTTTGGTGCTGGAATAGTTTTCAGAGCTGCTGTTGTACTTTCCCCTGGCATCCTGTAAGAGTAGCTACTGGCAGAACCAACATCTACCATTTCAGTTCTGAAGCAATTCTGGCCATTAAACTGGTTGCAGAAAGTTCGTTGCTTCAGGTTTTCTTCTTTCTTCTTCATTCATTTCTGCGTCTCCTTGGGAAATAATGGATTGCCCCAGATTTATTTTATTTTGCCTGATATGAAGCAAACATACTGTTCTCCTGTATGTTTTAATATAATGATACAAAAAAAATCAACATTATCCTGTTGAATATTCTCTGACATATAGTGTCATATTCCGTGATAAAATAAATGCAAAAAAGAGAGTTTAATCAAAAGATTTTTAAATAATATCTGATGTTGGCCCATTTGATTAAATCCATCTACTTCATTTCTTAGGAAAACTACAAAGATATTGGTTTACTTAGCGAAACAGTTAATTTCAATGCATTATTATCTTTTCACTGTGTCAAATAAATTTTCAGTTCATACCTAATAATTAAAGTGTGCTTTCAGACTGAAAAGGGAGTGTGTGAAATGGTGCCTTTATTACAGAGCAAATTTGCTCCACTAATATCATTCTTATCTTGTGCTGGCTGGAAACCTTTGAAAGGTGTTCACGTGAAATCTAGGCAAGAAAGGGTAAAGAAAGTTCAGGCAGTGGACTGGATCTTGGAATCTTGCTCTGCCATTAGGTGTGCTGAATGCCAGTGATGGGGAAACTGTGGCCCTCCAAATGTTGTTGGACTACAACTCCCATCATTCCTGACTGTTGCTCATGCTGGCTGGGGCTGGCAGATGAGGGTGTTCAGCAAATTCGCTATCCCTGCTGAATACCAATGACCATTTACCATGTGGTATCACCACTGTTCACATATAAAGCCACTCCCGACATAAGGAGGGGGGGTTGCGGGCTCACGCCCCACCTACAACCTTGCGGGGCTGGCTGCAGCCCCGCGGGACTTGCTGCAGCCCCGCGGGACTTGGGGAATCCTGGGAAGCATTAGTATTCATTTATGCAGCGCGCCAGCCAATCGGCTGGCGGCGGGGGCAGGCTTACTAGGGTCATTTAAGGTCGGGGCAGCCCGTGCTCGTCCCTTTTCCTACAGCCAGCTGCGGTTTCCCACCCACCCTCTAGGTTGTCTTTTGGACTTTGCTATGGGCTCCAGGCTGGTCGCCTGGTAGGAGTTTTTCCACTTGGCTAATTGGCAGTATTTTGGAAGCCACTTGGTTTTTTCGCCTACCTCGTAGCAAAACGTCACAACACCTTTGGTTTGGGCGGTTAGGCATTGCCAGGGGTATTATTATGCAAATGAGTTGGGGGGGAGGAATGCCATCACCCCCCCCAAATGTTGAAGGGTAGTCCGATAAAGGGCTCTGGGGGGCGTCGCCTCGTCTGAAACCTATGGAGGCTAGGGCCTAAAGCGCGCACCCGAGCGGTAACCCCTCGGGGAGCGCCTAGGGATGTGCATCTCGGGGGCTCCCCCTGTTGGTGCTTAACCCTTCCCAGTTCTATGCCGGTTAGTCTGATAGGGCCAATGCCTAAAGCCAATACCGCTCTTACCTGTAATCAATAAAGTTGTGGCCATTTTTCGCCCATTAACCTAAATTCTGGTGTCCGGTGTCTTTATTTATTCCATCTGTGGGAGGGGGCGGGAATCGCCACGCAACTACATGGCAAGCTGTGTGTAACTATTCGGCAAGCCATTTGCATCAGCCTTCTGAGCAGTGAGAAGAATTTGGGGGACCAAGGAATTGGCACAATTGCCGTCACCAGTTGGAAGGATGATCATCTGACTGGCTTGCCATGTGGCTGCATATATACCACCCTAAATCTTTACTTGAACATAGTGAGCTTGTATTCACTTAATGTCTGTGAAGAAATCTTGCATATTTTACAGTTTGAGTAAGAGTAAACTCATAAGTTCCTTTATCCAGTTGCATGGTGTTTTTTCCAGTCAAACATCTCGGTGGTAATATCTGCGTGGGCTTTTGAAAGCCTACACATGTTAGACAAAGGAACAGAAACCTGGGTTTCCAAAAATGGATCCTGACCTGAGTGCTAAACGATTAACCTTTTGCAAGATAGTTTCATGCAGATCTCACTATGAGAGTCAGTTGCAAACTTTGCTCCATGTAAAAGTAGTTACATCATTCCAAGAAGCTTTTAAAAATGACATTGCAGTACAGTGGTACCTCGGTTTAGAACAGTCCAGTTTACAAACTCTGCAAAACTGGAAATAGTGTCTTGGTTTGAGAACTTTACCTCGGTCTAAGAAAGGAATCCAAAACGGTGGAAGGGCACCGGCAGTGGGAGGCCTCATCAGGGAAAGCGTGCCTCAGTTTAAGAATGGTTTTGGTTTAAGAATGGACTTCCGGAATGGATTAAGTTCGTAAACCGAGGCACCACTGTACGTAGTTGTGAGGTGAGCATTTACACAATGACATTTACCTTGCTTGTAGTTTAATGAAGCAAAATCAATTCTGGCAGTGGTCAGAGAGGGCATTTCAATGGAAGCCATATTGTGAAGTCCTCTTCAGGGCAGCAGTTATGCAAACATCGTGAGAGAAGGGTCTGCTATGCCTTTGTCCGTGTGCATAGTTGTGGGCGGAAGGAATGATAAACATATCCATTACTTCTATTGCATCATAATGTGACAGGTACACAACTTTGGTGCAAACACACTGTAATAATACTTAGATGCTTTCAGAAGCGGCAGCTCCAGAGAAGAAAAAGGTACCGTATTTTTCGCCCTATAGGACACACTTTTCCCCCTCCAAAAATGAAGGGGAAATGTGTGTGCATCCTATGGGGCGAATGCAGGCTTTCGCTGAAGCCTGGAGAGCGAGAGGGGTCGCTTCAGGAAGCTATCTGCAAGCCTTGGGAGCCCGGCGGGAAGTCGCGCCAGGCTCCTAAGGCTTGCAGACAGCAGCCTGCAGCCCGAAACCCGGGGAGCGCAGCGGAGCGCAGCGGAGCGCGCCCTGGGCTTCGGGCAGATATCCGCAAGCCTGGGGAGACCAGCGGGAGTTCCCGCCGGGCTCCCAAGGCTTGTGGATAGCAGCCTGTTCTGGGGGCTGGGGTCGGGGGAAGCTCGGGCTTCCCCTGCCCCAGCCCCGTGCCTGGGGGGGGGAATTTTTTTTCCCCTTTATTCCCGCCCCCCAAAAAACTAGGTGTGCCCTATGGCCTGGTGCGCCCCATACTGCGAAAAATATGGTAAGTGTTCGCTTAGGTTTTCTCCTTTCCACAAGCAGCTTTGTTTTGATACTGAGCACCCACGTAGGCCAGGATCAGCTGAAGGGGTTCCTCTTGCCACTTTTAGATTTGTGGATCCACACGATGGTTCTTCAGACAACCAAATTTCATTCTCCCAAGGAGTTTTTCAGTTCTTCAGTCACGTCTATGTTAAAGTGAGACACCAGGAAACACCTGCAGCTGGTGAACCAAGCTAACAACTTCCTTTTATGGTGTAATGATATGGCTAGGTGCACGATCCATACCTTGACTTCCTTCATGAGTTCATATATTCATTGAATATATTATATATATATTCCATCCATCCATAGAAGGGGGAGTGATCCTGCATTGCTGGCTCTTCTTTCAATATTGCACAACTTCCTGTAGCATCCATGCATTGTGCCTGGATATTTGAGCAAAGAAACTCATATTTGGAGAGCTCACTGGATGCAGATGCCCATGCTCAACACAATGTGGATGGGGGGTGGCGACTTCTGTACTTGGTGCCCCCTCCATGGATACTGTGGCTAAACTGTGGCCCTCATGCAGTTGGACTGCAGCTCCCATCAGCCCTAAATTCTGACCACGCTAGCTGTGGCTAATGGAGGACCCAAATGGGGGCTGTATCCAGCTTTCATATTCCTTGTTTTAGGCAACTGGAACATACAGAGGCAGTTCTTTAAAGGGATTCCTCCCATCCTTTTAAAAAAATGGGTCATTAAAGCTTACCGTATTTTTCGCTCCATAAGACACACCTGACCATAAGGCGCACCTAGTTTTTAGAGGGGGAATGCAAGAAAAAAAATATTATTTAAAGGGAGCGCTGAGCAGAGCCTGTATGTATCCCAGGCTCTGGTCAGTGCTCCCTTTCACTAGCTGCACGGAGTGTGTGTGTGGCTCTTGGGGGCTTTTCCCTGAGGAGGGAGAAAGGCAGCCCGTCACTGACACACACTCCACGCGGCTCTTTAAAGGGATCACGGCTCTTGGGGACTTTGCAGGAGGTGGGGGAAGTGAGAGAGCCGCGCTCTGTCACTTCCCCCACCTCCCGCAAGAGCCACGGCTATCCCTGAGGAGGGAGAAAGCCCTCCTCCCTCCTCGGGGAAAAGCCTCCAAGAGCCACACACACGCTCCACGTGGCTCTTTAAAGGGAGCGCTGAGCAGAGCCTCCCGCTTGCATTCGCTCCATAAGACACACACACATTTCCCCTTACTTTTTAGGACGGGAAAAGTGCGTCTTATAGAGCGAAAAATACGGTAATTCAATTAATTTCACCAATTAGCCATTGAATCTTGTAGGCTTAGTTAACTGACCACTATACTAACTGTGCCTTTGGCATAGACCCCAACCCAGCATTGCCACACCTGCGAGCTCCACCTCTGACCTGCCAGTATTCACACAGCATATGAAAATACAGCTGTACACATCTGGGATCTCTATGTATACACTCACATTGGACCTCCAAGGGGTGGGGGCTGGTGGGGCAGATGTGTTGGAGGTCAACAGTTTCTCTCTGTTCATGGAACACACACATATATACATACATAATTTTATGTATGCTAAGACCATGCGCTCAAGGCAGCTTACAATACGAAAATATTACGTGATTACAAACATAACAAAAGTAGTCAATAAATAAAACATCAAAAAGTACACAGCCAAATTAGATGATTACCACATAAATCACGATAAGATCTAAAATAAAGTTACAATGAAGTAACATCAAAAACAGCAACAGCACAGCCCCTTTTCTCAGCAACAACCCCTAAACAATGCCCCAACCCAAGAATCTGATCAGCAGCCTGAGCTTTTGTACCTGGAGTCGGTCAGGGCCATGACTTCTTCCCAAAACCCTTAATTTATCGACTGGCCCTAGCCATCTGTCTATGTTAAACTATACATTTCAGAGCAGCCAAATTAGTTGAGCTCTCTGGGTGCAGATTCATTGCTAACAATAAATGGTTTAAAGAGAACCTCTTTGATATTCTTAGTAGGGAGGTAAAGAACAATATAAGCTGGAGAAGTGTTTAGTACAGGAGCAGTTGATCGATTAAGAGGATTTTTCTAAAACTCTAGTTTTAGAAGTTTTATTTTTATTTATTTTAGGAAAATATTAAAGCGCACCAGAAAGAGCTTTCTCTGGGGACTAGTTCAGACAAAATTGGGACATTTTCTGGGTAGATGGAGCTGTGTGAGTTACTATCATGCACTGAGGTCCCCCTCCTACACAAAAACTGCTGAATGACAGAGGGTATATTTGAGCTACTGCAGGCTGACAGGTTGACACCAACTTGTTCCCCTGCATCTACAAATCTCTAGCTGCATTGCAAATGGCAAACCACATTGAGACTTCGCTTTCAGCCCAAAGGGAATGCCATTTTCTTTCAAGTAATAAAAGGGTTGTTCCTTCTTTTATCACCAGAACAAGACATCACAAATTTCTGAGAAAAATGTGTTCTAGCATGGTATTTAAACTTTCACTCAATCCCCTATGGATTCTCAAGCACTTTCATATGTGTGAGGGTTTTTATATATCAACCAATATTCTCTTTAGCAATAACTCATAAAAGTTAAGAAAACTTTCTTTGTGGAAAATAGAAAATGTCAAATGCCGCTTGCAAACATTGTGATACTGGCTTAAACACTGGAAGAAATCTTGTTAAAATACTAAAGCATTTATTTGGGCATATTAGGAAATTGAGTTCAAATCATGACTGTCCCACAGTTTGGACTTGGCACAAAAGCGCTGCAGCTTGAAAGGCAACACTGTGATACGGAGTCCACATGCAACAGATGGGCTAAGGGGCAGTCTTGCAGTAAGAGAGGATCAATATGCTTCTGGGCCCTCCTTCCATCTTAGACTAGAATGATAATGCGTGCTCCAGCACACAAGATGAAAAGCCTGGGGAGGGAATCAAATTTCTCCAGCAATATTCTATTGCAGCCTGAATGCTGAGAAATGCAATGCCCCTGAAACAGAAGTTATTCCTTGAGTTAAAGTATCTAGCTCCTGTACCACGAATAAGCCACAGCTGTGTACTGGTTGACTATAAAAGGATTGTCTGGAAAGCCTCTTCCTATCCCTGGTGAGCCAGGCCTCCATTTTGAATCTCATCCTAAAAGCACTGCTTCCAGCATTGGGTAAAGGTAAAGGGACCCTTGACCATTAGGTCCAGTCGCGGACGACTCTGGGGTTGCGGCGCTCATCTCGCTTCATTGGCCGAGGGAGCCGGCGTACAGCTTCCGGGTCATGTGGCCAGCATGACTAAGCCGCTTCTGGTGAACCAGAGCAGCGCACAGAAATGCCTTTTACCTTCCCGCCAGAGCGGTACCTATTTATCTACTTGCACTTTGACATGCTTTCAAACTGCTAGGTTGGCAGGAGCAGGGACCCAGCAACAGGAGCTCATCCTGTCGCGGGGATTCGAACCGCCGACCTTCTGATCGGCAAGCCCTAGGCTCTGTGGTTTAACCCACAGTGCCACCCGCGTCCCCGAATGTATTGAATGCTTGTAGATTCCTGCCTGTAGCCTGAGTTGCCTGAGTTTTAGAGATGAAAACACTTTACAATTTTCTTGTCTTTTCAATGTTAAGAAATACCAGTGTGCCATCTCTGCTTCCTGTTCTGATGCTGATCTGAGGTAGAGAAGATAACAAGTTTTATTCCAATTAACATTTTAGAACAGGAGGAGATAACCGAATGATATTTTATTAAAAGCTTCCAGGACCCCCCCCCCAACTGTCTCTATTTGCCAGGGATGTCCCTGATTTCAAAAAGCCATCCTGGTTTCTGATTTGATCCCAGAATATCCCATTCTTCCTTAGGATGTCCATGTTTTCATCATAGAAATGATAGGGGGTATGCTAGTAGGTATGACAAGAGCGAAATATTGATCCCCGTACGCTTAGATGCAGGGAAAGTGACCTTACATTTTGGTTCAGTACCTGTTAATCCTTGAATAGGGATGTGGGTGGTGCTGTGGTCTAAACCACTGTGCCTCTTGGGTTTGACTCCATGGGATGGGGTGAGCTCCCATTGCTCTGTCCCAGCTTCTGCCAACCTAGCAGTTCAAAAGCATACCAGCGTGAGAAGATAAATAGGTATTGCTGCGGCGGGAAGGTAAATGGTGTTTCCATGTGCTATGGCACTCATCACAGTGTCCAGTTGCGCCAGAAGCGGCTTAGTCATGGTGGCCACATGACCTGGAAATCTGTCTGTGGACAAATGCCGGCTCCCTCAGCTGGAAGTGAGATGAGCGCCGCAAACCCATAGTCGCCTTTGACTATGGGGTCCTTTAATACTTTATCTTTAATCCTTGGCTGTTAAGAGGAATGCAGTGCAAATAAGCACACTCCAATGAAGATAAAAGGGGTTTGTTCATAAGACCCAACCAGTTGCGTGAAGATGTGAGGGTTGGTGGTTGAGGTGAAGCAAAGCAGATGTACAGTTGGGCTGGTGAACAGTCAGGCTGATCATTCATTTATTTAAAGAATGAGATCCCACAAAAGTAGTCCAACCCCCCAAATACACATATTTTATAAAACCAAACATTTAAACAATATCTGGACAACCATAGGTCCCCCATCCCTGAACTAGTGGAGTTCTGCTGCCCCCTTTGTTATCCAGAGGCACCATCTTCTGAGGAAAATTGAGGGAGCCTAACAACCTGACGTCACTCTGTGGCTGGCTCCATGTTCAGCCTCAGCAATGGGGGGGGGTGTCCCAGCCCCCTCCAAAAAAGTATTAAGGGGGCCCAAAGAGCCTCGTCTCCCTGGATCTGGCGCCTACGGATCTAGGAGCTGCAGTGCTGCTCTTGAGTCACCTTTAGCAAAAGAATCTAAGGGCAGGAGAAGCAGGCAAGAAGCTTCTTCTTCTGGCAGGTGGCCACAGTGGTACCAAGAGGAAGGTGACTGGGTGAGGCTTCAACAGAGTTTCTGATCTGAAGCAACTGGCACGTTGTAGAGAAAATGTTTCCTTCCGCCACCTCCACAAGGCATGGGAAGATCTGATGCCTTCACAATATTGTGGTAAGAAGTTGATCTTAACATGCTATTTAGCTCTAACCCACACAGTGTGTGGGGGTAGATAATAAGATCTGAACATTTCTTCTTCCTCATAGTTCACCTGCAAAGGATGTTTTTATCCCACTAAACAAGCGCAAAGTTCAGGTCAGGCTCTATTTTGACAGAGATAGCTTGGATGGATACCAGTCCAGCCACTGCATGGAAGGATAGTCGACTCCCTCTGCAGTCCACCCACCCACCCCAGCGCACACCCACTATTCCCACACAGGAACAACATGCTCCAATATTGGCCTTTGTACACAAAATCTTACGTGCTTAAGCCAAAATTACACAGTCCAGTACCAGATACAATCCAATGAATTGGCTGCATTGTTTAGCCCACATACAAAGGATTTTATGAGCATAATGTGGACATGCCGTCCCCACATGGATGTGTTGGCATAACACCAGAAGCAGGAATGCCAGGCTGCTCTATGTGCAAGGCCTGGGATGGGATTGCTATAACCTGAACCAGCTTCCTGAACTGGGGCAAACTGCAAACCAACTCTAGATTGTGGTTTTCTCAGAGCACATATTTGGAGCTAGGCTGCCTTAAGGACCTTCCACACTGTAGAGGAGTGTTTCAAAGGGAAACTTGTCAAAGATGCGTCAGGTCCAGAGAAAAGGATGTTTTGTTGACTCCCAACATCATAAAATCAACATGACAGGTTCAGGACACAGCTGCCATGCTGGGAGAAGGAGAGAGAGGATGTCAGGATGGGTCAGCCAGGACTTTAGGTTCTAAAGCAAAGGTAGCCAACAGAGATCGCTAGACTGCAGCTCCTGGCCTTCCTGACCATGGCCTATGCTGGCTGAAGCTCATGGGAACTGGACTCCAACAACATTTGGACGGCACCACTTTGGCTATCCCTGTTCTAAAAGACTCTGGACGCTCCTCTTCATTTATTTATTTGATTCATTGCCCTGCTTTTCTAAAGGAGATATTAAAACCAAGTTACAAAATACAATACTAAATATAAAAACATAGTCTACCCTACACTCAACATACTGCAGCAAATGTTGCTGTTGCTTATTCTACAACAAAAACAGGGCAACATGAAACACATAAGTGGCATGTCTGGTGAAACAAACCAGTGTTGACTGACCTATGAAAAACAAGCCATAATGGAATTCGTCCCACTTCCCCACGGGGGCACTCCAATGTCTAATGGCACCATTCCAAAGGCCCTGTCCTTTTGCATTTATTTATTTAAGATATTTATAGGGTCAAGTCCTCAGAAGGCTGCTTCCAACATATACAAACACAAAATACAACAACAACAACAACAACAACAACAAGCCACCCATCTGACTGGGTTGCCCCAGCCACTCTGGGTGGCTCCCAACAAAATATTAACAACACAATACAATACCAAATATTAAAAACTGCCCTATACAGGGCTGCCTTCAGATGTCTTCTAAAAGTCAGATAATTGTTTATTTCCTTGGCATCTGAAGGGAGGGCATTCCACAGGGTGGGGACCACTACTGAGAAGAACCAGGGAACCAGGCAGACAGTATCGTGTTTGAAGGGAAAATAGAAGTGAGACTGTTCCCTAACACTGCTACCATTTTCTGGTACGTGACTAGTCAATTTTTAATATTCTCGTACTGAACATATTTTAAATTATAGCTTGCTGGGGTTCTCCAAAGGCAACGAAAGGTTTCCTCTGTCACAGAGGTGTCAGATAGAAGCATATGCCTCTCCTAGCAACTGTGAGTGGTTCAACTGGGGAGATTGCCAGTCCAAGACAGATTCTGTATTTGTGGGGCAGCTGCAGTGGAGGATAGATCATGGAGAGTCTTCTTTATCCTAATATTAGTGAAAACTATTTAGAATCCTGTTTAAAGGAAAAGAAGGATTGAGGAAAAAAAGAAAAATTAAGCTTTCTGTGACTAATTAATATGTGGCTTGGGGGGCAGCTCCTTTTGCTGCAAAGGCTCCCAGCTACAGGAAAAGATGTTGGGAATCCACTGTGCTGATTCTGATTTTCGAGGCTGCACACTTATTCTAACATGTGCTTCTCAGATTAGTCCTAGTTTTGTTTTTATAAACACAACATAAAATCCTCTCTATTGTGTCTGTTTTTATGTGGTCTTTTAAATGTGTTTTGTTTCGATCATTTTGTAGGCTCCTTGATGCAGCCTACAGACTAATTCAATCAATCCCATCCATCCCCTTTTACTCTTCTGCCCCACAGATCTGCCCCAAATCAAAAGGACACAAGGAGAAAGCTAGACCAGAGGGGCAGCAATTTTTGAAAGGTTAGAGCTGGAAGGGGCTTTGGAGGTCATCTACTGAACCCTATGTTTAGTGCAGACATCTGGCAACCCCATGCCTCCACAGAGAGTGGGGAAACTGCTCCCAGACAGGGGGGCCAACTTGAATAAAATATTGGGGAGGTAGGTATGCCCTGCCCTGCATAAACGATCACAAGGCATGATACACCCACCCACCATTTGCATGGCAACATCCATCAACTTGGGGGGGGGGAGCCCATACAAATATTTTAGGGGGGTGAAAGGACCCCAAGCCCCTAGTTGTTGGCTCCTGTGCTTCCACGTCACCCTGCAATCCTGTGGTGTAGAGTCTGCTGTACCTGAACGATCTCTCAATCCAGCTTAAAAATCTAACGGAGCTGACTCATCAGAAAAGTCTCTTTGCTGCCAGTGGGGAAACCAGCAGGAATTACGATGGTGATATGCAGGAGGGGGCAGGGGCAGCAGTTTTATTCCCTTCCTCCCCACATGTGATTGTAACTGTGGGGAGTGGGAGGGAATGATGAAATAAGGCAGGCTATAGTGAAATTGAGCACTTAAGGTCCCTATCCACCATTCAGAATACTGAACGGTCCTATCCTCTGCTCTGGGAAGTGGGTGGCGCTGTGGGTTAAACCACAGAGCCTAGGACTTGCCAATCAGAAGGTCGGCGGTTTGAATCCCCACGATGGGGTGAGCACCTGTTGCTCGGTCCCTGCTCCTGCCCACCTAGCAGTTTGAAAGCACATCCTAGCAGTTTGAAAGCAAGATAAATAGGTACCGCTCCGGCGGGAAGGTAAACAGCGTTTCTGTGTGCTGCTCTGGTTCGCCAGAAGCGGCTTAGTCATGCTGGCCACATGACCCGGAAGCTGTATGCCGGCTCCCTCGGCCAATAAAGTGAGATGAGCGCCGCAACCCCAGAGTCGGCCACGACTGGACCTAATGGTCAGGGGTCCCTTTACCTTTTATCCTCTGCTCTATTGCCTACCATCATCACTGTCCTAATCATTTACCTGTCTGTCATCTTAGTTGTCCATCTGTGGACAGACAAGGCAACAAATCAGATGGTGAAGCAGCCCATGATAATATATCAGCTGTGGAACTGGGTTATGTGCCATCCTGCAATTCCTTGGACCCACCTTTTTCCTACGCTGTGGCTTCCTATTGTCTTGTATCTGTGCTGTAAAGACTTTGCAGTGGGAAAGATCTCTGTCACGCTTTTATCCATGCCGAGTCCCACCTGTCTCATGGGGCTGCACTTGTTTCCAGCCACTATCATCACAAAGTATAATTGCGATTTAAACCATCTGTCACCAAAGACAAGGGCGTTTCTCCCAACATTTTCATCTCAGCATTTATAATCACTGAGTAATAAAGCAACAAAAATGCAAATTCCCCAAGCCCTAAAACTTTCAGTAGTTTAATTTTTACAGTCACACACACACAACTACATGTAAATTACATTAGGTTTAAGCCCCCCTGCGGCTGACCAAAACTTTAATTGTTTCTACCCTGCTTGCCTTATCATATTCATTATCAGCTGTAATACTTGGAGGGAATGCTTCATCAGCTGAGCTCGCCTTGGGGCCTGAGAAGCAGTTTTTGAGCCCTCCTGCCAGTTGTGGGCTTGTTTTCATTTGACGATAGCTGAAGAAATTAGCCAGATCTAAAATTAGGATGTGGTAAAGCAGTAGCAGCCATGAGCCCCTGCCATCTCTCTCTCTTTCTCTCTCCACCCCACACGGTGTTCACACGATACCTTTGGACACAATTTTTCACTCAAAACATCCCAGGCATTGTTGTTTATATCTCTCACAGAGTTGCCTGAAACTGTTTCACCTCCTGGCAAATAGAAGGGGGAAAAATGGAGGCAGTGAGAGATTTTACTTTCTTGGGCTCCATGATCACTGCAGATGGTGACAGCAGTCATGAAATTAAAAGACGCCTGCTTCTTGGGAGATGGGCGATGACAAACCTAGACAGCATCTTAAAAAGCACAGACATCACCTTGCCAACAAAGGTCCATATAGTTAAAGCCATGGTTTTCCCCGTAGTGATGTACGGAAGTGAGGGCTGGACCATAATGAAGGTTGATCGCCGAAGAATTGATGCTTTTGAATTCTGGTGCTGGAGGAGACTCTTGAGAGTCCCATGGACTGCAAGAAGATCAAACCTATCCATTCTTAAGGAAATCAGCCCTGAGTGCTCCCTGGAAGGACAGGCAGTAGAGGGCAGCTCCACCCCTCATCACAGGCAGGGAGCAAGGAGCCCAGCAGCAGTGATGTTGTGGTAGTAGGGGGACCACTGCATCTCATGCTTCCCTCCTCTCCTCTTCTGCCGTGCTCTTCCTCTGCCTGCCTGCCTGCCTCTTGCTTGCTTGTGTGATGGCCTGGGATTCGGATTCAGAGGCTGAACCTGAGGAATCCCAGCCTGCACAGGATTCCCCGCCTCCAGAACCAGCTGAGCCAGGGCTGGGGCTTGAGCCTGAAGGGTCCTCACCTGTGCTGGATCCTCAGGTGCAGGCACCAGCTGAGTCTGCTCTGGCTCCTGAGGTGATGGAGGACCCATTGCCTGCAGGTGCTCCACTCTCAGCCCTGTCAGAGGAAGCTGAGGTTGCCTCTGGGTCCCGTAACCCTCCAGCCTCTCCTGAGCTGCAGAGGCTCAGGGCAGAGAGGCGGAGGGAACTAAGTTCCCGCAGGAGGAGTGCTTACCTCCAGGCCAGGAGAGGCGAGTCACCAGAGGATCGGGGCCGCCCTATGCCTCGGGGCAGATAAAAACCAGTCAGCCCTAGTTCCAGGTTGCAGGAGCAACGTTGTTGCTTGCCTGTTACTGCCTGCACCCTATCCTGCTTTTCTGCCAGAGTTCCTGACCCCACCCGACTCCCTGCCTTGGACCCAGCTACAGCTTTGACGGACAGCCTCCATACCGCACCATTGACCTTAGACTGGACTTGGACCTCGCCTCCCAATTAGCCCCCAGGACCAGCACAGCTTGTTTGCACCTATGTCCCATCCCTTTGCTCCAGCACATACACCAAGGTGTTAAAGGAAAGTCTCTTTCATCAGCCACTCACTGAAGGTTAGCAAACAACCTTTAGCTCAGTTCTAAGTTACTCTATGGTTTTCCCTAATGCCCTGTTCCTCCTTTTTGAAGAGGAGCAGAATTGGAGAGGTCAGTTTTCTAACTGTGATTTTCTTGCATTTGGGAGGGAACAGAAGTCAGTATAGAAGGTTGCCGTCTAGTTCCTGCTTTGTCAGATACAGCTAATTGCCTTGGGAAAAGCACCCAGTGTTCTGCAGAGCCTGTCTGTGTCGCGAGAAAGTTCTTGGCTGCTCCTTTCCATGTCCATATGGGATGATCTGGCAAGACGACTAGGCCCAGCACTCTCAACTGGGGCATAGAGGGCCTTACCCAGGCCCCCTCCCAATTACTCCCTAGTCCTAGGAAAGAGCAAAACTGCAGAGGTGACACCAGGTGTGATTACACTGAGAGCAGAATGCTTGGAGTGAGTCATGTCACCCAGCTCTGCCTGCGCAGCCTTTCAATGGATAACATTGCAGGGAATGTGTCAGCAGGGACTTGTAAATCCCTGGTAAATCTCGGGTGAATTTGTGTACATCTCACAATACAGTAGAGATCTATTTTCCCAGTCTTATTGAGGGCAGAATCCTATGGTCCCTGTGAGAGCATCCTGGGGTCATAGAACCAAGGTCAGAGCAAGGTCAAGACATGGTCTATGGCAACGTGATGCAGCTGTCTTTCTGAAGATAAGCAATTTTATGTCTGGTTGGTGCCTAGATGGGAGACCATCTGGGAACTTGTACATGTGCCATCTTGAGTTCTAGGGCCGAAGAAAGCTGGGACTATAAGTGACCAGAAATAAATAGAACAAATCTCCCTCTCCACCCAGGTAGAAGGAGATTTGCTCAAATATACTCAGAGTCGAGAATCGATTTCATGATCTTTATTCAGCTCATAGTGGTGAGGAGGAATGAATGTTTTCCCAAAGTATCTGCTTTATATACATTATTTACATAATGGGCTGCACGTGATTGGTTAATTCCGGAATTCTCCTGTAGGCCAATCAGGTTGTGGATTCACTTCCATCTGGAGCTGGATTGGGTGGCTCCTGCAGACCAATCATATTGCTGCATTCTGAATCCTATTGTTCTAGGACCAATCAGACTGCTGCATTCTGAATCCTATTGTTCTAGGACCAATCAGACTGCTGCATTCTGAATCCTATTGTTCTAGGACCAATCAGACTGCTGCATTCTGAATCCTATTGTTCTAGGACCAATCAGACTGCTGCATTCTGAATCCTATTGTTCTAGGACCAATCAGACTGCTGCATTCTGAATCCTATTGTTCTAGGACCAATCAGACTGCTGCATTCTGAATCCTATTGTTCTAGGACCAATCAGACTGCTGCATTCTGAATCCTATTCTAGCACCAATCAGACTGCTGCATTTTGGATCCTATTCAACTCAGTACATAACATTTGCCCTCGCAAGTCTTCCTGGTACAGATGCAGAAGCTTCTCCTGCTCTTGCCCCCCAAAGGCCAAATGGGCAGCAGCATCCTGTTCTCACAATGGCCACCCTGATACTTATGAGACCCTCTCAAGCAGAACCTGCCTTCAGCCGTGCTCTGCCCACTGGCAATTCTGAGCAGTGGGCATTCAGGGGTAGACTGCTTCTGGTGGTTGATGCCACACGTCGCCATCTTGGCTAGTACCCGTTGGGAGCTGCCTGCGTTCTGATGGGAGCCATGGGGGACGGGTAGAGCGGCTGCAGCGACAATTCCTTGGCTGGCATGGGGATGCGATGGTGCAAGGCAGCCAGGTCACGGCAGCTTGGGGTTGGCAGTGGCCTGCAGGTGTGCACATACCTGTGAGGTGCTGCTGCTGTCTTCCCCTAAGCCATCCCTGTCCCAAGGAATGCAGTGCCGTTACATCTCCCCCGTCTCTGATACATGGCTGCCACTGCTGACATCTCTCAGATTATCTTTTGGAGAATATTTGAGGACTTTATTGCTTTCACATTCATATTTATTCACAAAGTAGGGGGAGAGTGCCACGAAAATAACAGTCCCTTTGAAGATACAGTGGTACCTCGGGTTACAGATGCTTCAGGTTACAGACTCTGCTAACCCAGAAATAATAGCTGAGGTTAAGAACTTTGCTTCAGGATGAGAACAGAAATTGTGCGGCGGCAGTGGGAGGCCCCATTAGCTAAAGTGGTACCTCAGGTTAAGAACAGTTTCAGGTTAAGAACGGACCTCCAGAACGAATTAAGTTCTTAATCTGAGGTACCACTGTACCTATGAATTGGCTTCCATACATTCCGCCCCCTTCTTTTTACAATGGTTTCATCAAAGTCATTACAGTGGTACCTCTGGTTGCAAACGGGATCCGTTCCGGAGGCCCATTCACAACTTGAAAAGAATGCAACCCACGTCTGCACGTGCACGGGTCACGATTCACCACTTCTGCGCATGCGCATGATGTCATTTTCTGCATCTGCACATGCGCGAGCAGCGAAACTCGAAAGTAACCCTTTCCGGTACTTCCGGGTCGCCATGGGACGCAACCTGAAGCAAATGTAACATGAGGTGTGACTGTATAAAAGTCAGCCTGACTCCTCCTCTTCCTCCTCCTCCTCCTCCTCCTCCTCCTCCTCCTCCTCCTCCTCCATCATAGTCATTTTTCTTTTTTAGCTCAACCTCCATGCTAGGAATTTGGTCATTTAAAAATGTTCATCCATTTGCATTAATTAATATCTGCACACTCTTTGATGATATAGAATCAAGTTTACTAACTATAGCATCATTACTGGTTTCAGATTTGATAGTACTATTTGGCTGGTACACTAAGAAAAAAAAAGTAGCTCATTGGAAGGAGGAAACACGGCAGCAAGTCACAGGAGCTGAGAGATGGGCATATTTTCATCACATATAGGGACATGTTTTGTGGCCACATATGACTGGAGAGAAGTTTGGTTTGTGTGTAAAGTGTTTGTTACTGGTTTTGGTTTTGGTACACACCCACACACCATTGCATATAATTTAAGATAATTAAATTATATTTGTGTGTATGTGATTGCACAAGAGCAGGTAGCAAATCCCCTCCACGCCATCTAAGACAGTTGATAATCCTGAAAACAAATGGATTGTGTGTTGCCTTTGGAAGCCATTATACATTCCATTTTAGACACATAGCATCAGAGAGGTTGTGTTGCTGTGCTAATGACTAATTGTTTAAGGCTCTCTCATTCCCGAGACAATAAAAACTCCTTTTGTGTTGCTGACATCTCCTGGAACTGAAATAATTTTGGGGGGAGTTTACTCTTAACTCTTTTGTTCCTAGAAGGACATGATGAAAATGAAATACTTGTTTTCTTTGCAGATTTCCATTGTTTTGCCACTGTATTATGCCTACACAAATAAAAGCTATGGCAATATCACAGTCTACAAGCAAAAATAAATTTTGTCCCTGATTTAAGTGGAGCAGCAGAGCTAATAGTTCAGAGATGATCAATGCCATCCCAGGTAGTACAAAGATCACCTCCCCAACCAGTTGAATCACCAAACACAGAGGGTACCACAATAATTGAGTTGCAAAGCTCATCTCTCCCATATATTCCATTTCAACCAGGAAGTGGGGGAAACTGCACACTCCAGGAATTTGTATGGACTTAGGGATTGGTGGATCTGTCAGTTTTGGTTTCTCTCAGTTTCCCATTTCTCCAAACTTAAATTCACATTTCCATATCATCTTGCATTTTTTAAAGAAAGCTTTCCTGAAAATTCATCAGCATTTTGTACAATTTTTTTGTATGCAATTTTGCCTATTATACACATTTTTGCAAATACCTTGTGGTTCAGTTCACATATTGTTTCAAAAAGTGTGAATTAGGTAAATTTGCCCTTAAATGTGAACTGAATCAAATTTATCCCCAATCCTTATAGAATGAGTTACACTATACACCTGTTTGAAAAATGATAAGAGGCTGGCAGCTCTGTAGGCAAGGGGTCGCATAACTGGGCTCCTTCTGAGCCATGGACTCAGAAAGGTTGAAAACCTCTGCACTAATGGAATGACTTTGCCAAATGCATCTCCAAGGCAATACAGTGGTACCTTGGGTTAAGAACTTAATTCGTTCTGGAGGTCTGTTCTTAACCTGAAACTGTTCTTAACCTGAAGCACCACTTTAGCTAATGGGGCCTCCTGCTGCTGCTGCTGCACCGCCGCATGATTTCTGTTCTCATCCTCAAGCAAAGTTCTTAACCCGAGGTAATATTTCTGAGTTAGCGGAGTCTGTAACCTGAAGCGCCTGTAACCCGAGGTACCACTGTAGATGTGTTTGAGTGTCATGAAAGTGGAGAATATCTATCTTTATCTATCTATCGTTATGGGCCACCCCAATCTCTGCCACGTGGTGCAGGATCCCAGGTGTCTTGGCACTCAACCAGGGTTGTGTTTCCTTCAGAAATTAGGCACAGTGGAGATTGCAGTGCCTATATGAAATATGGTTTTTTAACACATATTTTCACCTGAGCTTACTGTAGAGAGTTCAGAGCATGCACATCTCAGGAGGGGCTTTCTTCCTGCAGGATCTCAGCATTAAATCCCAGGGCATCCAAACCTCACCTCCTTGTCTCTGCCCACCTGGAGTTCTCTCACCTGGAGTTCTTGCTTCTTCCCAGAATCCCTTGCCTAACTCCCACTTCCATTCACATCATTGCCCATCATCACTCTAGCAACCTCCAATCCCCAAACGTATCGTAAAATGTGAGGTCCCCCCCCCTGTTGTTTACCTGAGACAAACTGCAGTCCTGCACCAAAGCTACGACCTTTTGTGTTATTCACTAAGACCAGAGCCCAGGGTGATTTCAACCATTTTGCTGCCTCACACTGAATCTCTTGACGCCCAATCTGCTTCCCTTTCGTTAGGCTAAACGCTCAGCCACTTACCTCATGAGGAAGCTGGCGGTGTTAGCAGAAGCTTAATCCTTGGGCTTCAGCGTTTGGCACAGTTTTTAATCGAACCTTGATTAATTCCCACTTTTGTTAAATCCAAGTATTATAGGGAGTCTGCCTCCACCCCCCCCCGTACAAACTCATAATAATATATATGCCTGTATATCTATGCACTGTAGGCTATTTCTCCCCACCCCCCATAACTGCAATTTTCAAATTGATTTTTACCAAGACAACCATTTTGATTAAACTTGGCTTTTGAACAAGTCTGAATGAAAGCACTGCAACTAACTCTCTCCATCTGCTTTCCCATTGACAATTTCTGAATCTGAATAGGAACAAAAAAATTATCTTCTGCAGCACTGAAGATTCAAACCAATAGTATAACATGATTTTAACCTCTCATTTCACTGCAAATTTCCCCCTCCCATTTCTTGATGGGCTTCATTTTCATAAATGAAGACATGCTGTCCATTTAGAATATTAAACATGGAGTTTGGGCAAGATTTCTTACTATCCAATGAACGCTGTTCTGGAATAGTTCTGGGAGTAAAGAATCTTGCTTGGTTTAAAAGAGAGCATGGGTGGGAATTATGAACATCATCGTTAAAGTTTCCATCTGCTGCTTTATTAAGGGGCCGTTGCTATGAGTGAGATTTTTGCTCCTTTGGCAGGAGACTTCCTTTGAAATATTAAGTGGACAGGCCAAGAAGATGCAGAGTCTGTAGTGGACGGGGGGGGGGTATTTTTAATTTGAGGGCTCCATTCCTTTGGGGGCAAACTTCTGGCCTCTCTGTGTGTGTCATTTTCATTTGTTTATTAGACTTATTTGCTGCTTACCACACAAAGATCTCCAAGCGACTAACAGCAGGAAAAAAAGATATACAATACATATTACCATAGGGAGGAAAGTGGGGGAATCATGTAAAACTTTAATATTTCATATAACATGACATCCATTAAAATACTCAAATAATAAAGCAATACTCAGACCCGCTAATTAACAAATAAACAAACATAAACAAAACCACAACCTTCCCCATGTCCAACAACTATTCACCTCAAAGCAGCCATTTTTCTCCTTTGACCTGCCCACCCCACCTAGAAGTCGGGTATCAAGGCCAGCTGTTGCAGATCAGTGCTGTGGGGGGGGGGGTCCAGGGTCCTCCAGGGATGGTCCAGCATCTCTCCATCCCCCTCAGGAGGGAGCAATAGCAAAGCAAAGCAGGAAGATGGTCACAAAGGTTTTAGCTGCTTTGCCGTTGACTTGGGACAGGACCAGAGGCAGAGTTGGGTAGAGCAAAATGTACATTTTTGCCTTCTCAAGGAGGTTAGTTTCTACACATTGTGGCAAGCAAGAATTAAGCACATCCCAGCCAGGTTAAAGCAGTCAAGGAGGCTGCAAAGTCACACAAGCGAGGGATGCAGCCTGAAGAGGAAGGGTGCAGCGGGAGAGCCTTGAGAAACTTGGAAGGGCCCCCCTGGCAGAAATCCACCGGCCTAAGCACATGTCTCAGCTGCCTTGAGCCCCTTTCTGAACGGCAGCCTCCTTGATCCTGTCTCATTCACGGTAAACAGTAGGGAATATTCAAAACATTTCCCCACGAGTGATTTATACATAGGGAACAGGCTGGGGAAAACAGGAGCAGATGCAAACGAGTGGGGCTGCACTCGCGGTTTCCAGAGAAGTCAGGTGGTTAAAAGCATAAGGAAAATGTGTGCTTATAAAAACAGGTGGGTACCCATGTGCTGAACTGAATGAGGGGCAAATCTACATCACAAACAAAGGGGGCGGGGAGGATAAAGATTGACACTGGGATCTACTGCCCCTTTGGATCCTGCCACCTGAGACCACCGCCTCACCTTGTTTCATGGGTGGGCCAGCCCAGATGAGGGACAGGCCACACATCTTTTATTAAAATTGAAAGTTGCTGCAGGGAAAGGTGCTTTGATGTGGATCAGCACAGCCAAATCTACCATTGACTCTCACTGTCCTCCTCAATCCAGTTAAACTAGACTGGCTGGCATTAACCAGATTTACAGGCAGTTCAGCTGCTTAAAAGTCCTCCCTATGGAGCAGCAGCAGCAGCAGCACATGGACATAAATGCACAGAGGAACTAATCTTTGACTAATACCTCCACATGGTTACGGGAGCTACTTCCTAGTAGCAGTAGACAAGCACGGTAATGGGAGCCGGGGAATGCAGCAGCTGTTCCCAGAGTGATATTTTCTTTAAGTCGCCCCACTAGGCAAGAGAGGATTGCTCCGGAATCCCCATAAGCATCTAGACCACAGCATTATGTGGGTGAGAGAGCAATTGTGCCAGTATGGGATTACCTGTTGCAGGTGGGTCGCTGCTGCTGGGGGAATCCTTATCCCCAGGGAGCAGCATACTCCGTGTTGAAGAGAAAGAAAGCATAACTGGAGAACTAACTTATCCATTTGGACAACATATTTTTATAGGATAGCTTAGAGGGGGACCCCCCCCCCAACCCTAGAAATTACTAAATAGTAGCATTTTGTTTATTTGAGATGCAATGGGAGAAATACCAGCTGCAGAGGAATTCCTGACCTAGCCTATGCAAAAAATGACCTGGCCAAGCGAGGACCATTAAGAAACAATAGAGGACCATTGGCAAGGCAAGAGAACTGCGCACCTGCCTTGTCCTGAAGTGTGAACAGAAACAGAGCTTTGGAAGGTTGCCTGGGTAACTGGGTGTGAGGTGACAGGAAAAGAGAGTCTTTTAGCAAGGTGTACTGGGAAGAGGAAGCGAGGCAGGGAGAAAGACTGGGATCCATCTTGGGCAGGCTGGCTGCAGGCGGATGGGGAGAAGAGATGCCTTGGACTCCAGGGTTGCAGTGGTGTGGGCAACAAGGCCCTCTTGAAATGACCGTGCTGTAAGATCTGGACTCCCTCCTTGCCGACTGAAGGTGCAAATAGGTGAACAAAACCTATTTCTTAAAGCTATGACAGTCTCGGCCGTGTCTCAATTCTCCAAAGGAACACAGACCCTGGTTGAGTGACAGGAACCCCCTGGGATCTTGCTATCGCTTGGCAGAGAGCGGGAGAGGCACCCAGCTTTTGTAGCAATATGAAGAGCTGGTCCAATAACCACCTACAATTGCATTCAAATATAGCATATTTAATATTAAATATTTAAGGGACGCGGGTGGCGCTGTGGGTTAAACCACAGAGCCTAGGATTTGCCGATCAGAAGGTCGGCAGTTCGAATCCCCGCAACGGGGTGAGCTCCTGTTGCTCGGTCCCTGCTCCTGCCAACCTAGCAGTTCGAAAGCATGTCAAAGTGCAAGTAGATAAATAGGCACCACTCCGGTGGGAAGGTAAACAGTGTTTCCATGCGCTGCTCTGGTTCGCCAGAAGCGGCTTAGTCATGCTGGCCACATGACCCGGAAGCTGCACGCTGGCTCCCTCAGCCAATAAAGCGAGATGAGCATTGCAACCCCAGAGTCGGTCACGACTGGACCTAATGGTCAGGGGTCCCTTTATCTTTACCTATAGCTTATTTATGGTTACTAGTTGGGGATGGTTACTTGCTAGTCCACGAACCAGGGACAGAAAACCCCTGATCACCATTTGCTGGGGAACTGCATCCGGGAGGGACTAAAGTCCCACGTGGTCCTTCTGGGCTTCCCATATGGCATCTGGTTGGTCAGTGTGGGACACAGGACTCTAGGCCAGGCCGACCTTTGGTCTGATCCAGCAGAGCTCTTGTGCTCTTACTCAAAACAGAAAGGACAACCTGCTACAAGAGTCTCTCTTCAGCAACACCGGCCTTCTTGAGGAAGCCCTGGAACCAGTGGCGTAGCGTGGGTTGTCAGCACCCGGGGCAAGGCAAGTAATTTGTGCCCCCTAACCCGTGGATTTGCGCCCCCTAACCCTAACCCCCAGATGTTGCGCCCGGTGCAGCCGGGCCCCCCTACACCCCCCACGCTACGCCACTGCCTGGAACCCTTCACCCCTGCGTGTTTTTTCATCTCTTAAGATCTAAGAATTGTTCCAACAAAGATATTGTTCTTTTTTAAAAATCAGATTGGTATTCCTTTTGTGAACAAGTGGTCTTCCAGGCAAATGGTGTGTGGCTTGTCTCTGAGAGTCTTCATTTTCACTCTCCATGCCTCCGATAACAATGAACGCCTTGTTCTTGTGAACAGGGGCTGATGTGCAGTTTGCTGCGCTCCGGGCAGGTTGCCTTGTTAGAGCTTCATTAGCACCGGCTACTCTGAAGCAAGTGGTCAGGAGAACTTTGCTGCTGTCGTGTAGTGGTGCTCTCAGCCGCTAATGGGGTTCATTGCCGCTCAGTGACTTCCCAGGCTCTGCAGTAGCAGCATCCGCAAGCAATCATTGCAGGTGAGAAGGAGAGAGCAAGGAGACAGCTTGCCCAGCGCACTAACAGCCTGTTCCCTTCTGGCCATGAGGACAAGAGCTAATCAAGAGCAAGAGGGGTGGCCTTTCAAATGTTTGTGGGTTAGGGTGACAGCATAGCGCTTGGTGCAAAGAGCAATAACATCCTGGTTTGACTTTCCAAAAGGGCTGATCAACCCTGTGTGTGTAGGGATCTTCCTCTCAAGGCAAATGAAATTTGGGGAATTAAAGCACCCCAGCTCAGGAATGGGTCTCCTTGAGAGAACTGTGCAAAATGCATCAGAACATTTCAGCTATAGATTCCAATCAGCAAAAACAACAGCTTGAAGACCGGGCTTGTGTCACCGCAATTTGTCACAAAATATGCCGAGAGTGTTTATTTTTGACAAATGCCAAAAACCTCCTCTAGAAGGGCGGACCGTATCAGCAGACAAATGTGTTGCGTTTGTTAAATATACTATTATCCTTGGCCTTGCCTGATGTTGAGAGGAACCCAAACAAATCAGCTGCAAAAAGCAGCTTTTCTGACTGCTTGTTCTGCCCTTTTTGCTGCTGCTGCTGAGCAGATTGCTGTTGATTGATGCTAACATCTATATTGCTTAGTAATAATGATTCTCATTAGCATGCTCTACATCGTTGAACCAAATCTACTATGGAGAAAAGAACTTGCATAAATGCCTAGTAGCTGGGAAAATATACAGTTGATTAGTGTAAGAATACAAGCATCCAATCGCCCCAAGAGCCAGAACTATGCACTAAGCTGTCAGAGCCTTCCATCAGAATATTTTGTCTTGTTGGAGTGCTTTGATTGTGACAGCAAATGTGGTTCTCCCCCCCAAATACAGGACTGGTAAAAAAGTTGGGAGAGAAGAAGCAGGGAGCAATGACAGAGGCTGAAAACAGAGGAAGCGGTATTTGTAAATCTGTGGGAAAGACCCAACTCTTGACTTTCTCCCCCCTCTGCTGTTGGCAAGCTGGACTGTTGAAAGCTCGGGGGGGGGGGAGGGGGAGAGTTAGCCTATATAGTTGTGGGTGAGACTGGAGAAGAAAGTTGGACAACCTACAGTCTTAACGAAGAAGCTCACCCCCAAACATAGCAAAGGTTCAACCAGTACAATACATATATAAGAAAAGTAGGGTCCAATAAAGAATATCCATATCACTCTTTCTAATCATGTACTCAGATGGCAAGTGAAACCACGATTGCAGCCAGAATGTTGCCACTGAGAAAAAAGAGTGAAGTATCAGGATGCTTGGGTAACCCCCAGTTTTGCAGGGGCCCTTCCCTGGCCCAACCGCGCAACCCCCAACCAGTGCGGAGAAGGCTGATAAAGATGGTAAAGAAAAACAACATACATCAAGGGCGGTGGTGGAAGTAGAATGCCCTGCATGGAGAGAATGCATACCTCCCAGTGGCCCTGGAAGAAATTAGACAGCCAATTTTTTTTGCATGAGATCCTGGCAGCCATTTTGGGGAAAGCACTTGGGGGGGGGGAGTGAGGTGCGGTTCACATGAGTCGAGTGCATCCTGGAAGATGTGCGTCCTGGTTTGGAGCTTGAGAAAGTTGGACAGTATGAAGACGATTGACTGTCACCCTGACTAGGAGCTCTCTTGTGAGGATGAAGGACATTTTCCAGCAGGTCCTTAACATTTTCAGATGCTGCTAATAAAGTTCCCACATTCACCCCACATTGCTAGATAAACAAATTTCAAATGTTAAAAAAGCACTGAATCAGTTACTACTCAACCTGGCTGTGAGTCCTGGAAGACCTGCGACCTGCCCTGCTGGCCTTTTCCACCAGGCCTAGGGACTGACTCCAGCTACAAAACCTGAGGCTGCTGAACAGAATCTTAGGCTGGCTGGTGGATTGCTTAGGGGTTTAGTGGGGGTGGGGTGTTGCTGTTAACTTTTTGTATCTTTATTTTGGATATTTTGGGAATTGTTCAATTTGGTTGTGTCCTTTTGATGTTTTGTTCATTGTTGATGGTGTATGGGGTGTTAGGAGAAGGGTAGTACAATGACTACTTTTTTATTTTTGTAGTTGTGTAATTTTTTAAAATTTTGTAAGCAGCCTTGAGCATGGTTTTAACTTTGGAAAGGTGGCATACAGATAAAATGACTGATTGATTGATTGATTGATTGATTGCTCAGACAAGAACTCTCCACAGCTCACAATGAGTTGAAAGCAATGCTGAAAGGTGCCATTAAAGGGAGTGGAAAACTTGAAACGTTACAAAATTCCAACAGAGAGGATGACAGCCAAGGCAATCTGTGTTTCTCTATCTACTTCAGCCTTGAAGAAAGAAAAAAACCTGCAGTGGAAATCTGGTACACCACATTGAAACATGATTTAAACAGCAAACCTACGGAAACTTTGGAAACCGTAGAAAGCAGCCAAGCATTCATGTTATATAACTACTAAGCATTAAATGCTGTTCACCCAATGTAGCCCTGTTGTTAACTGCTTGACTCAGACAGCGGCTTGATCGTTAGTGTTCAAAGCATTCTCGAGAAACATTTCTGAGAAACATAAATTGCTTCAAAGAAACATATTTTGGTTGCTATATAAAATGCATTTGAAAAACATTGTGCCAAACCGCACTCTGAATTTAGAAGACACCTTGAAGTATAACCCTTACTCCCTAAAGCATGATGGCCACCTCAATCCCATTTCTTTATAGTGAAGACATCCAAGGCAGATTTAGGGGAGTGGGACCTGTGAAAGGGGAAAGAGCATTGAAAGCCGGATCATGCAGGACCACTTTGATAGTACAGTGGTACCTCGGGTTAAGTACTTAATTCGTTCCGGAGGTCCATTCTTAACCTGAAACTGTTCTTAACCTGAAGCACCACTTTAGCTAATGGGGCCTCCTGCTGCTGCTGCACCGCCAGAGCACGATTTCTGTTCTCATCTTGAAGCAAAGTTCTTAACCTGAAGCACTATTTCTGGGTTAGCGGAGTCTGTAACCTGAAGCGTATGTAAGATGAAGCATATGTAACCCGAGGTACCACTGTAACATGAGCACAATCAATGATAAATGCACAATAAAAATTACAGCTGTAGGGGCCCCTGACACTTTGCATTTTCCCTTAAAAACAAGAACTTTTCTTCTGCTCCTGAACTCTGCTCCTCCAGGTTTCACCCTGCCCAGGAAGTAGAATGTTTTCCTTCAAGACTTGACAACCTTAGCTATGCCAAAGGATCTCCCAGTGTTGAGCAGACTCACAGAAACTCCTGGATCACCTTGAGCACCAGAGAGCCAGAGAAGAGAAGGACTTGCTCCCTACCCAACAGGACCTTCCCTGCTGAATGGACCACAGCAGCACGGCCACCGTGTCTGGCTCCCATTCAAGGTATTCCAAGTGTGAGTGCATCACAGATTTCTATAAGGATGTTACGATACTGGCAGTTTTATTTCCAATCACTGGTTCCCATCCAGGGGTGCCATCTAGGGGAGTCGGGGGGGCAAGTCCCTCCCCATTTCAATGAGGGGGCCGGGTCCCCTCAGTGTTCCATGGCGACCATATGCATGCCGTTCGTGCATGCCATGTGGCGTGCTCACATCACTCAGGCAAGCCATGTGCCATGCAGGCGACATGTCAGCAAGTTGTGCGGCATGCAGGAGTGACATCAGCACGTCATGTTGTGGTATGTGTGTGTCACAGGGCACGGGCCCCCTCAATCGCTCTATGGGATGGGCGACACATGGAAGTAATGGGGAGGGGGGAGGAAAGCCACTTTCCATCCTACCCACTTGAACAAACAACTTCAGGGACATTGTATGTGTGCATCCTACCTCTCCTCCAAGTAGCCAAATGGGGTTGTTCCTTTCGCCCTTCAGAGCAACCCTGTACTGGCTCAGGGTCACCCAGCAACCTTCATAGCTGAATGTAGATTTGGACCAAAGTTGTCCTGGCTCAGGTACAACACTCAAACCCAGCTTTCTGACTCCAGTGCCCCCCAGATGTTCTGGGCCACAATGCGCAGCAGTCCCACCCAGCCCAACTGTGGGAAGCAGGGTGTGATGGCCTGGGATTCGGACTCGGATGTTGAACCTGAGGGATCCCAGCCTGCACAGGATTCCCCGCCTCCAGAACCAGCTGAGCCGGGGTTGGGGCTTGAGCCTGAAGGGTCCTCACCTGTGCTGGATCCTCAGGTGCAGGCATCAGCTGAGTCTGCTCTGGCTCCTGAGGTGATGGAGGACCCATTGCCTGCAGGTGCTCCACTCTCAGCCCCGTCAGGGGAAGAGGAGGTTGCCTCTGGGTCCGGTAACCCTCCAGTCTCTCCTGAGCTGCAGAGGCTCAGGGCAGAGAGGCGGAGGGAACTAAGTTCCCGCAGGAGGAGTGCTCACCTCCAGGGCCAGGAGAGGCAAATCACCTGTGGACCAGGGCCACCCTGCGCATCGGGACAGATAAAAGCCAGCTAGCCCCAGTCCCAAGTTGCGGGAGCAACGTTGTTGCTAGCCTGCACCCTGTCCTGCCAGAGTTCCTGACCCCACCAGACTCCCTGCCTTGGACCCAGCTACAGCTTTGACGGACAGCCTCCAAACCGCACCCTCGACCTCGGACCAGACTCGGACCTTGCCACACGGATAACCCTCGGGACCAGCACACAGGGCCTAGGCCACAACATCTGGGCAGCCCTAGTGTAGCAAAGGCTTCTTTAAGCACTTCAGCACATCTGCACTGCTCTGCTTCCCCCACCTGATTTGTTTCAGAAATTTGATCAGATCCAGGCTGCTCTTCAGGATATGAGTTCTTCACACGTTCCCAGCCGTCTTTTACGTTGGCCATCCTTCTCACATATAGAGCTTTCACACACCATCTGCTGTCACATGGTTTTATGCGCCAGGTCCGTATAGGAAATTGATTTCACCCCCAGTTCTTAGCTAGTTTTATTTTATCATTTAGAAATGATTAAGTGCATATGGCATTTTGCAGGTTTCAAGTCTAAGGAAATATCCATAATAGGGAATAAAATGCCTGCTTTGGGGACAGAAAGTTTAAAGGAAAGCAACAAACCTATTTTCTCTTACATACTTTTCACACCCCATGACCACAGATGGGACAGCAGGTTCTCTTTGGTCACCCAAATGTTCAGGTTGTCCACTTATGTGTTCTGGTCTTGAATTTCAATCTGCATCTGATTTGCATACGTTTTCAGATTTGATGTGAAATATATATATATATATATATATATATATATATATATATATATATATATATATATATATATATGCTTTCGTAGATTTTCACGGGTACATGAAAGAAACAGGACACGAAATTAATTTTGCAGATTCCAAATTGCTCTTTAACATGGAACATCACCACAAGAGAATAATCATGGAAGCCATCGAGATAGAGAAACACCCTCACAACATGAACAAGCGTGACGACACGTCCCGCCTGCCAGACATCTGGAAATTAGCCCTCCCCACAAAAACCGACACCAGAACCAGAGGCACACAGAACGCCATCTCCAATCAACCACACCAGACCCAAACCCAGACCCTCTCCACAGATAAATTACAGACACCATCCAGTAGCCAAACCATAGTGGCACCTCCGGATGCTGCACCTCCCTGCAATCCCTACACAGATCTGGCTGGCACAGGGCACAAAACCACAGCTCGCCCCTATACACGAAGCCAAGCCAGAGCACAACTAAGTGCAGTACAGCCATCTTCTCAGAAAAACTCTTCACAAGCTCAAGAGGTCAAGACACGAAAGCTTTAGCAACTAATCCACACCTAATGACCCTCCTAAGTGGAACTCAGAATATCACTCAAGTAATCACTCAAGATATCCCTCAAGTAATTAATGAACAAAAGAAGAAAAGACACATTAACCTGGGAACTTCCTCTCTGCCCAGAACGTTGGAGGCTATACACCACACCCCCTCAACAGTATTTATAGGAACTCAAACACTGAGATCCTGCTCTGTTCTAGTAACAAGAAGCCGAAAGCACCAGCCTGAAGATGACGAGTGAGACCTCGTCGAAACGTCGCCTAGACACCCCAACTCTTACACGGGAAGACACCCGAAGACACCAAAACCTGCATTCCTGTACCCGTGAAAATCTACGAAAGCAAATATATATATATATATATATATATTTACAGGGATATCTCATATTTCCAGCCCTTAAATCTACAGACATGTTTCTGGGATAGATCCATATGGCTTCTGACACCCTCAACCAACTCACAATTTGTCCATTGCCTGCTGAAGATCTGCTTTATGTATTATTAGACTGTGAAGGCCATTAGACCACACACAGCAAAGGCATGAAACAGTCTCCTGACAGTCCTACACATTTTCCAGCTCTACAAGGAAAACTGGAATGCATCACAATTGGTGTTATGCTGTTGTGATATTGGCACTTTTATTTCTAATCACTTTTCTAATGACCCCATATGTGGGTTTCACCTTTTCCCCTGGCTACCACTGATGTGCTTTGCACCATGACTCAAATATCTTTTTCCTGGTCTGTCACTGTGAAGGTAGGGAATTTATTTTTATTTTTCCCTTCTTTGCATCACTTTAAACTTGTTTTCATTGAACCACGTTGTTGTTGTTGTTGTTGTTGTTGTTGTTGTTGTTGTTGTTGTTGTTGTTGTTGTAATATGCTGCTTTAATGCCCCTTCTCCCAGTCTGAAGAACTCTTCTGAGTCTCTGAATCATTTAAAAAAATAATAATTTTTATTCATTTTTAAACATATTAATTGTCATACATACCACAAAATTTCAAATCTTATACAATCTTTTTGGACTTCCATCAGCACCTCTGATGATCCCCCATTTTTATCATTTCTTCTGCATTTCTTAAATTCATATTGCCTTTAATTATCTTAACTAACGTCTTCCTTTTTATCCAATTATACAATAATTCAAATTATTCACCTCACAAAACTTCTTGCAAACCTACAAATGTAATCTGGTCATCACAATTACTTTTCAAATAGTCCATAAATTTACACCAATCTTCTGTGAATCCCTGGTCCCGCTGGTTTCGAATTCTTCCTGTTAATTTGTCTAATTCTGCATAGTCCATCCATTTCATCCTCCATTCTTCTTTCGCTGGTAATTCTTCTTGCTTACATTTTTGTGCCAATAATATTCTTGCTGCCGTCACTGCATATAAAACCAGCTTACAGTCCTTTCTGTTTATATCATCTCCTACAATGCCCAGTAAAAATGATTCTGGTTTCTTAATAAATGTATATTTCAACATTTTTTTCATCTCGTTATATATCATTTCCCAGAAGTTTTTCACTTTTTTACATTCCCACCACATATGATAAAATGTTCCTTCTTTTTCTTTACATTTCCAACATTTATTGCTTACCTTATACATTTTAGCCAATTTAGCGGGTGTGATATACCATCTATACATCATTTTCATCACATTTTCTTTTAAAGCATTGCATGCAGTAAATTTTAAACCTTCCTTCCATAATTTCCCCCAATCATTCAGCTGTATATTATACCCAATATCTTTAGCCCAATGAATCATAACCGACTTTACCTCCTCATCCTTCAGATGCCATTCAAGCAGCAATTTATACATTTTAGAAAAAAAATTATATTTATTACTTAATATCTCAACTTCAAACTTTGATTTATTTTCATCAAATCCCTTTTCTTTAAAATCCTGTTTAAACATTTCATTAACCTGACGATTGTGTGGCCAATCATTTGAGTCTCTGAATCATTTAGTGTCCTCAGCAAACACGGCTCACTCCTAATTTCAGATCATTTAAGTTAACCACCACCAGTTTTAATGCATATCCAATAAAACCCGTGTGTGCTCAGTAGCCTTGGAATGACAACTGAGAATGGGGAGGAAAGAACAAAAAACCAGTTTGGGTGAGGGGTAGTAAAATGGATCGTTGCAGAAGGTGGCATGGCTGACCGGGACAGGAGCTCTCTGCACTGCAACATTGTGTTGCAGCACCCACTTATTCCTTTCTCATTTGGGCTTGTATCAGACCTTTCATTTGCCCCCCTCCCAGTCATGCATCTTTTTGCAACATGATTAAACCATGACATTCTTCCACGTTCATGTGCTATTCCAATACCATTTGCTAGAATGGGATCTCTAAGTGTGTGTGTGTGAGAGTGAGAGAGAGAGTGTGTGTGTGTGTGTGTGTGTGTGTGTGAGAGAGAGAGAGAGAGAGAGAGAGAGAGAGAGAGAGAGAGAGAGCTCCTGTAAATGAAAGTTCTTTCAACCCTGAAAATTATATTAGCCCTGCTGAGGGAATAGCAGCTCCACCTGCTGACTTCTTTATGCCTGCCTCCTCTGAAAGAATAGCATGCACAAAGGAAATGAATGGAAACTCATTCCCAGTATTATTTCCTAGTAGGGGGGAGGGAAATAGTCAGCTTGCCAGAGGTATTGATAAGGCTCAGCTGAGCTGCAAACCTTTACAAAGGGGAAGGAAGTGTTCTGTTTTGTTCCTCAAAGGACCCAAGTGCTAATGACTTCAGCGAATGCATACGCAGCTTCAAGACAAGTGTGCAAAAACACAGCCCTCTGGGATGAATTGATCTATTTAAAAAACGCTTTGGATCCATCTGTTTGTATGCCACTGGTGACTTGGAGAGATGCTTTAAAAGCGTGCCTCACGTATGTCTAAGGGGAGCATGATAGTGCTGCTGTCCTGAGCGTCAGGGGTGCAGCCTTATGAGCAGGGCACTCCATCACTTCAGGTGTTTAAGAAACAAGCTTGCAACTCACTGTCAACAAAGACATCTTTTACCGTATATTATACTGCCCACCAACAGAAGAGTCGTTTGGTAATAATGATGTCCCTACTTAAGAACTTCAGCCTTCTCTCAAGGACTTCTTACCTTGGATATTTGTCTCAGTGCCTAGCTAAATGAGTACCATTGATACAGAACTCAAAGGTGCACTTCATACAATAGTGTAATGGATTTAGGGGTTGCTCGTGCGTAAGTTGCTGCCACTGCTGGCGAGGTTACCTGGTTAAACCCTTTCTGACTGAACAGCCTCCAGCATCGTGACTGTCTCAGTCGCTGGCAGAATCCGCCAGTGGGCGTTTCTTGAACTTCTTCCAGCACAAAAGTTCTTTGATGCCAAGTCTCCTCCTACTCTCCCTGCGCAGAAGTCTTCTGCGCAGGGAGGCTGTGGGCAGCGGAGTACCCGTACTCTCTCCGCTGGTCTCCGGCGAGGAGTCTTGGAGCCTCCTCTCTGATTCCACCATCTGCCCCCCTTCTCTACTGGTGTTACGCTGATTTCCTTCCCCAGCAGACGGGCTGCCTCTCTCCCTACTGGGACCCTCTCCGCCATCCCTCTGGAGCCTTCCCTCCGCCTCTAGCTCCGATGGCAGTTCCCTGACAAATAGGTAAAGGTAAAAAGGTAAAATAGGGATGCGGGTGGCGCTGTGGTCTAAACCACTGAGCCTCTTGGGCTTGCCGATCAGAAGGTCAGTGGTTCAAATCCCTGCGACAGAGTGAGCTCCCGTTGCTCTGTCCCAGCTTCTGCCAACCTGGCAGTTTGAAAGCATGCCAGTGCAAGTAGATAAATAGGTACAGCTGCAGCAGTAAGGTAAACGGTGTTTCCATGCACTCTGGTTTCCGTCACGGCGTCCCGTTGTGCCAGAAGCGGTTTAGTCATGCTGGCCACATGACCTTTGTCTGTGGACAAACACCGGCTCCCTCGGCCTGAAAGCGAGATGAGCGCCACAACCCCATAGTCGCCTTTGACTGGACTTAACCGTCCTGGGGTCCTTTACCTTTACCTTTCATACAATACAGAAGGGGCATCTCCTCCCAAACATGTTTTCAAGAGACCACAGAGGAGCAGCCTGTCCTCCTCTCCAGCTCCTCAAGTTTAATCTGCCATCAGATTAGCAGTTTATGCACAAGAAAATTCTGTGGAGGGGAAAGCTCAGATAACTCAAGGAAATTAGCCAACCACCTAGGAGCACGGAGGAGAGGGGGTTTCTTCCTCACCTGACACCCCCACCCCCACATGATCAAATCCTATTCACCCCAATAACAGCATCTGGATTTCACCAGTAGGGTTCTTGTAAAAAAAAAAAAAAAACGCGAGAAAGATTTTCTCTTCTTAGAGAGGAATGCAAAATCCATATGAATTTAGCAGGAACGATACTGCATCCCTGCCTGCTCCTTTTGGTGGATCTTCACTGCAAAAATCACTCTCTTGCCCAGTGATAGCTGTGCTTGTTTTAGACGAGCAGCTCTCACTTCCGCCCCACGGATGGATGGAAAGAAAGTTCTATAGGCAGCTGACATTTGGCAGTGTGCATGAGTCTATTCATTTAGTCTATGGTTGAGAGCCACTGAAACATGGAATCTCAGCATTGGAGCCAACTCCAAGAGGCTGAGGGGGTCTTCAGGAGCCCCCAAAGTTGATGGGTATTGCATTCAAATAGTCGCATGCACTGCATCGTGTGACTGATTATGGGGCTTACCTCCCCCTCCCCACACAAATATTTTATTCAAGTTCATATCCCTGAATCTCAAAACGTCAGTTGAGGAGAAACCAAAAGGGTAATGGAGAAGGTGTTGCCATTAATAGTTGACGGTTGTTGATGAAGATGATGACATGCTTCTAAAAGGTGAATGGGGGACCTCTGAGCTTTCCTGTGTGAGTGTCCTGTGTGAGTGTCTGAAGGCAGTTGGAGGATGGATGGCGGCTAACAGATTTAGATTGAATCATGACAAGACAGAAGTACTGTTTTTGGGGGACAGGGGGTGGGCGGGGGTGGGGGACTCCCTGGTCCTGAATGGGGTAACTGTACCCCTGAAGGACCAGGTGTGCAGTCTGGGAGTCATTTTGGACTCACAGCTGTCCATGGAGGCACAGGTCAAATCCGTGTCCAGGGCAGCTGTTTACCAGCTCCATCTGGTACGCAGGCTGAGATCCTATCTGCCCGCAGAGTGTCTGGCCAGAGTGGTGCATGCTCTGGTTATCTCCCGCTTGGACTACTGCAATGCGCTCTACTTGGGGCTACCTTTGAAGGTGGCCCAGAAACTACAACTAATCCAGAATGCGGCAGCCAGACTGGTGACTGGGAGCGGCCGCCGAGACCATATAACACTGGTCTTGAAAGACCTACAATGGCTCCCAGTACGTTTCTGAGCCCAATTCAATGTAAAGCCCTAAACAGCCTCGGTCCAGTATATCTGAAGGAGCGTCTCCACCCTCATCGTTCTACCCTCATCGTTCTACCCGGACACTGAGGTCCAGTACCAAGGGCCTTCTGGCAGTTCCCACACTGCGAGAAGCCAAATTACAGGGATCCAGGCAGAGGGCCTTCTCGGTAGTGGTGCCCTCCCTGTGGAATGCCCTCCCACCAGATGTCAAAGAGAACAACAACTACCAGACTTTTAGAAGACATCTGAAGGCAGCCCTGTTTAGGGAAGCTTTTAATGTTTGATGTATTACAGTATTTTAATATTTTTTTGGGAAGCTGCCCAGAGTGGCTGGGGAAGCCCAGCCAGATGGGTGGGGTATAAATAAGAAATAATAATAATAATAATAATTAATAATAATTTCTGTTGCCCATCCACTGGCTGAGGAGGATGGAGTCCAGAAACATCTGGAGGTCCAGGGGTTCCCTGTCCCCGTTCTAAAGAAAAGAAAAACAATACCTTTTATAAATCTGTACAGGGTTCAAGAAGGGATAGGTGACCATTTCTGGCTGCCTCTTTTTGAAAGTTCTTCCAAAAACTGGATATGAATTTTCATTCAAAATATACAGATTTCCCCACAGTGAATAAATTGTTTCTCTTATTTCTTTAACTTTGAGCCCTCCCTTCTCTCTCCTCCTTGCATCTCTGGCTTGCAATATCTTTCGAGTTTTATGCTGACAGTTTATGCAACTAAGGAAGTTGTAAAAGAAAGAAAGAAATCGGCTCACGTCTCGACTGTGCGTACCACCTATCTAGTGGGTCTGTTTTGTTTTGCAGGGCTTTCAAAGCCATTTCCCCTCTGCCAGACAGATAAGCACACTTGCTGCTTGAAAGTCACTCTGGCGCTCAAAAGCCTTTTGCGCCTGTGTGGGGGGCATCCGAGGCTGATGCCTGCTTTTGAAAACGGAGAGTGCAACCAAGTAACAGTTCTGTGGCTTGATCTGCTTGAGACTTAACTGTCCATATGTTCTCCTTGCGTGTGCCTGGACCTTTTGCAGAAGGAGAAGGCTGCCATTCTGTGCCCTCATTCCTTGGCATAAGCTGCTCTGCTGAAGGGAGGGGGCTGCTAGTCTAACAGGCAGAGGCTCCTACATCTCTTTGCATACTTGATACTAACTGGACTGTTCACATTTTCTGCCTGTGATACATAGTCAAAGCCTACAATGGCTAAATTGTGTCGCATTTGAAATCCTGCATCTTGTACAGTGGTACTTCAGGTTACATACGCTTCAGGTTACATACGCTTCAGATTACAGACTCTGCTAACCCAGAAATATTGCTTCAGGTTAAGAACTTTGCTTCAGGATGAGAACAGAAATCGTGCTCCGGCAGTGCGGCAGCAGCAGGAGGCCCTATTAGCTAAAGTGGTGCTTCATGTTAAGAATAGTTTCAGGTTAAGTACGGACCTCCAGAACAAATTAAGTACTTAACCTGAGGTACCACTGTACATTCTACATGTCATTTGACCTTTTTATAGGCTGAATGATGTAGCCCTTAGTCAGTAATGTTTTTCTAGAAACAGGAGCCAGAACTCACCAGGAAGGCCTCCCTTGCTCTCTTAGAATAGCAACAGCTTTCACCTGAGAGGTGCTGGAACTGAGTTCTGGTGAGTTCCTGTGGGGAGAAGGCTCTGGCCTTAGCATTAATTTTGTTTGTGGATTGGCTGTTTGCACAAAATAGGATCTGATTCTACGTTGCATTGATATTAAATCCTCATTCCAGTCTAGGCTAGCCACTTTGAAGTGCTGTTTTTCCTACTGGTCTGAGGCTGGGAAGGACTCTTTCCTGAAACCCTGGAGAGCTCCTGCCCCTCAGAAGAAGAAGAAGAAGAGGAGGAGTTTGGATTTGATATCCCGCTTGTGGGTGGCGCTGTGGGTTAAACCACAGAGCCTAGGACTTGCCGATCAGAAGGTCGGCAGTTCGAATCCCCGTGACGGGGTGAGCTCCTGTTGCTCAGTCCCTGCTCCTGCCCACCTAGCAGTTTGAAGGCATGTCAAAGTGCAAGTAGATAAATAGGTACCGCTCTGGCGGGAAGGTAAACAGCGTTTCCGTGCGCTGCTCTGGTTCACCAGAAGCGGCTTAGTCATGCTGGCCACATGACCTGGAAGCTGTACGCCGGCTCCCTTGGCCAATAAAGTGAGATGAGCGGTGCAACCCCAGAGTCGGTCACGACTGGACCTAATGGTCAGGGGTCCCTTTACCTTTAAGGAGTCTCAAAGTGGCTAACATTCTCCTTTTCCCTTCCTCCCCCACCACAATCACTCTGTGAGGTGAGTGAGGCTGAGAGACGTCAGAGAAGTGTGACTAGCCCAAGGTCACCCAGCAGCTGCATGTGGAGGAGCGGAGACACGAACCTGGTTCACCAGATTACGAGTCTACCACTTTTCACCACTACACCACACTGTGCTCTGATTCAGTGCCGAGCAGCTTCCTATAGGCAAATGAAGGGGATGCTAGATGCCTGATGCACAATGGCAAAAACAAGAGATTTCAATTGCGGATTCCAGAAAGAGCAGTTTGATTAAATTCTGCATGTGATAAAGCAGAAAGGTACCTTCTGATTCCGCTCAAAAAGGATTATATATCTAAATCTTCTAATCTCAGCCACTGAAGGGGCAAGGTGCCTTCTGGATATGAAATGAGTGACAGCTGGTTGGATGGTGTGGACAGCTTCTGTTGGGAAAAGACTAATTTCCAAATATTTAAAAAGAGGGAGATTCAGAAATTTGACTTCAATGGACATGATGCCTAAGAGATCATGACATTCTCAGTGTTATGATCCTTCCCACTGAATGGAGAAGTTTTGATTCAGAACATTTAGGGGTCACAGGTATGCAGAATCACTCCTGCTAAGGGCACATATAGAGGGATTTTCGGCGGTTGCTCCAAAACATCAAAACTTGTTCTTCTGTAGGCTTACCAAAAGACAGCTCAATATTTGAGTGCACGTGACAACACTATACAACTTTTCTCTTTGTGTGGGTTTTCAGTAGATTGGCTAAAGCTAGTGCCATCCCAAAATTTTCTCTTCCTCCTTTTTCTTTAAAAACCATTATCAGTTAGTGAGAAAATAAATTGCAATTGAAAATTATCAAAGGAGAGAGAAAATTCCAACAAAACTATCATGGGGTGTGTGCAAGGTTTTTGTCATGCTTACCTTATCGTTGACCAAGGGCTGATTATGAGTGCTCCTTTTTTCATTCTGGGATTCACCTCACCGGTGCTCTGAACTCTGCAGCCTCCCTGGGTGCCCATTCTTCAGTCTCAGCCCAGGGGAAGGTATCATGTGGTAACTTCTTCCATGAGCCTTTCCCACTTCACAAACCACGAGCAGCCAAAGAGGCTGCAGAGGACGGGGGGAATGTTTTCTGGAAAGAAAAACACTCATCCCACCCAGGGCCACCTTGCAACTCATCTTCATTTATTCAATTTATATCCTGTGTTTCCTCCCAAAGCAGCCCAGGATGGCAATGATAAGGTAATCTGAAAAGCTCGCACCCACCAAAATTCTAAAGAAATCCCAATGTGTTCCACGAATGAGGCAGAAAAATGCAAAGCTCTTGTACAGAGGAAGAAAACTTTCAAGAAACCGGAGGATAAATTTTAGCACAGTTCTAGATTCAACTTTTGTAATTTGAGCAGAGCAATCGGAGAGGAGATTTCAGTGATAGATCTACCAGGGGACTGAAAGCACTGCCTGCCTGTGGAATGGGAGTGGTGTTCTCCATTTATTTCTATTGGATTGGCATAGGTTTCCCCTCCTGCTACCATGAAAGGCTTTGTCAGTGCCAGGGCTGGCATAGGTGAGGAGGATTTGGCGTGTGTGTCTGGGGAATGAGAGGGCTTTGGATCCTGCAGATTTATGACACCCCCCGCCCCCCAAGGGTGTAGGTATCTCAGCCTTTAATGGCAGCTCAGCCTCCCTTCTAAAGAGTTTTGACTTTATCCTTGACATGGTTTAGGCTGAAATCTAAGCCCCATTGAGCACAGTGGGGCTTACTTATGAATAAACCTATGGTTGTGCTGTTCATTTCATGACATACATTTTTGAATAGTTTTCATATTTAACTGGAAGATGCTGCGAGGGTTCTGTAAGTTACAAATATGAGGTAGAAATTCCAGAAATAAATAATTTTTAACATGGTGATTTACATCCTCAGACCTATCCTGACTCACCTTTGGAAAGGGATGGCCTATAAATCCAGTGGCGTAGCTGCAGCAATTTCTAATTAGTTTTCCTTTCTTCCTCCTGCTATCTGGCTTGTGAGCAACTGTTCATTTTTGGGTTCTCTGAACCTACATAATTAATCTACAGGTTCACACTGTAACTTCCTGATTCTGTTTGTTTGCCTTTTGTTCTTTATGATTTAAATTGCTTCTCTGGGAAAGAAAAGAGGGTGGGGGTGGGGGGGGCAGAGAGGCTCAAAGTGATGTGCAAAATGCAAATAAAATAAAACCAATTTAAAATTAACAGCGAACGCCCGCTTCCACTTGTTCCATCCTCTTCCTTCTCCTCTCTAAGTGCTCCTTCACGTCACTCTCTGAAAGTGCTGCAGTGCTCTTTGGTAACCTATAATCTCTGGAGTGCCTGTGTAGGCTGGGCTGCCCCTGCTGTTTCTCTGTTACTGGCAGAGCACATTCCCATCTCAGACACATTTCCCCACCCGCAAGTCCAAGGTTGCCAGCTTCAGCTTCCAAGAGCTGCCGGAGATCTCTACACTTTGAATAGCTCCGTATCTACGCTTTGTTTCCATAAAGGTTCAAAAGAAGAGCTTTTGGAGAGCCATAAAGAGGAATACAGTTTGTGTCTGTGGAACACATGAAATGCAGAAATATAGTCCACTCCAGAGAACTAATAGGCTGCTAGCTAAAGGGTTTGACTGTTTTCAGATCTCTTTCCTGATGTTCTATGAGTTCCCACTTTGTCTTCTAAGCAGCTAACATGGTTTATCCCTTCCTGGCGAAAGGGCCTGAGAGTGTTCAGTAGATCTGTGAAGCCACACAGTGTGATTTCAAAGTCCACAGTATGCTGCTCCTCCTAAACACTGCCACAGATAAAAGGGTGTCGTTTGGCACAGGCTGTAAGGGAGTCCCAACATCCAGGATCTACAGTCCAAAATTAAACACTTCAGAAGCAGACGGCTACTAACCAGGGCCACATGCACACCACACATTGAAAGCACTGTGATACTGCTTTAACAGCCATTGCTTCCCCCAAAGAATTCTGGGAACTGTAGTTCATTAAGGGTGCTGAGAGTTGTTAGGAGACCCCTATTCCTCTCATAGAGCAACAATTCTCTGATTTAACAGCCATTCTCTCACCAATTCTGCTTGCGTGTCTTTTGCCCTGGACTCCATTTGGGCTACCTGAGGGTTGTAGTGAACTTTAGCTTAATGGTTGCCATCAATTTGATTTTAATTAATTTTTATACTGAAATGTTTTTAGACTATTGCACTATTTTATTGTTGTTAGCCGCCCTGAGCCCAGCTTCGGCTGGGGAGGGCGGGATATAAATAAAAATTCTTCTTCTTCTTCTTCTTCTTCTTCTTCTTCTTCTTCTTCTTCTTCTTATTATTATTATTATTATTATTATTATTATTATTAGTTTTCAGGCTTAATCCTTTGGGGAAGGGTCATTTGTATCTTACCTAGGGACTTCCTGGATGAAAGACACAGCCAGGTTAATAATAATAATAATAATATTTATTTATTTATTTATTTATTTATTTATTTATTTATTTATTTATTTATTTATTTATTTATACATACCTCACCCATCTGGCTGGGTTTCCCCAGCCACTCTGGGCGGCTCCCAACTGAATATTAAAAACACAATACAGCATTAAAAGTTAAAAATTCCCCTTAACAGGGCTGCCTTCAGATGTCTTTTAAAAGTAAGATAGTTGTTTATTTCCTTGACATCTGTTGGGAGGGCATTCCACAGGGCGGGTGCCACTACCAAGAAGGCCCTCTGCCTGGCTCCTTGTCACTTCACTTCTCGCAGTGAGGGAACCGCCAGAAGGCCCTTGGAGCTGGACCTCAGTGTCCGAGCTGAACAATGGAGGTGGAGGGTTACCATCTTCTGAGTCAGAACCTGAGTCCTCTGCAGCACTTCTGCCCCCCCCCCCCGTCTTGCAGAAGTCAAAGGCTTTGAACCAGCCATCTGGTTCCTCTGGGGAGGCAGAGCCTACAGAGAGCTCAAGCTCCCTGCAGAGATAACATCTCCCTGTAGCTGAATTAGGAAGAGAAGGGATCAGCCAGCAAGTCCCTCGTGGAGCTGTCTACGGTTCTGTTTTCATCTCTTCTCCGTCCTGACCTGCCTTCACTGGACACTGCCTGCTGATAGCTGTCAACTTTTCCCTTTTCTTGTGAGGAATCCTATTCGGAATAAGGGAATTTCCCTTAAAAAAAGGGAAAAGTTGACAACTATGTGCCTGCTTCCCCTATGAGTCTCAAGCTCCCATGGAACTGAACAGCCAGAAATATTCCTTTCTGTGTAAGAGAATATTGAAGCTTTTCACAACAAGCCTGTGATAAGCACAGAGTCACGTCTTTCCTGAAAACTTTGGAATGCCACATCATTCAGTTTCTGTTGCTTTTATTTGAATAAAATAAAGTGGACTGGAGGCATTGGGTTATATCGCTTGTCAATGCCCCTCTTCTGATGAAAGGTTCTTTGATCCAGTGAAGACTTCCAGCAGCAGAACAGAACCTTTGGGAGTTCCTTCTGCAGTCACCTCCCCTTTCTCTTCCATGCTAGAGGGTTCCTCAACCCTCTGGAGCGTTTGGGTGGTGAGTGAAAGGGAATTGCTGAAAATGGCCTTGAACCCTTATCTGCTGATGGAAGGCTCCACAAGGAAAACAGGTCCACCAACTCAGCTGAATTTGAGTGAGTGTCAAAGATGATAACATTTGTCAGCAGACTGGCTTTTGAACAAGGAGGTGTATTAAAATCAAGATTTCATGGTGGCTTTATTGCTTCCCCCCTCTCTCCCCCTGCTTTTCCCTAGCAAATTTTCCTCCAAATTTTGGAAGGGTCACCCCAGCCTATTATGTTTTCTGTTCTTTGAGCCTTAGAATCAAAATCAAAACTTTGTCCTATTTAATTGGTCATGGGATTCTATTGTTTTCCCTCTGTGATCATGCCAAGCCAGTTTTTACCCTCCTTCCTTATGCATACCCAACCATCATTATTTGTTGTTGTTTAGTCATTTAGTTGTGTCCGACTCTTCGTGACCCGATGGACCAGAGCACGCCAGGCACTCCTCTCTTCCACTGCCTCCCGCAGTTTGGTCAAAGGCATGCTGGTAGCTTCGAGAACACTGTCCAACCATCTCGTCTTCTGTTGTCCCCTTCTCCTTGTGCCCTCCATCTTTCCCAGCATCAGGGTCTTTTCCAGGGAGTCTTCTCTTCTCATGAGATGGCCAAAGTACTGGAGCCTCAGCTTCATGATCTGTCCTTCCAGTGAGCACTCAGGGCTGATTTCCTTCAGAATGGATAGGTTTGATCTTCTTGCAGTCCATGGGACTCTCAAGAGTCTCCTCCAGCACCATAATTCAAAAACATCAATTCTTTGGTGATCAGTCTTCTTTATGGTCCAGCTCTCACTTCCATACATCACTACTGGGAAACCATGGCTTTAACTATATGGACCTTTGTGATGTCTCTGCTTTTTAAGATGCTATCTAGGTTTGTCATTGCTTTTCTCCCGAGAAGCAGGCGTCTTTTAATTTCGTGACTACTGTCACCATCTGCAGTGATCACAGAGCCCAAGAAAGTAAAATCTCTCACTGCCTCCATTTCTTCCCCTTCTATTTGCCAGGAGGTGATGGGATCAGTGGCCATGATCTTAGTGTTTTTGATGTTGAGCTTCAGACCATATTTGGCGCTCTCCTTAAGAATTTAAAGCAAACAGAATTTCAGCTAGAGCTCTATGGCATATTAGTACCACCAGCACTTATTAAATCCAGCCTCAGAGTCCTGGTATATGAATGTTTAACATCCTTTCCCCTCTCATCCATTCTTTCTCATCTCTTTTAAGAGCTGAAACACTAAATATGAAATAATATGGGGTAATTGTTAGAGTTGTATTGCTGTACTCTCCTATGGCTCTTTTTACTCTTGATCTTTAAAGATCTTTTAAGCCTCCAATACATAATTGAACCTCATCAATAATATTTGCGATTTCTCCCTGCATTTGACATTCCCTATCACATTTCATTGTACCTCGATGGTAGCCTTGAATTCTTAGGCATGAAAATACCCCATCACATTTATCTTACCATTCTAGATTATCTCAATCAGTGTTTGCATGTTGTGCTTTGCTAGTTTCCTTGTTTTATTTTTCATTCCTTCTAGCATGTAACATTGTTAGTTGTTGCCATGGTGACTCTAATTGATTTCTTTCTACTGTTTTTACAGGCTTTTCCAAGGTTTATACAATACATCCTTGTTGTAGTTATTTTTGTCTCTGTAAGATGCATAACGCTCTCCTGCAAAACAAGGCTGGATAAGTCAACGGATCCAATGTTGCACCCTCCCCCAAATGTTTAGGCTGGTTCTCAGCAGGATCTGGATTTATGCAAAAAGTGTGATGGGTCAGTATCCAAATGAATGTGTCATGCAGAATAGCTCATTCTGGGAAAGGGAATGAGAGTAAACAGACAGGCTAACAATACAGAATGTTCCAACTTACAAATGTGCTCTTGAGACAGAAGGGAAGGCAAGATGCAGTTGCACGGTTTCAGAACAGGGAGAGTTTCCAAAGCAAGAGGGTCTGGCTATGTCTGCCTCTCTCATCTGTTTCACTACATCGCAACTCAGCAGTGTTGTGAAAGCTTCAGTTGCTGGGTGGCAGCCTCATGGTATAAAGCAGAAGAGAGGAGCCCCAAGGCCCTTCAGATGCTGGACTCCCCATACTTGCTGGGGCTGATGGGAGCTGGAGTCCAACACGAGCCAATGAAGCTGGAGTCTTCAGTCAAGCCAATAAACCAGCTGAAACAGCCAACAGTCCCCTGACACACAGAGCAGATGGGGAAGAAAGGTGGAATCTACTGGAAAGGCTGTGAGAGCTTGTGGGCAACTCCCTATCACGTTTTTGGGGCCCCTTCTAGTCAGGAATAAGCAGAACTGCTGAAAAGCTCTCCCTTCAGTATATTCGACTGAGGAATGCTATGCAGGGCTTTTTTTCAGCCAGAACTCACTGAAACTCAGGTGGGTGCCATTGCCATTCTAAGAGAACAAGGGAGGTGTTCATGTTAAGTTCTGGCACCTCTTTGTCTAGAGAAATCCGCTCCACTTCCCAGTGGGGAGGAGTTGCGGTGGACCACGTGGCCACCCACTCCCCACCGGGGTGGGGGACTCTGTCCCCCATTGCCTGGGGGATCCCAGCCATGTCAGAGCCTAGCCAGTCAACCCGCTGGCCGGGGGGCGTGGCCGGGGCCGTTTAAACGGAGGAGCAAGCCAGAGGACTTCCTCTTTGGCTCACTTCCTCAATCACCCTCCCTCCCTCCCTATTTTGCAGGTTAGACAATGGCCTTGCTATGGACTTCGGTTGGTCACCTCGGTTGTCTGAGGGGCCTGGTAGGATTTTTTCCACTTCGCAAATTGGCACTGGACACTTGGTTTTCGCCTACCTCGTAGCAATCATCACAACTTTGTTAGGGTTGCAGTTAGGCATTGTTCAACCTTGTGTGGGGGGAGGGGAGGTGTGGCCATCGCCTGCCCTTCCATGCTTAAGGATATTCCGTTAAAGGAATCTGGGAGTGTTGATCTAGTCTGAAGCCCGGCTGGGGGCTCGGGCCTTGACACGACCCCGACGGGAACACCAGGGGGAGCTTGAGTTGGTTCACATCGACAGGGCTCCTCCTACCGGTGGTTTGCCCTTACTGAGACTTCTTGCACAATGGGCAGGAGTCAGATATAGTCAGGTCCAATCAATGCCTAAGCCAATACCGCTCACAATCTGTAAGTTCAATAAAGTTGTGGCCAAAATTTGCCCAATAACATAAACCTAATATCCGTGTCCTTGTGTGAGTTATTTCCAACGAGGGGGTGGCTGCAGGGTCTCGACACCCAAGTAGCACTGATCCTACGCACCATTCTACCATTCTTGATTTATCCTGTACACACTTTCTTTGTGCACGGCCGTCGGAGGTGATGCCCCTGCCTCCGAATGCCTAGCCTTCCAAGGAGTCCCTCTATGTACAATGATTCCCTGCAGCCGGGAGTCCTGGCCCACATCTGACTGAACATCTGTGGAGAGCACCTGTGTGAGCCTCAGAGGTCTCTCTCTTCTTGAGAGAGACCTAGACCTAGTCTGGTTCTCTGACCATTGCACCATCCTGGCTCTTCTCCTGTGACAATGCTGTCCAGGCTCACATCTGCACACCTGTGGACTCTCGACATATGTACTAATGACATCTGTTCTTAGGCCAAGGGCAGTTTTCAGTCACAGTGACCCTGGGAAAAAATTATTGCAAGCACAAATAATGTGCATCGATCCCTCGTCAGCCCAATAGCCTGAAATCCTATGTTCTTCTGCTATATTTGGTGAAATTCAAGTTGTCTTTCAATATTCACACAGACAGCATTAATGTTCATCATCAAGCAGGTTTCTTTTTTTTTTTAATTCCACAAAAGTTAGCAAGGGCCTTTCTAAAAAGAGCTTAAACGTCTTAAAAATAAATCTGAGGCTTTAATGCTGTGTAATTATCTTGTCTGCTATCTCTGCTGCTTAATCTTCCATTCCTTCCCTTGATCTTTTATGGGGCTGCCATCCCTCCAACCTGATCTCATAAAGGAAACGAGTATTTCCAAAAGAGGAAAAAAGTTCCCTTTGCTGGCACTTCCATCACATTTGCTTAAAGAATATTAATTCTTCAGCCTTTAATGAATAGTTAAGCAACAGAGACTGATTCATGAATTGAGAAGCCCACTGTTCAACTCTCAGATCTGCTCATTCACTTGCCTGCCGCATGCCAGTCTCCCAGTTGGGCTAGATCTTTATCCCATCTCTGTCCTGCTTCCTGCAGGGATTGGCTCCGTGATCCAGCCACATCTCTACCTTCCCCACCCCGATTCACCTGATGGCACCATGTTGGGGGGACGGTGTGGGGGTTTTTGGGGAAAAAATCTTGCAGGCCAAATGTGGAGACATAGTGGGTTTTCTGTAGGCCAGAGGTTCCCCACCCAAATCTTGGATTGCAACTAGCTCATGCTTGTGAGTTGCTTTGAACACTTGAGGGTGGCATTAAAAAACCCTATTAGTTTTAGTTGAATCTTGAAGAAAACTCAGATTTTGCTTGGTTAAAAGCAGACTATTCTCCTTTATTAGACCATTTCCCCTTTATTTTAACCAGCTTGTAAGCTTCAATCTCATTCCAAGTCCCCTTCTGTTGAGGGTTTTCAGATCCAAAGGTTACAGCTTTCTAAAATCCTGAGAAACAGAAGGTGTAATATCAGAATGAAACAAAATGCATAAGCCATGCCAATAATTAGATTTTAAAAATATTTAAATACATTGAATGTGCTATGTTGGGTATATATATATATATACCCAACATAGCATACACACACACACACACACAGTAAAAAGATCCCATTTCCGTTTATATGCAGAACCATAGCAAGATAACTTCTGACTTTATTAACAGGCATTAACCCTGCTCTGTTCCCCTACCTTTTTGTTTTGAAAAGATTACTTGAAATAGCTTTGCCATACGTCTGGATTTTCCAGGACATTATTGGGATTTCAAAGGCAGAATTGACATCCAGAAGGATTTCTGAAAGGTGGCACTTTGTCCTGGATTTTAGATAGGTCAATCAGAAAATCATGGTTGTTTTGCATTTATGTAAAGAAAGGCTCAGCAACTTTGAAGTTTGCCTTTAAAAAGCTCAGCAACTTCCAGGGTGTCCTGGTTTTTACTTTTTGAAATATTGCAACCCTGTCTGAAATAAAGATGCAACCCTGTCTGAAATAAAGATGCTACCATGAATAGATCTGTCCTGGCAGCCAATACTCTCCAGAAGAAGAAATTCACAAGGATGTATGGTTTGTCTTAGATGGCAAAACTTTGCCTGTCGATGACCATCAGATCTACTGCAAATTATCAGAATTATTTGCATAATTACTGCCTTGGTTGCATGGGTAAAATGAAGAGTTGATGCTTGGAGGGATTACATGAAATAGCAATGCTTGCCTTCCTCCCAACTGTAGAACTATGGTATCTCCTCAGATCCTCTGGCTTTGTTGTTTTTTCATTTGATTAATGGCTGTACACAACTCACCCAGATTTGGAGATACTGCAAGCTCATCTCTAATTTATTTTTGCGGAATTTGTGAGAGGACCTCAGCAGCTGTGGGGGAGTTGCAGTTAAGAAGATGCTGGCAATGTTCTTTCCAGCACAGTGCAATAGCTTCTTTATCTTTTAGAAGTGTGGCACTGTCTGTTGAGCGTAGGGGGCATATGCCTTGATTTATTGGGCCATAGGTGGTCTTTGTGGCTTTAAAGAAACTCTGTGCATCATGAGTGTCGTCTAAGTGCTGGATTTCTTAAACTTTTTTTTATCCACCAGGTGTTCTTTAATACTTTGGTTGTTCTTTGAACCTCAGCCTTAGAGTTGGCATAGGGTTTTTTCTTAGTGGCGATAGAGTCTTATCTGCTGCAGCCTTCATCTGCCTTCACAGCCATTGTAACATGCCCCTTGTTATCTTCCACCTGTTCTTCCCTTGAGGACTTTTTGGATCATTCTTTGTCTAGCTCCTTCCCTTTGACCTTACCACCTTGGGTGACCCCGCTGGGAGTATGACAATCCCGACTGCTTCGCTCACAAGGGACATAGGAATGTGCAAGCCCACTCACCACCACAAGGTGATGATCCAGTGAGTGAAAGTGAGTTAGGTGGCCTCTCCTGACCAAGGCAAAAGCAAATATGTCTGCTGCTTATGGTCAGGACAGGGTCAGTCTGACCTGCAATCCATGGTTGGTAAGGAAGTAGCAAGCCTGCCTCTGCTTCCCCCGACTTTCACTTTGCAGATTTAGATTATAAAAGCTGGATGTTCCAGAATAATATGCAAGGTTGTTATAATAGACAAATCACAGCATGGTATCTATAATCTTTATATGTAATACAGAAGCATTCTGGATTTTGTGTTTTTCTCTTTCTAGCTCCGATTTGGTTAATGATGCATAGATTTCCAAAACGGTGCTCTAATTTCAGTTTATTTCTTGTATCTCATAAACTTCACATTCTGTTTCCAGTGTGCTCTTCTAAAACCAAATGTTTACAATACCCCACTATACCCCAACCCAGACTGTGTCTACTCTTACAACACTAATATACTCAGCCCTTGTTTTTGTCAAACCCTTGTCTTTGTCAAGTTGCCTTGTATAAACAGCAAGGTTCAGGTTTAAGTTAAAATACTATTCCACAGATCATCCATATTCTGAAACAAAAACTCCTTTTATGCTTGCTCTACTGCTCTGTGGGTTTTGCTTTTATGATCTGATGGTAATGAGAGTTATAGTATACATTTGTTCTGTCAACTATTTTCTTCTATAACAAGCTTACCAAATCAACATTACAGGGGTTTAGAGAGGTTATTTTATTATCTGAAGATATGTTTAGGTTCTCTAAAACAAGCATTCCTATAAGCAGTGATAACAGTCTGAATACAGAAAAGCTATTTTCTTTGGTATGCAAGACAGATTGAAAACATTTTCTCTTTGTTATTTGATTATGAGAAAATTTCCCAGACTGCATTTTTAGTACCATTTCAAAGCTTGGATTTCAATGCAGTGCTAAATTTATTCACCAGGGGTCATCGAAGGTCTGATTTTTCTTTGTCTACCTGTTGACTCTCAGATGCACTAGGAAATTTCAAAGCCTCCACAAGGATTTAGTATTTGATATTTTTCTGTAGCAATCTCTTGCAGCTGTACAGTTATGTTTTTTTGTTTGAATTTTGGGTGCTGACAAGACAGCCATTCTTTCCCCCCAGATTTGCAGGGGGGGACGGGACTTTTAAGACTTTGCCTGCAAAGCTGTTCTTACTCTGACAGAGAGTATCTTCTTTGTTATTAAATAGCAGAACATTAATAAAAGCAGTAGCAATGTGAGCTGTGGAATCTGGTGGGAAAAAGAATGGCCATGAATGGAAAGTTGCTTTGTGATGTAGGAGTCTAGCTTCATACTTGCTCGTGTTCTGTCATGTTTGGCCAGCACTGACCTTCCTAAGTGCTCTATCACAATACAAATAAACACTTGCAAGGCACCCGCTGACTGCACCCTCACCAAGTCCCAACACTAACAAGTCTGAGAAGTACATTTAGCTTGTCTCTTGCCACAGTCATTGCCCCCCCCCCTTGAGTCCTTCTCATCTAAACAGGAGTGGCTGAGCTGCAGCCCCCCAGTTGTTGTGAGACTCCCATCAGCTCCAGCCATCATGGCCAATGGCCAACGATGATGGAAGTTGTAGTCCCCCGACATCTGGAAAGCCACCGGTTCCTCACCCTTCTCCTAGGAATGGCTCACAGGGTGTACCTGTTCCATTTTGAAAGCTTGCTCCATCTTAAAAACATGGTGAATGCAAAATCAGTTATTATATGTGAGGTATATAATCAATGATCAGATGCTGCAATTAATTTTTATAGGGGAAAATCACATGGCAAGAGGATTAAGTCTCCAATGTGCCCTTTAGAAGAGTGATTCTGTCTCTTTTCCTTTAGACATAGAATTTGAATTCTGTGAACAAAGTATACATGGTGTTTTAGAAAAGAATGGTTCATGGTAGAACTCTGGCTTCATATGAAATGGAATACGCAGGACGAAACTGTCAAATCAGCTATGATAAAATGGGCACAGGACATTGGGCACAATATTATGTTTGCTGACTGGGAAAAGTTATGGACCACCGGAGTGAGGTTCACGGCATGTAATGCCCTGAAAGAAAACATTATGAAAATGATATACCGGTGGTACATGACCCCAGTCAATCTGGCAAAAATATACCACTTGCCTGATAACAAATGTTGGAAATGTAAGGAAGCTGAAGGAACATTCTTTCACCTCTGGTGGACGTGTCCAAGGGTTAAGGCTTTCTGGGAAATGATTTACAATGAGTTAAAAAAGGTATTTAAGTATACCTTCCTTAAGAAACCAGAGGCCTTCCTTCTGGGCATTGTCGGCCAAGGGGTGCCAAAGAAGGACAGAACTTTCTTTATGTATGCAACAACAGCAGCAAGAATCCTCATTGCAAGGTATTGGAAGACCCAAGATCTACCCACACTGGAAGAATGGCAGATGCAACTGATAGACTACATGGAGCTGGCTGAAATGACTGGCAGAGTTCGGGACCTGGGAGAAGAGACGGTGGAAGAGGACTGGAAAAGATTCAAAGACTATCTACAAAAACATTATAAACTGAATGAATGTTAGGAGAATGCACGATTGAAAGGAACATGGCAGCAGTAACTTTATTGTAAGACATATGAGAATAAGTGATGTTTAAGGAAATGATGAAATTTGAAGCAATATTATGTCTAAGCCAAGTAGTTTATTTTATGATAAATTCATTTAAAAGTTGGAACATAATATTTGAGAATTATATAATAAGAATGGAAGTAAGATAACAAATTGCTGCATATGATTACATGACGAAGAACGCAGGGAAGGGGGATGCGAGGAAGTCCAAAGACTATGAAAGTATGATCTGTGAAAAATCTTCATTTTATCTGTATTTCTTTTTTCTATTCTTTCTTTATTCTATAATCTTACTTTATTTCTTTGTTTGTAATATGGTGATGGTATTTTGTATGTTTGGTGTATTTAAAAATTGTAATAAATATCTAAAAAAAAAAAAAGAACTCTGGCTTCATAAAATAACGTACCCCAGCAAGCTTTTTAACCGCTCTCTCTTTACTGCATTCTGTTCCTTGAAGGAAGCTGCTAATACTTAATGAGGTAGCCTGGAGAGTTTGTGTCCAGCAGTTCATCATCCATGAGCCAGATTCTAAAATGCTTCTTTCAAATCAATTAGTGCTAATAGTGAGGCGATCTCTTGAACTGGCACACGCACGCCTTCCGATGCATAGTTGTTTTCTGCTACTTAGGTAAATCGTTGAGTCACATGGCTCTCAAAATAGGACGCCAATCTCACTAACGGCCAATTTGTGTTTGCTGAGCAGCATGGGAGCCACTTCAGGGTAGCTGTGCACCACATCACTGAGGTCTACAGGAAACAATCATGAAAGTCAGCCAAACAGTTACTTCCCATGTCAACTTCACCAGTCAGGGAGGAATTCTGTACCAGCTGAAGTTTCCAAACTAAGGAGGAATGATGTTGTCATAGGAAACAATCATACCTGTCACCAGACCAAGGGCAGTGCTTCAGGCAGACTTTATTGTAGCAAGGCAGGAAGCAGACACGGGGAAGCAGGTCACCTGCCGCCTTGGATAGGTATGAATTGCAACGGCTGTTAAACGCAACTCAGAAAATTCAGCTGGTACAGAAGGCATCTGAAGGCTTGTGGAATCCAGACGTTCAGAACATGGTGCACCAATTCTATACCAGTTGCATAGACTGCCAATTCATTTCTGGAATCATTTTAAAACTCCTGGTGTTGATCATTAAAGCCCTAAATGGTTCAGGGCCACACAGGACCACCTGTGCCCAGAGGAACCTGCCCTTTTCTCTAGCCTGCCGCTAAAAACCATCAGATTGGCAGTTGCAAGGAACAGATCCTTTTCAGTGGTGGCCCCACATCTTGGGAATTCCCTCTCCTGGGAGGTGCATATTATCACCTCATTTATTGGTTCTGTTTTTAATGTTTTATTATTTGTTACATTATATTATCCATACGTGTTTATTAGACTGTATTATATTATTAACATCTTATTTATATATAGGCATACATTAAATATATAATCCTGTCAAGACAGAAGTACTGTTTTTGGGGGACAGAAGGCGGGCAGGTGTGGAGGATTTCCTGGTCCTGAATGGGGTAACTGTGCCCCTGAAGGACCAGGTGCGCAGCCTGGGAGTCATTTTGGACTCAGAGCTGTCCATGGAGGCACAGGTCAAATCTGTGTCCAGGGCAGCTGTTTACCAGCTCCATCTGGTACGTAGGCTGAGACCCTATCTGCCCGCGGACTGCCTCACCAGAGTGGTGCATGCTCTGGTTATCTCCCGCTTGGACTACTGCAATGCTCTGTACGTGGGGCTACCTTTGAAGGTGACCCGGAAACTACAACTAATCCAGAATGCAGCAGTTACACTGGTGACTGGGAGCGGACGCCGAAACCATATAACACCGCTCTTGAAAGACCTTCATTGGCTCCCAGTACGTTTCCAAGCACAATTCAAAGTGTTGGTGCTGACCTTTAAAGCCCTAAACGGCCTTGGTCCAGTATACCTGAAGGAGTTTTTCCACCCCCATCGTTCTACCTGGACACTGAGGTCCAGCACCGAGGGCCTTCTGGCAATTCCCTCACTGCGAGAAGCCAAGTTACAGGCAGAGGGCCTTCTTGGTAGTGGTGCCCTCCCTGTGGAATGCCCTCCCACCAGATGTCAAAGAGAAAAACAACTACCAGACTTTTAGAAGACATCTGAAGGCAGCCCTGTTTAGGGAAGCTTTTAATGTTTGATGTATTACAGTATATTTAATATTTTTTTGGGAAGCCACCAAGAGTGGTTGGGGAAGCCCAGCCACATGGGCAGGGTATAAATAAATAAATAATAATAATAATAATAATAATAATAATAATAATAATAATAATAATAATAAATAAATAAATATTTATTCAGAGATTTATATTCTGTCCTTCTAAGGCATTTGCTTTACCAGAGTAAAGCCCTAAAAAGCCCTAAACAGATCTCACCATATAAAACCTTATCTTCCTGGTGAGAGAAAAACTTGCTAGAATGGGAATGGAACCAATGGAAAGTGGTGAGGGCAGCAGTCAAGTGAATCTTACGGGGCAAAGGCTTCTCTAATTTGGGTGTGGAGAGAGCCCTTTCTCTCATCCAAAGCAAGCCATTTGAGCCTGCACTGCAGGCAAAGCCAATGTCAGATTTTGGGGAGGAGGGATTGGGCCCTCTGGGCCTTTCTCCTCATCTCCAGGAGAAATGACTCCCTGAGATGCAGTTGGTTTTTTAACTGGAGCCCAGCATTCAGGCCTTCTGTCAAATTCATCCTCAGTTAACCACATTAGGAGCTGGAATCTGTTCATTCCTGATAAGAACAATGTCCCAAGAAGGCAACAAAGAGGAATTGTTGGTTGTTTCATCAGCATAATCATTGTTGTTTTTAAAGACACCTCAGAGTTTTTACTTTCTCCTTCCTGTACAATCCAGGCAACACTGATGGATAAGATTTGCACTAAATTATAAAACTCCTTCCACGAGGAGACCTGTGAAGGTGACCACGTTTTCCCACAAGGGCTTTCAGAACCTTCTCAGAACCTGAGATGCCAATCGATCGTCAAAGTTCATCAACAAATGGCAGGTTCATCAACAAATGGGCTGGGTGTTCATCAGTATGCAGATGACACCCAGCTCTACCTCTCCTTTAAATCAGAACCAGCGAAGGCGATGAAGGTCCTGTGTGAGTGCCTGGAGGCGGTTGGAGGATGGATGGCAGCTAACAGATTGAGGTTGAATCCTGACAAGACAGAAGTACTGTTTTTGAGGGACAGGGGGCGGGCAGGTGTGGGGGATTCCCTGGTCCTGAATGGGGTAACTGTGCCCCTGAAGGACCAGGTGCGCAGCCTGGGAGTCATTCTGGACTCACAGCTGTCCATGGAGCCGCAGGTTAATTCTGTGTCCAGGGTGGCTGTCTACCAGCTCCATCTGGTACGCAGGCTAAGACCCTACCTGCCTGTGGATTGTCTCGCCAGAGTGGTGCATGCTCTAGTTATCTCCCGCTTGGACTACTGCAATGTACTGTACGTGGGGCTACCTTTGAAGGTGACCCAGAAACTGCAATTAATCCAGAATGTGGCAGCTAGACTGGTGACTTTGAGTGGCCGCCGGGACCACATAACACCGGTCCTGAGAGATCTGCATTGGCTCCCAGTACGTTTCTGAGCACAATTCAAAGTGTTGGTGCTGACCTTTAAAGCCCTTAATGGCCTCGGTCCTGTATACCTGAAGGCGCGTCTCCACCCCCATCGTTTAGCCTGGACACTGAGGTCCAGCGCCGAGGGCCTTCTGGCGGTTCCCTCATTGCGAGAAGTGAGGTTACAGGGAACCAGATAGAGGGCCTTCCTGTGGAACACCCTCCCTTCAGATGTGAAGGAAATAAGCAGCTATCCTATCTTTAAAAGACATCTGAAGGCAGCCCTGTTTAGGGAAGTTTTTTATTTTTAATGCTGTACTGTTTTTAACGTTTGGGAGCCGCCCAGAGTGGCTGGGGAAACTATTATTATTATTATTATTTATTATTATTATTATTATTATTATTATTATTATTATTATTATTACATCTTGCAATCTTTCAAACTTCAGATTGTTTGGATTTGAATTGTGACTCTCTCCTTTTCTATGCTCAGATTCTTTTTAAGGGTTTTGATTTGACATATGCTCCACGATGGGGCTAGCAGGGAATTGCATGAACCAATCCAATCTGACTGTAGCCTCTTTTTTTCTCATGACAGAGGAAGAAAAACCTGCCAGCAATTTAACAATTCATAAGCAAGGAAAGATTAACTGTGTGCACAGGATTTGCTTGTCATGTTCTCTTTCTTAATCCTGCAACCTTCAGTGGCCCAGATCTTACAGTTAATGAGATCTGGAGCGTTTAGGTCCACACAGGTTTGATGGAGCTGCTCCAGTTGGTCACAGAAGTGAAAGCCTGGCCAACTGGCTTGTATTGGCTCTTTGGGACATTCTTGGTAAATGCAGGAAAGCACCAGCAACAAGGAATAGCAATCCAATGAGGCAGCAGCTTTGTCTTTTGTTTTCATCCTAGTAAGTTTTTTGAGGCTCTCTGAATTCTCTGCTTGGAGAACAATGCGATGTGCAACATTGAATGTTGGCATCTTAACCACAGATGAAACCCTGAGGCCCACAAAATCATGTCATTAGGAGAAAGCGCCCTGAAAACAAAAACAGCAGTAAATATATTTGACAGGCTCAACTCATTTTGCTTATTTTCTGCTTCCTGTGGGATAAGAGGAAGACTAAAACCTTTTCATGGATTAGAAGTAAGCTCCCGGGTAACCATTGTTGCATTGTAATCTTCTGGCATACCCTGGAAATTCTTTGGAAGTCAGAGCGATTTTTTATTTTTTTTTTGTATATTTATCTTGATACAGAATAATTTGTGCAACCTAAACCCACAGCATTTATCTTTTCTTTCTTACACTGTTTTCCCCCCAAAAAAGTAGGAGCTGGATATTTTTAAATTTTTAATCTCTCAGTTTTCCTTCCCTACAACAACTTTTGTTCTCCTGTCAAAGATAATCGGAGCAGCCCTGCAGTAGGAAATGAATGTCGGAGCATGCAATGACTTAGAGTAAAATTAGGTTCTAAAGAAGTTAGCAGAACCCTTTCTTTCCAAGGCACCTGCAAACAAAGAGAGAGATCTTAACGGGCTTCACTCATGATCTCTTAGGCCTGTCCTTCAGGTTTTCTGAACCTGGGACCAATAGGAGGTCTTCTGGAGGTCTCAACACAAGGGAGAGAAGCCCAAGCCTACCTGCCTCACTTTGGCCAGTATGTGGCTGTGTATACGAAATGCAGCCGTTTGGCACATTGTGATTGATTGATTTGTCTGCTGTCAAAACTCTCCTTGTTCAAAAATACCCCTTTTACCCCCCCTTGAGAATTTAGCAGGCATTGAAGACGATAAAGACACTGATCCAGGTGTTTGCAGTGGACTTGTGCAACGGATTTTGGCCGAGAGAAGACCTCATGAAGAAGGCCACATCTGCATGATGCTGCTGCCCACAGATTTAATCATTAGCTACCAGTTGGGAAATGTTGCCAGACCTGTTCCTTGCTGCAGCATTATAAAAGCCTATTCTAGTCATGATGACATTAGGGGACTTCAAACAAGTAAGGTAAGGGAGTATGACTCATAAAAAAGAGCTAATGGGACACAAGCCTTGGTTTTCAGGGGGTGGGGGAAACAGGAGCTAACTGTTGTTATTCTATCCCTCCAGGAAACCTTATAAGCCCACAATATGCCTAAAAGAGTTCTGAAGGCAGAGAGAAGCAAATTGCAAGTGAAAACATCATTTCTCCAAGACCATCTTCTTGCCTGTAAGCCATTTGGGTGATTCCTGTGAAGACCAGGAACCCAGTCCGGACGCAACTAGTACACTCAAACTGGCCTGAATGGTCTCATGGACACATCCTGACAGTTAGGTATCCATGCACACTTGCTTTACTGTATCCTGTCCCCATAAAAACAACCCAGCCTCCTGGTCTGACCTACTCCCCGTCACATCTCCTTCATCCTGTGGTTCAGGAAACCTGCAACAGCATTCAGGAGGGTGTCCCACTTTCAGTGGCGTAGGAAGAGGGGTGGGACACGGGTGGCGCTGTGGGTTAAACCACAGAGACTAGGACTTGCCGATCAGAAGGTCAGCGGTTCGAATCCCTGCGACGGGGTGAGCTCCCGTTGCTCGGTCCCTGCTCCTGCCAACCTAGCAGTTGAAAAGCACGTCAAAGTGCAAGTAGATAAATAGGTACCGCTCTAGCGGGAAAGTAAATGGCGTTTCTGTGCGTTGCTCTGGTTCGCCAGAAGCGGCTTAGTCCTGCTGGCCACATGACCCGGAAGCTGTATGCCGGCTCCCTCAGCCAATAAAGCGAGATGAGCGCCGGAACCCCAGAGTCGGTCACGACTGGACCTAATGGTCAGGGCTCCCTTTACCTTAGGAAGAGGGGTGCGGTGGATGCAGGCCGCCCCAGATGTCATCACTGAGGGGGTAACAAAATATCAAAAATATGTGTTTTTGAAAAAAACAACTCCTGCACCCACCGCACACCCCTTCCTACGCCACTGCAGGAGCCCCCTCAAGTGATTTCCAGAAACCAGAAGCATTGCTGCCTCCAACTTTGAAGAGAGAGCACAGCCTTTGACAGCCCTCTCCTCCATGAATCTGCCTAATCCAGAGGCGTAGCTAGGTGAGGCGGGGGCACTGGGTGCCACACTGCGGGGCCTGCAGCCTGCCTGAGCCACACATCTCTCCTGCCTGCAAGTTCTGTGCTGCTTTTTCGAGCAGTGTGGGGCTTGTGTCTGCCCACTGCCTCAGCCGCCCTACAGCTGAGGGGGAGGCTGCGGAGAGGCTTAACGCAGCGCACCCTGCCTTGGCTCGCCCCACCCCCATGGGCAGCTTGCCCTGACCCCATGGGTGGCTTGCTCCGCCCCTGGCTGCAGGGCGCGCGTACCACTCCGGGCACCCAAGCGGCTAGTTACGTCACTACCCAGTTGGGGAGCTATGTAAAACCCTGGTAATAATTTCACACAAGGCATTCTGCTGCCTCCCGCATTCCACATCCAGAATCTGACCAGGCTGGCAACTGAATCTTATATCAGTGCTGCTGATGGGACAACGCCCTTCACAAGAGCAGAAGGCTAGCTTAGGAGGGGCTGTCTCACTCTGCCGAGTGGTAGTGCCCATCCTGATTCCAATTTGGTTTTGTGAGAAGACAGTCCTTTAAGAGACTCAGCAAACACACTGGCCCCCACCCCCACCTCTTGCTCATGAGACAGAGGAGTCCCATTGTTCTAGGAACCTTGCACTCATACCTCTGTAATGCTCCTGTTGCATGAGGAGGCCTACTGTAGCAGAACAAATGTTTATCTATTCCAGCATCCTGCCTTCCACAGTGGCCAAGATGCTTCCAGGAAGTCTACCACACAGGCATGAAGACAGCTCTTCCAGGGTTGTTCTGGTCACCTCAGTTTTGCAGCAGGAACGTCTGATCCATGTGTAGTGCTTCAATTGAGCAGAAGGTGCTTATCTCTGCCTCTCCTTTGAAGACCAAGACTGGGTTTCATCCTAACATTAAACACCCTTGCTTGATGACTGACAGATGGGTCATGTGCTGTTGTGTGTTGTTCAGCAGCAGTGGTGCATCACACAAGGTTGGGTGCTGGGCTTCTGGAACCATGGCTTCTGAATTTTGTCCAACCTCCCTGGGGCAGAAGCTATCCATTTGATGCCTGCCACCATCAACAGCTAATATTACATACTATCAGAGCTTTCATATTCTCCGTGCACCCAGCAACTCACTGTTGTCCTGGGAGCTTGGGAAGAGAGCTTAGATATTTTAAGGCACAGATGGGTCAGTTCTGGAGAGCTCCATCCTGCTTGCCAGGAATAGGATGCACCTTTCATTACTGCAACACAAGCACCTGCCTCAGCAACATGGGCCTTCTCCTAGTATGGCATTTTTGGCATTTTACAACACTTTAAACTATGCAAAGGCTTGAACAAAGAATGTGACCTCTGAAGGAGGTGTGTTATGGCATCATTTCTTCTCCATGCTCCTTTACTCCTCTGTGCCCCCACTGGGCTTGGGTCCACAGCTAGTTAACTTGACTCACCATACAATACAGCATGCCTGGCATTCCTTCTTACAATTGTCATAATGAATTCTTGGAAGCCAGTGGAGCGATGCACATGCTGGTTTTCTGCAAGGCAAAGGCGTATCAGCAGGAAACCGGCTGGTTTATTCGGGGATAGAATGTGATCAGAAAGACAACACCCCTGTTGCCCTTTTCAAATGCCTTTTATAGGGAGTTCTTTGGGTCTGCAAACCCCCTCTAAATAGGAAAGGCTGTTAGGAGAACTCTTGCAGATTCTCGGTGGCTTATTTGACTCAAGACAGCTGGGTGAATGATTAATGCTTTGCTGTGTCAGGTGTTCTTTATCGTTTGTCCCTCCCCCCCCCTCTAGATAATTAGTTGGAACTTGGTATTCAATAATGCTGCCTTTGTTAAATGCCTGGTAGATGAGGTAAGCCTGCAGAACTGAGGCCAGTGCATTTTTTTTAATAAAATGTTTATTGAGATTTTACACAAAAGAAAAACAGTGTGATAAAAAATACAAAAAAAAAAAACAGACATTCAAAAAAGTAGAAAAAGAAGGGGGGAGGGAAAAAAACTTAAAAAATAATAATAATCCATTTTTCAATATCTTTAGGTTCATTTGCTTATTTCCTTGACCTCCTCACACCTCCCCTTTTTGTATTCCCGTTTACAAAGTCCTTTCAGCAAATCCTTACCCTCTTTCATTTATCTTTACTCTATATTCTTAACCTATTATAAGTATAAATTTTCATCCATATAACTATCTATATTTACATATTCTTATAAACCTTAATACCAAAACCACTTATTTTCAGTCGAACATCATTTTAGCATTCATTAATTTTACAGTATTTCTGCAGATAGTCTTTGAATTTCTTCCAGTCTTCTTCCACCATTTCTTCTCCCTGGTCTCGGATTCTGCCAGTCATTTCCGCCAGTTCCATATAGTCCATCATCTTCATTTCTGAGGCCAGTGCATTTAGAGCAAAGCTTCCCCTTGTCAGAATCCCCCCCCCCAAAGTTTGGGGCAGTGAGTGGAAACAGAACCTGGTAGGAAAGAGCGAGAAAGTGGAAACATCTGAGAGACACTTGTTCCTTCTATAAAGCACACAATATAGAAACATAGCTGGGCTTCCTATTTCAACTTATTCAGTTACAATTTACTTCCACCCGTGGAATCCTGAGAACAAGGCATCCCCACCGAAGAATGGTGGGGTCTCATTGAGCTCCAGATGCTAGGATGGTTTGAAGGAAGCCATGTGTGATGGACAGCAGAGCCAGAACAGAGCCTGGGGATGCAGTGCCTCAGAATTCCACCAGAGGGCTGAGGTCTCACTCTGATTGGCTACCAGGCCAGAAGGGGGTGGAGCCAGCACTTTGGGAGAGAGAATGAAAGGAGCCATTTCTGATCGGGAGATGGTTGCAGAGAGAGCAGGAGGAAGAGGCGAGACAAAGAGTTGGTTCTCTGTGTGGAACATCCACTCTGAGAGAAAGGAGTCTCTGAGCTTAGATTGGAAGACAGTGTTTAGTGTCTTGGGAGAGAATTCAGACAGCATTGGCTGTACATTCTGCATGGAGCAAAAATGTTTTGTCACCATGTATGACAATTGCTTCCATTTTCCCATTATTTGTTTTATTTCCTATATTCCTTTCATCATTTTGATACAATTAGCACACCAGACCATGGATACAAGGAATATACTGAGAAAACAAGTGGTTTGTTTTGGCTTGCGGGTGTGTATTTGCACTGGCACTCTCTCACAAACGCACAGCAGCAACCATGCATGAGGCTGGTATTTGCTAGTTGCTTCAAAGGTATGCTGAGACGTCTAACAAGGTACAGAGAAAGGAGTTCTTTGTTACAATTTACTAAACTAGCCCATCTCCTTTGTGAATCATTAATGATGCTGATGGCCTGGTAAATTTACTTTGGCTGTAAATCTATAAATGGCATGGGAAGATGTGGTAGAATGATTTCCATATCTGACTTCAAAATAGGAACATTTGAGTTGAATGAAAGGTACTAGGAAAAGATAAATTTAAAATCACGGGGGCTGGACTAAAGGTAGCATCATGTCAGGGATAGAAAAATAAACCTAATTCCTGTATTCAGATGCATCAACAAGAAATTTGACATTAGCATAAACTGGGATTAGTTACGATTTCATCCTCACTTCTCCATTAACAAGCCATATCCTTTCCATTCACCCATGTCCCATTTATCACAAATTGTAACCATTTGGAGTGCTGGTTCTGACTCCTGATTGCCTCTAAAGTGTGCCAGGCCCTGCCGTGAGCACAGCTGGAGCAAACATGTGGAAATGATCTTTGCATGAACTGAACCTGCCATGGAGACTCTATTTGCGCAGCAGACCTGATTTCCACATTATTGTTGCGATTCATTGGGTCACCATATTCTAGGAACCAGGATGCTTGTGTATAACCACCCCGTTTGAATTCCCGGCACAGGGAAATCTAGCATGTTAGGGATAAGATTACATAAACTTTCCCTGACATCAAGCCATCTATGAGGAGGGTGATTTTTGTTGTAGTTTGAATGTCTCCCACATTCAATTCAATCACAAACTGGCTTGCCTATAGTTAATCATGATTGTGTTTGTGGAGACTAGGCTTAGACAATCCTTGGACAATCTCAGCTTCCAAATCTGGGTGGCAGGCTTGTTTCAACCAAGGGAGTGTGGGGCATGGCTTGCTGAAGAGTCAAATGGCAGCTTGATTTCCAGTCTTTGGCACCCTGGGGAATACAATCTTCCCCAAGGACTGCAATATTGCTCTTTCTTCTCTTTCTCAGGACACCTCCTGAAAGGTAATGCTGCAGGGCTTGTGTGATCTGAAAAGTAAATTAGCAAGGCTTGACTGGCAGGAAGCTAGAGCTCCTGATTACTTGGCGCTCTAGGAGGACCCTTGTGAGGAAACAATGGAAACTCATCTTCACAGCCCACGAGACACCTTGCTCCATGGAGAAATATAATGGAAAGGCTTTCTTGAGAACGAAATGGGCTCACCTTTTTCTTCTTCTACAGTGGTACCTCGGGTTAAGTACTTAATTCGTTCCGGAGGTCTGTTCTTAACCTGAAACTGTTCTTAACCTGAAGCACCACTTTAGCTAATGGGGCCTCCTGCTGCCGCCGCGCCGCCGGAGCACGATTTCTGTTCTTATCCTGAAGCAAAGTTCTTAACCTGAAGCACTATTTCTGGGTTAGCGGAGTCTGTAACCTGAAGTGTATGTAACCTGAAGCGTATGTAACCCAAGGTACCACTGTATGAGATAATTGTATGCAGCATTGCACTTTGAGTTGTCTCCAGGTTTCCCCCTCCCCTCTGTATTTTCATTTTATTGTTCTATCTTTCTTTTTATTTGTTAAACTCATTATTCTGACTGCATTTTGCATGTGCTTATGTCAACAACCATTCTATATGAAAAATGATGATGACAACAACGTTTCTTATTAAAAGGAGAAAAACCAACCAAGGTAGTTCCTTGATTAGGCTGCAATCATATATCCACGTAAAGGTAAAGGGACCCCTGACCATTAGGTCCAGTCGTGACCGACTCAGGGGTTGCGGCGCTCATCTCGCTTTATTGGCCGAGGGAGCCGGCGTACAGCTTCCGGGTCATGTGGCCAGCATGACTAAGCGAACCAGAGCAGCGCACAGAAACACCATTTACCTTCCCACTGGAGCAGTACCTATTTATCTATTTGCACTTTGACGTGCTTTCGAACTGCTAGGTTGGCAGGAGTAGGGACCGAGCAACGGGAGCTCACTCCGTCGCAGGGATTCGAACCGCCAACCTTCTGATCAGCACGTCCTAGGCTCTGTGGTTTAACCCACAGCGCCACCCCTGACAGTAAATCCCACTGAACTATAACTACCAATGCCTACTAGTTATTATGGCTCTATTTTGCCCTCAAGATCAAAGACAGCAGGTGTCCTCCTTGTGACTTTCCATGGGCATCTGCTTGACCACTTTGAGAACAGAATGTGGGACTAGATGGGCTTTGGACTGATCCAGCCAGCAGGATTCTTCCTAGAGCCAGTGTGGTGTAGTGGTTCAGAGTGGTGGACTCGTAATCTGGGGAACCGGGTTCGCGTCTCCGCTCCTCCACATGCAGCTGCTGGGTGACCTTGGGCCAGTCACACTTCTCTGAAGTCTCTCAGCCCCACTCACCTCACAGAGTGTTTGTTTTGGAGGAGGAAGGGAAAGGAGAGTGCTAGCTGCTTTGAGACTCCTTAGGGTAGTGATAAAGTGGGATATCAAATCCAAACTCCTCCTCCTCCTCCTCCTCCTCCTCCTCCTCCTCCTCCTCCTCTTCTTCTTCTTCTTTGGCCTTCTCTCAGTGTACACATCCATCAGATTGTAGTGTTTGTGCAAATTTGCTTGATGTAAGCACATTTCTAGCATATAGTTTAAACATGAGATTAGATGATTGCCCAAAATGCTATATATTTTTCAAGAGATCCATAAAAATAAAAGTGCAAGTTTGATACCAGAACATCTTCTTTTCACTGTGCTGGAAAAAGCCACAGATTGTAGCATTTATTTATTCTTAAAATATTTCTGTCAATAACCATCTAGCATGCCTTTATCCTGTGGTACAGAACTTAGTGCTGTGGGCCTCTCTCTCTCTGTGCGTTTTAAGAGAACACGCCATATGGAACAAAACAGAAACAGAAAAAGTTTTAGTGGACATTGGTAGTGAGTATTAATTAGAGCAATGAAAGCTAATAAAAACTAAATAATATAATTAAGTACACTATTGTGTTTTATGTAGACATTTTTCCAAAGTGTAAGTCATTTAAAAAGGCTTTCAGTTCAGTTTTCCCTCTTCAGTTCCTGCCCTTCCCTCCTGAGTCCAATATTTATAATTAAATGCAGTCCTAAATATTGGCCCAAAGCAAGGACGTTTTCCCGAATAAGCCTCCAATTTCCCCCTCCCCTTCTCCCAACATGTTCCTAATTATATGAACAAGCTCAACTATTATGGGACCTTCTGGTGAGATTCAATGGTTAGAGAATGCCCCCTCTTTTTTTTTTAGACCAGAACTTGAAAGAAGAGTTCCATTTCCATATTGATGTGTTATAGATTTCCAGGTTCACTTTATTTATTTATTTTATCATGTGCACAAACCCTTCATTTCACTTTTTATACTAAAAAAGTACTTCATGAAACAAAAATAACTTATGATTATATGAAATGTAACTTTAACCAATCACATAACTATACATATTAATAGAAAAAAGATACTCTATTTCTTTTTTTAGGCAATGCAATATGCAACAGATATATGCCAACGATAATAAAAATCAGACAGATATACAATATGGTATAAAGGATTCAACTCTATATAAAGGAGGAACGTATATAAATATGTACAAGAAAATGTGAGATAGAAAACACGTTTCCACATACTGTACCATCTTCTCCCATGAAAGTGCTTTGCATGAGCAACACTACACAACAAGATGCTCCACTTTGCCTATAAAATTAACACAACACCCTGTTAACTAGCCCATCTCTTTGATTTCTGTTCCTTTAAAAAAAATCTCACATAAAAAGTGCTCAGGTTCTTTTTGCATTCCTTTTTTAAAATGCTGCTATAAAATGGCACAGTCAAAACACAATTAATTACCTTTCTTAAAAAATATATTATAATAATGGAATGAGAACAACAGTACTAACACGAAAATGCTTCCGCAAGTGACACAAGTAAACCGGAACAATTGACTTCTGATACAAAATTCCTTTTTTGAAGGTACATGTGAACTCCAGTGTACATTTCTTCTGAAGATGGATATAAAGACTTTATCAGAAGTTGACAAAGATGGGCAGCCCCATCTCTTGATTTAGCAGAGCCAGCCTGAGAGAAAATTTGTTTATTATTAAGCCTCCAATGAGCTTTTACTCTCACATAAGAGTCTAGAGGGTGGCAACGAAGGAGTTAAAACAGCACAAACCTGTAGTGCTTTTCTTGTCCTGCAATGATATACCTACTAATGGCTGTGGAGAAACAAGATTCTCTTCTACATGTGTGGGCGTTTTCGCTCTCTTGCACAGAGAAGCCAAGGGGCTATTAAAAGTGCAGTGGGAATTGGTTGCTTATGCAACACAACTTTGCAGTGTTGCCATAGACCTACTCCGAGAAGAGTGGAAGATGCAAGCTAGTGTGCATCTGTATAACGTCTTCTCCTTTCTAAATCTTGACATAAAAATAGTTTATACTGAATCCCTTTAAACAGGCATTATTATCTGGCTAGCAAAAAAACCTGAAGCACCATTTTTGTAACACAACAGTCCCCTAGTGAAATAAAATATCCAAGAGTTCAGTAAAGTGCAGCCCTCTCTTCAACAAACCAGTTGGAGTACAACAAGATGAGTTGTGGAATCAGCTCATTCTGGGATGCAAGTCAGAGTGGGTGCTTCTAACAGAGCAGTCAATGTGAAACCGCAGACTGCAGAATAGCAGACCCGGTTCTCCCCTGGAGCAAGGCAAGCCTGGACTTGAGGATCACTTGGACACCACCATATGGGGACAAAATATAAGCCGCTGTGACGTCTCCCGAGGAGGAGCAGGGCATGAGACCTGTCCTGTATAGACCGTCAAGTCAATGAGACTTACTTCTGAGTAGATATGTAAAGGACTGTAGTGTAAGAAACAAAATGACCCCATAAGATCATGGCAGCCCATACAGAAGCACACAAGACACATCTCAAATAAAGATCCATTATGTGAGAGAGCTGGACCATAAAGAAGGCTGATCGCCGAAGAATTGATGGTTTTGAATTATGGTGCTGGAGGAGACTCTTGAGAGTCCCATGGACTGCAAGAAGATCAAACCTATCCATTCTGAAGGAAATCAGCCCTGAGTGCTCACTGGAAGGACAGATCCTGAAGCTGAGGCTCCAATACTTTGGCCACATCATGAGAAGACTCCCGGGAAGAGACCCTGATGTTGGGAAAGATGGAGGGCACAAGGAGAAGGGTACGGCAGAGGACGAGATAGTTGGATAGTGTTCTTGAAGCTACCAACATGAGTTTGACCAAACTGAAGGAGGCAGTGGAAGACAGGAGTGCTTGGTGTGGTCCATGGGGTCACGAAGAGTCGGACATGACTAAATGACTAAACAACATGTGAGAGAGGATGCATTAAGCTCCTGCTCTTCAAAATGTGGTCAGGAACCTCCTGCTCATTCTGCAGAGAGCAGTCCTGGATCTCTGCCCCAAATCCTGCCCTTAGGACACTATAGCATTTTCAGTTCAAATGAGCCTATGCTTGTAGAGGTAACAGATGTAATTTAGCTCTAGATACCTGGTCTTTCTTGGACCCCCAAACTCCAGAGTACAATGATTGAGTCTTGACTAATATTTAAGATGTCAAGTGCAATCATTTGAGGATTGTCACAGACTTTTCCAAAGACTAAAACTAAGTCTTCACAGAATGGTTGGAATCTTCCCTTCTTTTTCCAGATGTTAAGCCCAGATTCAAAGGTCCCCACCTGCATTCAGGGACCTGCTTCTGTCTCTAGTCACTGTGTTGATTTGTCTGGCAAAACTGACTATAGAACGGGGGATTCAGGAATCTGTTCTTCATCCATCGAATAGGAAGTGACTGGTCCTGTCAAAGCTGACCATTTTTCATGGGCGGCATGTATAGACCTGATCCAGCATAGATTGTATTTGCCATAAACCACGAGGGTTCATCTCGACTGAAGTTTCTAAGCACCGCCCACTGATTTTTCTCCCACTGTATGTTACATCACTTCTAGACTTTTTCAGCTGCATCCAGGGGCACCAGCTTGGGGGCGGGGCTGAGGGACCTTGGCACCCCCAAAGTTTCAAGGAGAGGGCTGGGGCCCCTCAATACCACACAGTGATGTTTGCACACTGTGTGATGTGCTCAACACATCAGCAGGACAAACCCAAGTGCCTGGCCACATCCCTCTGTCTTCTGCTGCGTCAAGTTCACTTAGTTTTTGCAGGGCAGAGAGCAGGAATTCCACATCAAAACAAGACTGAAAGGACCCCAGGCTCTGAGTGTAGGATATTTTTATCTCCCATAGCTGGTTAAGGTGCTTTCAGGATCTGATTTGGCAAGGGGGAGTCAAACAGAGATCCCCCTTATGGGAATGGGGAGCCAGGGCTTGGCTTTCATAACCGCAGGGAATAGCTTTAGCATGTGGCTTCAGTATACCCATAATTGTACAATTATGACTGGTTTAAAAATGATTAATTTTTCAAAATAATGATTTAGCTTTTGGAAGCCTGTTTCACCATTTCAAAAACTCTTCTCTTTATCCTCGCTAAAAATTAAGTGCATCAATTCCTTTGGCTCTTGGCATAGTCACATTTTGTTCTTCTGCGGTAACACACTATTAACAAGAAAAACACACATTTAGAAATTGCTGAAATGCTTTGGCCCCAATACGAATGGCCCACAATACACATTGCATAAAGAAGTCTGCCATTTTAATTATATAATAATGTAACCATGACAAAGGCCACATCTTGACCATGAAAATTCATTTTGTACTGCCCACACAGGCTCATAACTATACAACAAAGAATTACCAGCTACATGAATTATTTTGGGGTGCATTAAAAACATGGCATGTCATTTTTATTTTTGTAAGGAAAAGTAAGTAGAAAGAAGAGGAAAGGAATGCACAGATTTAAAAATGATTGAAATACTAACATACCATATTTACAGCAAATGGAATTATAATAGCCCTTTCCATGGAATCTTCTAGAATATATGAGGGACAATGCCAGGAAGGTGCTCGCTTGCAGAATATGCTGGGCTGAATGACATGGGACACAATAAACCTGTGACCAAATGGAGGGGCAACTTGGATCAAGGCTACCATGCTGGGAGGGAGAAGAACAAGCCCTCTCCCAATTTTATGTTTCTTCTATGGAAACCCTTCTTTCCCTGAGGCTGTTGTTAGCTGGAAGGGGGTGAAAAGAAAGGCTTCTTCATTGTACCTGTCTGCCCCCCATAGCAAAAAAGCAAAACACAAGGTTTGGGAGGGGTGGGCTTCCATTGGAGAAAGCTTAGCACTCTTCCCCCAGAATAACAGCACCATCTGAAATTACCCCCAGCCATCAGATTAAAGAAGGGATACTGGGAGATCTACTACAGCATGTGAAGTCTGAACCCAACACTTGTGGGACCCAGCAAGGTAGTGTTGAAACCCTTACTTCTCTGGCAGCAGTAGTGAATACACCTTCTTTATGTTGACTTCAAGATCCAATGAAGCTTGCTGGAAACACCTTCAAATATTTGCAAACATTCACAGGGAACTTCTGTTCTTCATGGGGAACATCTAATCTAAATATATGTGCTTTTTTGAAAAGAACCTTCCATACAGATTTCTACACATGGAATATAAAAATTAAATTATAAAGCATTATTCAATATCAAGTAAGATTAACTCTCTCCAATGAAGGACTGCTAAGACACCACAAACAACTGTCTCTCTTTCAGCTAATACAGTTAATACTGTGTTGTTAAAGAGGACTGATGTTCCCAGATTCCAAAAAGAGAGTGGAATGGTGCTGCCTCCACCTCCAATTGGTGCCTCAAAAATCGCTCCTTGTCTTCAGCCCTGCAAGGCTGTGTACTGGGCCTGCAAAGCACCAAACAGGCTCATGATGCAAGGCACTTTTGCTTTTTCAAAAAAAAAGTTGTTGCAAATTTCTACAGAGTCCTTTCAGAGGGTTTCCAAAAACTGTGGTGAAAATTTCAACAATTCAGCTAGAAATATAAGAAGCAGTGGTTTTCTTATTCGTTCCCTTTGAAAAGAGGTTTTACCACACACAAAAAAGACTGAATTAAAAAAGCAGTTGCTCACACTTCAGCAAGTAAGTTTCAACCAGAATCTTCCCCCTTATATTTATTAGCTGCATCTGTGATGGTCAATGCTATCTGGTAGTGTTTCCTTCGTTTCTTGGGTAATATACTCAGCACTTGAACTGACCACAAAATGGTGGTCCGTAAAAGAGTGGTTCCAATAGGGATTAGATGCAGGAGTATAGCATTTTCCCCTTCTCAGCCTTCAGTGTAAACTGAAGAAAGTTGACTCGGGCAACGATCTACAGCATTTATCTGAAGGAAACTGGAGTCCTCAATTCCATTGCGCAATGAATCACCAAATATCTCTGTAGAGCCTGATGGAAGATCATAAACTGAGAAGAGAAGGTGAAAATGAAGAATTTTTGTACATCAAATAGACTGAACTGGAATTTGGGTATGTTACACAGTAGAAATCTGGGCATAATTACATGTTGCATGCAAACACAGGTTTCCTCTTGTGTATTTTCAGAGAGGAAAACATATATGGAGCACTGCAGAAGATAAAGCTGTTTAGGAGGCAATCTGCAGTAGAGAGTGGTTGGCAGGGCAAGGGTTAAGCGCCCTTTCCCGCCAGCCTCCCCTCCCCCGCAAATCTTCTTTTCTACACACAAAACAGTCTTCAGGCTCTCAGTATTCTCTGCACCTGCTTATCTGCTCAATTAGCTTTGAGATTTATTAGTAAATGCCATAATTTCCTGACATTTCCTTATGAATATTGGTAAATCTTACTATTATCAAATATCTAGCTAAAAAGCACAGGCTAGGTTGGTAAATGATTTGGGGTAATATACGCATGCTCATCGCTTGTGGACTGTAGCAGAAAGAACTTATATACCATATTGGCCCGAATATAAGCCACACTTTTTTTCCAAATTCCGAGCGTGAAAAGTTAAAGTATGGCTTAAATTCGCTTACAAAAATGGGCTTTTACAATTAATAATAATAATAATAAATTTTATTTATACCCCGCCCTCCCCGGCTAGAGCCAGGCTCAGGGTGGCTAACACCAGTAAAATTACAATAGAAACATAAAGGGGAAGACCAATTTAAAATACAGGTTAAAATGCAATTTGAAATGCAGCATCATTTTAAAAGTAGCCCATAGATCAAAATCATAAGGGGAGGAAAGACATCATAGCTGTCAACTTTCCCCTGTTCTTGCAAGGAATCCTATTTGGAATAAGGGAATTTCCCTTAAAAAAAGGGAAACGTTGACAGCTATGGGAAGACATAAGGGTCAGACTGAGTCAAAACCAAAGGCCAGGTGGATCAGCTCTGTCTTGAAGGCCCTGGGGAAAGAAGTCAAGTCCTGCAGGGCCCTAGTCTCTTGTGACAGTACTGAAAAGGCCCTGGCCCTAGTTGAGACCAATCTAACCACCTTGCGACTTGGGACCTCCAAGGTGTTGTCATTTGTGGACCTTAAGGTCCTCCGCGGAGCATACCAGGAGAGGCGCTCCCATAGGTACGTGGGTCCTAGGGCGCATAGGGCTTTAAAGGTCAAAACCAGCACCTTGAACCTGACCCCGTACTCCACCAGGGCAGGTGGTAAAGCACTGGATGAATGTGATCCCATGGCAAGAACCCCATAAGGAGCCTCACTGCGGCATTCTGCACCCGCTGGAGTTTCTGAGTCAGCTTCAAGGGCAGCCCCCCATAGAGCGAGTTAAAATCATAAAGCCTGGAGGTGACCATCGCATGGATCACTGTGGCCAGATCAGGGCAGGAAAGGTAAGGAACCAACTACTTAATACAGCGGAGATGGAAAAATGCCACCTTTGCTGTGGCTGCAACCTGCACCTCCATGGAAAGGGAGGCATTGAAGGTTACACCCAAGCTCTTGACAGAAGGCGCTGGCACTAATTGAGCCCCCGCAAGAGATGACATTTGGCCCCCAACCCCATGTCATCCCGACCCAGCCAGAAGACCTCTGTCTTCGAAGGATTGAACTTCAACCAGCTCCCACGCAGCCATTTTACATATGGTAAAACGGAACAAAAAAATGTTTCCTTGCTGATTTGTGAGCTCGAGACTGTTCATTTGCCATTCATGGGTGTGAGTGCCTGCGGAATTGTAGCAAATGAATAGCAATTTGCGATTTGAGCGACTGTACGGTCACTTTTGGGGGCTTGCAAGAGCAAAGGCTTAAATGGGCTTGGAGTTACAATTCTACCAACCGCAGCAATTTTCAGCCTGTAACCCAATTTTAAGGGCACGGCTTATATTTGGGTTTTGTCTTTTTTTCTCCCCCCCCCCTTGAATTTTAAAGGTGCGGCTTATTTGTGGGTGTGGCTTACATCCGGGCCAATACGTTACGCAATGGAGAGCTGGCCTGGTGTAGTGGCCAATCGGAGAGTCCATGGGGAGGCCTGAACTCCCAGGATCGCCTTCAAGCAAGCCCCACTTCCTCAGCCCCAGCCCTCTCATTGCAAGATGGGGAATTATCATGCTGGCTTTCCTCACAACACAACTTTGAGGTTCACCCCTGGATGATGAACAGGAAGTGCTTTGAAGACTTTAAAGGGCTACACAGATGTTAAGCATTATTATGCATGAAGGGGTATTTTATTTATTATTACTTATTTATTAATAACATTTATGAACTACCTTTCAAAAAGCACCTGCCTGTTCACATTTTTGGCAAGTCACCAAAGGCCCAGTAGCCAAGTTTTCTATACAGACCTATGAACCAGTTCTAAGACACAGGTGCTCAGTGTTAAAAGGCTTCAGCAGAAGAACTGCGTCCTTTTTTCCTGTCCATTTCTATCTTTGGCCTGTTGGAGGCCCAGTCTAGACTGGATTAAGGGACAGAAACTGCCGATTTTCTTCACAAATGAAAATCTGTTAGATGGTGAAAGAGCAGATGGGAATTCTCAGAAATTTGTTTTAAAAGAAACAAATGTTTACAGCTAGCTGTGCAATACAGTTTAAAGCTGGCAAGGTTACAAGCTTACTGAGAACCACTTCACAGGTTACCAAATTCCTATGCAACAAATTATTTAGGAAGGAAGACTACAAAATTGCCACAACTGGCTGTTCATTTCTCAGTATCTTACATGCAAGTTGCAATTCATGACTGACATGTGGCACCAGATTGATATCCTACAAGGTGTGATAATGTTTGAATTGACCCCAGGTTTTCTTAATAAAGGTCCAAAGTGCCTCTGAGAAGGTCCAGACTAGGGAGGAGTGTTGATGTAGGGGGATTATGGTGTACAGCATTATGAAATGAGTTTCAAATGGGTGTTGGGGATCAGTACACACTTTGGAAACATAGAACATCCTTTCCAGAAAAGAACTCACGAAACTAAGAGCTCTAGAAAGATTTACCACAGAGTGCACCTTTAACTAACACCACCACAGTAGGGGTTTACCTGTAATGCCAGAATGCGCTGAAAATGCTCTGTGGAAAACATCAAAACCTGCCTGACCCATAGATGTGGGTACAAGACAGTCTTCAAAAGGCGGGACCATATTACAAGTTCCGCCATGTTGCAAATTTCTCTGATTGTCGGCATAATGTGGGGAACAGAATGTTTGCAGCTGCCCATAAACACCTAGAAAGAGAAAAGACATAGAAATAGATCGAACTCATTTTCTGTATTTACCCCAGTTTCATTTGAAACTTCTCTTTGACATCGCTTTTCCAGGAAGCTTTGGCAATATATTTCCGACTATTTTAAAGCTGTGCTGTCAAGTCCTTAAAGCAAGTGCCACCCTAGTAATTAATTGTCTTGGCATTTTCATGAGAATTTTCTCTTAAAAATCGTATTTGCTTGCCCTTCTTTAACCTTCAGAAAGTTGCACTTCTCCTGAGTATCTTTTGTCTAATTACAGAAATTCAGCCTTGATGAGAAAAATGGAGAGACACACGAAAACCAAGGCTATGGCAGAAGTTAAAACCACAGCTATGCTTCTCTTAGTCCTAGGCAGTTAAATTGCAGCCCTGAATCCCTAAATTTTCTGAATTCTAGCACTGTTCTGTGAAATGAAGTAATAGTAATCTGTTGTGTACCATATCCTGAGTCCTGAGCAAAAAGAAAGATTAGTTTTTGGTGACAACAAAAAGTCTCTAGAAAGGAGAGAGTAGGGATTATAAATATTCTTTAAAATTGTTCTTTATATATGAAGCAATGTCTTCAATTTAGTCCTCAATAGAATTGGGTAAAGCTTGAAAAAAAAATGCATATAATGTTTTACTATTAAACTGTATTGGAAGGTGGGGAAATTAGTGCTTCGAAAATAATAGGCAAAGGGTGATAATTATACATTTATAATTTTACATTCTTGTGTCTTGGGAGAGAGGGACATATTTTGTTCCATGACTCATACTTTTTAACACTGGGCAATCTTGTGTAAATCAGCATTCCTCCCAGAGTATTTGGGATTCAGAATAGGGCATTGTGAGAAGTACTAAACCGAGAAGGAGTGTGGAACAATGTCAAAGAACATTTTCAGCCCGGCTTTGCCTAAGTCTTGCCAGCTGGCTTCACGTACCAGAGATGGAAATAGCTGTTTCTGGTAACTGCTGTGACTCAGCTGTAAAGTCTCACAGTGCGGCCACGGCTGGTTGGGACAGCAGTTATTTTTAAGAATGCTTTTCAAGTATGCACAAAGCGCCATTGAGAGTAATGAGCTAAAAACTATTTTGGAAAGTTGTTGTTTTCTATTATTTTACTATGGCCACTTTTCTTCTTAAATGTCAGCATAGAGCAGAAGAGGGGAGATCTGTTTCAAATAGCCAGTACGGTTGGCAAACCAGTTCATTTCGAGAAAGAAGGTAGCTTATTTTCCTAAAGGAAAAAGAGTTAAAAAAGGTGAAAGCATTAGGACTGAAGAGAGTTGTAGTGCCTTGTCCCTGTGTTGATGTCTTCATGGGTACACAGATGGATGTTTCCATATGCAAGTTTGTGTGCCTCAATCTACCAATGAGTGCTTCAGTTTTAAGCCTTTGAAACTGATTTCCCTTCATACTTGTGGGTAGCCTTGATGGGATCTATTTGTGCTGTGTGTTGCGGTCCCCTCCCTCAATTAGTACCTCTCTGTCCACCACAAGTTCAAGAAACCTGAGGTTAGTTGTAGGCATGCGTACAGCATGCACCTTTCATTGCCTTTATTTGTTTTTGAAACACAGGTTTTGCGTGAAAGAGCAGTAGAAAACAAAAAACAAAGGAAGGAAGGAAGGAAGGAAGGAAGGAAGGAAGGAAGGAAGGAAGCTACTCCAAGTCAGGCAAGCCTTTGGAACTGCTTGCCTGAAAAGCTGGTACAGTGTTACCTCGGGTTACATACACTTCAGGTTACATACGCTTCAGGTTACAGATTCCGCTAACCCAGAAATAGTGCTTCAGGTTAAGAACTTTGCTTCAGTATGAGAACAGAAATCGTGCTCCAGCGCCACCACGGCAGCAGGAGGCCCCATTAGCTAAAGTGGTGCTTCAGGTTAAGAACAGTTTCAGCTTAAGTATGGACCTCCGGAATGAATTAAGTACTTAACCTGAGGTACCACTGTACTTCCCTTTTCCTTTCACACCTCCAGTACCTGCAAGGGCAAGTTTTATTTTCTCTTAAAACACAGCTGTCTTCTGCAAGAGCAGTTCTGCTGTTTTAAAATTACAAGTGCCAAAACAGCAAGAACTGATGGAAAGGGGCAGGCTGCCTCCTGTCCTTTGGGCTGGTATGTAACACACATGTAAAGAAGTCTTTCAGCACAATACAGTTCAGTACATCTAGGGTCCGCTAATTTGTGGTTTTATTTTTTATTTTCTTCTGCTATCGGATTGTCTGCAGGGTGTGTGTGTGTGTGTGTGTGTGTGTGTGTAGGCTGCCACTTGGATGAGGACGTCATGTTGACACCATTAAAAGAGATAAATCCACATTAAACTCGAGGGTGGATGAGCCCTTAGTTGCTATGAGAAGTCTGGAGAGTAGTTCTCCCTGGCTGTGCTGAACTTACTCTGCAATGCTTGAGTCCTTCCTCAGTGCACTGAGGGGAGTCTGATTTGGAGGCACAAGATGAAGGCACAAAACCCTTGTCTGTTGTCAAGATTACAAAATGTGACATTCTTTAAGAAAAATTTGCTCTTTTGTGCACATGAGTGGAAGTTTGTGGAAGGAAGCTGGGGAGATACACAAACGTCCAGGAAAATAAGGATTGAACAATTATTGAACCAGCACAATGTTCCTGCTGTGGAGTTGTGCTCCAAGTAAGATCACTACATCAGGGCAGGATTATGGTGTGATGCCACCAGAAATCAGGTGTTAGCACTGTGAATGGAGCTTTTGTATGACATATAGCTGGTCTGCAAAGGTCACTGTAAAACAGCAGCTATCCTATATCATATCCTAGAAGCATTGTTGTAATCCAAATAGTTACATGCAGTACATGCAACTCATGTTTGCTTGCTACATATATTCTGCAACAGAATGGCAACAGGCAGACATAAAGGTAAGGTAAAGGGACCCCTGAACATTAGGTCCGGTCGTAACCAACTCTGGGGTTGTGGCGCTCATCTCACTTTATTGGCCGAGGGAGCCGGCGTACAGCTTCCGGGTCATGTGGCCAGCATGACTAAGCCGCTTCTGGCGAACCAGAGCAGCGCACGGAAATGCCATTTACCTTCCCGCCGGAGTGGTACCTATTTATCTACTTGCACTTTGACGTGCTTTCGAACTGCTAGGTTGGCAGGAGAAGAGACCAAGCAATGGGAGCTCACCCCGTCGCGGGGATTTGAACCGCCAACCTTCTGATCAGCAAGTTCTAGGCTCTGTGGTTTAACCCACAGCGCCACCTGTTCACCCATTTGTGAACACAGACTGTTGTTAGAGCAGCAAAAGCCAATCTGTGTATACTTGAAGTCCATGAACAAGGGAAGGATGCCCAAAAGCTAGTTGGACAAAGAACCGTGACTATGGAAGCCAACCAGTCCAGTATTACAGCAGAAATGCACTTCAGATGAGGCTCTGGAACTGGGGACTAGCTTAGCTCAGTTATCTTCTACGCCAGGGGTGTCAAACTCAAATTCATCGGGGGGCCACATCATCAGTTTGGTCACCCTCAAAGGGCCGGTTCGAGTTCGAGTGTCTTCAAAGCCCATGACACCTTTAACAGCTGGATTAAGTAATGCAGAGCTTCTGGCTCATGGAACACTACACCTTGATTTCATTTGAATACATATATGAATATAAAAATGGTTTCCTGTTTGGCTTGGTGTTTAAGTTACACAAAATGTGCAGGTTTTAATTTTTCTCATTCCCCAAATTTTAATCAAGCATTTGTTTGGATTTCCCCCCCTTTGCTACCTACCCTAAACCTTTGAGGAGGGCGGGAACTGATGGCCGGACCCTGTAATAACATTGAGGAAAAAATTGCATGATGTGTAAATACCCTAAAAAATAAACCAATTCCTTATCAGCTTTTTTCCCATATATAAATTTTTGCAATGCGCACCCTGCGGAAGCCGCGCCTGACGTTATTTACAAAACATGCACTTGCGTATCGAATTTGCTTTTGAATCGCGAATCCCCAGAGGCAGAGGATGCTGTTCATTGGGCAGCGCGGAAACGCGCCTAAAGAAAGAAATAAAGAAAAGAAAAGCAAAAGCACGCCGCCCTGAGTATTCACAGGGCACGCTCCCGAAACACAGGCGCGCTCTCGGTCTCCCTCTCTCCAACGCGCGGGAAGCCGGCTCTGCCCTTCTCTGCGCTCCACCTTGTGCAGGCGCGCTGGGCTCCCGCCGGGACTTATTTCACCCCGGCGAGCCCAAAAAGAAGTTGAGAGCAGCAGCAGCGGCCTCCCATATCCAACCCCGCCCTCGCCGTGTCAAATAAGTCTCGGCTAGGTAGCTGGAGGAGGGGGAGGCCTGCGCCTGCGCAGAAAGGACCCAAGGCGCCCTGTGCGCGCGCCATAGCCCAAGCTTCCCTCACAGATATATATAGACCAGACTACAGGGGCCACATGATGAGGTCTGGCAGGCCGGATTCGGCCCGCGGGCCTTGTGTTTGACACCTGTGTTCTACGCCTTCGGTAGGTTGTAAATATGGCAAAACCAAAGGAATAACAAAAAAGCTGCAATAAAAGCAGAACAATCCATCTACATAAGAACACAGCCTGTGCTGTCTTCATATCACCCCAAAGCACTTATGAGCTTGAGATGCTGATAAACGTGGCATCCAAAGTACTAGCTTTCAAGATGAAGTAAAATCAAAAGTGAATGGCAACAGTGAATGTAGCTAAGTATGGCAAGAGAAAGATGCAAGGAAGCTTGGCTGTGAAGCAAGGCCCATTATTGTGTTGTCTTGTAACAACCCCCAGACAGCATGTAATCTCTGCATTTTTTTTGGAGTCAATAACCCTTCAGTCCTTGGGTCCTCTGCAAGATAAAAAAGGTAAAGGGACCCCTGACCATTAGGTCCAGTCGTGACCGACTCTGGGGTTGCGGTGCTCATCTCGCTTTATTGACCGAGGGAGCCGGCGTACAGCTCCCTGGTCATGAAGCCAGCATGACTAAGCCGCTTCTGGCGAACCAGAGCAGCATACGGAAACACCGTTTACGTTCCCGCCGGAGTGGTACCTATTTATCTACTTGCACTTTGACGTGCTTTCGAACTGCTAGGTAGGCAGGAACAGGGACAGAGCAATGGGAGCTCACCCCGTTGCGGGGATTCGAACCGCCGACCTTCTGATCAGCAAGTTCTAGGCTCTGTGGTTTAACCCACAGTGCCACCCGCGTCCCTTCCTCAAGATAAAAAAAACCTCTGCAAGAGATCCAGTGATTTTTTTTAAAAAAAACCCCTAGGACACGTTTAAAGGCACTTCTCAGACCATGCTAACATTCCAAAGAGTCTCCACATCCACTCCCTACAAGACTATGAACTGGCTCCCAGATGGCTTGATGCATCTAATCCAAGAAAACCAATATTATCTTTTATTGTATTTCTTCTATTTAACATGCCAACCTCATTACTGGTAAGCCAGATGTTCTTGATCTCCCCCAACTTTAAGTAATCACCACCCATCCCTGTTTGGATTTATTTGATACCATTAATTACTCTTCCACTTTCGAAGGCAAATCCCAGCTGCAAACAGAAGAATTGTAAAACACAGGGTGTCAGAAGTACTCTAGGGCACAGAGACTCAATAGAAGCATTTATTCTATCTTATGTGTTAAAAAAAAAAGTGCTTATTTTCTTTTCAAGCGTGTTTTCAGGTGCCACAGCCAAAGATCAATGGTTTGTAGATAGAAAGCAATAATAAGTATTTTGTTTCACGCACATGCTCCTATCTATCTACACACACACATGGGGGAGAAAGAGAGAGATGAGTCGGTGTAAGTTGACTGGTGAATATGCACAGAGAAGATGTGCACATTCATATAAATCAAGGGATGGAGAACATTTATTTGACTGAGGGCCACAGTCACTCAGGCATATGTTAGGGCTGCTTGTGGAAAATGGGAGGAGCCAGAGCCAAACATGAGCGGAGCCATTATTCCCCCTGCAGATCTCCCCCTGCTCCAGTGGGACTTAGGTAGAGGGACAAATCACTCCAGTCAGAGAGCTGATCAGAGAGCTGTTTGACTGCTTCATCCTTCCCCTGCTTTCACCACTTCCCCTTCCTCCAGTCCTCGCCTCCTGCCCACATTCTCTCCTTCCAGGCATTGTGTCATCGGTTGATTGACTGAGACACAGTCTTAGCCTCCTGTCAAACCTATCTCGTGGGGAGATCAGGAACTGCCCACCAGCAAGATCCAATTCTCCTCCCCTGTGATAGACTCATATACAGTGGTACCTTGGTTTAAGAACAGCCCTGTTTACGAACTCTGCAAAACCAGAAGTAGTGTCCTGGTTTGCAAACTTTACCTTGGTCTAAGAACGGAAGCCGAATGGTGGAAGGGCATTGGCAGTGGGAGGCCTCATTAGGGAAAGCGCACCTCAGTTTAAGAATGGTTTTGGTTTAAGAACGGACTTCCGGAACGGATTAAGTACATAAACCGAGGTACCACTGTAGTCTGCTCAACTTCTGGTTCTTCTGATTGGTCTGGAAGATCAGAGGTCTTTGTTGGTTTTTTGGGGTGGTTGTGGTGAAGATTTCCCTTTCCTTTCAATCCACAAACCTTTGCACTGCTGTATACCTAGGAAGTCCGCCATGTATGTGGGAACTACTACCTTGTTTTTTTTTGGGGGGGGGGCTGCTTTGATTCCAAACTAAGTTCAGAAGCATGGAGGAAACATCTCCTGTTGTTGTTGTTTAGTCGTTGAGTCGTGTCCGACTCTTCGTGACCCCATGGACTAGAGCATGCCAGGCACTCCTGTCTTCCACTGCCTCCCGCAGTTTGGTCAAACTCATGCTGGTAGCTTCGAGAACACTGTCCAACTATCTCGTCCTCTGTCATCCCCTTCTCCTTGTGCCCTCCATCTTTCCCAACATCAGGGTCTTTTCCAGGGAGTCTTCTCTTCTCATGAGGTGGCCAAAGTATTGGAGCCTCAGCTTCAGGATCTGTCCTTCCAGTGAGCACTCAGGGCTGATTTGCTTAAGAATGGATAGGTTTGATCTTCTTGCAGTCCATGGGACCCTCAAGAGTCTCCTCCAGCACCATAATTCAAAAGCATCAATTCTTCGGCGATCAACCTTCTTTATGGTCCAGCTCTCACTTCCATACATCACTACTGGGAAAGCCATAGCTTTAACTATACGGACCTTTGTTGGCAAGGTGATGTCTCTGCTTTTTAAGATGCTGTCTAGGTTTGTCATTGCTTTGAAACATCTCCTAGCCCTATTTAAATATCAAGATTTGAGCTAGCTGTTGTGTGTCAGGGTGTTGCTAGGCTCCTACAAGACTCAGGACATAGGCCCATGACTTTTTCAAATTTGAGGCTCTGAGTAAATCATGATGGTGGATGTCTGTGGTCTCACCACCACTGTACTTTCAGCATGCCCAGCAGTACTGTAAGCATACGTGTTTGTGTCATTTATTTAAATATATGATGTGTATATTTAAATAAATGACAGTGAGGGGGACCAGTGCTTTCAAGGAGCGACTGCTCTCTGCCCCATTGCTAAGTCCATTAAGACCTGAGCAGATATCAGGTGAAAGGTGAGGGAGTCTATTTTTGCAAGCTATCTTTGTGCTGTGTCAACCTCTTTGACAACTCTGTGTCAAAAAGTGGCACATGAGTATTATAAATAGTAGATAAACAGAAGCAAAGACATCAGGGTTTCATTGATTAAGCATAGCTCTGTTTGTCAGCCAGACACAATGGAAATTGATGCACCCATTGATCTGGGTGCATGATCTGGGTATATTAAAATTTATTTTAGAGATATTGACTTTTTGTTTACTTAAATCTTGGGTGGAACGAGTCTATATACATTGCTCTGCAAGTATGTGATTCTCTGTAGAATTTATGTATAGGGCAAAGCTGCTTTCAATCACAAATGTTTGAATAAGAAGCAGAAGAATGATTGATTTTGCACATCATCTCTTTTTCCTGACATACTCACACTTCTAAAAGGAATTTTGTGGGCAAATACTGCACATGAAGAAGGAGAGAATCCTAATGCAAATAATCATGCCACACCAGGTGAATAGGGCCAAAGGTGAGAGATGGAGCTTATGGTAGCTGGGAAATATTGGGCCTTTGCTACTGCTGAGCAGAAGGCAAGCAGAACAAATGAGCTTCCCCAACCTTTACAAATATTACTCTCTTCTCCTGCCTTTTGGAATTGTGGAAATTACCTCATTACTAGAGCTGCAGCGTCACCTGAACTGCTCCATTGTAGATGCAGAAGGGGCATTTGCACTGCAGTGACTGAGAAGAGGGTGCCTTCATTCTCATTACTGACCACATTGTATTGCTGGTTCTTGGTGTAAAAGAGTTATGATGGCACTTGCACTGCAACCAATACATATGGATGCCCTTATCCTGCATGATGATGAACTGTGCACAGAGTGCACCAGATCCCATGAACAGTATAATTCCTGGGAGAGGTGATGCTGGGCCAGTGTGGTGTAGTGGTTAAGAGAGGTGGATTCATAATCTGGGGAACTGGGTTCGCGTCTCGGCTCCTCCACATGCAGCTGCTGGGTGACCTTGGGCTAGTCACACTTAACTGAAGTCTCTCAGCCCCACTCACCTCACAGAGTGTTTGTTGTGGGGGAGGAAGGGAAAAGGAGAATGTTAGCCGCTTTGAGACTCCTTCGGGTAGTGATAAAGTGGGATATCAAATCCAAACTCTTCTCTTCTTCTTCTTCTTCTGCTGGGATAAACTTTGTCTGACTGACTCCTGGAGCCACGGATTATGGGTGTCCATGCCTGAACCCCCTCCCCCAGTGAGCCTTGCCCTTATCATGGCTGAGGAAATTTGCTCTTTCTGACTGACTCCTTTTTTAATCTACCCTTGAGCCAAGGATCTTTAATAATAATAATAATAATAAAATTTTATTTATATCCCACCCTCCCCAGCCGAAGCCGGTCTCAGAGCGGCTAACAACAGTAAAATGATACAACATTCTAAAATCATTTCATTATAAAATCAGTTCAAATCAGATTAATGGCAACCATTGGGCTAGAGTTCTGTGAGGATTGCCAAAGGAGGGGGTCAGGCTGTGCCCTGGCCAAAGGCCTGGTGGAACAGCTCTGTCTTGCAGGTCCTGTGGAAAGATGTCAAGTCCCGCAGGGCCCTAGTCTCTTGTGACAGAGCGTTCCACCAGATTGGAGCCACAGCCAAAAAAAGCCCTGGCTCTGGTTGAGGCCAGCCTAACCTCTCTGTGGCCCGGGACCTCCAAGATGTTTTTGTTTGAATACCGTAAGGTCCTCTGTGGGACATACCAGGAGAGGCGGTCCCGTAGGTACGAGGGTCCTAGGCCGTATAGGGCTTTAAAAGTTAAAACCAGCACTTTAAACCTGATCCTGTACTCCACTGGGAGCCAGTGCTGCTGGTATACCACTGGGTGAATGTGATTCCGCAGCGAGGACCCCGTAAGGAGTCTCGCTGCGGCATTCTGCACCCGCTGGAGTTTCTGGGTCAGTCTCAAGGGCAGCCCCACGTAGAGCGAGTTACAATAATCCAGTCTGGAGGTGACCGTCGCATGGATCACAGTGGCTAGGTCACGGCTAGAGAGGTAAGGAGCCAACTGCTTAGCTTGGTGGAGATGAAAAAAATGCCACCTTTGTTATAGCTGCAATCTGCACCTCCATGGAAAGGGAGGTGTCGAAGATTACACCCAAACTCTTAACTGATGGTGCTGGCACTAATTGCGCCCCCGCAAGAGATGGGAGTTGCCCCCCCCCAATTCCATCTCGTCCTGACCCAGCCAAAGGTCTTCAAAGGATTTAACTTCAACCGGCTCCCATGTAACCATCCAGCCACAGCTTCCAAACATCTGATCAGAGTGTCTGGGGCCGAGTCAGGATGGCCATCCATTTACTGCTCCCCTCTGTGTTTTTGGATAGAACATGAGGACAGAAAATTATACCATCATTCCCATCTCTAGCTTTTCAGCTTCCACCTCTCCAGTGCCTGCCTTCCCCCTGACACACAGAAGCATTGCTGCACAGCCTCCTTTGTCTGTTTGTCCCCCAACTCTCGCTCCCTGCTGTATTCCTTCCTTCTCTGGGATGGCCTCAAGGCCCTTCCTGGGTACCTAGAATACAGTCCTAAAGCCATACTATGTGCGCTTGCATCCTTTGCTAATTTCTGGGCCAGTGCTACCAGATCGATAGAAGCCTATTTTTCAGAAGGAAAGTGTCAGGTTCATGGAGGGGAACATTCCCTCTTTCATTTGAGCTGAATTTGCCCCAGGCATTTGTACTACGGAAGGGCTCCAAAGAGAAAATTTTATTTTCAGTCATAGACGGAAGCACATGTCCTGAGCAAAAACCTAGAGCTTGTCTTTCTTCAAGTGTCTCGTCCTTTGCAGTAGAACAGTTTTTGCACCCTGCAAAGACATTGCATCTGGCAGTGATGATCATGGCTGCAACAGTAATGCCCCACGCTAGACTCTGATGTTGTGCCAGCAGAGAAGCCCTGGACCCAAACTCTACACACTTTTGAAAAGAAAAGAAAATCAGAGGAATTGCTTGTAGGGTTGGCCATTCTTTCCTTTCTGTGTAAGCAGCTGTCAAGCATTGAATAAGTACATTATAAAGTGGAGCCCACTGTAACTGGTAAGAAAGGTTATATTAGCCTGTATTTGACTGCAGCATCGCTTCTTTTAAGATCTAACATCCAGTGATTCCATTAAGCTTTTAAAATCCTCAGGGTTTTTTTTATTTCCAGCTTAGGAAACCATTTACAATTTGTTCAAAAGTCTTCTTGGCTGCTAAACCCTTTTTCTTATTGGTACAGCCAATTTAAACTAAGCTGACAAGTTTAAGACTACATATTGAGACAGAAAAATGTCAGTATTGTTTGGTAGCAGATTGAGCTGAGAGTTCAATGGCAATAGCTGCAGCCCTTTAAATCATGCGAAGGCAGTAGAAGAATTGCAAGAGACAAAGGCTAACAAAGCTTTCCCCACTACCTGATATATATACCAAACAGACCAGGCTGATGAAGTAGCTCCATGGGATTCTTCTACTGAGTTGCAGTAACATGACCCAGGACAGCAGATTTTTATTCTTTGCAGGTTACTGAGACGCTTAACTAAAAACTCGGTCTCATTGTTTCCTCTTCACTGAAGTGCCAAAAAGAGAGGCTGAGCGGAGGGGAGTGATTTATACAGCAAAAATGTCAGGGCAGGGCAAAGGTTTGCAGCCTGATGTCTGCAACTCTTGCTATAAGAGAAACACATGGATGATGGCATCTCATGTAAAAAAAACCAAATTAAAATAAAGGAACTTACTCCATAATGGAACAGACCATGGAATGGGAAGAGAATAGTAACCAAAGGTGGGATTCACCTAAGGAGCCCTGACAATGGACACCCTGTGCAAGGACTCCCACGTGTGCAATTCCTGCATTGCAGGGGGTGGACTAGATGGCCCTTGGGGTCCCTCCCAAATCTATGATTCTATGATTTACAGGCAGTATAAAATGAAGATTTAAAGCACATTCAGAGCCATCTTATCAGTTGTATTCTTTCAAAGTCAAGTAATTAATTGAAGCTTTTTTATTTGTTTTCTAGCCTCTTAACGAATTCTTTTTTGGCCCCCAGCAGCCTGGCCACTCTCTGTGCTATTTCCAGTCTTTGTTTAGTCGTTTAGTCGTGCCCGACTCTTTGTGACCCCAAGGACTCCCGTCTTCCACTGCCTCCCGCAGTCTGGTCAAACTCATGCTGGTAGCTTTGAGAACACTGTCCAACCATCTCATCCTCTGTCGTCCCCTTCTCCTTGTGCCCTCCATCTTTCCCAACATCAGGGTCTTTTCCAGGGAGTCTTCTCTTCTCATGAGGTGGCCAAAGGATTGAAGCCTCAGCTTCAGGATCTGTCCTTCCAGTGAGCACTCAGGGCTGATTTCCTTCAGAATGGATAGGTTTGATCTTCTTGCAGTCTATGGGACTCTCAAGAGTCTCCTCCAGCACCATAATTCAAAAGCATCAATTCTTTGGCAATCAGCCTTCTTTATGGACCAGCTCTCACTTCCATACATCACTACTGGGAAAACCATGGCTTTAACTATATGGACCTTTGTTGGCAAGGTGATGTCTCTGCTTTTTTAGATGCTGTCTAGGTTTGTCATTGCTTTTCTCCCTAGAAGCAGGCGTCTTTTAATTTCGTGGCTGCTGTCACCATCGGCAGTGATCATGGAGCCCAAGAAAGTAAAATCTCTCACTGCCTCCATTTCTTCCCCTTCTATTTGCCAGGAGGTGATGGGCCCAGTGGCCATGATCTTTGTTTTTTTGATGTTGAGCTTCAGACCATATTTTGCACTCTCTTCTTTCACCCTCATTAAAAGGTTCTTTAATTCCTCCTCACTTTCTGCCATCAAGGTTGTGTCATCTGCATATCTGAGGTTGTTGATATTTCCAGTCTTAGTAATAGTTAAAATAAGGAGGTTTGCCCTAATTGAAGGGCTATTTTGCAGTGTGTGGGCCCAGTGACTGTTCCTCACTCAAGATGATCCTCAATCCCTCAAAATCTTTGTCTCTGGTGTGATAAATGTCCTCTGAGCTTGTGAGGCTTTATCACTGAACTCCTTATCTCAAAAGGGAGTTTTGGTAACCAAGATTTATACCTTAGTTTTCCATATTTATCTCTGCCGACAGGAGAGTCAGCAGTCAATAACTAATGTGCCATATATCCTCCATTATAGTGCAGATTTGAGAATTGATTTCAGAAATTATTGGGGGAAATTAATTAAAACCTTGTGTGCTTAAGTGAACTGTCTCTTCCCTGCCCACCCCCATATTTATGTCACACCCCCAGTGTGGATGGAAGATAACAAGATTTGCACACAGAAAGAGCACTTTGTCACCTGTGTGGAAACCCAGTGGCAGTTCTGAATGGAGCTGAAAGTGGAGAAGCCACGATTGGGCAGTGCTGGGACTTGCCAGCCTGGAAGGACCACTGCATCTACATTGTGCTGAATTAATATCTCCCAGCCTCCATTTTATTACACCTTTATGGTAAAAGTGCCATGTCTCCTCGGTCCTGCAGGAGCACTCAGCTTAAAAAGCGGAAGGCAAGCCTGTGAGCTGATGCAGGCTGAGACAAGGTATGCTGTGTAGCTAAAAATCTATCTCAAACTTCTGCACCAAGATAGCACAATTTTGTATTATACAGTAGTACCTCGGGTTAAGTACTTAATTCGTTCCGGAGGTCCGTTCTTAACCTGAAACTGTTCTTAACCTGAAGCACCACTTTAGCTAATGGGGCCTCCTGCTGCCGCTGCGCCGCCGCTGCACGATTTCTGTTCTCACCCTGAAGCAAAGTTCTTAACCCAAGGTAATATTTCTGGGTTAGCGGAGTCTGTAACCTGAAGCATATGTAACCCGAGGTAATGGTACCCCTGACCATTAGGTCCAGTTGCGTATGACTCTGGGGTTGCGGCGTTCATCTCGTTCTATAGGCTGAGGGAGCTGGCGTTTGTCTGCAGACAGCTTCCAGGTCATGTGGCCAGCATGACTAAGCCACTTCTGGTGAACCAGAGCAGCGCACAGAAACGCCATTTACCTTCCCGCTGGAGCGGTACCTATTTATCTACTTGCACTTTGACGTGCTTTCGAACTGCTAGGTTGGCAGGAGCAGGGACCGGGCAACGGGAGCTCACCCCGTCGCAGGGATTCGAACCGCCAACCTTCTGATCGGCAAGCCCTAGGCTCTGTGGTTTAACCCACAGAGCCACCCGTGTCCCTAACCCGAGGTACCACTGTATATAAATTATGCCAGTTAAGCTTGTTTATCTGAGATACTTTCTTTTGTCTCTGTTAGTCAGGGCAGGATGAGACAATTGGCTTAGGCAGCAGGATTGGGGAAGATGTGAGTTGGTTCCCCCCTGCGCACTTGCAGTGGCAGACCTTGGCCCCTCAACTGTCAGCAGCATCTTGTACAACACCACAATCCAACACCTCCAGCCTTTCGCCTTCTTTTGGGCGCCACAGTGGCGGCCCTTTCTGCAGCATCCTGTGTGACTGAACTCACCGTGCTCCTCTAGCTCCGTTTGGTCCCTGGCCTGGCTACTGAACCAGCCCTGCAGCTCTTGCTGCTGCCTGCGAGAGGGTCCTGTGGGGCTCTCCTCCTCCAAGGGCCAAGGGAGGGATCTTCCTCAGAGAGAGGCATTTGGGGTAACTAGAAATCCTCCTAAAAAGTTGCCTTCTGTTTCAAGTTACAAGGTACTCTCCCAGCCACCTTGCCCAGAATATAGTGGTACCTTGGTTGTCGAACTTAATCTGTTCCGGGAGTCTGTTTGACTCCTGAACAGTTCAAAAACCAAGGCACGGCTTCTGATTGGCTGTAGGAGCTTCCTGCACTCAATTGGAAGCCGCGTCAGATGTTCGGCTTCTAAAAAACAGTCACAAACCGGAACACTCACTTCTGGGTTTGCGGAGTTTGGGAGCCAAAACGTCTGAGTACCAAGGCGTTTGACAACCAAGGCACTACTGTACCTCGCTCTGAGGCAGGGAGCAGGGGGAGAGGACCAGCTAGCAAGGTCATTGCTAATGCAATGACAAAAGGAGAAAGAAGAGCAGGGGAGGGAGCTGAGGATGGCCTGAGAAGCAGGGGGGTGAGACAGCATTATCTTCTTGCCCCAGCTCTAAGTCAGGGTGGGTGTAATGTACTGAGTTGAATAGGATCCAAACTGCAGCAGTCTGATTGGTCCTATAACAATAGGATCCAAAATGCAGCAGTCTGATTGGTCCTAGAACAATAGGATCCAAAATGCAGCAGTCTGATTGGTCCTAGAACAATGCAGCAGTATGATTGGTCTGCAGGAGCCACCCAATCCAGCTCCAGATGGAAGTGAATCCACAACCTGATTGGCCTACAGGAGAATTCCGGAATTAGCCAATCACGTGCAGCCCATTGTGTAAACAATGTATATAAAGCAGATACTGCGGGGAAACTTTCATTCCCTCCTCACCACTATGAGCTGAATAAAGAGCATGAAATCCACTCTCGACTTTGAGTACATTTCAGTGGGGAGCAAAGTATCCAATGCAGTGGGATGTGGCCTTGCCCTCTGATCTCCAAAATCCTCACCAAATCCCTTTCTGGCTTAAGATGTTTTGTCAAACATTGACCAGATCCTTTTTCCAATGCCACAAGAACCAGGAACATGCTTTTTAAAAATGAAAGGGGAAGATGATGGAGTTTTCGGAGCTAGCCAACCTAACTGGAAGAGTCCGCGACCAGAAGGAGGAGGCGTATCAGGAAGAATGGACAAAATTTAATGATTATTTAGTTAAATATGTAATATTAAATTAATTGGAAATAGCTTGCAGATATTTAATTGGCTTAGGATTTTATATAAGTTAAGTGATGAATCAATATGTTTAATTTTAAAATTAAACAATATAAGGATGTTAATGTTTCGGTTAAATTTCATAAGAACTTTGATTTGGAAAACCGTTAAAAGGAAGTGCATGGAAATTCAACCAAGGGGAAGCGAGTAAGCCATTTAACAATGTTAATAAGTGTAATTTTAATAAGGTTATGATCCATGTTTGTTTGTTTGTTTATTTGTTTGTTTTGTTTATAATTTTGTGAAAATCAATAAAAAAATTATTTTAAAAAATGAAAGGGGAGACTCTGAGGATGCTTTATGCTTTGCCCATACCAATTTTGTTCCTTTCTGGAGAACAGCTTTGCTAAATATTTAAAAACAAAGTGCATGAACTTGGAGTACATATTCAAAGGGACACGACAGCTCCTTGAAAAGCTCAGCCTACACTTCTCAGCTTCATGGATGAGGATATGGAGGCAAGTACCTTAAGCACTTTGGAACATGGCAGTTTGTCTCCTGAGCATGAATACAGAGGAATATGGATGGAGTTTGCTGCCTTACCTTGGATTTGGATGCCGTTTGGCTGAAACGACAGGTTTGCTGACGGCTCATATGCCTTCAAATGGGTTCCTCCAAGTTGGTGGATGCTGGAAGGCTGTGGTGTCCTTTTCTGTATCAAAGGAGGAGGAGCAGAAATTCTCCTGGGGCTTATATGATGCGGAGAAAAAGAAGCAGAAGCTGAAAATCTGAAGAATTAAAGGGGGGGGGAGAGACAGGAATATAGATGTTCAAAAGGGAATGTTAGATTAATTTAGTTCTAGATACATTTTGTTCCGTGCCATAGACTGCAAAACGACTATTTGTATGCACAGTGAAACAAAACCTATAATGTAGACCGTAGAATGTGCCACCCACTAGGAAGTTATATGGCATCAGCTGCTGCAGTGATAAGGTGCAAGCGTTTCTCAGTAAAGTCAGACCCCCACCTTCTCCTCCAAGGCCCATCTGATGCTCTCAGGATGAGGAACTCTCTGACATGGCATCTTCGCTGCACAGCTTTCACTGCAGGATTACGCAAACATTTTGGAACTGCAGACTCCATTCATAAACTGCCGAATGCAGAAGTTCGAAGTATTACGGTGTAGGTTTACCGCTCGTTCAGACCAAAATACTCTGGGATTCATTTTTACAATTTTTGCATTTACCGGGAAATATTATTGATTAGCTTCTAGGGAGCTGGAACAATGCACAGATGGATGCCTTTCTTGTGTAAAGAATGATTTGATGTTATCCTCTGGTGTGTGTGCAGGGGAGGGGCTGATACAAAATTCACCTGTGAAATCTAATCAATGAAAAATGGCTTTAACTGTCAGCCAACAGCAGAGAAGAAGGGAGACAAATCCTTTAGAACCCTTTACATGAAAGCACAGTTTTAAAGATTTCAGATTGGATTTAACATCTAAGAAAAGCTTGCAAATGATAATACAATGTTTTGTATAGCCAGACAGGTCTCCCTTTTAGTAGACTTTAGTGGTCTTTATAATGATTTATGAATCGTTTCATGAATTCCTGGCTTACTCAAGTTGGTGACTATAGCACCTACTTATACAGCCTGCCATCTCACAAAAGAAAAACTTGGCCGTGTTTCAATCCAGATTTGTCCCCAAATAAATCACAGCGTGTTACTGGGGGAACGGCAAATTAAATTTTGTGTATGCAACAATCAATACCAGCTTGTAACCACCAGGAAACCACCACCAGAAATTGTGGCCATGCCATGCAGTCTAAGCAGACAATCACAAGCTGGGTTATGAGAGAGACAGAGAGAGAATTCTGTCTTCAAAGGCTGGGGGAGATCAGCTCAGACAAAGCGATTGCCCTCTTCTCCCCTGTCCAGAGCCTCACTCTGCAGTTAACAATGCAACAAGCTGTGGGCGGTTGCAATAAGGAACCTCATTAAAGCCCCCCTCGCCAATAATGTCTAAGGTTCCTATCCCTAAACCCACTTAGCTGGGCGTAAGTCCCATTGAATTCAACCTACTTCTGAATAAGTAGACTTAGGATTGTGCTGTAAGGCAGAATCATTGAGCATGTCCAATATTTCACATATGAAATGAGGAACACCCTTGTACACTAGGGACCTATAGTGCATATAGGACACTCCTCTGTTTGATGGAGTCCCATCTGAAGGGCTGTTTGCTCCAAGTCCAGAATGAGGAGAAAAAAACATAATTAGGGAAAGCAGGAGCCTTCAAGTTGCCCATGGAGAACAGATTGAGCAGGTATGCTGTCCTCCCCACTATGTGAGATGTACTATATTTCTATTTAAATGGAAGTAACTATTTCTACAAAGGTCCGTATAGTTAAAGCTATGGTTTTCCCAGTAGTGATGTATGGAAGTGAGAGCTGGACCATAAAGAAGGCTGATCGCCGAAGAATGGATGCTTTTGAATTCTGGTGCTGGAGGAGACTCTTGAGAGTCCCATGGACTGCAAGAAGATCAAACCTATCCATTCTTAAGGAAATCAGCCCTGAGTGCTCACTGCAAGGACAGATCGTGAAGCTGAGGCTCCAATACTTTGGCCACCTTATGAGAAGAGAAAACTCCCTGGAAAAGACCCTGATGTTGGGAAAGATGGAGGGCACAAGGAGAAGGGGACGACAGAGGACGAGATGGTTGAAGAGTGTTCTCGAAGCTACCAGCATGAGTTTGACCAAGCTGCGGGAGGCAGTGGAAGACAGGCATGCCTGGCGTGCTCTGGCCCATGGGGTCACGAAGAGTTAGACACGACTAAACGACTAAACAACAACAACTATTTCTAAATGTGCATCTATACATATAAATTAGCATGTGCAAATCTGTTTCCATCTTTGTCCTCTTTTCTGGTGATGCCTAAGTAGCCAGCCTGTTTCTGTACCACCCATCTTCTCACTGCAGCACTTTCACCCTCCCCCTTCCCTCTGACATGATTGTCCAACTCGGAATGTGAGCTTTGAGCCTCATGTTAAGTTTTGAAGTAGTGTGAGACATCACAAAGCAAATCATTCTCATGTCAGCATCTGCTTGGATAACTTTTGAGGTATGTGAAATAGTCTGTAGGTGAATTTTGAAGGAAAAAATCTCAAGCTTTATTTGGAATAAGTAGCTGCTTCTGTGACAATGAGGTGGTTGAGGGGCTTTTAATCTCAAAAGCAGAAGTGTGTGGTTCATTGGAGCTCCCAGAAGCCTGTGTGTGTGTTTCAGATTTGCATCTAACCCACCGCCCAGATTGGGGAAGCCATGGCCCTTGAGATGATGTTGAACTCCAACTCTCATCAGCCCAAGCCAATAAGGCCATTGGTTGGGGAGAATTGGAATTGGAGTCCAAAAACATCAAAGGTTTCCCAGCCCTGATTTTCACACAATGAAAGGAAATGTCAGATTATCTCCCTATTGCAATGATGGCACACTCTGGCGCATAAATGTTACTACCAGAGATCCAGAACAATGCGCAGAATAGTTGGTTTTCTTTAACTGCCTATCCACTTGAGCTTTATATCATTCTTCCCAGCACTTTACTTGCCTGAAGAAAACCATTTCAAAAGAGTGCTCTGCTGAAGTCCTATAGAAGCAACTCTTTATTTTATAGGCCCCTGGGAAGAGTTTCCTTCTGTGCCTCAAAGGAAGATTTGCTTACTTATTGCTATGATGGAAAGCCTGCCGAGACTCCTGTCTCTGTCTCAGCTTCTGCTCTTCAGATTGCGCTTCTCTTCCTGGAAGCCTTAACTGCCTGCTCAGACATTTCTGGAGAGTGTACTGGAGCTACAAGAACTACACTTGGTGTTTCGAAGGTTGATCACCACCCACTCGGTTTTCTTTCCTTGTGCTACTGGAGAAGGATTTCGCCTTCTCTGAGCCTCCTAGTTGGGCAACCATAGTGATGTTCTCTCCCTTTAGATTCTTACCTTCACAGAAGGTAATGCCTTTGAGAGCCAGTTAGGAGATCAGCCCTTCTAAAATTTCCGTGTTCTCTCTCTCTTCTCTCTCTCTCTCTCTCTCTCTCTCTCTCTCTCTCTCTCTCTCTCTTGGAAAAACAGAGACAGGGGTGGTGGTGAGTTGTTCTTAACCCTTTCCTCTACCCTTTCCGGATAAAAGATGTCCTCTTCTGGCTGCTACCCTGTGATAATAAAATTAAAACTATTCTTCACCCTTTCAGGGCAGCCAACATCCAGGGACGGGCATCTTTTCACCAGGAAAACTGCTTGGTGTTGGTGTGGTAGCATCCCCAGGTATCCTGTACATCGCCTTGAGGTGCCATTAATAGATAAATAACAACAACAATCCCTTTAACCCAGGGCTGACTCGCCTTTTTAGACCTGAGGGCTAATTATACTGCCAGCTGCCATCAGTGAAACTGCAGAACAGAACTGTGTGAAATAAATCAAGTACAAATTACAAATGAATAAAACCACTTCCTCTTCAGTCCTTCCAGCCTGATCAAACTGGCTCTCTCCCATGGCTACTTTTCATTACAAACAGTAACGTCTCTGACACTAACAGGAGCGACGTTTAGGAGATCTAGTCATGGAATCTCCTGAGTAACATGTAGTTTGGTCCTCAAGCTCAGTTCAGAGTCAAAGGCAAGGAAAGCAAATTTGATACTAACTTGCTTACAGATGAGCTATATGCGGAAAAATTAGTATCAGGGATTTGTGCAGTTTCACTTTTGTAAACACAAAATCTCCGAGGGAAAGAAGCAAGAGCAAAGAGCCTCATTTTCTTGACAGATGAACCTATGTTAGAACAAGCAGTAATACATACCATAAAATGAATCCTGGAACATAAAACTGCTGGTATTTCTCGCTCTCTTTAGAGAATTGTGACATTAAAAAATGGGTTTAGGAAAACATTTCGTTATGATAGCTTGGTTTCACCCAGGCCCAAGCTTTGATTTATTGATCCCCGTTTCCTCAGTGTCTGCCATTTTAGCTGAGAGACAATTCCTCAATAAATAGAAAAAAGAGACACCATCCCTTCACTGCCTCCCAGACATGAGAGGAAATTGCTATGCTGACCCTAAAACCACATAGCAATAAGATGTTGAGTGTAGATTTTCCTATAACAAGTCATTTAATTTTCCTGTGATTTGTACTCTGAAAGGCTTCTGCCATCCAACTATCCTTCTCTACACAACCTGAGAATGGGCACTAATTAGTGCTCCTCTTCTAGGATTGATGTCATCAAAATAAAAAGGAGCTATAAATAAGACTCCATACTTATGTTTAGACATATTCCTCCTGATGTACCTTCACCCGGATAATTTTCTCCTGTTTCCTCAGAGTCTTTTTCTTATATATATGTCTGATTTTGCATCAGCTCCATATTCCAGTAATCCCTCATCTACTTCTCAGTTCATTGTCTACTATTTTTCCCCTTCATTTTCCTTTGTAAACATTAAATAATTGAAACCATTGCTATGGATGGATGTAGGAGTGCAGCTGAATGTCTTGCCAGGATTTCAGCTCAGCTTATTTTCTCTCATCCATCCCACCACTACGTTTCTGATGGAGATGTTACAGAAAAATGGAAAGGACTGTCATCAGCATACTGATGATACCTTGGTCCCCAAACTCCTAATGACTGATCCCAGCTACTTCATATAGATATCAAATAGTATTGGGAATAATAATTGCATAACTCCCTGGTGCCAAAAAGCACTCTTCCAATGCCCTCTTTGATCTTGGTTGCCAGAGGTAGGACTGGAATCATGGCAACACAGTCCTCTCGGATACCACGGTCAAAACTATCTCTAAAGTTGCAGAGAGATCAAGAAGCAAGGTCACTCTTGCCTTGTCCATCTCTCTGTCAAGGTCACCCATCAGAGTGATCAAGGGCAACTCAGTCTCATGGCCAGGCCTGAGCCTAGATTGGAATAGATCTACATACTTTGTAAGATCCAAGAATGCTGACAGCTACCCTGCACAACCCTCTCCACCACCTCCACCCCGCCCCCCGCAAAGGGCTTATTGGTTAATAGTTGTTCCAGACCAACCCTTCCAGGGCTGATTTCTTTATGAGTTGTCGTCAGATAACTGAAGGGAACTGCGTTGGCATCCCCTGCACTAAACCAAAGTAAAGTGTTACAGCTTTAAAAAAATGTCTCCCTTTAACTGGATTTTAGTTGAACCTGCTATCCAGACTTTGCTTTGAGACTAGCCTATTTTAGCTGCTGTGCAAACAACTTCTGCAGGTATCCTAATGCAAACATAGGCCTATGAACCTTTTTTAAGAAAGAGAGCAGCAGCAGAACTGCAACACCACCAACAAAGCAAAGCCACTATTCTCCGTTGTGTGTGGGTCCACTGAACTGGGACTTGCGCGTTGAGATCCCCCAGGCCACCCCAATAACTCACACTTCACACCTCAATTTTTGTTGAAGGTTTTTGGCATGAATCTGGCCACAACTTTATTTAAATACACACACGTGAGTGGTTGCTTAGGCATTGGTTACGACTATCTGTCCTTGTCCCAGGGACAGCACTGACTTCCGGATTCCAGCGGAAGCCAGTGAGGGAAACAATTTTTGGGGAGAAAATGAAGCTGGGTCTCAGTCCCTCACTTCTCACCCTCATGCTCCTGGTGGCTTGCACGGCCCAAGTCCGATGCCAGGGACAAGGATGAAAAGAATGGCAAGCCCCTGGATTCCTTTAACGGAATTCCCTTGCAGCACCACCGTTGGAGGGGTAGGCACTTACCCCTCCACCAACCAATTTTAACCAATGCCTAACTGCCAACCTTACAAGTTGTGACGATTTGCTACGCAGTAGGCAAAAACCAAATGGCAAAAGCCAATCAGCCAGATGGGCAAAATTCCTACCAGGCCCCTGCCCCAAGGCAGACGACCCCATGACAGGCATAGCAAGGTCAGAGGACAACGAACCCCCCCCCCCTTTTCAGGGAGGGTGGGCGGGTGATCCGGTGCACGCAGCCCAAGAGAAGACCCCAGGCTGCGAGCCCTGTATTTAAGACCTCAGACCCCTCCCACACTTTAGCAACATAACATTCTCCCCAGCAACACTCCTTGCCCAATCACAGCATGTGGCCAATTTGCCCAACAACAGTGGGGTGGCCTTTTTGGCCCCCACCGCAACACGTGCTCTCTGTTATGGAGAACACACTTTGCAGGATTATTCCACGAAAGGTAAAATTGGGTAGGGACACATGCTGCCCTGATTATCTGGATAAGCTTTCCAAGATAGGATGGAGCAGGACATAAGGTATTGCACACCAGATCAGGAAATGTTGCTTGAGGTACATCGCAGACAGTGGTACCTCGGTTTACGAACTTAATCCATTCCGGAAGTCCGTTCTTAAACCAAAACTGTTCTTAAACTGAGGCGCGCTTTCCCTAATGAGGCCTCCCACCGCTGGTGCCCTTCCACCATTTGGCTTCTGTTCTTAGACCAAGGTAAAGTTCGCAAACCGGGACACTACTTCCGGTTTTGCAGAGTTCGTAAACTGAATAGTTCGTAAACAGGGCTGTTCTTAAACTGAGGTAAAACTCTACTTAAATTTAAGTATTTAAATTTAAGGTGAGATTCTCAGGACACTAAAAAGTAGTTGATTTGCCCACAATAAACTTCTAGTTATGATGGTCTCTCTCAAACTAAGCATAAAAATATTTGGGAGATAACTAACACCATTTAATAAAATGAGAACTATATTAGGAAAGTTCTATTTGTTATGCAAATTTGGCACCAGAGAATAATTTCTAATATTTCAATTTCGCTGGAATATAAACTTACACTAAACTCTTAAATATAAATAGATTAATAATAATTCTGCTGGTCTGAAAAAAAAACCATTCAGTAAGGCAAAATATGTTCCAGTTGTCTATGGTTATAAAGGAATAGCTGTTGATTTAAGAGGCATATATCAAACATTCTAGTTTAGAAAAAGCAGTTAATTTTTCATTATGTGATACAGGAAATTTCTCATTTAATCTACCTGGAGGAAAGAAATGGTTGCAACTTATTTCTTTCCAAAATTGTTGCCTTTAATTATATGTCTTGCAGATGAAAACTGAATCTAGGAAAATGCAGTTCTACCTTGCTGTGATGTCTAACATTCCAGACATAAGTAAAGATGTGAGATCACAATCTAATCAGCAACAAATAGCTGCTCACAGCCTACAGTAATCACTTACAGCTGCCTTTTGAATGCATAGCTATGTAACATTTATTAGCAGATTGCATACGTATATGATAAAACCAACTATGTATTACAAGTGTGGCTTAATGATGACAAAGCAAACCTTTTACAATGCCATTCTATGCATGACACACTGTTCAGCCACAAGGGAGATTTAAACCCATCGAAATCCATTCAAGTGTGCTAAACTCAGAAGTAGTGTGGGGGGAAAGGACAAGGATTTATTCCATGCTATTTAGGGCCTCAGGGGACACGGGTGGCGCTGTGGTCTAAACCACAGAGCCTAGGGCTTGCCGATCAGAAGGTTGACGGTTCGAATCCCCGCGACGGGGTGAACTTCCGTTGCTCAGTCCCAGCTCCTGCCAACCTGGCAGTTCGAAAGCACGTCAAAGTGCAAGTAGATAAATAGGTACCGCTCTGGCGGGAAGGTAAACAGCGTTTCCGTGCGCTGCTCTGGTTTGCCAGAAGCGGCTTAGTCATGCTGGCCACATGACTCGGAAGCTGTACGCCGGCTCCCTCGGCCAATGAAGCGAGATGAGCGCCACAACCCCAGAGTCGGTAACGACTGGACCTAATGGTCAGGGGTCCCTTTACCTTTACCTGTTTAGGGCCTCAATATATTGTGATTGAAGGTTTGGGGAGTGAATGAGCCAGCAGGCTTTGGAATAGGAATGTCTTCTATTTTGAAATCTGTCTGAAATCATCATTGTTTGTTTTTGGCATCAGCTGAAAACCTGCCTTTTTAGGCAGGTGTTGGTGATGTGGGTCTATGATGTATTTCTTCTGCAGTAAGGAAAAGTAGTTAAACCATATATACATATATATATATAGAGAGAGAGAGAGTGTGTGTTTTATTGTTTTTGATGGGATTGTTGTATTGCTTGATATTATATCTGATATGCTCTATTCTTGGATCATGTAAAAAATGAAATGAATAAATAAATCACAGCACTCCCAGCTCTGTCCTCCATCAGAGGGTGGCAGTCCAGGTGGGTTCATGAGGAAAGGTGGGAGGCTTCATTGTTTTGGAAATCCTGAGCCAGTATCCCAAAGACGACTCCCTTTGGTCTAATTAAGTGAGACAGGACAGAAAAAATACCCCCCATTTGTGGCCTTACCTCTCTGTTTCTGAGTCCCCTGTTGTGAGAGGGGGCACCTGGGTTGGTGGGTTGTGGGGGCTGCCATGCACATTGTGCCCTGAAGAAGCGTGGCTCACCGAGTGTGATGGGGGCAGGGAGCCCATAGCAGCTCCATTTTGACTGGCGTGGGTGTTGGAGAACAGGGCTGCTGCAAGAAGGGCAAAAACATTCACTATTAGGACAGGCACACATCTTCAGATTCCTCAAGTGAGCATCTTAATTCAGTCTTCGGCTGCAATTAGGAGGCTTTGCTTTCACTACACCAGGAGTTTTAAACATGAGTAAGATGATGGGACGCGGGTGGCGCTGTGGGTTAAACCACAGAGCCTACAACTTGCCGATCAGAAGGTCGGAGGTTTGAATCCCCGCGACGGGGTGAGCTCCCGTTGTTCGGTCCCTGCTCCTGCCAACCTAGCAGTTCGAAAGCACGTCAAAGTGCAAGTAGATAAATAGGTACCGCTCCGGCGGGAAGGTAAACGGCATTTCTGTGTGCTGCTCTGGTTCGCCAGAAGCGGCTTAATCATGCTGGCCAGCTGTACGCCGGCTCCCTCGGCCAATAAAGCGAGATGAGCGCCGCAACCCCAGAGTCGGTCACAACTGGGCCTAATGGTCAGGGGTCCCTTTACCTTTACCTTTAAGATGATGTTTACCCCTTTGTACGGCTAGGCAAACCTCAGCCACACAGTCTTATTTCTACACTGCCTTCCCCCACCCTGGGAAGAGCCAGTGTGGCTTGGGGGTTAGAGCGTCAGGCTATGACCTGGGAGACCAGGGTTCAAATCCCCACTCGGCCATGAAGCTTGCTGGCTGACCTTGGGCCACCCAATTACTCTCAGCCCAACAACAGGGTTGTTGTGGGGCTAAAATGGGGAGGTAAAAGGTAAAAAGTTAAAGGACCTCTGGACGGTTAAGTCCAGTCAAACTTGACTATGGGGTGTGGCTGCTCATCTCTACTTTCAGGCCAAGGGAGCCAGTGTTTGTCTACAGACAGCTTTCAGGGTTGTGTGGCCAGCAGGACTAAACCACTTCTGGAGCAACAGAACACCGTGACACAAACCAGAGCACACAGAAATGCCATTTACCTTCCCACCGCAACGGGTGTGCTTTCGAACTGCTAGGTTGGCAGGAGCTGGGACAGAGCAATGGTAGTTCACCCCATCACAGGGATTCGAACCGCCAACCTTCTGATCGGCAGGCCCAAGAGGCTCGGTGGTTTAGACCCCAGCACCACCCGCATCCCACTAAAGCTGGGGAGGAGAACTATGTAAGCCACCTTGAGCTCCCTGAAGAAAAACTGGGATACAGTGGTACCTCGGATTAAGTACTTATTTTGTTCTGGAGGTCCGTACTTAACCTGAAACTGTTCTTAACCTGATGCACCACTTTAGCTAATGGGGCCTCCTGCTGCTGCCGCACCACCAGAGCACGATTTCTGTTCTCATCCTGAAGCAAAGTTCTTAACCTGAAGCACTAATTCTGGGTTAGCGGAGTCTGTAACCTGAAGCGTATGTAACCTGAAGCGTATGTAACCTGAGGTACCACTGTACAAATGTAAATAATCACAACAACAGCAATGAGAAGAGCAGCAGCAGCAACAACAACAACAACAATAGTAATATTTTCTCTATCTTGGCAAGTAAGCAGTATTAACACAATTAAAGGACACATCTAGCCAGGGAAAAGCAATGGCCGAGGGAGAATCCAGAGGATCAGAGAGAGAGACTGGGGGGACCCCACCAAGCCTCTGGGTTGAAGGTCCCCCCTCCCACTATAAAGTCCTTTTGGAGGAGCAGACTGAAGTCTTGTGGATTAAAGTGAGAGAGGAATTTAAAACCACCTTTGTCAGAAGCGGACTGGACTTATACAGGGGTCCAGGGATTCTCAAGTACTTATTTTCAGTAATCCTTAAAGATAGCTTTTATAAAATCTTATGCAGGTGATATAATACACTAAAAAGGATTAAAAGTAGATATATCAGCATTTGAGATAATTGCTGCTGCTGTCATCTGTGGGACACAGGCTAGATTGTGTTCAGATAATTACTGGAAATTGATATTAGAAAGTATTTGTGGGATAATAAGCTGTACATAGCCTTTATCGCTAACACTCTGCTTATTGGCATTGTTAAAAGAGCAAGGCATGTTTATCTGGTGCAAAATCTAATTAACAACTGCTACAATATGTATAGTAAAACTGGATTCCTGTAGTCACGCCTTCAGAAAAGGATTAAAGGGAACAATATTTATGAGCAAACCAACAGCATTAAAACGAGTGAGGGAAACTGGCTGCCCCCTTTGTAAAGATGTGTGGATATTTTATGTTTTATTGGAATGTGACCCTAAAGGGTGAGCAGCAACGAGGTGCATTCTGTCTTCGATAGTTCCGTAACAGACAGTGTATTTCACTGTGATTTTAATAATAAAATATGAAACCATGACCAGGAAGATCCAAGAAGCATTCTCTGTAGAGATGATATTGCTAAGGTCACTAGGTGGGAGAGCTTTCACCAAGCCGGGGGCACCCTCCAGATGTTCTGAACTCACCACAGCCCCAGCCAGCGCTGCCATCCAAAGCCATCTGCAGGGCTTTGCCTGCCAAAGGCGGATGTAGTGGAATTACACTACAATTCCTACAGCTGATGAACTGAGTATCTGAAGAGCCCTGCAAGATCAGGCTAGGGGTTGCTCTTGCCCGAAATTCTGCTTTCATCAGCAGCCAGATGTTTCTGGAAAGGCCACAACTAGGCATGAAAAAAACCAGCTCTCCACCAGTGCTGAACTGGGCAAGCATATTGGCAAGGCAGCCAGAGCAATGGCTCACCTCTCCAAAAGAGTATGGGAGAATGTGATGCTACCGTCCAATACCAAAAGGAAGAGTGTTATATTGAAAAATCAGAACTCCTATTAGAATAAACAAGTTCCGTTATAAATACTGAAATACTAAATAAGATGGATAACAATGTGTAACAGAAAAAGAAGCAGAAAATTGTATGTGAAAGAAAGTAATAGAAGTGGAAAGAAATTGCAATTGAGTAGATTGGAAGTTTATCACAGGGGTGGGCTGAGGGGTGAGGGGTGTGGGATGGTGGTGGGAAAATGAAGTATTTGTGAGATTGAGTTGGATATGTATGAATATTCTTAAGGATTGTATGAAATGTATGTTTGTATATTCGTAACATGTATGTATTAATGTTGAATTATTTTAATAATAATTTTTAATTTTATTTTTTTTAAAAAAAGGAAGAGTGTTGAGCATGTTGCTTTCTGCAACTGAGTCCTGGGCAACTGACAACCATCAGAAGTGACACCTCAACACCTTCCCACATGTGCTGTATCATGAAGATTTGGAGTATCACATGGCAGGACAGAGTTTCAAACAAAGATGTGCTCAAGCCCACATTCTCAGCATGTTTGCACTCCTGTCTCAGCGACGGCTACACTGGCTTGGTCATGCCCATAGAATGGAAGATGGCAGGATCCCCAAGGAGGTGCTCTATGGGGTGCTGGCTTCAGGCATCATGCCTGTTGGCAGACCAACTCTGCATTACAAAGATGACTGTAAGCATGAAGACATGAAGGCTGGCCACACCAGCTCTGCCAGATGGGAATCCCTTGCAGGTGACCTCAGTGCCTGCAGACAGGCATTCAAGTCATGCATTCATAGCAGTGGCTGTCGGAATCTTAGCTCGGCCAAGCTGAGAAGGCTCATCTTCGGAATCACCTCCTGACGTGTTTAATGACCTCAAGCCTTTGATGAGGCTCCAAGGCACATCCTCCCAGCAGAGTTCCCAGCACAGGGCAGGATGAGACAGTATGATCTACATTGCTATGCTTTATTTTCTAGCTACAAAGAGAGCAAAGAAATATACATCATCTCCCTGTGAGAGCAGAGAGCAACTGAAACAAAGGAACAAAGGAAACCGGAAACCACTAACGTCACATCCCGTCTCCCTTTCCTGTGAGACTGCAAGGTCTCTGGAATGTAAACAGAGTCCTGTGACTCCCAGCAGCTTCTCAGTGAGAAACAGAAACTAACAGTGACCAGAGGAGAAATAACCGCTGGGTGGAGCACAGAGAGAAGAAATGTCATGGGACGTCTGCAGCAGCACAACCAGACACTTTCATCTGCCCCAGCTGCAACTAAACATGTCTCTACAGCTACAGCAGACACTGCAACCTTCCAACAGTTTGACTCCCCCTCCCCAAGGCACCCTCCTCCATCGTCTCCCGAGACGGACGGATGCCAGAGACCAGACCTGCGCATAGAATTCCAGAACTGATAGAGCCATTGTGGGGAATCCCTAGTCTACCAAAGGCAACATGAGCCTCCCTCTAGAACTACCGAAATTGTTACTGCAGGACTTAATTGTGTGGCGAGTTCCCGCCTGCCCCCAATAGAAATAAAGACACACGACACCATTGTATTAGGTTAATGGGCTAAAATTGGCCACAACTTTATTGGTTACAGGTAAGAGAGGTATTGGCTTAGGCATTGGTCCTATCAGACTATCCGGCTTCAGCCTGTTTGCTTGAAGGCTGGGAAGGGTTAACACCAGCAGGGGGAAGCCCTGCTGATGCACATCAACTAGGGACTCCCCCGGGGTCACCGCTCGAGGGCGTGCTTTAGGCCCTGGCCTCCATAGGCTTCGGACGAGGCCACATCCCCCGGAATCCTTTACCAGACTACCCTTCAATATTTGGGGGAGGTGATGGCACTCCTCCTCCCCAACTCATCTACATAACAATACCCCTACCAATGCCTAACCACCAAGGCCAAAGAAGCTGTGACAATTTGCTATGAGGTAGGCAAAAAACCAAATGGCCAGTGCCAATTTGCCAAGTGGAAAAAATCCCTACCAGGCCCCTTGACGGGGACCAACCGAGGTCCATAGCAAGGTCAAAAGAGAAACCTTAAGGGGTGGGCGGGTGGGAAACAACAGCAGCTGTGCAGGCAAAAGAGGGAGATCCCGGGGCCGCGCTTGCCTTAAGTGAGGCAAGCCACACACTCCTAGCCAGCCGATTGGCTGGCTCAGGGGATGATGTGGCCCGAGGATTCCCCTGATTGCGCGGGGCTGGAAACCAGCCTCTGCGCGCATGTTGGGGGTGTGAAACCCGCAACCCCACCTCCTCCTGAGGTCGGAAGTGGCTTTGTTTGCAAGGCTTATACGCATTTTACATATTAATATTTTATTAATACATTGATGGCCCATTTTAATCCATTTAATTGCTCCCATCGCTTCATTCTCATCCCAACGGCACCTTTCCTGCACCTTCAGAAAACTCGAGGCCTATAGTGTTGTAATCTCTTCAAAAGAGAAATCAGCCATTTGGGAAGATAATAGCTCTCTGCTGTTTTCATCCTGTCCTTGTGATGTTTATGCTGCAGCATTTAAATCAGCAGAACATTTCTGCATTGAAGCTAAAATTATATATATAATAATTTGTATTTAAAGGACAGTAACTGTGGCAGGAAGAATGATGCTCATCATATAGAGGCATCAAACACAAGGGCTGTCCACCTGAAACATGGCTCCTCACACGCATTGTGTTTATGAAGTTTCACATTTATTCTTCCCAAAAGCTTTTAAGAAGAAATCATGTAGAGGTGATAGATGGCGTCACCTTGCACACAATTAAGAAATGAGAGTTTGCATTCTCAAACTGCTTCCAAATCAAAGCTTCTTTTTTTTTTAAAAAAAAAAAAGTTTCTTCCCATCTTAGCACAGAAAGTACTCTGTAATTTAAAGAACCTTTCTGAAATGGAGAATTGCCACCTTTCCTCCTGCAAACTACCAATAATGTCGTAATTCATTTCCATGGGTATATTATTCTTAAATTATGGTTCTCTGTCAATCTTTTTCACATAAAAAAGACCTCATCTACCTCCTTTTAGAATAATCAAAGTGCAAAAGTGTTGCCGTTTCCCCACTTAAATGTCTAAGCAGCCATAAAATGGGGCTTTCATAGGCCGAAAAATCCTGCTCAATCTGGGAGCCTTCCAGTTGTGTCTCAGGGCTGCAGGTGGACTTAAACAAATCAGTGTCAAAATAAGGGGTCGGTTTGGGGGTTTTCGATGTTTTGTTGTTAAATTGATAGAGAAATCAACTCAGAGCCGTGCTGTGCACGATGACATTATACTGCATTACCTGCACAATTGTGTGTGTTACAGATAGGTAGCCGTGTTGGTCTGCCATAGCCAAAATAAAAAAATTCCTTCCAGTAGCACCTTAAAGACCAACTAAGTTAGTTCTTGGTATGAGCTTTCGTGTGCATGCACACTTCTTCAGATACACTGAAACAGAAGTTGCCAGATCCTTCTATATAGTGAGAAGGTGGGGAGGGGTATTACTCAGAAGGGTGGTGGGAATGGGAGATTGGCAGATAGCTGAGATGAGCCTGTTGACGACTCTTAACGACTGTAATAGGTCTTACAGGAAAAGGCAAGGGGTGAGAAGGTGGACTTGTACATTGACTGCTTCTGCCACAGAATCCAAACAGATGTGACCAGAAAACACCATCGCTTACAACAAAATCTAAACCATGCTGAAAGGAGAGCCATAGATAATCTCAGAAACAACCCAGACATTATAATTAAAGAAGCAGACAAAGGTGGAGCTGTCGTCATCATGAACAAAACTGACTACATTCAGGAGGCTCACAGACAACTTTCCAATACCGCCTTTTACACTAAATTGGACTCAGACCCCACACAAGAATACAAGAAAGAACTGAACAAGATTGTTAAGGAGCTACCCCCACACATCCAAGAACAGATCCTCACCAACACACCAACAGAACCTCGACCAGGAACTTTCTATCTTCTACCTAAAATACACAAACCAGGAAATCCAGGACGCCCCATCATTTCAGGTATTGGCACTATTACAGTGGGTGTCTCCGGTTATATGGACTCTGTTCTGAAACCATATGCCATCAGTGCTCCCAGCTATGTACGTGACACCACAGATTTTCTGAGGAAAATACAATCTTTAAATAATCTTCCCAACAATACTATACTAGCTACTATGGATGTGGAATCTCTGTATACCAACATCCCACACAACGATGGTTTACAAGCTATAAGGAACACCATTTCAGATAAAACCACAGCGGACCTTGCCACCAAACTCTGCCAATTTGTCCTTACCCACAACAACTTCAAATTCGGTGATGACCTGTTCCTTCAGTTCAGCGGCACAGCAATGGGCACCCGCATGGCCCCACAGTATGCCAACATCTTCATGGCAGATTTAGAACGTTTCCTAAACTCCTACCCACTCAAACCTCTCTTGTACCTGCGATACATTGACGATATTTTTATCATCTGGACACATGGTCAACAGACCCTGGACACCTTTCACCAGAAATTTAATGATTTTCACCCCACTATCAACCTTACAATGAATCAATCTATGCAAGAAATACATTTTTTGGACACTACTATAAAAATACAGGATGGGCGCATAGACACCACCTTATACCGTAAACAAACTGACCGACAAACATATCTACATGCCTCTAGCTACCATCCCAAACATACCAAACAGTCCATTGTATATAGCCAGGCACTACGTTACAGCCGCATCTGTTCCAATTCTACAGACAGAGACTCTCACCTAAGAGATCTACAGCAAACCTTTTCAGAACTAAAATACCCAGCAGATGAAGTTAGACAACAGATCAACAGAGCCAGACTGATACCCAGAGAGAACTTGCTGCAAGACAGACCCAAAAAAGAAAATAACAGAACACCTCTAGTCATCACATACAGCTCCCAAGTTAAAACAGTACAACGCATCATCAGAGATCTACAACCTCTCCTGGACAATGACAGTTCTCTTTCTCAAGCTCTGGGAGGAAGACCTTTCATTGCCTACAGACAGCCACCCAATCTTAAACAACTCCTAACCCACAATAATACTACAACCAGACTTAACACGGACACTGGCACCAGAGCCTGCAACAAACCCAGATGCCAACTTTGCTGCCACATACACCCGGACAACACCATTACTGGCCCCAACAACATCACACATACCATCTTGGGACTATTTAATTGCTCATCATCTAACATTGTGTATGCCATCAAATGCCAACAGTGTCCTTCAGCTCTTTATATTGGACAAACAGGCCAAAACTTACGCCAAAGAATAAACGGACATAAATCTGACATCAAGAATCACAAAACAGAGAAACCAGTAGGAGAACACTTCAATCTCCCAGGACATTCTATACAAGATCTCAAAGTAGCTGTTTTACTACAAAGGAATTTCAGAAATAGACTGTAAAGAGAAGCTGCTGAATTGCAACTCATTACCAAACTTAAAACCATGGAGAGACCTGGTCTGAACAAAGACATTGGATTCTTATCTCATTATACATGACTAAGCCATTTCTCACCTTCTCACCCCTTGCCTTTTCCTGTAAGACCTATTACAGTCGTTAAGAGTCGTCAACAGGCTCATCTCAGCTATCTGCCAACCTCCCATTCCCACCACCCTTCTGAGTAATACCCCTACCCACCTTCTCACTATATAGAAGGATCTGGCAACTTCTGTTTCAGTGTATCTGAAGAAGTGTGCATGCACACGAAAGCTCATACCAAGAACTAACTTAGTTGGTCTTTAAGGTGCTACTGGAAGGAATTTTTTTATTTTAATTGTGTGTGTGTGTAGCTTTTAAAGTAGGGATGTGGCTGGTGCTGTGGGTTAAACCACAGAGCCTAGGGCTTGCCAATCGGAAGGTCGGCGGTTCGAATCCCTGCGATGGGGTGAGCTCCCATTGTTCGGTCCCAGCTCCTACCAACCTAGCAGTTTGAAAGCACATCAAAGTGCAAGTAGATAAACAGGTACCGCTCCGGCGGGAAGGTAAACGGCGTTTCCGTGCGCTGCTCTGGTTCACCAGAAGCGGCTTAGTCCTGCTGGCCACATGACCCGGAAGCTGTACGCCGGCTCCCTCAGCCAATAAAGCGAGATGAGTGCCGCAACCCCAGAGTTGGCCACGACTGGACCTAATGGTCAGGGGTCCCTTTACCTTTAGCTTTTTAAGTAATAGATGCACAGAGCTCCTCTGATGTGGACTGGCATCTTGGCGAAGGTGAAGAAGGTTGACCCTTTCCTTCCATCCTGAAGAACCAGTGAAAATCACCCCACCAGATGCCATTTGCCCTGGAAGGGAAGATGCTATGGGGGCCATAATGACAATCTATTAAATGGACTTTTCTTCCAAGAACAAGTGTTTCTATTCAACAGCAGCAGCTGTCTCCCAGGGCGGTGACATGGTGTCTGCCAGAGTGGGGTGAAGCTGGGATTGTTTTATTATTATTATTATGCTATGCAAATTATGTTTTTAATGTTGTACAGTACTCTGGGATCTGCCAATAAGGGGCGGTATATGAAGTGATTAAAATAAATAAATAGAAGTATAAAAATCTGAGGATAAATATATTTATGCTGTTGCTTATTGTGGATGAAGTTGACTAAGCAACTCAAATATTTAATTATGACATGCAAATATAATTTGAATATCCTTTTAGTTAAAAAAAACACCACAGAAAAAGAAGTCATTGTTGTTTACCTGGCCAAGTAACACAGCAGTTAGGATTAATAATATATAAAAGTAGTATTTGTTCTTATATAGTTCACTAGCAGGACAAAAATATCCAAAGTTCCATTTCCAGATTCACCCAGGAATACAGCTGTGCAACTAAAACAGCTGTTCTATTCAAATCTGTAGAACTGTTTAGGATCTTGTGGGCTATGAGTTTTAAATTGCATTGGCATAAATGACTATAAATATTTCCTTTTTACATAAGACGAGAACTCAGAAGGCAAACGACAATCTTCTGAACCAGATAAGAGCCAGCAATCTTTTTGAATGGCAGCAATCTAATGTAATGACCTTCAGTTTTAGCAAGACAGATTTTAATCCAGATCCCACAATTTATTGCTTTGGGGATTCTGCTGGCTCTTAATCACAAAAGCAATAAGAGTTTCCAATATGTTCATCTGCCTCAGTTAATCAATTGTTCCAGCTGCCAATCACTAGAAATATCTGAAGGCAAACCTAAAGGATATCAGCCAACCAAAGAAACAGCTGTGACCTCTTGGGACCAGGACAGAGCTCCATCGCGAACTTCACCCTTTCCTCCGGCATCTCTGACATGTTCTATATTGTTTCACAGCAGGCCCCCCATTATTGCTATGCATGCTAGCAGCATGTAGGGATTTTATTGGTGCTTTCCCCCTTCTTGTAGTTAGTTTGCAAAATGATTGTGAGGGTCACAGCAGAGGCTATTCATGGGGATTATAAAAAGCTGGCTAACTAAAGCAGAGAGGGGTCCAATGAATCTTCAGTCGTTGTATAATAACATTTTTCACGTGTCAGCTTCCTCACTATCATCAAGTTGTCCTGGGTGCATTGCATATCCCTCATTTGATTTTAGCCAGTTTAGTCTGACACCAGCAGGAGGGAAAGAAAACAAATTGTGTATGTATCAGTTAACCCATCATTTGATACTGAATTGCTCTTTAAAGGTAAAGGTAAAGGTACCCCTGCCCGTAGGGGCTAGTCGTGTCCGACTCTGGGGTTGCGTGCTCATCTCGCTCTAGAGGCTGTGAGCTGGCGCTGTCCGAAGACACTTCCGGGTCATGTGGCCAGCGTGACGAAGCTGCTCTGGCGAGCCAGCACCAGCGCAGCACACGGAAACGCCGTTTACCTTCCCGCTATAAAGCGGTCCCTATTTATCTACTTGCACTTAAGAGTGCTTTCGAATTGCTAGGTGGGCAGGAGCTGGGACCGAACGACGGGAGCTCACCCTGCCGCGGGGATGCGAACCGCCGACCATACGATCGGCAAGTCCTAGGCACTGAGGTTTTACCCAAAGCGCCACCCGCGCCCCACACGAATTGCTCTTTACCGTCGCTAAATCTGTGACCGGTTGCAATGACGGACAGGGTGTGCTTACTTTTAATAATTGCATATAAGGGGTAATTTAAACAAGTGCAGTTTTTCTCAACCCTGTGTAGTAATCTGCAGTGACCCAAATGACCTCCTCCATAGGCATTAAATATAAAGTAAAGGCAGAGTATTGCCATCCTCCTTTGGAAGAAGGGCCATGGATCAGGGATCGAGCACATGCCCAGCCTATTAGAAGTCCCAGATTCACTCCCTGGTGTTTCCATGTAGGGTGAGGGTGGGAAAACCCTGTCAGAAACTCTACTCGCCAAATTAGTGCAGATCATAATGAGCCAGATAGATTAATGGTCTGGCTCAATATAAGGCAGCTTTTTATGATTATTGTGCTGGTCCCGGAGGTTAATCAAGAGGCAAGGTCCAAGTCCAGTCCGTGGACGATGAAGCAATATGAAGGCAGTCCGTAAAAGTCAAAGCTGGGTGCAGGGCAGGGTTCAGGCAGAAACAGGTTACCAACAATGTTGCTCCTGCAACTTGGGACTGGGGCTGGCTGGCTTTTATCTCCCCCGAGGCATAGGGCGGCCCCAGTCCACAGGTGACTAGCCTCTCCTGGCCTGGAGGCGAGCACTCCTCCTGCGGGAACTTAGTTCCCTCCGCCTCTCTGCCCTCAGCCTCTGCAGCTCAGGAGAGGCTGGAGGGTTACCGGACCCAGAGGCAACCTCAGCCTCCCCTGACGGGACTGAGAGTGGAGCACCTGCAGGCAATGGGTCCTCCATCACCTCAGGAGCCAGAGCAGACTCAGCTGGTACCTGCACCTGAGGATCCAGCACAGGTGAGGACCCTTCAGGCTCAAGCCCCAGCCCCAGCTCAGCTGGTTCTGGAGGCAGGGACTCCTGTGCAGGCTGGGATCCCTCAGGTTCAACATCTGAGTCCGAATCCCAGGCCATCAAAATTATCCTGAGAAGAACTCAAGTCTCAGTCTAGTTTTTTTCATTTACCTTCTCTCATTTGTTACATCTCCCATCCTTTTGGAAGTCTGTACATTCCTTTCCTAGGGACACTCCTTCGATGCCTGCCATATTCCTAATAAAATCACTGTTCCTAAAACCACAGAAGGGAAGGGAATCCCTTTTATTTCCTCCTCCAAGCAAGTTTAAAGGCATATATGTCAAGCATATATCCACTCAGGAGGGGCTTCTATAGCTGTAATTCCATCCCTGTCTCTCAAAAAGAGAAAAACTTACAGCCTTAAAAATGTTTCCCCATAAGAGTGAAAGGGGCGCCTGAAGCTTCATTTTTGGGTTGGAGGCCCGGATTAAACTGAATTAAGATGTTTTCCAAGATGATACCGTAAACTCCCTTTGGTTTCTTGCAGAAATTGCTCTTAATTTTCTCCCTGTAAATTTAATTGGGCTTTACAGTTCTTTCCTTTTTCGAGATCATACTTGTATCCTTCATGAAACTTTCATACTGACTCCAGATTAAAATTGTTTTCCTTTCTTGTCAATTCATTTTCATTGTCCGTTCCTTTGCTTTTATGGGCAACAAAATTATTTCCTGGAATCCTACCCTGTACATAACGTTTCTTTCACTCCCCCCCCATACCATACCTGTGTAAATGTCATGCACAGGTCCTGGAGATTGTCTGACGGTACTTTCTGAAGTGCCCTGGGGAGATGCAGGAGGTTGGAGAGGCTGGATCGTGAGACAGTCATTGAGAATGTCCTGGTCAAGCTCTATACTTGAACGCAACTGAAATACAAGCACAGAAAAGAGAAAAACCATGTGTTTCAGAGAAACAACAAACACCATATAACGAAAAAAATAATATAATTATGTTTCAGTGAAAACAAAATGAGGTCAGAAGATTGCATTACATCCACCCCCACCCCCCGCCGCCATGTTTTAAAGACCAGGAGCGAGCATGTAATCCCAACATTTGGAGCATAACAAATGCATTTGCTAAGAATGGTGAAAACGGCACATTGACGCTTATGGACAGCATAAGACAGAATGACTTTGCAGTCTATCCAACTAGAACAAATTGTCAGAGTATCCCGGTAAAGGGGTTTAGGGGAAAAGTTTTGTCTGAAGGCCAAGATGGTGGCTAATGGACCACAGAACTCCCCAAAAGAGCATCCTAGGGAATTCCCCCTATTTGATCTGCATCCTAGGGGGTTCTGGTGAAGAAATCCACCAGAAATTGGGTTGGTGGATTCCGCATGCATCCCCAGTGCCTATGCCAAAGCCATCAGTCATCTGTAATCAATAAAGTTGTGGCCATTTCCATCCCAAGCTGTTGTCCTGTCTTGATAGCTGCTCTCACATCCTTGTCCCTATTTTGCTAAGAAGCAAAACCAGAAATATGTACGATGAGTTCTTGTATCTTTTCTCGTTTATCCCTCATGCATCTCCCACCTCCAGGACCCAGATGTTTCTCATGCTGTAACCATGAACTCCACTCTGCATTGCTTAACAGCTATTACTGCTATTATACATGTATATTTCTAAGGTCAAAGGTATCTACATTTTCCCCATCTAGATTCTTAGAATAAGTAGTGAAAGTGGCACTAATTGCCATGAAACATTGTTCAAAAACAATTAACCTTCCCAAGAAAGACTTCAAGGCTACATTATTTATCCTATGTTTATATTTGCCTTTAAAAAGGTTCCTTTACAACGCAACTTGCCAGCAATATATCTATTATTATTATTATTATTATTATTATTATTATTATTATTATTATTATTATTATACTGTTCAAAGCTGATCTCTTTCCTTTATCGGCATCCCAACTATGTGAAATTGGATTCAGAATATGGGGGAAAGATGGGATAATAAAGAAAGAAGCAAAGTGTGGTTTGAGTTTTTGCATTTTTTAGGAACCTGAATGGAATGCTTTGAAATGTTGATTGGGAATACACACACAAAATAGATTTGTTTCTCAAGTCACATGCAGGCTGCGAAAAAGAAGAATGTGGTTCCCTATATGCATGTATTTTAAGGACAAATGGAGAAAAGTACATGTGCATATAGGGACGCGGGTGGCGCTGTGGGTTAAACCACAGAGCCTAGGACTTGCCGATCAGAAGGTTGGCGGTTCAAATCCCCGCGATGGGGTGAGCTCCCGTTGCTCAGTCCCAGCTCCTGCCAACCTAGCAGTTCAAAAGCACGTCAAAGTGCAAGTAGATAAATAGGTACTGCTCCGGCGGGAAGGTAAACAGCGTTTCCGTGCGCTGCTCTGGTTCACCAGAAGCGGCTTAGTCATGCTGGCCACATGACCCGGAAGCCGTACGTCGGCTCCCGCGGCCAATAAAGTGAGATGAGCACTGCAACCCCAGAGTCGGCCACGACTGGACCTAATGGTCAGGGGTCCCTTTACCTTTACCTTACATGTGCATATACTGCCTTTTTTGTGGCCTGTGTGTATTTTGAACCTGAGTGTACAAATAGTGCTTGATTACAAAAAATGAAGTGAGAATTGCCCCAATGGAACAGAAAGGAATCGCACACAGTATTGTTCAACTGAAAATGTTACATGGAAATGTGAATAGTGGTAATAAATATCCAACGATCCACCCTATTACATTGTTTGCAAAATAAATGACATGTTTGTGGTGCTGAGGGTAGGAAAAATTGCTTGGAATCAGAAATGCAGGGGGAAATAACCCCTCTATCCCATAACTTCTCTGCCCCAAATCTCCCCCTCCCTAATCCGCTTTTATTACACTTGCAACATTTAGTTAGACCTGGAAACTAAACAGTGCACTGGTTAACTGAATTCTGTCCATGCTCAAGCTTGTTTGTTGTGATTTTACAGTTGTAATACTGTGTTTGATTCATGGATATGAAGTCAAATATTCTGTGTTCTTAGATGAAAAATAATCCATCCTACAGATATGGCCTGTGACCAAAATATTGCCCAATTTGTGCCCATGGAAATATGTTCCATAATACACTATTAAGTGATATATTAACCCAGCCATCAATCCTGAAATCTACAGCAGTGTTTCCAAAGTACTTGCACTGAATTTAAAGATATAATAATGGTATGAACCTAAATGTTTCGCTCACTGTATTTAATGGAGTGGCTCTCCAGTATTCTGCACAAGTGATCTACTTGCTTTGAAATATACAATACATTGTTTTCATGCGAGGTATTCAGATCGTCCTTTTAATATGACAAACTTTGCATCTGGAATCTGAGCAGTTCCCAGGAGCAATGTTATTCTTACTTAGGTAAAGCAGAAAACAAGGCACCATTTATAGCGAGATATATACATGCACACACACACGTGCTCCCCCCCCCCCTTGACAGTTCTAATGCTTATAATCTCTTAGGACAAGAAAGGGAAACTCAACTCCCATCATTTCCTCATTTCAGGTATGATTGGATAATCACCCAAGATTTAGCAAATCAAGGGAATGTAATTGAAAGGGAACAAGGCCCCTAAATCCCTCAATTTGCGGCTACATTACGTTTGAGTGCAAGAACAGGCATTCAGTTGGTCGGAGGCATGAGATGCTTCCAAAGGAAAAGGTTCCCCATCAAAAGACCTTTTCTTTAGCACTTTCCTTATCGCTGCTGTTTATCAGACTCATGTTTTCTTCATGGACACCTTGGTAGTCATCATTGTTCCGTGGAAATCAGATGCCACTAAAATATGCTTCTGAATAAGCTCAGCCAGGAGAAAAATAGCTTGATGTATGTACACCCACGCAGATAAGCTTGCTATCAAAACATTTTTGAGAGAATAATGGTGCCTTCGATAGCTAGACTCATATTTCCTATTATTGTAGCATTTCGGAATCCATCCGAAGGCTGACATTAAAGACACTTGAGAAGCGTTTTGGAGTCAGAGAGACGTGCTGTAAGGGTGCCGGTGATGCCCTTTCCTGTGGCTGCAGAATTAGATAAAATAACCTTTTGCAGACCTAGTCCCAAAGTTTGGAATGATAGTCAGAGGAAATCCTGAATGAGAGTAAGACCTCCAAGGATGCCACAACATCTCCTACAGAGATGGGAGAGCCAAACAAGCCCTCATCTACCCACAGATATATACTCCTGGGAAAGGACATCTTCAAAACACTTGCCCTGAAGCTGAGATCTCACATTAGCTGGAAACAGTATCTTACCCCACCAATGCACCAAACAGGAAGATTATCACAAGAATACAGAGACTCTCATCTTCCCATTCAGAACCCAAAAGGTGAGAAACCTGCCCAGCCACTCTCTTTTCCAGGTTACCAATGATGTTCACACAGTCCTTTGCTCCTGCAAGAGCATACTAAACTTTGTTATTTTTACAGAATGTTGCAAAGTCAACCCAGCTGCAGCTTGGCAAACATGACAGATAGCAGTGAGGCAGCTGTCCTAGCGAGTTGCAGCAGGTGGCAGCCTGCCATAAGATTCATGGTTTTCATCTTCTTCTGAGCACCTTGGGGCCTTTTATCATTGTTACGGCTGTGAGGAATGGCTTTAAGCTTGGAGAAACACGACTACTCTTTGCATAACACAGTGCTGATACAAATCCTATGGTCTGAAAATACAGTTAAGCAGGGCTTTTGATGGCCATCCTGACAAATCACTCTGCATGAGAGGGTGGGATGGGAAGCTGCCTTGTTCTATCAACAGAGGAAGATGGATGGTGCCTAGGAAGCTAATGATGAGTGAAAGCAACAGTCTTCAGGCACCTTGAAGGCACACAAACACACACACACATTATGGCATGAAATATACTCGGAGTCGAGAGTGGATAAACCTAGACAGCATCTTAAAAAGCAGAGACATCACCTTGCCAACAGAGGTCCGTATACAAGCTATGGTTTTCCCAGTAGTGATGTATGGAAGTGAGAGCTGGACCATAAAGAAGGCTGATCGCCGAAGAATGGTGAATTATAGTGCTGGAGGAGACTCTTGAGAGTCCCATGGACTGCAAGAAAATCAAACCTATCCATTCTGAAGGAAATCAGCCCTGAGTGCTCACTGGAAGGACAGATCCTGAAGCTGAGGCTCCAAGACTTTGGCCACCTCATGAGAAGACTCCCTGGAAAAGACCCTGATGTTGGGAAAGATGGAGGACACAAGGAGAAGGGGACAACAGAGGACAAGATGGTTGGATAGTGTTCTCGAAGCTACCAGCATGGGTTTGACCAAACTGGGGGAGGCAGTGGAAGACAGGAGTGCCTGGCGTGCTCTGGTCCATGGGGTCACGAAGAGTTGGACACGACTGAATGACTAAACAACAACATTCAGCTCATAGTGGTGACGGGGAATGAAAGTTTCCCCAAAATATCTGCTTTATATACCGTACATTACTTACACAATGGGCTGCACGTGATTGGCTATTTCCGGGATTCTCCTGTAGGCCAATCAGGTTGTGGATTCACTTCCACCTGGAGCTGGATTGGGTGGCTCCTGCGGACCAATCATACTGCTGCATTGTTCTAGGACCAATCAGACTGCTGCATTTTGTATACTATTGTTCTAGGACCAATCAGACTGCTGCATTTTGGATCCTATTCAACTCAGTACATAACATGGCATAAGCTTTTCTGGGCCACAGTCTGTTTCATAAGATGCAGCCTTGAAGGTGGTGTAAGGCTCTTTCTTTTAGCTGCAGGATTCTAGCTGCAGGGTGAGTGATGACAGTTGGAGTGACAGAAGGGTGAGGGGGATGTAGGGCAGTGCAAACGGTCCCCCCACAAGGTGTGGGGGCCAAAGGGGTGCCTTCCTGCCTCCTTCCCCAAGCCTAGTAAGCACATACCCAGCTTTGGGAAGGAGGTAGGGGGGCTCTCGGACTCTGTCAGAATCCTCACACCCCCTTCCCGAAGCAAGCATTTTGGCCTCACACAGGGCGCCATTGTCTGACTTTATACTTTTCAAGAAGAGTATCTAATAGAGAAGAACCAAGAGAGGAAGTTCTTGGTGTGGTGAATGTTAGTGAGCTCTGGGGCTAATCTGTGTGTAGCCCAGCGGTGGAGAGGAGTGAGAGGCAGGAGGACTTGAACGTCCAGTATGGTTCAAGCATGAACCAGTAGCAGAACTAGCAAGGGAACAAGAATAAGGGGATGTGTTGTTTCAACTCCTAGCCCAAAGCACTGTGATTTGAAAGCTCAGAAAATCATTCCCTCTGATAAGAAGCTATGGCTGTCCACCACAAAGGACTTTGCCCTTTTTTCTTATGTGGCATTTGTGAGGGGAGGGAAAATGTTTCAATTTTTGTCGACACATTGACGGCACAGTTTTAAAAATGTCTCAATAGCTCCTGATTACATTTGGGGTGACTCAGAGGGATCCCAGTTTCAGACCCTCCAATCATCCCTATTTTCCAGGGACCTCCCTGATTTAGAGAAGCCATCCCAGTTTCTGATTTGATCCTAGAACATCCCATTTTTCCTTAGGATGTCCCTGTTTTCATCGGAGAAATGTTGGAGGGTATGGAGTTATCCGGCCCTTAAGCCGTCTGAAGGCAATCCTGTACAGGAAAGTTTTTTTAATGTTTTATTATGTTTTTATACATAATGGAAGCTGCCTAGAGTGGCTGGGGCAACCCAACAAGATGTGTGGGGTATAAATAGTAAAATTATCATTATGGAATAGGATGTCCCTATTTTCATTTGAGAAATGTTGGAGAGTCTGCCATTTGGTTCAGGCAAATCCTGAACATTTCTGATGCAGCCCAGGTCAGTTCAGGATGAGCTCAATTCCAATGGACACTTCTAGTCTCCTGCCTTCCCTCCTTGTATTGGGCCCAAAGACTTGATAACCCAAGGCTAATTTATGGTGCAACTTGTCTGGGAAAATTAATGAGCAAATGCCTAGATTCTATTTCATCAGAACTGAGAAAGATGGTGTCTGCCATCCGAGGACGACTTTTAATAATAATAATAATAATATTATAATAATAATAATAATAATAATAATAATAATAATAATAATAATAATAATTGATTACCGTATTTTTCGCTCTATAACACGCACCCGACCATAACACGCACGTAGTTTTTAGAGGAGGAAAATCTGTAGGCATGCCACCCGTAGACATTCCCTCCATAACACGCACAGACATTTCCCCTTACTTTTTAGGAGGAAAAAAGTGAGTGTTATGGTGCAAAAAAATATGGTATTTATACCCTGCCCATCTGGCTGGGCCTCCCCAGCCACTCTGGGCGGCTTCCAAAAGAATATTAAAATACTATAATACATCAAACATTAAAAGCTTCCCGAAACAGGGCTGCCTTCAGATGTCTTCTAAAAGCCTGGTAGTTGTTGTTCTCTTTGACATCTGATGGGAGGGTGTTCCACAGGGAAGGCGCCACTACCGAGAAGGCCCTCTGCCTGGTTCCCTGTAACTTGGCTTCTCGCAGTGAGGGAACTGCCAGAAGGCCCTCGGTGCTGGAACTCAGTGTCCAGGTAGAACGATGGGGGTGGAGATGCTCCTTCAGATATACTGGACCAAGGCCTTTTGGATGGATTCAGCATAAATAACAGCATGTGAGGATTTATTGCAAACAAAAGACTTACCAGCTTTTTAAAAAAGGGAGAGCCTTACCAAGTTCACACAGAAGCATAATATTGCTTACTTTAACTCGCCTGTGGAAACAACTCAGAGGTTATTAAGAAGAAAAAGGATAACAACAAGAAGATTGAAAGATGGGACTGGTGAATACTAAAAGCAGCAGAAATATGAGATGATTGGATCCTACTGAACTCGAAGCATGGGAACCCCCAACAAAAATTTATAATTTGGCAAAATATTTGGACTTTATGATATGCACTGGTATAATTTGGAATAATTAATGTGATATGATTGGATTGTTAAATGGAAAACTTAATAAATATTATTATTAAGAAAAAAGACTTGATAATCCTCTATGAACAAAATACTGCAATATAGAAACACTTTTTAAACAACTACAACAGTATCAAACGTGAGTAAGGTACGTGGAAAGCTATAAATTAATTAATTGCACCTCTTTCCTATAGGTTGGTGGAGACCCTATAGTGCTTAAACCCCACATCGAGGAAACAGAGAGTGCAAATGCAAAAAGCTTTTGTGTCACAACAATTAGAAGTAATGATGCAACAAGAGGAACAAAAGGGGATGGGGACAAAAGCCAACCCACCATTCATGTGCAAAGTCTGTTTTGTTGTTTTCAGTCACTGTAGTCAAAAGAATTGTTGATCAGAGTCACCAGCATTTCACAACAAATAGCATAATTAAATTCCTCAAACACTTCGGCCCATCTCTAATCCTTTTGCACCAACATCCCCTTTGAGAAAAATTGCTCTGCTCCACAGTGTCTGATTTATATTTCATTTGAGAACAGGAAGTAAGGGGATTACAGTTAGGATTAAAACACTTACTCTTTGCAGCATTTTTGTGAGGAATGGCTTCTTAGTTGCCATGGGCACTGCTTAGTGACCCTTAGCCCCCAGATGCAATTCCTCCTCTTGCATTAATGAAATATTTCAATTGGATTCCGTAGAAAACAAATGAATGAAGATATATTCAAAACTCAAGTGTGTACAAAGTAATAAATTAAAATTTTCCTGTCCCCTTTATACTCTTTCTTGCAGCTTTAACAATGAAATGTGAAATATAATTTTGAAGAAGGGCAACTAGAAACTAAAACTGACGTTGAAACGCAGCCCTTGGAATATGAAGAGATCGTACCATAGAAAAGAGAAATACTTTGGACTCAGTGCTCAAAAGGTATAAGCTCTGAAGACACTTTGCCTAACCTGCTGCCGTATTGCCTCAAACCTATACAATGCAGAAATATAATTGATTATTTTTATGGTACATTTCCTTGAGACGTTGGTATAGAAGGCGATTCAAGACAATTATGATGATTGTGTGTTCCATTCTATTTTATTCCACTTATGAGAAGGAAGAAAGATGAAAGGGAGTTTTGTTGCTAAATTTATAAAAGTTCATGCAAAGAGCAATAGCATTATTTTTAGAAAGAAACACATTTAAATAAATTACCAAGGAATAAAAATAAATACCAAGACAAATGTTACAAACATCTCTGATGCTTGCTTTTTTGCATGTAGAACCAACAGCTGAAAACTGAAAACTCATAACTACCACCAAAACATAATAACAACCAAACTGATGCTTTGCAAGTTGCATTGCTGCCAGTCCTTCTACTATTTTGCCTGAGTTCCTGTACCATTTTGCTGTGAAAATGTCTGCTAGAATGTCGAGCAGACAAAACCAAGCATCAGTGCCAGATTGAGGGCGCTGTTCCCCCTTACAGGGCGCCGAGCCGAGGGGGCACAAAACGGAGATGATCCATTATTGAGAAGCTCCATCTTGGCCTGGCACAGGGTGCCATGTTATGAAAAATTACCAGAGTCCACCCCTGCAAGCACAGTGTTTGATCTTTGCAGAAACTATTAGTGTACAATCAGCATTGCCTGGGAGAAACATTGTATAATATAATGAGGAGCGTAAGGTCTTGGCCCATGCAGAAAGTGTATTCCAGAGGGTACCACCGAAAAGTCCCATTTTCATGAGGTTTCCAGGTGGCGGTTTGCTGGCCATGGTATGGCCAGCAGGGCCTCCTCTGAGGATTGTCAAGATCCATTTGGCTTTGAAAGACACCTTCGTTTCAAAAGTGGTTTGCCATCATGCAGTGGACGGAAGGCTACTGAGCTGCCGGAGGCAAAGGCAAGATGGCGCCCCACATGCAGAAGCTGACTTGATTGACAGGTGAATCTTACTTTAATGCTAGCAATAGCATAGCGTCCTCTACCTGGCTCCCTCCTTGTTATCTTTCACCGGCAGGTGAAAACTTCCTTATTCCAACTTCCTTATTCCTTATGCCTTTAACTTTAAGGGGCTGTTGGTTTGCTGTTTTTATTGTAGTTATTTGCATGTTTTAAACAGATGTTATATATGTATATTGTTTTAATTCTATCAGTGTTTGTTTTTTAATATCCCCCCCTATGTTTTCAGAGGTTCTTGTTTTTATCTATAAGCAGCCTTGAGTGCTGCCAAGGAAAAAGGCAGGATATAAATAAATATCAATATTGTCTCCCTGCTTATTTAACTTATATGCAGAATTCATCATGTGAAAGGCTGGGCTGGATGAATCCCTAGCCGGAATTAAGATTGCCGGAAGAAATATCAACAACCTCAGATATGCAGATGACACTACCTTGATGGCAGAAAGTGAGGAGGAATTAAAGAACCTTTTAATGAGGGTGAAAGAGGAGAGTGCACAATATGGTCTGAAGCTCAACATCAAAAAAACTAAGATCATGGCCACTGGGCCCATCACCTCCTGGCAAATAGAAGGGGAAGAAATGGAGGCAGTGAGAGATTTTACTTTCTTGGGCTCCATGATCACTGCAGATGGTGACAGCAGCCACGAAATTAAAAGACGCCTGCTTCTAGGGAGAAAAGCAATGACAAACCTAGACAGCATCTAAAAAAGCAGAGACATCACCTTGCCAACAAAGGTCTGTATAGTTAAAGCTATGGTTTTCCCAGTGGTGATGTATGGAAGTGAGAGCTGGACCATAAAGAAGGCTGATCGCCGAGAATTGATGCTTTTGAATTCTGGTGCTGGAGGAGACTCTTAAGAGTCCCAAGAAGATCAAACCTATCCATTCTGAAGGAAATCAGCTCTGAGTGCTCACTGGAAGGACAGATCCTGAAGCTGAGGCTTCAATCCTTTGGCCACCTCATGAGAAGAGAAGACTCCCTGGAAAAGACCTTGATGTTGTGAAAGATGGAGAGCACAAGGAGAAGGGGACAACAGAGGACGAGATGGTTGGACGGTGTTCTCGAAGCTACGAACGTGAGTTTGACCAAACTGCAGGAGGCAGTGGAAGACAGGAGTGCCTGGCGTGCTCTGGTCCATGGGGTCACGAAGAGTCGGACACGACTATACGACTAAACAACAACAACATAAATAAATATAAAAATAACAACTAAACAACAACAACACTCTGCTAAGGCTGTAGGCTGTAGGCTTATCTTGGAGGGTGCAGCGCAGGCCCCATGGCACTCCCAGCTCCGTTGTCTACCCCCTTGCTGCTGAACCCATGCCCTAGTATTTGCTGTCGGAGGTGGTTGCTTTCCTCTGCCCAATGATAGGACTGGGCCTAAGTGGAGGCAACTGCTGGAGGAACACAACAGCCCCCGGCAAGTAGATCTGGCTTCAATGTTCTTCGCCTTGCAATAAGAATCGTTTGAAATAATAAGGAAAATTATCACTGCCGACCCAGCTAATATCCATTTAATAGATACATCCCCCACCCCATCCCAAAAAACCTGCAGCTGTACCTGGCATTCAAAACCACAGCCGTTATCCTTGATACATGCAAACGTTTTGTGTTTTAAAATAGCCTGTTCTTGTCCAATCTTATTTATTTTCTGAAGTGATAGCAATTAACAGTAAAAATCGGAAGCCACCCAAAAACTATGGAGCAGAGTAGTTCTTTCCCTGCTAATTGGCAGTCATTCCTGTGTCAAAAAGTTAAGATATTCAGACACTGTGGAGAACTCTCTTTAGCGAACTTGGATAAAACATTTCTGTTTACAGCCGTTCAACTGGGCCAGATTTGTAGTGAAGGATTCTGTTCTCCCTGGAGTCTTGATTTTCTTTTTTAATTTCTATAAAATCTGCATGCCTGTGAAACCGAGAAAGACAGCTGCATCGAGGCATCCCTCAAGGCAGCACACTGACTTTGGCAGTATGTCACCAGATTAAAAATATTCATTGAAATAAATATAACCAGGGTTGCTATTATATGTTTGCCTCATAGACAGTGGCGAAACTAAAAATAATCGAGTTAGGGAACAAAGATTAATTGCACACAGAGCACAATTACCATGCATCAGGATTATGACACACACTTGCCACTAAAAAATTCAAAAAGCTCGTCTTTATCTATCTTAAGCGTGGTTGACATTGACATCAATGATATCCTTGCTCTTTTTAGTTCTCTCTCTGAACAACATCCGAATGCCAGACACGCTGTTCAAGCTCGGACACAGCAAAGATGGCAGCTTCTCTTCCAGCACTGAAAACAATAATCTCAGTCAGTGTGCAGTACAAATAAATCGTCTGGACTCTTTCCATGAAAGCAAATGCTAATGTTTATCTTAGTGTGGTTTTATTAATTTGGCTGTTTAAATGTCTGCAACTTAAAAAAAAAAATATCACAAAGAAACAGTTTGGTACCTAATCCTTAAAAGACAGACTTTTAAAAAGTATTGTAAATCACTATTTTGGTTCAATATGATGGCTTGGATTCCAGCTTTGCTCTCACTGGTGGGTCAAGTGGGGAACTGACTTTTGCTGGGGAATCTTCCTTCACAAAGTGGGAGAGCAGCAGGGAGTAAAGGTGAATTGGTGAAAAAACTCCTCCTCCGCCATCTTCCCAGCAAAATCTCTCAGCTGGATCAAAAGCTTTCTGTGGAGAGGAGGAGTTTTTCCTTTCATGCACTGCTACGTTTGGATCCAACTTGGTATGACAATTAATTAGAAATTGCAAGTAAATGCCGTATTTTTCGCCCTATAGGACGCACTTTTTCCCCTCCAAAAATGAAGGGGAAATGTGTGTGCGTCCTATGGGGTGAATGCAGGCTTCAGGAAGCTCTCCGCTAGCCATGGGAGAGCTGCACGAAGTCGTGCAGCTCTCCCACGGCTAGCGGAGAGCTTGCCTGCACCCAGAAGCTTGGGGCGCGCTGAGCTCAGCACGCCCCAGGCTTCGGGCTTCATGCAGCTCTCCCACGGCTTGCGGATAGCAGCCTCTTCTGGGGGCTGGGGTCGGGGGAAGCTTGGGCACACCTGGGGGGGGGATAATTTTTTTTCTTTATTTCCCCCCCAAAAAACTAGGTGCGTCCTATGGGCCGGTGCGCCCTATGGGACGAAAAATACGGTAAGCAACAACGGCAACAAATACAGTTTCACATTTTCTTTGGGAAAATGCAGAATTTTCATTTTAATTATAGCAGTTTATGGATTGGGACATGTGAAATAATCAACAAGTACATAGGGCGATTGTGTAGTTATGCATCTTAATGGGATTTTTTGCATTGAGGAACCACCTATTGCATGGTAATAATTTGAGGAATTACATCAGATTTTAAAAGCATGATCCATGGATTGGGTTATTATTATTATTTTTTATTAGGCATACTAATTTCAATAATGTAAATTGTTATAGGCTGGTCAGGCACAAGTAAGATCTTCACAATTGAGCACATGTGTGGAAGCCTAGACTAAGAATTTGAAGATCACCACTCACTCCCACCAAGATCTCTCTGATCAGTCAAGAGTGGCTTATTGATGGCTTATTGATAACGCCTTCTCTTGCACTAGATACAAATAGGGAGGGCAAGGTAAAGGTAAAGGTGACCCCTGACCATTAGGTCCAGTCGTGGCCGACTCTGGGGTTGCGGCACTCATCATGCTTTATTGGCCGAGGGAGCCGGCGTACAGCTTCCAGGTCATGTGGCCAGCATGACTAAGCTGCTTCTGGCGAACCAGAGCAGCACACGGAACACCGTTTACCTTCCCGCCAGAGCGGTACCTATTTATCTACTTGCACTTTGACGTGCTTTCGAACTGCTAGGTGGGCAGGAGCAGGGAGTGGTACCTATTTATCTACTTGCACTTTGACATGCTTTTGAACTGCTAGGTTGGCAGGAGCAGGGACCGAGCAACGGGAGCTCACCTCGTCGCGGGGATTCGAACCGCCAACCTTCTGATCAGCAAGTCCTAGGCTCTGTGGTTTAATCCACAGCATCACCCGCATCCCTCATGCAAGTGTAGTCCTTCCCCCTTTGTGCCCTGCTGTCAAGGCCCATCCTCCAACATGGCCAATCCATGCCTCATGATCGACTCCCCTCCTCTCCCAGGCTCACAGCTCCTGCTGGTGGATCCCTTGTCAGAAAATGCAACCTGGCAAAGGGGATGCAGCAAGGAAAACCACCGTCACCTCTCCGCTGGGAAGCGCTGAGCAAAGGCGAGTCCCTAGGCAACGCAGCCAATTTGATCGGCACAAGGCATGCAAGCTCCACCCCCCAGTTGTTCTTAGACTCCTTATTGGGTGAGCAACACAGCCAAGCAACACAGTTGGAGCCTCCCTCCTCCCTGGCCAGCAGGGAGGGAGGGAGAGGAGTTGCTTCCTTTGAAACCCGGGAAATTTAAGGGACATCATCAGTAAGGGACAGCAGCGGGACATGGCGCTGGGATAAGGGAGTTTCCCGTCAAATAAGGGACGATTGACAGTTATGGGCAAAGGGTTGAAATCCCCTGTCCACACATTAATCTGGATCAGTGCTGACAACTTGTCTTTTTAAAAAATCTGATTTAAGGGCACAGATAAAGTATCTGGTGGTTTGGCTCTCCAGTTAGTTAAACTCCGGTGGTTCCATCTGCCTTAGGCCAAGGGACAGTTAATCACTAGGAAACCCTTTGAATTAGCACAATTTTTTCAGTTATGGTTGGGCTTTATAACCATGCAAATAGACATACGTGATTTTACAGTGCCGGGAAAGGGCCTTACATTTCTCAACAGGGGAGGAGGCCATTAGTCACTGCTCTCAAAAGCAAAAAGTTGCTATTTTTTTCCTGCAGTCTCCCTGGATGTGGTTTACATTTATTGTACAAATAGTAAGTACATATAGAATGTGGAGCTCACTTTAAATTACTACCCAAACCTTGAATGAATTCCCAGAAGGCAAAGGAAAATGCCCTAATGATTAATTAGGATACTGGCAATATCGGAGGAACCACATGCAGACGCAATTACACAAATCCCAGCTGTTCTGGAATCAATGGACATCCTATTGTTGTGGTCAGGTTTTCTCAAAGTAAACAAGGACATGGGCTTCATGGCACAGAAACAGACCCTCGCTAATACTTACAATGTGTGCGAGGCAGTTTGAAGGGCAAGTTACATCTCAAGACAGCAAAATAATGTCATTTGGTGTGCAGAGGGGAGATTTAAAAAGAGGATTAGAGGCAGTCAAGCAAGATATATTAAACAAATCCATGACTAACAGGGTGGAACAGTAAAGGGTCTCATTCTATTCAAGTCAACGGTTCCCTAGGGCTGGCGCTATTATCTCACTGTGCTTTTATCACCTTGGAATTTTTATGGTTATTTTTGATGAATTCACATTTTTCTAAAGACTTCTTTTTTTTTTTTACATTAAGCCAATTTTCATTTTTAATTAAAGTCGTAAATAACCTTAATTCTGACTTTAAAGGTTTATTGTTTCTTACATTTTATTATTACGCCAGGAAATATTTCAAATACCAAAACCTGAAGTGAGTTAGTCACCAGAGGTTCTCAAAGATGCCGTAAGTTTACTGTAGCTTATAAATGTTATACATTACAACCTAAAGGCATATTTAAAAACCCTTTTGATCAATGCCATGCCCCCCCCCCGCACCACACTTTGTTCAGCAAATGTATTTCCGATTCGGGTTGATAAGTTAAAAGAATACAAAAGTAAACCAAGAATGAAGGTAAACTCTCATACTAAGCATGTGAGGAATAAAAGTGGCCATTTCATTGATTTATTTCCATGCCAGGAAGCTGTGGGGAAGAATAAGGAAGAGACTCAAAGGAGGACACAGTGAGTTCCTCACTCCATTGATCTCTCTCTAGTACTGAGAAGCAACTCGGCTCCTCTCCTCTCCATCAGCATTGGGTACAACTGCATTCTAAAGCAGTAATAAATGATTATTTAGAAATTATGACACAGTTCATAATATTCACAGAATGGAACGTCTGCAGAGGAGGGCAACTAGGATGACCAAGTGTCTAGAAGCCAAGCCTTCTGAAGATCAGGAAGCGAGGAGACTGAGGGGAGATATGAGAGCCCTCTTCAAATATCTGAAGGGCTGTCGCAAGGAGGGTGGAACAAGCTTGTTTTCTCCTGCTCTGGAGGGCAGGACTCGAACCCATGGCTTCAAGTCGCAGGAAATGAGATTCCGACTAGACATAGTCTAGCAGCCGCCGAGACCATATAACACCGGTCTTGAAAGACCTACCCTGGCTCCCAGTACATCTCCGAGCACAATTCAAAGTGTTGGTGCTGACCTTTAAAGCCCTAAATGGCCTCGGTCCAGTATACCTGAAGGAGCGTCTCCACCTCCATCGTTCTGCCTGGACACTGAGGTCCAGCACCGAGGGCCTTCTGGCGGTTCCCTCCCTGCGAGAAGCCAAGTTACAGGGAACCAGGCAGAGGGCCTTCTCGGTAGTGGCACCCACCCTGTAGAACGCCCTCCCACCAGATATCAAAGAGAAAAAGAACTACCAAACTTTTAGAAGACACCTGAAGGCAGCCCTGTTTAGGGCAGCTTTTAATGTTTGATGTATTACTGTATTTTAATATTTGGTTGGAAGCCGCCCAGAGTGGCTGGGGAAGCCCAGCCAGATGGGCGGGGTATAAATAAGAAATTATTATTATTATTATTATTATTATTATTATTATTATTATTATTATTATTACCCCGCCCATCCGGTTGGGTTTCCCCAGCCACTCTGCGCAGCTTATAGCATATCTAAAAGCAAAATAAAAACATCGAGCATTAAAAAGCTCCCAGTAAATGGCTGTCTTCAGGTGCAGTTTCTCCTCATCATTATCATTTATCATGATTTTATTTTATTTTTTGGAAGCTTTACAAAAAGGAAAACATACACCACTAAATAGATTTTAGAAAAGGGCAAGATTAGATGCAGATGCACAAAGCATTTTTTTAAAAAAACAACAACCAACCATCCTTGAGCTCTGCTTTGTTCCTGCCCCTCAGAGCCAGGGCATCATGCCAGGCAGGGCCTTGGCAGTGGCAGCCCCCCTCCTCCTGCCCTGCTCTCCAGCAGCTGCTCCGAGCAGCACAAGGAAGGAGGCTGGGAGTGGTAGCGATGGTAGAGGCAATGGGATGCTCCCTCACAGCTGCTCCTTGGAACCAGGGCCAGATCCCCCTCCTCTTCCAGCTCAGTGGCAAAGAGGGACATTCCGGGATCAAATCAGAAGCCGGGACGTCTTTCGTAATTCCGAGACTCCCTGGAAAATCAGGACACTTGGAGGGTTGTTGTTGTTGTTTAGTCGTGTCCGACTCTTCGTGACCCCCTGGACCAGAGCACGCCAGGCACTCCTGTCTTCCACTGCTTCCCCCAGTTTGGTCAAACTCATGCTGGTAGCTTCGAGAACACTATCCAACCATCTTGTCCTCTGTTGTCCCCTTCTCCTTGTGCCCTTCATCTTTCCCAACATCAGGGTCTTTTCCAGGGAGTCTTCTCTTCTCAAGATGTGACCAAAGTATTGGAGCCTCAGCTTCGGGATCTGACCTTCCAGTGAGCACTCAGGGCTGATTTGCTTAAGAATGGATAGGTTTGATCTTCTTGCAGTCCATGGGACTCTCAAGAGTCTCCTCCAGCACCATAATTCAAAAGCATCAATTCTTTGGTGATCAGCCTTCTTTATGGTCCAGCTCTCACTTCCAGACATCACTACTGGGAAAACCATAGCTTTAACTATACGGACCTTTGTTGGCAAGATGATGTCTCTGCTTTTTAAGATGCTGTCTAGGTTTGTCATTGCTTTTCTCCCTAGAAGCAGGCGTCTTTTAATTTTATGGCTGCTGTCACCATCTGCAGTGATCATGGAGCCCAAGAAAGTAAAATCTCTCACTGCCTCCATTTCTTCCCCTTCTATTTGCCAGGAGGTGATGGGCACTGGTCCCATCACTTGGAGGGTAGGTTCTTACAGTTGGATATGGACTCACTGGCGGAGGAAGAGGAGTGCGGGGGGAGCGCACCGCCCTCGGCAGCGCGATCCCCAGGGTGCCATCACAGCTGCCCCCTGCCTGTGCTGGGTGCCCTGCCCCCGCAGGCAGTGCACCCTGCCCCAGGACGCGTGCCAGCCCCACCCCCGCCTGCTCTCCGCCACTGTAGGGACTGCACCCTGCAATTTGCACCAATAATAATAATAATAATAAATACTACTACTATTACTACTACTACCAATATTTGCATCCTGTATGGACTGCACCCTTGCATTTCCCTTGCATTTGCACCCTTAATAATAATAATAAATAATAATAATTGCATCCTGTATGGACTGCACCTTTGCATTTCCCTTGCATTTGCAGACACCCCCCCCCCTTGCCCTTTTACCTTTTTCCGAGCCTGCTGGTCTTTGGAGGAATGGGCCTTCACGTGCTTCCTTAGAGAGCTTGGATCTGTGTATCGTTTGGTGCATCCAGGAATCTGGCAAGCGTAAGGTTTCTGAAGCAAACAGAGGAAAGGTTCTTCAGTCACTTTTTAAGATACATACACCTATGTTTCTTTAAAGCCTGTGGGTTTGAGACTCAAACTGTAATGCAATTAACCATAGTGAATAATGCCACAAGCAGAGTGGTCATAACACTGAACACACAGCTAAGAGATAGAAAGTAAGGAAGACTGGTAAGAAAGAGAAAGGGAACCGTTTGCTTTCTTTCTACAAGTGTCTTTTGTTATTTCATATATTTCATATGAATATCTTTGATAGTTTATTTTTATTTTTAACTGCTTACTTGCTCATCAGCCTGCATTGCACATTCTACTGCTGGGGTGTAGGAATCAATAGCCGCATGTTGACAAATAGTGAGCTTTATGTGGGAAGCAAAAGGTCAGTTTGGCTGGGTGAGGGGAAATCTCAGCCAGGGCCCAGGGCATGGTGGATGCACATTGGTGCAAAAAGTGGCAAAGGCAGGAGTGACTGAATTTCACACACTGATCAAATAAATCATTATCTCCACTTGTACTTACAATTATGTAACCCCCATAGAAACCTTTGGTATAGTCAGAGATTACATTTCTTTAGTGGGCCAGGAAAAGAAGCTGTGGAAAAGTCCCAGACATAGAGATATAGAAGAAACCTGCTTCAGAAGAGAGAAGGAAGGGGAAAGGTTAGTCAGATATGGCAGACAAGAAATCAAAGCAGAAAGCAAGCTCTACATTTGAAAGCTTCAACAATATTGAAGGCTATACAAAGAATCTTCAGGGGTTGTTTATTGAAGTTTTTGACTTTAAACACTAATTATAAACATGCGCTGCTATCAATACAAGCTTTTAAAAGAACGTTAGAGCTTATTTGAAAAAGTTGTGTTTTGCCATTGTTTCATTTGCATTACTAGCCAGAATTGTACCATCGTAATTTTGTTCCATTCATCACAATTTCCTTCATGAGCAACAGTTGCCGTGCAGGAAGGTATTTGTATAACACAGTGCCATTAGAGTGAAACACTTTCCCAGGTGTTTTTAGGCCTGATCTACACGGGTGGCGCTGTGGGTTAAACCACAGAGCCTAGGACTTGCCGATCAGAAGGTCGGCGGTTTGAATCCGCGCAACGGGGTGAGTTGCCGTTGCTCAGTCCCTGCTCCTGCCAACCTAGCAGTTCAAAAGTATGTCAAAGTGCAAGTAGATAAATAGGTACCGCTCCGGCGGGAAGGTAAACGGCGATGCTCTGGTTCGCCAGAAGCTGCTTAGTCATGCTTGCCACATGACCCAGAAACTGTACGCCGGCTCCCTTGGCCAATAAAGCGAGATGAGCGCCGCAACCCCCGAGTCGGTCATAACTGGACCTAATGGTCAGGGGTCCCTTTACCTTTACCTTTACCTATGCATTTCAACCAATAACTATTATACTTAATTATTTATGATATGGGCTGCTTTTTGTGTAGGAAATTGTAATGAACGAAGCATCTTCTGCAAGATGCAAGCTTAAATAAAAACAAATTAGCACATACTTTCACCTGCCTTTGGGTGCAGTATTACTCCACAAGCACTGGAAGATCATGGCCGTGAACCAATTCTTGTCATCTTCAAACAGCCATTTTCTTGGGACCCAAATGAGACTCACAACTCTAATGCAGATGTGCATCCTGATGCGTGCGCGCGCACACACACACACACACACACACACACATCAACAATGGCCTGGTTCGTATGTAACAATATGGCATAGTGTGAACGAACATAGTTGTGCAAAGTGTCCTATTGTGAGCCAAGCCATGCTTTGGCATAGCATTGCATCCAAACATGGACTTGGGGTTTGTCTTGCTGTAAACAAACCAGAAGTTGTAGACAAGCTTGTTCTTGGTTTACCAGTTATGATCTATTTCGGGGAGGCAACCCATGAGCCTCGGTTAGCAAACTAAATCATGGTTTGGGGCCTGGTTGTGCAGCAGGGGAGGAGAGAAGCAGCCATGATGTTCATACTCCGCACCAGTGCACTTGCTCATTCCTGCTAAGCCACTGTTTGGCATAGTGTTACTGCGTGCAAGTCAAAGCCAACTTACTTCCATGGGTGTTCCTTGCTGGATTCAGGAGCAAAAGTTGACTAAAACAGATGCACATTAGTATGTGCATTGAAATTGATCGAAATTATTGAGAAGTCAACATCTGAATGTATACATGAACATTTTATATCATGCTTTGCCTGTGACCTGTTGCAGGCAAGTATTCTAAACTCTTTTTACTTAGTGTACAATCTAATATTAATCCATAGCTTTGCTAATTAATGACTTGCATGCCACTGCTTTGCATAGCATCCTGCGTGATGATGAGTTCCGGAGACATTTTGGTTGGCCCCAATAAAGTTGCTGTCCAACTGTGGTTTTCTCATAGAACAACACAGCTACTGTTGCTTTCTACATTCCAAACGCTTTTAGTGGAATATATTGTGCATATTAGGGATGCGGGTGGCACTGTGGGCTAAACCACAGAGCCTAGGACTTGCCGATCGGAAGGTTGGCGGTTCGAATCCCCGCGACGGGGTGAGCTCCCGTTGCTCGGTCCCTGCTTCTGCCAACCGAGCAGTTCAAAAGCACGTCAAAGTGCAAGTAGATAAATAGGTACCGCTCTGGCGGGAAGGTAAACGGCGTTTCCGTGCACTGCTCTGGTTCGCCAGAAGTGGCTTAGTCATGCTGGCCACATGACCCGGAAGCCGTACGCCGGCTCCCTTGGCCAATAAAGCAAGATGAGCGCCGCAACCCCAGAGTCGGCCACGACTGGACCTAATGGTCAGGGGTCCCTTTACATTTACCTTTTCCTTTACACTTGCATGAAAGTGGCCTCTCTCACAGGCCCATATAAGTTCAGCACAAACAGCTGGGCCTGGTGAGCATTTAAGGTTCCCAACCCTAATCTGCGGGTTGCCATCTGATTGGATTTTATTCTGACCCTAATCTGATTTTAGGATGTATTTTAATTGATTGCCTGATTTCATGTTAATGTGTCATACATTTAATGTTAGCCGCTCTGAGCCCGGTTTTGCCTTTGGAGGGCAGGGTATAAATTATTATTATTATTATTATTATTATTATTATTATTATTATTATTATTATTATTATTATTATGACAGCAGCTTCTACCTCCTTGAAAAAGTTATAGAAATAAGTACTTATTTCTTGCAATGATCTCATCTGCTTTTAAAACCAAAAACTCCAGTTTCAATTAAATAAATTTGCTACTGCCTCTTGCAATAGTTAGTGTCTCTGGGATACATCCAGACATAGGACTCAGCTAAAGGTAAAGGTAAAGGTAAAGGGACTCCTGACCATTAGGTCCAGTCGTGACCAACTCTGGGGTTGCGGCACTCATCTTGCTTTATTGGCCAAGGGAGCCGGCGTACAGCTTCCGGGTCATGTGGCCAGCATGACTAAGCCGCTTCTGGCAAACCAGAGCAGTGCACGGAAATGCCGTTTACCTTCCCGCCGGAGCAGTACCTATTTATCTACTTGCACTTTGACATGCTTTTGAACTGCTAGGTTGGCAGGAGCAGAGACCGAGCAACGGGAGCTCACCCCGTTGCGGGGATTCGAACCGCCGACCTTCTGATCGGCAAGTCCTAGGTTCTGTGGTTTAACCCACAGTGCCACCTGCATCCCTTAGGACTCAGCTACACAGCTGCAAATGAAACATTTTAAATGTGTTGTGAAGTGCAATTTACAAATGTGACACTAGATGGCAACAGTGAGCTATGCAAAATTCAATGTATTTTTCAAAATGTTTTTTAAAAAGCATTTTCACAGTGGTTGTTTTTTTTTAATATATATATGTGTAGATTCCACCCTGGTCATACATAGAGCAGGCCCACTGGAATCAATGGGACTTCAGCCAGGACCAATTGAAGGCCCACTGATTTTGTGATTCAATCTTCATCTAACCTTCTGCCTCTGCCCCAAATTCTCCATAGCCAACAATCTCCCCTTTCAAAGTTCTAATTGCAGAGAACAAGAGCTGCAGCAGAGTCAAAGCAGGAGAGCAATCTGAAATGCCGTTCTTCCCTTACCGTGTCCAGGTGAGTCCTCTGGTGCTTGGCTCGGTCGCTGGAATTACTGAATGCTTTTTGACAGCCTGGATGCTGGCAAAGGTAAGGCCTTTCTCCCGTGTGGCTCCTTAAGTGAATCTTGAGGTTTTCTAGTCTAGAAAAGGCCTTCTTGCAGCCTTCAAACTGTGGAGCAAAAGAACATTGCTAAGATTGACGAAAAGGGGAAGGGGGAAGGAACTCCCCCCCTTTTTTTGAGCAAATGCTTCTTGCACATTCAGGTTAATTGCCTGATTTTGAAACAAGGCTGCAGCCTGTGAGCGAGTGTGAGGGAGAGAATTAGTGTCATAGGGTTATGGCTGCCGTCTCCACTTTGGTTGTTCGCAGGCTCAATCCAAGTATCTGAACAGAGCCAATAAGTAGATAGCTCTGTGTGTTCAGGAAACCTGGGATTCAGCTATACAGCTGCAAATATAATGTTAAAGGGCATTTTAAGTGCATTATACAAATATGACACTAGATGGCACTGATGAGCTAATGGCAAATTCCACATATATTTCAAAACTTTTTTTAAAAAAAAATAATTCGCAGCATTTTTTATATATGCGTCTATTCAGCCATGGAAATGACAGAAGCCCTCCCTGTGTGCAAGCAACCTTCCGATAAATGTGTGGTGGTCTTACCCTAATACATGGGTAGGCAAACTAAGGCCCGGGAGCCGGAGCCGGCCCAATCGCCTTCTCAATCCGACCCACGGACAGTCCGGGAATCAGTGTGTTTTTACATGAGTAGAATGTGTCCTTTTACTTATCACAGAATTTTAGCTTAATGGTTGCCATCAATTTGATTTTAATTAATTTTTATAATGAAATGTTTTTAGAATGTTGCACTATTTTATTGTTGTAAGCCGCCCTGAGCCCAGCTTCGGCTGGGGAGGGCGGGATATAAATAAAATTATTATTATTATTATTATTATTATTATTATTATTATTATTATTATTATTTAAAATGCATCTCTGGGTTATTTGTGAGGCATAGGAATCTGTTCATTCCCACCCCCAATATAGTCTAGCCCCCCCCCACAAGGTCTGCTGGACAGTGGGCCGACCCCCAGCTGAAAAAGTTTGCTGACCCCTGCTCTAATGCATTCCCTAACACTTCAACGGATGAGTTGAAGACTTCTGCTTGCGCAATGGGGCTTTCTCCCTCTCCTCCGCCCAACAGCCCCCAAAATTGGCATGGGTGGGGGTTGGAGAGGGGTGGTTGCTCTGGCTGGCAAGCCCTGACGGAACAATCAATGGAGTGCAATGTTGAATTACTCCCTATACATTTCAGTCATGTGGCTTCACCCCCAAAGAATCCTGGCCACTGTAGGTTACATCCCACAGAGCTACGATTCCCAGCACCCTTAACAAACTACAGTTCCCAGGAATTTGGAGGGGAGGTCATGTGCTTTAAATGTGTTTTAAAGGTATGGTTTGTAAGCAGCCTGAAAATCTTTATTAGTCATGTACTGCTGAGTATAGTGGTACCTCGGGTTACATATGCTTCAGGTTACATACGCTTCAGGTTACAGACTCCGCTAACCCAGAAATAGTGCTTCAGGTTAAGAACTTTGCTTCAGGATGAGAACAGAAATCATGCTCCAGAGGCGCAGCAGCAGCAGGAGGCCCCATTAGCTAAAGTGGTGCTTCAGGTTAAGAACAGTTTCAGGTTAAGTACGGACTTCCGGAACGAATTAAGTATTTAACCCGAGGTACCACTGTAGTTAAGATTCCCCATGCCTGCTTTAAAGTCTCGTGCACATTGAATGTGTTATATTATTATTATTATTATTATTATTATTATTATTATTATTACTATTACTATCATCATCATCAACAACAGCAGCAACAACTGCAAATAGATTCTTATGGAATGACTGCAAATAGTGTTAGATTACCTTCAGAATTAGGCATTAAGTCCAACAGTGATAGACTGACATTTCTCAGAATGACATTTTTCTAAACGGGACAAAACAGGCATGGTTTTCTTTCCTAATAGGATTTTAGGCTTAGTTAGCTTATTCCCAAATTAGCTACAATTAGGTGCTGAAACATGAAACCAAGTTGATTTCAGTTATATTTTCAAATGGGAACGTTCATAACTTCTGAGTTATTAAAGCATAAGTATGAAAGAGGATGTAGCACCTTAACCACAATTAATCATTTTAATACTTGTCAAGCTTTTGCCATTTTAAGACCTTTCAACACTCATGGAAGTAAGTCTGAATCATCCAGACTTTCTGGAAGCATAAAAAATTCATAGATTTAATGAAATAATATAAAAACAACAGAATTCTGTAATGTTTTCCTGGTTACTGTATTTTATTCTGTACTGTAACATTTAAACCGATGCTGTAAACTAACTTATAAAGATAATTTCCTGGATTATGTTTTTTAAATTTTGTGTTTGTGCTAGTGTTCTTACTAATCAAATGGCGTTTGAATTTATTTACATGTAGATTCCCCCCTCTTTATAGAGGATATATATATACAGCACTAATTGAAATAAGAGGTTTTCAAACACTAAAGTTTATAGTGAAGGTTATGAACAAGGGAAATGTGAATTATTATATTAATTTCACTATGAATGAAGGAATTCATTATAGATGGCTGGCTTTCTCTCACTGAGAGGAAAACTATACATGATTATCCATTGTGAGGGGGTGAGATTCCTTGACTTTTGCACCTAGAGGCTTAAATCTGAAGCGGAAGATACCCAGGGATGGGACCCTGGAGGCTTCTTAACCAGTCAGCTGTTGCTATGTTGACATGCTTGGGGGTGGGGGGAGATAACACTTTTAGCTCCTGTGGGGGGGGGCAGATGGAGGCTATTTTTAGCAGAGAAACTGCTGGAGGCGAAGTTGTTCCTCAACATAGCTTTCGGATGTTACAAACTTATACCACAAGCCACTTGCACAATCAAGTTCACGCCCGGCTGCCATCGTGTGTTTTAATGTCCAAAAAGAATGTTTTGTAGGAAAGTTGTGTGAAGAGGTCATTGCAAGCAGCTTCTTCGCAATCTCTGAGTCCCTCTCTTATAATAATAATTCTAAAGTACCTCTATAACAGACACAGAAATTTTGTACACTCAGAGGCCCAAGACAACCCAATTACTGGAAAAGTCTGAACGCTGAGCTGTCCCCCCCCCCCCATTTATTTATTGTGAAAAACACATCAAGTATCCTTCATGAATAACAGAGCCCTTTTCTCCAGGAGAAATACCAAACCAAGCCATGTATTCAGTGGGTCGCAAAATGTGGCCATTGCCCCTTCCTACCCTTGACTAAGAGATTGACAGATGCACTTTGCATGTCCACAAAGTTTAGACCTGACAAAGTCAGTCACCACAGAGATGCACCTTTTTTTTATATTTATAAAAGCTGAAAACTTAGCACTGGAAAAAAGATCACTGGAACTTTAGACTGTACACCCCTTTCACATGTAACTTGCCTTTTGTTCCTTGGGCTCCAATCTTCTGTACACTTACACGGGAGTAAGCCCCAATGAACAATACAGGACTTACTTCTGAGAAAACATGGAATCGATTACAACACAACACAGATGCCATGAACATTTGATGGCCGTGCTGTATGCATGTACCTGTAAATGACGCACACAAACATACCTACTTTGTGGGAACTATTTCTAAGTAAAGATTCTTAGGATTGGGCTTCAGGTTTAGTACGCCTCCCCATTTCAGTCCTGGCTGACTTTTCTGTTGTTATTGTGAAGAAAGTAAATATTATGACAAGCTTCTTGGAAGAGAAATTACTTTTGAATGTGTCAGCTGGTAATAATTTGAAAACAATGTGGAATGAAAGCCATCGGAAGAAAAAAACGGAGAACCTGAGAATTAGTTTGCTGCAACTCTTTGTTGGAAAGCAGTTTGGAACTTTTCTGCTTTTCTCTCTTTTCTGCCTTCCTTTCCCAACTGCTCAAATACTTGTATGGTTTATTTTTCATTTCTGCCAATTTTATTGTACTGTAAGTGCCCTCTTTCTTCTTACAAGCATTCACATCTTAGTCAATGAGTGAATGGTTTGCTCCTGCTAGCTTAGGGAGGAGTGAAGTCTGCGGATTCCTGCTTCTCCTGCATACCCCAGGACCACCTCCATCCTGTTCCAGAGGGATGGGGGACGCTCTGGAGCCATGCAGGAGATGGCACTGGGGACAGAACTGGCAAAAGTCATCTTCCCCTGCTAACCTGACTCTAACCTCATATTATCATCCCAGAACTATCCCATTTGCACGTGTGTGTGTGTGTGTGTGTGTGTGTGTGTGTGTGCGCAGTGCTGTTTTTACGTACAGTGGTACCTCGGGTTACATACGCTTCAGGTTACATACGCTTCAGGTTACAGCCTCTGCTAAACCAGAAATAGTGCTTCAGATTAAGAACTTTGCTTCAGGATAAGAACAGCCCAATACAAACCACCCCCCTCTGAAGCTGCCATTAGTTGTGGAAGGAGAAACTTGCCAACTTTAAAATTTAATCCTCCTCCTTACATTCACTTAAGACTTCCTGCCAAATATAAATTTTATTTTCCTATGAGCAAACATTGTAATTTGCTGGATTTCTGTAGCCTATATGGAGTTTTAAGCAGATTTCCATATGTAACTCTATCCAAGCGTCCTGGTATGCCCCATCAAATGCAGTGGGACTTATTTCTGAGTTCACAGTGTACATCTTCTTTAAAAACAAAACGAGCATGGTTCACAACAAAGAACATGGAAAAAGCAGTGATTGCACCTTTTGATTTCTCAATAGCATAGAATTTATTTTAAAAATGCTAAAATACACTGAAGAACCTTCATAAACATAGGTCTCATGATCAGGGGGTATTATTTGCTTATGGGAAAAGAGAGCCCTTAAAATAAATGGCTGTGTTTTGATGTCTTCAAATTGTTCAGATAAACTAACACTGATTTTAATTACAGCTTGAAGAGTTCTCATTAAAATGGAGCATTGGATAGTGTAATTCTCTGAGTTATTTATGTGCATTAACATCAGATTTTGAATGATTGAGGTAGAACACCATAATGTGCACAGACAGAAGGGTCTGCTTTGAAATGAAATATACCCCTGGGATGAGTGCCATTCCTGCTCTCTTCCTAGGCATGTGTTATGTCCGTTATTTAAAAAATACAACAAAAATATGTTGTGCTTCGGTTATCAACATTTATAAATTGCAGCACCTACATGGTAATTCTTCCTGAGCAAGAATTTAGCACTGAGCAGGTGGCTCACTGCAGGATGCTATTATTTGATTAGCGTATATTAACATCTCACATCTACATGCTTTTATGTAATAAACCAGTCTGGAAAACATTCTGCATTTTCTATCAGATACACTCTCACCTTCATTCAATTACCCTTAGTTGAAAACAAATTAAATTAATATAGCCTAATATTTAAAACCTAACCAGCCTCCTCTTCTGGGCACAGCTATTTTTCATTCTCTCTCTTTTTTTGCCCAGGGTGAAATACAAAAACAGAATATTCAATTAGTGGTTCAAGAGAAAGATTGCCAAAAAGAACAGTTGGATTAAAAAGAAAAAGGCAAAAGGACTTGTATTTGAAGCGGTGGGAGTCCATCAGAGTAACAAACAGGCTGAGAATGTTTCTCTTTTTCTCTCCATATGCAAATTTTCTGCAACATTCAGTATGTACTTCCTAGCTCTGTAAACATTTTTCTATTCTTTGCTGCTTAGCTCCCTCTGCTTTTTTCAATTAGGCCCTATTTGTTTAGAAAAGGATTATGCTCTGTATCTTACAGAGAAATAATTTAAAACTAGAAATATACAAGAAATTCTTTTAGAATCCATGTTTGCATTCTGCTGGGAACTGTAAATAATAAGTGTGCAAGGGGGCAGGGGGTTCATCCTTCATTTTATATGCTCAGCCAAGTGCCACTTCTAACATTCATGACATATCAGGCAACAGCCACACACGTCACATGCTGCCTTTCCAGAAACCACCTTTTCTGTCTTCAGTAGCATATTCTCTGGCCATGCAAGGCAGGCCTTGTGGGTCAGGCCCACGGTGGGTACCTGCACCGCTGTCCTCCTGCCTGCTGCTTCCTCTGCAAAGACAGATGGGCTTGGGAATTCTTGCCTCACCAACATTAAAAGTAAAAAAAAATCTAAACAAACAAACAAACAAACAAACAAACTGAAAAGAATAAACAAAATGTGTGCTGTTTTAGCGGATATTTCATCTTGTAAGTCGTAAGACTGGACTTTCCATTTTTACTACGCTATATTTGTAGCTATCAGTGGCGGAGCGTGGGGGGTGCAGGGAGGGCCGGCCACACCGGGCACAACATCTGGGGGTTAGGGTTAGGGGGCGCAAATCCACGGGTTAGGGGGCGCAAATTACTTGCCTTGCCCCGGGTGCTGACAACCCATGCTACGCCACTGGTAGCTATAGAGAATTTATAAAGGTAAAGGGACCCCTGACCATTAAGTCCAGTCGTGGCCGACTCTGGGGTTGAGGCGCTCATCTCGCATTAATGGCCGAGGGAGCCAGCGTACAGCTTCCGGGTCATGTGGCCAGCATGACTAAGCCGCTTCTGGCGAACCAGAGCAGCACACGGAAACGCCGTTTACCTTCCTGCCGGAGCGGTACCTATTTATCTACTTGCACTTTGACGTGCTTTCGAACTGCTAGGTGGGCAGGAGAGAGAATTTATACCCACTGCCATTTTTCCACATAATTTACTATTCCTATTATACTGTGGCGTCAGTTTTAAAACCCCACTAAATTAGATTCTTAAAATAAAAAATACATGCATATGTATGCACAAATAGCTGACCATTTCCAAATTTGTAATAATTATCATAGTTCTAAATGCCTCTCATACAGCCAACTTCCTCATCACTGTCTGCTTAACTTTATACCATGAGCAGTGGTTGTAAGCTCTGATTGTTCCTCTTAAAGTCTAATGGCTTGAAATAAAGCCGGTTGATACATTTGTACACATAAAGAAGCTGGTGGCAGCCTCTTCCCCACCCCACCCCACCCTGCAGAATGGTAAAATTGGCCTGCCAAAGAGAATTTGGGTTTTTTAACACATTCCCCGCTAACCAGTTATTCTGCACATGCTATCAAGACTGCAGACTTTCCTTTCTTGAGGTCATTAAGCTTGTCAGAACTAATTTGTCACCCCAACGGCCGACCCTCATTGCCTCTGACAGCAGCACAAGTATCAAAACTTAACAGTGCCTTGCATCAGAAGGAGGCAAACGTCCGATCAGAGCCCCATTGCATGTTCTGATTGTCTGGTGCAAAAAGGCCTTCTGCTCTCCTAAGACAAGGGACAGGATCAGTTAAGTTACATGGGTCACAACAGTCATGTAGTAATCTTTTTTGGGGGTGTGTGGGGAGAACAATAAGCAAGTCTGGAGGATAAACAAGGGGGACTTGGAAGACTGAATTGAGCTGGAGTTTAGTTTCTGAGGATCAGGGTTATCTATTTCGTTTTTACACACAAGTGAAAAAACTTGGAAACAGCATTGATTTCAGAGTTGCATAGTTTGGAGCTCTTGAAAAAGAAATTATTAAAGGGTCACCAGAGGGCTATTTTTCTAGAAAAAGGGGTGCTGGAACTCACCCTGAAGGCCGCCCTTGTTGTCTTATAACGGCAATGGCACCCACCTGAGAGGTACCAGAACTCAGTTCCGGCAAGTTCTGGCTGAAAAAAAAGCCCTGACTAGAACAAAAGTTTAAAAAGAAGATGTCTGGTGATTTTAAATAAATTTCACTTGGGGATTAACAAAACAATATGTGAAATGCTGGAATGGCTGTGTTTTTAAATAGCAGCTCGGAAAGTCCAGTCAGGATTGGGGCTGTTGCACAGTGAGAAGGATATTTTTTGTTTTTAATGAAGAATGTGAAGAAATGCAGTAAACAGAATTAAGTGTTAAGAGGCAATGCTCAGGGTTGGCCTGCCAAAATGCATTCAAGGAAATTTGACGGGTTTATGGTTCATCTCTGATGCAATCCTTTTTAATAACATAATATTTTCTGAAGAAACAGCTGAAGGCAGCAAAACAGAAAAAGAAACCATAGGGAGTAGGGCAGGAAGAGGAAAGTGTGCTCTGTGAGATCCCAAAGACTCTGCTCAATCCTAATGATGTAATTCTGCCTTTAATCTCTGATGGCAAAAGAGCTCTGCTTCCCCCTCCTCCCTTCAATAATACAAGCTGCCAAGAATTTTGGCAAATGCCAGGTTAACAAAGCCCAATTTTTGAAGCCAGGAGCTAGATTGCAATTTTAAATCATTGCTTCCTCCGTGTCACACAAGAGCTCATTTAAAAATAGAATAGCAGAAATCAATTTAATTTTACAGCTTTTTCCAGTTAAAATATTAGTAATAGAGAATATAAAATTATAAAATACAATTTGCCAACCAACACAGATTCCATAATTATTATTTTTTTAAAGTAAAAGGATATTGTTCAAAACTGAGGTTGTTACACCCTACCTTGTATTTTGTTTAGATATTCTTTAAAAATGAACTGAAAAAGAGTGATGATTATAGCATCTTCCTCAACATGATGTAAAAAGGGAACTAGAGCTAAGATCCAGAAGTCTGTGAGTGAGAGAGAAGATTTCACTTGTGAAGTTCTGCACATGAATGCTCAAGCTCTTGCGCAAGCTGTGCGCAGAATTAGCTGTGCAAAAGAAGATTCTGCAGGCAGAAGAGACTCTCCAGATCCCAGCCCAAAACCTTTGGAAATCTGGAGTTATTTTATTCCCCACTCCCTTTATACTTGACTACAGCCAGATGGCCTGCTCTTATGTTAATCTCATTTATCATTGATTTCCAAATGGCCTGCATGATTCACTTATGTGTGGTAATGAAACTATAGTACATAATATGCCATTCAATTTACGTACATGTTAACATGTTAAATGTCAGACCGTGTTTACTCAGTAATTAATATATAGACTTAACATATGGTATCCAATAATAATAATAATAATAATAATAATAATAATAATAATAATAAGCTGGCTGTGTTAGTGACTCTCAAGAGGTTTATTATCCGAAGGCTGCAGACTGGGTTAATGGAAGTCCTTTGACTTACACCAGCTGCAGTGCCAATGGGAAAGGACTTGGGGCAGATGCTCAGGACCTCAATGCGCTGGAGGGCCCCAAACAAATCAGAACTGGCTTATGACATTTTGAAATTAATACACCGTGGGTTGGTTCACACACAAGGCAAGCCATGCTTTGTTTAGAAGAACGAAGGTTTGTTTACACAATCAAAGCCACCCCAGACAACGAACCAGAGCATAGCCTATCTTGCCTTGATCCTGGTTCGTTTCAGCACTCTGACCCAGATACTTGTCCTGCTACATTAAGTGAAACAAGCCAGGGTTACTCTGCTCGTCTTCAGGTCTGGTCCAGGCTTAGCCTTGTTGGGATACTGCCAGGGAGATAAAGTCCATCATGGCCCCAAGCCGGCTGCCGGACGATCCAACGATCTCCCGTAGTCACGCAGTATGAGCGATTAGCGACACGAGTTTCCTGAAAATACCTTGCCACATTCCAGGGCTCGTGCACACTCTTATCAGCAGATAATGCACAGCCAGAACTCGCACTCAGGAGAGCATTATTTACAAGCTTTTATTCAGCGTTGATCAGAACAAAGAAAGACATGACTGTCTGCATCAGTGTCTCAGACAGAGAGAGAAAACGAAAGCAATAGCAAACATAAACATCCTGTGAACAGGAAATACGCAGGCTGTGACACAAACATCCTGCTCCCTTTTAAGGTGGAACGGAAATATCCTAACAAGCCTAACACAGCCATGAACCTAACCATCACTATTTAAAGAAGTGGGGGAGCATAAGGCTATTAAGTTCAGAGTCTAAAATTATCTAACTGCACCACTGGATCTCAGTTAGTTTTGCCTGTTTGAGGATGTTTTTAATATTTGATGTTTTATTGTGTTTTTAATATTCTGTTGGGAGCTGCCCAGAATGTCTGGGGAAACCCAGCCAATAAGTTGTTGTTGTTGTTGTTGTTGTTGTTGTTGTTGTTGTTGTTGTTGTTATAACATAGCACACAGAGAGACATGATCAGATGGTATCTGAAAATGTTACATCACCAAAAGCTGCAAAATATGGGAAAGGGTAGGAATTTCTTCAGATGCTCCATTATGTTATTTGCCTTTTATTTGAGCTGCACTGAAAAAAACAAATCAGGAGTATTTCTGTATAAATGCCATGGCAAATATTCACTAACGGTGCATTTGAGGTATGTCAAAAGTAAATACGTGTTTTATTATGCTGTCACATTAACCCACATTTTGGCCAAGCTACGTGATATGGGGTGGTTGTCTCTCTTTTTCCAAATGGGTTTGGCTTTTTCTTGTTAGTTAGCGACTTTGAAACAGCACCTAGTAATTGCCTATGATCAATGCATGCAAGGGCCCCACTTTGTTCAACACAACCACTCGCATAACTTGTAAGCTTACAATGAAAAAATTCACACCAAAACAGGTCTGAAGGGGGGTGTCAAATTGAATAAAACTCAGAAGGTAAAGGGACCCCTGACCATTAGGTCTAGTCGCGGATGGCTCTAGGGTTGTGGCACTCATTTTGCTTTATTGGCCGAGGGAGCTAGCGTACAGCTTCCGGGTCATGTGGGCAGCAGGACTAAGCCGCTTCTGGCGAACCAGAGCAGCGCATGGAAACGCCGTTTACCTTCCCGCCGGAGGTACTACTTGCACTTTGACGTGCTTTCGAACTGCTAGGTGGGCAGGAGCAGGGACCAAGCAACGGGAGCTCTCCCCCGTCGTGGGGATTCGAACCACCGACCTTCTGATCGGCAAGTCCTGGGCTCTGTGGTTTAACCCTAAAACATTTGCGTAAATCAAGCCTCAATCAACAGAGGATGAAGCAGGTCTATTACTTGAAAAGAGCACATTTTCCAAACCAGCTATGTGTTTTTGCCACTATTCTTGTTTAAGAAGGCATGTGGAAAATAGTTTACAGTCAAAATCAGCCCCATAATTAAGATGTATCTGCAATGGAAATGATGCGTCTCTCTTGGGATCCTGACTGCCAGACGGCCAAGCCAAAATGTAAACATAATAAGCACTCATCCACGGTGCACAGAGTAGCATGACAGGGCTGTGGTTATCAGATTGGCATCTTTGAAATGCTCTATTTGGGCTATTTACACGTCAGCCTTTAATAAAAGTACTTTTGAAGACTGTCTCATATTTAACAAATTATTCTGCTACAACAATTAAACCTATCACACCCCAGATTTCTGAAATATCTTGCCGCATTCTTGATTCATGGAGGAGAGGAAGGAGTTTAGCCACCTCTGAGTATTTACCTTTCAGCACAGCTGATCCTCGGAGCTGTTGGAAGTTAGAATAATTAACAATAATGCACATTTCAGCTAATTCTGGTTTGATATTATTCCAAAGCTATATTAGAGAGATTTTTTTGATGAATTATGTCTGTGGTGTAACAGGAAACCATGGCTCCTGGTGTAACAGGAAACCATGGTTTCTTGCTTCTACTTCTTTAATTAAAGATTTTCTTGTTTTACAGAAGAATGTGTAATGTCTCTCGTATTTTTTCCATGTAACATTTTTACAAATCAGTTTCATTTGTTGAGACATTAGGAAGAAAAGGGGGGAGGGGGGAGATGGGTGGGGTCGGGTGGCGATGTTTCTATTTTGCTTAATGTATGTAGGGTTTGGTGTCAGTGTTACTTGTGCCTGTTCTCTGCTGTTCACTTGTGTTCCTTTGGTGGTGAGAGAGGTTGGGGTTGGCCTAGGGTGTGGTTGTTTGTTTGTGATTGGCTGTGGTGATCTTTGTTTTTGTGTGTGAGTGGGGTGGGTGGGTGTTTTGGATCATGTTAGCCATATTGATTTATATGCTGTTGATGGATTATTGACATTGTCTTGTTGGGCTGTGTACGTGATAAAGGGGAGCCATACGTAAAGGCGTCTTCTTCTGTTTGTCCCCGTGTCAGTTTTAGTTTCTTGGTTAATTTTTCTAGTAGGGCAGTTTTGCATACTATTTGGTACCATTGGTCCATGCTTACTCCTGACAGGTCTCTCCAGTGTCTGGTTATGGTGTTTCTGGCTGCTGAAAGTAGGTGGGTTATGAGTGCTTTGTGGTGTAAATGGGCATTGTTGTCTTGGAAGATGTTTAGTAGGGCCAATTCTGGGGTGATGTCTAAAACTTGCTTAGTTATTTTACATATTTCTCATATGGCTGTTGTCCAGAATAGTTGGATTTTGGGGCACTCCCACCACATGTGGAGGTATGTGCCTGTGGAGGTGCACCCTCTCCAGCATTTTGGTGAGGTTCCTGGGCATATTAGCGCTAGTTTTCTTGGTGTTAGGTACCACCTGTAGGAGAGTTTCAGAGTAAATGATTCCTCAGGCTAACCAACTTCCCATTCCTTGTCTTTTGTGCTTGTGACAAGGAGAATGGAAGCTTTCACTTCAGATTTAAAACAAACATAGTTCCTCATGATGTTCAAAGTTGGGGAATTCTGGCTTGTACTATGGTAAGTGTAAAGAAGCCAGGATCAAAATATGGCTTCAGATCCTGGTTTCCTCTGAAACTATAGTTTAAACAAAGCAGAGACACAATGGTTTCATTCAGATGCAGTGCTTTTTCACCCTATGAAAAACAACCATGAAGTGCCACACTTTTTAACAAAAAAAGGAGAGGTGACAGTACTGTGTACCCTTGATTACCCCCTGAAAAAAACACTGTTCAGATGTCATGATAAACCATGCTTTTTTGTTTTGTGAATGAACCATAGCACCTTACAATGGACTCACTCCTCTCTTACCCTCTTCTGATGCAAGGAATTTGAAAGCTTAAGGGTTATGTTCGAACCCAGACAATCTACAGTTATTTTGAACCATGTTTAATTAAAACAACAAAAATATCAAACCATAGTTTTTGAAGCTGGTTTATTCCAACTAACTTTAATTAAGATAACCACACATTAGGGTTCATATCCACCACTAAACTGTGGTTAACTGAAATAAAAAGCAAGAGTTTCCAATCTCTTCGTGGTTGAATTGCTAAGAAGATGGGATGAAGAGTATACAAAACTGTATACTGTTATGTCTAAACAAGGCCAATGCCAGCAAAATCATTGTTGAAATGAGACAGTAATTTATTCCCATTTTATATTGAGAATTAAGTCTTCCCTTGATTAACATAGAGCTATGTGAAATGCTTTGGTGTAGGCTGCTGAATTATCTAATTTTTACTTTTTATCAGCAATAACTGCCTCTACCATACAAGAAAATACTTCTCTGCTTGGAATTTTCTAGTTCTTGTTAATGTTCTTGAGGTATTTGGTGAAAAATGATATTCATGTTACTATAGATAGATTCTGCTACTCTCAAAAAGAAGTCAAGCGGCACTAGATACACCTTTGCGAAAAGCTATTTTCCCATAAATGGAAAGGCTAGAAAGTTCAGGTGGAATTTCAAATCAAATTGCTAAAGTTTAAAAGAATGATCTCAAAACGTTTTCATAAATACCTATGAAGTATGTAAAAGTGTTCATCAACAGAATGGAAGCTTAGACCCCTCGTATTTGCAATATTTCAAGTCTAAGTAAAGCTACCAAAATGTGAAAGGAGAAGAATGGAGTTTTACTGAGGCAATTTCACCTTCTAAAATGGGATTAAATTACTCACTACCATCGATTCAGTTCCATTATGTACTTTGAAGACTTGTGGTTCAAGAACTACAGGCAATGGGTTCTGTGAAATAGGCAAAGTCAGTGTGTACCCTAAAGAAGTAATAAAATATTTGAAAACACCTTTTAAAAAGGAAAGTTATAAAGTCAATACAAAGGATGCTAAACTGCCCAACTGTGCATGGGACTGAATTCAGATTATATGGCTGGAATAGAGGATAATTTTATTTCATGAAAGCTTATCCTATAATTTGAAAATCATTGGAGGACAACAATTTACAGTAAACTAGGGGAGGAACATAGTTTCTATATGATATAGTGATACATTGTTGAACAAGAGGAAATACTGATTCAAGCATTTCAGCTATTTATTTGGCAAAACTTCCTATGGGACAACAGTAGAGCAAAGAATCTTCCAGTGGTTCAAGTGGAAGAAACACTTTCAGTAGTAAATGGACTGGGCCATAGTGCATAGTATTACAAATGCAGAAAGTGATAATAATAATAATAATAATAATAATAATAATAATAATAATAATAATAATAATAATAATAATAAATTCACTACTGTGAGAAGCAACCTAGATGTAATGTAGCTGGAAGGGAGTATACAAAAGCAGTCCAATTATTTATTTATTCAGCTTGTACCATGGACCTTTCCTAATATAAGCTCAAGGCAGCTAACACCAGCAAAACAACAATAAATTCACAATAATCTCATGAAAACTGGCTGGAACCTGCTGTCAGCTCTTTGCTATATTTGCTATAACCATGATTATTTTAAAATTGTATCTATAAAATTTGCTGACTGCTCAACCAGTTACCGTATTTTTCGCTCTATAAGACGCTCCCGACCATAAGACGCACCTAGTTTTAGAGGAGGAGAACAAGAAGGGAAAAAAATTTCTCCCTCTCTGCGCAGCGCCTCTCCAGAAAAGCGAAGTCAGAACGGCAAGAGGGATCGCTGCGTAGTGAAAGCAGCGATCCCTCTTGCTCTCCTGGCTTCAGTGAAAGCAACGCAAAGCCTCCTGAGTGCAGTGATAGCTGCGCAGCCTGCATTCGCTCCGTAAGACGCACACACATTTCCCCTCACTTTTTAGGAGGGTGAAAGTGCGTCTTATAGAGCGAAAAATACGATATGTCCCCATGGCACATGGGAGCCAACACCTAGGGGCCTAGGAGGCTTCACCCCCCCTAAAATATTTGAGGGGGCTGCCCCCCAGTTGATGGGCACTGTCATTCAAATGGTGTGCATGCACTGCGTCATGTGATCAATTATGTGTGGCGGGGCTTACCTGGCCCCCCCCATATTTTATTCAAGTTGGCACCCCTGCCTGGGCAGTTCACATCACGTTCAAGCACAAGTTTAATATGGAATTAGACATTAAAATATGAAAGCATTAAAACTGGCGGAGGGAAGCTAGGGCTCAGGGACTGAATGCGTGCCCTCCATACCTCTGTCTGGCATTTGGGTCTCCCCCAAGGAAATGCCCCCCTTTCCCTGCCCTGCACCTCACTGGTCCGGCTTTGTGACTTCTTGAGGGCATCTGTCCGGCTAGAGATGCCCTTGAACTCCCAGAATGCCTCTTGCTTTGCTTGGATGGAGAGAGCTATGGGCTTGCAAACCTGACTTTTGTGAGGCTGGGATGTCGCCCACTGTAGATTCTCTTGGCTAAGCAGCTCCTTTTCTCTTTAGGAAAGCTGCCAGGAAAAAGGAAAAAGAAGGAACTCTGCCATCCCATAAGCTGATCAAAGTCTCAATAGCCAAGATGCCCTCTGTGCTGGAATGTCCCTGCTTCTAACCACAACCAGAGCAAGATGCTGGGAGCTTTGTAAAGAAAGAACAATTATTTCTATTCATAGTTCTGAAGTGCGCTTTTTAAATAATGTGTTTACACAGTCCAGTTTCTTTGTACTCTTTCGCCCAGTGAGCTGACTGCTGATATTGCAGCGGCATTTTGATGAGATTGCATGCAGACATACAGCTGTAAATAGTTGGGGTCAATACTTGGGGAGATACTTAGGTCACTGTATCTCATGGAGAGGGCAGCACAACCAGTTGCTTCCACAGCATTCAATAAGTTAATTGTGCACGGTTTAAAGACGTGCTTTCTTTTGTCAGTTTTGAACCTATTGTAAACCAATTTCATTAGGCGCTCCCAAACTATAATATATTGAGAGAGGAATATTCTCTCTGCTAATTTGATGAAGTTCATAATTTTCACAAAGTTTTCTCTTGTGATGTCTTAGGTAAAGGTAAAGGGACCCCTGACCATTAGGTCCAGTCGTGACCGACTCTGGGGTTGCGGCGCTCATCTCGCTTTATTGGCCGAGGGAGCCAGCATACAGCTTCCGGGTCATGTGGCCAGCATGACTAAGCCACTTCTGGCGAACCAGAGCAGCGCATGGAAACACCGTTTACCTTCCCGCTGGAGTGGTACCTATTTATCTACTTGCACTTTGATGTGCTTTCGAACTGCTAGGTTGGCAGGAGCAGGGACTGAGCAATGGGAGCTCACCCTGTCGCAGGGATTCAAACCACCAACCTTCTGATTGGCAAGTCCTAGGCTCTGTGGTTTAACCCACAGCGCCACCCGCGTCCCTGGTGATGTCTTAGTTATCTTTAAAATAGAACACCACAAATGCTTTGGATTTTTCTTCTCAGAAAGGTGCTCTAAGTCCTGTATCATATTAGTTGTCCCTTTTCGTCCCTTTTTCTCTCCCTGTGTCATTCTTCTTGAGGTGCAGAAATCACAACAGCGGAGTATTCTAAATGCAGTTTTACCAGAAATTGATGTAAAAAGCAGTATGAAACTTGCTGTTTACTTTTCCACCCATTTCCTAATGGTTTCTGATATTGAATTTGTGCTCTTGTGCAGCTTCAGTTTCTTTCAATGGAATGTGTGCAGGAAAATGTTACAGCTACTTGTGCCCATAGTTGGCATGCTTTAAAAAAATGGTCATTTCAATTAGACCTTGTTTCACCAGCAATACATCTGTTTACGCAAGAGAAAACTTTCCTAGATTGGCCTAGATTGTGAGCTCATTATGCCTATGTAGAATGGTACGTTTTAATTCCTCTTTTTGTTTTCTTGCCACACTATTATATTTACTTGCTAATGCAGAGAACAGAAAAGAACATGACATTCCCAAATACAATTTTTCCCAGGAGTTGTTCTGCCTCTAACAGCATGTGGTAGCTGTGGTTAAGACTTTGAAACAGCTGCACAAACAGCAAAATAAAGCCATTTTAAGTGTTGAGTGATTGGGCAAAAGGAGTTGTATTTAAAGGAGTTCTTCTTGCACAGAAGAACATTGGCCAAGGTAGCCAAGGTACAAGTGTCTTTGAGTTTAATGCAGCTTTAATCATAGGAAGTGATAAGTACTTAACTGGCTAGTTATGCACTGATATGTGTACAAATCCATTGCTTCCCCTTCTTCCAGAATACATGATAAATTGAGGGGGAAGTGTTAATGTTGTTCTTTCTTTCTTTCTTTCTTTCTTTCTTTCTTTCTTTCTTTCTTTCTTTCCATGAAGTTTTCTGATATTATTGTTAGTTTTATTATTATATATTTATTTATATTCCTCCTTTTCCCCTGACAGGACACCTTACAGGCACCTTACAGATAAAAACAAGAACTACTAAAAACATAGAAAAATCACTCAAAACATAGAAAAATCACTCATTAAAATACAATTAAACACACACACACACACACACACAGTAAAAGGTAAAGGACCCTGGATAGTTGGTCCAGTCAAAGGCGCCATCCATCTCTGCTTTCGGGTCAAGGGAGCTGCTATTTGTCCACAGACAGCTTTCTGGGTCATTTGGCCAACATGATTAAACAGCTTCTGGTGCAACTGGACACCGTAATGGAAGCCAGAGCGCACAGAAACACCCTTTATCTTCCCACCACAGTGGTACCTATTCATCTCCTTGCACTGGTATGCTTTTGAACTGCTAGGTTGGCAGAAGCTGGGACAGAGCAATGGGAGCTCACCCCGTCGTGGGGATTTGAACTGCTGATCAGCAAGCCCAAGAGGCTCAGTGGTTTAGACCACAGCACCACCCATCTATCTATCTATCTATCTATCTATCTATCTATAAATATATATGTTTAAAACATACCAATAATTACAGTAGAACAGCATGGCAGCAGCCCTTTCATTAAAAGCAGTCAATTCCCAAAAGCCTTTTAGAACAAGAAAGAAAGGGCAGCAAGGACATAGTGAGTCTCACTTCTCTAGGGACTGAGAAGACCTCCTGCCATGTCCCCACCAAGTGTGCCTGTGAGGATGGTGGGAATCAGTGAAGGGCTCCCCCAGAAGATCTCCAAACCCAGGCAGGTTCAGATGAGGGAATATTTCAGATAGCTGGGACCTAAGCTGTGTAGGACTTAATCAGTGATAACCAGCACTTTGAACTCAGACCGGAAACAGACTGGTAGGCCGTGGAGCTATTGTAACAAGGGAATCATCTGCTCCCTATTCAGCTCCCGGCAACAATCCGGCTGCAGCTCTTTGAGCCAGCTGAAGTTTCTGAGCACTTGTCAAAGACAGTACAGTAATCCAAATGGGATGTAACTGAAACATGTGTCACTGTGGTCAAATCAGACATTTGTGATGGCCTGAGATTTGGACTCGGAGGCTGAACCTGAGTAATCCCAGCCTGCACAGGATTCCCCGCCTCCAGAACCAGCTGAGCCGGGGCTGGGGCTTGAGCCTGAAGGGTCCTCACCTGTGCTGGATCCTCAGGTGCAGGCATCAGCTGAGTCTGCTCTGGCTCCTGAGGTGATGGAGGACCCATTGCCTGCAGGTGCTCCACTCTCAGCCCCGTCAGGGGAAGAGGAGGTTGCCTCTGGGTCTGGTAACCCTCCAGCCTCTCCTGAGCTGCAGAGGCTGATGGCAGAGAGGTGGAGGGAACTAAGTTCCCGGAGGAGGAGTGCTCACCTCCAGGCTAGGAGAGGCAAGTCACCTGTGGACCAGGGCCACCCTATGCCCCGGGGCAGATAAAAACCAGTCAGCCCTAGTTCCAGGTTGCAGGAGCAACATTGTTGGTAGCCTGTTCCTGCCTGCACCCTGTCCTGCTCTTCTGCCAGAGTTCCTGACCTCACCCGACTCCCTGCCTTGGACCCAGCTTCAGCTTTGATGGACAGCTTCCATACAGCACCCTCAACCTTGGACTGAACTTGGACCTTGCCGCACGGTTAACCCTCAGGACCAGCACAGCACCTCTGTCTTGCCTGGATTAAGTTTCAGTTTGTTCACCTTCATCCAGTCCATTATCGAAGACAGACACCGCTTTAGAACCAAGACAGCTTCCTTGGATTTAGGTGGAAAGGAAAAACAGAAGTAGAACATCTGTTGGGATACTGCCAGGGAGATAAAGTCCATCATGGCCCCCAAGCTCGCTGCCGGACGATCCAACGATCTCCCGTAGTCACGCAGTATGAGCGATTAGCGACACGAGTTTCCTGAAAATACCTTGCCACATTCCAGGGCTCATGCACACTCTTATCAGCAGATAATGCACAGCCAGAAGTCGCACTCAGGAGAGCATTATTTACAAGCTTTTATTCAGCGTTGATCAGAACAAAGAAAGACATGACTGTCTGCGACAGTGTCTTCAACAGAGAGAGAAACGAAAGCAATAGCAAACATAAACATCCTGCGAACGGGAAATACGCAGGCTGTGACACAAACATCCTGCTCCCTTTTAAGGTGGAATGGAAATACCCTAACAACATCAACATACTGGTGACACTCAACGCCGAAACTCTGGACAACCTCTTTCAGCGGTTTCATATAAAAGTTAAATAGCATAGGGGACAGAACAGGACCCCGAGGGACCCTGCAGGACAACAGCCAAGGCATCAAGCCAGAGTCCCCCAGTGTCACCTTCTGCATTCCCCCCTCCAGGAAGGAATGGAGCCCCTGTCCAACTGGGCCTCCAAGTCCCACCCCAAATGCAGGTTTGCTCCTGGCAGTACAGATTGGATGCTTAACCTAATACCTGCTTAAGTTGGAGGAAATTTGGTTGTGTACTCTATGATATGATAAGAAGAACATTAATGTACAAAGAACAAAGGAAATGCTACAATGCACAAGGAGGGTCACCTCAGGATCTTCAAGAGCCTTAAACAATGGGGAAGACGCTAACAAATTGCAGTACAATCCTGTCCTCCATTGGGCTTACTCCCAGGAATGAGTATCAAATTGAAGCCTTAGTCATTGGGTTAATTAGAGAAGCTAGTAAGTCCAGAGTTCAGGTAATTAGAAATATAGTTTAAAGAATCTTCAGGTGTGCAATTTATTTTAACTGGAGGTTTCACTTTATTAATAGAGAACCTCACAAAAACAAAGTACCCATATGTGAAGGAGGAGGAGTTCAGGCATTTTGTGTTGGATTTTTGATTGTAAAACTGGGGTTATAAAATGATGGCTTCTTTTTTTCTTTAAAGGTTTGTTTCATAGGAGGGCAAGAAGTTCACTGTAAGTCAGTCATGAGAAAGTTAAAAGTATAATAGAATGCTTTGCTCAGGAAGTTGTGCACAGGAGGGTCAAAAGTTCAGCCTAAGAATCTGGCAATTAGGGGGAAATGCAAACTTAACCCGGACTCTGCTGTTTTTTTAACCTAAACCAACCGGTTGAAAGGGAGGGAGGAGAAATGAACAATTTGTTGAGTTGGAAAATAAGACAGCTTGTTGAGACAGAATGTTGTGGAGTCGGAGCATTGAAGAGGTGCAGCAGAAGAGTTGCAAGAGATTAAAATTTTTGAAACACTGTAAGAGATTTAGGACACTGGCAACTGTTAAAGAGCACAAAGAGCATGTTCAGGAGCACTGTAGCAGGAAGGAGCCAGGAGACCACAGCTAAATCCAGAAGCTGAATAGTGAGAAGCAAATGGATTACAGTGTACCTCGAGTTACAGATGCTTCAGGTTGCAGACTCTGCTAACCCAGAAATAGTACCTTGGGTTAAGAACTTTGCTTCAGGATGAGAACAGAAATTGTGCTCTGGTGGCACAGCAGCAGCAGGAGGCCCCATTAGCTAAAGTGGTGCTTCAGGTTAAGAACAGTTTCAGGTTAAGAACGGACCTCCGGATCAAATTAAGTACTTAACCCGAGGTACCACTGTATTGGCTTGATTATCCATCCATCCATCCATCCATCCATCCATCCATCCATCCATCCATTTATTTAAAAGCATTTCTAAAAAGATGAATATGCTTTTCCTAAATATGACTTGAGCTAAATATTTTTTTCTACTGGAGTTTTCAAATAACCAGTAAAAGAACTTTATGTTTTGTAAGTACACATAATTTCCTTTGAGAAACAGCCAAAATTACTAGTTTCTGATAAATAAAAATGTTAATTTTCATTACCTGTTTCCAGACACTTGTAAGAACACTGCAAAGATTGGGAAAACCTATCTGGCATAGAGAGAGCAATGATGGCAAGATTCCACACATCTAAAAAGCCACACGGATCCAGGGGCGTAGCGTGCGGAGTGCCAGGGAACCCATGGCCCTATAAACTTGTATCATATACAGGGAAATTCTAAAAAATATTTCAATGGCAACACAGTGGTAAGAAACAGTGTGAGTGCATGTTGAACCCATCAGCCACTGCTCCACAGGTTTCAGTGCTCACTAAGCTTAAAAATAAGAAGATAATGTTTAATGTGCTATTAATATTTAATTAAAATAATACCATAAACAATCTTATTATGATTATAATATGTGAATGTTATTTATTACCTTGCTTTCATCACTGACAGTCTGTCTCTTATGGATGTTGCTCATTCTACTAGCCTATTCATTTTTTCAGGTCAACAAAAATTAGTCACAGCAAGAGCACTGCCAGATCTCACCTTAATCAGGGAAGTTAAATTTCTATATAACCATAATAGTCCACATTTCCTTTCCTCCCATTGCTAGATTGCATTGTTGTGGATTTTTCAAACTCTATAAGGTTATGGGTCACTTCACAATCTCTTGACACTTTTGCCATAAGATTCCTAAATCTTGTAAATACTGAAAAACATGTTTGTGGGGGATCCTGCATACCATTGCTAATTCATTAAAAGTTATGAAACAACCTCCAAAGGGCAAGTCACATTCACTCTTTCCCAACTATCAAAATCCCTAGCTGTTCGTGCCAGCATAAAGTCTTGCTGATAAAGGATCAAGGGTATTGGAATCTGTGTTGGAATAGCATAAACACTCCAGCAGATCCAGTTTCCCCATTCAGTTTCATGGAGGCTCTCCAGGTCCACAGCACCAGGTTTTCATAGTGAGCATTCTAGGCCTTTTTGTACCTCTCAATCTCAATCCCAGGACTGCCAGTCTTTTGTCCTCTTCCACACATACAGATACTTTGAAGGCATCCTCTCTCACAGGGAAGGGTAAAGCTGAGCCCTGGTTCCCAAATGCCTCTCTTCTTCTGCAAGAGCCATCAAGGTGATCTCTGGTAGTGCTACTGGCTCCATCAACTCTCTCCTGTCCTGATCAAGCTTCAGTCTTACCATCAAGAACCAGGAGGATAGCTCAGTTAGCTAGAGCCTGGTGCTGATAATGCCAAGGTTGCAGGTTTGATCCCTGTGTGGGACAGCTGCATATTCCTACATTCAATGTCACGGAATAGTAAGGTAAAGGGACCCCTGACCATTAGGTCCAGTCAAGACCGACTCTGGGGTTGCGGCGCTCATCTCACTTTATTGGCCGAGGGAGCCGGCGTAAAGCTTCCGGGTCATGTGGCCAGAATGACTAAGCAGCTTCTGGTGAACCAGAGGAGTGCACGGAAACACCGTTTACCTTCCCGCTGGAGCGGTACCTATTTATCTACTTGCACTTTGACGTGCTTTAGAACTGCTAGGTTGGCAGGAGCTGGGACTGAGCAATGGGAGCTCACCCCGTTGTGGGGATTCAAACCGCCGACCTTCTGATCAGCAAGTCCTAGGCTCTGTGGTTTAACCCACAGTGCCACCCGCGTCCCTCACACAAGGAATACAGAGAGATAAATCACAAACTAAACAACTCTGTATGTGGTTTGGAAAAACCCATTAACAACAGTGTATAGCATTTCCACACCTTCTATGAAATCATAAATAATATATACAATGCCAACTCAATATCTCAAAGCCAAGCAGTCCAAATACTCCTGAAATAACTCCATGAGAGCAACTCTCTATGTGTTTACTTGTGCTGCTGCGATCCCAACGGAACTCTGACAACAATATACCCAGATTTCAATCTCTGTTTCATGAATCTTCTTCTGGTTGGCCTGAAAAGGAACTATACAATGGCAATTCAATGTTCCACCAAATAGATCAGCTCCAACCTTAAAATTGCACTTTGCTTTTTTATAACAAGAATTGCCATATGTCTGGCATATTCCTACAGGGGGTTGGACTAGATGTTCCTCAGAGTCCCTTCTAACTCTAAAATCTTATGATTCTATGATGACCCCTCAAATGACATCAATACTACTCCCCCCATTTTTTTAACAACAGTCTTGAATAAAGTTTGAAGTGGCAAACACTTTCAGTGCTTTACTGCACTTCAGTTATCCATATATGACTATTCTAAATGGGTCGCTCAAGAATCATGCATTGGATTTGAATACAGGTGGATAGAAGGAATTTCACAGAATGAAGGCTTCCTTATGTTTCCTCCTCCTCCCCTCTCCAGAGGCCACGGAGTCCTCCTGAGAAACATGGGATGTTGGGTTGCGGGAGGGAAGTGAGAATCGCTTTTCCATGACCTTTCTTGCATTCAGTTATCTCAGTATCCATGCCTGTGTGCCATTGGGGCCTTGAGGACATTATCCAACACCCTGAACACCCTTACTAGTGTATAAGTTCCATTCAAGTTAAAGGGACTTGCTTCTGAGTAAATTTGCTTAGCACTGTGTTCATAACATAGCTACTGATATTTTTTTTTAAGTTTTCAGATTTTCAACCCCTTCAGCTTAGAAGGCCTGAGATTTGGGGTTGCATCCAGTTGTGGAAGGCTCTTTGTTGCTGTGGATGCTTCCATTCATGGAAAGGAAAGGAGAGCGGTTTCCACAGATCCCTCCTATCTGCTGCAATTCCCCACACTCCCGCCCACACTGTTCTGGAGAAAATGAAAGGAATGTGGGAGGCTGCAGAGGGAAGAGGGAATGAGGGGGAGTTTCCCTCCCCTTCTGGTCATGGACGCCTTCTCGTGCTCAAAGAGCCTTCCTGGGGCAGGGGTACACCATTGGATAAAACCCACTACTTGTACTATTCTCCAGGTATGGGGTGAAGGGACTTTTGCATACCTCTTGAGTTACTCCATAAGAAATATGCCATATTTTCCTAAAGTTAAATAGTAAATCACACAGAAAAATGGCACTTGATGTTTTTATGAATCAGGATCATCAACTGGAAATGCTCCAAGATTTGCAACTTTAAAAAGGAGACTCAATAAATCACAGAGATAGAAGAATAATCCATTAAGCAATTAATCAAAGACCATCTTTCCAAAGTGATTAACAGCCAGTCATTTTTCAGTTTTGACATTCCAAAAATGTTATCCTTTGAATGATTTTTTCTTTTGAAATTCATCGGAAAGAGTTGCACAACTCGTTGCCAAGCAATAAAGATTATTTTTGTTGACACACATGGAAACCTTTAATTATATGAGTCACTGTCATTTTACAACTGAATAAACAGTTTTAACTAAATTGGAAATAAATTGTCATACAGATTACAACAGGCACCTATGAGACTGACATCTATTATATTGTGCCCCGATTAAGCCAGTTACTTCCTTAGAAGAAAATATATGCCTGAAAGATTAAAGCTGAATGTTACTGCAGCCTTAAACACTTTTAAAAAATCTTGTTAAAAGTAATAAGTAACACATACCCATTCTACAATGCACAGCTCTGCACATTTCATTGCTTTGAGAAAATGAAATCCCTAAGCCTTTGTGAAACTGAGTTGATAAAGAATGGCATTTTTCACATATGAAAAACAATCTCTATATTACCATGCATAAACTTACAATTATATATTATCTTGTAATGTCTTGCTTTCATGCCCATGATTATGATGCCAAATTAGTTATTTCAAAGCACTGCTCTTTCAAAGAACTGTTATATGGTTTTTCAGCAAATTAATTTTGCAGTGGGGCACTCACAAAGATTCCTGAAATCCAGGTGTGAGGTGGGGTGTGTGTGATACCAAGGGACCCTAACGTCAGTGGAAGGCAGTTCTTGGGTAATAAGAAAGAGCCTTCCATTCCTGCCAAAGGAAGGAGTGAAAATATACAGCTGAGGTATAATGATGGGAATTCAGTATTGCTGATTAATGATTATTGGGATCTCTAGGTCAGAAGGAAGACTTAATGGACAAGACTCTTCCAAGTGAGTCACAGAGAAAGTGGGGAGGGGACGTTGTGGTTGCACTCAAGGTAGAAATCTTTCGATAGGGGAGAGGACAGCGACGGCCAATGAGGAAAGTCTTTGTGTAACAGGACTGGGATTGATTGGTTTTAAAACAGATTAATGCTGCCTAGTTGATTTTTTTTGAAACTCTTTAAACAACTGCCCTGAAACTATATATTATTCTAAAATGGTACTATGCTACAGCTTTGCATTTTAGCAAGCATACACAGACAATAAACTTTTGATAGTAGTCCTACAGGGTCACTAATCAAAAGGCAAAAATAATGATAAAAATGAAAACAATCCCTGTACAGAAGATAGTGAAGAACTTCTTAAAATGCAACAGTATCAGAAATCAGTATCAGAGCAGCAGAGCTGAGACCAGGAGTTCATCATTCGTATTTCACTGTCTTCTCAGAAAAGCCTCTTAGCAGCTTAAAGAGTCATTTGATCTGTAAAACCTCTCGATATTGCAAAATGGTAAAACTTCCCAATACTTCTAGGTATAAAGAAGTTTTTAATATTTGACATTTTATTATGTTTTTATATGTGCTGGAAGCCGCAAATTATTGTTGTTGCCCGGATGATTTTAAATAAACCCAGTGTAGGATTCTTGGGGAAAGAGAGGTACCCACGGGGGGGGGGGGGAGGTACAGTGTAGATGGATTCAGACAGGTCCGCCCACTCACATGTCTGATTCCTTCATCATTGATGGACATCATTTGCCTATTTTGAATTTTAAAAATGTGATGTAAGTTTCTAAAGGAAAACTACCGGTATTGTATGATTCTTATTGTTTACAATAATTGTTCATAATAGTAGTACACTGGTACCTCGGGTTACATACGCTTCAGGTTACATACGCTTCAGGTTACAGACTCTGCTAACCCAGAAATAGTGCTTCAGGTTAAGAACTTTGCTTCAGGATAAGAACAGAAATCGTGCTCCAGTGCCGCCGCGGCAGCAGGAGGCCACATTAGCTTAAGTGGTGCTTCAGGTTAAGAACAGTTTCAGGTTAAGAACGGACCTCAGGGATGAATTAAGTACTTAACCCGAGGTATCACTGTAATAGGTAAAGGTAAAAAGGTAAAGGACCCCTGGACGGTTAAGTCCAGTCAAAGGTGACTCTGGGGTTGTGGCACTTATCTGGCTTCAGGCCGAGGTAGGCAGCGTTTGTCCAGACAGCATTCTGGGTCATGTGGCCAGCAGGATTAAACTGCTTCTGGCACAACAGGATACCGTGACAGAAGCCAGAGTGCACAGAAATGCCCTTACCTTCCCGCCGCAGCGGTACCTATTTATCTACTTGCACTGGTGTGCTTTCGAACTGCTAGGTTGGCAGGAGCTGATACAAAGCAACAGGAACTCAGTAATAAGCTTAAAATATTATTTTGTGTTATTGTGTTGGTTAAAGGAAAATAATAATAATCATCCTATGGGAAAACTACTTATTTCAAGTTACTGAAAACTAACTGTAGCATACCATACGTATGCCAAAGAGAAGTACAGTGGTACCTCGGGTTACATATGCTTCAGGTTACATACGCTTCAGGTTACAGACTCCGCTAACCGAGAAATAGTGCTTCAGGTTAAGAACTTTGCTTCAGGATGAAAACAGAAATCGTGCTCCGGCGGCACGGCAGCAGCAGGAGGCCCCATTAACTAAAGTGGTGCTTCAGGTTAAGAGCAGTTTCAGGTTAAGAACGGACCTCCAGAACGAATTAAGTACTTAACCTGAGGTACCACTGTACCATAAATCAATAAATGAATTAATGAATAAGTAAATACCCCATCAAAGTACAGAATATGAAAATTAGAGGACTTCAACCTTTGCATATATAAAAGACATGATGGGAAATTTATACAAATAAACTCAGAAGCATCTGACAGTAAGAGCTGCTCCCTCGGGAGGCTGTGGACTCTTCTTCCTTGGTGGTTTTTAAGCAGCAATTGGATGTCCATCTGTTAGGGATGCTTGAACTGGGATTCCTGCATTGCAGGGGGTGGACTAGATAAGCACTGGGGATCCCTTCCAACTCTACAATTCTATGATTTTATGATTCAGAAGAATTGAGTCTAATCTCCAATGCAGACTAATAGGCTGGATGATTCCCTAGCCGGAATTAAGATTGCCGGAAGAAATATCAACAACCTCAGATATGCAGATGACACAACATTGATGGCAGAAAGTGAGGAGGAATTAAAAAACCTTTTAATGAGGGTGAAAGACGAGAGTGCAAAATATGGTCTGAAGCTCAACATCAAAAACAAAAACAAAGATCATGGCCACTGGGCCCATCACCTCCTGGCAAATAGAAGGGGAAGAAATGGAGGCAGTGAGAGATTTTACTTTCTTGGGCTCCATGATCACTGCAGATGGTGACAGCAGCCACGAAATTAAAAGACGCCTGCTTCTTGGGAGAAAAGCAATGACAAACCTAGTGTGGTGTAGTGGTTAAGAGCGATAGGCTCGTAATCTGGGAAACCGGGTTCGCGTCTCCGTTCCTCCACATGCAGCTGCTGAGTGACCTTGGGCCAGTCACACTTCTTTGAAGTCTCTCAGCCCCACTCACCTCACAGAGTGTTTGTTGTGGGGGAGGAAGGGAAAGGAGAATGTTAGCCGCTCTGAGACTCCTTCGGGTAGTGATAAAGCAGGATATCAAATCCAAACTCTTCTTCTTCTAGACAGCATCTTAAAAAGCAGAGACATCACCTTGCCAACAAAGGTCCGTATAGTTAAAGCTATGGTTTTCCCAGTAGTGATGTATGGAAGTGAGAGCTGGACCATAAAGAAGACTGATCACCGAAGAATTGATGGTTTTGAATTATGGTGCTGGAGGAGACTCTTGAGAGTCCCATGGACTGCAAGAAAATCAAACCTATCCATTCTGAAGGAAATCAGCCCTGAGTGCTCACTGGAAGGTCAGATCCTGAAGCTGAGGCTCCAATACTTTGACCACCTCATGAGAAGAGAAGACTCCCTGGAAAAGACCCTGATGTTGGGAAAGATGGAGGGCACAAGGAGAAGGGGACGACAGAGGACGAGATGGTTGGACAGTGTTCTCAAAGCTACCAGCATGAGTTTGACCAAACTGCAGGAGGCAGTGGAAGACAGGAGTGCCTGGCGTGCTCTGGTCCATGGGGTCACGAAGAGTCGGACACGACTAAACAACAACAACAACAAATACATGTTCACACAGAAATAAGTACAGCCCATCAGACTTACTCCAGTGAAAACATATTTAAGATTGCAGCCTGAGACTATTCATGCTTACTAATGATTAAAGAAGTATAGGACTATACTGTAACTGAAGGCCTTTGCAAGTTCCTTTGTTTCCACCTTCATTCCCAATTTGCAATACTGCAATACAATAGCGATTTCAATTATTGTGGATGAATGAGATGAAGCCTTTAATGAACATTTTAAAGAATGCAATAAAGTCGCCAGTTTGTTTGCCATTTGTTCCTCCAGGAATTTATCACACTCACAAAAATACTAACTGCACCAAAACATGAGAATGTAGAAATATACTGTACAGTACTGAACGCAGTGCATTCTTTAAACTACAGCTGTTCCACACATTGACACCATCTCCAAGAACAGTTGTGTTTATCAATCTTTCTGAAGATATACTGTATTTCTCTAAGCTACTCAGTTCTTTCCATTGTCTGTGAATCAACCTTATATTGATTGCTCTGGTCATTTTTCAGTTGTTCCTTGTGCTTTTCACTGTGTGGGTACATCAGACCTCTTTGGTACAACTGGAGCATAATAACTGTTATCAGATTGACCCATAAGAATAACGTATATGCTAGAAGAAAAGAGATTTCCTTTACTGGAACAACATTGGTGTTTTTGCATATTTCTGCACCAACAGAAACCTGTTCGATGAATTGACAAGCCTTTCTTCTTTTGTCTCTTTTTCTTTTGTTACCGGTGTGAAGATTATTTCACATTACCTCTCATGGCGGCTTAGCCTTCCACCTGACATGCTCGCTTCTTATGTGCATACATCAAGGACCATTCGCTCACCTGTAACCTGAAATGTTACATACCCAGAGCGATGTACCATGTGCATTGTTTGAACTGTAGATTTGCTTTCTGTCTGTAAAATCAGAGAGGCAGCTCCCTTGTTTACTGCAGCAAGGCTTTGTGAGTGGTGATTTATATATCTAAATGCATGCCCACTGATTTTTCTGAGTAATGTCTGCACTGACATAAACAACAAATCAATTTAGTCATCATATTGATTTTAATGTTCAGTCTTTTCCACTTCTATGGAGTAAAAGAGATGTTAGGGGGGTTCAAGGTCTGCTGATATAATCTTGTGTTGTCGGATAGTATAAACACTCATTGAATTTGGCAGCATCATATGATACTGTTTACCGTACCACTTTCCATTGAACTGACACATTAAAAAGGATGCTGTTACATTGCCAAAGGAGACACCCTTGAGCAAACCCATTCCATTTCCCAAAGGACTTGGTGAATCCTACAAAAGTACTCTTCCCAGCAAATAATATCCTGATTTCCTTATTTACCTTATTTATCTAATATTTACTCCTGCATTGGATGCATGCCATGGGAAAGTTGGGAAAGTATCAGTGCTCATTTTCCCACAGTGATGTTTGCTGATGTTACTCTTGCCATCATTACAGGTACACCATCTAAGTGGGTAGCCTTGGACTTGGACTCACAAAGTCTATTGATTTTCCGTTCGGTTACAAAATAGCCATTCACTAAATGTTAAAGAGCTGCAACATCTGTAGTTTAAGAATGGAACATTTGCTCAGTGTTAGGGAACTAACAATACAGGAAATTATATGCAAAGTGCCTTTTCTAGGATTAGGAGTTTGGATTTGCTAAGCAAAGGATACAACTCCCAGGCATGACTGATTCCATGCTATTTCCAGTTTAAAAACTAAGCAGTGATTGGAAATGTCATTGTTGGTTTAAGGGATGAAAAACTATATTCCACTTTCTAACATTTTCAGTCCTCTACACCTGTGAACAAAACTAGGATGCTTCATAATTCTGCCTACAAATGCTGCCTGTCTGTGAAAGGGGTGTGTGTGCTCATACCTGTACCCAGGTCTCCCCTTCAGAACTAGAAAATGATACATGGCTGGATTGAAATGATTGCAGTTATGTCCCATGGAGAACAACAGGGCTTAAGTAAATCATGACTGATGTTACATGTGTTGATTTCAGTGGGACTAACTTAATCTGAATCCAAATCACAGTATGGGTATGAATGAAAAATATTTATCATACCCAGGGGTCAGCAAACTTTTTCAGCAGGGGGCCGGTCCACTGTCCCTCAGACCTTGTGGGGGGCTGGACTTTTTTGGGGGGAAATGAATGAATTCCTATGCCCCACAAAAAACCCAGAGGTGCTTTTTAAATAAAAGGACACATTCTACTCATGTAAAAACACTCTGATTCCCGGACAGTCCGCGGGCCGGATTTAGAAGGCGATTGGGCCAGATCTGGCCCTGGGCCTTAGTTTGCCTACCCATGATCACACTTATCAAACAGATGACCTTTAGTCTTCTTTTTTTCACTCCTGCATATATCAAATGCTTCAGATATAGTGCACAAACTCTAAATTTGTAATATACCAACTGATACGTTCCAAATATATGTGTATAACAAATGACTCTTACATTTATACAAACATAATAAAGGCTTGTATATTTATGCCCATTTAATAAAGGCTAGTATAAAAATAATAATAAATGTTATTTATACTCAAAACTTGCAGTCAACATATAAACGATTTACCTTATAATAAAAATATCCAACGCTTCTCAATTTCTTGGTCTCTACTGTTTCCAGCATTACATAAATGGGTTACAGACAGAAAATTGCTTTTTGGAGTTGAACACACCCTTTCCCATCCCTTTTGTTTTTACTCTCCATCCTAGGTAAAGGTACCGCTGCCCGTACGGGTCAGTCTTGACAGACTCTAGGGTTGTGTGCTCATCTCACTCTAGAGGCCGGGAGCCAGCGCTGTCCGCAGACACTTCCGGGTCACGTGGCCAGCGTGACGAAGCTGCTCCGGCGAACCGGCACCAGAGCAGCACACGGAAACGCCGTTTACCTTCCCGTTATAAAGCGGTACCTATTTATCTGCTTGCACTTAAGGGTGCTTTCAAACTGCTAGGTGGGCAGGAACTGGGACCGAACGATGGGAGCTCACCCTGCCGCGGGGATTCGAACCGCTGACCATGCGATCGGCAAGTCCTAGGCGCTGAGGTTTTACCCACAACGCCACCCGTGTCCCCACTCTCCATCCTAACTTCTCCATATTAATTTGGGTCCTGAGGTAGGTGAAGCAATTAGGACTGGCCTAAACATTATAGGCAGCATGTGACCAACCCTAAACTCTGTTCATGTTGTGGATTTGGTGAAATAAGTACCTGTTCTGAATCTGTGCAAGGAATACAAAACTAATTTTAGGAGCTATTAGATGCTATTCATATGGCAATACCTCTTTATAGTTATGGACAGCGTCTTCATGTGAACAAGGGCTCTACAAAAGAAAGGTCCAAGAGCTCATTCGTCTTCCTTTGTATCATTCATTACCGCAGGAAAATCAATTACTTCCATGTTAGAAAAAAATGACAAAAAGAAAATGCTGTTTCAACCTATCTGTCTAGTGATGTTTCATTAGCATCCGCAGAAGTGCTTTCCTACTTGGTTTATGGTAGTTCCACTCTTCTGCTAGATATCTTCCCATCTCCCTTTTTTATTTCTCCCAGTCTGGCACTTGCATCTTGCTTCAATCTTAGTTTAACACCAGAGATTGTCTCCACAACCTCCTGCTGTGTAGCAGAAATAACCTAACAGCTTGCCTTTGACTGTGGGATATTTTTCTCCACTGTTTAGTAGGCTTGAAAGAATGTCACCCAAGAGGTTCAGATCCTCTGACAAGCCAAAACAGAAGCAGCAACATCCATGCATGGAAATCTCAGCCGATGTTTCTCCTCCTAGAGATCAAGGGAACAGCTGGCCAAATTCCCCAGGCAGCTGCCTGAGCTGCTTATTCTCTGTGCTCGGGTGGGGAATAAGTGTCCCTCCCAATGTTGCAGGAAATGTTGCTGGTCAAGGGGTTGAAGCAACTCCCCCATGGGGAAAGATTACAATGTTTGGGGCTTTGGGTTTAGAAAAATGGCGAGTAAATGACAATGTGATAAAAAGGTAAAGGGACTCCTGACCATTAGGTCCAGTCGTGACTGACTCTGGGGTTGTGGCGCTCATCTCGCTTGATTGGCTGAGGGAGCCGGCGTACAGCTTCCAGGTCATGTGGCCAGCATGACTAAGCCGCTTCTGGCGAACCAGAGCAGTGCACGGAAACACTGGTTACCTTCCCGCCGGAGCGGTACCTATTTATCTACTTGAACTTTGATGTGCTTTCGAACTGCTAGGTTGGCAGGAGCAGGGACAGAGCAACGGGAGCTCACCCTGTTGCGGGGATTCGAACCGCCGACCTTCTGATCGGCAAGTCTGAGAGGCATGAAATTATGCATGGCATAAACAGTAAAAGAAAAATAAAGCAGTACTGGAACCAGGCATGATCCTATCAAGCTGAAGGGGGGAAGGGTCCAGAAAGACAAGAGGAAGCACTCCTTACCTCAGCACATAGATCAACTATTAAATCCTCTCCCATAAGATGTAATGATAGTCACTACAGCGGGACCTTGGTTCTCAAACTTAATCTATTCTGGGAGTCCATTCGACTTCCCAAACCATTTGAAAACAAGGTGCGGCTTCCGATTGGCTGCAGGAGCTTCCTGCACTCAAGTGGAAGCCACGTCAGATGTTCGGCTTCCGAAAAACATTCGCAAACCGGCAAACTTACTTCCGGGTTTGCGGCTTTCGGGAGCCAATTTGTTCGGCAAGCCGTTTGGGAACCAAGGTATGACTGTACATTGGACCGGTTTAGAAGGGGAGTAGACAAACTAATGGAGGAGGAGGAGGAGGAGGAGGAGGAGGAAGAAGAAGAAGAAGAAGAAGAAGAAGAAGAAGAAGAAGAAGAAGAAGAAGAAGAGGAGGAGGAGTTTGGATTTGATATCCCGCTTTATCACTACCTGAAGGAGTCTCAAAGCGGCTAACATTCTCCTTTCCCTTCCTCCCTCACAACAAACACTCTGTGAGGTGAGTGAGGATGAGAGACTTCAGAGAAGAGTGACTGGGCCAAGGTCACCCAGCAGCTGCATGTGGAGGAGCGGAGACGCGAACCCGGTTCACCAGATTACAAGTCTACTGCTCTTAACCACTACACCACACTGGCTCTCTTGCTTCAATTGAGAAGGCTCTCAATGGCTACTAATCACAATGAGTATATTTCTCCAGTATCACACGCAATACGCTTCTGAATCCCAGTTGCTGGGGGTCATGAGAAGGGGGTGCCATTGCACTTATGTCATGTTTGTAGGTTTCAAACAGGCATTTTGGCCCCTCTATGAACAGAATGCTGGGCCAAATGGGCTTTGGCATGTTTTAGCAGGGCTCTTCCATTCTTATGACTACAATTACCATCTTCCCTCACCAACTGCCATGCTGGCTGGGCTAATGGGAGTTGTAGTCTAACAACCTCTGAGAGGCCGTAAGTTTTATCTAGGCAAGAGACAGTAGTATTTGAAGATTGTTGGTGGTGTGATATAGCCATCCTCATCCTCCATGGAGTACACACACATTCCTTCTGTTCCATGAAGAGTCAGACACGACTAAACAACAACAACTTCTTGGTCCTAAACTGCTTGAAGGACCACATCTACCCTGTGGACCTGCTCACAGCTTCAGATTACTAGCAGAGGCCCCTCTTCACATGCCTGTCTCAAAAAGCAGGCAACTTGGCAGCACAAGGAAGAGGACCTTTCCTGTGGTGGCCCCACACCTTTGGAATGCATTGCTGGTGGGGTTTCATTGAGGCTTATCTCTATAGACATGTAGGAAACTCCTAAAAACCCACCAGTTTTCACTGGCCTTTGCTTTTGTTAGTATTTTGCTTTATTGGTCCCTGCTGACTGGAGGTGGGCGAATGTTGTCCCCGTCTTCAAAAAGGTAACTACCAACAAGCGAGCTTGACATTGAAACCAGGAAAGGTCCTAGAACAGATAATTCAACAATCGGTCTGTAAGCATTTAGGAAAGGATACTGTGATTATAGCGGTACCTCAGGTTAAGAACTTAATTCGTTCTGGAGGTCCGTTCTTAACCTGAAACTGTTCTTAACCTGAGTTACCACTTTAGCTAATGGGGCCTCCTGCTGTCGCCCCGCTGCTGCTGTGCCATTTCTGTTCTCAACCTGAAGTAAAGTTCTTAACCCGAGGTACTATTTCTGGGTTAGCAGAGTCTGTAACCTGAAGCGTCTGTAACCTGAAGCATCTGTAACCCGAGGTACCACTGTACTAAGACCCAGCATGGGTTTCTCAAAAACAAGTCATGCTAGATGAATCTCATTGCTGTCTTAGATGGATTTGTAGCTGGTTGACTGACTGAACCCAAAGAGTGTTCATTAATGGTTCCATGTCATCCTGGGGAAAAGTGACAAGTTGGGTGCTGCAGGGTTCTGTCCTGGGCCCGTTGTTGTTCAACGTCTCTCATAAAGACTTGCATGAAAGAATTGAGAAGGTGCTCATCAAATTTTCAGATGACAACAAACTGGGAGGGGGAGCTATTGCTGGAGAAGACAGAATTGGGATTCAAAATGACCTAACAGATAGGAAAACTGGGCCCAAGCTAACAAAATGAATTTCAGTAGGGACAAATGTCAGGTTCTGCAAATAGGCAGATGCACAAATATAAGTTGGGGGACACCTGGCTTACTAGCAGTACATGTGAAAAGGATCTAGGGGGTCTTGGTGGACCACAAGTTTAACATGATTCCACAGTGTGATGCAACAGCAAAAGAAGTGAATGCTCTTCTAGGCTGCCTCAACAGAAGTCTAGTGTCCAGATCAAGGGAAATCAGAGTACTGCTCTATTCTGCCTCCGTTAGACCACACCTGGAGTACTGTGTTCAGTTCTGGGCACCACTATTTAAGAAAAATATTGACAAACTGAAATGTGTGCAAGATGATCGGGGTCTGGAGACCAAGCCTTATGAGAAACAGTTGAAAGAGTTGGTTATGTTTAGCCTAGAAAAGAGGAGACTGAGGGGATATATGATAGCCATCTTCAAATATCTCATGGGCTGTCCCATGGAAGAGGGATCAAGCCTGTTTTCTCCCGCTCTGGAGGGTCAGACTCAAAGCAATGGCTTCAAGTTATAAGAAAGGAGATTCCGACTAAACATCAGGAAGAACTTTCTAGCTGTAAGGGTTGTTTGACAGTGGAACGGACTCCCTCGGGAGGTTGAGGACCCTCCTTCCTGGGAGGTTTTCAAGCAGAGGTTGGGTGGACATCTGTCCTGGATGCTGTAGCTGAGATTCCTGTATTGCAGGGGGTTGGACTAGATGGCCCTGGGTGTCCCTTCCAACTCCTCAATTCTACGATTCTATGATTCTATAGTACTGATCATGATTTTGAGTCTGTATGTGAAATATATAGTTTTGCACTTTTTTGAACTAGGCCTAGTTTTTATTGATCATTTTGACTGTCTTGTAAGCTTGTAACATTTCTCTTGTAAGCTGCTTCAAGACAGGTTTTGTTCTTAAAGGTAGCCTGAAAATCTGTTAAATAAGCAACTGCCCAGTATGGCTCTATTGTCTGATTTGACACACTCCTGCTTTCAGATATAGTCAACAACTTTTTTGCTTGGGGTTGGAACACAATAATGTCACGGCCATAACAATTAATATGAGTTCCATTATTTAAAAGCACTGCCATGCTTTTGTTGCATGTTCAACTCTGCCCGGCCATTCACAATAGCTTCTTCCTGATGGTTAACATAAACTGTTTGTACAGTGAAAATTGCCATGAGGTTTTTAAAAGTAATTAATCACCCTCTAAATAAAGGGCTTGATTTAGGCATTCTCGTAGCCAGAGATCTCTATTTACCTGCAGTTCAATGAAACCAAATGATACAGCAGAAACTTGACAATGTTATTGACTTTGGCACAAAAAGCAGCAACAGAACAGTCTTTTATTCCCTCCTCCTCTATCACCACTCTAGCTGTTCTGGACAAAAATACTCAAGGCAAATAATACTTACAACATGCCATCACTACCATTACAAAAGTTAAATGTGTCATCTGATATTTTCCTGGGCCAGATCCAAAAACCTTTTTGAAGCATGTATGTGCAGTAGGGCATCTCACCCCTTTCCCTAGGACAACAGCTCTTCTGGCTACTTCAGAAGTTGTTTGTGAAACTGCCCAAAACTTCACTGATAATTTGTCAGGAAGAACAAGCATTGCACGATCCCACTGTGTACCCAAAGCTGGCAATGTAATCTTGTGGTTCTCCCCCCACCCACCACTCAATTTTCCAGATGATTTATACAACAAATGAAATAGTGTAGAGGCTCCTAGCATGCTTTGAAAAACAAGTATTGCATTAATGTTTAACATCGCTGTTTGTTTGAAATATGTTAATTATAAAATTTTACAGCACATATAGACTTACTTTAAAATGGCTTAGACTTAAATTCTGCTCAAGCTGTAATTTCTGAAGCACCTTGAAAGGCAGTTCAACATACAACACTCAGTACTAATGTAACCTAGAAGTTAGGCAGTCTAACAACTGAAGGCTGGCTATCCCCACCAGTGAAAGCTAGGAGAAGACACTCGATGCCATCGAGGCCACTGATGAGAATGATGAGTCCTGGAGTACCCCAAGCTGCACATATGGTCCTTCAGGTGGACCGTGACCCATATAGAACAGGTCACACTTCATCCACCCAGATAGTTTATGTCACAGAATAACTCTGAATGAACAAGTAAAGGTTGTGTTCTCTACATTGACACAGCAGAGAGAGCGAGAGAGAGCGCTGCACATGCCAAAACCCTCCCTTCCAACTATTAAAAGAGCAAGACTCCTATCCTGGATTGAATCTGCTATTCCTGAGATTTCTGTTGTTTACCGTCTTGCTGGTCCTAAGTGCCCAGTCTTGGTATTCACTTTCATTCCCCAGCCCTGGTGTTGCTGCCTTTGAGAAAATCTAGATCCCAGCCATCTCATCTGCATATGCCTCCTGTACACCAATCTTTCCATAAGTTCCTGATATCCAGTATCTCCATCTCCCCTTCTGTTGCACTGGCCTTACAAATTATTGCTTTGCTATCAGATCCCTCAGCTGGTGTCCCACACAAGGTAAAGGTAAAGGGACCCCTGACCATTAGGTCCAGTTGTGACCAACTCTGGGGTTGCTAAGCCTCTTCTGGCAAACCAGAGCAGTGCACGGAAACGCCGTTTACCTTCCCACCAGAGTGGTACCTATTTATCTACTTGCACTTTGACATGCTTTCGAATTGCTAGGTTGGCAGGAGCAGGGACCAAGCAATGGGAGCTCGCCCCGTCACGGGGATTCGAACCGCCGACCTTCTGATTGGCAAACCCTAGACGCCACCTGCGTCCCTCGTCCCACACAAAGCGACAGCAAAACTCTGCCACTTCCTAAGGTTGATTATTGCCAACCACTGACAATGCTCAAGCTATCTTTTTTTTCTTCCTTTGACCAGTTTCAAACTGGATCTGTTTCCTTCAGTTCCAGGTAGGTAATGTGTAATACAGATTCTAGGAGTTTGGATCAAATACCATTATGCATTCATCTTCAGCTATCAATTTATACAAAAGCCTTGAAAGAAGACAAAGGCCATCTCTTCACTTTGCACAACAGGCCAGAATGCTCAATAATAGTATTCTTGTTAAGTGAGGTGCTACACAGAGTGGACGTGCTCCAAGCAGTACTGCTTCTCAGGGTCCATCAATGTCAATGGCATTCCTCTGCAAGTTTCATTAAAGCAGAGGTTGCTGCTTAGTCGGATGGCTTGGCAAATTGCACCCAAAGCAAATAACCCTGTCATCCCCAACCTAAACGTAAACTTGTTTTTCAAAGAATGGTGGAACTGTATAAACAAACAAGCTGCTCTACCCGAATGCCATCGAGCACACACATAAAACAAGTTTCAACACGTATGGCTGAGTTACTGGAGTGGAGCTTGGAGCTCACAAGATTCAGACTTTGCCATGCCATTTGCCCAAAAGCACTGGGTGATATGGGGAAAGAATGACCCATGTCTTTCAGTAAGCAGGCAAGGCTGGCTTTCACCAGACAAAAGCTCCTTTGTCTTTCCATTATGTCATGAATCCTAATTAGAAGCAATGATACTTCATTTCTGGTTCAGATAAGCTTGTTTGCATAGTTGTATGTTCTTAATAGAGCCTTAAATGTAACTAGGAAAATATTAAACCAGACAGTTGTTACCATTCTGCTTCCACATACTGAGAGGCAGGTTAGCTGTCTGTGTGTTTGAAGTATCATTCTTCTATTACTCAACTTTCTGATAAAAGTCTGTTAAAATGTGGTTTGAGAATTTTGGGGGGGGGCATTGATGCAAAGTACCCTCTGCAGAAAAAAGAAAGAAAAAGAAAGAACATGCATTAAGTGAACGAATTAACACGACTGCTTCAGAGTCCATTGAAGGAAGTGCCAGTAGAGGGGAAATCTGTTTAATGAAAACTGCATTAAACAAGTCAAACTACATATTACTTTACTAGCATGCTTAAACTACCATGTTTAAGACAGGCCACGCCACTTATGCAACAAAAAGCAACTGTGGGAACATCAAGAAGAAGAAGAAGAGTTTGGATTTGATATCCCACTTTATCACTACCCAAAGGAGTCTCAAAGTGGCTAACATTCTCCTTTTCCCTTCCTCCCCCACAATAAACACTCTGTGAGGTTAGTGGGGCTGAGAGACTTCAGAGAAGTGTGATTGGCCCAAGGTCACCCAGCAGCTGCATGTGGAAGAGCAGGGAATCGAACCCAGTTCACCAGATTACGAGTCCACTGCTCTTAACCCCTACACCACACTGGCTCATCAATCCATGAGAGCTTAACTTTTCCCCATGTGCCATTTTCTGGCTGAAAATTTTTCCTGCAAAACTACTAAAAATAGTATAGGCAAAGGTAAAGGGACCCCTGACTATTAGGTCCAGTCGCGGATGACTCTGGGGTTGCGGCGCTCATCTCGCTTTATTGGCTGAGGGAGCCGGCGTACAGCTTCCGGGTCATGTGGCCAGCATGAGTAAGCCGCTTCTGGTGAACCAGAGCAGTGCATGGAAACGCCGTTTACCTTCCCGCTGGAACGGTACCTATTTATCTACTTGTACTTATCATGCTTTCGAACTGCTAGGTTGGCAGGAGCAGGGACCGAGCAACGGGAGCCCACCCTGTCGCGGAGATTCGAACTGCTGACCTTCTGATCGGCAAGCCCTAGGCTCTGTGGGTTAACCCACAGTGCTACCCGCGTCCCAAAAATAGCATATTCAGGGGCAAATAACAGCTTTCAGGGGGTGTTTTCCAGGGAAACCACCCCGGAGTGGGGGGAGTTAACACACCTCAGACTTCACCATAGGTACTGGGCCTTCTGTCCTATGCAGAGAACAATCCTCTGTATGAAGGGCATTCTAGTCTTCTGTTTGAAGGCTGTCCAGTCCAAGTCTTGTTTAAAATATAAGAACCATACAAGGGGGAAAGTGGGGTGTTGAAGCTTCACAACAGCAGCTAGGCAGCAGACTGAGCTGGATACACAGTCTGGCCCAGTGTGGTGAGATGGTCTGCATTCCTATTTGCATGCTAGAGTTTACTTCTAAATTTCACCTATACATATACGTTGGCATGAGCAAATATTGTTCCAATTATGCAAATATTATTGCCTTCCTTTTTATTGATGCATTTCCTCTTTACTGGTGATGCATAAGTGGTTACATTAGTCATAGTTCCAATCCAGATTGGAGACCCTCCAAGCTAATTTCTGTGAAAGAAAATGTATTAATATAGAACATAGTTTGGCCCTTAGGTGACAGCATAATTATGTTGGTAGAAAACTGAGCATGGTTCTTCTTCTGTGGGGAGGGGAGAACAGAACAGCCACCCCACCTTGAAATAATGGTATATCCAGATGGATAGTTTGTTTTTTATCTGTGAAACACAGCAGGGTTGAGTGTCACTTCAAAAAGTCATTTAAACAGCTATATGTACAGTGGTGCCTCGCAAGACAAAAATAATCCATTCCGCGAGTCTCTTCGTCTAGCGGTTTTTTCGTCTTGCGAAGCAACCCTATTAGCGGCTTAGCGCTATTAGCAGTTTAGCGGATTAGCGTCTATTAAAGGCTTAGCGGCTTAGCGGCTAAAAGGCTATTAGCGGCTTAGCGGCTTAGAAAAGGGGGGGGAGCGAAAAAAATCGCAAGACTCGCAAGACGTTTTCATCTTGCGAAGCAAGCCCATAGGGAAATTCGTCTTGCGAAGCGCATCGAAAAACGGAAAACCCTTTCGTCTAGCGGGTTTTCCGTCTTGCGAGGCATTCGTCTTGCGGGGCACCACTGTACAGGGAAATGTATCCATGTGCTGTGCTGCATCACAGGCCTTGAACTAGGACTGGAGCCTTCTTGGATATTCGGTTGCTTCATGACCAAAAGAATGAATTGAAAAACGGAGAGAAATGCATTGGAAACATTTTTTTTGCAGCTCTTTGTAACCAATGTTCTGTAGATGAGCAGATGGACAATATTATAGTTCAGTATCGCAAGCAATAAAACAGCTTTTTTTTGCATGCACATGCACACAAATCACAGCACAGTGACATCTCTCTAAATGATTAACTTGTGATCTCCAACTTTTGATTGCCTGTTAATCCTTAAACTAGCAGTTGGCAACTGCAACTCCACCTTCTTTAGAGTTGCTGTCTGGATTGCCAGCTACCATTGCCCCCTCCCTCCCTCTCTCGCACTTCTAACAGCTGCAGGGGGGGGGCAGAGATGATTCTGACAAAATTCAGCTAACAATGGGGAATGCTGGTTGTGTGTACACAATGGTCTGCTGGCTCTAGGAAACCCACAAAGCCCTAATACCTTCTTAATAGTATGATAAACAAAAAAAATTGTCATATGTGACAGTTATTTGATCATTTATATTTATCTGTTTCTTTTCCTCTGACAAAAGCATGCCACATCTGAAACAGTCCTGCCGCTACCAATCAGAGAGGCCTTTAGTGAACATTTCCTGAAGCCTGAGACATGCATACCATCCGACATTTCTCCGATGAAAATAGGGGTGCCCTATATTATAATAATAATAATAATAATAATAATAATAATAATAATAATAATAATAATAAACCCACCCATCTGACTGGGTTGCCCCAGCCCCTCTGGGTGGCTTCCAACATATATAAAAACCTAATAAAACATTAAACATTTAAAAAGTTCCCTCTACAGGGCTGCCTTCAGATGTCTTCTAAAGGTTGTACAGTGGTATCTCGGGTTACATACGCTTCAGGTTACAGACTCCGCTAAGCCAGAAATAGTGCTTCAGGTTAAGAACTTTGCTTCAGGATAAGAACAGAAATCGGGCTCCGGCGGCACAGCGGCAGTAGGGGGCCCCATTAGCTAAAGTGGTGCTTCAGGTTGAGAACAGTTTCAGGTTAAGTATGGACCTCCGGAACGAATTAAGTACTTAACCCGAGGTACCACTGTATAGCAACTTATCTGCTTGGCTTGGTCACAGAACTCCATACCCTCCAACATTTCTCCCATGAAAATAGGAACATCCTACCATACCCTCCACCATTTCTCCGATGAAAAAGGGACGTCCTAAGAAAAAGTGGAACAAAATCAGAAACCAGTATGGCTTCTTTAAATCTGGGACTGTCCTTGGAAAAAAGGGACGATTGGAGGGTCTGCTGTTGACATCAGTGCACATGTCTCATGCCATCAGACTTCCAGCTTCCTGCTATTTTTGCCTTGGAAAGCCCTGATTGTAACTTTCTCACCCTGGTGGCTGCGCTCTCTCTCTCCCCCCCCCCCACTACTAGTTACTTAAGTTTAAGAGCGGAATAGCAATGACAGACTGTCCTACTGCCAGTGTGCACTTTTTGTGTATCACTATTTTTCAAATTGGAGTGATGCAGGTGGCGCTGTGGGTTAAACCACAGAGTCTAGGACTTGCCGATCAGAAGGTCGGCAGTTCGAATCCCGGCGACGGGGTGAGCTCCTGTTGCTCTGTTCCAGCTCCTGCCAACCTAGCAGTTTGAAAGCATGTGAAAGTGCAAGTAGATAAATAGGTACCACTCCGGCGGGAAGGTAAACTGCGTTTCCATGTGCTGCTTTGGTTCACCAGAAGCGGTTTAGTCATGCTGGCCACATGACCCGGAAGCTGTACGCCGGCTCCCTCAGCCAATAAAGCGAGATGAGCGCTGCAACCCCAGAGTCGGTCACGACTGGACCTAATGGTCAGGGGTCCCTTTACCTTTACCTATTTTTCAAATTGTCATCTAAGTTGCCCACAATGGACCTTTGTTGAAGTTCCCAGAAACTTGGATTGTTGTATATAAACACTGTTTCTGTTAGAGGAGTGAAATGACCTGACAAATGGCTTGAATTGCTTCTCCTGTACCCAAACTAAATTGGAGCAGGGGGCACAAAATGTAATTTTTTAGATGGGCCCACAAGAAAGTATGTGTGTCACTGATAGGCTTAAGCTGCAGCTGCCTGGGGACAGGGCAAAGTCAGGTATCTGTCAGTATCCTAAACCGTAATCAGTTACACTGAAATGCCAGGACCATAATTTGATTATGTAGGGAACATAGCTGTCAACTTACAAATTTGAAAATAAGGGACTAGCAGCCTCGAAAATAAGGGATCAGCAGCCAAAATAAGGGATTTTCCAGGCACAGGTATGTTCAACTTCTGAGCCCCTCCGAACCAAAGGCAGAAAGCCCAGCCAGCAGCCAAACGAAGCCTCATTAATAAGGGACAGCAGCGGGACATGGCGCTGGGATAAGGGACTGTCCTGCCAAATAAGGGACGCTTGACAGCTATGGTAGGGAATGAAGTAAGGGGTGAACCAGACCGAACAACTTGGACTCTTTTCTATATGTATAAATAAATGAGTGTTGTGAAAGATATAAAGGATAATTAAGTTCAATGATATGTACTAAGTAATGTGAGACAGATTTGTGACAGGCAAAAAATATCCCGTGAAGCCCTAACTATGTAGACAAAGTTTAAACTAGGATTATTATTATTTTAAAAAAGAATCTGAGATCCACCCAGAAAGTGTAGCGTGCCAGAAAATTAGTGCATCCACACTAGAAATAAAATTAACAAATTGTTCTTAAATTATCACAAAACAGTTACAGTGGTGCCTCGCAAGACGAAATTAATTCGTTCCGCGAGTTTTTTCGTCTAGCGAATTTTTCGTCTTGCGAAGCACGGTGTCGGAAAAGTTTTGGAAAAGCTTCAAAAATCGCCAAAAACCTCAAAAAAGGCTACCACACCGCGTTCTATGAGTTGCTCCTCGAAGTCAAGTCGCAACTGTATTAACGGTGTTAAGAAAAAGGAAACAAACTTGCAAAAAACGCAATACGTTTTCGTCTTGCGAAGCAAGCCCATAGGGAAATTCGTCTTGCGAAGCAGCTCAAAAACCGCAAAACCCTTTCGTCTAGCGAGTTTTTCGTCTTGCGAGGCATTCGTCTTGCGGGGCACCACTGTAAATGAACATTCATCAAACAATGTGCCAATATTTCAAATAGCATTGTAGGTAAATAAAACTTTCACGTGCATTTTGACTGGCAACTTCTTCAGTAATAGCAACAGAATTTTATGGCAGTATTCAGACCTGCACCAATGAAACAGCTAATAAACCCCAGCAATAAAAGTGCAGGGCTCATCAATATATTATATAGCCATATAAAAATCATTTATATATGCTGGCAGCAAGATCACCTGCAACGTCTGAAGCCTTCTTGCTTTCTACAGATACTGCCAGAAAATGCCTTGTCAATTTTGTATTTTTTACCTTTTTATTTCTGGCAGTTGAAGAGGATGGTTGCCGAAACATATTTGGCTACTTTATTCATAAATTGGCTTTGGAGAGCAAAAGCTCATATGAACTATTTTGTGAGATTATTTGTTCAAGAGCCTTTTAACTGAAGGTGCTAACCTAGAATCTCCAGTCTTTGAGACACACAATCATATAAACAAGTCCTATGCATCAAGAGGAGTTACGAGGGAAGCTTAGAAGCCCCTCTTTGTATGTCCTCAGAGATGCACTGATACAGTTAGCACTTGCTTGTAGCTGTGAAATTGCAGCTTTGTAGACTAGAGTTAATAATAATAATAATAATAATAATAATAATAACAACAACAACAACAACAACAACAACAACAACAATAACAATAATAATAATATTTTCTTATTTATACCCCGCCCATCTGGCTGGGCTTCCCCAGCCACTCTGGGCGGCTTCCAACCAAATATTAAAATACAGTAATACATCAAACATTAAAAGCTTCCCTAAACAGGGCTGCCTTCAGATGTCTTCTAAAAGTCTGGTAGTTGTTTCTCATTTTGGACTGTTTTCTGGGTGCTCACACTATTGTACTTCTCCAACAGATATTAGGCATATAAAGCTGGAATCCTTTTAAAATTCCATTTAATGATATTCTAAATTTCAACATACAGTGTTACCTCCAGTTACAGACGCTTCAGGCTACAGGCTCCACTAACCCAGAAATAGTACGTCGGGTTAAGAACTTTGCTTCAGGATGAGAACAGAAATCGCACCACGACGACGGCAGCGGGAGGCCCCATTAACTAAAGTGGTACCTCAGGTTAAGAACAGTTTCAGGTTAAGTTTCAGGTTAAGAACGGACCTCCAGAATGAATTAAGTTCTTTACCCGAGGTACCACTGTATAGTCAAAACCTTGGCTGGTTCAGCACTACTGAGTTCTTCTTGATTTAAGTAATGATCACTATTCATTTATTCTACAGTGTTATTCTGATTTATAAAACAACAACAACATGGTGTTGTATGTTTTGCATTTGACTGCTCGTGTCTCATGGGATATCTGATGCTTGCCAGAAGTTCAGTTTATGTTCTCTCTGAGTGGCCAGCAGAGTTTTGTTAAATAAGATATGCTTTTCAATCATATTATGACTATTTTCCTTTGAATAAAGGATAATAAAATATTTTCTGAACTACCTGAATTTCAAAATTTTACCAGCAGCAAAAAATTGTTTTAAGATCTCTCTCTCATACAATTCTAAAATTAAAAGAGGGTGTTACAACAATGTTCAGCTGTCTGTGAAGATGGGAGCAAATAGCTTGCAATATATATTTAAAGACATATTTTTGCAATTCTATCAATGACATCATTAACTAGTGCTTGCCATTTGCATTCCAGAAATCTTCTTAAATATCACTTATTTGGCAGCTGAACTTTAAGAACAAACACCATACATTTTATAAAAGGATGAACTGCTGGGTAGGGATGGAAAAGAAATTTGATTCCGTTCACATTTAAAGGCAAACTTAGCTAATTTCCGCTTTCTGAATCAGGATGTGAAGCAAAACGTAGCCATCCTCTAATACTCATACTTCTCCCAAACTGGCTATGCAGTTATCCAGGCAAATTGTGTGTACAAAAAGTATATACTGGTGTGAAGTGTGCATATACAGTGGTACCTCAGGTTAAGTACTTAATTCGTTCCGGAGGTCTGTTCTTAACCTGAAACTGTTCTTAACCTGAAGCACCACTTTAGCTAATGGGACCTCCCGCTGCCGCCGCACCGCCGAAGCCTGATTTCTGTTCTTATCCTGAAGCAAAGTTCTTAACCTGAAGCACTATTTCTGGGTTAGCGGAGTGTGTAACTTGAAGCGTATGTAACCTGAAGCGTATGTAACCCAAGGTACCACTGTACAAGCATACATTACTGAAAACAGCCTATTGTGTTTTGGGAAGATGTTTGCAAAAAATATATATTCACCAGTAGTATTATTGTTGCAACATTATTGCCTCGATAGTAAAACTTTGGGCTGTTGTATTTTTAGTTTAGTTTAATTAATATGCTGCTTTTCTACAGTGATCTGTGCCCAAAGCAGCTCACAATAATAAACATCAAATATAAAATTGTAGCATTAAAAACAGCACGTTACAAAACATCTCAAATTAAATTTAGAACAAAGTTATAACTTTTCTGAATCATGCAAATAGAATTCAAAGAGCTTCTTAGTTTACATTTGTTTCCCTTCATGCATTCCATCACGCTATGCTAAATATTGCTCCAAATTTCTGTAAGTTTTCTGGGGGGGGGGGCATCTTACTCAATGGTACAGAGCAGGTAATGTTTAGAAGTGGGACATCAATAGTCCCACCAGGGATACAGAACTATAATAAAAATAAAAATAAAAATAAAAATAAAAATAAAAATAAAAATAAAAATAAAAATAAAAATAAAAATAAAAATAAAAATAAAAATAAAAATATAAAAATAAAAATAATTTATTATTAATACCCTGCCCATCTGGCTGGGTTTCCCCAGCCACTCTGGGCGGCTTCCAACAAAATATTAAAATACAATAGTGAGTCAAACACTAAAAGCTTCCCTAAACAGGGGTGCCTTCAGATGTCTTCTAAAAGTTTGGTAGTTATTTTTCTCTTTGACATCTAGTAGGAGGGCGTTCCACAGGGTGGGTGCTACTACAAGACAGGCCTCTGCCTGGTTCCCTGTAACTTGGCTTCTCGCAGCAAGGGAACTGCCAGAAGGCCCTCAGTGCTGGACCTCAGTGTCCGGGCTGAACGATGGGGGTGGAGACACTCCTTCAGGTCTACTGGACCGTGGCTCTTTAGGGCTTTAAAGGTCAGCACCAACACTTTGAATTGTGCTCGGAAACGTACTGGGAGCCAGTGTAGGTCTTTCAAGTCCAGTGTTATATGGTCTTGGCGGCCGCTCCCAGTCACCAGTCTAGCTGCCGCATTCTGGATTAGTTGTAGTTTCCGGGTCACCTTCAAAGGTAGCCCCACGTAGAGTGCATTGCAGTAGTCTAAGCGGGAGATAACCAGAGCATGCACCACTCTGGTGAGACAGTCTGCGGGCACAGCAGCACCTTCAGGTCATGTGAGTATCCCTTGCTGATTCCAGTATCCGTCCAGTCAAGACCAGAAGCAGGGATAGTCCTCAAACAATGACTAAACCTGCCTCCTCTGTAATGCCATGGTCTGGTCTTAGTGTAGCTCCTCCTCCTACCCGTGATCACTGAGATCGGTTGTCCCAGTGCATCCCCCCTGTGTAACCTGCCCCAGCCATTTTGTTGGCTGGGACCCACTCCTAGGCAGCCCTAACCCCTTCCCTTTAAAAAGAAAATAAAACCTATTAAACAAAAATAAACAAACAAAAACCAATAAAATAAAGCACCAAAGCAATAAAAACCAAAAACACTAAAAGTTACAAACACACAAAATTAAAAAAATTCCCAAACACGACTAAACACCTATCCCAACCCCCACACCAGAAAGAATTAAAAAGGGTAAAAAAGAAATTTAAAAAACATTTTTAAAAGAACTCTGTGCTGTTCTGAGTTCTCCTGGCAAGCAACAGTAGCAGTGTCAGCTGTCCTTATGAGGTCGGTCTGTCTGTCATGCCCCGCCCTCCCCTCAGGCACTCACAGCACGGGAGACCTCCTGGGCAGCAGCAGCAGCAGCAGCAGCTACACAAGACTCATTAAGCAGAGCTTAATTTGGGGCACAACATCCCTTATGAACTAGAAGCAAATGAATAAATTATTACTGTTTCAACCAATTAGATAATACTAGTTTCTGCTTATTTACTTATGAACATATTTGAAGATGGTGTCAGAATCCTTGCTATATTATACAGTGTATTGTACCATTATCATTTCACAATACAGTGGTACCTCGGGTTACAGACGCTTCAGGTTACAGACGCTTCAGGTTACAGACTCCGCTAACCCAGAAATAGTACCTTGGGTTAAGAACTTTGCTTCAGGGTGAGAACAGAAATCGCACAGCGGTGGGGTGGCAGCAGCAGGAGGCCCCATTAGGTAAAGTGGTGCTTCAGGTTAAGAACAGTTTCAAGTTAAGAATGGACTTCCGGAATGAATTAAGTTATTAACCCAAGCTACTACTGTAGAGGCATGGAAAGGCTATATGGTTCAACCTTGTAAGCAACCAGATATTCACAACAGAAAATATAATCTGGGGACCACAGCTGAGGATCTGCCAAGCTTTCAACATCTGTGGACAAGTCAAGCCAGGGAGCCAAGCCACATGCACCTGTGACGGGTGACACTAATAATAATAATAATAATAATAATAATAATAATAATAATAATAATAATATGTCTATGCCACTCATCTCCTCTGGGCCTCGGATCTCCTCCTACCTTCAGAGTTCCTTCTCATGGTCACTGATGGGCACACTTGATCCTACTACTGGACTTCTGATCATGAAGAGCTGCCCAGCCCAGTTTCAGGTCCCCCACCAAGTGCCCCCCTTCTAGAACCCACCACTCTCAACCGACTCTAAACAGCCTCCCCCTCCAACATTCACTCTCCCTTTCTAAGCCTCCTCCAACCTTCCATCTCCACCAGAATTCCACTCTCTCTCTTCCCCCTCCCTCCCTGCTTGACATTCACTTGGGAATTCTAATAGAATCACCTTAATTACCCTATTGTGAAAACAGAGGAAGAGGTTACAGATGGGAAATGTCCAGGGATCCCAAAATCTAAACTCACAGACCCTGACTTCTGTCTCGCAGGAGGACTCAGGATCCACCTTGGACCTCAACCTTTCCCCGTTCCCTCCCTGTGTCAAATTAAAGATTGTAAGCCCCTCGGGGCAGGAACCACTTTCTCAAGGGTCACACGCAGCGACGGTGCAAACAAATAACACAAAATAAATCTCGCTACCTCCTGCCCCATGCAAGATGAAGTCTGCAAGACGCCTTTCCCTTACAACCAAAGGATCCATTGGGGGCCCCTGAAGCATGAAAAGGGGCTAGGGCCGCAGAGCTGCATTTCTGAGAGGCAGGGACCTGGCAAGCTATCTACAGCTGTTGACAAGTCAAGCCAGGGAGCCAAGCCACAGTGATGGGTGATGGGTGATGCTAATAATGATAATGAGGATGAGGATGAGGATAATAATAATAATAATAATAATAATAATAATAATAATAATAATTCTATGCCACTCCTCTCCTCTGGGCCTCGTGCTCCTCCTACCTTCACAGTTCCTATTCATGATCAGTGATGGGCAAGGATCTTGCCAAGTCTCTCACCATCATCTGACAGGCATCCCTCTTGCAGGACCATATAAGGCTTGCTTGCAAAGCAGCACTTTGTGACATCAGCTGGCACACAGGGGCCCGGCAGCTGGGTTGTCAGGAAACTGAATTAATAGAAATAAAGTCAGGGGGGTCAAAGTGTGCTGGGATGAGGCCATTGTGAGTCTGCCCAGAGTGTGCTGCTGTGGTGTGTGGTTGTGCCTCCTCTTGTTCTGCATCTTGCTTTCCTGCCCCTTCCTGATCTGCTGGATAGAATCATAGCATGGTTGGAAGGGATCCCAAGGATCATCTAGTCCAACCCCTGGCAATGCCAGGATCCTGCCCACAGCCAGCCCTGACCGGGCTCCAAACTCCGACCTTCTTCTTACCTGCCAGATGCACTGACCCCTTGCAATTTTGCATGGGGTGGAGAAAGGGGAGAGAGAAAGGTTTTGGTCTCTCTCTCTCAGAAGATGGATATGAGAGCCACACCATGCAGCCCTGTCAATATCTCAAGGACCGTCACCGGGAGGAGGGAAGAAGCTTGTTTTCTCCTGCTCCAGAGGCCCTCAGGACCTGAAGCCATGGCTTCAAGTTACAGGAAAGGAGATTCCAACTCAACTTCAGGAAGAACTTTCTGACAGGAAGAGCTGCTGGACAATGGAAAGGAATCCCTCAGAAGGTGGTAGATTCTTGTTTCTGGGAGGTTTGTGAGCAAAGGTTAGATGGCCATCTGCCATGGATGCTTTAGCTGGGATTCTTCCATTGCAGGAATGTCCCCACTGTGGAAGGACATGAATTAAGTTCTTAACCCAAGGTACCACTGTATACCTTCTATGGCTAAATCAGTTATTCCTTTGAAGATAGATTAAATATCATCCCTTAGTTAATTTTATCAGGTATTTTCTTCCCCAAACCAAATTCCAATAAAATTTGGGGCAGCAAAATGTCCCAAACAAAGCCATATAGGAGAAGAGCATTTTAATTTGTTTCTCTGTATCCAGTTTTCCTTGGAAAATCACAATGGGACATTATTTTACCCCAATATGTTAATTCCTAAACAGGAACTAAGAAACAGATATAGACAATATCAGAGAGTATATTATTAGATCCCAAGCCAGATTCAGATGTATGTCAGGATGGTAGTGTCCCAAAATAAAGCCACCTGGTATTTCTTTGTTTTGACAATTTAAAAAGGTAAAGGTACCCCTGCCTGTACGGGCCAGTCGTGTCTGACTCTAGGGTTGTGCGCTCATCTCGCTTAAGAGGCCGGGAGCCAGCGCTGTCCGAAGACACTTCCGGGTCACGTGCCAGCGTTACGAAGCTGCAGCTGGCAAGCCAGCACCAGCGCAGCACACGGAAATGCCGTTTACCTTCCCGCCGGAGTGGTACCTATTTATCTACTTGCACTTGAGGGTGCTTTCGAACTGCTAGGTGGGCAGGAGCTGGGACCAAACGACGGGAGCTCACCCTGCCGCGGGGATTCGAACTGCCGACCTTACGATCAGCAAGTCCTAGGCGCTGAGGTTTTACCCACAGCGCCACCCGCGTCCCTTTTGACAATTTATATCCCGCTTAATTACAATTGTCTCTTTAAGTGGTAACAGAAGAACAATACTGATCTTTAGAATGGTTTTTGATTGAAAAAGTGCATGGGATATTTGTCCCCCCCCCCCCTACAACAATACATTAACATTGGCAACCCATTTGTAAGATTCAGTTAGTTTTCCTGGGTTGTTGTTTTCAGAAAGACAACTACATGGCTGAAATTTGATAACAATGTTTACTACCATGCCAGTCATGCCAAAAGGACTACATTGTAGGTGTTCTACAATGTAAAGTACACCAGGAAGGTTTGTAGCCCCATTTTTTGTTAAAAGGGAAGGTCACAATACAGCTAAAGTTGGCCATGACATTTTCAGGCATCCAGAACTGTGAACAGTAAATGTAGAGATGCAGGGAGATCACCTTCATCCTCCCGCCTATAAAGGGTTATTAGAAGAATATACAAAGGCAGCCCCAACACCTATATGTGGCCAGTGGCAGAGCTTCAAGCTCCGGCACTGGGGTGCGGAGAGGAGGCGGGGCGGGGCAGGGCAGGGCTGGCGTGCATCCCGGGGGCGGGGGGGCAGCCGTGATGGCACCCCACCGGGATTGCTCCGCCGGGGACGGTGCACTCCCCCTGCACTCCTCTTCCTCCGCCAGTGTATGTGGCAGTTCTCTACATGGTCAAGAATCCTGCAAAGTCAGGACTTCCAGTCATGTGCAGAGTCCTCTATACAAATAGTTGTGTGCACACAGGTTACCTACAGCCATCCAGTGAATGTGTATAGGTTGGGGGCAGGGCAGAGGCTGTTGCCATGATGTTGCGCGCGCGCACACACACACACACACACACACACACACACACACACATTATTCTTAGGTATGAACACCTGCAAAAGAATTAGTTTCCACTGAAACCAGTGGATCAAATTAGTCCTTAATGAGAGTATCTTACTGCTTTCAGTGTAGTTACGAACAATCCCAGGTCTCATGTATTTCCACACTATATACATTAGCATGGCTGTAAATAAACATGCATGCAGTTATACATAAGCATATTTCATTGCTTTATTCCATCTGCCTGGGTCACTGACTCAGAGCTTATGGACCCTGGCTGGGAAGCAATGGTGCTTATTTTAAACTTAATCTCTGCTAATACACAGTATTTTGAATAGTGTTCCCTCCATTGGATAAATATGCATTGTGTGTGCCCCCTTATGTTTTACTCATTGCTGGAGATTTGCCAACTATTTCCCCTCCTGGCAGAGCTTCTCAGCTTTTAACAGCAGTCAAAGACTTAGCAAATGAAGTATTTCATGGCATGGAGAAGAGATAGGAACAGTTCCGTCTGACAGGCAGCTATCAAGCACACAAGAGGCCTGCCAAAGAAAAACTGGCAGCCTTGTCCTGCAATGATATCAAAACATCATTTGCCTAGAGATACTCTATGGGGTGAGGAAAAAAGATACACTACAGAATTTTTTTAAAAAACTCCATTCTAATGTAAAATAGATGTGGTTTTAGGGCAAAACAAAACCCTGCAGTGTTGCAAATCCTCCGCTAAGGTTGGCTTTCATTTGATACATCATCATTTCACCATTAGGTTCCCCCAAAGTACAGCCAAATCAATTCTATACTTGAGCCCCACTAGATAGAGGAATTATGGTGCTGGAGGAGACTCTTGAGAGTCCCATGGACTGCAAGAAGATCAAACCTATCCATTCTGAAGGAAATCAGCCCTGAGTGCTCACTGGAAGGGCAGATCGTGAAGCTGAGACTCCAATACTTTGGCCACCTCGTGAGAAGAGAAGACTCCCTGGAAAAGACCCTGATGTTGGGAAAGATGGAGGGCACAAGGAGAAGGGGATGACGGAGGACGCGATGGTTGGACAGTGTTCTCGAAGCTATGAACATGAGTTTGACCAAACTGTGGGAGGCAGTGGAAGACAGGAGTGCCTGGTGTGCTCTGGTCCATGGGGTCACGAAGAGTTGGACACGACTGAACGACTAAACAACAACAATATAAATAAATATAACAATAACAACTAAACAACAACAACACTCTGCTAAGGCTGTAAGCTGTAGGCTTATCTTGGAGGGTGCAGCGCAGGCCCCATGGCACTCCCAGCACAGTTGTCTACCCCCTTGCTGCTGAACCCATGCCCTAGTATTTGCTGTCGGAGGTGGTTGCTTTCCTCTGCCCAATGATAGGACTGGGCCTGAGTGGAGGCAACTGCTGGAGGAACACAACAGCTCCCGGCAAGTAGATCTGGCTTCCAAGTTCTTTGCCTTGCAATAAGAATTGTTCGAAATAATAAGGAAAATTATCACTGCCGACCCAGCTAATATCCATTTAATAGATACATCCCCCACCCCAAAAAAACCTGCAGGATGTGGTTTTGACCAAACATGAGTTTGACCAAACTGTGGGAGGCAGTGGAAGACAGGAGTGCCTGGCGTGCTCTGGTCCATGGGGCACGAAGAGTCAGACACAACCAAACGACTAAACAACAACATGATTAGGAAACACAGAAGTCACTCCTCACATACAAATTCAATTTTTTTGTGGGTTTGGACTGCTCCAGTGATATTGGACACCATCTACAGAAATCCCCATTGAAATCTGGTTAAATAATATTTGGAATGTGGCTCTCTTGGAATACCTTGCTCACCACAGCAGAAAGGAGAGACACTTTTCGTGAGACTTGGCTTCCTTTCTTTTCCTTTATAAATGAGACAGGGCATCCTTTTATTCCACCCCCAACACTAGAATCTTTGTGGAGAGGAGACTTAAATTGATATTGCATAAATAAGCGTGTTGCTTGCATATTGTGTATTGCATATGAAACTTAGTAAGACTGTACCACTGGACAAGTTACTATACTTATATGTTGTTCTTGTATTTACATGAAAAACAATAAAAATTATTGGGAAAGGGAATATGAATTAACAGCTAAATAAGGCTCAGATGCGGGTGGCGCTGTGGGTTAAACCACAGAGCCTAGGACTTGCCAATCAGAAGGTTGGCGGTTCGAATCCCTGTGACGGGGTGAGCTCCCATTGCTTGGTCCCTGCTCCTGCCAACCTAGCAGTTCAAAAGCAAGTCAAAGTGCAAGTAGATAAATAGGTACCACTCCAGCGGGAAGGTAAAACGGTGTTTCCGTGTGCTGCTCTGGTTCGCCAGAAGCGGCTTTGTCATGCTGGCCACATGACCTGGAAGCTGTCTGCGGACAAACGCCGGCTCCCTCGGCCAATAAAGCGAGATGAGCTCCACAGCACTAGAGTCGATCACGACTGGACCTAATGGTCAGGAGTCCCTTTACCTTAAGGCTCAGATGTAGAAAAGCACTAAAATAAGCAAACGGGGGATTAGTTGTTCTAACTGCATTGAAGTATCTGAAGCTCGAACAAGTTCAAATAGAAGAAGGACCACCAGTCAGCGGGAGAATGCATGCTTTGCTTGCAGAAGACTTACAGGCTGGTCCTCCAGCATCTCCAGGCAGGCCTGGCTGATACCCCATCAGAAGCTGAAGTGCCACTGCTAGTCAGCATAGACAATGCTAAACTAGATGGACCAATGAGCTGACTTGGTATAATGCGTCTTCCTCTGTTCCTGTTTCTGCCTCTGCATGCATATGAAAAGTCTATTCATTCACTTAGTTTTTAATTCATTAATATCAACAAAGCTTGCATTTCTGAACAACCTGTACTAGCCAAAAAGGGGGAGGAACCTAGCACAGTGTTAAAAATTGGTATATTTCATATACAGTAAACCAGTGTGTCTATCTAACATGTTTTAGACTTACCGTACATTTGTTTGGCTTTTCTCCTGAATGCACTCTCATGTGAATCAGTAGTTTGTAACGAGCATTAAATGGCTTGTATCTCCGAGGGCACCCAGCCCAAAAACAAGTGAAATCCTCTCCTTTCCTCTGGTCTATGTGATTTTTTTCTATGTGCCGCACAAGATCTTCCTGCTGGTCATAAGTAGCACTGCAGTCTATCCAGCAACAGCAGTGCTTGCCATTAAACTCATCCAGTTCGCCATCTTCGTCTAAGAGAGGGCCTTGCACAGATGCTGGTAAGGAAATCTGGTGGGGATGGTTTATAAGGTCATGTTGATGCGCGTGGTATGGGGGAGGTGGACCATGTGATGGAGGAAGAACAAGGGGAGCCACTGGAGAAGTAGGTGGCATGTCCATTGTGTTCCCAGAAAAACCATTGGCACGCCCACTTTTTAAAATTCCCACAGATTGGCTATCTAGCAGAGATATTCCTTGTTGAACCACCATGTTGTTAGTGACTGCTGGCTGTAGGCTGTTTTGTTCCAACTGTTGCATGCGCTGGTATTCAGTGTTCCCACTTTCACTGTAACTTGGAAGGGCAACATTGCCATTAGCAACAAGAAGTCTTTTTTGAGGATTTGGAATAGAGCAAGTCTGAGGGATACAACTTCCCCTTATTCCCAAGAAGTGTCCATAGACCTCAGGCTGAGGGGAGATGTTTGCTGGAGATGCCCTTGAGCCATTGATGTAAGCAACAAGAGACGTGGGGGATGTGCGGATGATTGTATTGAAGTCAATCCCGATTCCATCAGACAAAGGAGACAGAGAGAGGGCCCTCTTTTTGGCTGAATGAGACCTGGTTGAAGAATAGTGAGGACTAGGATAAGGAGAACAATTATTTTCCACACCAAACAAGTAAGATGGTAATGAGCTAGAAACATTGTTGGACATGGACATTCCAGATGTAACACTTGTGATGTCCCCAAGGTCCGTGCCATTTGGGGAGCCTTGGCTGGAAGGAAGAGAAGGAAAAATCCTGTAGCCATGAAGCCATTCTTGCTTGACACTCTGGATTGATGGACTTTCAGACAGACTCAGGGTTGTGGAGGCCAAAGATTCTCGGGACAGAAGGGATCTGCAGTGGAGAAAAGAGGGAGAGGGAATGCAAACAGTTACTTAAATTTTAGCTCTTGGTAGTTCTATGAAGCAGCTGAAATATTCAGAGCTCATCTGCTTATTTTTGACAATTAAAATAACCTTCTCAAAATTGGTCTTTGCTTTTGCATATTCAAAATCTGAACACCAAGTTACTACACATAGGTAAAGGTAAAGGGACCCCTGACCATTAGGTCCAGTCGTGACCGACTCTGGGGTTGCGGCGCTCATCTTGCTTTATTGGCCAAGGGAGCCGGCATACAGCTTCCGGGTCATGTGGCCAGCATGACGAAGCTGCTTCTGGTGAACCAGAGCAGTGCAAGGAAACGCTGTTTACCTTCCTGCCAGAGCGGTACCTATTTATCTACTTGCACTTTGAGGTGCTTTCGAACTGCTAGGTGGGCAGGAGCTGGGACCGAGCAACAGGAGCTCACCCCGTTGCGGGGATTCGAACCATCAACCTTCTGATTGGCAAGTCCTAGGCTCTGTGGTTTAACCCACAGCGCCACCAGCATCCCCCTACTACACATAGTATGTCTATTAGTAAGTAATGGGTGGTGTCCAATACTGCATGAGTGCAAATATTTGCACAAGAAGAATTGCCCCATATCCTTACTGCAGTCCCTTGTGCTGTCTGTGCCCTTCACAGATTTCCTCCAAGGGCCATAGTGTTCTCAGGAAAGGCCTGAGAGAGGTGTCAGGGGCTGCAGCTACATTGGAGAATCAAGGGAAACTCAGGTAGAAACAACCTGATGCTCAGGCTGCATTGAATACCACCTACTGACTATTGTGGTGACAGTTGCTTTGGCAGCCCCCGTCAGGGTCTCGAGTGTGAGTGCAACCCACTAACTGACCAAGAGACTAACCAGGGCTAATTGCAGCTGCATGCAAAATTCATTTCCAACCTTGTTAACCACTGGCCATTGCAAGCCCCAGTGAGAGCTCATAAACTAGGCAGGAGAAGGAGAAGAAGAGTTTGGATTTGATATCCCGCTTTATCACTACCCGAAGGAGTCTCAAAGCGGCTAACATTCTCCTTTCCCTTCCTCCCCCACAACAAACACTCTGTGAGGTGAGTGGGGCTGAGAGACTTCAAAGAAGTGTGACTGGCCCAAGGTCACCCAGCAGCTGCATGTGGAGGAGCAGAGACGCGAACCCGGTTCCCCAGATTACAAGACTACCGCTCTTAACCACTACACCACACTAGCTACACCACTGGGGGGACTCAGATTGTTTTCCTCCACCCAAGAGAAGGAAGGAAAGGGAACAAGCAGGTTGGTGGACCACATGAGATGGAGTGACCCCTGAGATCTTGCAAGAGCCCCCCCCTCTCCCAGGCCTTGGCAGCTGCTGCACCATCCCACCAGTCAGCTAGAAAGCACCTACAAGCTCACCACCAAAAGAGAGCTGCAACCACCTGTGACTATTCTAGATAGCTGACATTTGTTAGCCAAAGTTTACTTACATAGCACATGTTATAGCATACTTTTCATAGGGCATTGCTGCATAACTTCTACAACCTGTGACTAATCTCAAAGGAATAATATTGAACTACAATACCTAGAGGGACACGGGTGGCATTGTGGGTTAAACCACAGAGCCTAGGACTTGCCGATCAGAAGGTCGGCGGTTCGAATCCCCGCAACGGGGTGAGCTCCCGTTGCTTGGTCCTTGCTCCTGCCAACCTAGCAGTTCAAAAGCACTTCAAAGTGCAAGTAGATAAATAGGTACCGCTCCAGCGGGAAGGTAAACAGTGTTTTCGTGCGCTGCTCTGGTTCGCCAGAAGCGGCTTAGTCATGCTGGCCACATGACCCGGAAGCTGTACGCCGGCTCCCTTGGCCAATAAAGCGAGATGAGCGCCACAACCCCAGAGTCGGTCACGACTGGACCTAATGGTCAGGGGTCCCTTTACCTTTACCTTTACAATACCTAGACTGCAGCTTTCATTCTAAATTTCAACTGTGCACAAAAGGTATAACTCTAAAGTGAGTGGTAAAATATTTTTCTGACTTTATAGACATGAAAACATTCCTATAGAATAAAATGAAGACCTTGTATCAGATGGAGGTATATTCGAGTTGGTAGCATTCACAGCCCTCTGTAAGCTAGGGCTGATTTGGTTGCATGCTGTTGAGACCTTTTGGGCAGGAGGAGACAGAAGTCCCAGTCGCTGAACCATCATTGGACTGCTGGTGACGATTAATTTGTTGCTGCTACTTTTTCCGATTGACTTGCACCGAGTCCCAAAGGCAAGACCCCCTGAAAACGAAGGAGTTGTACAAATTTTAACTTACATTTTCCACATTTAAAAAGTCTTATGAATCCATAGTATTATACATATAAAGCAGGTGCAAAGAACTGAGAAAAAGGCTGATGGTGGAATGCAGTGTAAGAGACTGATTTTAAAGACCGGGGAATAAAGCAAAGTGAATCACGAATCAAGCCATATATTATTTGACAAGTTTATAGAATGACTGTTTGGCCTGATCAATTTCACAAATCTCAAATTTCTATATTTTTCGAATCATGTTCCCTTAAGGATTTGTTTTAATGAAATCATCTGAGAGTTACAAATCCAAATATTACAATTTATGGCTGAAACAAAAAAGAAATTGTTCACAAAATCATATATATATATGTCTTCAAAGCTAAAGAACAAAGTCCGCATCTCTAATAATTGCAACCAGGTCATGTGTGAAGCTACAGTTCCTGAATATCACCTGTTGACAAACCAATGATATCAGAGATTAAAGTTCAATCACACTATTCACACAATAAATTTACATGCACAATGTAAAGGACTTGCTATTATCTTCATAAGGAAAACTCAAATTTGATAGTAAATTACAAAAACAGTCAACCACAATTGCCCCATACTTAAGGACTCACACTAAAATCCTTACCATCATCCAGTCTACTTAGTGTTCTAATTTGTGCAACCTGAATGGATCGATGCACAAGGTGTATAATGGCAACTAGATTACAAGCGCTGGCACCTTTCAAATTTCCCTTTTAACCCAAATCTAGCAAGCGAATAGCAGTAATTTCCCAGCAAACTGCTTTAATATGATATACTCTCCTGCTAAATGTTTCACCGTAAAAACTAGGGAAATATTTTTAAAGTTCCGTTCACAGTGAACAACCGATTGCCATTCTGAGAGACCACGGTGACACCACTGGACCTTTTTCAACAAATCTTTAAAAGAGTTTATCCATAAAAGGTGGCTTGTAACACAACAGTAAATAGAAACTTCTACTGCTAAAGTACTTTCCCATCACCACCGTGTGTCTTCTATGCTGAGGAAAATATGCCTGGCCATCCCAGATGTTGTTGTTGTTGTTGTTGACTACAGAAAACACATCAGCTTTGTCTAGACTACATTCCAGTGCATTTCTTTCTGTCTGAACCCACCACACTGCCGTGTCCTTTGAGGCGAATTGAGAAGTTGAAGGAGCAGAGCTTTTTTCCTGCAATGCCAACTGACCATCCTGTGAATTTCCTTCCTGCAGAGACATCAGGGCATCTCCCGTCAATCTTTCGGAAGGGCAATGCAGACCTTTTCATTCTGCAGTACATTTGGAGATTGCAGGACGCAGGTGGCGCTGTGCGCTAAACCACAGAGCCTAGGACTTGCCGATCAGAAGGTCGGCGGTTCGAATCCCCGTGACGGGGTGAACTCCCGTTGCTTGGTCCCTGCTCCTGCCAACCTAGCAGTTCGAAAGCACGTCAAAGTGCAAGTAGATAAATAGGTAACGCTCCGATGGGAAGGTAAACGGCGTTTCCATGCGCTGCTCTGGTTCGCCAGAAGCAGCTTAGTCATGCTGGCCACATGACCCGGAAGCTGTACGCCGGCTCCCTCAGCCAATAAAGTGAGATGAACGCCACAACCCCAGAGTCGGTTACGACTGGACCTAATGGTCAGGGGTCCTTTTAGCTTTACCTTTACATTTGGAGATGGGGTACTGGTAGTTTTTATGTTACCACTATTACTTTGTGTGTGGCTAATAATAATAATAATAATAATAATAATAATAATAATAATTTATTATTTATACCCCACCCATCTGGCTGGGCTTCCCCAGCCACTCTGGGCGGCCTCCAACAAAATATTAAAATACAGCAATGCATCAAACATTAAAAGCTGCCCTAAACAGGGCTGCCTTCAGATGTCTTCTAAAAGTCTGGTAGCTGTTGTTCTTTTTGACATTGGGTGGGAGGGCGTTTGACAGGGTGGGTGCCACCACCAAGAAGGCCCTCTGCCTGGTTCCCCATAACTTCACTTCTCACAATGAGGGAACCACCAGAAGGCCCTCGGTGTGGACCTCAGTGTCCAGGCAGAACGATGGGGGTGGAGACGCTCCTTCAGGTATACTGGACTGAGGCTGTTTAGGGCTTTCAATTTCAGCACCAACACTTTGAATTGTGCTCGGAAACGTACTGGGAGCCAGTGTAGGTCTTTCAAGACCGGTGTGATGTGGTCTTGGCGGCCGCTCCCAGTCACATTCTGGATTAGTTGTAGTTTCCGGGTCACCTTCAAAGGTAGCTAGGCTGTTTTCGTATTTTTAGTCTTAATATTATTTTGCATGTATACTGTGAATTAGCTAGGTAACCAACAGAGAAGAGAGGTGGTATATGAAGGTATTAAATTTATAATTAAATACACACAATTGCCATGTCAGGTGTGAAGCCGACCTAAAAGCAGTCCTATAAAGTGAGATATTTTTTAAAAAAAAATAATAATGCTTTATTAAAGCTTTGTCATAAAACAAGAAGATGAAAAACTAATCTAAATAAAAAGAAAAACAGAGAGAGAGAGAAGAAAACAGCAAAAGAAAGGGATAAAAGGAAAGGAACAAAGTGAGATAATTGTGAAAGATAATGGAGAAAGAGATAGAGAAAGCAGCACAAAAACTTAAGAAAATTTCCTAAATCCATATTAGCACAGTATATTTATTATGGCGTAAGAAACATATTGCCCTAACAAAGATTTTAGAGAGGGGAAAAGTGAGAGATGACCGAAAACGATTATTCTCTCTGCCTGCTTAAACACTTGTACCTAGAAGTATGTAAAAGTGGTAGTGTTCAGAATACAGGGAAAAGAAAATTAATGATGCTGTATTTTTCTGAAGCTTGTGAAAACCAGAAAGCATGACTTAACAACAACAGGGCTGGGGTTATCCTCCTGGCAGCAACACCAGTTTATTTTTTAAAGGAAATTAAAAAGAAATAAAAAGATATGCTCTAAAATAAGAAATTACTTGAATAGTCAGCGCCATAAAACATGAACAACTTTAACTTTTGCCAAATCTGGCAGAAGTTGTAGGAGATAATTGCCATTTGATATTATTTTGTAGTTTTGAAAATATAAATATGCTGTGTTCAAAAGGAAAGAAAAATAAAACTTGGAGGGATCTGAAAAGAAAAGACTAGTTTTACCATATAAATTTGTTTAGTTTTTTTTAAAAAACCAAAATGGATAAACTTGAAAAGAACAACTTTATCACAGAATCTTGGCAAATACAAATAGAGATTTTCCTGCATGACAGAACAGTGCCACTTACATATTATCTACAAATGTTTAATAAAAGCAACATTCATTTAACCTCAATTCAAAACATTTAGCCAATGACAGAAGGGTTTTAGGTTTCTTTTAGAGGTTCTGACAGCATCACAGTGTCTAACTGTTCAAGCTGAATATTTGAAACCATATAATTAGACCATTTCTACCTGATTAAACATGAGCTCATTGTGAGTTAAATGGCCAAACATCAGAAATGTTAGCCATCAGAGAACTTTTAACATAGGCACGTAACACCCACAATTTGGATGTGTGATCTTGCAATCCCTGCATCCACAAGAAGTTTAAAAGCACTACATAGCATACATAAATAATACTGAGAAGATCAATATTTCTAATAGTGGGTCCACATCAGAATTAATGCACACCTGTGCAAATTTTAAATCTCTCTCTCTCTCTCTCTCTCTCTCTCTCTCTCTCACACACACACACACACACACACACTCCTTATATACTTTTTAACAGGAGCAGAAACACTACTAAAGGTAGGAATCTGACACTATGCATAATACCTTGATGGGATGTGGATTTTACACATACAAAATAATGGTAAATGGACTAAGATCCTTTTAAATGCATGTCAACCACATGGAACTTAACTGCAGATAAGTATTTTCTAGTAGTTTGCGCATGGCCACCACCAATTTGAATTAGGTAAAGGTATAGGGACCCCTGACCATTAGGTCCAGTCGTGACCGACTCTGGGGTTGCGGCACTCATCTCGCTTTATTGGCCGAGGGAGCCGGAATACAGCTTCCGGGTCATATGGCCAGCATTACTAAGCCACTTCTGGTGAGCCAGAGCAGCGCATGGAAACGCCGTTTACCTTCCCGCCGGAGCGGTACCTATTTATCTACTTGCACTTTGACGTGCTTTTGAACTGCTAGGTTGGCAGGAGCAGGGACTGAGCAACAGCAGCTCACCCCGTAGCGGGGATTCAAACTGCTGACCTTCTGATTGGCAAGTCCTAAGCTCTGTGGTTTAACCCACAGCGTAATTCATCTTTTTTGGCGGGGGGAGCCTAGAATCTCCAGCAGAAGCAATGGATGTAATCTAGAAGAGAGAAGTGTTCCACATTACATTTAAAGCAATGAAATGCACTGTGCAATTAGATACTAAATCATCTGATCCTAAGGACTCACCACATCAGTGGCAGTCATGCAAAGGCCAATGCTGGTGTAATGAATTCATTATCATTTGCCCTCACATCAGCAAGGTAGAAAGCACAAGAGATGAGACACAATGTAGGAACACTGACAGATACTCACATACACCTTGGCAACTCTGCCAAAATCCGCCAGTCAAGACAATGTGCACTGACACGCATAAAAGGCATTGTCAGTGCACAGACCAACACACAGCTATAGCATGAATACCATCATGATACAATTTTACCCAGTTCACACAATCTGCCCGGAAACTCTCAAGAGGCCTCCAAAGCAAGCAGAGGTGAGGGCTACAAAAAACAGCCTTCTCCATCACGTCCAGCTCCATATCTGATGTGCATTTTCTATTCCCTCCCTTTTCCATTTCATGCAGCCCAATTCCTCAGTTTATAACCACAGCAGTACCAAGGATATCCAGGAGGTTATTGAACCATTGAGTGGAAGTATGTGTCAGTGATGTTGGGAAAGATGGAGGGCACAAGGAGAAGGGGACGACAGAGGATGAGATGGTTGGCCAGTGTTCTCGAAGCTACCAGCATGAGTTTGACCAAACTGCAGGAGGCAGTGGAAGACAGGAGTGCCTGGCGTGCTCTGGTCCTTGGGGTCACGAAGAGATGGACACGACTAAACGACTAAACAACTTATGTTTAGGGAAGCTTTTAATGTTTGCTGTATTACAGTATTTTAATATTTTTTGGAAGCCGCCCAGAGTGGCTGGGGAAGCCCAGCCACATGGGCGGGGTATAAATAAATTATTATTATTATTATTATTATTTCACTATTGGTTTCATTCAGTTTCTCATTTTTCCAGTCTGAAGTTCAGTTCGCTGCATATTCACATAAGGGTTTTTTAAAAGTCATTGCAAAAACTCACCAACATTTTAGTGCAAATTTCTCTTAATACACACAATTTTCTATGCAATTTTGCCTAATTATATGTTTTTACAAAGCAATTCCTCCAGATAATGTATTTTCAAATGTCATCTTCACTAATATATGCACATTTCACCCAAGTTTATGCATTTTTTTGTAGACATTATTTAACTGGAAAACTGCATTGCAAAATTCAGATAAGTGCAAATTTCAAAGCATGGTTGTGTTTCGATTCTTGTATTGTTTCAGAAAGTGATACTTAGGTACCTGTAAACTGGATCAAGTTTATCCCCCCATCCCTAGTGCAGACCCATCACTTCTCAGTACTCAAATGGCAGGACTGATGCAGCGTTGTGGCACAAAATCCCTTCAGTGCCCCATCATGAAGGCAGCTGGGGTAAGTGACAAGCAAGGTGGGAGATTGTCCTGTCTCTCAATGTTTATTGCCGCAGACAGCACTGACAACTTTTACTAAACAACATGAAGCAACATATTGAATAGCTGTGAAGTGAGTTCTGACAGCATCACAGAACAATCAGTGGGCGTGAGTGGCTGGCAATATTTCTTGTTCTCACAAAAAAACTGCATGACAGACACCAGAACAACAGGTGCAGTTTTCATCATCACTGCATCTCCATGCTGTCTATGGCTGCCTTTGTTATAGTCATGTATGCCATGATCTCTGGAAAGGTGCAGGAGCCTTGCAAGGGGTGGCCCCATAGTGGAACAGCTGGCTTCTCACTGTCACTACTGCTGCTGCAGTCACCTTGCCTGTGCTTTCTGTAGCACCAAAGGATAAGGAGCACTCTTACCTCTGCACATGTCCAGTTGTCTGCATAAAAGCAAAAGTAATAGAACAGGGATGAGCAAGGGCCGCCAAGACCATACAACACCGGTCTTGAAAGACCTACACTGGCTCCCAGTACGTTTCCGAGCACAATTCAAAGTGTTGGTGCTGACCTTTAAAGCCCTAAACAGCCTCAGTCCAGTATACCCGAAGGAGCGTCTCCACCTCCATCATTCTGCCCAAATACTGAGGTCCAGCGCCGAGGGCCTTCTGGTGGTTCCCTCGCTGCGAGAAGCCAAGTTACAGGGAACCAGGCAGAGGGCCTTCTCGGTAGTGGCGCCTGTGGAATGCCCTCCCACCAGATGTCAAAGAAAAAAATAACTACCAAACTTTTAGAAGACATCTGAAGGCAGCCCTGTTAGGGAAGCTTTTAATGTTTAATAGGTTATTGTAGTTTAGTGTTTTGTTGGAAGCCGCCCAGAGTAGCTGGGGAAACCCAGCCAAATGGGTGGGGTATAAATATATTATTATTATTATTATTATTATTATTATTATTATTAGGGGACAGCAGCTGCAACAGACAGTTCCCATGGCGAGGATTACTATAGCACCCTCTTCCAGGAATCCTCAATAGAGACAGAATTCACCTGCAAGGCTTTAGACAGGAGCTAGTTATCTGAAGCATGGGACTCGGAGGTGAACCTTTCACTCTGGATTCTAGCTAATTCAAAGTCCTGGTTAGGGTCACTACTTTTAAAGCACTACCAAATGTTTAAGATCTAGAATGCCTTTAAGTCCAGCTGCTATGATATAAGCCTGACTAATCTCCAAGGTCAAGAGAATGTTCAAGAATCCTGGTCTGAGCCATAATCGACCTCACCCTGGTGACCTACCTCCCTAGTTTTCCTATGGAGGGTGCTTTGTCTGTGCAGCCTGACCAGGATTAGGCCTCTGTCCCTCAAGCACTGCCAACCAGCATGACTCCCCTGCATGCTGTCTGCCCACCACTGAAGCCAATGGAAGAAGTGAAGTAGACCTTGGGCTTGGCGGTCTATGAGGTGCCTTTCTAAGAGTTGCCTGATCATGCTGTGTTGCAGCTGAGCAGTAAAGTGACCAGCAGCCTTGTTGACATGGTGGTGTATCTCATGAGAAGCTAGGGACCTCTCATTTAATTGTGCAATGTGCAGCTTTTTAATAGCAGAAGTAGGCAGGTGCTGGGGACAAGGCTGCCCTTGCCTTTTCTTCATTGCTGTGACCCAGTGCAGAGAATGCTTTAACCTGCTTCCCTCCACTTCTAAGGCACTGTGGGTTGAAGGGAGGAAAGAGCCAGGTTTGATGCTACACTCTCTTCCATGAGCTACAAGTCCTTGGAGCCACACATCCTCAAAAAGAGTGAGCTGAGGTTCTTAGTGGTTCTGGGTTCTGAGGCCAGATATTTGTAAGAATTCTGAGAAAAATTGTTGTCATCCATCCGTCTCAAAAGACAATGGAAGGGTGAGCCTTCAAGGATAAAGTCGTACCATTGGAGAGTCACAGTACCTGCTGTGGCTGTAGAGACCAATACAGGAGATACGTTTTATTGCAGGTGGGGCAGATAAAGGATCCAGTTTTGCTGCTAGAGGTGCACCATGGCATTTCTTCTCTATGTGCTCCTCCCAGTGCTCATTCTTCCTCTGGTCACTGATCTGGATACACCACCTGACTGTCTGTCTCCAGGCACTGCTATAGTCTTCAAGGGATTCCCATACGACAGTTAATGTCAGTCTTCATGCCATGTTTGCAGACATCTTTGTAGAAAAGAGTTGGTCTCCTCACAGGCCTAGTGCCTGAAGCCAGCTTCCTTGATGATTCTGGCATCTTCCATTCTGTGCACCTGACCAAGCCAGTGTTGATGTCACTGAAAAAGAAGTGTGAAGATGCTGGGAATGTGGGCTTTGTAGAGCACATCCTTCTTTGGCTCTGTCCTGTCATGTGATGCCCAAAATCTTCCTGACACAGAGCATATGGAAGGCATTGAGGTGTTGCTCCTGGTGCATGTAAGTCTCCCAAGACTCCCTTCCATAAAGCAGCATGCTCAGCATGCAAGCCTGGTAGACCTTCATCTTGGTATTGGTCATCAGCATCACATTCTCCCATACCCTTTTGAAGAGGTGAGTCCTTGCTTCAGCTGCCTTGCCAATGTGCCTGTCCAGATTAGCATCAATGGAAATTGTGCAGGCCCTGTGGGTTACCCGAGAGGCGAGGTCCAAGTCCGGTCCGTGGTCAGAGGTACAACGTGGAGGCAGTCTGTAGTAGCTGAAGCTGGGTGCAGGGCAGGGAGTCGAGTGAAGTCAGGAACAGGCATGCAAGCAGGGAGCCAGGGCAGGAGCTCAGGCAGGAACTAGCAACCAACAATGTTGCTCCCGCAACTTGGGACTGGGGCTGGCCGGCTTTTATCTGCCTTGAGGCATAGGGCGGCCCCGATCCTCTGGTGACTCGCCTCTCCTGGCCTGGAGGCGAGCACTCCTCCTGTGGGAACTTAGTTCCCTCCGCCTCTCTGCCCTGAACCTCTGCAGCTCAGGAGAGGCTGGAGGGTTACCGGACCCAGAGGCAACCTCAGCTTCCTCTGACGGGGCTGAGAGTGGAGCACCTACAGGCAATGGGTCCTCCATCCCCTCAGGAGCCAGAGCAGTCTCAGCTGATGCCTGCACCTGAGGATCCAGCACAGGTGAGTACCCTTCAGGCTCAAGCCCCAGCCCCAGCTCATCTGGTTCCTGAGGCGGCGAATCCTGTGCAGGCTGGGATCCCTCAGGTTCAGCATCCGAGTCTGAATCCCAGGCCACCACAGAAATATTTCTGGTTATGTTGGAGCCCAGGTAGACAAAATCATCTACCACTACAAGCATGCGGTCACCAATGCTGATGTGTGGTGTGCTGGTGATGTCCTGATCTAGGATGTTGGTCTTCATCAGGCTGGTGGTGAGGCCAAATTCCCTCCAGACCTGGGCAAAATGGTTGATGAGTCTCTGTAGAGCTTCCTCAGAAGTTGAACAGACCCTCATCACTCCTTGAATGGAAGGCAAAGGAGAACAACAGGGAGAAGAATATCCTGAAGAGAGATGGAGCATGAGCACATCCCTGTTTCACACGGAAGGCATCCAAGGATGACCCATCACACTGGATGGTGCCATGCATGTTTTGTGGAAGGGCACGATCACCTTCTGGAGCATAAATGGGCATCCTTTTTAGTTGAGCACTGTGAAGGGCACTTTTCGCTGACACAGTGAGAAAATCATATTGACTGTTGACCTCTGAGCCACATTGTGACTCAGGATAGACCCTGTCAGTGAGTAACTGTAATCTGTTGAGAACTACAGGGGCAAAGGCTTTCCATGGTAGTTCTTGCAATCATGGTAGTTACTTTTCTGCTGTAAGCCAGCCTCGGTTTCTCCCTCATGATGTTCCTCCCCAGCCTTCTCTGAGAAAACCAGTATGAGTTGTGTTTGCTCTTTACCCTGCCCTTTCCCCATTTTTGTTCTCCCTGTGCTGTTAGCTGTTTGCCAAGTGTGCCATCATGCAGTTTCCATTTGTGAGCTATCATTCTCTGGACACTGAGACCGCATAAATTGCACACACCTCTTTTCACTTGCTGTGCCTTATATATACAGTGGTACCTCGGGTTACATACGCTTCAGGTTACAGACTCCGCTAACCCAGAAATAGTGCTTCAGGTTAAGAACTTTGCTCCAGGATAAGAACAGAAATCGTGCTCCGGTGACACGGCGGCAGCAGGAGGTCCCATTAGCTAAAGTGGTGCTTCAGCTTAAGAACAGTTTCAGGTTAATAACGGACCTCCGGAACAAATTAAGTACTTAACCCGAGGCACCACTGTATATATTCCTGATGGGCGTATCTTGATTGGCTACCGTGTGGAACAGGAGTCTGTCTCCATTGTGGCTGTAGGAAAGAAACTGGACAGTAACCTGAGGCTCTCCCTTGACTTCAAGGGAACTGTGTCAACTTTTGCACCAGTGTTTTTAAAACTATGTCTGTACCAGTGCAGCATTGCCAACATGGCACTCATATGCACCCACAAGAACTCAGAGGCCTTCCTTTGCACCCACAAACAGCTTCCACAAGGAGTCCATGGTGGCAAAAACAAACAAACAACGACTTACACTCAGTGATGCAGTGTGAGGGGGCAGAGCGGCCATGACCCTAGGCCCAAATTTCTGAGGAGCTGCAACCAGGTTGAGGCTAATTTGCAAGGAGAGACTCTCTTGATTAGATGCTGGCCGGCAAAGGGACTGACCGCTTGCCCTGCCCTGGGCTCCAGCAACCCCTGCTACACCCCTGCCTATACTACCACCACCATGGGAAGGGCCATCTCTGGGGTGGCAAATAGGTGCAACTGCCTTGGACACCACACTTTAGGGAGCCCTGCACGTGGCGCTGGTGGCCACAGTCAGCAGCCCTGATGCCTGGCTGGCCCTGCAGGCCCTCACCCCATTCACATGGGTTTCCACCTCCTCCCTTTCTAGAGCCACGGCAGGCAGGCAGCAAGCTAGCACTGCTGCTGCCAAAGCACTGCAGTGGGGAGGAGAAATGTAGGCTGTAGGGGAGGCCACTGCCGATAACAGAGGAGTAAAACAACAAGCAGTAGGAAGCTGGAGGCATGAGGCTGCCCCCTCCATCACTATCACCATCAAGAGAAGAAGTGGCAGAGGAAGGCAATGGGGGGCCCACACAGCCTGATTTCTCCTGGGCCCCACACAGCCCTAGGGACTGGCCTGGCCTTGTGGACAGCATTAACAGCCAGCTACACAACAGTTAAACCACAGAGCCTAGGACTTGCCGATCAGAAGGGCAGCGGTTCGAATCCCCATGACGGGGTGAGCTCCCGTTGCTCGGTCCCTGCTCCTGCCAACCTAGCAGTTCGAAAGGACGCCAGTGCAAGTAGATAAATAGGTACCGCTCTGGTGGGAAGGTAAATGGCATTTCCGTGCGCTGCTCTGGTTCGCCAGAAGCGGCTTAGTCATGCTGGCCACATGACCCGGAAGCTGTACGCTGGCTCCCTCGGCCAATAAAGCGAGATGAGCGCCGCAACCCCAGAGTCTGCCACGACTGGACCTAATGGTCAGGGGTCCCTTTACCTTTACACAGCATTCTGGAGAGTGATACTTCCAGGCCTCGATCAGTGTTTTCCCCAGAAGTGGCAGTGCTGGCAGAAGCATCTCACGTCATTCACTCCTTTCTTACATATTGCTTCTCATGCACACGGAGAAAAGGAAACGCGGGGGAAATTCCTTTGTGGACTTGCCCTAGGAAGGGGCTCCTAGATATTTGTTCAGCCTGAAACTAATGGGACTGTCTTCCTGATAAGTATTCCCAGGACTGCAATCTTAGCTGGCAAGGAATATTTTCATCTTTCTAACATTTTTAAAAAATGTGTTGGCTGACATGGTTTTATCTCAGTCACACCAGAGCCATTCAGGTGCCACCTTTATGACGTCAATGAGAATACACTGTCAGAGCCTACAAAATGGAGTATCGGAAATAAGCAGTGTTTCATTTCAAATTGATGTGCTACACATAAATTAAAACTGTCTTTTGTCAATAATCAGGCATTAATAATTAACAAACGCAAACAGCAAAAATACTTGGAGGAAATGTTTTAATCTGTCCAGTTCCTCATTCCTCAGCTTGCCTATTTTGCTGTTTCTCCTCAGTAGTTAGTTAATATCTAAGCCCCTGTTGTGTTTTACACGCAACCAAATTCCACAATGATCATCAAAAGAATGTGGCTTTCATACAGATTTTTATTTTCTTCACTGCTGCAACCTAAGTGATTTGATTCTTATTAAATTTTACCCCTAACAAATAAGTTCATATCTCTCACAAATTAGTAAATCCTTTGCCTTCAAAGTTGCTTTCTCATATCCAGTAATGGAACCAATTACACAATAAGGAAAGTGGACATGCAATGGAAATTGCAGGATTAACTTGCTTGATGTAACATATACATCAACATAACATTGTTGTTGTTGTTTAGTCGTGTCCGACTCTTCGTGACCCCATGGACTAGAGCATGCCAGGCACTCCTGTCTTCCACTGCCTCCCGCAGTTTGGTCAGACTCATGTTGGTAGCTTCGAGAACACTGTCCAACCATCTCATCCTCTGTCGTCCCCTTCTCCTTGTGCCCCCCATCTTTCCCAACATCAGGGTCTTTTCCAGGGAGTCTTCTCTTCTCATGAGGTGGCCAAAGTACTGGAGCCTTAGCTTCAGGATCTGTCCTTCCAGTGAGCACTCAGGGCTGATTTCATTCAGAATGGATAGGTTTGATCTTCTTGCAGTCCATGGGACTATCAAGAGTCTCATACTAACAAATATGAATGAATGAACAATAAATATCCAACATCGCCTAATCTCCCTACAATTCCTGCAAACAGCTGCACAAGCCTTTGAGAGGCAGAAATGGGAGAGGGCATCAGAGGAAGGAGGGAGGGAAGGGAAGAGAGACAGAGGCCAGTGTTGCCCGCGGTGCATCATTCATGGCACCCCATCATTCAAGGCACCCCAGGGTGCCATGGCACACTGGTTGAAAACCACTGCATTAGGGAGTTCCTTGAGAGTAACAGCAAACATACAGACAAAAGTCATTCAGTTGACATTGTGTATATAAGCTTTCAAAAAGCTTTTGTTGAAGGACCTCATCAATGACTTCTGCAGCCATAGAATATGGCAAGCCCTCTTATGTATCAGTAACTGGTTAAAGAACAGGAAGCAGAACTAAATGGACAGTTCTCCCAAATGGAGGATGTATAAGTGGAAGTCCCCCCAAAGATTGGCACTGGGACATGTATTTTGTAGTTTGATTATATAATAATAAAAAAATAATACCCAGCCTTTCCCCCTGAAAGGGACTCAAAAGCAGCTTATAGCTAAAATAAAGTAAAGGGACCTCTGACCATTAGGTCCAGTCGTGGCCGACTCTGGGGTTGTGGCGCTCATCTCGCTTTATTGGCCAAGGGAGCCGGTGTACAGCTTCCGGGTCATGTGGCCAGCATGACTAAGCCACTTCTGGTGAACCAGAGCAGTGCACGGAAACGCCGTTTACCTTCCTGCCGGAGTGGTACCTATTTATCTACTTGCACTTCATGCTTTCAAACTGCTAGGTTGGCAGGAGCAGGGACAGAGCAACGGGAGCTCACCCCGTCGCGGGGATTCGAACCACCCACCTTCTGATCGGCAAGTCCTAGGCTCTGTGGTTTAACCCACAGCGCCACCCGCGTCCCTTTTAGCTAAAATAGAAACAGCTAAAAACATAGGGGGAAAGCAATCATTAAAAAACAATTGAACACACACACACACACAAGTCATTAGGTGTGAGCAGCAAGGAAGCCAAGTTTGCTAATGATACCAAATTGTTCAGGGTGGTTAAAACAAAAGGGGGTTGCTGGAAGTTCAAAGCATGAATGGGCAGTAAAACAGCAAGTGCATTTCAATGTAAGCAAGTAGAAAGGTAGACTCGCCAACCCCACGGGGCGGAGGTGTTGTCAGCCCCCTCAATATTCCTTAGCAGGAGGCTCAGCCCCCTCTCAATATTGAATGGGACGGAGGAGGCTGAGCCAAACACGGCAAAGTATCAAAGGCAGGCTCCTCGTGAGCAGGAGAGAGGAGGAACCGTGGCCACTGGAACTGAATAGCACTGGGCAAGGCCTCCTCCCTGCTTCTATTTAAGGCAGCCCTGTTCAATGAAGTTTTTAACATGTAACATCTTAGTGTATTTTTGGTCTTTGTGGAAGCTGCCCAGAGTGGCTGGGGAAACCCAGCCAGATGGGTGGGGTAGATATTATTATTATTATTATTATTATTATTATTATTATTATTATTATTATTATTATTATTATTATTATTATTTGCTATGCTTATCTGGAGTCATGTAAACCCCCAGGCTGTGATCACGTATAGAAATAGATACATGTGTATTCTTTATGTCTGCATACGTTAAATCATAAAAAATACCCTAAGTGCTGGCAAAAGTACTTTTCTGTACATATTAAACTGATGTGGTAAACTTCCCCACTGTGCTCTGCAAAGGGAATTCCTGAATATGTGGAAGGTTTGCTTGTAGAGCTGAATATTCCAGGACCTTTTCTTCATTGCAATGCAATGTTCCAGGTTCTGCAATCACTGTGGAAATTACTATATACAGTAGATGCATTTATACACATCAAAATAAAACTATGGCAGAAGAAATTGCCTCAAACCCTGAGCTGAGCAGTGAGTATGACCTAGTGTTTGCTATGGTTTTCTGAATATTGGCAAGACAGTATATCAGTACACTTCTGAGAATCTAAGCTGCCTCCCAGCAGGAGTTTCAAGTCCTGCTCAAGCTGAGGAGGAGCCAGTACCAGCAGCTAGAGCCAGACTAAAATTTGATGGTGACCAATAGATTCCTAAGGGCAATAAGTCTCATATGATTCACTTCCTCTGGTCAGTCATATATGGGTTACAGTGTCTGATGGCTCATTCCTTTGATCTGGGAGAGGCAGGATTTATTTATTTTTTAAAAAGATATTTTTTACTTTTCGAACAGTTTCAACACAACGGTAGAGGCAGGATTTATATTATTAATTTATTTTTTGGTATGGGAAGTGGTATGCTCATAAAGTAACCAGTGATCCTCAGTGCGTCATCTCTTGCAAAAGGCAGTTTCCTTTGGATTTTGCTTTCCAGTGCATTCATAGCCAGTTAGACAGCATTAATTTCCAAGGCCTATTTGCAGTTCAGTGCCATGAAGTAATCAGGCATATGCTTTCAGCAATGCCTATAAGAGACTGGCGAAGCAGCACAAAGAACAATGCCTCTCTTCACGTGGAACTAGGCTAAGAAATTATCCAGCACTGACCAGCGTAAACAATTCTGTGCAGGTAATTAAGTTGGCTGGTTCAAAGCAGGCAGTAATGAGATCACCTCCTTCTGTGGAAACACTGTTTAGTTGCTGAGTTTAGTTAAATGCAAACACCGAAACTAGGTAAGAATGCCTTGGGAGCAGGGAATACCCCATATATCAAAACTAAAGGCAAACTTTACTTCCCCTTATGATATTTGTTCTATGTTTTACTTGCATTATCAACATGCCATTAATGGAAACTCTTTCCTGAAAAATTGTTTTGGGTTTTTAACAGATATTTTGCATAAGGAAGAAGTTATTGGCTAACTACACTTGCTTGTTAATATTTAACATGAGCAGTGGGAATGTTTCTCTCTTTTTTAACTTTCTTTAGCTTTCTCTAGCATTACAGCATCTATGAGTAGACCATAATTAATTAATTCAGTATAAGGGGATAAAGCAAGTTATATATGTATGTATTCAGATTAATAGAAAATAAGTCTAAGAATATATAAACAAAGTTAATTCCTGACAAGGACTAACTTAATATGTTGCAGTAAAAATAACAGATTTCTGTTACACTATACAGAGTAACAAGTGTGTTGTCACGTAAGTTTGCACCACAATAAAATTGTTAGAGTGAAATTCTAACCATGTCTACTCAAAAGTAAGCCATATTGAATTCAGTGGGTTACTCCCAGGTAAGTAGAGTTAGGACTGTAGCCTTAGTCTTTAGGTGCAACAACAACAACAACAACAACAACAACAACAACAACAACAACAACAACAACAACAAAATTCATCCACAAAATATACACCCATTAAGAGCCCTAGATTCCATTTATCGACACAATATTCTGGGAATGTTACAGACTTTCATGAGCTTTTAAATACAAAACTACCGTATTTTTCGCCCTATAGGATGCACTTTCCCCCCTCCCAAAATGAAGGGGAAATGTGTGTGCGACCTATGGGGCGAGTGCAGGCTTTCACTGAAACCTGGAGAGCAAGAGGGGTCGGTGCGCACCGACCCCTCTCGCTCTCCAGGCTTCAGGAAGCTCTCCGCAAGCCTTGGGAGCCCGGGATTTTTTTTTTCCTTTATTCCCCCCCAAAAAAAACTAAGGCGAAAAATACGGTAGATACAAAGCTCAAGAAAACATCAAAGTGGGCAAGGGGCCATTGAATCCCCATTGAGTTCAAATGAGGCTTATTCCCAGACAAATGTGCATATTATATTACTTAAGAGTTCAATGTAATTATAAAGTTTAACTGAATATCCAAATGTATATTTGTTAATTAATTATATGTTAATTGATTATAAAACAGAGCTGCCTGGCTTCCTCCTTGTTGTGCTTCTGCTAGCAGGTGAAGACGGTTTCATTCCAACAGGCTTTTGGTAACTGACTCTTTTAAGGCAAAGGACTTTTAATAGTGCAGTCTTTAATATCTGTATTTTAACATATCTGTTTTTATACTGCTGTAATCCTGTTATGGGACGCAGGTGGCGCTGTGGGTAAAAGCCTCAGCGCCTAGGGCTTGCCGATCGAAAGGTCGGCGGTTCGAATCCCTGCGGCGGGGTGCGCTCCCGTCGTTCGGTCCCAGCGCCTGCCAACCTAGCAGTTCGAAAGCACCCCCGGGTGCAAGTAGATAAATAGGGACCGCTTACAAGCGGGAAGGTAAACAGCGTTTCCGTGTGCGGCTCTGGTTCGCCAGAGCAGCGATGTCACGCTGGCCACGTGACCCGGAAGTGTCTTCGGACAGCGCTGGCCCCCGGCCTCTTGAGTGAGATGGGCGCACAACCCTAGAGTCTGGCAAGACTGGCCCGTACGGGCAGGGGTACCTTTACCTTTAATCCTGTTATAATTTAACTATGTTTTAAGTATTATCATCTTTTGCATGTTTTTAGCTTTCTGTGGTTCATCTGTGTTGTTTTAATTTTTGCAAGCTGCTTTTAGTCCTGATTCTGGGGAACATTGTTTATTTATATCCCGCTTTTATAAAGCCTGCTACTTTAACATTAGGCAAGGTGCCTATAAGCAAATAGATCTAATTGTGCAAATCTGTTCTACAGCTTGTATGGCAAGCAGTAAACTCGAAGGCATATCCAGAAGGCACTGAAACCTGCCATTGTGTTTCTTATTCCTAGACTGATCTGGATACCCAAGCATGGCAAATGCATGAAGAGCACAGGAATAAATGAGAGACAAGGGAAAAATCAAAATATAGCAAGAAGGGGAGGATATGACAAGGGGGAAAGTATTATTATTATTATGGGGCAATTTGGGAGAGGTAATTAAACAGGAAAATACTATCCAAGACTTCAAGGTAAACCAGGATACACAAAGTCACGTTTGAAGAGATCCTGTGAATATTTTTAGTACATACTTTATCTTATTTTAAAGTGATGGAAAGTTACTTTGTACTTATGAACAGCAAGCTAAATGATGGATTACCGGTAAATATTCTACAAAAAGAACATGCTGGCCTGTTATAGCATTTCACCTCCCACAAACCCTCCCTAGCAATATCACCCAACCTTACATTGCACATCTCTGCTCGTCTTCAGATAAGCGATGCATTCTTCACATATCACACAAAATTCCTCAGTTTTGCCATTAATCTTATAAGACACACATATGAAGCAATTATTGGTGCCAGCATTCTAATGGGTCACAATAATTTTTCCACATTGCAAAATTCATAGCTGGCACAACCAAGGGCAGTTGACCTAACTGTTTTTCCAAGATCCCAATTTACTAAAGCACTATAATAAAATCATGCCAGTCCACTTGGTAATTTGTACTAGAGCGCATTTCTGTATGCCATACTATTGCCAGTTTAAGGTCCTGCATGCAGTCAGTGTTTGAAGCGCGAGAATCTCAGCTTTCATGTAATCTTTAAATGAAATGTCTAAGCCTTATGGCTGCTGAAATACACTTGAAAGTGTGTGGAAGGACAGCTGTCAAAGGAACTTCATGTGGAAGAAGAAGAAGAAGAAGAAGAAGAAGAAGAAGAAGAAGAAGAAGAAGAAGTTGTTATTATTTATACCCCACCCATCTGGCTGGGCTTCCCCAGCCACTCTGGGCGGCTTCCAAAAAAATATTAAAATACTGTAATACATCAAACATTAAAAGCTTCCCTAAGCAGGGCTGCCTTCAGATGTCTTCTAAAAGTCTGGTAGTTGTTGTTCTCTTGGACATCTGATGGGAGGGCGTTCCACAGGGAGGGCGCCACTACCGAGAAGGCCCTCTGCCTGGTTCCTTGTAACTTGGCTTCTCGCAGTGAGGGAACCGCCAGAAGGCCCTCAGTGCTGGACTTCAGTGTCCGGGTAGAACAATGGGGTGGAGACACTCTTTCAGATATACTGGACCGAGGCCGTTTAGGGCTTTAAAGGTCAGCACCAACACTTTGAATTGTGCTTGGAAACGTACTGGGAGCCAATGTAGGTACTCAGTCATGCACCTTATAGCTGCGGGAATAAGGTTTTCTCAGCCAGCGCTGTGCAGAGATGCAGCTGTTATCCCAGGAGAGCACAGACTTTGGAACGTCCTTCCACAGGAGGCTGGCTGGCCCTCTCTCTGCTTCCCTTTTGCTGACAGTGAACTACTTCTTTGTTTAGACAGGCCTTTGGCCACTCATTGGCTGCTGTGCCAGGGTCTTCTCATGGTGGGTGTTGTATATTTTCTTCCCCTCTTGTGTTTTAAAATGGTTTTAAGTTATTCTGATTCAGTGTTTTTAATATGGTCATTCAATTGCTTTTTAGTATTTACAACTGATAGTGCTTTAAAAATACACCTATTTGAAATTGTATTTTGAAGCAGCATGTCTTGTTTGGATACGGGATTGGATAAAATTAGAAAAAGAAGAAGAGTTAGAATTAGAAGGACATGACAATAGATTTGGCTGGCACTCATATTTACAGGAAAGGGAAAATACATAAAGGTTTTTCAAGCCCTATAATAAGAAAGTCATTAATAAGAGTGTGGGGGAAATATAAAGATCTGTTAGAGCAGAAAACACCATGGTGGCTGTCACCCACTGAAGCATTTTCACTTAAGTTGACCAAAACAGTAAGCTGGTTGACATATAGAGAGTTATTAACAGAAGAAGAAGGTAAACTCAAATTAAAAGAGTATGATGAGCTGAAAGACTATTTACAAAGTTGATTACACCATAGGCAATTAAATGAAATTTTTAAGGAAGAGAAGACAAGAAAAAGGGGTTTAGTTATACAATCTCCAGATTTAAAAAAGAAATAGTGGAAGAGAATGTTAAATTGTTAAAAAAAGCATATACAGTAGTATCTTTTAGAGTGGGAAACTAAAAATGAAGAGGTTAAATAAGTTATGATTAAATGGGCTTAGGATGTGGGACACAACATCCAACTTGAAAGTTGGGGGAAATTATGGAAAGTTGATATAAAATTCACAGATTGCATACTATTAAGAGAGAATTGCATGAAAATGATGTATAGATGGTATATCACACCAGTGAAAATGGCAAAGATGTTTAGGAAAGAAAATAACAGATGTTGGAGATGTAAGGAAAAGGAAGGAACATTTTATCATATGTGGTGGGAATGCAAATGCATTACAAATAATGGGAAATGATATACAATGAATTGAAAAAAATGTTTAAAATGAATTTTGTCAAACACCCTGAAGCTTTTTTGTTAGGTATCTCAAAGAGCTACCAAAAGAAAAATGGACATTATTTATGTATGCTACAACAGAGGCAAGAATCTTGATTGCACAATATTGCAAGACGGAAGAAATACCATCAAAGGAACAATGGCAAGAAAAGCTGATGAACTATGCAGAATTGGCAAAGCTAACAGACAAACTACGAGAGAAGGACAAAAAAGACTTCAAAAGAGTCTGGGAACCATTTACAGTTTATTTGCAGAAGCAACAGAATGGACTGCATTCACTGGAAGGATTTGAATAAACTTTCACAACTTCATTTGAGTAACAGGTATTTTAGAGAAATAATAAGGGATTTTATTTTTGTGTAGAAAAAGCAGGATATGATAAATAAAACTAAATAACTCAGCAGAGGGGGAGTTGAGTCCAGAGGAGGGGAGGGAGAAAAATTGTAAATAACACGATGAATGAGATTTGTATCATTAATTGTTATAAAATTTAAATGTGAAAACATGGCCAATGGGTGAGGGCTTCATAGTTGGGGGAAACGACATTCCCCAATAAGGGATGCGGGTGGTGCTGTGGGTTAAACCACAGAGCCTAGGACTTCCCAATCAGAAGGCCGGCGGTTCAAATCCCGCTATGGGGTGAGCTCCCTTTGCTCGGTCCCAGCTCTTGCCAACCTAGCAGTTCGAAAGCACATCAAATAGATAAATAGGTACCGCTCCGGCGGGAAGGTAAATGGCGTTTCCTTGCACTGCTCTGGTTTCCCAGAAGCGGCTTAGTCATGCTGGCCACATGACCCGGAAGCTGCACGCCGGTTCCCTCAGCCAATAAAGCGAGATGAGCGCCGCAAGCCCAGAGTCAGCCATGACTTGATCTAATGGTCCGGGTGTCCCTTTTACCTTTACATTCCCCAATGAAAGAACACAGAAGCTAGAAGCTCACAAATGTCAGATACAGGACTTTGATTAGGCTAGTTTCAGCTCTGAAGGGCCCTACTCTGAATCGTGCGCTCTCAGCTGGCACTCCAGTTTGGTTTGACAGTTCCACCCTCTTCTTCAGGAAAAAATGAGAAAAAAGAAGGAGGGAATGACATGCAACATACGGACGACTCAGAAGCCCATGTTGGACCCAGTGTTCACCTAAGCAGTGGGTGAAACTAATGTAGGGCTGCCTTATGTCTGGGGAAATCTGGAGATGGTGCAGTGCGAATGCACCACTTACCTGCCTTTCTTCTGATCAAGTCACCGCTGGAGGTGGCAGTGAGATCCGTGTGGTGCAAAAGGCATGTGTGCAGCAGTTACCGTATTTTTCGCTCTATTGGACGCACCCGGCCATAGGACGCACCTTGTTTTAGATGGGGAAAACAAGAAAAAAAAATCTCCCCCTCTCTGTGCAGTGCCCCTTCAGCGAAGCGGCAGGAGAAACGGAGCCCCTTCCATTTCTCCTCCCGCTTCACTGAAGGGGCGCTGTGCAGCTCTCCCCCTCCCCCATTGCCTTCGCCTTCAGTGAAGGCAACCCGAAGCCAGGAGAATCTTGCTCTCCTGGCTTCAGCGAAAGGAACCCGAAGCCTCCGGAGCGCGGTGGGAGCTCCTGCTGTGCTCCGGAGGCTTCGGGCGGCTATCTTTGAAGCCTGGAGAGCAAGAGGGGTCGGTGCCCACCGACCCCTCTCACTCTCCAGGCTTCAGCGAAAGCAAGGCGAAGCCTCTGGAGCATGGCGGGAGCGCACCCTCTGAGCTTCAGAGGCTTTGCGTTGCTATTGCTGAAGCCAAGGAGCCTGCATTCGCTCCATAAGATGCACACACCTTTCCCCTTAATTTTTGGAGGGGGGAATGTGCGTCTTATAGAGAGAAAAAATACGGTATTTGGTTGGAGGGAGCCTCTCCCTAGGCATGCGGTGTACTAGGCCAACAAAGCCCTTTAATCCACTTTAACAGTGCAAACCTAAACTGACAGTGTGTTCTTGAATCCCTCCCGCAAAATATTGTCAGCCTGGAGGCACCCAAGTCCAACAGTAGATCACCACGGTTCTTAAGCAGCAAATAACTGCAATCAAATTAAAATAGCCCTTAAACCTTGCTACTAGAAAGGGGAAGGTTGCATGCCACAACATCAAAAGAATTAGAGGAAACTGTGCCTCATGTAAATAGAAATGCAAATAGCTAGAGGTGACAAGAAGCTCCCTGTCATGTTTTGCTTCCCAAATCAAATGCATTACAAAAGGATCCTAAATTAAAACCTGATGTGCTCGAGTTAAATATGCCATCCAGGCTTGCCAGAATTATAAATGGAGATTTTCTTTTCTATCCCAACATTAAGGGGGGAAAGATTTAACACTGTCTTTCTGAAAAGCTTACATGAGAATTTTATCCCGGGTGTCAATTTAATCAGGCAGAAATAATAAGTATACAGCCCACATAACATATTTATTCTGAAAGCCTTTATGTTCCGTTAATTAGTTTAGCTATTGCTTCCATGGTTCATTTGAGAGCTTCATGCTTAATTAAATATCAATACATTTCCTTGCCTTAAAAAAACTTTACAGAAAAAAACAACTGTTTCTTCAAGTGATAATCTTGTTAACTGTTATATACATTTCAAGCGTGCATATTGGGAACTTTCAAAGATGAGTTTTCTATAGCAGCTCAAGCTTGAAACTGTATGCAAAAAAAGACTTGGAAAAAGGAATATTTTCTCAATGGAAATAAGGTGCTTTTCACATTTGGTTTTCTTAGATTTAAATAATCTTAAAATAATTCTGTATTAAGACAGCAGAGTTCTTAGGTCATACTTATGCAGAGACAACTGCAGTGTTTGTTTTGGTAAATTTACCAGCCTTAAGTGCAACCCAGTGTTTTGTGCTTCCAGGTTCATGAAGAAATCTATGTACAACTGTCGAACATGGTTCCGGTGCTTTGGCACATCTCAGCACTAGAGAAGTCGGGTTGTTATTTTTCATCTAAAAGGCTATTCTGAGAGTATTTTACTTGCAGTAGCAGAAATGAGCTATTTGTACTCCTGCAATAATGGAGCTCTGGTCAGTTCTTATGAAGAAGGGCTGGACTGCCATATAATAATCAAAATTCTATCTAATTTCTACTTCCCAAATCCATATGCAAACTGAAACGCAGCTACACTTAGGAAATTGCATGTCTCCAAAATTTGTGATGCAGTCCTCCAACCAAAGACTGCATATGAAAAAAGCAAATATTAGGAAAATGCGCACCTAAAAATGTTTATTGGTGGAAATAAGAAAAATGTGTTATATTTGTGGAAATTGCTTGGGGGAAATGCATATACTAGGCAACATTGCATAGGAAAATGTGTATATTAGGAGAAAGGAATTCAAATTTTGGTGTGGATTTTTTGTTTTTAATCACAAACTAATGTGAAAATGGGATGAAGTAAATTTAAACTTGGGGGAAATTGGGTGGTGAGAGAAACCAAAACTGACAAATGCATCCATCCCAAAGACAATATTACATCTTCACAGGTGTTCTACGTGATACCTCTTAGCATTTGCCAAAGGAGGTTATCAGCAAATCCTTCAGCTGCCCTGTGGCAGCTTTGCTATACCAGTGGAGAAGCAGGCAGCAGGCTGTAGCACCAAGTTTTAAAATGTGAGTTATTCGCTGTTACAACAGCAATATCGTTCTGTACGATCTGATGAACTGCTGTACTGATATTCCATACTAAATAACAGGAATGAGCCAACCTCTGGAGGGTCTCTTATGCAAGACCCATTGATCTTTTCTCTCACACACAAATCCATGCACACATGGCTACACACTACATCTTGTAGAGTTTACAGAAACAAAAACACAACGCTTTAAAGGGGTAAAATGTAGACATTCCTATGGTATCATTTAGGTAGGATAAAGTGGCTGCTAAGTCATTGCTTAAGGGACGCAGGTGGCGCTGTGGGTTAAACCACAGAGCCTAAGGCTTGCCGATCAGAAGGTCAGCAGTTCAAATCCCCGCAACAGGGTGAGCTCCCGTTGCTCGGTCCCTGCTCCTGCCAACCTAGCAGTTCGAAAGCACGTCAAAGTGCAAGTAGATAAATAGGTACTGCTCCGGCGGGAAGGTAAACAGCATTTCCATGCGCTGCTCTGGTTTGCCAGAAGCGGCTTAGTCATGCTGGCCACATGACCCAGAAGCTGTATGCCGGCTCCCTCGGCCAATAAAGCGAGATGAGTGCCGCAACCCCAGAGTCGGTCACGACTGGACCTAATGGTCAGGGGTCCCTTTACATCATTGCTAAGTGGCTGCTAAGCATATTCCACACTTTATTGTATGTTGTGGTTGTGGACACGGATGGAGTGTTTAGAGTGGGAAGATGCAGAAAAGAGTTTATGAGTAATTCATAATTTTTGGCTAAATTTTCTTTGTACTTGCTCCTATTGAAGCTGAAGTTGCTTAACTGTAACACTCTACGGACGGTGAAAGAAAGAAAGAAAGAAAGAAAGAAAGAAAGAAAGAAAGAAAGAAAGAAAGGGCCCATTTTATTTTATTTTTTAGCTCCTTAAAAGTCTAGATGTTAATGCATCTTGAACTAAACAAAGACTTACACATGTCTTTTCATACTTGATCCTTGACATCTCAGAGAAACAAACTGGAAAAATCATACAAAGAGACCCAAATATTTAAAACCCACATTGTTCCTACGTATGTCTAATCAGCATTTTTCTTTCATTGCTATCAGTTCATTAGCCCAAAGCATGCTAATTAATTGAAATTTCTGTGGACTTTTGTTACTGCGGTGTGCACATCCACACACACACACACACACGTATAGTGGCAGCTCATTCCTTTATGTTTAAGTGGGCTAACTTAGCATCCACAAAGCCAGTGAGAAAAAGAGGTAGGATTAAGGCCATTTTGAATACCTCAGACCTTGTAAAGGCTACTTCTGTTCCTGGCCTCAGCCTTCCTTCTTGCCAGAAATTACCGTATTTATTTGAAATAACATCTTAAACCACGGACTCCCCCCCCCCCAATGCTATTTACTCAGAATATGCATTGTTTAGAATCTGAAACTGGCCCCTGAACCACTTTTCATATAATAGCTGTGAGGAAAAAATATTGGAAATGCCAAAACGACACACAATTTGCAAAGAATGAATGGTGGGAGAATATGAAGAGTTACAGAGACGGACGTGTATAAATAGCTATTGTACGCATGTGCTTTTGTGAGCTGTTAAAATTAGCGCTGTAACAACTTAATACTTTCCAATCAATTAAAATTTCACCCCAGATCAATTGGGCTGCAGCTAATTTTTAAAATATAGATAGTTTTCTATCGTAATACTTTGTATAGCCACTTATTCAATGCCCAAAAAAAAAGAAAATGCATCACCAAAAAAAGAGGATACAGATTTGCAAAAATCATTTGCTGATTTTTATGTTTTGATGCAAATCTACATTTCATCACAGTGGAGATGACTGTAACCTGGAGACACTGAAGCCAGATCTGTGCACCAGCCAAGGTCTAACTCAGCGGTCAGCAAACCTTTTCAGCAGGGGGCCAGTCCACTGTCCCTCAGATCTTGGGGGGGGGGGGCGGACTATATTTTGAAGAAAAAAAATATGAACAAATTCCTATGCCCCACAAATAACCCAGAGATGCATTTTAAATAAAAGCACACATCCTACTCATGTAAAAACACGCTGATTCCCAGACCATCCACGGGCTGGATTTAGAAGGTGATTGGGCCAGATTCGGCCCCTGGGCCTTAGTTTGCCTAAGGTAAAGGTAAAGGGACCCCTGACCATTGGTCCAGTCATGACTGACTCTGAGGTTGCGGCGCTCATCTCGCTTTATTGGGCAAAGGAGCCGGCGTACAGTTTCCGGGTCATGTGGCCAGCATGACTAAGCCGCTTCTGGTGAACCAGAGCAGCGTACGGAAACGCTGTTTACCTTCCTGCCTGGAGCGGTACCCATTTATCTACTTGCACTTTGACATTCTTTTGAACTGCTAGCTTGGCAGGAGCAGGGACCGAGCAATGGGATCTCACCCCGTCGTGGAGATTTGAACTGCCAACCTTCTGATCGGCAAGCCCTAGGCTCTGTGGTTTAACCCACAGTGCCACCCGTGTCCCTTCTTAGTTTGCCTACCTATGGTCTAACTGTTGATGGGCAGCTTCAAGGCCCCTGCTCTGCCCTCCCTTGTCATGGTTGCTTCATCTGTAAACTGGATTTGGACTAGACTCTCCTTCAAATATATAACCATCCTCAAGTCATCCCTTCAAACAAAGGACTGTTCTCTGTAAAGTGGAACAGATGACTATCCTAAATATTGATTTAGGATTTGCTGGTTTCCCACTGGAAATCACATATACCCCAAAGCGTGGTTGTTGTTGTTTTGACCCAGAAAGTGGGATACACATATGAGAAAATTAAATTAAATAAGTAAAAAAAGATAGGATATAGCTGAGCCAAAAATATAACTGGATAAATTTATGAAATGTATTTTTGGATAGATTAAAATATGTATCTTTCTTGCCTCATGCACGTAGAACAAATTTTCATTTTGGCACAATGGCATTACAGTACAACTGCAAATCTTTTCATTGTTTAAACTGTTCAGCCTTAAGGAATATAAACTGAAATCTCAACTGTAAAATAATAATGATGATAATAATAATAATAATAATACTAAGAACTGCTATGTAGGATGTTATAAATGTTGTGTCATCACAATTTGATTCAAATGGATTTTGCAAAAATCAAAGCCTGCTTTGAAGGCAATTGTGCAACGTGTCCATGGGCCGTATTTAATGTTCGTGCAAATGATGTCAAATATATTTATGATAGCTGTGATCCTCTCATTTGTGATTCATTCCCACAGCGGCTCTTTGGGCTGAGCAATCCGCACAGCATTGGCCATGCGGCTATTTTGACATACTAGTGAATAAATTTCCTCGTACTTAACGAGTGGTGTATGTTCAAGATTGCAGAAGACATAGAAAAAGATACATCATATTCTGGAAAAGCTTACACAGAAAACCAAAAAATCACCAGGAGCATACAGAAAACATACATATTGCATTATTTAAACTCTTGTCGCAAATGGCAGAGTGATACAATAAGAACTCCTAGGGGCCGAGATCCCTTTGGCCCCTCCCCAATAAAATATTTAAGGGGGCTCCCCCCATTGATGGGCCATTCCAATGATGTGTGTGCGCTGCGTCTTGTGATCAGTGGCGTGTGGTGATATTTTTTGTGGGAAATGGTTAGAGCCAGATGTGCCAGCTTGCAAGTGTGATGGGGAGAGGCAACATATTCACCCAGTGCTTTTCCAGCTGCACTGGCTCCGGGTGGAATACAGGGTCAGATTTAAGGTGCTGCTTTTGACCTTTAAAGCCCTTCACGGCCTAGGACCCCCATACCTACGGGACCGCCTCTACTGGTATGCCCCACGGAGAACCTCAAGGTCCATAAATAGCAGGTCCCGGGCCCTAAGGAAGTTAGATTAGCTTCAACCAGAGCCAGTTTTCAACACTGGCTCCAGCCTGGTGGAACGCTCTGCCTCATGAGACCAGGGCCCTGCAGGATCCGATTTCTTTCCGCAGGGCCTGTAAGACAGAGTTGTTCTGCCTGGCCTTTGGCTTGGAGCCAATTTGATTCCCTCCCCCTCTTTCTTTTTTCTTTTCCTTTCTCCTCCTGTGATGAGGCTGCATTTTAATATTTTAATGTTTTAATATTTTAATGTTGTGTTTTAATTTTGTTTTTAAGTTGTATTCATTCAATTTGTTTTTATTATTGCTTGTTAGCCGCCCTGAGCCCGGCCTTGGCTGGGGAGGGCGGGGTATAAATTATTATTATTATTATTATTATTATTATTATTATTATTATTATTATTATTATTATGTGCACGAGCATCACAGCTCCATCCCTATGACAGGCAGAAACTTCCTGGGCTTTGGGAAGGAGGTACCAGGCCTCTGACAGGATGTGGGTGGGCTTTGGGAAGGTGGTGGGTCATTTAGGGCCATGGTTTTCAACCAGTGTGCCATGGCCCCCTGGGGTGCCTTGAATGGTGGTCCGGTGCACCGTGGGCAACACTGGCCTCTGTTCCTCTTTCCTTCCTTCCCTCTCTCCCTCCTCTGATGTCCCCTTGCATCTCTGCCTCCCAAAGGCTTCTACAGCTCTTTGCTGCACCAGTCCTGGCTACAAGCTCTGCAGGCAAATGGCTGGTCAAGGGGTGCTGGTTGCCAAGAGCTGAAGCAGCCTCAGAGTAAGCAAGCAAGGGCAAGGGAGCCCAGCCAAACTGTTCGCCAGCCCTTGCGGTTAGGAATGAACAGACAAGTCCCAGGCCCCTGTGGGGCAGTGTAAGGAGGCACCTCTTTTGGGGGCAGCTCAGAGACCAGGGGCGGCAGCAGTGGCTGCCCAGAGGACTCCCAAGGAGAGGGGAGAGGGGCATAGCTGTCAACTTACAAATTTGAAAATAAGGGACCAGCAGCCCAGATAAGGGATTTTAGTCAACCAGCTGAAATGCAAAGTTTAAAAGGGACCAGATAATTTGGGAGAGCAGCGCCGGTTTTTAGCCCTTCGTTTCCAGAGGTTGCTGCTCAATACACCAGCTGATGAAACACTGCAATTAAATAACTACAAGCAGCAACCACTTTTCGCGCAAAACAAAGTCCAAGCTACGAAGATGGAGGCCGGAGGGGGGCGGGCAGGGGAGCACACAGTTGGAGCCTCCCTCCTCCCTGACCGGCAGGGAGGGAGGGAGAGGAGCTGCTTCCTTTGAAACCCGGGAAATTTAAGGGACATCATCAGTAAGGGACAACAGCAGGACACGGTGCTGGGATAAGGGAGTTTCCCGCCAAATAAGGGACGGTTGACAGCTATGGTGAAGGGAGGAGGCTGAGCGAACACTCCACAAGGGAAGGTGTTTGAAAAAGGGTGAGAGGCTGCCAGCCCTGAAGGCATAGCTGGACTCCTGAGCCCCACAGGAGAGCTGCAAAAAAGAATGTAGTTGGTCAAGGGAGCCATGGACTCAGAAAGGTTGAAAACCTCTGATTTAAGAGACTCGCCTGGTCTCCCTAGACCCCTAATCAACTGTTGATTAATTTGTTAATTATTTCCTTGAATTTTATTGAGGGGGTTATAAGGGGGGCATATACAGTGTGTGTGTGTGTGTGTGTGTGTGTGTGTGTGTGTGTGGTATTATTATTTGTGCAATTTGCACAGCACTCAACAGAAAAATAGGTACATTTACAAGGAGGAGGGGGAGAAAGAGTTTGCTGCAGTTTGGAGTATATGGGATTGGATCTCAGATGCTTGCTGAGGCAATGTTGTCTGGAATGCACCCAGCAAATGAGTAGTCGCCACACATTCTCTGCACAAAAACCACATAGTCTGGAAATGTCCATAGACTAAATATGCTGATGTCATGCTGAGGTGTATGAGCATGAAAGTAATGCTGCAACACTTTTTTTTTCTTATTTCACATTCTGTAAATATGATGTATCCATATTTGGCAATCTGGCTATACCACATAGCATAAACGAGAGAGATAAATACATAGTTACTATAATTATAGATAACCTTTTGAAACTGATCCCTTTCAAGCAAATCTATCTGAAGCTTTGCTTTAGTGGTCTGAGAGGAATCCATTCGAATCATTCTGACCTTTTCTGAACTGATAGTTTGCCGCACAATGAAGGAGTTCATGACAAAATTCATGTGGAAGAAATCTGCCCATGATTATTCATGTACTGTTTGGGATGACTTTTACTGTATATGATGTGAACTGGTTATATTTGCTTTAAAACTGGTTTGCTGTTTCTCAGCTAGCCTTATTCAAACTGGGGGGAAATATTACACTCCCACAAATCAATAAATTATGCATTTTAATACAAAACACTTTAAGACCACAGTCTATTGTTACAGCCTTTTTCAATGCAAATTTTGTACAAATACCTTATATTTTTATTCCTCTCCATTTATATTACTAATTGGATATCATAGTTATGGTGAAGGTAGAATAAAACACTACAGATGTTGCAATATCTAATTATTTTCACACTCGTGGTTAGTTCAAGGTAGACTCTGACAGCACAAGCCTATCCATGTTTACTCTGAAATAAGTTCTGCTGTGTTCAGGGGGTGAAGGAGTTTATCATACATACCCACCCATCCAGCATCTTCAAGTGAAATAATAATCACAGATCAAACAATATCAGCAGAGCTTTTCTGACACAATACTTTTCAATGGGAGGGTTTCACACATCTAAGAGTAGCTCACACATTACATTCACTACAATGGGCTGCCGTTAATGTCCACTGTGGCTGTAGAGAGCTTGCAAACAGATGAAGAATCATGATGCCACTACTGGCTGACCAGATAATGGCTGGTGGAGATGAAGAATCTCGATGGGATTGTGGATGATTATCTATAGCAGCATATAGGGAATTTCTCAAGGAAATGCAGTTTTCAGGAGGCTCTCCATGGTTGGCTTAGCAACCAGTCAGAAAAATAACTGGCCTGGCCTGTCTCCTTTAACTGTCCTAGCCTTCTTATTGATTTGCAAAAAATCAGCTAGTAAAGATTTTCATCGTATGGAGATGAGCATTATTAACATCTGCTAATTGCTGGAGATCAAAATGGTGCTGAAGCTACAGGGACTGGTTCAAAAATTGGGAACCTCGTTTTGTGGTGGGTTCAACGTATGAATTGACACGCAGCCACGTGTAATTGTGTGTAGACTCATATCAAGAAACAACTGAGCTCAAAAGTAATCTAACATTGCTTCCTTTTTCTAAAACAAGAATTGCCACCACTAATTCACTTCTACATAATACTTGAACTCCCCCACAGCACTAAAACAACTTATTCTTATTGTAGTGTGTGTGAAAAAGAAAATAATTTCCTAGAGGAAATTACAAATGAGCACATATTTTTGAAACACCTATATGGTATGTTTGTGCCATTATTATGCATGGTATGCTTCATTGACACCATATGCTATGCACCTAAGAAGCATGCAGAATTGTGGCAATTCTTAACGCCATTTCCAATTTCAATAGGAGAACAGCCATCCACATTTACACATTCTTGAATGAAGAGGGAGAGAACTCATCCTGTGTACTTTTTGCATGTCTTCTTGATATATTCCCTTCACTCTATTATGTTCATCACTATAAACTCATTGCTTACCGTAGTTACTGTTTGTTAGTCTACTTTTGTTATGATTGGTTTATTCTAGAATACTATAAAGGGTTTGCTCCTTTAATTACACTATGGGTAGTTGGAGGGTATGTGACCCCAAAGCCAAGGAGATAAGTAACAACCTTTAGAAGATATCTGAAGGCAGCCCAGTATAGGGAAGTTTTTTAAATGTTTAATTTTTTTAAATGTTTTTATTTATGTTGGAAGCTGCACAGAGTGGCAGGGGCAACTCAGTCAGATGGGCAGGCCAAAAATAGTAAAATCATCATCATCATCATCATCATCATCATCATCATGGAAAAGAAGGTCCCAATTTTCATCAGAAAAATGTTGGGAGGCTATGCCTTTGCCTGCTGGGGAAGTGGTTAACTGGGTTAAAACTAAAGAAACAGCAAAGAAGAATGAAGAGTTGAAGCAACTCAACCAGACAACAGCCTATGCCTGAATAAAGGTAAAGGGACCCCTGACCATTAGGTCCAGTCGTGGCCGACTCTGGGGTTTGCGGCACTCATCTCGCTTTACTGGCCGAGGGAGCCGGCGTACAGCTTCCGGGTCATGTGGCCAGCATGACTAAGCTGCTTCTGGCGAACCAGAGCAGTGCACGGAAACGCTGTTTACCTTCCCGGCCGGAGCGGTACCTATTTATCTACTTGCACTTTGACGTGCTTTCGAACTGCTAGGTTGGCAGGAGCAGGGACCGAGCAACGGGAGCTCACCCCGTCGCGGGGATTTGAACCACCGACCTTCTGATTGCCAAGTCCTAGGCTCTGTGGTTTAACCACATGCCTGAACAGCATAAAGCAATAAAATCTCCCAAACAAAAAGCAAATAAACAAATATGACATGTAGGATGGTTTAAGACAATGGCCATTTCCTTCTCTCCATCCAGTCACATGCCCAGATAGTTTAACATAATTTATAAACATTTTCAAATGTTTCTTTGGAAGAAAGCCAACTATTCTTCATACTTTGTACTTAAAATAAATAATTTCACAGAATGTGTGGAAGTTGCCAAGAGCAGCAAAGGTTCACAAAAATTACAGGAGAACATCCCAGATTGTACTATCCCCTAATTAATATGTTCACCTTTTGCACGGATGGAAGATACACCCCTACTATAGAAGCTGAATGGCCAGTGGCTGCAATCATGTTCAGTCCAGGAGGGAAGGAGGGAAACGCAGCCAGAAAAACAATGCAAAAATGGTAGGTATTCCCATAATGCCCCTGGAAATGATGCCAATGTCAGCTAAGCAAGAGCTGTGTTGAGAACAATGTTCACATGCTTTCCATGTACAGAGGCAGTCAATGAACTCGTGATGTTGGGGCACAATATGCACACAGATGTCACAGAGCACGCACACACAAACACATTATTATTGTTAATTATTAAATTTCTATATTGCCCATCATCTGATGATCACAGTGTGGTTTACAACACCAAAACACATAACTTAGTAACAAACAAAAACAATAACCACCACCACCACCCCAATTTCAAAGGCCACGGGTTGTTTAATTAGCCGAAAGCTTGGGAAAAGAGGAATGTATCTGCCTGGTGCCTCAAGATATGCAATAAAGACACCAGGTGAGTCTCATTCTGCAAACAAGGAGCCAACGCAGAAAAGGCCCCAGGGCACAACCAGCAACACCAGGGGTGCAGTGTTGCGTTTTGCTGCTTGCGGCGAAGCAGGAAGTGCCGCCTCACTCTGCCATGCCACCCGCACCATTGCCTCTGCCACTACGCCAACCACTGCCACTGGCACTGCCAGCACCGCATTGCCTGCTGCACCACCTCAGGGGCTTCACTTGGGGGTATCACCTCAGGGGGTTCACTCTTCCTCATGGGTGGACTGGCCTGAGCAACAACCCCCCAAGCACAAGTCTCTACAAGCAGGAGTTTGAATCCATCAAGGCTGCTCAAGACCACCATTTCAGAGCACAACACACCAAGGGCGGAAAGGAGAAATAGCAACAGCAACAAAGCCCACCCACACCGTTCCCCTGGGACACGGCCCTGCAGAGAGCACATAATTCATTTGCATTTGACCATTTTCTTGGTATATCTAGGCTTCTGTCCTACTACATCAGGTCCCAAGTGCCTCTCCCCACTTCTTATAGGGCAACAGTAAGATTCCCCCTTTTGAATTATGGTGCTGGAGGAGACTCTTGAGAGTCCCCTGGACTGCAAGAAGATCAAACTTCTCCATTCTGAAGGAAATCAGCCCTGAGTGCTCACTGGAAGGACAGATCCTGAAGCTGAGGCTCCAATACTTTGGCCACCTCATGAGAAGAAAAGACTCCCTGGAAAAGACCCTGATGTTGGGAAAGATGGAGGGCACAAGGAGAAGGGGACGGCAGAGGATGAGATGGTTGGACAATGTTCTCGAAGCTACCAACATGAGTTTGACTAAACTGTGGGAGGCAGTGGAAGACAGAAGTGCCTGGCGTGCTCTGGTCCATGGGGTCACGAAGAGTCGGACACGACTAAACGACTAAACAACAACAAGATTCCCGCCCTCCATCTCTTGGTCCAGACAATGTGGGTCTGGGTAGCCTGTAACTTTTGTTTGATATAGCCATTTTGCTCTTCTGCAATTACTGCATTTCAGTGATTCAAGCCGCACAGTAATTTTAATCCTGCTCTGATGCTTGTAACAGTAAACATCCTTTTGCTTGAAAACAAATTGGGATTTGTTGATTTATGCTAACTCCCCCAAGTAACTAAAGTAATTAAGAGTGCAGGGTCACCTTTGTGATCTCCAATTCCACACACACCCTCTTTTTAAAATTATTTCAATTTTGTTTCACTTTTGAATCCAAACCACAGATAGACAAGACAGCACCAGCATTGTTAGATGAAGCCAGCTCGCTTCCACTAGGCCACACAAGGGAGAACTAGTAACGTATTTTTCGCTCTATAAGACGCACCAGACCACAAGACGCACCTAGTTTTTGGAGGGGGAAAACAAGAAAAAAATATTCTGAATCTCAGAAGCCAGAACAGCAAGAGGGATCTTGCTGTTCTGGCTTCTGGGATAGCTGCGCAGCCTGCATTCGCTCCGTAAGATGCACACACATTTTGCCTTACTTTTTTAGGAGGGAAAAAGTGAGTCTTATAGAGCAAAAAATATGGTAGTTTGTAAAGCATATAGCAGTTTCATTTGCTTATTTATCTCATTTTGTGGTACATATAAAATACGAAATGATTCATTTAAACTTTGAATGCTGCAACTTACAATAGTTTAGAAACAGAAGAGAAAAGTTATCTCCAGTTGTTCTTGGTGTTTCTCAGTATTTTACCTTTTTTGTTGTCCCAATTCATGATGGTTATAACAAGATCAATTTGTTACAATTTTTGGCATTGTGCAAACACTGTTTAAAGCATTTTACAGTGCTTAGTATAAAATGGATCCATTTTTGGAACAGTCTACTACTCTGCAGAGACGTTTGCAAGTGCCCTGGGGCCTTTTGGATATGTTTTCTAATTTTTCTAGGTGTCTGGATTTACATTAAGAGTGAAGAAGGCAAGAGCTGATTGCTGAAATCAATGAACTTTTCAGGGTTAGTCCTGGGGATTTGTGAGGATGGTATGTGAAACAATGACTAGCCTCCTCTGAAAGATTTAGACTGGCAAGGGCTCAGTAGTATGAAACACACAGAATGCACTCTACAAAAAGTTCTCTGAAGTAACCTATGCCAAAGGAACATTTTATAACAATAACATAAACACTTCAGTTTAAATGGAAATCAAGGGAAATAAATCCCAAGCACATTCTGACTGTGGTTTCAAAAAGTTTACACACACACACACACACCAGGAATTTAGCCCAGAGACTATTATGTGCTAAATTCTGTTCTTTTGGCAAGAGGCACAAATACTGGAGGAATTCATCCAGACCTATTTCTATTGGCTTCAAGTGAATCCCTCAGCCAATTGCTCTAAGTCACCATTTGTGATCCCTTTGTGATTTCAATCTTGTTTTGTTTTTGAGTTTGGTTTAACCATTTCAATGCTTCTGGAATGCATGAAGCTGAAAAGAAGTCCCCTTGTGTGTTGAGCACAAACTTACGCATTTATCATTTAATCACTTGAGTGTAAAACATCGCCAATGGTTGAGCTTACTGAGCCACTGGAAACTGATTAAAGGCAGCAAGTGGGGAGTAAAACAAATGAAGATGGAATCCAGCTTTTTGTACAAGGAGTCCCATAGCATACTGATGAACTTCTTTTTCAGACCATGCCAAGTGACAGATGAAAAAACAATGGCCCTAAGGAGTAAAATAATAACTATGTGAAAGAGATTTCAAGTGTGGCTCAAGCTGCTTACTGATTAACATTTTTGCACACATAACACTGTTCACAGACCTATGCCACTATTCTTCACATTCAAAGGCTTTCTTGACAATTGCACAAAAATCATCATAGCTGACTCACTGTTCTCACACAGCTTAGCAGTCTGAGAGCTATGAGTGATATGCAGTGTTAGTCATACTCAGAGTAGCCCCACTGGTTTCAGTTGGTTTACTCTGCATGTGACTAATTTGGATTAGTCACCCCTTATACATGTTGTTTCATAGTGAGGGGGGAAAGTTGTGTTATGAAGAGATTCTGAAACATGAGGACACATTTTAATAGATGTCATCGATAAAGGAATGTAAATTGTATGCACATTTTCCTTATATTATGTAGCCTTCTTTCCAATCTTTCCCCATGAAGTAAGTTGTTGAAATTGTAACAATTTGTTGTGAATTTTGTTGTGAATGCATTGGTTCAATATATGCAAACCAAAAGTATGTTGACTGAAACTATAGTTTCAGCAATATTCAGAAACATTTTAATGCAATCTTAGGCCTGCTGCAACAAACTTTCAGGAAAGCTATGCTGAAAGTACAAAAAGAGCATTGTTTGAGGTCATGCCAAAACAATCACTGGCTAATATTTACGTATCATGCATTCCAGAGACTGAACTTGGTCTAGTTCTTCCAATATTCAAAGCATACCCTCTGAGGATCAGATCATTAAATTATTGACATGCAAATCTTTGAAGAGAATATACATATGCATTGATGGAGTAATGCATACCCTCCAACATTTCTCTGATGAAAAGAGGAACGTCCCATTTCATAATGATAACCTTAATATTTATAACCCACACATCTTGTTGGGTTGCCCCAGCCACTCTAGGCAGCTTCCAATATGTATAAAAACATAATAAAACATCAAACATTAAAAAACCTTCCCTATACAGCATTGCCTTCAGATGGCTCCATCCATTCCAACATTCCTCCTATGAACATAGGGAATTCCTAAGTAAAAGTGGGACGTTTCAGGTTCAAATCAGAAACTGGGACGACTTCACTAAATCAAGGACATCCCTGGAAAATAGGGGCACTTCGAAAGCATGTCAAAGTGCAAGTAGATAAATAGGTACCACTCCAGCGGGAAGGTAAACGGCATTTCCGTGCGCTGCTCTGGTTCGCCAGAAGTGCCTTAGTCATGCTGGCCACATGACCCAGAAGCTGTATGCCGGCTCCCTCGGCCAATAAAGCGAGATGAGCGCCGCAACCCCAGAGTCGGTCACGACTGGACCTAATGGTCAGGGGTCCCTTTACCTTTATTATTATTTATTAGATTTATACTCTGCACCTCCCTCCAAATGAGCCAAGGGCAGAAAACATATCGATACTAATACAATTACAGCTTCTGTAAAAAAATAGTTTAAAACTCCTAAAAAGCAAACACTGATTGGTATCACCACTTCTGCCAGAGCAGTACTGCACATGGAAAATCAAGTACCCAAACCTGAAATTAGGTAAGTTGAAGAATAAGAAATGGATAATGGTGGTAAAAAGGAACAAAGAATCAAACACAAGTGGGACTATTTGCACAAACAAGCCAGCAGAAAAGTAAGATACCAGAACTCAGATTTAAACAAGAACCCATTGGAATCTGTTGCCTCTTATATTAAATAAAAAACCTCTGTATTCTTGGAAGTCTCCTCACACTATAAAAGAACATGTCTGAAATATCATTTCCTGGCAATAATATTACTGAGATTGTAAAAAGTTAAAAAAGGCACTACTATTACAAAAACACACACCCAAATCCTACCTTTAACTGTGCTTGTCATTAAACTGTTTCCATGCTCTTGCTGCTTTGGCTTCAAAAACTGTGGCGCGGGCGGCCCTGGAGGTTGTGGGGTATGGTAGAGGGCCTTCCCATTTGTAACCACTTGTCTTCTGGGACTTAATGCAGTGAAGTGAATATTGCTATGGGTCACATTGCTCTGAGGAGCAACGCCTCCTCCAGGAGATGTCTTTAAATGGGAGTTTGTAGATAGGTTTCCCATAGCTGGGCTTGGGGTGCTACCACTGGACGAAGAGCAAGGAGTTCCTGCATGAACTTTGAGAGATGGGATCTGCTGTCCATTGACCACACCAGGCCTGCTGTGAGGAGTACTTGTTGTCCAATGGCTCATAGTGCATGATCTCACATTCATTGTCCAGTGGTTGTACTCTTAAAGATATGCGGTACAGATCCCCAGGTGGCGAAGACATCAGTCCAGAGTCAGTGAGGTATCCATAGTGCCTTAAGCCTGTTATAAGGGAGGGTGAGAGGACATAATAAAATAACATACACTGTAAGAAAATGCAAGCGACACAGAGAGCAACTCTGCTTAACTATGTGGGGAAGAGATATTGATTGCCTGAGCATCAAAGTAGAAGCAATCAGAGAAAAAGGCTTCTGGGGATAAGGATAAATGATTGCTGAGAACTATAATAAAGGGAAATGGTGCCCTTTCAAAAGCAGAAGTTAACAGTGAGGTCAGTTACCTTTGTACTAGTTAACCAGCCATGAAATGGAATGAGCGCTGAGCAAGAAAGAAGAGTGGGCTCAGAAAGGAGAGCTAAATGCTTCATTGAGAAGAGCTTCCCTAGCCTATTCCTCTATTTTTACTTTCTGCTCATTTAAGAGAGGAGCCAAAAAGCAGGCATAGCAGTCAAAAGCACGGGGATGTGAAATATCAGTGTCTGGTTATGTTTTTAAGGGGCAGGAGCACAATAAAACAGCTAAGTGCAGAATACGTCACTCCACCAGCAAGGGGGGAAATGTAAAGAACAAATGCAAATAAAGTAAAAATAAAATACCGTATTTTTTGCTCTATAAGACACACTTTTTCCCTCCTCAAAAGTAAGGGGAAATGTGTGTGCGTCTTATGGAGCGCATGCAGGCTGCGCAGCTATCCCAGAAGCCAGAACAGCAAGAGGGATCACTGCTTTCGCTGCACAGCGATCCCTCTTGCTGTTCTGGCTCCTGGGATTCAGAATTTTTTTCTTCTTGTTTTCCTCCTCCAAAAACTAGGTGCGTCTTATGGTCTGGTGCGTCTTATAGCGTGAAGAATACAGTATGTGGCATTCATTTCCAAAGTGCACCCATTAGCTAACACAAACGTGACTGTGTTAATTTTACAATTAACAGAAAAAACAGTATCTCAACAGATTACTGTGCTTAGTAGATCAGGGATGAGTGATTCCCGCATCTATCCAATGTGTGTTATATGGAGAGAGCAATTTGTGAGCAGAGGTTTCATTTGTAGAGGATAAATTAAGTAGTCAGCAAACAAATGGGAATTTTGTTCTAGAAGTGTTTTCACATTTCTCAGTACATTTAACCCTCCTCTCCTGTCCTCACATTGTGGCCATGTTGCAGAACAACATGGAGTGTGTATGATTTAGTTGAAATGAGAGGAGGTAAAATGAGGCATGTGGTTTTGATTAAAAAGGCCGCATCCCTCCTCCTTCTGCTACTTATTCTCATTTGTGAGTGTATCTAGTGCAGTGTAGAATGTACAGTTTTTAAGTCAACTGACAGCTTCATTTCAGTTTTCTGTCCTTTTGGTGTCACCAGGTGTCATTGGTCTCTGACTCCCATCACTCCCACGCAGCAATTGGGGGGTTGTACATGAGCAACAAAGGGACACAGGTGGCGCTGTGGGTTAAACCACAGAGCCTAGGACTCGCCGATCAGAAGGTCGGCGGTTTGAATCCCCATGATGGGGTGAGCTCCCATTGTTCGGTCCCAGCTCCTGCCAGTTTGAAAGCACGTCAAAGTGCAAGTAGATAAATAGGTACTGCTCCAGCGGGAAGGTAAACAGCATTTCCATGCGCTGCTCTAGTTCGCCAGAAGCAGCTTAGTCATGCTGGCCACGTGATCCGGAAGCTGTACACCGGCTCCCTCAGCCAATAAAGCGAGATGAGTGCCGCAACCCCAGAGTCGGTCATGACTGGACCTAATGGTCAGGGGACCCTTTAAAGGTAAAGGTACCCCTGTCCATACGGGCCAGTCGTGTCTGACTCTAGGGTTGTGCGCCCATCTCACTTAAGAGGCCGGGGGCCAGCGCTGTCCGCAGACACTTCCGGGTCACGTGGCCAGCGTGATGAAGCTGCTCTGGTGAGCCAGCACCAGCGCAGTGCACGGAAACGCCGTTTACCTTCCCGCTATAAAGCGGTACCTATTCATCTACTTGCACTTAGGGGTGCTTTCAAACTGCTAGGTGGGCAGGAGCTGGGACCGAACAACGGGAGCTCACCCCGCCGCAGGGATGTGAACCGCCGACCATACATTCGGCAAGTCCTAGGCACTGAGGTTTTACCCACAGCGCCACCCGCGTCCCTAGGGGGTCCCTTTACCTTTTACCTTTACCTTTACATGAGCAATATCTGGAAGGCCACAACTTTTCCAGCCCTCTTTTACCCTGTCTGGACAAATCTCTATTTCGGTTTCTCATGTTTCCAAGTTGATGTTTCCTTCCTCACAATTCTGCACCAGCTTCCAGGGGGGAAATTAAGTCCTCATGAAAATTCATCTGAATTTTAGTGCAAATTTCTCCGAACATAACATTTCTGTATGCAACTTTTCCTGATATACACATTTTGGCACGCACCTTCCCCTAATATGATGCATTTTGTGTTTTAATGAATATATGCATTTTTACTTTTACCTAACATGCACTTTTTTTGTACACATTATTTGGCTTGAGAACAGCATCACAAAATCTAGAGAAGTGTGAATTTCTAAGGATAGCTGTGTTTCAGTTTGGTATATTGGTTCAGAAAGCATGAGTTAGGTAGATTTGCTTTAAAATCTGAACCAATCAGAGGTTTCTCCCCCATGTCAAATATGTACTAAGTAACTGAGGGAATATCATCTCCATAATTAGCTGAGAGGTGTGGAGAAGACTTCTGAAGGAGAAGCATTCATTTGGATAAAGGAAATGTGAATAAGTTAAAGTCTTGTGGATGTTCTGGGTGATAATTAGAATGATTTTCAAGGAATATGTGAAAATGTGTTCACCAATAAAATTGTGAGGAAGCAGTTTTCCTCTCCTCACTGTAACTACCCAGGGACGGCCCACCCATGTGGCAAGGTGAGGCAACCGCCTCAGGTGGCAGGAGCTACAGAGGCAGCAGATCAGTCTCAAAGGAATGCATATTCTCTGATGAAAATAGGGGTGTCCTAAGGAAAATTGGGGGACGCGGGTGGCGCTGTGGGTTAAACCACAGAGCCTAGGACTTGCCGATCAGAAGGTCGGCGGTTCGAATCCCCGCAAAGGGGTGAGCTCCCTTTGCTTGGTCCCTGCTCCTGCCAACCTAGCAGTTCAAAAGCATGTCAAAGTGCAAGTAGATAAATAGGTACCGCTCTGGCAGGAAGGTAAACGGTGTTTCCGTGCGCTGCTCTGGTTCGCCAGAAGCGGCTTAGTCATGCTGGCCACATGACCCGGAAGCTGTACGTCGGCTCCCTAGGCCAGTAAAGCTGCCGCTGCTTGAGACAAGCACTGGCTAATCCCCCTTCCCGAATTTGGCAGCAGCAGCACTTGTGAGGGAAATAGGGATATTCTGGGATCAAATCAGAAACCAGGTTAGTTTTCATAATTCTGTCTCTGTCCCTGGAAAATCAGTCCACTTGGAGGGTATGTGTATGTGAACATATAGTATATGGACATAACCCTTCCTCCCTCTCCCTTTCTCTCTCTCTCACACACAAAAACACACATATGCAACACTCACATACTTTACTAATCTATATCATCCATATTAAATAGCCTAATCCTATCTATGTTAAAAGCAACAGCATGATTCCTATTAACAACTCTGAGAAGTTGCAAATCCCAGCTCAATTTATATAACTCAAAAAGATAAATGCTAAATTGTTAGCTTCCATTGTTTAAGCTGCAGATTGCAGGAACATTTATTGATTACAAGCAATATCATTTGTTTTCATGCCTGGCTGCAACATAAATCACATTTTGCCATTCAACCAGGGACAGATGGGGCTGAATGTTCTTAGATTCCCAGGGTTTGTTTTATTAAAGCAGAATGTACCTTGCCCTAACACAGGTGACTGGGTCTTGAGAAAAAGAACATGAAAACAAAGAGGAGTTATTCTCTTGGTGGAACCGTGTGCACTACAGCATTATAAATCTACAGTGAATCAAAACCATTCCTGTCTGTAGCTTTAAAATACATTATAAAAGTGCAAACATAATAAGCAGGAGATTACACACTGCACATTCATTAAGTTTTCTTCAGAAACAATGTACTTTGATTACCTGACAGAGGTATATTTATATGCAATGCAGTACGCAGAGGGTCTTATCTGGTCTACGTCAATGCATTCCTCATGGTTCTAAAAGGTCTTTTTTCTTCTTCTCTTAGTTCCTTCCTTTAAAATGCATGTTACACTAGGCAGCAATAGGTTTTTGACAGGGAGAAAGAAAGAAAGAAAGAAAGAAAGAAAGAAAGAAAGAAAGAAAGAAAGAAAGAAAGAAAGAAAGAAATGCTGCTTTCTGACATCATGCTAAAACATAGTTTAATGTGGTGTGAACAGGCCTATTGCGTGGGTGGCGCTGTGGGTTAAACCACAGAGCCTAGGGCTTGCCGATCAGAAGGTCGGCGGTTCAAATCCCCGTGACGGGGTGAGCTCCCGTTGCTCGGTCCCTGCTCCTGCCAACCTAGCAGTTCGAAAGCACGCCAAAGTGCAAGTAGATAAATAGGTACCACTCCAGCGGGAAGGTAAATGGCGTTTCCATGTGCTGCTCTGGTTCGCCAGAAGCAGCTTAGTCAGGCGGGCCACATGACTTGGAAGCTGTACGCTGGCTCCCTCGGCCAATAAAGCGAGATGAGCGCTGCAACCCCAGAGTCGTCTGCGAGTGGACCTAATGGTCAGGGGTCCCTTTACCTTTTCCACCACTCCACAACCACCCCTCTTCTACTCTGCTGAAAGTGCAAGGAGGATTTCAGAAGCTTCCTCCTTTGCTTAGTCACAGCTTGTCATCACTGGCGGAGGAAGGGGGTGTGGTGGGTGCGGCTCGCCCGGGGGTCATCCCTGAGGGGAGGTGACATCGCCGCACCCCCCCCCCAGGATGCTCACCACAGGCGGCGCCCCCCTGGGACACTCACCCCGCCGTCAGCTGCACAGGTGCCGGAGCAACTAACTCCACCTCTGCTTGTTATGTCATCTGAACTGACCAACTATGGCTAATGTTAACTATGGTTTGTGTGAAACAAACAAAGCTGACACCATGGAAGAGAGAACAAGCTTGTTTTTGCCTGCTCTGGAGAGCAGAACTCAAACCAGTGGATTCAAGTTACAAGAACAGACCCTCCAAGTGTCTTTATTTTCTGGGGATGTCCTTGATTTAGAGAAGCCATCCCAGTTTCTGATTGGATCCTGGAATCTCTTTTCCTTGGGATGTCCCTATTTTCACTGGAGAGTATGGAGTTATCTGACCCCTGAGCCATCTGAAGGCAATTCTGTATAGGGAAGTTTTTTAAATGTTTTGTTATGTTTTTATATGTGTGTAAGCTGCCCAGAATGGCTGGGGCATCCCAGTAAGATGTGTGCGGGTGGCGCTGTGGGTTAAACCACAGAGCCTAGGACTTGCCAATCTGCAGGTTGGTGGTTTGAATCCCCACGGTGGGGTGAGCTCCTGTTGCTCAGTCCCTGCTCCTGCCAACCTAGTAGTTTGAAAGCATGTCAAAGTGCAAGTAGATAAATAGGTACCGCTCCGGCGGAAGGTAAACGGCGTTTCCGTGTGCTGCTGTGGTTTGCCAGAAGTGGCTTAATCATGCTGGCCACATGACCCAGAAGCTGTCTGCAGACAAACGCCGGCTCTCTCGGCCTATAGAGCGAGATGAGTGCGCAACCCCAGAGTCAGTCACAATTGGACCTAATGGTCAGGGGTCCCTTTACCTTTAAGCTGCCCAGAATGGCTGGGGCATCCCAATAAGATGTGTGGGGTATAAATAGTAGAATTATCATTATGGAATGGGATGTCCCTATTTTCATCGGAGAAATGTTGGAGGGTATGCAAGAAAGGAGAGTCCAACTAAACACCAGAAAAAACTTTCTGACGCTAAGAGCTGTTTGACAATAGAACAGTTTCCCTCGGGAGGTTGTGAACTCTCCGTCCTTGGAGGTTTTTAAGCAGAGTCTAGGTGGCTATCTGTCCGGGATGCTTTAGCTAAGATTCCTTCATTGCAGGTGGTTAGACTAGATGAGCCTTGGGATAACTTCCAATGCTACAATTCTACGATTCTATGTTTGTGCGTGCATGGACAGCACCACATATAAGAAAAAGCTCTGATGCATAAAATTTACCAGTATGGTACATAAAATTAATCCATTCTCAATCATCCTCCCCAGACCTAATATTAGCAATGAAGGCTTCCACGTGCAGTTGAGCCCCTTTCCACAGAAGCAAGGAAATCCCCACTCCAACTGTTACTTCTCCTCCGCTCCATTTGGATAGCCATTGTGTCACTGCACACCAGGGCAACACATCCTGACCATATGTCTGCCTTAGTTTGTATGCAAAGATTCCACCAGCCTTGCTATCTTTACTCACAGATAAGCCCTTCTGACTCAATATAATGGCTTAGGTAAAGACTCAGGATACATGGGTGACTCATATTGCTCAGAGATCCAAATTTAGATTTTAGAAGGTATTATGTGTTAGCAGGGACGCGGGTGGCTCTGTGGGTTAAACCACAGAGCCTAGGACTTGCCGATCAGAAGGTTGGCGGCGTGAGCTCCCATTGCTCGGTCCCTGCTCCTGCCAACCTAGCAGTTCGAAAGCATGTCAAAGTGCAAGTAGATAAATAGGTACCACTACAGCGGGAAGGTAAACGGCGTTTCCGTGTGCTGCCCTGGTTTGCCAGAAGCGGCTTAGTCATGCTGGCCACATGACCCGGAAGCTGTACACCGGCTCCCTCGGCCAATAAAGCGAGATGAGCACCGCAACCCCAGAGTCGGTCACGACTGGACCGAATGGTCAGGGGTCCCTTTACCTCTACTATGTGTTAGCAAGTCTAGTACAAATTCCAGAGGACTAGCCATGTAAACTCAAAAAAAATAAAATTACTGCATTTTTATATTGCCCTTCATTCTGTAGTTTTTCAGAGCACTTTACAAAATAATAAAATTGCATCTACATTAAAAACAATTATCCCAACTCTAAAAACATTAGCATATCAACAGAAATACCCTAACTTTACATCACTTTGCACCAGTTATGTAACAGTAACCCTTGGGCCTCACATGTCAGCTGTCTTCCCAACACTTGCATGAAAAGATGGGTCTCTGGGCTGATGCCAAAATGCAATCAATTGAGGGAGATGGCCAGACCTTCAAGAGAAGGGGGTTCCATAAGTGGGGTGCTTTCACATTGAAGGCCCCGTTTCATGCTCTTGTGCCGCAAGAAATGCCTTCTGGGAAAATGAGCAGGGCCTCCTCACAGATCTCAAGACTCAGGCTGACATCTATTGCGAAAGGGTCTCTCCTTCAATCATTTTGGTCCCAGGTCATTTAGGACCTTATCTCCCATTAATACCTTGATTTATGTCTGGTAGCATATAGACAAGCAGTACAGCTCTATAAGAATCACTGTGATGTGATTTCATTTTGCTACACTGCTCAGAACCCTGATACAGTGGTACCTCGGGTTAAGTACTTAATTCGTTCCGGAGGTCTGTTCTTAACTTGAAACTGTTCTTAACCTGAAGACCACTTTAGCTAATGGGGCCTCCTGCTGCCGCCGCACCGCCGGAGCACGATTTCTGTTCTTATCCTGAAGCAAAGTTCTTAACCTGAAGCACTATTTCTGGGTTAGCAGAGTCTGTAACCTGAAGCGTATGTAACCTGAAGCGTATGTAACCCGAGGTACCACTGTAGTCAGATTCTATGCAAGTTGCAGCTTCCAGCTTCCTATGTAAAAAGCACATTGTAATGGTCTACTTGGAATGGATTGTTGTGACCAGGATATCCTGGTCCAGAAAGAATCCGGAGCTGGTGAATCAGCCAAAGCTTGAAATTGAAACCAATTCTGCCTCAAGTAACAGTAGTGAATCCAGGGGTACTCCTTCAGGCAGAGTGCCATCCATTCAAAACAGGTTACTTTTTCAAATCCCCCAGTCAGGGACCACCCACCATACCACCTCTGCCTTGCTCGGATTCAGTCTTAGGCTGGATTGAGACACATCAAAGAAGCGTGTCAATTAAACGTGTTGTAAACTTTGTATGAGAAATCGGGTTGGCGAAAACAGAACTCCACAGCGCCATCTGGTGTCACAGTGTTATAAAGCATATACAATGGTACCTTGGTTCTCAGACTTAATCGGTTCCGGAAGTCCTTTCCAAAACCAAGGCGTTCCAAAACCAAGGCATGCTTTCCCATAGAAAGCAATGCAAAATGGATTGATCCGTTCCAGACTTTTAAAAACAACCCCTAAAACAGCAATTTAATATGAATTTTACTATCTAACGAGACCATAAAATGAAAGCAATAAACAATGTACTGCAGTCACATAATGAATCAGTCAGTAACCGAACTGGGTTCCACATAGGCACACATAAAAAAGAGTCGCAAAAACAAAAACACGAAATAAATAGCAAAAGCAGACAAACCTCCGCATAACACTCAAATCGTCAGCGTAACACTCAAAACAGAGCACGTTTGGCTTCCAAAAACAGTTTGCAAACTGGAACACTTACTTCCGGGTTTGCAGTGTTTGGGTTCCGAGTTGTTTGAGTACCAAGGCATTTGAGAACCAAGGTACCACTATACAACACATATAAAGCGCTTTTTCTTTGCCAATGTAGCTGAGTCCTCAGTTTAAGTTTCTATGGACTAAAGCCCAGTTCATTGGATGCATAGAATGTTGGAAGATACAAATGTACATACAGTGGTACCTCGCAAGACGAACGCCTCGCAAGACGGAAAACCCGCTAGACGAAAGGGTTTTCCGTTTTGGAGGCGCTTCGCAAGACGAATTTCCCTATGGGCTTGCTTCGCAAGATGACAGCCCATAGGGAAATATCCGGGACAGCGGGGAAGCGCAGCGCGTCTTCCCCACTGTCCTCGGACCTCCTCCGAAGCTGGGCGGTGGGGCGGGAACACCTTCTGAAGGCGGGCGGCGGGCGAAAGTCTTTGTTCCCCCCTGCCTGCCTTCCCGGGAGAGCGGAGAAACACAGCGCGTTTCTCCGCTGTCCCGGAGGGCTTTTGAAGGCAGGCGGGGGGGAGCAAAGACTTTCGCCCCCCCCCCCCGCCCGCCTTCAGAAGAGGTCCAGGACCTCTTCTGAAGGCTGGCGGGGGGCAAAAGTCTTTGTCCCCCCTGCCTGCCTTCCCAGGGGCTTTTAAATCGCCCCCGGACAGCGGAGAAGTCCTCCGCTGTCCGGGGGCGATTTTAAAATGCCGCCCGCCAGCATTTTAAGATCGCCCGGGGTTTTTTAAAATGCTGGGGGTGGGAAGAAAAGCCCTTGTCCCCCCCCCCCAGCCTTCAGAAGAGGTCCGGGGACAGACTGTCCCCGGACCTGGTCTGAAGGTGGTTTCCCTAGGAACACATTAATTGATTTTCAATGCATTCCTATGGGAAACCGTGCATCGCAAGACGAAAAACTCGCAAGACGAAGAGACTTGCGGAACGAATTAATTTCGTCTTGCGAGGCACCACTGTATATACATAGGAGTATAGAGATAATACAATTTGTAAACAGTAGAATGAAAGAGTCATGAAATGCAGGAGTTATAATCTGTGAATTTTATGCCAAATCTTTGTGTGTATGTGTGTGAGAGAGAAAGCGGGAGAGAGAGAAACACAGTGACAATTAGCAACAGCAATAATTGGTGTAACACATTCTTCCAAGCTTTGCTAGATTAATTTACCAATCCTGTAGTGGGAGAGAAAACCTTCATCTTAATTGAGGGTGTTTCTGGACAGGGGCCTAATATCACAAATGTGTCATTTAAGCATTACAAAAAGTTTGTTGGCAACCAGTTTATATTTTCAGATTTTCTACAGAAATGATAAATGCAGTTTAAATGTGGAGGAAGAATATTAGCTGCCATGCTGTGTTGATAATGTTATGTGGCGAATAGACAGTATGAGAGCACTGATTCCACAATAAAAGCCCATTGGAGTCCTAATTGTATATCAAAAGGACCAAATCAAATTTACTGAGCTATAATTTATCACTAGATTTGTGTTATTTCTATTACAGACTTGAGCTCTGGCCATTAACTTGTACGTACAGGAGTGGCAGCAGAGGGAGGAATGGTTTCAGTAACCAAAATAAGCTTTGCAACAATTCAAAATCAAGGCTACAAGAGCATTCGGTTGCCTTTCAAAATTAAGAGAAATATGTTTCTTCTTCAGGTTTGCAGAATCACCTTCTGTTTGCCCATATGTGTAATATTCTGCCGTGAGAGAATCGCGTAAGAATAAGAGGGGGAAGGGTAGCTCTGTTAGGCTGCTTCAGCAAAACTAACAAAGAGCCTTGTGATAACTTTAAAGAGTAACAAATTTATTGTTATTATTTCATCCACAGCAGTTTATAGGTAATCAATTTAGATCGGTGGTGACATCATAAAGAATGGATCTGCAGTAGACATGGGAGCCAGCTTCTAGGTAAGGTAAAGGGTAAAGGGACCCCTGACCATTAGGTCCAGTCATGGCCGACTCTGGGGTTGCGGTGCTCATCTGGCTTTATTGGCCAGGGGAGCCGGCGTACAGCTTCCGGGTCATGTGGCCAGCATGACTAAGCCGCTTCTGGCGAACCAGAGCAGCGCACGGAAACGCCGTTTGCCTTCTTTCCAGAGCGGTACCTATTTATCTACTTACGCTTTGACGTGCTTTCGAACTGCTAGGTTGGCAGGAGCAGGGACCGAGCAACGGGAGCTCACCCCGTTGCGGGGATTCGAACTGCCGACCTTCTGATCAGCAAGTCCTAGGCTCTGTGATTTAACCCACAGCGCCACCCGCACCTCCAGTTTCTAGGTGCCACCCCAAAAAACCCCCCACTAAACAACACTCCAGCCCCAGGGCTTGGTTTCTATGAAGAGAAGCTCTAATGCGTAGGTCTGTAGAGAAACCATATTGATTTGAAAGCCCAGCCTCCTCATGCCAGATATGCGTAGAGCTGGCTATCCTGCTCTGTGATAGGGAAAGAAACTTTGCACACGCCTAATAGCATTCTCCTCCTTAATGTAACTTCACATGTTCCAGGAGATGTTTGGGGGATGAAGAAGAGTTTGGATTTGATATCCCGCTTTATCACTACCCTAAGGAGTCTCAAAGTGGCTAACATTCTCCTTTTCCCTTCCTCCCCCACAACAAACACTCTGTGAGGTGAGTGGGGCTGAGAGACTTCAGAGAAGTGTGACTAGCCTAAGGTCACCCAGTAGCTGCATGTGGAGGAGCGGGGAAGCAAACCCAGTTCACCAGATTACGAGTCTACCGCTCTTAACCACTACACCACACTGGCTCTCATGATGCTCTGAGGGCTGAAAGACAGACAGTCTTCCAACAAAAGATTGAGACCAGGACACAAGACTGATCAGGATCTGCCCTATTCCTGGGACCAGGGCTTTTTTCCAGACAGAACCTCAGTTATGGCACCTCTCAGGTGGGTGCCATTGTCATTATAAGAGAACAAGGGCGGTATTCATGGTGAATTCCAGCCCCTCTTTTTCTAGAAAAATAGCACTGCCTGTGACTGTCATTTGTTCTGTTTGAATACTGAATTTTGTTTTTTGTTTTTTTTAAATTTTTTATTGGGTTTTCCGCTTTTATAAAAACAATACAGACACAAAAATAACACAAGACACAAACATGTATAAATTCAGCAGATCCTCGTTTCATAACCTTGTTCCCTGACTTCCCCCCACCCCCCCTCGTGCATCCCAATTCACAAGATTATATCAGCAAGTTGGTATTTCTCCTCTTAACCATCTTATTCATTTTATTACCTCTTTTCTAATTAAAAAAAAATTGATTTTCCTAAGTTGGACTTAAGTTCTCTTCCATCGATTTTTCATTTTATCTTAATTAAAAGTCATATTAACCAAACCTAAAAGTCTTAAGAGTTTTTAAGAATCTCCTCTTCCCTCCCTCCCATCCCCGGTTTTTGTCCCTTCCCAATAAAAATCCAAAGTCAAGATTCTCAGCCTGGGTTCCTCACGTCCGAGGCTTTCAAGTCTCTTTCAGTCCCTCTCCGCCGGTCTTGTTGGTAGTCCTTTATGTCAGTCGTCGAGTCTGGAAAAAGATCTTTCACCATCAAAGTATATTCTCTTCCCACAAGGAGATTTGAAAGCAACTGCTGGAGAATTTCCACAAAGCCTGTATCTTCAAAATCAAAGTCCAAACGGAGGCCCCAATCATATTTCTTTATTTTGAGTTCCTGTATTCCATGTTGTCCCAGAACCTCCTCCTTCTTCTTCTGCGTCTTTCGCAGACTTGTGGTAGATATGTTCCCAGAGTCTCCTTGCTTGTGTTCCACAGATGTCAGCTTTTGGTTGTTGCTTCCCAAGGTTACTTTCTCTTTTTCTTGTTTAGTCTCTTCCACCTCTGTAGACATTGTTTCCCATTCAGCTGTGGATTCTTTCTCATTCAGGTCCTCAATACAAACAGCAGAGTTGCCTGTTCCCAAGGTCATAGTCATAAGTTGTTTATTCATGGCTAAGCTCTGCTCTTGTAAGATTCCCACCAATTGAAACATCCTTTCGATTTCCACTAGTAACTTTCCATCCACAGCCATTGTATCCATTGTAGTTTCACAGAATTCCCCCTAGGGGGAATCTGGTTACTTATTAGTCTTTTCTCCAACAGTCCTTTAACTTATTATTATTACTTTGTTTCCAACAATTTTGGCTCAATTATAACTCGTCTTAATCCAGAGGGATCTTAGATAGTGATTTTTCCCCTTTAAACTGCCCGTTTGGCAGCTTTGACAGCTGTCAAACTCCGCAGCTCTTACACAGGCACAAAGGCAGGACGTTCCCGAGCCCGGGAGGGGGGGTTGTTTAAAACAAAAAGAGGGTCTCCAAAACTCCACTCTCCAGCACAAAATTTCCTTTAGCTAAATCTTGAAAGTTAGTGTCCTTTTTAACTCACCCCTCCAAGGGTAGGCTCTCCAGCTTAGCTCTTATGTCGTTGCTTAGATCGTCTGCAAGGGGGGGGTGCGGACTTCCTTTTAGCACACCCCCCGGTCGTCTCCAATTCAGGGTAAAATTTTTAAAGTCCCAATCCGTCTTACTCACGGGTAATTCTTTCAGTCCAGATTTTCAAGGAAGAAAGTCAGCGCTCTCTGGTCATGGCTCGCGGCTTCGCTCCACCGAGGTAGCGGTCGACTCTCAGTGCCACGCCACCCCCGTATCCTCTCCGCAGCCTTTAAAAAGGCTCTTCGTGGATCAGGGGGGGCGCTTAAGGCACCCGCCAAGTCTTCAGTCCGCAGGCTTCCGCGCCTGCGGTTTTTAAGGGTCCCCGCGTCGCCGGCGTGGCAAAGACCCGTCCTCAGTAGAGCCGATTCCCTCCGCAACTCGGAGGGAATCCGCCATTTCCAGATCGCGTCAACCCGGAAGTCCCTGAATACTGAATTTTGGATTCTTTTGACCCACCCGAGGACCTGCTGGTCATAAATTTAATCATCACTATCCCTGTGGGCCACTAGACACCTTCAATACAGTCAAGTCAGTGATACCATCATTCCCCAGAGATTTGCAGATCATTTCCAAGTCAAATGAATGATCAGTGACAATATGTAAAAGCTACAACATGAAACTACTTCTCTAGTAAGCACCTATCAGTCCTTTCTGGCATTTATTTTATTAGAATAACAATATGCATATTTAAGAGCCAAACTAGAAATGACTAGGGAAATCTGTGATGAGGATCTTTTAAATAATAATAATAATAAGCAGCCACTCTGGAAAAAGGTTTTCATCTTTTTCTCTTATTTACTTTCTACAGTATTAACCCATCCTAGCTGCTATTAGCGGCGAAGGAGAGAAAATACAAGGACAGCATCTGAACCTAGATTTTCTGTTTCCTAATAACAGCTTTAATCGGCTGAGGATTTGCATCCCAGAAAGGACCTGGGAAGAAAAGGCTAAGCACTCTTTCAGAGTGCTACTTCCCTCATTGTCAAAGCAGTTTTGCAGGGATGCTAATTCACAAACAATATAGTAGATCCTAATTAGATTCTCTCACCCCCCCCCCACACCTATTTTGGCCCTGACTGTGCCCAGATAGCAAAAATCGTGTGGTTTAAAAAGTCAGATTTTTACAGCCAACTCCCCCTCCACCCCCCACCACAACTACCACTAAGACATGGCCATAATCATTTGCTATTTCAAAGGGGGGAAAGAGGGAAAAGGAGAGCTATGGATGCATATTTTAAAAAATAGTTCCTAGACAGAATTGAAATGAACACGTTCAAAATGCAATTCACTTTAAAACGCCACCCTGTTCTATGGAGAGATCCGGTTTAAATAAAAGTCGTTCTCCCATGGTCAGTTCTGCACAAGCTGCAGTAATCACGCCAAATTTCACTCAATCCACTTACCAATATCACAGACCTTGAATGAGGGATACAAGGAAGGAAGGCTCTTAAGGAAACCCACAAGTTGCACCTCCTGACTCCTTTCACTGCTTGTCTAATCCTGCCCTTTGTAGATTTCTGCAAAGGACACATAGTAAGTAAAACAAGAAGCTGCCTTATTTGGAGCCAGACCCAGCTCAGTATGAGCTACACACTGACTTGAATAAAATATATATGGGGGGGGGGCAAGTAAGCCCTACCCTGCATAATTGATTGCATGATGTGGTACATGGACACCATTTGAACGGCAATGCCCGTCAATTGGGAGGGGCTCAAATATTTTATAGGGGATGGTGAAGACCCCTTGGTCCTTAGGAGTTGGCTCCTAAGCCGACAGCAGCTCTCCAAGGTTTCAGACAGGGAACTTTCACAGCCCTATCTGGAGATTCTGGGGATGGGACATGAGGCCTGTTTCATAGAATCAAAGTTGGAAGAGACCCTGAGGATCATCTAGTCCAACCCCCTGCAAGGCACGAATGTGCAGTTGTCCCCTACAGGGATCAAACTTACAACCTTGGCATTCTCAGAAGCATGCTCTAACCTACTGAACTATTGAGACCTTTGAATACAGAGCAGATGATCTACCATGGGACTATGACCTTCCCCCCAAATATAGTAGTTAAGAGGATGGCCACAAAAAGTTAAAGGGAAACTAGCCCAATTCTGGTTGTCTATATTTTGAATGGGACACGGGTGGTGCTGTGGGTTAAATCACAGAGCCTAGGACTTGCTGATCAGAAGGTCGGCGGTTCGAATCCCCGCGATGGGGTGAGCTCCCGTTGCTCAGTCCCTGCTCCTGCCAACCTAGCAGTTCGAAAGCACTTCAAAGTGCAAGTAGATAAATAGGTACCGCTCTGGCGGGAAGGTAAACGGCATTTCCATGCACTGCTCTGGTTCGCCAGAAGTGGCTTAGTCATGCTGGCCACATGACCCGGAAGCTGTACGCTGGCTCCCTTGGCCAATAAAGCGAGATGAGCGCCGCAACCCCAGAGTCAGCCATGACTGGACCTAATGGTCAGGGGTCCCTTTACCTTTTATATTTTGAATGCTGAGGCATCCCACATTTTGGGGGCAGGGGATCACCATATGATAGAAATCTTCAGATTTTTCGTGTGCATCATGGAAACCAATTACAAATTACTGACAAGCGCACTGCAAAGTTTACATCTGAAGCAGGCCCAATCTATTGCCTCTGGATACATCGTAGGACAAACACTAACTTGCCCTCTCTACTGTCCGTGGTTTCTCAGCTATTATAGGAGTGTGCGAATGACTGCTTCTCTGTGTGGCCAATAATGTACAGTGATGACATCCTCACTATGCAGATAGATAGGTTATGCAAAACAATGGGCACTTCAATTGTTGCTATTTTCAGGTGGGATTCAGCCACATATCAGCAAATTCGGGTTGCACAATTAAAACTGATTTGGTGCTCCTGCACAACAAACGCGCTTTCCCCCCAAACCAGACTTTTTATGATTTTGGAAAATGATGGGAAAATGCATTACAGTGTGGGATAATGATGACTTGGTGCAACATGGTATAAAGAATGAATGGTCAATAAATAGCCAGTGCCATCTAACCTCCATGCAAACTTTGCACAAACAAATTAAGATGCACGTTCACTAAATAGGTTTTCTGGAAGTGACCAATGTTAAGACTTCAGTCTTAAGCATATACAGTCGTACCTTGGTTCTCAAACGGAATCCATTATGGAAGTGTGTTTGACTTCAGAAAATGTTCGAAAACCAAGGCACATCTTCCAGTTGGCTGCAGGAGCTTCCTGCACTCAGAAGCCATAGAAGCCGCGTCAGACGTTCTGCTTCCAAAAACCGTTCGCAAACCAGAACACTCACTTCTGGGTTTGCGGCATTCAGGAGCCAAAACGTTTGAGAACTAAGCTGTTTGAAAACCAATTTACTATGGGTAAAGTCTCACTGCCCTCATTAGCACTTAAAGGTAAAGGTAAAGGGACCCCTGACCATTAGGTTCAGTCGTGACCGACTCTGGGGTTGGGACGCTCATCTTGCTTTATTGGCCGAGGGAGCTGGTGTACATGTGGCCAGCATGACTAAGTCGCTTCTGGCAAACCAGAGCAGCACATGGAAATGCCGTTTACCTTCCTGCTGGAGCGGTACCTATTTATCTACTTGCACTTTGATGTGCTTTCGAACTGCTAGGTTGGTGGGAGCAGGGACCCAGCAATGGAAGCTCACCCCGTTGCGGGGATTCGAACCGCCGACCTTCTGATAGGCAAGTCCTAGGCTCTGTGGTTTAACCCACAGCGCCACCCACGTCTCTCATTAGCACTTACTTTTTGGTTAACATGCATTGGCTTGTGCTTTGGCCTGTGACCTCCACTGTTATAAACAGTTTCTAGGAGCCTTTCCTCCATCCAGCTCCCATTGCTTTCTTAATGAAAATTACCTGCCTCTGTGGAGAGTGCCATAATCAGAGTATCCTTTCTGGGGACAGACTGGGTGTGAACATCCTCACTTTCTAAAATATATTCACATAATTCCAAGCAAGCCTGGTATGAGAGGATGAGAGGATGACACTCTAGACATGCTCTAAGACATTATCTATTAGTATTACTTCAAATGTTCCAAGATTGTTTGTACCTTTGGAGGTACAAAACGATTGCTTGGAGATGTTGGATTAAAGCAGCCATGCGCCTCAGGTTCAAAGCTACATGTGCCAAGAGTTGCTGTGAGGATGAAAAAGTAATAGCAACAGTCTTCCACAACTTGCACAACCATCATACGACATACAGTGGTACCTCGGGTTACAGACGCTTCAGGTTACAAACGCTGCAGGTTACAGACTCCGCTAACCCAGAAATAGTACCTCGGGTTAAGAACTTTGCTTCAGGATGAGAACAGAAATCGCGCGGCAGCAGCGGGAGGCCCCATTAGCTAAAGTGGTATCTCGGGTTAAGAACAGTTTCAGGTTAAGAACGGACCTCCAGAACGAATTAAGTTCTTAACCTGAGGTATCACTGTACTTCGGGGGGGGGGGCAGAAAGCCATCTCACTGGAGATGTTTACACTACTTAGAATTTAGTTGCTAGCCCTGTATTTTCTCTCCCCCCCCCCTATTTTTTCTTACAGGATTTCACTAGAGTAAGCATGCAGAGAGTCATCTACTGCTCTGCCCAGACTTTTCTGATAACTCCATGTTCAACATAGTAGAGACTAGGAAGAATAAACACACGTGAAACACAGAGAGATTACCAAGGCTACCACTAGTCACTATCTTAGATTTCAAGTTCTTATAAGCATCAGTAGAAGCAAAGCAAACGCGGGAGGGGAGAAATCCAAGGGGTTTTTTATATCTAACCCCGTTTAATCATCAACAAGATGACAAATCTCCCGAAGGGAATATTTGTCTCAACTTTTTCAGACATTGTTCTCTTCCTTCCCATTTCAGCAGCGGGCTTTGAAAAACTTGAGAGAGCGAAAACGAGGGGAGAGAGAAAGAGAGCGAGCCCTAAGGATAAATCCGAAAGGAATTCAGGAAACTTTGGAGAGGGGTGGCGGGGGGCGAATCAAACATGGCAAATTAAAATATACTCCCGCGGAAAGAAGGACGGGAACTTTACATCGTACGGAATAGGGAGAAGTTGTTTAAGCGAGGGCTTGAGAGGGGGGCATTCCTGTTTTCCCTGAAGACGTGGCCATGCTCTAAGGCATATTACTCGGGTGTCACTCCGAACATGCCCATCATCGCGCTGGCACATCGATGCGCGTTCAAGCCGCCGTCGAGGAAGCGCCCCTTCCATTGGGGAAAAGGCGGCTTCCATCTGCCCGCTTCCCTTTCTCCTTCCCCTAAACTCTCCGCGCCCCAGACCGCTTTGTTTTGCTCGCCGGGACTTTCACGCGCTTCCCGACGATCGCGCGTCGCTCATTCAGCGCCCCCTGCCTTCACACGCGCAAGGAACGCCGCCCGCGACACGCCGCGCCTCCCTCCGCGCAAAATACGCACTCTCTCGGCTGCCCTGGCTCGCCCGATCTTCGGCCCCTTCTTAGGACTCGCCAGCTGCCCGGGGACCACGAAGGCGCCCGCGCTCCGGCCGCCGCTCCGCCCGAGAAGCCGCTGCGTCGTGCGCCCTCCCCGGCGGTTCTGAAGGGCGTCCCTTCGCCGCGCTGCGCCCAGGGGGAGCCCGCTTTCCGCGCCCGCCCCCTTCGCCTGGGGCGCAGCTGAGCAAAGTTCCTATGGCAGCGTCCGCTTCGCCAGGTAACCCGGTTGCCCACAACAAAGCGCCCAGGTGCTGCTCGGGGGCCGAGCGGGGCGCCCCCGACCTGCCGCTGCGCCTGCCTGCCTTCTTCTCAGACAAGAATGACAAGCACCACTTAGGGGAGGGGGCTGGGGCTGGCCAAGTTCAAGCACACGCGCGACGCGGGTCTCCCACCTGTCCGGCCCCCTTGGGAGAGGCTCTCGGTTGGAGCAGGAATCTTTTCCGTCGAGGGCGAGGGAGCCGGAAGGTGGAGATTGCGAAGGGATGTTTTCTTTCTTTCTTTCTTTCTTTCTTTCTTTCTTTCTTTCTTTCTTTCTTTCTTTCTTTCTTTCTTTCTGGACCCTGATCTTCCCCTCCTTCTGGAACTGTCCCCTTCCCCTTGCTTCCTCGCTTTGGACTTTCCCCTCTCAAGTTGGGGTACAGGTAGGCTTGCCATACAGTGGTACCTCGGGTTAAGTACTTAATTCGTTCCGGAGGTCTCTTCTTAACCTGAAACTATGCTTAACCTGAGGTACCACTTTAGCTAATGGGGTCTTCCGCTGCCGCCGCGCGATTTCTGTTCTCATCCTGAAGCAAAGTTCTTAACCCGAGGTACTATTTCTGGGTTAGCGGAGTCTGTAACCTGAAGCGTCTGTAACCCGAGGTACCACTGTATGAAGGCAGCCCTGTTTAGGGAAGCTTTTAATGCTTAATAGGTTATTGTATTTTAGTGTTTTGTTGGAAGCCGCCCAGAGTGCTGGGGAAACCCAGCCAGATGGGCGGGGTATAATTAAATAATAATAATAATAATAATAATAATAATAATAATAATAATAATAATAATAATAATAATATTTTGAAGAGCAAGAAAGAGGACACATTTGCCGACTGCTTCTTTTAGCTATGGATCGCTATGACGACTCTCATTTTACCTACCCATGGAAAAGAGGACGTGTCTTGGAAAATAAGGTGTGTGTGACAGTCACAGCTCATATGTCTCGCGCGACCCCCGAGCCAGGCTGCCCGCGGAGTTTGGGGACAGGCGGCGATGGTCGCCTCCTCCGGGGCGGGCGGAGGTCCATCTCCCGTTCTGTCCAGGTTGCGCGCGCCCAAGCTGCGCCTCCCACGTTCTTCCCAGCGCTCTTTCCGCACTGGAGGGAACAGAGAGAGAGCGCGCAGCCGAGACTCCCGCCGGAGAAAACCAGCGGGAGCGCTGTGTGCCCTTAGCTTGTCGTGTGGCAGCTCGTCGGGGCGGACGAGGCGTGTTAATGGCGAGACCCAGAGAGTCTCTGTCGCCACGGGCAAAAAATGAGTAATCCACGCAGGCAGCCGGGGAAGCGCGCGTGGTGGCCCTTCGTTGCCTTCGCGATCGTGTCTCTGTGTGTTGCTTGATGGTTGTGTGTCATTTCACGGTGTGACGGCCACAAGCCAGTCATTCACACAGAACTTTCTCCCCTTCTTTTTCCTCGACGTCCGTTTCCCTTTACTGTTTTTTAATTTCTTTTTTTATTAAAGATTTTCTTGTTTTACAGAAGTATGTGTAATGTCTCTCGTATTTTTTCCATGTAACATTTTTACAAATCAGTTTCATTTGTTGAGACATTGGGGAGGAAGGGGGGAGGGGGAAGATGGGGGGTGGGATCGGGTGGCGATGTTTCAATTTAAGGGATAGTATCCGCAATATACAAAATATTACTCCAAAATCCCACAAATCCCCTTTACTGTATTTCTGCAAGGCATTCAGAGAGACCTCTCGCAACCGTCCCAATGAAACTCCATCCAAAGAGACACGTCGTGAAATGCAGCGACTCCTAGCTGACCCGACACGACAGAAAGGGGAACAATAAATCAAAATTTTAAAAATGCATTGCAATGTCTAGATTCTCTCAAAGGCCAGGAAAGGGTCTAGGAGCTATTTGGCTCTTGGACTATGGCACAACCACTGACAATTACATAGAACTGAAAAGAGTTCCGTGTGTTAGAACAATTAAAAACCAGTCCATATAGGAAAAAAACAATTAAAAAGTATTTTCTATGTGAAAAGAATAATGGACCCAACAGAGATATTCCCAGGGATAAAGTTTTCCGTTTAAAATCCTAGTCTTCAACTGAGCTTAAAGGTAAAGGTAAAGGGACCCCTGACCATTAGGTCCAGTCGTGACCGACTCTGGGGTTGCGGTGCTCATCTCCCTTTATTGACCAAGGGAGCCGGCGTACAGCTTCCAGGTCATGTGACCAGATGACTAAGCCACTTCTGGCGAACCAGAGCAGCGCACGGAAATGCCGTTTACCTTCCCGCCGGAGCGGTACCTATTTATCTACTTGCACTTTGACGTGCTTTCAAACTGCTAGGTTGGCAGGAGCAGGGACCGAGCAACAGGAGCTCACCCCGTTGCGGGGATTTGAACCGCCCACCTTCTGATCAGCAAGTCCTAGGCTCTGTGGTTTAACCCACAGCACCAAATGTGCAGCGGATTGTAGCTTTACAGCACAATCCTGTACTTGCACATTACTCAGAAGTAAGCCCTGTTGAATACAATAGGTCTTATGCTCAGGTAAGCGAGTAGAGAATTGCAGCTTTAAAAGTACTGAAGTCTTTTATAAAGATGGGAGAGGCTTGCAAGCTGAATTTCCTCCAGCAACATAGCTGTTAAAGCAGAGGAGCCTGTCCTGAGAAAAACGTTGGCAATTGTGTCAGGAATATGCACACAAATGCATTGTATATTCACACCTGAACTCAGTCCCTGTTTTCCAGAAAAACAGTATCCATCAAGATGTCTCAAATATAGTGCTTTACTGATTACTATTCTTTACATTTCATAAATAATAAAAGTCAGATGCAAGGCATATTGCAAATTATGAAACATAAAAGGAATGTCTAAAATAAGTACTGACTTTTAACAACAAAAAACTACCAGAAATCATTACCAATAACAGCACAGTGTAAGATCATATCAAATACCTTCTGAAAAAGGAAAATGTTCACAATATTTAGGAGGAAATGAAAGGGTTTTTAAATATCATATATGTATTTCATTTTTGTTACATAAGTACAGAAAATGGCTACAAACTTCAAAAAGAACAGATATAACTAGAAAAATAAAAAAGAATGATGTATTTATTAAGTGATAAAGGTCCATTGTGGCCCCTCAGGACATTTGTTAATCATTTCCCTTTGGTGCATGTTCAAACAAGAAGGATGCAGAAAAAGTTGTTCTTCATTATAGCAAGGATTTGTCTGTAGCAAGACATAGAATTATAGAATTGGAAGGGACCCCAAGGTCCTCTAGTCCAACCCCCAGAAATACAGGAATCTCAAGTAAAGCATCCAGGACAGATAGCCAACCAACCTCTGCTTAAAAACCTTCAAGGAAGGAGAGTCTTCCATGGGAGTGCGTTTCACTCTTACTGTCAGTTTTCCCTGATTTTTAGTCAGAATGTCCTTTCTTGTAACTTGAAGCCACTGGCTCAGGTTTTACCTTCCAGAGCAGGTGAAAACAAGCTTGCCCCACCTTCCATGTGACAGCCCTTGAGATATTTGAAGATGGCTATCAGTCTCCTCTTTTGTAAGCTAAACATACCCAGCTCCTTCAACTGATCCTCATAAGGCTTGGTTTATAGACCCTTGATCATCTTGGTTGCCCCCCTCTGCACATGTTCCAGCTTGTCAATATCCCTAAATGGTGGTGCCCGGAACTGGACCTAGTATTCTTTATGTTGTCTGACCAAGGCAGAATAGTAAGGTAAAGGAACCCCTGACCATTAGGTCTAGTTGTGGCCAACTCTGGGGTTGCGGCGCTCATCTCGCTTTACTGGCCGAGGGAGCTGGCGTACAGCATCCGGGTCATGTGGCCAGCATGACTAAGCCGCTTCTGGCGAACCACAGCAGCTCATGGAAACACTGTTTACCTTCCCGCAGGAGAAGTATTTATCTACTTGCACTTTGATGTGCTTTCGAACTGCTAGGTTGGCAGGAGCTGGGACCGAGCAACGGGAGCTCACCCCGTCGCAGGGATTCAAACCGTCGACCTTCTGATCGGCAAGTCCTAGGCTCTGTGGTTTAACCCACAGCACCACCCGTGTCCCGCCAAGGCAGAATAGAGTGGCACAATTACTTCCCTTGATCTGGCCACTATATTTCTGTTGATGCAGCCTAGAAGAGCATTAGCTTTTTTCGCTGCAGCATCAGACTGTTGACTCACGTTAAGCTTATGGTCCACCAAGATCCCTAGATCCTTTCAATATGTACTGCTAGTAAGCCAGGTGTCTCCCATCTTATACTTGTGCATCTGGTTCATCTGGCCTACGTGCAGAATCTTACATTTGCCCCTATTGAAATTCATTTTGTTAGCTTGGGCCCAGTGCTTCTATCTGTTAAGGTCATTTTGAATCCCGATTCTGTCTTCTGCAGCATTAGCTACTTCTCCCAGTTTGGTGTCACCTGAAAATTTGATGAGCATCCTCTCAATTCCTTCATCCAAGTCTTTTTGACAGTCGTTGAACAACAATGGGCCCGGGACAGAGCCCTGTGACACCCCACTTGTCACTTTTTTCCAGGATGATGAGGAACCATAAATGAGCACTCTTTGGGTTTGGACAGTTCACCAGCTATAAATCCACCTAAGTGATCCAGAGCTGGAAAAGGGGGGCAGTTAGGTGGCAAGGTGTGTGTGTGGGGGGAAAGATGCAGTCAGAGGTTGCCATCTGTATCTTCTCCTCCCCTCACCCCACTGCAGACTACATGTTTAACTGTTGTTGTGGTTGTTGCTGTTGTTTAGTCGTTTAGTCGTGTCTGACTCTTCGTGACCCCATAGACCAGAGCACGCCAGGCACTCCTGTCTTCCACTGCCTCCCGCAGTTTGGTCAAACTCATGCTGGTAGCTTCGAGAACACTGTCCAACCATCTCGTCCTCTGTCGTCCCCTTCTCCTTGTGCCCTCCATCTTTCCCAACATCAGGGTCTTTTCCAGGGAGTCTTCTCTTCTCATGAGGTGGCCAAAGTATTGGCGTCTCAGCTTCAGGATCTGTCCTTCCAGTGAGCACTCAGGGCTGATTTCCTTAAGAATGGAGAGGTTTGATCTTGTTGCAGTCCATGGGACTCTCAAGAGTCTCCTCCAACACCATAATTCAAAAGCATCAATTCTTCGGCGATCAGCCTTCTTTATGGTCCAGCTCTCATAGTGGAGAGTTTGACCAAATGTGATCCACCTGGAGCAGGAACCGGCAAGCCACTCCAGTATCCCTGCCAAGAAAACTCCATGGACAAAGACAACAGGCATGTTTAACTAGGGCTGTGCAAAACCTCCTATTCAGCCTGGGGTCCAGCTTGGGTCAGACTTGGATTGGTATGGATTGGGCCCCTGGTTCTAGCCAACAAGTTTGCACCCTCCTGGTCAGGCTCCTGTTCAACTGCTGCCTCCTCCTGTTCCACCTCCGTCAACTGCTGAGGGAAGAGTCCATATCACTGCTCCTTCTTTTGAAGCGGCTCCGGTCAGAGTAGAAATGGGAGATCCTCACTCCCCCATCCTAGGTTCCTTTCATTCTGCCTCCTCTCTGTTTCTTCATTCTCTTTCTGCTGTGTTGGAGCCTGCCAATCCATACCTGATCCCGACAGCACTGTTGAGCTCCTTACAGCACCACCACTTTCCAGACTTCCAGTCCGTCACGTTGCTGCTGCTTATCAGGAGGACGAGGGGTGAGGTGCAGTGCAAATTGCAGGTCATCTCTGCTGATGTGTTTGCACCGTGCTGACCATGCTGCTGCCTCACTCCTCCCTCTTTATCTCATGCCAGCAAGCAGTAGCACGACTGATGCTGTGGTTTCAAAATGTCTGGCAATGGAAGAAGAAGAGGAGGAGGAGTTTGGATTTGATACCCCGCTTTATCACTACCCGAAGGAGTCTCAAAGCGGCTAACATTCTCCTTTCCCTTCCTCCCCCACAACAAACACTCTGTGAGGTGAATGAGGCTGAGAGACTTCAGAGAAGTGTGACTGGCCCAAGGTCACCCAGCAGCTGCATGTGGAGGAGTGGAGACGTGAACCCGGTTCCCCAGATTACAAGACTACCGCTCTTAACCACTACACCACACTGGCTCTCATGGATGGAAAATGACTTATTTATTCATAGTAGTTTGTATTTCTTGTGTTTCTTGAGATCAGTAGCAGTGCAGAGGGGTGCTGTTGCTCACCTGACCTCAAGCCATAGAACCATAGATTCATAGAATTGTAAAGTTGGATGGGACATCTAGTCCAGCCCCTTGCCATGTAATGCCCAAAATTGTGAGGAAATAAATTATTTTCAGGTATTTTCTGCATACTTACTCTTTTTAAATATGCTATATTTTCAAATTAGAATAATTATAGGATCCAATAAGGAAACATTGAACAGTAATTTGAACTATTCAGTTATTCCTTTCCTAACTGGTCATTGTCAACATCTTCCAACCTTCTGGTGCTTACTGGGACTAGGGAGCTCACCCTACCAAAAGAGAGAAAAATAACCAGGGGAAAGTGTCTACTCAGACTGGTAAATGCTAACAACTTTCAGTTGACAGATAAATTAACACCTTATAGCTCTGTGTCAACTGAAAGAGACCAGGAAATAAAACTTGGTCCTATCAGCAGACTTTTAATAGCTCTTGAAAAGTAGGAATAGTGGTATGTGGGAGGCATTAATTGTTCTCCCTAACTCAGCTACTCATTTCCCAAAAGGAAACAGGCAGTTGTTTTAATACATTGGCACCAGGCAAACATTTTTTGACAACTAAATTAGGGTCCCAGGAAATAAACTCAGCTTATTATATGTTATGATATGAATGGACTCTAAACAGACTTCTGTGGAACTGGCATTTAAAACGTCTTCAGTTTGTAAGGGTGGACAAAGCATATTTTGGTCCTGTTTTTATCTTTAGATTGGTCTGATAGCTCTCACCTTCCGGATTCAATGCCTTTATCATGCCATCCCATCAACAAAAGAACCATGCATACTGAGTGAGAGCTATACTGGAATTATAATTGTTCATTTGACAACCACATACAAAAGAACAAGTGTAGCTTGTAAAACTCAGGGACTTCTGTTACCACTACTGTTTTTGCATATGTATTGCACTTCAGCACAATTTGCATAATGCTTAACAGTCTGTGCTTGGCCTCACAACAATGCTATGATGCACCTTATTATTTTCCCAGTTTACGCAGAAGGGATGCTGAGGCTGAGAGGCCTTGTTTTCCCAAAAGCCATATGTGAAGTACGACTTGAACTCCTGTCTCTCAGATCCAGCTTGCAATCTATATTCCCTGGCCAACCCTGGCCTTTGTTTTTCCTTTTCTAAATGCTCTACCAAGCCACGATTACATGACTGCAACTAGCAAGCTATTGAGCAAGTCTCTGCACTGCCTGAGTAGGAAACGACTTGGGAACCACCACTTTAAGCTCTTTGGAAGAAAAGCAATGTACCGTATTTTTCACTCTATAACACGCACCAGACCATAACACGCACGTGGTTTTTAGAGGAGGAAAACAAGAAAAAAAATATTCTAAACAAAATAGTGGATATATGATTTTTGTGGTTCATGCTGTGATCTGACAGTGAGTTTGGAGTAGCCCAATGCAAAAATCCTGAGGATCCATGTGGATCCATGCTTTGTAACCACGGAGGAGGGAAGGAAGGGGAACCATGGATCCTCTGCTCACGACTGCAGCAGATTCCCCCCCCCCCCGCCACCCGCAGGCATTCGCTCTATAACACGCACAGACATTTCCCCTTACTTTCTAGGAGGAAAAAAGTGAGTGTTATGGTGCAAAAAATACGGTAATTCATTCATTCATTAACTGGCTGGGGGTGGGAGGCACTGACACATATACACAGAAATGCATTCACTTTGGAATTTTTCATCTTCTTTAACACTGTGGAGCTGAAGTAACTTTTTTGCAGTCCTCTTCACTAATGCATCTTTAGCTATATTGCTATTGTCTGCTTTGGAGGGCAGAAATGTGAGGGCAGAAATTCCTTCTTTAGCTACCATCCAGCTGTGGCAAAGGCAAAAATGCCTTAACTTCACCACTTTTCAAATGGTGGTTCTTACGGCTTTTCATAGTAAAGGAAGAAAGAGGAAGTCTGTGACAGTACTTGCTCAAGAAGGAGCAGGAGGAAACAACTTTCGCTTAGATGGATTGAACTGAAGCACCATATTTTTCGCTCCATAAGACACACTTTTTCCCTCCTAAAAAGTAAGGGGAAATGTGTGTGCTTCTTATGGAGCGAATGCAGGGGGGAGGCAGGCAGGAAAAGCCCCCAAGAGTCGCACACAAGCTCCGCACGGCTCTTGCGGGCTTTTCCCCAGGAGGGAGAAGGGACTGACACAGCCAGTCAGTCCCTTCTCCCTTGTCATAGAAAAGCCCACAGGAGCCGCACGCTCCTTAAAGGGTGTGCGGCTCCTGTGGGCTTTTGCGGGAGGTGGGGGAATTGCCATAGGTTGGCAGGAGCAGGGACCGAGCAATGGGAGCTCACCCCGTTGCGGGGATTCAAACCGCCGACCTTCTGATCAGCAAGTCTGTGGGTCTGTGGTTTAGACCAGTGTTTCCCAACCTTTTGTGGGCAAAGGCACACTTGTTTCATGAAAAAAATCTCGAGGCACACCACCATGCCAGATGGGGAAAGGTCACTTTTTACTTATGTAAAAAAAAATAAAAAAATAGTAACAGCATAGAAGGTAATGGTTAGGCTAGCATCCCTCTTCCAAATATGCTAGGTTTTTATTTGCAGGGACTGTTCTACATGGGAAAGCATTCAGCACTGTCATTCTCCCATCTGCCATCTGAATTGGTACTATTCTGGGTCAACTTACTCTGCTGCATGTGTAGATGAAAATGGCACCAAGTGTGGGGGAGGGGGCAGAACAGGTTTCAGATACAGGATATTAAGCATACACGTACTTCAGATTGAACTGGTTGCTTGCTTTGCAAGTTTTCATTTCCCAAATGACTGCCTTGGCAAGCGCAATACCTACCAGGCTCAACACCGGTCTCACGCTGCCGCTTCCCGCGCTCTCAAGGACCCGGGAGGAGGAAGGCGTGAAGGGAATCCCGAAGGCGCGAAAACCTCGCGCATGCGCAGGCCTTCCGCCTGCGACAGCCCAGTAGGCCGGCCGAAGCGAGCGGCGATGGGATGTGGGAGGGAGCTCGCTCGCCGCCCCGCGTGTGCCTATGTGGGGCACGTTACAGCCCCTTGACGTCAGCGCCACGCAGGCAGCCAGGCAGGCAGACGGCGAGAGCCCCGCGCTGGGCGGCCTCTCCTCGCCGCCACCGCCCCGCCTCTCGCCGCCCGCCTCGCCCGCCTCCCTCCCACGGCACACCAGGCAACGTCTCGCGGCACACTAGTGTGCCGCGGAACACTGGTTGGGAAACACTGGTTTAGACCACAGCGCCACCTGCGTCCCAGATAGCCATGGTTACATATAGCTTAATTACATCAAAGCTGGATTATAGCAATGTGTTCTGTCTGGGGCTGCCCTTGAAGAGCATTCAGAAACGCACACATTAGGAATATGGCTGAGTTTTTGACCAGTTTGAGATATCACATCTCACCACTTCTGTATCATATTCACTAGCTTATTATTCATTTTCAGGAGCTATTTGAAGTTTTTGTTATCACCCCAAAAGCCTAAAATCAATGGTGGGGGACCTCTGGTCATGGGTCTAGTTAGTATCGGACACTACTAAAGATGGATAAAACCATGAATTTCAATTTCTCTCTGTTTCCCATTTTCCCAATCCTAAATTGAGTTTGCCCTGTCTCCACATCAGTTCATTAAAAATAAATTAATCAATAAAAAATCCACACAAAAATTCATACAATTTTATGTTCATTTCTCCTAATATATTCACACATTTCCGAAGATTATTTTCACTATTTTGTGGGTCACTGTTGCTTACTGGGAAGGAGATGGGAAAGCCCAAGGTGTATAGCAAGCCTACCTAAGGAGACAGGCTTGCTTTTGAGGTGAAGGTATGGCTAATCTTTGCCCAGAGTCTTCAGTCCTCAGTTCTCCCTTGCAAGGTTCCAATGGCTGAATACTCTTAATTCTCTTGTTCTGTATCATCTAGGGCTACTGAGCAGGAACCTACTAGGTTGCTGAGACTATTGACCTTCAAACACCCCTGGAAGTTAAAGGTAAAGGTAAAGGGACCCCTGTCCAGTCGTGGCCAACTCTGTGGTTGCGGCGCTCATCTCACTTTATTGGCTGAGGGAGCCGGTGTACAGCTTCCAGGTCATGTGGCCAGCATGACCAAGCCGCTTCTGGCGAACCAGAGCAGTGCACGGAAACGCTGTTTACCTTCCCACCGGAGCGGTACCTATTTATCTACTTGCACTTTGACATGCTTTCGAACTGCTAGGTGGGCAGGAGCAGGGACCGAGCAACCGGAGCTCATCCTGTCGCGGGGATTCGAACCGCCGACCTTCTGATTGGCAAGTCCTAGGCTCTGTGGTTTAACCCACAGCACCACCCGCGTCCCTTAACAGTGACATCATAGGCATGTGTACTCAGAAGTAACCCTTGTTGAGTTTACTGGGATTTAGTCCCAGGTAAATGAGCATAAGATTGCAGCCTAAGCCTCAATGGGCTTGATAAGGCATATATGGAATCAGGCTGCAAAAATATCGCAGAAGTATATTCTAAATCCATTTAACTGGGTTTTCATTCCACTTGGAATGAATAATAATTTGTACTCACAATATGTTTTACTGTGTGTGTGTGTGTGTGTGTGTGTGAATGTTGAAATCTGACTTTGTATGTTGTTTGGTATATTACGGTTCTTAAGTTCATTGAAAATTTTATTACAACTATCCAAACTCTCTAAGGAAACAAAGAAAGTAATTTCATATAAATCCACAGATACTTCAGAAATAAGAAGTAAAATCAACTGAAACCATTGTTTGTTTACTCTAAACCAATATTTTTAGATATCAATATCAATTTATTGTGTAAGTCTAAGACCCTGTAGCTTGAGATTGAACAGCGGAGAAGTACAGGAGCAAAACTCACTTTTCTTGTTTCCTAGCACCAACTTTATTGAAATCAGTCTAGAGGCATGCAGACTATGTCAGGCTTTTTTCCTCTTATTCTTGCCCTTTGCTATACTCACCATTTTGGGGCAGGAAGTGGATGGACTCATTTTCCATTGTTAATGGACTACGTCTACATATTAAAATCTGCTTCACCTCTGATGCTACATTGGCTACAATTATAAGTTTTTATACTTACACATATGTTCCTGTGACTGAAGGACTCTAGAACCAACTTTTGGTAACCACTGTTATAGCTATCAATCATTTCAACCTCCACCATTAAAGAGAACATTATTTGGGGGGGGGGGGAATAGATGCCACTTGGCACGCAAATATGCTGGAAGACCTTGTGGGGGACATAGGTCTCTCTGGATAGATTGAGTAATTAGTGGTGGAGCTTCATGCTCTGGCACCGGGGGGCGGAGAGCAGGTGGGGGCGTTGCGCGTGTCCTGGGGGCGTGGCACGCCGCCCACAGGGACGTGGTGCCCAGCGCGGGCGGGGGGCCAGCCGCAATGGCACCCCGCCGGGATTGCGCTGCCGGGGGCGGTGCGCTCCTACCACTCCCCTCTTCCTCTGCCAATGCCAGTAATCCAGAGATGGGGAAGCTTTGACACTCCAGATGTTGCAGAGCTGTAACTGTTATGTACTGAAGTTCTCACCCTGGGCCAGCAGGGGGATACTGTAGATAGTTATGCAAATGAAGGATCGATAGTGACGTTCAGTGATTGGATAGTTTGTATGCAAATGAAGGATCGAAAGTGACGTTCAGTGATTGGATAGTTTTAGAAAGTTGCTACAGTTACGTGGTTCTGGAGCTCTATATAAGCAGGCTGACTGAGCTCCTCAGTTCAGTTCAGTTCTGGCCTTTGAATAAACAAGAGCTGTTTGAAGAATCGCTGTGTCGTCTTATATGTTTGCCCACAACTTAACAGTAACTCCCATCCTGACCATTGGCAAATCCACACTGTGATCAACTCCCGCTCGGAAACCAATGTCCCCATTGTGAAAGGACGTGTGGATCCAGAACTGGCCTCCACAGTCACTTACAGACTCATTGTTAAAACCGTGTTTATGGAAGACAATCTTACTCGGCTACGAGGGATCGCCAAAGAAGATGCTGATGAGGTGTGATGGAGGCAGCATCCAACAAATCTGGAGTAATATATGCCTAAATCGATCATTTTAAATTTATGCCTCTGCCTGCTTCCTGCTAGGAGGCTGCAGTCTTCTTATTTATAATTTTTGTCTCTGAACACTGGAAACATAGTGCACAAGTGTTTATGTCAATCTCCATTTTGATGCTCGTGTCAGTGAAGAAAGTGGCTGCTTTTTCCACCACTTATGTTTTTTCTCATTTTTTCCAAGTACTTAAAGCTCCAGCTGAAGGACTGAGTAGCAGAATGTTGCTAAATTGGGATTATTTGATTTACCCCCTTGTAGTCATTTAAGATTGGCCGAGGGAGTCTGGCTCTCCAGCTGGAGAATTTTACTATCTCTAATTTAAATGTGCTGAATCCTTTAGTTTCTTACAGTGTGATAGGTAAAGGTAAAGGTACCCCTGACCGTTAGGTTCTGTTGCGGATGACACTGGGGTTGCGGCGCTCATCTCGCTCTATAGGCTGAGGGAGCCGGCGTTTGTCCGCAGACAGCTTCTGGGTCATGTGGCCAGCATGACTAAGCCACTTCTGGTGAAACCAGAGCAGCACACGGAAACGCCGTTTAACTTCCTGCCGGAGCAGTACCTGTTTATCTATTTGCACTTTGACATGCTTTCGAACTGCTAGGTGGGCAGGAGCAGGAACCGAGCAACGGAAGCTCACCCCGTTGCAGGGATTCGAACTGCCGACCTTCTGATCAGCAAGCCCTAGGCGCAGTGGTTTAGACCACAGCGCCACACGCGTCCCAGTGTGATAGCTGACTTTATTAGAGATTTATTTGAATAATTATTAGTTTACCACTGCCAGAAAATAAAGAGAAAATCTTATATTAAAACAACTTCTGTTGGTGTAATAATACACAAGCTTTTGAGTTACCACACATATCCCACTGAGCCTCTTGGGGGCTTGCCAATCGGAAGGTTGGTAGTTTGAATCCCTGTGATGGGGTGGGCTCCTGTTGCTCTGCCCCAGCTCCTGACAGCCTAGCAGTTCAAAAGCATGCCAGTGCAAGTAGATAAATAGATACCGCTGTGGTGGGAAGGTAAACTGCAATTCCATGCACTCTGGCTTCCATCACAGTGTCCCGTTGCACCAGAATCAGTGTCCTATGATAAGATCTGCTCCATGCTTTATACATTATAATTCATAAACAGTATTGTACACATTTGGAATTAAAAAGAAATGACTAGCACAAAAGTAAAAAAATAAACCAGTGTGGCTGGTACTGAAACATGATGTACAATGTTGATTTTTCCAATAAATTGGCTCTTTGGAAAATATCATTTTGATGCTATTTAAGTTAATTGTTTATGGTCATATGGACCAATGATGTATGATCATATTTTTAAGTGGAGATGTTGAGAGGTTTTCAGAGTGTTTAAATAGTCACAAATTCTACCACAGGGTGGTACCTTTTTACCTTTTTTATGATAGGAAGTTGTTGTAGTGTAGACTCCAAGGTTCTAATCCTATGCAAACTTACTTGGAGGTGACAATGCAATGAACAGACCTAGTTTCAGCACACAGCATCTTTGGGCAGCTGCCAGCACCCCTAAGCCCAAGTGATGATGCTTCCTCTGCATCCACTATGCCTGCTCTTAGTGTAACACTAGTGCTAGGCGCTGTGGGTTAAGCCACAGAGCCTAGGACTTGCCGATCAGAAGGTCGGCGGTTCGAATCCCTGCAACGGGGTGAGCGCCCGTTGCTCAGTCCCTGCTCCTGCCAACCTAGCAGTTCAAAAGCACATCAAAAGTGCAAGTTGATAAATAGGTACCACTCTGGCGGGAAGGTAAGTGGCGTTTCAGTGCACTGCTCTGGTTCGCCAGAAGCAGCTTAGTCATGCTGGCCACAGGACCCGGAAGCTGTACGCCGGCTCCCTCGGCCAATAAAGCGAGATGAGCGCCGCAACCCCAGAGTCCACCATGACTGGACCTAATGGTCAGGGGTCCCTTTACCTTTACCTTTAGTGCTACAACAGCATAGCAAAACTATTGTGACAGGCAAGAATCACAGCTTACGTGCAACTTGATTTTTCAACCAAATGTCTCTCAGATTTTGAAGGCCTGTTATTCTAGCACTGTCCTTCTGCCTATCATATCATGAAAAAATAAATGAACATATTAGTATATTATTCTCATTTGTATAATGAAAGATTTCGTCTACAGATGAGCTTGCTATATATGCAGATTTTTCCAACGGGTATCCACACAGTATTTCTGTGCGTCTGGTTTTAATTATGTCTACATCCTGCCTCAAAAAATATACATATAGTGCAACATAATTTGTCTTCTACAGCACATGCTCTTCTTTTGTATTTCACAATACAAAATCAGAAGGTTCTGAACTGCAGATCCACCTTTTCAGAGAGAGAAGGGAACTGCCGAATGCCAAGTCCAGGGTTAAAGAGCAAAATGCAGAATAACCTGCAGGACACTAGAATCTGGTTTTCAGTTAACAATTTGTGTTAATGACTTGTTGCCACATCTGCACCAGGGCTTTCTACCTAGCAAATGACATTTTTATTGTCACTCTACAAACAAAAGTGAGTTACAGAAGGAATAAAAACTGCATAATGAGAGATAAGGAGGTCTCACTGGACTAGCATTGCTGTTGCTGACTCCGTTGCAGAAATGCTGCTCCCACTATATATATATATAGTGTATATATACACACACACACACACAGAGAGAGAGAGAGAGAGAGAGAGAGAGAGAGAGAGAGAGAGAGAGAGAGAGAGAGAGGTCTGTTGAAAAAGTGGGGTAGGTATTAAAATAGTTATCTCTGGTCTTAATATTATAATCCTAATATTAATATTATTTTTATAACCCTCTCATTTTTTTTGCCCAAGTGCAATGCTTTACATTTCTCCCTGTTAAAGTTCATCTTGTTTGTTTTGGCCCAGTTCTCTAATCTGTCAAGGTCGTTTTGAAGTGTGATCCTGTCCTCTGGGGTGTTAGCCACCCCTCCCAGTTTGGTGTCATCTGCAAATTTGATCAGGATGCCCTTGAGTCCATCATCCAAGTCGTTGATCCAATAGAAATGATGCCTTTTTCTGTAACATGTATGATTTAATGCAAAGTCAGCAGCTGATTTAATTTCAAGATGTCATATCAAGATGAAATGTTTACGACGCAAATTACCGTATTTTTTGCACCATAACACTCACTTTTTTCCTCCTAAAAAGTAAGGGGAAATGTCTGTGCGTGTTATGGAGGGAATGCCTACGGGCGGCATGCCTACAGATTTTCCTCCTCTAAAAACTACGTGCGTGTTATGGTCGAGTGCGTGTTATAGAGCGAAAAATACGGTATATGTGTGTCTACTCAAAAACTTCATTGAATTCAATGGGGGTTATTCTCAGGTAGCTGTGCATTGGACTGTGGCCTTAAAGTGCATTCCTGTGGACACATATCTAGAAGAAAGGTCCATTATCACAATGAAATTTATTTCCAAATAAACATGCATTGCTAAAGTACCATTATCTACTTGAATCTAACGCTCACCTTTTTTGGCCAAATTTAAGGTGCGCTTTGATGATTTGATGGCACATTTACTGTGAGTGGTCAGACTGAGTGGCAGGGACTGGCCCAAGGTCACCTAGTGAGCTTCATGGCCAAGTGGACATTTATACCCCGGCCTCCAAAGTGCTAGTCTGGCACTCTGACCACTACACCAAACTGCCACCTCACCAACGTCAGTCTAAACGTACTGAAATCAGTGGTACTGGCAAAGAGATGCTTAAGAAAATGTAAATAGGGATTGATAATTGGAAACGGATATTTATAATAATAGGTTAATATATGGAGTAAGGATAAATGTTAGAGGGTAAGGATTTGCTGAATCTAATATTCGAACTGGAATACAAAATGGGAGGTGTGAGGAGGTCAAGAAACTAGTGAAGAAAATGTAAGATTTGAAAATATTAATCTATTTTTAGTTTTGATTTTGGGCTTTTCTCTTTGTTCTTATTCTTTCTTCTTTCTTCTATCAACTGTTTTTCTACTGTGTATCTTTTATTTGTCTTGTTTTTGTAGCTTAAATGCTGGAATTTGTTTTTATTGTTTGTGAAACATTAATAAATATCATTTAAAATAAATAAATAAACTTACTGAAATCAATGGGGAAATGACCAAACTCATTTTATTTCAGCCCGTCTGATAATCATAACTGTCAACTTACAGATTTGAAAATAAGGGACCAGCAGCCTCAAAAATAAGGGATCAGCAGCCAAAATAAGGGATTTTGCTATTGTAAAGAGATACAGAGATTCGGCATGAGGCGGTTGCGGCGCCAAGGTGGCCGCTGAAGCGCCGCCCTTCTGCGTCCCTCCCCTTCCCCTCCTCTTCCTCCTCCCTCAGGCCGCCTCCTCAGCTGCCACCACCACTGCCACCTCCGGGCTCGCAGGCGGCATGGGCGAGAGTCTCTCTCCCTCCACTCCCCTCTCAGGTGGGGAAGGGCCGCTGCTTCCCGCCCGAGCCGGGCGAGCATGAAACCTGGGAAATTTAAGGGACATCATCAATAAGGGACAGCAGCAGGACATGGCGCTGATAAGGGAGTTTCCCACCAAAAAAGGGACGGTTGACAGCTATGCTGATAATGACTCATACCCTTCGCGCCCCCGTCCCCTACTCCATTGGTGGGTAGTGCTGAGGTGGAACGGGTTTGTGAGAAAGAACGGGAAGCAGTAGCCAAGGAGGCGCACAACGGCTTCTCGGGATACAGCCGGAGGGAAAGGGAGAGGGCGTGCGGGCACTCCCTCTCGTGAGTGGACTGTGTGAGGGAGGTTACAGATAGGTAGCCGTGTTGGTCTGCCATAGTCAAAATAAAAAAATTCCTTCCAGTAGCACCTTAAAGACCAACTAAGTTAGTTCTTGGTATGAGCTTTCGTGTGCATGCACACTTCTTCAGATACACTGAAACAGAAGTTGCCAGATCCTTCTATATAGTGAGAAGGTGGGGAGGGGTATTACTCAGAAGGGTGGTGGGAATGGGAGATTGGCAGATAGCTGAGATGAGCCTGTTGACGACTCTTAACGACTGCAATAGGTCTTACAGGAAAAGGCAAGGGGTGAGAAGGTGAAAAATGGCTTAGTCATGTATAATGAGATAAGAATCCAATGTCTTTGTTCATACCAGGTCTCTCCATGGTTTTGAGTTTGGTAATGAGTTGCGTGAGGGAGGGGTGCTCGGTGGTTCTCCTCAGCGAAGCCGCTAGACTTGATGCGCACCGTCGCTGCTCGGGGCCTAGTCTCCCTGTCTGTCGCAGCCGCCTCTCCTCTGCCAGCTCCCCGGGCGAGACCAGGGAGGAGGTTGGGCGGAGGGGGTGTGGGGAGGGTGGATGGAGAACAGTTTGAGGCCTTCAAAATTGCTTTCTCATATCCAGTAATGGAACCAATTACACAATATGCCACTTCTCAAAACTGTGGAAGAGGCATTATTATGGGCCTGTGTGATTATGTGCTGTTTAAAATGGGACCAAGTGGTACAAGAGGATCAGATTGACAAGGCCTTTAAAAATATGACATATGTTTTTAACTGTTCCAATCATTCCAATTTGAATACTCAGCAACACACAGACTAATGGCCTTGATCCAGTGAAAGGTACTTGTGACAATACTTCTGCTGGTTGTAATTAAGGGCACTTCCAGCCTGTTGCTATTTTTTGGTGGAATTCAGTCATGTACTGAGAAATTCATACAGTGCAAGTAAAGTTGAGTTGATGACGTTGCACAACAAGCCCATTCCCAACCATTCCAAAATCAGGCTTTTGGTAATAAGGAAAGTGGACATGCAATGAAAATTGCAGGATTAACTTGTGTGATGTAACATATACATCAACATAACATTGTTGTTGTTTAGTTGTTTAGTTGTTTCAGACTCTTCGTGACCCCATGGACCAGAGCACACCAGGCACTTCTGTCTTCCACTGCCTCCCGCAGTTTGGTCAAACTCATGTCTGAGCAATAGGTAACTTTTGTGGCTATTTCCAAGACAATCTTGCATTATATGGTTGCATTACTATGGATTTGATTTGAATGTGCCCTTGCGTGTGAACATGTAGCAACACTTATGTTTCCTCCTCCGATTCTCTAATTTTTACTGTAGGCCAAGCGGTTAGACTAGTAACTTTACTAAATCTTACTAGTCAAAGGCATTTCCATTAATAGATTTTATATTCATATGAATTAAAATATTGCTCTGAAGACAAAAGCATTCCTTCATCTTAGATGATACATGGATGCATTGCTCCCAGGGAGGATGTAAGCAGCACTTCCTCTGTTTCCAGTCAGTAATAGTGGATGGCAATGTTTGCTTCATGGCTGAACCTGAAGCAGCAGGAGAGGTGTGGATCCCTGAACTATACCTAAATAGCCTTCAAAGTGCCATTTAAGAGTGCAACATTTGCTGCACAACCAAGGTTGCGGGGTTGTTCCCCGTAAGGGACTCCTGCATGTTTCTGCACTGCAGTGGGTTGGACTGGATGACCCTTGGGGTCCCTCTTCCAGAGGTTTATTATGCCCTCATAATTCTTTGGAAAGGGCTTCAGAAAGAATAGCTGTCAAGTGTCCCTTATTTGGAGGGACAGTCCCTTATCCCAGCGCCATGTCCCACTGCTGTCCCTTATTGATGATGTCCCTTAAATTCCCCAGGTTTCAAAGGAAGCAGCTCCTCTCCCTCCCTCCCTGCCGGCCAGGGAGGAGGGAGGCTCCAACTGTGTTGTTTGGCTGCCTGGCCCGCCCCCCTCCGGCCTCCTCTCACCAGTCTCAGCCCCTGGGAGCCCCTCCCTGCTGGGACTGGTGGGAGCCTCGGGCCCTTCCGCCACTGTCCTTCTCGTGGCCACCGAATTGAGCGTCTCTGCCTGGGGCCTCCAGTGGGGTAGCGTGGGTTGTCAGCACCCGGGGCAAGGCAAGTAATTTGCGCCCCCTAACCCGTGGATTTGCACCCCCTAACCCGTGGATTTGTGCCCCCTAACCCGTGGATTTGCACCCCCTAACCCGTGGATTTGCGCCCCCTAACCCGTGGATTTGACCCCCTAACCCCAGATGTTGCGCCCGGTGCGGCCGGCCCCCCCTGCACCCCCACGCTACGCCACTGGGGGCCTCCCCTCTGCCCGTTGCCGCCACTCCCGCTCCCGCTAGGCCGTACTGCAGCTGTGCCGCCGAAGGACCCGGATGAGATGGGCAGCCTGGCATGGCCTATGAATTGCTGAGGAGCCTTGAGAGGAGAGGGCAACCATAGAGAAAGCAGTTCAGAGAGAGGAGGGAGAGGAGGAGGCGGAGGCGTGGGCAGGTGTTCCAAGGGTTACAAGGGAAGGACCGCAAGCGCTTCTCCCATAGATTTGTAGTGGTAGACTATCATAGAGGGTCTGATCTGCGGGTTTACTTCAGGCGTTATTCCCCCCCCCTTCCTCCCGCCCCACCTGATAGAATTGAGAGCTGCAGATGGAGCACGAGAGAAAAGATACAGAACTGCAGCAGCATCTTCGTAGCTTGGACTTCGTTTTGCGCGAAAAGTGGTTGCTGCTTGTAGTTATTTAATTGCAGTGTTTCATCAGCTGGTGTCTTGAGCAGCAACCTCTGGAAACGAAGGGCTAAAAACCGGCGCTGCTCTCCCAAATTATCTGGTCCCTTTTAACTTTGCATTTCAGCTGGTTGACTAAAATCCATTATTTGGGCTGCTGGTCCCTTATTTTCAAATCTGTAAGTTGACAGCTATGTTCAGAAAGAAGAAACAGAAATAGCATTCCTTAAAGTTGGTTGTACGATGGGAAAGTAGCCTCACTTCCTATGAGCTACCTTATTATTTCTAGCACAATAATTTGAGATTGGCAGATCCTGCGCCTGTTTTTGCACGGACCCCTCTTTCAGTTCTTCTGGAAAAAATCTGCCCCCTGATATTTCCCCGGTCTCTATGGGCTTTGCTGAATTCCTTATCCAAAAAGGGGAAGGGGAAGCTTCGCTTGATGGAGGGAGGGAGAAAGAGGATCTTTTGAGACAAGATGCCAGGGCCCCAAAGATGCCAGTGCCAGGGCCCTCCTGCTGCTGCCTTGTGGGGCGAGAAGGGGAAAGGGGATCTTTTGAGACAATATCCAAACAGCTCCTTTAACCAAACACCTGATTCACCCAGCAGCGTGGCAGCCAAAGAAGAGAAAAGAAAAAAGTGGCAGAGGCAGCTCCCAGATATCTCCATGCAGTAAACAGTGGCCCCGTGTGGCCAGTGCTGGAATAGACATCGACAGGAAAATGAACAGTGACCCCGTGTGGCCATTGGCTGGAATAGACATCGACAGGAAAATAAACAGTGACCCCGTGTGGCCAATACTGGAAAAGACATCAAAAGGAAAATAAATAATGACCCTGTGTGGCCTGTACTGGTATAGAATTCATGATAATTTCTAGGTGTAAGTTATTTCCAAGTAGGAATTTGAATTTGGCTTTAAAATTATTTCCCCTTTTAAACTTTAATTTATCTCATTTGGATTCTGAAGCATACAAATGAGCTTTATCTCCTTTTATCATCACAACAATAGTGTGATGTACATTGGACCAAGAATTAGTACCTGGCCCGTGGATGTAGCCAAGGGGGAGCACCGGGGGGGGCAGCTCCCCCCCCGATCAAGTAAAGCAATAGAAATACTTAAGTAACTGACCAATCACATTAGCTCTGCCCCCCTTTCAAAAGTCCTGCCCCCCAACAAAGATCCTGGCTACGCCGATGACCTGGCCCCAAGCTTCATAACTGAGTAGAATTTCTCAACATTTCACATTATGTGTAGTTTCAGGATTCTTCACATTAACACCAATTATGGTTTTGAGCAGACAAATAGCTAACAAAACTTTAAGCAACCTTCTCTCCCACCTGCTACCCACCACAAATTAGTTCTCCCTTCAAAGTCGCAGCCTCCTGTGGGAGCATTTCCTTTAAAAATGGAATCAGAAAAATGAATTTCACAACATTTAGTTCAGCCCCAAATCTACCTCTAACCACTCAGTTACAACAGCTGAGGAATGGAATTTTATCAGGAATATTTTATCTGCTTTTAACTGTGTATTTCCACATCAACAGCCTAGAGTCTTAGGAAGTGAGAGCTGTCTCTTTCAGATGTTATATGAATGGTATAGTACTTTGCTTCTGAAGCAATCTAGCAAATGCTTCATGCACTGTTTCATTTCACAGTAAGAGTATTTCCATTCATATAGGTGACCCGTTCAATACAGCTTTGTCCCCAGATAACCCAACCTTGGGTCGCTTTCCTCATAAGTACAGTGCACAAGACTGAATAAACATAAGATTTAGAATGTGGGACACAGGTGGCGCTGTGGGTTAAACTACAGAGCCTAGGACTTGCCAATCAGAAGGTCGGAGGTTTGAATCCCCACGACGGGGTGAGCTCCCGTTGCTCAGTCCCTGCTCCTGCCAACCTAGCAGTTCGAAAGCACGTCAAAGTGCAAGTAGATAAATAGGTACCGCTCCGGCGGGAAGGTAAACGGTGTTTCCGTGCGCTGCTCTGGTTCACCAGAAGCGGCTTAGTCATGCTGGCCACATGACCCGAAAGCTGTACGCCGGCTCCCTTGGCCAAAAAAGCGAGCTGAGGGCCGCAACCCCAGAGTCGGCCACGACTGGACCTAATGGTCAGGGGTCCCTTTACCTTGACCATCTTTGGATTTATCAGCAGCAATAAAGCCAATTTACCACAAGTTCCACTTCCACTGAAGTCCTTAGCACACTGAGCCATATACAGGTCTATCAGGTTTGAGAACACCTTTATCATTTATGGTATAAGTGGTAAACCCTTTTCAGCCTGAGGGCCACACTGAGCGTCAGCCACCGGTCCAAGCAGCATTGGGCATGGCCAAAGGACATGTGTGCGTACAGGCTCACTACAAATACAGCCAGTAGTAGCCGGCATGGCTGAGGCTGCATTGCTTTTCCACCTCTCCAACACTGTGTGTCACTGCTGGTACCAAAAGGGAGAGAGGAAAAGACAAGGCAGCATGGAACTCAACATGGTTTTTGGCTCAGCAACACAGCGAATCCAATGCGCTATGCAGAGCTTCCTGTGACTGCATCCAGCACAACACAACACAGACAGCACACATGCACTAGCTACGCAAGCACATTCACCACACACAGTCAGTGGCGTAGCGTGGGGGTGCAGGGGGGGCCGGGCGCACCGGGCACAACATCTGGGGGTTAGGGTTAGGGGGTGCAAATCCACGGGTTAGGGGGTGCAAATCCACGGGTTAGGGGGTGCAAATTACTTGCCTTGCCCCGGGTGCTGACAACCCACGCTACGCCACTGCACACAGTTTTTTCACCAGACATGTAACCACAAAGTACACTCGTCCTTTTCTCATTCTCCACACTCATGTGCATACGCAGCCTTGCCAACCACTCCAGTGCTGGGATGAGAGTGTCTGGAAATGCTGTGCTTTATACTCTCAAAAATCAAGCTCCAGTCTTAGTTCCATGGTGCTCAGTGCAAAGATCAGAAAGAAAAACCCTCTATGTGCGCTTTTGTTTTATTTCCTGATCAGAAATAAAGGCACTGGTGAGCCACTTCTCATGGCATGAGGGGCCAGATCTGGGCCCCAAGTTGGCCACCCCTGATTGATGTAAACACTCACGATGACAAGTGAGAGAACTGAGATAGATTGCACTGAGCCCTGGTCTCATTAGACAAAGCGTTCCACCAAAAAGGCTCTGGCTCTGGTTGAGGACAGCTGGGTATGTTTTGGGCCAGGGACCACCGGCAGGTTGCTGTTAGATGAGCGTCACACTCTTTGGGGGGTGTATTGGAAGATAATTCCCACAGATAAGAAAGGTCACAAACTGTTTAGGGCTATAAGGTTAGCACCAAAACCTTGAAACTCATTCAATACTCCACCTGGAGCCAATCCAGTTGATGAACAACCAACTGAATGTGGGCTCTCCACAAAGTCCAAGTAAGAACTAGTGCATCTGCATTTTAGACCATTTGGAGTTTCTGGAGCAGTCTTGAGGGTAGCCCTGCGTATCGCTCTCTCTCTATCGCATTTATACCCTGCCCTCCCCGGCTCAGGCGTAGAGCAAGTTAAAGTAGTCTAGTCTGCAGGTGACTGCTGCATGGATCACCATGGATAGGTTGGAAAGGGACAGGTACAGTACCAATCGCCTAACCTGACATAGATTAAAAAATGCCAGTTTGGCTACGTTTGTGACCAGTGCCTCCATAGATACAGAAGCATCCAGGATGACACCGGGACTCCTGATGGCAGCTACAGGTGACTACTGTGCCCCATGAAGAGCTGGGAGCTGGCAAACTGAACCGAAATCATTCCGGCCCAGCCACTGGACCTCCATCTTTAATGGATTGAGATTCAGCTGACTCCGTTTCCTCCATCCCAGCACACCCACCTAAAAATTGGCCAATATATCCAGGGTAGCATCTGGCCAGGGCCTCGAAGCAGTAGATCCACGATGTTTGTGGTCAGATCTGTGGTTATGGACAAGATATTTGAATAAAGGGTGAATTTGGGGTTTCCCAATCCGAAAAGGGTGAGGATCTATGAGGATCCGTGCTTCAGAACCACGTTTTTGGGCCATGGAGTGGCCAAGAAGCCATGGATCTGAGTTTTGTGTGGTGCAGACTGTGCCCCTGGCTATGATGTGTGATTTGACGGTGAGTTTGGGGTGGTCCAATGCAAAAAGTGTGAGGATCCATGAGGATCAATGCTTCAAAACTACGTTTTTGGGCCATGGAGTGGCCAGGAAGCAGTGGATCCAAGTTTTTTGTGGTGCAGGCTGTGCCCCTAGCTATGACGTGTGATTTGACGTTGAGTTTGGAGTGGCCCAATGCAAAAAGCGTGAGGATCCATGCTTCGAAACCACGTTTTTGGGCCATGAAGTGGCCAGGAAGCCGTGGATCCGTGATTTTTGTGGTGCAGGCTGTGCCCCTGGTTATGACGTGTGATTTGAGGGTGAGTTTGGGGTGGGCCAATGCGAAAAGCGTGAGGATCCATGAGGATCTGTGCTTTGAAACCATGTTTTTGGGCCACGGTGTTGCCAGGAAGCCATGGATCCATGATTTTGTGGTGCATGCTGTGCTCATGGCCATGATATTTGATCTGATGGTGACTTTGGGCTGATCTAGTGCAAAAATCATGAGGATCCATGTTTTTTAACCATGTTTTAGTGCCATTGCGGCACCACGAAACAGTGCATGCGTGATTTTTTTGGTTCTGCCTACAGACTAAGATGTGGTCTACAGTATCATGGTGTTTTTATTTTCTTTCAATATAAAAATCATATGAATTCATGAGGATCCATGCCTCGGATCCATGCTGCAGCGTGGCAAATGTCGGATCCATGTTTTTTATAGTCCAGTCTGTAGGCGTGCCTTCCAGGTGTGATTTGACACTGGATTTGTTGGAGTTATTTTTTAAAAAGTGGAGGATCCATGAGGATCCGTGTAGATCCGCCTTTAACCCAGACCCCTCCGATTACAAGCTCACCATGTTTATAATTGCAGCTGAAAGATATAAGGGAATCCTTGGTGGGGAGTGCAATTTTTTTTATCTCATCGTAAAGGGAGAGGCAAAGAGCTGATATAGGACTTTAATGAAAGGTTCTCCCGGGCTGCTGATAAAAGTAATTGGAGCTCCACGTGCCAATTGCTCTCCTTATGAAGCGGGGTGTAACTCTTTCCCTTTGAAGGAAGTTACTGAACTGCAAGGGAGGTTGTGCACCAGCAAAGGAGCGAGATAAAAAAGCGCTTGGGCTCCCAAAGTTTCAAGCTTGCTGCTGCCATTAAACACGGTATTTGTACATTCAGAAGTTCCACAATCAGTATAATAATAATAAAAAATTATTTATACCCCGCCCTCCCCAGCCAAGACTGGGCTCAGGGCGACTAACAAGCAATAATAAAAACAAGTTGATGAAAATACAATTCAAAAGATTAAGATACAACATTAAAACAATTAGGGAGCAATCTCATCATAGGAGAAAGGAAAAAGGAAAAGGGGGAGGGAATCAAACTGATTCTGAGCCAAAGGCCAGGTGGAACAACTCTGTCTTACAGGCCCTGCGGAAAGAGATCAGATTCCACAGGACCCTGGTATCATGAGACAGAGCATTCCACCAGGCCGGAGCCAGTGTTGAGAAGGCCCTGGTTCTGGTTGAGGCTAATCTAACTTCCTTAGGGCCCGGGACCTCTAGGGTGTTGCTATATATGGACCTTAAGGTCCTCCGTGGGGCATACCAGTAGAGGCGGTCCCGTAGGTACGGGGGTCCTAGGCCATGAAGGGCTTTAAAGGTCAAAACCAGCACCTTAAATCTGACCCTGTACTCCACCGGGAGCCAGTGCAGCTTGAAAAGCACTGGGTGAATATGCTCCCATGGCAGAGACCCTGTGAGGAGCCTCGCTGCAGCATTCTGCACCCGCTGGAGTTTCTGGGACAGCTTCAAGGGCAGCCCCGCGTAGAGCGAATTACAGTAGTCAAGTATGTAAAGGGTGCTTAGGATTTCAGCCTAAATCTTAATCCTTTACATATGGCTTATCCCCATTGCTTTAGCTCTCTGTCTTTCTGTCTGCAGACTGAATGAAAGATTCAGAAATCAATTAAAGGCGGGGCAGTAATAATAATTCCTGCTGCCCCGGCGCTGTGCGTAAAAGCGAACCAAAAAAACCCCAGAGTGCAGAAAGCATAGGAGCCAATCCTAGGGGCTAAGCCCCCCAATAAAAATTGGAGGGTGCAGGGGGCCCTCCCAAAGTTGATGGGCATTGCCATTCAAATAGTGGCATGTGATCGCTTACGTGGGGTAGGGCTTACTTGGCGCACCCCCCCCCCCCATATTTTATCCAACTTGGTGGAAAGACTCGGCTAACGCAGTTCTTTCACGGGGTCAGAAAGGGGCTCGTCCTCTTTGACCTTGTCCCTCCGTAGTCTCGGCGCGCAGTTCCCCGTTAGACGTAAGCTGGCAGTTACTCCGGAGTAAAAGAACCACAGGAGCAACCGTTCCCGTTTCCTTCCGGGGGCGCAAAAAGCCCACGGCCTGTTTTACCCGCAGGCGCAACTCCGCCTCCAGCCCGCGAAGGCCGGAGGGGAGGAGAAGGGAGGAGGCGGCGCTGGCCAGCCGCCGGGGTTGCAATCCGGGCAGAAGAGCCGCCTGGCTGCGCCGCGATGGAGGGCGAAAGCTGCGCGCTGCTGCTGTGGTCGACTGCAGTCGCCGGGCTCCTGCTCTTCTACCTGGGCTTCGTGCGGCGCGTCACCGGGGCTGCGCGCACCGCCTTTACGCGGAGGGAGGCCGGCCGAGTGGCAGGAGGAGGCGGCAGGCCGCCGGCCGATGCGGTGAGTGGGGGGCGTCGGGGAGATCCGCTCTCCGCTGGCCCCGCAGCTGGGGGGGCCTCGATCTCGGATGATCGCCCTGCCAGCCCAGGATACTTAAGTGCTCTGCGATAGGAACCTCAAATAATAATGATAATGATAATGAATCATAAATTATTATTAAAAGAGAAGGTTTCATAGCTGTCAACTTTCAGATTTGAAAATAGGGGATCAGCAGCCTCGAAAATAAGGGATCAGCAGCCTCACCTGTCCTGGGGACAGTCTACAGGATTTCTAACAATCCGGGATAGCAGCAGGAGGAAACGGCGCTGGAATAAGGGAATTTCCTGCAAAAAAAGGGAAGGTTGACAGCTATGGAAGGTTTCCAGTCTGAATTTGGGGCTTCCTGTTACCAAAAACTGCTCGGCTACCACGGAATAATGGGATAATACCACGGGACAAATGCAAGGTTGTGCGCTTAGGCAAGAAGAACCCGATGCCCCAATATCAGATGCATGGGCGTAGCCAAGAGTTGCAGCTGCCATCGAGGAAATAAAATTTGCTTAAGTAAGGGAGGTTCTGCCCGCTTGGCATATCCTGTCTGCACCTTGTGATCATAGCTGTCAGATTTGAAAATTAAGGTATCAGCAGTCTCGAAAATAAGGGATCAGCAGCCTCACCCATCCCGGGGACAGTCTACGGGATAGCTAACAATCCGGGATATCAGTGGGAAAAGGCGTTGGAATAAGGGAATTTCCCGCAAAAAAAAAAGGGAAGGTTGACAGCTATGCTTGTGATAAGATTGGGAACACCTGGCTCACTAGCAGTACAGTGGTACCTCGGGTTACATACGCTTCAGGTTACATACGCTTCAGGTTACACACTTCGCTAACCCAGAAATAGTGCTTCAGGTTAAGACCTTTGCTTCAGGATAAGAACAGAAATCGTACTCCGGCGGCGCGGCGGCTGCAGGAGGCCCCGTTAGCTAAAGTGGTGCTTCAGGTTAAGAACAGTTTCAGGTTAAGTACAGACCTCCGGAACGAATTAAGTACTTAACCCAAGGTACCACTGTACATGTGAAAAGGATCTTGGAGTCTCCCCCCCCTCTCTCTGCCCGAACTCTATGCTCTCTCTATCACACCCTGGCACAAACTCCCTGCTCTTTCCATGGGGTGTGGTGCTGCGCACTTGCACCCACATTGTGTGGGCGCCTGGTCCCTATATGGGACATATTGTGGGTGCCTGGGCACCCAGGGTCCTAGGGAGATGGCGCCTATGTAGTGGACCACAAGCTGAACAGGAGTCAACAGTGTGATGCAGCAGCAAATAAAGCTAATGCTATTCTTAGCTGCATCAACAGAAGTATAGTGTGCAGAACAGGGGAAGTAATAGTACCACTCACTTCTGCCCTGGCCAGACCACACCTGGAATACCAGTTCTGGGTGCGACAATTTAAGCAGGATATTGACAATCTGGAAGGTGTGCAGAGGAGGGTGACAAAGATGATCAAGGGTTTGGAAATCAAGCCTTATGAGGAATGGTTGAAGGGGTTGGGTGTGCTTAGTCTGGAGAAGAGGAGACTGAGAGGAGATAGCCATCTTCAAATACCTAAAAGGGCTGTCACATGGAAGATGGAGCAAGCTAGTTTTCTCCTGCTCCAGAGGGTAGGACTCGAACCAATGGCTTTGAGTTACAAGGAGATTCTGACAACACATCAGGAATAACTTTCTGACAGCAAGAGCTGTTCAAGAGTGGAACAGTGTTTTCTCCTTCTTTGGAGGTTTTTAAGCTGAGGTTGAATGACCATCTGCCACGAATGCTTTAGTTGAGGTTCATTGCAGGGGGTTGGATTAGAGCATGGGTAGGCACACTAAGGCCCCGGGGCCGGATCCGGCCCAATCGCCTTCTAAATCTGGCCCACGACGGTCCGAGAATCAGCGTGTTTTTACCTGAGTTGAATGTGTCCCTTTATTTAAAATCATCTCTGGGTTATTTGTGGGGCATAGGAATTCATTCATCCCCCCCCCTTCAAAATATAGTCCGGCCCCCCACAAGGTCTGAAGGACAGTAGACTGGCCCCCTGCTGAAAAAGTTTGCTGACCCCTGGACTAGAGGATCCTTGCAGATGGAGCCATGCCATTTTGGAGCCATGACAAACACCACTTTTGAGTAACATAATTCAGACTTCTCTGTTTATTCAGAGGAAGGGTAATGGACAAACGTTGCCTAAGCAAGCTTCAAGTCAGACTTGATTTAACTGTTAATTAACCCTGGCGGCAGAGTGGTTTGACTGGTCGGAGCATTTTGTCGCAAACTGATTGTCGTCTCTTGCCAGAGAACATTTCCTAAGAGTTAAAATGTCATACGTAGGTTAACACATCATTTTGATGTCCCAACGAAACAAAAAGTTCTTAAGAGGTTTACATCACACCAATTAAGAACTAAAAGCAGTCATTATTTTGGGTTTACTTATAAAGCCCGTGACCCACTTACACGGGCTTTGGGATCTACCTGCGGGTTGTGATCCCCAGGTTGAAAAGACTGCTGTATATGAGAGGATTCCTCAGAACTGTGTGTTCAGTTTCTGTACCACCATGCTGCTTTTTTTGCCTCTGGAAAGAAGGTTTGTCAGGTTTTATACTTGATAAAAGGTAAAGGGACCCCTGACCATTAGGTCCAGTCGTGGCCGACTCTGCAGTTGCGGCGCTCATCTCGCTTTATTGGCCGAGGGAGCCGGTGTTTGCCCGCAGACAGTTTTTCCGGGTCATGTGGCCAGCATGACTAAGCCGCTTCAGGCGAACCAGAGCAGCGCACGGAAACGCCGTTTACCTTCCCGCCAGAGCGGTACCTATTTATCTACTTGCATTTTGACGTGCTTTCGAACTGCTAGGTTGGCAGGAGCTGGGACTGAGCAACGGGAGCTCACCCCGTTGCAGGGATTCGAACCGCCGACCTTCTGATCGGCAAGTCCTAGGCTCTGTGGTTTAACCCACAGCGCCACCCGCGTCCCTATAGTGGGACAAAATAAATGCACGTGACACTGTGGGAAGTGGCTTTTCTTTCAAGCTACTTTCTCTTCCCTTTAAAACCTATTCTGTCTCTAGCCAGAAAGAGCATATGATGACTTGGTTTGGCTGCTGTTTATAGCAAACACTTTGGATGTCGACACCTCAAGAGCTACTTCTTCTCTGTGCAAAGGTCATTTTCAGCCTTCCTTGCCCAACCACTACTGCTTTCCTTCAGAGCAGCAATTTAAATTGGTTTTTGAATTTATCTGCTGTTTTGATTTGCTACCTTTGCCGGATACGTTTTGTATTTTTAATCCGGTTTTGTATTATGCTGATTTTTGTAAACAAAGATGGGGGTGGGGTATAAATGGATAGTAAAATAATATTACTCCTTCCCTTGGCTTCTTACCTAAAACAGGAACCTATGACTGAGAGTATTAACTGTACTAACCTTATGCTAAATGTCATTGTCTGATATTTATTCTGTACTGGAATTAAAAATTTGGTACTAAAGAAGAATATTTGAACATGAGTGGACCCACGCCTATAGATTTGGAAGCAAAATGGAGCTGCCCTAAAATAAAGTCATTTTGGGGAGGGGAGGATTCCTAGTACCTCGGTTGTCGAACGCTTTGGAAGTCGAACGTTTTGGTTTTCGAACGCTGAAAACCCGGAATCTGCAAACTAATTTCCTGCTTTATAAGGGAAATGTGCTCTGCTACTTGACTCACTAGCGTGAGGGAGGAAGGATAATATTTAATCAATATATCCTCTCCTATTATCCATAACATTCCCACAAAAACATTTCCCACAAAAACAACCCAGTATCATTCCAAATCAATATGCATGTGCATCTATCTCCTTTCCCCTTTCCCTAAGTTTTGCAGTCCAAACCTCTGTGCAAAAGGGGAATTTATCTGTGGATCATACCAGTGGCGTAGCGTGGGGGGTGCAGGGGGGCCCGGCCGCACCGGGCGCAACATCTGGGGGTTAGGGTTAGGGGGCGCAAATCCACGGGTTAAGGGGCGCAAATCCACGGGTTAGGGGGCGCAAATTACTTGCCTTGCCCCAGGTGCTGACAACCCACGCTACGCCACTGGATCATACTGACGCAAGGTCAGTACAGTGCCCTGTAATTTCCTCCAGGTCAGCAGCAGTGTGTCTTAGAGGACTGAAATGTTCTTCTGCTGGTTTTTGAATGCTGTTGGATTTAATGCCTGGAGAGTTAGGGGGGCTATCGGTGCAACACTAACCCTAAACTCTTCTGTCTCCCCTTCCCCTCTTTTCCCTCACAGTGGAGTCCCAGGTTGTCTGGCTTCTCGCTGCGGCTTTGCGTACACCTGGCCAACACTGTGAGTATACAGCCGTTCCACTCTGATTAGTCTTTGTCCTTTTTAAAAGTATCCTGTGCATATCTAGAACTCCTATCCTTGTTCTCAGTGAAGCCAGACCCTCCCAAGATGGAGCAGTGATCATGAAGGAACTTGAGCAGCCTAGAATGGCCCAACCATGCTTTGTATTTTGAGCATGGCTGCAGGAACTTGAGCTTCTTGGGTTTGGGCTCTGGTTGTTAAGCAATCATTGCACCTGTTTCCAGAATTCTGGTTTTCCATTCCTTCATGTGGGTAGCCAGGACAGCAACATAATACCTCCAGCACAAGAGGGGGAGGTAGTAGCAGGCTGGGATGAATTTGAAGATTTGCGGAAGGACAAAAAACCACTAGCTGTTAAACCTTAAATGGGAGGAGAACCCACAAAAACCAGCCTGATAAGGACTCAGCAGCACAGAATGCTGAGTGGCAAAGTGGCGTGTGGGGTGGGAAAACTGGGAGGCGGCGCTGCATTTTGTTGTGGCTCCCACTTGCACTAGGAAAGTGAAAGAAGAACAGGAGTTGGCAGTCAAAAGGAGATGTACTTTCAGTTACTGCTTAGCAGTAGTTCCTTTGACTTTCATGAAAAAAACATACTACACTGAAACATTTCATGGTTTCAGGGCATGTGACTGACTTAGAGAGACCAAGCAATCTAGCTCAGTCTGGGTTTGATGTGCAGAACTGTAAGGACTGCATCTTCTTCTACTAGTCTCAAGTTATTTAGACTTAACTGCAGAAAATAAGGGAAGGAGTGGTCCTGTGCTGCTTTTACTTTTGCTTTTGCCATGTGATCTAAATTCAGGGTGTGGTTGTGCTCAGTGTTTCTGGTTCCCTGCAAACTGCATGCCTTTGAGACAACAACAACAACAACAATTTTTTTTATAATAATAAAAATTATTTCTATCGCACCCTCCCCAGCCTACATGGGACCCCCTTTTCCTAGCTGAAGGGGTCTCCTGAAGGAAGTCCTTCAGCTGCTGCCAGGGCTGTTCTGCAAGACACTTCAATGTTCGGGAGAAGTAATCAGAACACATTTTTTGGTGTGGGGCTAAAGCATCCAACTTGTTATGGTTCCTTGATGAAACTCCGTCCCTGAAGCTAGGCAAGTTCAGGCTGGCCAGCAGCTGGATGAGAGTCTGCTTGAGAACCCGAGGGATGATGCTGAGAGATCTTTGGAGGGAAAGTTGAATTCCGAAACAATGCCTTGCAGTTGGACTAGACTGTAGGAGAACCTTGCTGACCACTGGGATAGCCGCTTCATTTCTGTACGTTGGTGACGAAGCTCATATACTCGTTTTGATCAGATAAAGCTTACACAGTTGCCCACAGCACTGCAGAAGTTCCTGTCTGTAGGCAAAAAATGTGTAGGCTCCCTGAGTGCATATATTTTTAGGACAGGCAAACCATCATCAGGACGCGGGTGGTGCTGTGGGTTAAACCACAGAGCCTAGGACTTGCCGATCGGAAGGTCGGCGGTTCGAATCCCCACAACGGGGTGATCTCTAATGGTCAGGGGTCCCTTTACCTTTAGCTTTAAGCCATCAAAACTGGATTGCGACTAATTGTACTGTGGAACACAATAGAGTGAGATGCATCTAAACCAGATTTGGCACACAAAATGTATGTTCCACTTACTACTCCTGTGGGGGGAAGACTGTTTCTCTGCCTCTCCATCATTGCTCCTTTGATGAGACACACCTGGGCTCCTAGTTACATTCTTTTTTAATGGCTTTTCTACACTTCACAAACTGTTCGAGAAACAGTGGAGGGGGGCTTCTCATTGAGGCAAGGCCTGACCAGTCAATATCGTGCAAATCTGGCTCCTGCTGAAAGAATGAGTTTCTGCTGAATATAATCCCGGAGAAGAGATGAGCCACATGCCCCAAATGTGTTGAATGTGCAGCAGGTTTGCCCCTGAAATTATGTGTATGATATATTTAAGCAGCTCAAGAGAATCGACAGCAAATCTACTAGAACTGCAATTATTTTATTTGTTTTTATACCCACTTATAGGCTTTCGGACAGCATTTTTTAGTTCCACTTCTAATGCGGTGAGTATTTCTTTATTTTAGAGTTCAAATTGGGGAGCAGATTTGTGTTGCTGGAAGAAGTGGATTGTATTCAACATAGCACCAAGGAGACTATTCCGTCAGCACAAAGATTTCTCTTTGCGCGATGGAATGCTCTCCCCTTCTTCTCCCTATGCACCCTAATATCTGCAAGGAAGGGGATAATAAACTCTCCAGATTTGGGGACAGTGCAGCGCACAGGGAACGAGAGGGTGGAAATTTGTTGTTGTTTAGTTGTTTAGTCATGTCCGACTCTTCATGACCCCCTGGACCAGAGCACGCCAGGCACTCCTGTCTTCCACTGCCTCCCGCAGTTTGGTCAAACTCATCCTGGTAGCTTCGAGAACACTGTCCAACCATCTCGTCCTCTTGTCGTCCCCTTCTCCTTGTGCCCTCAATCTTTCCCAACATCAGGGTCTTTTCCAGGGAGTCTTCTCTTCTCATGAGGTGGCCAAAGTCTTGGAGCCTCAGCTTCAGGATCTGTCCTTCCAGTGAGCACTCAGGGCTGATTTCCTTCAAAATGGATAGGTTTGATCTTCTTGCAGTCCATGGGACTCTCAAGAGTCTCCTCCAGCACCATAATTCAAAAGCATCAATTCTTTGGCGATCAGCCTTCTTTATGGTCCAGCTCTCACTTCCATACATCACTACTGGGAAAACCATGGCTTTAACAATACGGACCTTTGTTGGCAAGGTGACGTCTCTGCTTTTTAAGATGCTGTCTGGGTTTGTCATTGCTTTTCTCCCAAGAAGCAGGCGTCTTTTAATTTCGTGACTGCTGTCACCATCTGCAGTGATCATGGAACCCAAGAAAGTAAAATCTCTCACTGCCTCCTTTTGTTCCCCTTCTATTTGCCAGGAGGTGATGGGACCAGTGGCCATGATCTTCATTTTTTTGATGTTGAGCTTCAGACCATATTTTGCGCTCTCCTCTTTCACCCTTATCAAAAGGTTCTTCAATTCCTCCTAACTTAATGTAATTTGTTACATTAGTGCTAATCCTTGCACTAGTGCAAATAATTCATAGAATGCTGTCCCAGTGTCTACACTTTACAGATTTTCCATAGGCCATATATGTAGGAACTTGTGGATGGTTGTTACTTTCCAGCATCTTCTGGGGCTCTGATGTGATTTGGCTCCTGCTTCCAGTTTTGCTGAACTCTGCAGTTATCTGGGTTCTGGTATTCCCTTCTCTGTTGAAGAGATGAGCCTGCGGGGAATGTTTCCTATTTTGACGCCTTGCTTGCCTTAATACACATTCTGTATCAAGCATGGGACGCGGGTGGCACTGTGGGTTAAACCACAGAGCCTAGGACTTGCCGATCAGAATGTCGGCGGTTCGAATCCCCGCGACGGGGTGAGCTCCCGTTGCTCGGTCCCTGCTCCTGCCAACCTAGCAGTTCGAAAGCACGTCAAAGTGCAAGTAGATAAATATGTACCGCTCCGGCGGGAAGGTAAACGGCGTTTCCGTGCGCTGCTCTGGTTCGCCAGAAGCGGCTTAGTCATGCTGGCCACATGACCTGGAAGCTGTACGCCGGCTCCCTTGGCCAATAAAACGAGATGAACGCCGCAACCCCAGAGTCGGTCACGACTGGACCTAATGGCCCTTTACCCTTTACCTTTATCAAGCATGGTGCGCTTGGCAATGCCTGACACAAGCTACTGGCATCTTGAAGGGGCAGGTCTGAACAGAAGCAGCATCGTAACCCAACCAAGGCAAAGTGCAGAAGATGAGTGCACCTAGGCACTTCTGGGGGGTAATACTAGCATTTTAAACAGATAGTCTAAAATTCTTAAGACGCCAACTCCTCTATCTTGCATGCAGACTGAGCGCAGCCAGCTTTTTGCAATGGCATCGTGATGCATTTATACACCATAAAGTTGTGTTTTGGGGTATATCTATGTGGTTGGTTTGGTTAAACGGTCCAGAATTCACAGAAAACTCCCATGTTCCACTGCAGGGAATACATCAGACAATTTTAGCTGTGCAGCCATGCAAAACTAACTGTGCGTCTTGTGTTTCCCAATTAACTTTTAATCAATTGGCATTACAGTGGTACCTCAGGTTACATACGCTTCAGGTTACATACACTTCAGGTTACAGACTCCGCTAACCCAGAAATATTACCTCAGGTTAAGTACTTTGCTTCAGGATGAGAACAGAAATTGTGCTCTGGCGGCGCGGCGGCAGCAGCAGGTGGCCCCATTAGCTAAAGTGGTGCTTCAGGTTAAGAATAGTTTCAGGTTAAGTTCAGACCTCCGGAACGAATTAAGTACTTAACCTGAGGTACCACTGTAATGGTACTCAATGGGGGCCACTTCAACAAGATACTGGGTACAAGGGGTGAGATTCAACTAAGCTTTACTCACGGCAAACCCATCAAAATTAACGGACCTAGCTTAGCCATGTTCTTATATTTCACTTGGTCTGAATAGCAACTTCGGCTCGCTTCTCACATGTGATCACAACCTTATTTGGGTGGGTAGGGAGAAATAAACAAATGGAGAGTTTGGGAAACCAGATGTTTCCTTCTCTCCGTTACTTGGCATTATAACAACGATCTGGCACAAGGTTTGTGCCCATATGCTCTCCCCGTCCTCTGGGTGCAAAGGAAGGAGATATGAAACTTCCAACCACAGTTGCCTGGTTTACCCAAACATGGTAAACTGTTGTTTGTTTGAAACCATGATTGGAAGTGTCTCCTCTTGTGGATGAAGAAGTGTGTCAGGGAAGAAGGCATTGCGCCTCATGATGGTTTCTATGCTTCAGAGGATCCTCTGAAAGTTGCCTGGGTGTTGGAGGTGTGGGAAAGTGATTTACCGTATTTTTTGCTCTATAAGACTCACTTTTCCCCTCCTAAAAAGTAAGGGGAAATATGTGTTCGTCTTATGGAGCGAGTGCAGGCTGCGCAGCTGTCCCAGAAGCCAGGACAGCAAGAGGGATTGCTGCTTTCACTGTGCAGCGATCCCTCTTGCTGTTCTGGCTTCTGAGATCCAGAATATTTTTTTTCTTGTTTTCCTCCTCCAAAAACTAGATGCGTCTTGTGGTCTGGTGCGTCTTATAGAGCGAAAAATACGACAACTTGTGACTTGCAATCTGTGGGTGCAACGAGACATCCTTCTGAGTCTTGGTTCCCTCCTGATCTTGCTTTTTTCAAATAATATTAAAAAAAATCTGTTTCTTGACAGTCATGGAACTACTGGTGTAAAAATTTGTCTTCTCTGATAAAATCTGTTTGCCAAGATGGTTTTTATTGGCAGGATCTGCAAGACCTTCTTTGTAGCATTTTGTTGAAGGAAAACTATCGGCGACAGGGAGAACGAGTGCAATTCTGAATTAAAATGTTGTCACTCTCCTTTCCCTTTACAAGCTCCCATTTCACACACTTATTTGCAGGGTCAACAACTTTACCGCCCTGCGCTTCCTTGATCTTGCCGAAGACCCTACGTTTGTGCCAGTAGTCACTGAGGAAGAGAAAAACAACCGTTCAGAGTCTGAAAATGTCTTGGAAATTCTCCCCAAACTGATGGAAGTAAGGCAAGTACAGAAATGGAAAGAGGTGGGAGATCTGGGGTGCTGGGAACGGGTGGAAATGAGCTGCATTTGGACACTAGATAGCTCAGGGGAAATCATTTGTTGGGAAAGTGGAAGAGGCATTTAGCATACTGCCCTCAAAAGTTTCCCGCCTGCGTTTCCATGCTGGTGATGGAAGGAACAAGCCGCCGAAGACCTCTTCCACACGACCAACACGGAACAGGCTGTTACAAAATTTTAGCCGGCCAACAAAAATATTTGCTTCTACAAAGCGGAACGTTGATCCACCACTTCTGAAATATACTCAGAGTCCAGAGTCGATTTCATGCTCTATATTCACCTCATAGTAGTGAGGAATTGGAAGTTCCCCCAAAATTTCTGCTTTATATACATTATTTACACAATGGGCCCCACGTGATTGGCTAATTCTGGGATTCTCCTGTAGGCCAATCAGGCTGCGGATTCACTCCCACCTGGAGTTGGATTGGGTGGCTCCTGCGGACCAATTAGACTCCTGCATTCTGGATCCTATTGTTCTAGGACCAATCAGACTGCTGCATTCTGAATCCTATTGTTCTAGGACCAATTAGACTGCTGCATTCTGAATCCTATTGTTCTAGGACCAACCAGACTGCTGCATTTTGGATCCTATTCAGCTTAGTACATAACAACTTCCCTGCCAATCCACTCAGTCGTCTGTGTGGAATTCTTGGTCGCCTTTGATTACTAGGCAAGTGGTTGAATATGCAGTGGCTTCTATTGAAAACAGATGTTTAGGTAAGAAGGGCAGGCATATTTATCATATTGGCTAATGTTCTTTATGTATAAGGAACATATAGGTGTGTATGATGCTGTTTGTGACTTACTGAATCCTTCCGGAATGGGTGAGGGAATCTTCTTCCTGTCAAGTACCATGTTCCTTTGGGGGGCAATTTGGGTGGTGGGACCAGAGCTCAGAGTGTCACTTACCGTATTTTTCTGTGTATAACACGCCCCCGGGTATAAGACACCCCCTATTTTGGGGGACTCAAATTTAAGAAAATGGGGGGAGATTGCGTATAAGACTACCCCCCATTTGTGTATAAGACTACCCCCCATTTTAAACATTTTTTTAGTAAAAAACCCTAGTCTTATACATGGAAAAGTACGGTATTTCCCCCCCTTTCTCTCTCTCCCCCTTCTTTGCAAGGTCTCAGGTGTTCTAACCAGAGTATTTTCTTTGTAATATTAATAAAAATAAGAAGAAGTGTATGCCACCCATCTGACTGGGTTTCCCCAGTCACTCTGGGCAGCTACTAGCAAAATATACAAACACAATAAAATGTCAAACATTAAAAACTTCCCTCTACATGTGAATTCTCCCGTCGTTCGGTCCCAGCGCCTGCCAACCTAGCAGTTCGAAAGCACCTCCGGGTGCAAGTAGATAAATAGGGACCGCTTACTAGCGGGAAGGTAAACGGCGTTTCCGTGTGCTGCGCTGGCTCGCCAGATGCAGCTTGTCACGCTGGCCACGTGACCCAGAAGTGTCTGTGGACAGCGCTGGCTCCCGGCCTATAGAGTGAGATGAGCGCACAACCCTAGAGTCTGACAAGACTGGCCCGTACGGGCAGGGGTACCTTTACCTTACATGTGAATTTGGGGCATCTGCCAGCAACATGCAGTTGCTTCCACAAGGTCCTAACAGGCAGCAGAAAGCGAAGCCTTATTGGTCATTGGCACAAGTTGCTTAGCTGTGGATGATGAGAAATGAGTGCTGGGTCCACGATGGCTTGATCATCAACCCCTCGCTCTCAGGCGACCGGCGTCGTTCTCTTTTGGTCTTTACCTTTCCTTTCCTTACAGTTCACGTTCTGCTCGCCCTATGTTCAACTTCAAAGGGATCCAGGATTATTTGAACTGCTACCGGTAAGTGACAGCAGGTACGCAGCAAAACTGTCACGGGGCTCCCTCCTCCTTTGTCTGACAGAAGCAGGACTTTGTAGCCTCCCCCAAAACAGAAATGGGCTCCCAAAGAGTGGAATCGAGGCATCCAGCTCTTTGTAGACCCAGGGACCGATACCTACATGGAGGCAGTGTGGTGTAGTGGTTAGAGTGTTGGACTAGCACTTGGGAGACCAGGGTTCAAGCTCAGCCATGAAGCTCACTGGGTGATTTTGGGCCAGTCAGATTTGCTCAGCCTAACCTCCCTCTCAAGGCTGTTTGCGAGGATGAAAAGCACGCCTTGGAGGAAAGGTGGGATAGAAGCATAACAAATAATAGAGACTCTGCCATTTAGAGCTGGATTTGGGTACAGCTTCCCATGGCCCCAGCCTGACTGTGGCGAAGTGTGCAGGCTTACAAGGAGACTGTTCTCTGTTTGCTAGATCCGGTGAGGTTACACCACTTCAGGTCGCCAAGAACATTATTGCCACGTTGGAAGATGACGAGAGGTCCAGTCTCCCCCTCCAAGCAATTGTTCAGTGGGACCGCAAAGAGATCCTCAAAGTAGGTTGGCCAAAGCTGTGCTACTTTACTTAAAAGGCTCATCTAAACATTACGTGAGTGGCGCTGTGGGTTAAACCACAGAGCCTAGGACTTGCCGATCAGAAGGTTGGCGGTTCGAATCCCCGCGACGGGGTGAGCTCCCGTTGCTCGGTCCCTGCTCCTGCCAACCTAGCAGTTCAAAAGCACATCAAAGTGCAAGTAGATAAAAAGGTACCGCTCCGGCGGGAAGGTAAAGGGTGTTTCCGTGCGCTGCTCTGGTTCGCCAGAAGTGTCTTAGTCATGCTGGCCACATGACCTGGAAGCTGTACGCTGGCTCCCTCGGCCGATAAAGCGAGATGAGCGCCACAGCCCTGGAGTTGGTCACGACTGGACCTAATGGTCAGGGGTCCCTTTACCTTTACCTAAACATTACAGCAGTGGTTTGTTCCCCAAGGCTGTGGTTTACCACACTTGTGTGGCATAAGAGGATAGCAAGTGTGGAGGGAAGGTTCAAGGACAATCAAAGAGATATTTCAGTTTAATTTAGTATAAGATCGAAATAATTTATTTATAAAAGGTTAGTTCCAGCCAAAGGCGACCCTGGGGTTGCGGCGCTCATCTAGCTTTCAGGCCGAGGGAGCTGGCGTTTGTCCACAGACAGCTTTCCGGGTCATGTGGCCAGCATGACTAAACCGCTTCTGGCACAACGGGACACAGTGGCGAGTGCCAGAGTGCACAGAAGTACCATTTACCTTCCCGCCGGAGCGGTACCCATTTATCTACTTGCACTTTGACATGCTTTCGAACTGCTAGGTTTGCAGGAGCTGGGATAGAGCAACGGGAGCTCACCCCGTCGTGGGGATTTGAACTGCCGACCTTCCGATCGGCAAGCCCAAGAGGCTCAGTGGTTTAGACCACAGCGCCACCCGTGTCCCTACACACACACACACAGTATCCATGTTATAGCAACGGGTAGGCAACTTAAGCCCGGGGGCCGGATGCAGCCCAATTGACTTCTCAATCTGGCCCGCGGACGGTCCAGGAGTCAGCGTGTTTTTACATGAGTAGAACGTATTTAAAATGTATCCCTGGGTTATTTGTGGGGCATAGGAATTGGTTCATTCCCCCCCCCCCAAATATAGTCCAGCCCACCACATGGTCTGAGGGATGGTGGACCGGCCCCCTGCTGAAAAAGTTTGCTGACCCCAGTATAGCAGCTGGATGGAGCATGGTGTTGATAATGCCAGCCAGGGTTGCAGGTTTGATCCCCATATGGGACAGCTGCATATTCCTACATTGCAGGGGGTTGAATTAGATGATCCTCAGGGTCCCTTCCAATTCTACGCTTCTTTGCTTCTGTGCCTCTCTTTAAGAGCCTCGGCTATTTTTCTGCAGTTCTCCACAACATATTGTTGTGAGCAGGGATTTTAAACTCTTGACAAAGATGGGAGATCGGAAAAGAGAAAGGCTTCTTTGTGGGGATGAGATGAGTTTGTTTCTCTCAAGTGAGACGTCGTATAAATGAGAGGACCCAGCAAAAGCAAGCTCCACACCTCTCCTTTAGTTTGTATACCTACTTAAGTTACATATGTAAGAGGCCCATTTATCATTATATTTGGGGAAGGATTCATATTCTTCTGTAGCTGCATTGTTTTGTACTTTTATGATCATATTATAAAGTAGTTGTGTTCTGTGTTATAAATCAAGCTTGTTCCTTTCTGCTTTCCAATGTATTTTGTATTTGGGGGGGGGGATCAGTGTGGTGTGAGCAAATTTTTCTTCTGAAAGTGTGGCCCAGAGGGAAAGAAGATTGAGAACCACTGCATTCATTACAGCTTTTGGCCAGGGGGAAGGACAGTCTGATTATTCCCTGTTCAGGGAAGTTTTTAATGTGTGGCATTTTAATGTATTTTTAATCTTTGTTGGAAGCTTCCCAGAGTGGCTGGGGAAGCCCAGCCAGATGGGCGGGGTACAAATAATAAATTATTATTATTATTATTATTATTATTATTATTATTATTATTATTATTATTAATGCTGAAGCCTTTGAATCAGACTTCAGGCTGGGACTGCGTTGGTCTGCCACTTGTTCCTATCTCTCTTCCTGCTCAGCAATTATATTAATGAATGCTACACGGCATTATAAATCTCTTCCTGCTCAGATGGCGGAGGACTCCACCGCTCGCTATCAAAGCAAGCAGACCCTCTCTCTTTTGGACGGGATCCCAGTGTGCCTGAAGGAGGAGATTAAAGTGGTAGGCACAGTCCGCTTAGTTGCCTTTGCTGAATAAGGCCAGTCTTAAGAAAGGGAGGTGGTGGTCTGCCTGAATTATCGCTGCTGGGTTTGGGATTGATCTGAAGAATCCTGTTTGGACTGTCACAGGGGGAAGAAAGGGGCAGCTTGACTGCGCTCACCAGGAATCACAGCATACAGTGGTACCTCGGTTACATACGCTTCAGGTTATATACGCTTCAGGTTACAGACTCTGCTAACCCAGAAATAGTGCTTCAGGTTAAGAACTTTGCTTCCGGATGAGAACAGAAATCGTGCTCCGGCGGCGTGGCGGCAGCAGGAGGCCCCATTAGCTAAAGTGGTGCTTCAGGTTAAGAACAGTTTCAGGTTAAGTACGGACCTCTGGAACGAATTAAGTACTTAACCCGAGGTACCACTGTATTGCAGCTTGTGTGTTTGTTTAATGAGAGTCTTGTGACACCTTAAAGACCTAAGACGTTTATTATGAAATAGGCTTCCTCGGATCACAGTCCACTTCATCAAATACAATGAAATGTAATCCTAAACTGGCGAGCGTATGAAAAGAACAAGCAGTGGAACATGAAACTCTTAATAACTTTTAATTTTTTTAAATACTTTTCAAGTTTATACATTTCACTAATTTTACAATCATTTTGACCTTTTAAAACTTGACTTGACTCCTCCTTCTTTCTGCAGTTCCTTAAATTTATATTTAATATCTTCTGCATATCCAAATTCACATAAGTTGCTCATTTATTCACCTACTTTAAATATATACTCTTATAAAACTGCAGATTATTACAATAACCCTGCCAATGTTCTTATCTGTTTACAATTTATCTGTAAATATCCAATAAACCATTTCCATTCTTTTATAAAAAGTTTGTTATCTTGGTTTCTTATTCTTCTGGTAAGTTTTGCCATTTCTGCATATTCCATAAATTTTTGTATCCATTCTTCCTTTGCTGGGACCTCTGCTTCTTTCCATTTTTGGACGGGTAATATTCTTGCCAGTGTAGTAACTTACATGGATAAGTATCTATACATTTTAGGTAGTTCTGCCCCTATAATTCCCAAGAGAAAAGCTTATGGGTTGTTTTTTTAAAAAAGGTTATTTTAAACATCCTTTTCATTTCCTCTGTTTCAAGTCAAGAATAGTGCATGGCCATGTTTGCTTCCTGGCTGAACTTGCAGCTCCAGGAGAGGTGTGCCATTTAAGAGGGCAACATTCGCTGCACAACCAAGGTGGCGGGATTGTTCCCCATAAGGGACTCCTGCATGTTCCTGCCATGCAACGGGTTGGGCTGGATGACCCTTGGGGTCCCTTCCAGAGGTTTATGTACAGAAAATTAGAATATCGCGGAAAAGTTCGTTTATTCCAGTAATTCAGCTTAAAAGGTGAAACTAATAGATGAGAGAGACTCAGGACATGCAAAGCGAAATATGTCAAGCCTTTATTTGTTGTCATTGTGATATTACGGCGTACAGATGATCAGATGAGTCTTTGCAATGTGCTTCACAAAGAAGAAACAGAAATGGCATTCCGTGTGTGTGTGTGTGTGTGTGTGTGTATATACACACACACAAACACACACACGTCTATACACACATGCACACTGATATATATACACACACACATACATATACACACACACATATCTATACACACATGCACACTCATACACACACACACACATCTACAGTACATACACACAAATATAAACACAGACACATATATACAGTACACACACACACACACACTCATATATATATTTTTATACACACATGCACACTCATATATATATAGTATAGTACAAGTATATATATATATATATACTCAAGTATATATATACTCAAGTAATCACTCAAGATATCCCTCAAGTAATTAATGAACAAAAGAAGAAAAGGCACATTAACCTAGGAACTTCCTCTCTGCCCAGAACGTTGGAGGCTATACACCACACCCCCTCAACAGTATTTATAGGAACTCAAACACTGAGATCCTGCTCTGTTCTAGTAACAAGAAGCCGAAAGCACCAGCCTGAAGATGACGAGTGAGACCTCGTCGAAACGTCGCCTAGACACCCCAACTCTTACACGGGAAGACACCCGAAGACACCAAAACCTACATTCCTGTACCCGTGAAAATCTACGAAAGCATATATATATATATATGTATATATATATATATATATATACATACACACACACACACACACACACACACCAATTATTATACATTCCACAGAACTTCTTATACAATCTTTTTGGACTTCCATCAGCACCTCTGATAATCCACCATTTTTATCATTTCTTCTGCATTTCTTAAATTCCTATTGCCTTTAATTATCTTAACTCACAATCCACCTCTTTAACCATTTTTGCAATAATTCAAATAATTTACCTCACAAAACTTCTTGCAAACCTACAAACGTAATCTGGTCATCACAATTACTTTTCAAATAGTCCGTAAATTTACACCAGTCTTCTGTGAATCTCTGGTCCCGCAGGCTTCGAATTCTTCTGGTTAGTTTATCCAATTCTGCATAGTCCATCAATTTCATCCTCCATTCTTCTTTTGTCGGTAATTCTTCTTGCTTCCATTTTTGTGCCAATAATATTCTTGCTGCTGTCATTGAACTACAATTCTGTGATTCTATGGGGAAAAAACCTTTGATTCCCTGCATTTTTTTAGGTGCCCTATCATCACCGAAGTGGAACGCAATACCTGGGCATGGAGCCAGAAACCGAAGATGCCACTGCCACCCAAAAACTGCGAGAGGCTGGGGCCATTATTATCGGTGTCTCAAACATGCACGAATTGGGTATTGGAACCACTGGTTGTAACCCCAACAGGTAAAGTAGCTCACATTCATTAAACGGGGGCTTGTTGATAACAGCTTTCTCTTTAAAACATGAGTGGAATAAGAAAGGTAATGTGGAGCAAAGCATTATACAGTGGTACCTCGGGTTAAGTACTTAATTCGTTCCGGAGGTCCGTTCTTAACCTGAAACTGTTCTTAACCTGAAGCACCACTTTAGCTATTGCGGCCTCCTGCTGTTGCTGCGCCTCCGGAGCACGATTTCTGTTCTGATCCTGAAGCAAAGTTCTTAACCCGAGGTACTATTTCTGGGTTAGCGGAGTCTGTAACTGAGGCGTATGTAACCTGAAGCGTATGTAACCTGAGGTACCACTGTATTGGAATGCTCAAGTTAAAAGGTTGGTGAATAATTTTGGTCAAAAGAGACCAGACAAAGTCTGAATTGCGATTATGTTTAGAACCACTAGCTATCGCTGTCAGCAGTAAAACTCACTTTAAAGGAAGAGATGTGAAAAAGGAAGAGTTTAAAGTAAGTCTTTATGGTATTAACACTGAATTGTGTGGTTCCTTAAATGATGGTATGTGTGGTGGTGTTGTGAATTAAATTTGTATACCACCCTATACCTGCAGGTCTCTGGGCGCTTCACAGGGTAAAATCGCAATATAAAAACAAAATGTATAATAAAAATAAAAGCAAGAATGACCCAATAACCCCGCTGCCCACTAAAGAGAAAATAGAAGGTACAGTGGTGCCTCGCAAGACGAAAAGAATCCGTTCTGTGATTCTCTTCGTCTAGCGGTTTTTTCGTCTTGCGAAGCAAGCCCATTGAAGGATTAGCGGATTAGCGCTATTAGCGGCTTTTAGCGGCTTATCTGCTGATCGGATCAGCTGATAAGCGGCTTAGCGGCTTAGAAAAAGGGGGGGAACCCAGCAGGAACTCGCAAGACATTGTCGTCTTGCGAAGCAAGCTCATAGGAAATTCGTTTTGCGAAGCACCTCCAAAACGGAAAACTCTTTCGTCTAGCGAGTTTTCCGTCTTGCGAGGCATTCGTCTTGCGGGGCACCACTGTATTGGAATTTGAGGAGACTGCCTTTTACCATTTGCATGGTCTCTGCCCAGTGCACCCACTGCTGAGGTCTCGGTGGCTCTGTGAGGCTAGGCCAGTGGTTTCCAACATTTTTGGCCATGCCCTACCTATGCAGGCTGTGCAGCTTTCGCTGAAGCTAGGAGAGCAAGAGGGATTGGTCCTGGCTTCAGGGATAGCCTCCCGAAGCCTCCTGAGCAGAGCAGGAGTGCTCTGTTTCTCCTCCCGCTTTGCTGGAGAGGCGCTGAGCAGAGAGGGAGAGAACCTTTTTTTTCTTGTTCTCCTCCTCTAAAACTAGGTGCGTCTTATGGTCGGGTGCGTCTTATAGAGCGAAAAATACAGTACTTATTACAGTGGTACCTCAGGTTAAGTACTTAATTCGTTCCAGAGGTCCGTACTTAACCTGAAACTGTTCTTAACCTGAAGCACCACTTTAACTAATGGGGCCTCCTGCTGCCGCTGCGCCGCCAGGGCCCGATTTCTGTTCTTATCCTGAAGCAAAGTTCTTAACCTGAAGCACTATTTCTGGGTTAGCGGAGTGTGTAACCTGAAGCGTATGCAATCTGAAGCGTATGTAACCTGAGGTACCACTGTACTCAAAAAAATGAACTCCTACTCACGTGGAAGAAACCGAAAAGCCCATTAACTTGGTCTAACTCATTCTCGAATTGCCCCCTTTAAAAATCAAATTGCCCCGCTGTGGGGCGTGTGCCCCACATTGGGAACCACGGGGCTAGGTAGAGCATGGAGACTGGGTGCCATACCCCGTGGCCTCTGCCTTGAACCTCACCTGTGTGTCAGGATGTTGAGATCCTTCGCTTCCTCCAACGGTCTTGGCGGCACTGCCTTCAGAATCTTTCTCTGTCTCCCTCCAGATACCACGGTACGGCGAGGAACCCCTACAACCCCCAGCACTTCACTGGGGGCAGCTCTAGTGGGTCAGCAGCAGCCGTGGCTTCAGGTGAGGTTGTCCAATGAGTTGGGGAGGCGGGAAGAAGGAGAGCGGCAGTTCAACAGAGGCATCGATCGGTTCCCTTGTGCCCTTGGCAAGGAAATCTATCCCCTGTACACAGAGGCGTAGGAAGGTCAGGTGGTACCTGGTGTGGAAAATTTCTTGTCACCCCCCCCTCCACGCACACACATTGATTTTTGTTTGCCTGCAAAAATGGTTTTACGTTACAGTGGTACCTCGCAAGACGAATGCCTCGCAAGACGAAAAACGCGCAAGACGAAAGAGTTTTCCGTTTTTTGAGTCGTTCCGCAAGACGAATTTCCCTATGGGCTTGCTTCGCAAGACGAAACGTCTTGCGAGTTCTTGCGAGTTTGTTTCCTTTTTCTTAAAGCCGCTAAGCCGTTAATAGCTACTAAGCCGTTAATAGCCGCTAAGCCGCTAATAGCCGTGCTTCGCAAGACGAAAAAACTGCAAGACGAAGAGACTCGCGGAACGGATTAATTTCGTCTTGCGAGGCACCACTGTATTTCATATTTTCTTACAAAGGAATGTGGATTCTGGGCGACTGTGGACAGATACTTAAATCTACAGGATGGGTTGTGTTTTGGCTCCACTGAATTGAAATTTTAGCCTTCACGACATATAAAAATGGCCAAGTAAACAATTATTTTTGTGGAGGCGGGTCAAGATATTAACTGATATGCATGAAATTTCAAATACAGTGGTACCCCGCAAGACGAACGCCTCGCGAGACGAAAAACTCGCAAAACGAAAGGTTTTTTCGTTTTCGAGTTGCCTCGCAAGACGAATTTCCCTATGGGCTTGCTTCGCAAAACGAAGCTTGCCCCGGGGACAGCGGGTCTTCTCTTTTGAAGCAAGGGGCGGCCGGGAGATCGCTTCTCCCCACCGCCCCTTGCTTCAAAAGAGGTCCCGGACCTCTTTTGAAGCAAGCGGCTGCGGGGAGATCGCTTCTCTCCACAGCCGCTTGCTTCAAAAGAGGTCCGGGGGCAGCGGGAGCGCTTCCCGCTGCCCCCGGACCTCTTTTGAAGCAAGGGGTGGTGAGGAGAAGCGATCTCCCCGTTCTCCGAAGCCGGGCGGGGGGGGTGGGAACACCTGGCCCAGCCGCCCCACTTCGGAACGCTGCTCCGAAGTGGGGCGGGGGGGGGCGGGAGCACCTTCTGAAGGCGGGCGGGGGGCAAAAGTCTTTGCTCCCCCCTGCCTGCCTTCCCAGGGGCTTTCAAATCGCCCCGGACAGCGGAGAAGTCCTCCGCTGTCCGGGGCGATTTTAAACTGCCGCCCGCCAGCATTTTAAGATCGCCCCGCACAGCGGAGAAGTCCTCCGCTGTCCCAGGGTTTTTTAAAATGCTGGGGGTGGGAAGAAAAGCCCTTGTCCCCCCCCCCAGCCTTCAGAAGAGGTCCGGGGACAGACTGTCCCCGGACCTGGTCTGAAGGCGGTTTCCCTAGGAACGCATTAATTGATTTTCAATGCATTCCTATGGGAAACCGTGCATCGCAAGACGAAAAAACCGCAAGATGAAGAGACTTGCGGAATGAATTAATTTCGTCTTGCGAGGCACCACTGTATGGCTGTATAATCCCTAGTGTAGTAAGATGAGACCTTTGGAGCAGGCATTTTTTTAAAAAAAGTTTTCTTATGATTATAATTATTTTTTATTTCCGAAACCGAAAAAAGAAAAATTACAAACATCAAATTCAACATCCATATTCATTTTCTAACATAAACCTATTATATAATTAACCAAATTAAAATATATCAAATTACCATAAACTTCTTTGCTGTATACAAATACAACACAGTTAGAAATTTTATATTAAAGCTTTTATATTATAAATAATATTTCAAATTCCCCTATACATCCCCATTCCTTCACCCATGTGTGATCTCATTTTTATTTTATTTTTACTTCTTCCGTCTTGTTGTGTTGTTATAATTTAATCATTGCGCAGCTGATTTTTTTATTGTTTGCTTGCTTACCCCTCATGTTTTACACTTTATCTATTAATATTCCAGTTCCGGAACCATATTTTTTCATATATTCCTTCACTCCCTCCCACTCTTTAATTATTCTCTGATTTGAATGGCCTCTAATAGTTGCCGTCAATTTTGCCATTTCCATAAACTCACAGTTTACTTTGCCATTCTAATAACGATGGTATTTTCTCCCCCTTCCAGTTCTTTAAAAAAAAGTTTTTTTATGAACCACCCTAGTAGGGCAGTAATCATTCCTTGATAATTTGTCACCCCCTCCATGATGGAACCCGTGGCAGAACGCCCCCCCCCTTCCTACGCCCCTGCCCATATACATACCACCACAATGGACCAGAAACTCAACAAGTTTGCTTTTCATAACCTTTTGCACTCCATCAGTGATAGAGCTGGGCGATAGCTGGTTATTGCCAGCTAAATATCACAATATCTCAATACATCATGATATATATCGGCGGCAGCGGAGGGCATTGCTGGGCCTCCCCGCGGCGGCAGATGGTCCCACCATACCTCCTGCAGTGGCAGGTGTGCCACGCTTCCCTGTAGCAGCAGGGGCCTTCTCATGGAGGCAGAGGGTCCCGCCGTACCTCTCTGCAGCAGCGGAGTCCCTTCCAAGTCTACAGTTCTGTGATTCTGAGGAGATTGTGTTGGGGAATGTAGAACTAGATGGTTTGCCTGAACGGAAGGCTTGTAATTCTGCTTCTTTTTGTAGGCCTTTGCCCGTTGGCTCTTGGTACAGATGGGGGCGGCTCGGTGAGGATTCCTGCGTCTTTCTGTGGCATTGTGGGACTCAAAGGTAATCTTCTTCTTTGGAGATCACTCGTAGCCGAGTAAGATTGCCTTCCATAAACACTGTTTTAACAGTGAGTCCGTAAGTGACTGTGGAGGCCAATTCTGGATCCACACGTCCTTCCACAGTGGGGACATAGGTTTCCGGGTGGGAGTTGATCACGGTGAGGGTTTGCCAAGCATGCCTTCCTCTTAGCACGTTTCTCCCTTTCATCCTGAGTTTGAGCGTCTTCAAAGCCCATGACACCTTTGGTAAAGGCTGTTCTCCAACTGGAGTGCTCGCAGGCCAGTGTTTCCCAGTTGTTGGTGTTTATACTACATTTTTAAAGATTTGCCCTGAGAGAGTCTTTAAACTTCTTTTGTTGACCACCAGCGTTACGCTTTCCATTTTTAAGTTCGGAATAGAGTAGTTGCTTTGGAAGACGATAATTGGGCATCTGCACAACATGACCAGTCCAGAGGTACCAACGCACCGTTAACCAATTAACTGTAGCGAGAGGTCTAACTAGAGATGGATAATTCTCTATTTATCATGAGAGCCAGCCGTGGCACCACAGCCACCGCGGGAGCTTCATGGCTGAGCAGGGATCAAATCCAGCACTCCATCCTGGGTACTAAGACCCTTGACTGGTTTAGTGCTTGAAGCAGGGGAAGGAGAATATGAAGCCCTTCCATATTTCCCCTTCTGTAGGCTGCTGCTTGGAGCCTGGCATGATCCATTGCTCAGGCCAGACTAGCCTCTAGCCTCTCCATTTGGCCACCTGCTACTTCATCATGCCTCTAATCCACTTGCTTTGTGTCATCTGAAGGTACCTTTGGACGCACCAGTGAATTTGGCTGTCACCCTCTCTCATATTCTACCGTAAGCCTTGGTAAGAAGGAGGTTTTTGGAGTTGTCTGTCTAGCTGAAGAAAGTGTGTGTGCACCTGCTGGAAACTTGTTCCGTCATGCCTTTGCAGGCAGTTAAGAAAATAATAATAATAATAATAATAATAATAATAATAATAATAATAATAATTTATTTGCACCTCGCCCATCTGTCTGGGTTTTCCCAGCCACTATGGGTGGCTTCTAACAAAGATTAAAAATACATTAAAATGTCACACATTAAAAACTTCCCTAAACAGAGCTGCCTTCAGATGTCTTCTAAATGTCAGGTAGTTGTTTTCCTCTTGGACATCTGACGGGAGGGCATTCCACAGGGCGGGCACCACTACCGAGAAGGCCCTCTGCCTGGTTCCCTGTAGCTTTGCTTCTCGCAATGAGGGAACTGCCAGAAGTCCCTCGGAGCTGGACCTCAGTGTCCAGGCAGAATGATGGAGGTGGAGACGCTCCTTCAGGTATACTGGGCCAAGGCCGCTTAGGGCTTTAAAGGTCAACACCAACACTTTGAATTGTGCTCGGAAACGTACTGGGAGCCAATGTAGGTCTTTCAAGACCGGTGTTATGTGGTCTCGGCGGCCGCCCCCAGTCACCAGTCTAGCTGCCACATTCTGGATTAGTTGTAGTTTCCGGGCCACCTTCAAAGGTAGCCCCAAGTAGAGCGCATTGCAGTAGTCCAAGCGGGAGATAACAGAGCATGCACCACTCTGGCGAGACAGTCTGCGGGCAGGTAGGGTAGTTGGCTGGTTTCCGATTTTAATTTTGTATATCATTTTTTTAAAATTATATGACTTCCAGGTTTTTTTTAATGAATAGTGGCATGTTTATAAATAAATTAAAGCTTGAAATAGATTAAAGTGAACAAGCTGTCTTCCAGAGAGGAGCTCATGCCTGGCCTTTTTAGGTCAGAGCGAGCTGGCAGCTAAATCAAGGTTTGGTTTAGCATGTTGCAACCAGGACCTGTTGCAAAAGTGGCTTCAGTATACCTGAAGGAGCATCTCCACGCCCATCGTTCTGCCTGGACACTGAGGTCCAGCACTGAGGGCCTTCTGGCAGTTCCCTCCCTGCGAGAAGCGAGGTTACAGGGAACCAGGCAGAGGGCTTTCTCGGTAGTGGCACCTGCCCTGTGGAATGCCCTTCTATCAGATGTCAAGGAAATAAACAACTATTTGACTTTTAGAAGACATCTGAAGGCAACCCTGTTTAGGGAAGTTTTTAATGTTTAATGTTTTATTCTGTTTTTATTGTTCTGTTGGGAGCTGCCCAGAGTGGCTGGGGAAACCCAGCCAGATGGGCGGGGTATAAATAATAACATAATGATGATGATAATGATGATTATGGAGAGCTTAACCACAATCCTGGATTTGGATGACATGCTAAACCAGACTTTTGGCTCAGCTGCTGTGGTGCACTGATCTGAAAAGCAAAACAGCTGCAGTCTCCGAAGCCATGGTTTGGCTTAGTGTGATGTGTGAATTTGGTGTGTGTGTGTGTGTGTGTGTGTGTGTGTGTGTGTGTGAGAGAGAGAGAGAGAGAGAGAGAGAGAGAGAGAGAGAGAGAGAGAATCTGTGTCTACCATATTCCTGAGAACACAGGCAGCTTTCTATATGAACTGGAAACTTGCTTGTTGTTAATGTACTTTCTTATTTCACTGTATAATATAAAACAGAGAGAACAATTATAGCACCAGATGAAAATGAAGCTCCCACGTCGCCTGCCACGTCAAACCCTCACACATTCTTCCGTCCACCTGAAAGGGGTTGGGATAAGGTGGTGGAACAGACTGCGCCACATCAGATTATATACGTGCAGTCAATTGATTCCGATGCTCCACACGTATAACTCCCTGCAGATAAAAAATAAAAAAAAATTCCTTCCAGTAGCACCTTAGAGACCAACTAAGTTTGTTATTGGTATGAGCTTTCGTGTGCATGCACACTTCTTCAGATACACTGAACCAGAAGTCACCAGACCCTTATATATGCATACAAAAGCTCATACCAATAACAAACTTGGTGTCTAAGGTGCTATTGGAAGTAATTTTTTTATTTTGTTTTGACTACAGCAGACCAACATGGCTACCTACCTGTCCCTGCAGATAGAAAGCTAGCACATGGGGCGGGGGAGACTTCCAGCTAGAACCTTGGCCTGCTGTGATTTTTTTCTACTTGCAAGGTCTTTCTTTTATTTTATAAGGATCCAGAATGCAAGTTCTTCCCCCCTTTTTTTTGCTAGGCCCCTTGTCTACATCAGTGGCAGACGCGGCTGTTGCTTATGCGATCTTGGCTGGTCCTGACCCCTGCTATCCATATGGTGAGTCTTAACTGCCCATTCGTTCCCATCCGAGTAGCACGACATATCTTTTTTCCACTGCGTGCTTGTTGACGGTTCCTTTTTCACCTGTTTCAGGATTAGGCCAGCCCAAACCATCCCTCTCTGGAGTCCTCACACCTGATCTGAAGGACTTGAAGTTGGGGGTTGACTGGACTTTCTTTAAGGTGCCTGTTTACCTCTTCGTTTCTCTTGCATCCTTCATCTACATGCAGCTGCTAGGAGAGATCATCAGAGGGTTTGGACTGGGTGTCCATCAATATGTGGATGATACCCAGCTCTACTTTTCTTTTAAATCAGAACCAGTGAAGGCTGTGAAGGTCCTGTGTGAGTGTCTGGAGGCGGTTGGCGGATGGATGGCAGCTAACAGATTGAGGTTGAATCCTGACAAGACAGAAGTACTGTTTTTGGGGGACGGGAGGCGGGCAGGTGTGGAGGACTCCCTAGTCCTGAATGGGGTAACTGTGCCCGTAAAGGACCAGGTGTTCAGCCTGGGAGTCATTTTGGACTCGCAGCTGTCCATGAAGGCGCAGGTCAATTCTGTGTCCAGGACGGCTGTCTACTGGCTTCATCTGGGACGCAGGCTGAGACCCTACCTGCCCGCGGACTGTCTGGCCAGAGTGGTGCATGCTCTAGTTATCTCTCGCTTGGACTACTGCAATGCACTCTATGTGGGGCTACCTTTGAAGATGACCCAGAAACTACAACTGATCTAGAATGCGGCAGCTAGACAGGTGACTGGGAGTGGCCGCCGAGACCACATTGAAAGACCTACATTGGCTCCCAGTACGTTTCTGAGCACAATTCAAAGTGTTGGTGCTAACTTTTAAAGCCCTAAACGGCCTTGGTCCAGTATACCTGAAGGAGCGTCTCCACCCCCATCGTTCTGCCTGGACACTGAGGTCCAGCACCGAGGGCCTTCTGGCGGTTCCCTCACTGCGAGAAGCCAAGTTACAGGGAACCAGGCAGAGGGCCTTCTCGGTAGTGGCACCCACCCTGTGGAATGCCCTCCCACCAGATGTCAAAGAGAACAACAACTACCAGACTTTTAGAAGACATCTGAAGGCAGCCCTGTTTAGGGAAGCTTTTAATGTTTGATTACTGTATTTTAATATTTTGCTGGAAGCCACTCAGACCGGCTGGGGAAACCCAACCAGATGGGCGGGGTATAAATAATAAATTATTATTATATTGAGATGCGGCCACTTCAATTTCAGAATGTTGCTTCCTGGGTGTTACATGAGGGATTCCGGGCACTTCATGCAGCACTTAATCTCAGGATCATGAGTCTGAGTTCCACTTGTTGGGCAAAAGATTCCAGCATTGCAGGGGGCTGAATCAGGTGACCCCGGGGTCCCCTTTCAGCTGTATAATTCCATGTCCCTTAAGGAGATGTAAGGCCACCCTGTGACTCTGTCACATGACTGGGAACGTGGTGGGTGCCATAGACAAGAGGAGGAGAAAAGTTCTTTAATTGTGGTTCCGCAAAGGTAGATCCTTGGGAATAACTTTTTTTTTTACTTGTCTGACAGGCATGTGATGCTGAAATCCTAGCCACCTGCCAGAAAGGTAAATCATTCATAATGAACTGAAAAAAATGTTTAAAAGTACTCTCCCAAAAAAACAAACAAACCCAGAGTCCTTTTTGTTGGGAAGAACTCAGAAGGAAATTCCCAGATGTCAGAAAATGTTATTTATGTATGGCACCACCGCGGTTTGTGTTTTGTTAGCCCCAAAATGGAAAATGAGCGAAGTCCCAACCAGAGAAGATAGGCAACTTAAATGGATGGAATACGTGCAGCTTGCGGACCTAACATATAGAATAAGAGAACAAGATGAACATATGTTTAAAGAAGATTGGAAAATGTTTATTGAATATATGGAGGAAAATTGTGTTTTATTTGAAAACGTGGGCAGCATTAAGATAAATTCAACCGTGTAAATAAGTTTTGACAGATGTAACAATGGAATACTGAATGGTTTAGTTTATATAAAATATGCCGGGATTCATGCTGTGCAAAATGAATCATGGAAAGAGAGGAAGTCATTGATATTTTAAGTGAATATTCTAAAATGTAAAACAGAAATTTAATTAAAAAAACCCCTCAAAAAAGAAAGCAAGGCAAACTACATCCCAGATTTGCTGAAACAAATGGGGACACTTGTTAGGCTATTAAGTCTCGCTTATTTCCCTCCCCCACCCCCTGGCGGCGGCTGCCACTGATGATCAGCTGTGAAGTTCCTAGAAGGTTTAGGTGCCTCCGTGGTTGATGTGTCCCTGCCAGAACTGGAGGAGATCCGAGTGGCTCATGTGATCTGCATCCTTAGTGAGATGAGAGATTTCCTGCAGCCTGACTTCAACAATTCCTTTGACCAAATGGTAAGTGGAGGGCTGACTCGGAACTGTAGTCCCAAAACAGCCAGAGACTCAAGTTTGGGAAACCCTGGGATAGATTGTGAAGCCGCATCTTCCTCGCCAGGGCCACCAATTAACCACAGTTTCTCCAAACACAGAAATGGTGCTTTCCCCCCCTTGCTTACCGCACTGAGTGGCACGTGAACTGGCCTAGCAGTTCCCATATTCCTTTCCGTTTTGGCCTTGCGGAGATTGCGACACACCTTGCTCGACGACGAGGAGGAAAACACATCTGCACATGGCTCAACTCTGCCTGTATCTGTGCCTTTTTGTCTCTGTTCTCTGGCGGAAGGTTGTGTGTGTAGAGGGGTCTTAACTTCAGCATAGCTCTGTGTCGTTACAATACCTACATGTCTGTTCTAGGTGGGCAGGTTGCCCATGACTATTTAGGATTAGGGTTTACCCCCGTGTTTCTTCCTTTTCCAGAATCTGGAGACTCGTCTTAATCTTGCAATCGCTTCTAAGTTCACAGCTCTGGATTATATTAAGGTAAAAGGCAATTAATTGCAAGATTGCACCATTATTATTTGCTGTATTACAGTAGGGTATGCTTTCCTGCCTTCCCCACAGACTCAATTCCCACTTGTGTTTGCAGGCAAATCGGCAGCGGAGCCGCACCATGGCCCTTCTACGACAAATGTTTGCGAATGTGAACTGTCTTATTACCCCAGGTATCTAATGCCAGCTGAATTTAACACTATTTATATCAACTTGTAGGGGCTTTATTGGCCTGATTTGCTTCCTGTCCTGCATGTGCTCTGGTCTAAATTAAAATGTTTTCATACTGAGTGTAGTAGCGCCTGGCCAAATGACGTTGGGTGTTTTAAATGCAGCAGAGCACGAGGTCATCATGAGGTTCCTAGAGAGAGGTGGTGTATGTTTTGTGACTGGTTGGTATGACCTCTGTCTGGGTATGTTAAAAAAAGGAGGTTATATGTGTTGTCACCTACCAGGTGTCGAATCTCTAAAATGGGCACGTTTCGTAAGCCATCTTCTACATGTGTAATGCCCTTGCCCTATAAGGCATATCAAGGGAGATTTGAACTGTAATTTGTGGCTTGGCTCACTTTCTTGGTGTTTTTACTCCCCTGGGCACCTTTGGGAGGAAGAAGGGGATATAAATTAAATAGGTAAAGAAAAATATGGATTTATGTCATAAAACGGATATACTAAAAAAACAACTGGCCTAATGCAGCCAGAAATATGCTAAAGATTTTTTGCTGAACTAGGTGAATTAAAGCGGTACTTAGATGGCAGAACATGCACTTTGTATGTGTATCATTTCAGATTCAATCCATAGCGCCTGTTTAAAGGATTTCTGCTTTGCAGGCAGATTTCATCTGCATAAAAATGTTTTTTTTTGCTTTTGACCTCACATCCCTTTTTCATTATCTGTTTTTTTTTTTAATTGAAAGTTTTCAACATACAGTGCAATAAAAGTTGAACTAATCTAAATAGAGAAGAAAAGAAAAAAGCAAAAGAAGAGAGAAAGATAAAGCAAAGAGAGAAAATAGGAAGGAAAAGAGTGGAAAAAACACAGAACCCTCTGTCAGAGTAGATTTTAACCCTTATCTCACACCAAAGGGAGAGGGCCCTCCCTGCTTTCACTTGGGAGCTTCCATTTCTTCTCCCAGTCTCCCATCCCGGGAGTTCTTCCCTTCCCTGCCTCTCACGCAGGGTCCTTCATCAGTCTTCCATCACCTTCCTGTGAGTAAATTGCAGTTTTCAGTAAATTTTGGCTTTCAGAACCAGCTCAGCTAAGTCTTATGTGTGGCGTAAAGGTAAAGGGACCCCTGACCATTAGGTCCAGTCGTGGCTGACTCTGGGGTTGCGACGCTCATCTCGCTTTACTGGCTGAGGGAGCCGGTGTACAGCTTCTGGGTCATGTGGCCAGCAGGACTAAGCTGCTTCTGGCAAACCAGAGCAGTGCACGGAAGCGCCGTTTACCTTCACACTGGAGCAGTACCTAATTAACTACTTGCACTTCATGCTTTCAAACTTCTAGGTTGGCAGGAGCAGGGACTGAGCACCCCGTTGCGGGGATTCGAACCACCAACCTTCTGATCCTTTTTTACTGGGAAACAATTGTGGGGGTTGACTGGAAACGTTCACAGTGAGGGATAAGAGGGACTGTTAAGCGCCTATATAACTCAGGATAAAAGCAAGCAACTTAAAAAAACCCCCACACCACACACACATTTTTCTCTTGTGCAAGGTACTGCATGCTGTGCCCCAAGAATGCAGGACTCTGATCTTCTGACTGGGTGTAGCGATGTTAGGACAACTCTCCGCACCATGAGGTAAAGGCATGTGTTTTTCAAAGCAAAACTGTGGCAGTGAGGAAGGAGGGCAGGATGCAGGATTCTAGGGGGACCTGGCTCCCTCCAAAGTGAAATTGGCCGTTGGATACATGGAAACAGAGACTTGCTTTGGTTTGGTCTTTGCCATCTTAAAGAAGAAATAATGCTGTTGGGATTTTTAACACTCCATGTTGGCTGGGTTTCAGCTGATAGAAACACCCCCGTTGGCTAGACTTCTTTGATGGGAGAGAAAGGGGTTCTATATGTGCAGCCCAAGTCGTTTTCCAGGTTGACCTTCATTGCTCAACAAGTATATATCTGCTGGGAGCTGCATGCCAGTAGAGGATGGGGCCAAAGGGAGAAGTGGGCATGGATATGACCCTTGACCAGTAGGCTGCATTCAAGGCGTGCAGATGTTGGTGGGTTCTACAAACACATCTTTCCATCCAGGCAAGAAAGTAGCGGAAGAACGTTGCCTTAAGAGAGTGAGGGAAATTCTCAGGGATGATTCACACCCTGGCTGGCACTTTCTTGATCTCCTGCCCTCAGGCAGAAGATAGAGAAGCATGATTAGTCGCACCAGCAGGGTAAAGAACAGCTTCTATCCGTGGGCTGTTAGGCTGCTGAATGAAAAGATAACAATAACTGACTTTTGGGTTTGGTGGGTGTGCATCAGTAAACGAGGGGAATTAAGACTAAGAGAGCTGAGTGGGGGATGCTTGTGTAATCTCACTATATACAAGTTGTACAAGTGACAATAAAGTACCGTATTTTTCACTCCATAGGGCGCACCGGATCATAGGGCGCACCTAGTTTTTAGGGGGGAAAATAAATAAAAAAAGATTTATCCCCCCCCCCACCAGCCCCAAAGAGCAAAGAAGCCAAGACTGCCAGCGGGATCCATCCCAACCCCAGCCCCCAGAACAGGTCCGGGAGCGGAGGCAAGGTTATGCAGCCTTGCCGCCACTCCCGGAGCTTGCGGGCTGGGGGAGCGCTCCGAAGGATAGCTGCCCGAAGCCCGGGGTGCAAAGCGCTGCGCTCCCTGGGCTTCGGGCTGCAGGCAGCTATCCACAAGCCTTCGGAGCCCGGCGGAAGTTCCCACCACGCTCCGAAGGCTTGCGGATAGCTTCCTGAAGCCTGGAGAGAGAGAGGGGTCGGTGCGCACCGACCCCTCTCGCTCTCCAGCCTTCAGCGAAAGCCTGCATTCGCTCCATAGGACGCACACACATTTCCCCTTCATTTTTGGAGGGGGAAAAGTGTGTCCTATAGAGCGAAAAATACGGTATTTCAATTGTCAGAGTTCACATTCCAGTAATCAAGAAGGATGTGAAGCTGGGCTCTTGAGGGATATGGTCTTAGGGCAGACTTTCCCAAACTTGGTTCTCCAGCTGTTTTTGGACTAGAACTCCCATCATCCCTAGCTAGCAGTACCAGCGGTCAGGGGTGATGGGAACTGTAGTCCAAAAACAACTGGAGAACCAGGTTTGGTAAACAAGGGTCTAGGAGGGAGAGGGTGTGGCTTAGGGAGTCCTAAGGATCAGAGAAAGATGTCTGCTGGGCCACCTCTGATGTGCCCCTTCTCTCTTGATATTTGTAGGTACATGCAACTGGCCAACTTGACTGGCATCCCAGCGCTGGTAATACCAGTTGGATATTCTAGTTCAGGGCTTCCTATCAGCATCCAGGTAAATACGACTTTCTCTTGCTAGTAAAATGGGTAAAGGACCCCTGGATGGTTCAGTCCAATCAAAGGTGACTATGGGGTTGTGGCGCTCATCTTGCTTTCAGGCTGAGGGAGCCGGCATTTGTTCACAGATAGCTTTCCGGGTCATGTGGTCAGCATGACCAAACCGCTAGGTTGGCAGAAAGCCGGAGCAAAGCAACGGGGGCTCACCCCGTCGTGTGGATTCAAACCGCCGACCTTCCGATCACCAAGCGCTCAGTGGTTGAGACCACAGCGCCACCCGCTCCGTCTCTCGCTGGTACTGCCCAGGTAGCTGGCACCTCTCATAGCTCATCCCCATACACACAGCAGATACAACCACATTAATTCACTCCTACCTTGGCACCTGCCTGATGCCTCTCACCCTGGTTCCTCTCAAATGTGGCAATGAGGATGAGCGTTTGCCCCTTCCTGGCCAAGGATCACGTGTGCTGCTCTGGAAGCTGGTTTCTTTTCCTCTGAAAAGAGGGGTGCTCTCTGGTCACATTTTATATTACTGCAGGATCCTACTGAAATGTACGCAGGCCTCTTCCTCCTTCTTTGCCAAGAGGCCCTTGGCTGGTTGTGTTTCAACAGTGACCAAATACCAGATGTGTTAGCCATATGTAAAATGCTTATGCCACGTAACAATGGAAATGCAACTACCCCATTCTTTTTCACACACCGTCATATACAGTGGTATCACGGGTTAAGAACTTAATTCGTTCTGGAGGTCCATTCTTAACCTGAAAATGTTCTTAACCTGAAGCACCACTTTAGCTAATGGGGCCCTTCAGCTGCTGCCGCGCTGCCGGAGCACGATTTCTGTTCTCATCCTGAAGCAAAGTTCTTAACCCGATGTACTATTTCTGGGTTAGCGGATCTGTAACCCGAGGTACCACTGTATGATGAAAGACATCCGCTGGCAGGTGTGGTAGCTCAAAAAAGACACATTTGCCCCCGTGGTTTGTTAGGATACATACAGAACCTGCCAAATGAGGACATTCAAAGGGCGTGATTTTGAAGAACGCAAGAGCAGCCCTGCTGCAGGAAACCCAGAAGCCATCTATTCCAGCATCCCCTTCTCACAGGGGCCAACCCAGAGCCATAGCTTGGGGGTGGGGGTGGGAGCTGGGTTTTTCTGTCCCCAGTGGAAGTCCCCAGAGAGGTGCCATTGAGGCTCCCAGCCTGTGTGTGTGTACACAAATGTGCATTGGGGTGTGTGTGACAAACTGGGTCTTTGACCCAGGTGAAATAAAGTCTAGTTTTGCCCCGTGCCAACCAGATGCCTAAGTTTCGCCATGTCCCCTCTCGCTATTCCCATCAGCTGGTATTCAAGTCATCTGGCCTCGGATGACGAGGTAAACAATAGCCCTCATGGCTCGTAGCAAGTGGGGAACTGACTTTGCAGGAAGCTCCCTCTGTGGCATTCATAATGTCTAGTTGAGCCTCCTTCAAATAGGTAAGGGGCAGGCTTCTAAAATGTCAATACCGTAAAACACTGAAGAAGTTGTGCCGGTTCTCTTCCCAACTTCATATCCCAGTTCTCTTACAGCTAGCAAGTCCCCTTTCCTTTAACTGAGATACCTTCAGGCCCTTTCAGTTGGTCTACTTAGAGCACAAATGACCTTGATGGAGGTGCTGCCCTCCTCTTTGCATGGTGTATTCTAGTAACTACTTTGAAGTATTATTCCTCAGAGCGTATCCCTGCTATTGTACTCTTCTCTTTCTCACACAGATCATGGCGAAGTGGTGGGATGAAGCACTACTGTTCCGGATTGGCCTGAAGCTGGAGCAGTTTCATGGCATAACAGCAAAACCAGCCATTTATTACGACATTCTTGGGCAATAGCGTCAGCTGTCTCGAACCAATACAAAGTAAAAAAAGTAAAAAAAATATTTTTTTTAAGCATTTGTAGGTTTTGGGTGGCAGGAGAACAGGCACTTTTTCTGTGCATAAAAATCTTTTATTCATGGAATATGAAGTTATAACTTATTGTTTGGGTTGAGGTTTAAGATCTTTAGATCTACACCCACGCTACTTTGGGACTGGCCAGATTTAGGGTACTCGATCCTGAGCCAATGAATGCTCCTCAGTTTAAATTACATGCAGCAGAGGCCAGCAGAAATAGGTGCTCTGAACTAATAACCCTCCAAATCAAACAGACTAAAAGCATAGCTGAAAATATATCGGGGAGAATGACCATAGTTACAGAGTTCATTTTGCCTGTTTGTTTTTTAAAGGTAGAAAGGTTAATACAGAGTATTTGAACCACAGATACAGAGGAATGATGGGCCTCTGGCTTTTGCAAAAAAAACCTGCCCATCCCCACAAAATGAAACAGCATAGACAAGGTCATAGCTCATTACCTTAATATTGATCTGTTGCCATGATTATGGGGGCATGAAGAAGGGCTTGTTCCTATATAGGTTTTCTAACAAATGCATTCAAAATGGTTAAGGCTAGGGGGTTGCCAAGATCTTTGCACTGATGGAGACAGGATCGTTTTCTTAGGATTCAGACTAAGAGGGCTGTGTTGGGGCATGCACCCATTCACAAAATTTGACAGGTGTACAAAACCATTATACAGAAGGCAAACCGGTGAGGAACCAAAGAATAAATATCTATATATATCTATAACTATATATAAACATAGCTGCCATCTCCACCCAGGATTTGATGAACCAGGCTGGAAGAGGGGGATAATCTGTTTGGTGCCTTTGCCATGGTTTGGGCAACTCCCCACATCTTCTCTCCCCATACCTGCCCAGTAGGAGGCCATGGGAGGAATAGACTGCTCTTGCCAGAGGTCTGAACCGATGAGTTGTGGTCTGTAGGTTGTCCTGTTAGGGCGTGTTGAATTTTGCAACTTTCGTATTCCAAAAATGAGGGGTTCTAAAAAGTTGTAACATGAGCTGGGAATTCTAAAGATATTGTGGTTAAATAAATATAATTTAGTTTTCCTTGGTAAGGAAAGATGGTGTAAAATTGTGTAAGAAACATTAAAATGATTACTAAGTACTTGCAGTTATTTTATTTCTAATTACCTGACATTTGCGGAAAGTAAAATTGTTTGGTTTTCTGAAAGCAGTTTATGTGCTTGCTTCATCAAATGCAGACTTGTAAATGTGGTCCAATCACAAAAGTAATAGAAGATTTGAATTTCTAACACCCAGAAAGGTATTTTTAAGACCCCTCACTGAAGAAATTTGCAAAAATTGAGTTTCACCCTCCCCCAAAATGGCATGCCCTATTGTTCCTAGGTTATAGTTAATCGCAGTAATCCTGAGATCAGGCCAAACTGAGGCTCTGTACTTGGCCTTGTACGCTTCCTTCTGGCTAATCCTGCAGCCAAGCTGGTGCCAAATGTATTGCTCTGCTTTCCTTTGGACCACATCAGTGAAGCTGAGAGGAGGGTCGTCTTCTCTGGCCAGCCCAGGATCTTGCATCCCAGGCAGATCACTTCAGTGGTTTAATTTCACCCCCAGAGGTGCACTCATTGTTTCTTGGGACAGATATGTGCCAGTAACGTTTCACTTGGTCACTGGTTCACACAGACACAAAATGGGAGAGTAGCTGTTTATCTGACTAAATCTGTGACCCTCAGTCCAAAAGAAAGACCCCCTCAAGCCAACTCCTCCTGTACAGTACTTCCTCCCTTTTGAATAGGGTGAGCACACTTGGTACTATAGCAGTGTAAAATCAAGGTGTGTAGACATCAAATCACAAAATGAATGGGCCGAGCTGTACCCAATTCCTGAGAGAGCGCAGAGCAGGTAAACTAAGTTTAGCTACTTGAGCTTGGCACAGAATATGTTGGGCACGCAAACATACATTCTGCTGCACCTCTATCACCCAACAGCCACACGTTTGAGGAACTGGGTGCAGCATAGAGATGTCATTTTCTGATCCCGTCAACCCTTCCTGGTTCCGCTCTGGTAGAAGTATATTTTAAAAACAAGTTTTTACTTGCCTCTTTGGTTGTGCAGTAGTTTTGAGCTAAAGACAGCAGCACCGTAATGTGATCAAGCGTCACACCCCAAAAATTCCGGGGGTGCATTCCTTGTTGGTTGGTTGTTTCCTTCCTTCTTTCTTTTCATTAATAATTTTTATTAAATTTTCAAATTTTACATTTCAAATTAAACATCTGAAATCAAACCTGGTCCTATTAGGTTCAGTGCGGTTAAAATGAAATTGGCGCAGGCTGGGACTAGCAGTACCAAGGGAAAGGGCCAAGCTTAGTGCCCACACCCATCCGGATCCTTAGTTTCTCACATGTAGTTGTCATTCATTCATTCATTCCCATGGATGAAGTAACAAACTGGACTTGTCAGTTCTGTTAGGGTGAGGCCTATCCTGCAAGGGCCTTAGCCACCAACCTCTTAACTCCCCGGCAGTCTACAGTGGGTTGAATGTGTGTCTACACCTCAGTGCATTCTACCCTGCTGGTTATATTGGAAATATATACCTTACTGCTTGCATTTAAGCTATATATTGGCAAGCTGTGGAAGTAGCAGTAAAAAGCAATTGTGTGGCAGAGGTGGGGGATGCTGCAGTTCTTGTCCCTTCTATTCACCTGGTATTGTGCCCTCTCCCTCTGCTGCTTTCCTGATCCCATGAACTGCACATGTGCTTTCAGATTAGGGCAGGTGCAGAGTACAAAAATCCGTCTTGCCTTCCTCACAAGAAGATGCGGAATACTTTTCATTCTGCTGTTTTGAGGTAGTCCACAAGTCTAGGCTTCTAGTGGTCTCATTCTCAGAGTCAGGTTTTTGGGTAGGCAAAACCGCCAGCTGCATGCTTCAGCTGAGCTGCAAGAACAGAAGTGTTAAGAGGGAAGGGGGTGGGACGGGGACTCTAAGCTTGTGCATGCAAAATAGATGGAGTGACCACACATACAAAGCTCTTGCTTCATAGATGTATGTTGATAATACAGTATATACACAATGATTGCTTTATATAAAATAACACCTTGTTTATATAGCGACATTTAATTGCCACTTGGCCCTTCCTTAACCCACAAAAAAAACCAGCAGTATACAAAATATAAAATATTTTTTAAATATTTATAAACAGTTGCAAGGAAAAAATAGAACTGTATGAAAATATCCTTCCCTTCTTCAGGTGATTAATGGGCTTTTAATCCGTAGCTGTTCAGAGGATACGAGTATGCCCTGCCCAACACTATACGGTCCCGCAGGAGTTTAAATAAGACATAGTAATTGCAGAAGAGGATCAGGGCCATGGAAAGGGTATGGTTCCACTTCTCTGACCGCAACAGGGAGTAGAGCTGATAGCAGACCACGCTGCCTTCAATGAGAATCAGCAGGTTGAGAAGCCGTAATGGACGGTGAAAGAGGAACTGTAGGGAGGGAAAAAAACAGTGCTTGAAGAGTCAGAAAGCAGACCGTTTGATGAAAACCAAATTCTGGGGGGCAGGGGAAAAGAAATAGAGGCCCAACAACTGCATCTGAAGCCCCAGGGCTGTAGCCACTAAGAACACTGCTGTGGTTCTGTTATTTGAACCACTGGATCAGATTCAACTACTTCGTTCTGCTAGAGGAAGCCGTGCGAGGACTTGTGCTAGTGCAACAGGGCTTCCCCCCACCATGTGCCTATCCCAAACCTTCTCTAGAAGCAAGGAGATGTGAGATCATTTTGTCGGACAAGCAGTAATGCTTGTGCTGATGGAAGAGTCTTCTCAGTATACCTGAAGGAGCGTCTCCACGCCTATTGTTCAGCCCGGACACTGAGGTCCAGCTCCGAGGGCCTTCTGGCGGTTCTCTCATTGCGAGAAGTTACAGGGAACCAGGCAGAAGGCCTGTAGTGGTGCCTGCCCTGTGGAACGCCCTCCCATCAGATGTCAAGGAAATAAACAACTATCTGACTTTAATATTCTGTTGGGAGCCACCCAGAGTGGCTGGGGAAACCCAGCCAGGTGGGCAGGATATAAATAATAAATCATTATGATTATGATTACTACTGCTACTCCTCAGCTTAGCGCTACACTGAAATCCACCCCATTATATTGCCAATACAGGGTTTCCCAATCTTGGGTCTCCAGCTGTTTTTGGACTACAAAAACTTACTCAGGGGTTATATTCCCAGGTACTGCTGTATATGTGAAATTGTGCACAGTGGGGAACGCCATCTTAAAAAGCCAAACTCCACCAAAAACCCACAATCATCCACCCAACTTCACCACAATCACTTCCTCCAACTCCAACAGGCCTCAAAGACTCATGGGATTGCAGCTGCAAAGGCTCCTGGGATTGTCAGCTGCTTTCCCACTACAGTGGTGCCTCGCAAGACGAAATTAATTCGTTCCGCAAGTTTTTTCTTCTTGCGAGTTTTTCGTCTTTTTCGTTTCCCATAGGAATGCATTGAAAATCAATTAATGCGTTCCTATGGAAACCGCTTGCCAGGCTGGCGGTGCGGAGAAGGGCTTTTCTCCCCACCGCAAGCCTTCAGGACAGGTACGGGAACAGAGGGGAAGGGGCGCAGCGCTTCTCCTCTGTTCCCGGGGCTTGCGGTGGGAGGAGGGTTTTTCCTCCCCACCGCCACCATTCAGAACAGCATTCTGAATGTTGGCGGTGGGAAGGAAAACCCTCCTCCCACCGCAAGTCTTCAGGACAGCCATCCGAAGGCTGGCGAGGGGAGAAGGGCTTTCCGCCCCACCGCCAGCCTTCGGAGCATCCTTCCGAAGGCTGGCGCGGGGAGAAGGGCTTTTCTCCCCACCGCCAGCCTTCGGAGGAGCCTTCCGAAGGCTGGCGCGGGGAGAAGGGCTTTCCGCCCCACCGCCAGCCTTCGGAGGAGCCTTCCGAAGGCTGGCGCAGGGAGAAGGGCTTTCCGCCCCACCGCCAGCCTTCGGAGGAGCCTTCCGAAGGCTGGCGCGGGGAGAAGGGCTTTTCTCCCCACCGCCAGCCTTCGGAGGAGCCTTCCGAAGGCTGGCGCGGGGAGAAGGGCCTTCCGCCCCACCACCAGCCTTCGGAGGAGGTCCGAGGACAGTGGGGAAGAAGCGCTGCGCTTCCCCGCTGTTCCTTGAGATTTCCCTATGGGCTTTCGTCTTGCGAAGGAAGCCCATAGGGAAATTCGTTTTGCGAAGCGCCTCCAAAACGGAAAACCCTTTCGTCTAGCGGGTTTTCCGTCTTGCGAGGCGTTCGTCTTGCGGGGCACCACTGTATTTGGGGGCCATTTTGCCCATTCCGCCGTTTACATCAATTTATTTATTTGCAGGCATCAGAATAGTTGTGCTGAAATGTGGTGGTGGGGCGTATGAATTCTTACATAATAATACTTACGGTACTTACATAAAAGCGGGCATGGGACACATCTGAAGGCACTGCTACGTTATAAGGCCCAACTGCTTTGTATAGGCATCGACTATGTCGCACTAGCACTCCCTGTGGCCATATTGTGCTCTCAGACCAGCTGTGGAGTATGACAAAGGGACTCGGTGAGCATCAGAAAGCCAACCTGGAGTCATTTCACGATTCAAAATGTTATATATACACTTGGTCATATATACACCCCGAATTCGTGTTGATTGGTTTAGGCATTTATATACACATATTTTCAAGCAGTAGACACTGAAATAACAGCAAAAGGTTCCAACTGAGTTGTAAATTCTGAATTAGACTGGTCAATACAAACATACATAAAATCTAAGGTTTCAACTCTGTTTTGGAAAGTAGAATCTTTCACTGGAAGAATACCTCAGGTATAAATTGAAGAAGAAAAGGAAAGAAACCCCGAGGGTAAAATCATAAATAGCTTTGCATATACAAATCATAAAACCCATCCTTCACCAACCTGGTACCCTCCAAGATATTTTGGACTACAACTTTCAACCAATTGTACAATTTGATGCGAATTTGAATAAGTAAAAACCAATTTCATAGGAATCCTAATTCTCTTCTTTATTTTTGCTCTGGAGGTGTACAGATGAAATTATGAAAAATTAGACACTAAAAGCTGAAATAAGCAAGTGGACTTTTTTGGAAAGATTAGCAACAATGTAAGGCCTGCTTTAGTACCACTAATGTGAAACTGCCCTGTATTAACTGCGAGAACCCTATCCTGTCCAATTTCAACTTTGGAGCTGGGAGAGGGAAGCAAGGGATTTATCCCCAGCCACAGTGTGAGGTCAAGAATCACAGTCTAATCCTTACCTAAGCCTGTCTACTCAGAGATAAATCCAACTGAGTTCAATCCGATATACTTCCAATTAAGCACGCACATGCGTGCAGTTACCTTGAAGTAAGCCCAATTAAACACAGCAGGACTTGCTTCAGAATAGAAATGTACTGAAAGAGAGAGGTAGGGTCCTGGGCGCTCACAATTTTTGGTTTCGTTTGTGGACCCATTTTTATCCATACCTGGGCAGTGCCACAAGTGTGTAGAATCCACTGCTTTATTTGTGGGTGACCCAGTTGGTTGCCTAAAGCAGTGTTTCCCAACCACTGTTCCGCGGCACACTAGTGTGCCGCGAGATGTTGCCTGGTGTGCCGCGAGATGTTGCCTGGAGGGAGGCGGGCGAGTCGGGCGGCGAGAGGCGGGGCGGCGACGAGAGGCCGCCCAGCGCGGGGCTCTCGCCGTCTGCCTGCCTGGCTGCCTGCGAGCTCGGCGGGCAGCGCCTCCGTCCGCAGCGCCCGCCTCGCGGCTCTCATTCCCTGCCCCTGCCAAAGCTCACCCAGCCAAGCTGCGCTCTCCTTCCTGCCTCGCTTTGCTGCCTCCTCCCCCCCCCCACCCCAAAGCTTGGAGGTTCCCCGGCAAGGGGGAGGGGAAAAAATTGAAACTTACACTTTCGTGCGTCCCTCCCGGCGTGACGCTGCGCGCTGACGTCACGGGGCTGTAATGGTGGTGTGCCTCGAGATTTTTTTCATCAAACAAGTGTGCCTTTGCCCCAAAAAGGTTGGGAAACACTGGCCTAAAGGGCAGGCACTAAAGGTAAAGGTAAAGGGACCCCTGACCATTAGGTCCAGTCGTGGCCGACTCTGGGGCTGCGGCGCTCATCTCGCTTTATTGGCCGAGGGAGCCGGCGTACAGGTCACGTGGCCAGCATGACTAAGCCGCTTCTGGTGAACCAGAGCAGCACACGGAAACGCTGTTTACCTTCCTGCCGGAGCGGTACCTATTTATCTACTTGCACTTTGACGTGCTTTTGAACTGCTAGGTTGGCAGGAGCAGGGACCAAGCAACGGGAGCTCACCCCGTCGTGGGGATTCAAACCGCCGACCTTCTGATCAGCAAGTCCTAGTCTCAGTGGTTTAACCCACAGCGCCACCCACGTCCAAAGGGCAGGCACTAGATCACCTAAATTCAAATGAGACGAAATAATGATTTGAAAACTTGTGATTTGTCTGTTAAGTGATTTAAGCTAGGGAGAATGATGTTACACTAGTTCTCTGCGTCCTCTTCCTACAATTCTCACTGGATGAGAAGACAAAAACAAAACAAACCCCCCACCCTGCCAGTTGCTACAATAAATTCTGCGAAAAGTCTCAGGTAAGCCTATCAAAAACAGATCTCAATAACAGTAAATGAAAGTATGGTGCACAACAAAATCATTGAAGAATACTGACACAGACAATGTAGTCTTGGGTCTAACTAAAGAAAGGTACAAAATTAGGATACCTTCAGCTGCCCTATTTTCTTTCCCTTGACCCTTGTCAACTAATGCTTTGAGGTCACACTCACATGTGCTGGGGGGCATTGCTGTATGAACCATGTTCCAGCTTCTGCCACTTGCCCAGGTGGGCAGCTGATCTGTGCAGCAAGTCACAATACTTGGGAGGAAGCAGCTGGGTGGTGAGCATGACAAAGGCGTTGATCCACACCATGATGAGGTGTTCACAGGACCAGCGCATGTCATAGTACTGTGTGCTCTGCAAGAAACCAAAGAGGGTGTTAATGCCAACGCCCCAGAGATCTCAAGAGTGGGAAGACGGTGCCCCACAGCCATAGATTTAAGTAGCTACCTAGGAACTGCAAGGCCAGCAAAGGACTCTTTGAGATCCTCCTTTCTCCTTGGCATACATTACATGAAATTTTTGCACAGCCGATGTATATGCCATTGTGGAATATGTGCACACCCATGGTCACTGGCATGGAAGTAAAACAACAAGCCCAAGAACGCTTCTTGGGTACACAGAGAGAAACTGGATTGGGTGTGGAAGGTCCAGATCTGCACATTAGACACCAGCCTGATAAGAGCGCCAGTGATCTATCTGGACAGCTTTCTGAGGTCTCTGGTAAGCCAGCCTGGATATCACAGCTGCCCCTATTCTCTAACCATATTAAGTCAAATCCTGCAATGGCTCCCAGTGGAGTACAGGATCAAGTTTAAGGTGCTGGTTTTAACCTTTAAAGCCCTATACGATAGCCTAGGATCCTCGTACCTAAGGGATCGCCTCTCCTGGTATGTCCCATGGAGGACCTTACGGTCTTCAAACAAAAACTTCTTGGAGGTCAGGCTGGCCTCAACCAGAGCCAGGGCTTTTTCGGCCGTGGCCCTGATCTGGTGAAACGCTCTGTCACAAGAGACTAGGGCCCTGCGGGACTTGACATCTTTCCGCAGGGCCTGCAAGACAGAGCTGTTCCGCCAGGCCTTTGGCCAAGGCACAGTCTGACCCCCTTCTTTGGTAATCCTCACAGAACTCTAGCCCAATGGTTGCCATTAATTTGATTTTGAATTGATTTTAGAATCCTGTGTTACTTTTATTGTTGTTAGCTGCTCTGAGCCTAGCTTCGGCTGGGGAGGGCGGAATACAAATAAAAATTTATTATTATTATTATTATTATTATTAGTAGTAGTAGTAGTATGAACACCCAAGGCACTGCCAAATCATGATGTGAGCTGGGCATCAAATGCCTCCTAACAGTACCAAAATACAGTGGTACCTTGGTACTCAAATGGCTTGGCTTCCAAACAAATTGGCTCCTGAATGCTGCAAACCCTGAAGTAAGTGTTCCGTTTGCGAACGTTTTTTGGAAACCGAACGTCCGACACGGCTTCTGCTTGAGTGCAGGAAGCTCCAGCAGCCATTCAGAAGCAGCACCTTGGTTTTCGAACGGTTTCGGGAGTCAAATGGACTCCCGGAGCGTATTAAGTTTGAGAACCAAGGTACCACTGTATAGTTGTTACAGTTGTCTGGGAAAGAGGACGGGGCTAGTAGATGCAGTGAAAAATGAGTGGGCGAACCACACTGGCACTACATGTATGGCAAGACCTAGCTGCCAATCGGGAGTGATACTCCAGAATCAGCCACTTTCTGCCATCCAGGCTGCCAGAGGGGAGACAGAGAAAGGGAAATTTAACCAGAAACCCACTGTGTTAACAATCCACAGACAAGATTTAGAAGGTGGTGGCAGCAGCAGCAGCAGCAATAGCAATGAAGGAGTAGGGCAACAGCTACCTTCACAAAGCACAGTGGCAGGAATGCCACGTAATAGGCACTGAAGAGGGAGTTGAATAGAACCTCCTTGATTCTGCGGTTGAAGTCTGCTTTCAGGCATTCCACCTCGTTGCGAATGAGGTCTGGAGACAAGGGGCAGCTGTGTGTGGGGATGGGCACGGGGTTGTTGAACTGTTCTTTCAGGGACTCTCTCAGGAGAGAGAGGAAGTCTTTGGGCTTGACGAGGCTGCCAACCCCCGTGGCACCAGAATCTACCAGCTGATCCTGCACCAAATAGCCACAGTCTGTGGGAAGGGGCTGTGTTCTGCTGTCTTGGTGGAAGCAGCACAGTGGGACATAGACACCAAACCTGCAGGGAAGGGAAAGGAAAGGCGAGGGTGAGATTACAGCCTGTGGTATATTAGACATTCCAACCATGAACATCTGAAAGGAGCTTCCTGAGCAAGAGGCTTGCATTTCCTGCATCCAGGTTATTTGCTCATGTGCTACTTTTGTGGCATGCCTCAACTCCCAGGGCTAAGCAGTGAGGCCATAGGTAAAGGAGCACAATCATTGTGTTGGCTCTATCTCTTCAATTGCTGCCATTCTTCTCCCCTTTCCTACCCACCTTTAAAATCTACTCTTCCTCATTGGCTCATATATTGCATTAAGTCGATGGACCAGATGTCTCTTGACCTTTATAATGATTCTAGCAGGGAAAAGATGTTGAGAGAGGCATCATTTTCCTCCTACCCATTTCCCCCCAAAGACCTATTCAACTGGCGGCTTTTAACCCTGTCGATTCTCTGCCAATCTTGTGTGGATCAACAGGGCTTCTCTTTGTCATGTCTTGTACTTTTGGACCCTTTCCTATTTATTACATTCAGGATACAAGAGAATGATACTCACGGGTAGCCAAGAAAGAGGAGATTCAGAACAGAATGGCTACGGAAAAGGTTAACTAGTGTCCAGCAGAGCACCCATCCACACAAAGTGAGCAGCACCAGGCGTGCCAAAATCAGGGCCGTGTAGTGAATCACTGATGTAGTTCCCACCTGAGAGGCCTGCAAATTCAAGCACCAAGAACCATCAGCCCTACAGATTCTCTTCCTATATGCCACAATATATTCCAAGAAACAGCCTGATCTACCATCCCCACACGGCATAGCATGGCTCTCAAAGCCAAAAGGAAACCATTTTTATTTTTATTTTATTTCTTTGCTAGACTTAACAAAATAGTAATGAATGCTTAAAATATAGATTTTTGGGGGAGAGTATTGAAAGCAAGTAATTATATCCTCCTTAATACTGCAGGTGTTTGTGAGGGTAAAACATTAGCTTAGTGTTCTCTCTGACAGTAGCGAGACAGGGAAAAAATGGCATTACAGTCGTACCTTGGAAGTCGAACAGAATCCGTTCCGGAAGTCCATTCCGAGTTCCAAAATGTTCAGAAACCAAAGTGTGGCTTCTGATTGGCTGCAGGAAGCTATTTTTGGAAGGCGAACATCTGAGGCTTCCGCGACTTCCGATTGGCTGCAGGAATTTGCTCCTGCAGCCAATCGGAAGTCACGGAAACTCCAGACGTTCGCCTTCCAAAAATAGTTCGCAAACCGGAACAATCACTTCCAGGTTTGCGGTGTTCGGGAGCCAAAACATTCGAGAACTAAGGTGTTAGAAAACCAAGGTATGACTGTAATGTTAAGATGCAGAACCAATCAAAACAAAACCTACCACAAGGGGGGAGTGCTACCCCACTATAGTACCTTCAGTAAATAACAAAACTTGTTTTTTCATTGTTTGTTTAATCAGGAGCAGCCAATTTGGTTGATGCTGTGGACTACAGCTCCTGTTATATCTGACCATTGGCCATGCTGGGGGATGATGGGAGCTCAAAATATCTGGAGGACAGGCTGGCTATGCCTGTTTTGAATGGGTGTGCACATGTGTCAAACACTGGATTTCTGAGGACCATGCTTGGGGATTTATCTAAGACCAGACCCAGCCATCTCCAAAGTGTGGGGCTAACCAAAAGCAGATCAAGTGAGCCAACCACTTCCCTTTTCCAAACGTCTATGGTAACAAGGCTCTAGATCAGGGATAGCTAACGTTCTACTCTCCAGATGGACCATTGACTCCAATGGTCAGGGATGATGGGAGTTGCACAACAGCATCAAGTTGGCTATCCCTGCTCGAGTTGGTGTCATGAACACGTGCAGCAGCATTCAAGATCAGAGGAATCCTGGATAGATTAATTTCCATAGATCACAGCCTGGGACATTGGGACCCAAATTCAAGGTGTTGGTACTAACATAAGGTCCTATAAAGCTCAGGACCAGGTTACTTTAGTGACTGCCTTATCCCTTATGTACCCAGTAGATCCCTCAGGTCTGCAAGCTTTAAAGATCTCAGAAGCCTGCTCCACATAATAGGGCTTTCAGGGTGACTGCTCCTATTCTGTGGAAAGATACACACTACAGTGGTACCTCGGTTTTCAAACGTAATCCATTCTGGAAGACCGTTTGAGTTCTGAAATGTTCGAAAACCGAAACTCAATAGCCGACAGCTAGGTTTTAGGATCTTGCACTCAGTGGAAGCCGTGAGGCAATGTTCGACTTCTGAGGCGTGTTTGGAAACTGAAGCATTTACTTCCAGGTTTACGGCGTTCGAAAACCGAAATGTTTGTCAACGGAGACGTTCGAAAACTGAGGTATCACTGTATCTGCACTTTCTCAAAACAACTGAAGACATTTTTGTTCCAACACAGGGTTTCCAAACTGGACAAATGTGTCTTTGCCCTAAGTGTCTATTTTGCATTGTTTTAGTTTTGTTGTGTTTTTGTTTCTTAACCTTCCTCATACTTTCCAGAGGCCTTAGAGGTTGCTGCACATGCAGCATCTAGAGCTATCTGAGATCCTTGTAGCAAAGTAAGTTTTGGAAACAGAAAATGCAGTATCGGAGGTCTAGGAACCACTATTTTATGCCCAATCAATAACAGTCCAAACTCTGTTCAATCCAAAAATCTTATATAAAGTCATCAGAAGCTTGGACTTGGAATGTCATGCACATTTAAAAAAGACCTATGAACAATTGACTTTCAAACTGGCACTCGAGAGATATCTCACCAATGAATCCCACCCTGTTTGCTCATCTGTTAATCTCACAATTTCTTCCTTTGTTAATACTTTTAAGATGCAACCTCTACTGACACTGTCAATCTTGCTTGAAACGAAGTGCTGTTCACTTAATCTATGCCTGATGTATTGCTATAGGTTCCTATTGGAGCTTCACTGACTCTACCACTAGGGCAAATCATTCCCAACAAATCCTCCCTCAGTTCCTTTTCTTTTCACCTGACGTGGCAGCTGTTAACATCAATAAATGGCAGCACTTCACCAAGGTGAGTGAACATGTAGGCCAGGGGCCAGCAAACTTTTTCAGCAGGGGGCTGGTCCACTGTCCCTTAAACCTTGTGGGGCCAGACTATATTTTGAAAAAAAATAATGAACAAATTCCTATGCCCCACAAATAACCCAAAGATGCATTTTAAATAAAAGGATACATTCTACTCATGTAAAAACATGCTGATTCCTGGACCATCCGCAGGCCGGATTTAGAAGGCAATTGGGCCGCATCCAGCCCCCGGGCCTTAGTTTGCCTACCCATGATGTAGGTTTTCATGTGTGGCAAATAAAAAGACAAGCACCATACTGAGCTTATTCTAAACCTCCAATTTCTTTGGGAGAGTTAACTGTGACAACATTACCTCAGAGATGAGGGCCCATACCAGCCTCCGCGCCAGCATCACTGTGATAAATGCTGCCAGATGGTAATCAATGAGGTGAAAGTTCTAAAGGAGAAAAGAACAGCGTATTCACCAGGGTGAAGGAGAGGCCAGAAAGGCAGGAGCTGCTGAGATGACATAGCAGAAGCATGGAAATTCCTATAAAGGAGAACCAGGACACACTGTGAACCATTCCAAGTCTGCCAGATAAAGAGGGAAGAGAAGGGGACAGATTAAGCACATAGAAGCAGCTTGGGAAGGCTACCGTATTTACAACTGCCACTTAGAAAGGAAAACCTAGGAGCAGACATTCTGTAGTTACCTGTGAATTTCTGGGGGGGTTTTTTTGAGGGAAGGAAGGCAGTAAGCATAGGGGGAAAGGCCCCACTCTTCTGGGGTTGTGAAGCCAGCCTTTGGGATCTGGAGGAAGGGACTCTCACATCAATCTCCAGACACTACAGTGACGCGCACACACGCACACTCAAACATTAAGTGAAGAGAAAAATGACCAAACACACAAAACTGCACGGGCAACAGCCTCACTCCCTTGAAGGAAAACAGGAGGTGGGGGAAGGGGCTGTAAGTGGGAAAATGACCAGATCAGGATGAGTCACAAAGCAAGGAGGGAGGGGCAGAGTGGGAACCTTTTAGAACTCCATTAGCCCAACAGATAGTAACCCAATAAAGAGAGCACATAGAGGAAAGACCTGGCTGCCCTCGTTCCCTTGATAAAAACAGGAATTCACAGGCAAGTCCAGAAGATTCATTGCTCCCCTTAAGGGAGGAAGGCAGCTAGTTTAAGGAATGTTGAGAGACAGTACACCCCAGGGCAGGAACCCCAGGGCCAAAACCTCCAAAATGCCCTTCCTTCCCACTCCCCCAAGTGTAGAGCTGCCTTGAGAAGTCGCAACCCAAAGGCTGCCTTTGAGGGAGAAAAGGGGTGCATTTCATAATGTCTGGGAAAAAGAAAGGATGGCAGACTTGGTGATGTCAGCTGAGCTACAGAGACACCATGATTAAAATTCCCTAAGCAAACCGCAAGAAGGGCATGTGGCCAGCAACGTGGACTCACCAGTGACGTACAGGAGGCAGGGTGGTTGTATGGGTACCACCACACGGTCTTATAGATATTAATATACTGAATAAAGAGGGCCACCAGCAGGTAGATGAAAAAGAAGAACTCAAACAGAAGGTTCCCGTCTACAGGCAGCTCAGGGATTCGGCAGTGTCGCACAGGCTCAGGGGTGATCAAGGCTGTAATTGGAGGAGCAGAGAGGCTGATAGCACTACCATTCCTGAAAAAGAGAGAAACAACACGTCACTAACTCTTGCCAGTGTTCCTGGGATATCTCACCCTATTGTGGGTTAAATGCTTAGCATTCAGAGTATTTAAATCAGTGCTGGGGGAAACCTCTGCCTGCAATTTTGGCCAAGCAACACCCACATGCTCTAGCCATGGCTCCCGTAGGGTCTACCTTTCCTTTGCAAGAACAGGCAAATCAAGCTATTGTTGCCGCCTGCAAAGTGCTACCTTGGTTATTGCTGCTTGCAAATGCAGTGCACTTTGCAAGAACCGTCAATCAACTGACCTTCAGTGATGCAAGTGCCACCATGGTCTCTAGCGGTTCCAAAGTCCTGCAAAGTTTGCTCACTCCTGTCAAAGCTAGCACTTGGGGGGGTGGGGAAAGAAAGGATCTGGTGTGCTGGCCAGATCCAGTTTCCCACACCAGGTTTAAATTGTTCAATGTTAACTACCTCAAGAGATCCTTACAATTCTTTAACATAGGTCAATATGTTCATCCCCATATTGCAGATATGGGACATATTTGTCTAAGGTCAACTAGTAAGAAAATCACAGAAGAAAGGTCCGAACTGGGCACTTCTTGATATGCAGCTTAACCACACCGAACAGTCCTTAACACAAAAAAGCAAAGTACTACACACAGCACTCTCAGTGATTCAGAACAAGTTATTTCTCTCTCTCTCCACGCAGCCTCTGGTAGTATGGGCTGTGACATGAATGACGAGTAGCACCTGACCACAGGCAAGCGCGATGCATGCCTTTGTCAAGAATTTGACACTTTTTAGCCTAGTATGGTGGGATGGAAACACACATGTCACAGATGTCCTGTGTCCTTCCACGGACACCCTTTGTTTGGCCACTTCTGCAGAAGCCAATGCCAGAAAAAATGGAGCTCAGACCACCAAGCAGAGATACCAGATTTTCCCCAGCCTAATCCCGTTCCAGCTTTGTCTGTTGTAGCAAGAATAAGATAATGTAACCAAGCAACCCCCTGACATTAGATGCCTAGCAGTGCATTCCAATCCTCTGGCTTCCTTATCTTAGCTTTCTCAACCTTCAAAACTTCTATGATATGCAATGTTTATTAATGAGCAATGCTCAAGTCAAGGCCACAATTTGAAGGAACAACTGGAAATTAAAATCCAACTAGCTGGAAAAGACACCCCATGACCCAGTGAATATCCAAATCTGAGCGCCAACTCTTGGAATGCTCAGAAGAACAAAAAACAACTGGATTTTTGTGACACTTAAAGATGCTTGGATGAAAACACTTGTATGTGTAACCTTGATATAAGAACTATTGCTTTCTTTTCATGTACCTTATGAACTGGAACTGATGGGCCACCTGAGGGGAAGGGGTATGTAAAGGCTTTCAGGTCACACAAATGCCTGAGGTGGCAACCCACCTGAATCTCCATTGCCCAACCGGAGTATGAGATGTAAAATGAGCCAAACACAGAGTCAGGCAAACACACACTGTCAAATTTAGGGCAACAACAAGTGTAAAGAAACAAGATTCTTGTGAACCCAAGTGTGACCTGATGATGACAAGTAATAACAAAAGTTCTGTCTCCCACAATTAAGCCCACAATATTATGTTTTGACTTAACCTGTTTCTTAGACTAGTGCCGTTGCCACAGTTCCCACCAACCAACGTCTGGAGAGAAGGCAAAGCTGAACGGCTTAGCTGCTGCCGACTGGGTCCCCTCCTTCCACCGGGCATGACCAGGAACCAATCCACCTCTTCCACCTCTGGCAGCCTTTGCCCTGAGATCTAGGTAACAATTCGCAAGACTTTCCAGCTCTGCAAATGAGGGAAAAAAGCAAGAAATTAGTTCAATTGTGCCTCAAGCATCTGCTAAAATGAGCCAAGTGCCTTAGATAACTCCCATGGCCCCAAAACTAGCCTTTTACAAAGTGTCAAGAAGCATATGGATTGGAGGAATTCAGCTGGCACGGTGTACTTCAGACACTTACAATAAAATCCTGCAACAAAGAATCCCGAACCAGCTTATCAGCCATGAGATAAGACAACAGGACTTATGGAGTACTAACTTAAGTTTAAAGAACAGGAAACAGAAAGAAGAAACAACAACAGGCAGTTCTCCCAGTGGAAGGATGAAGTGAAATCCCCCTAGGATTGGTATTGGAAGGACGGGATGCAAGACTACACTGGTTTTTGGTCCGATTTTGCAGGGCTCTTCTAACATTCTTATCTAAAATATTAGCAACATTCCTTAACAATCAAAGCACCCGAGAGTTTTGACTTCAGCAAAATGTCTGCAGAAAATCCTCACCTGGGTGACTAGCTGCAAAGAAGTCAATGCTACTGGACCCCTCATATGAATAGGGCATTTTGGCAAGTGTAACTTGAAGCACGATACTTTGGATCCTACTAAAACAAATAATTATATTTCCGCTCTGATACATCAGAAAAGGCGGATTTGAATGAAGACAGTGTTGTTTCACAACAATGGCATATGTGAGACAGTACCCGGAATTTCTGGATCCCAGTCTATTAATTGCACTTTTGTTTCTACTTTCACTGTTCCCCAACTACCACCTGGGAGTAGAAATCCACACCTCACCCTCAGCCCACGCCCGGGAACATAACCATTATAGGTTAGAAGATAGGTGGGGAATCTGTGGCCTCTCCAAATGTCCTATGCCTAGTTCCCATCTACCCCAGCCAGAATGGTCAATAGTGATGGACTATAGACATTGTAGACATTAGGAAGGCCACATAGCCACCAAAATTAGGAAGATAATATAGTCAGGGCACATACTGCAGATCATTTTTATAGCACCACCAATGTGCATGACATTGTTTTAATCTAGACTCACACAAAGGAGCCATGACTAACAATCATTTCAAGCTTTCCTCCTTTACTTCAAAATAATTGTCAGTAATAGCTATTGGTCCTATATTAAATTAGTATTGAAAGTTGAAAACCAGCATACGACATTTCCTATTGGGAGGTTTATATGAACAATGATGTGGCCTAGGTTGTGGTTGACACTGATTTATTTGGGAGGGTGAAAACCCAGAACAGAAACAATCAACTTGGCACACAGCAAAAACGAAAGGACAATTCCATGTTAGGGATTATTAGGGGAGAAAATGAAAAAAAGACGGCCAATATGTGTTTATGGTGTACATTGCGTTTGAAATCTGTATACAGTTCTGTTTGCCTCATCTAAAGTGTAAGTTCAGAGAAGGGCAACAAAACTCAAAGGGTTGGAGTCCCTTAATTTATTTGTATTTTGGTACATAAATATGTACCCTGCTTTTCCATTAATAATGCCCAAGGCAACTAACATTATAAAAAAGAAGGTCAGAAGTAACGTAATAAGAACTTCTAAAAGCAGGCCACAGAAAATACGACTGGCAAATGTCTGACAAAGCAGATGAACCTTTAACAGGCACCAGATCACTCAGGCAGGGAGTTCCAGAGGAGTTCCCATAGGAATTTCCCTTTGAGGAAGTGCTTGAGCAGCCTAGAGAATTGTTTCCTCCTCAATACCAGACCTCAGGGTTGCACAGTGAAAATGGCAGTTGATTTAGGACTAACAGAAGAGAGTACCTCCCATGAGGCATAATTAGAGTGAATTCTGAAAGTTGTGAAGATCGCCTGTCTTGGATGACTTCAAAAGGGGGTAATACAAGTTCATGGAGCATAGCGATCGTAGAAACTAGTCACTGATTAATCTAAAGGCGCGCCCATGTTCAGAAGCACAGCACCTCTGGATACTAGCTGCCAAGGATCAAAACAAGGGAGGTCCCTTGTCTTCATGCTCTGCTTGTGAGCATCCTGGAGACATTTGGCTGGAAATCTCATGCGGTTGGAGCCACTGCTGGAAACAGGATTCCAAAACAAATGAACTAGTAGCACTCTTTGATTATGAGTGCTGTTACTTCACTTGACCAGCTGAGATGCTACAAGGTGATATTTTGCTGCCAAGGCGTAGTCCTCTATTGAGAATTAACAGGTGAAGCAAGCATGTTGATATGGTGGGGCTGCCAAAAGATGCAAATAAAAGATGAGAACATTGTGTATATCAAAATAGGTTTTGTGGCCATGCAAACTTAGATCAAAATATTACCCCTTATTCAGGGGATAAGAACTCAATGTCCTAATCACTTCCTGTTTCTTACTCTCAGTGTTGTTATCTACATTCCTGCCCATGGTAAGAGTTATCTACTGCCACATTAAAACTGCAAGACAGGATACATATCTAGATGGGTTTCCTGGGATCATTTAGTAACTGCATCACATGACAGCATGGATTCACTTTCAACTGCCTTTTACAAAATAGGGGAATGGTCCAACCACATTAGAAGTGCTTCAGTCCTGTTGATTCTAATGAGAGAGATATCAGAATGTGCTTAGTTTTATCACTGAAAGCTTTAATTAAAATATATGCAACACTCTGTTACAATTTGGAGAGCCAAGTCTTTGCTCAGTTGCAATTATTTTGTATGTCTAAAGACCTGTATGTATTGCAGCAACACTGTTTGCCTTATGGAGTCCAGCTTCCATATTGACACACTGGACTTTCAAGTTCAAAGTTGGCAAAATCTTTTATTTACTGACCTTGGACAACACTGTCAATCAGAATAAAATACTATTAGTAGGGGGAAAAGCAGCATGTACATAAAACTGACTTTTCGTTCAGATTCCCTGATTACTGCTTTGTGACTAAAGATTTTAAAGAGAGTAGAGAAAATGATGTTATGTGAAAGAACACAAAAACATATGTGCATTTAAGGGAAGCCAGAATTACTGGTGACAAAGGCTGACAAGATCCTAAACAGTTGCCACTTTGGTAGAAAAAGTGATTCTACTGGCATCACAAAATGTAGAATTTTAAAAACTTGCTAAAAAGGGGAAAAAATTGTTAAGCTTTGGATAGAGATAGGTAATAGAGAAAATTTTGGCTAGATTTTGGACAATTGTGACAGCATTTGAAATTCCCATTATTCTAGGCACATGTGAAAAATGAACATAAGATTTTAGCTGCAGTTCATTCATTTTCAATTTTGTATTCTTGTTATTAAAAAGTGTGCCTAGACATTCCATTGTTGTGCCCATAACCTAGGTTTAAGGTGCCATTTAGCTCCTAGCTTTCATATCTCAGTTTCTAACACTGAATTGTTATCATATGGAATGAGGGACTATTACTACTACTAATTTATCCGCCCTTCACCCTAAGGTTCCTGGGTGGGTTACAGCCGTGGTTTGGCCTAGCATTATGTCTGCATCCAGGCTCACAGTTTTAACTCGCTTAACGTTATGTGTGAACTGGACCAATATACTGTAAGGCAATATTTTTACTATGCAAGAAATCTTGATTTGAAATGTGTATATATACTCCACCTCTTATAGTAGAAGGCCCACAAATCAAAAGAACTGGCAAACCGCTTCTGCCTCGTCTTGCTAATGGTTAGGCAATTCTATCTGCTGTATTCACTGTTTCTGCAAACACCACATTCAGTGTCATTGCATATAAACATAATACATACAGATAACTTGCCATGTCTGCTTACATGCAGTAGCCAAATTACTCATACTGTGCACCCTTCAGTTTTATTAGGAACCATTACTATTAATTATTTTTGAACTTCTAAACTGCCCTTCATCGTAAAGGCTCCCTGGATGTGTGTGTTTCTGTACAAATCAATATAAAATTAACATTATAAACACATGGATATACAACGTAATTACAGTCAATGGAACCAAACCAGCAATTCAGCAGCAGCTCCTCCACACACAAGCATAAAAAAGCGATTAAACATGCAAAGGAGCTTAACGTGGTAGACAACCAATGCACCACTGACGGGGAGAAAGTTGCAGGAAAATGGGGCACCCTCACAGAGAAAGCTCTGCATTATGCTCCCTCTTAACTGCCACACTCGTTGGCAGAACCATGAGAAAGACCTCCTCAGTCAATCCTAAGGGAGGAATTCAACGCAGCACTAGGAATATCATTTTTGCTTGCCTGATAGCAAGATCTCCCCCTCTCTGTCCCAGTGCACTATTCTGGGGGCTATCGCAACCCACCCAAGCCAATCTGGTGGTCGAGGAGGAAGTGTCGCTGTGGAAGTCCTTGTGCGTACTTCTACTAGCAAGATGGATTAGCTGGATTGAGCCCTCAGGCACAGGTCTGCAAATACAGTACAGTGGTGCCCCGCAAGACGAATGCCTCACAAGACGGAAAACTCGCTAGACGAAAGAGTTTTCCGTTTTGGAGGTGCTTCGCAAAACAAATCTCCTATGGGCTTGCTTCGCAAGATGACAATGTCTTGCGAGTTCCTGCTGGTTTTTTCCCCTCCCCCCCTTTTTCTAAGCCACTAAGCCGCTTATCAGCTGATCCGATCAGCAGATAAGCCGCTAAAAGCAGCTAAAAGCCGCTAATAGCACTAAGCCACTTATCAGCTGATCCGAACAACAGATAAGCCTCTAATAGCGCTAAGCCGCTTATCAGCTGATCCGATCAGCAGATAAGCCGCTAAAAGCCTCTAAAAGCCTCTAATAGCGCTAATCCGCTAATCCTTCAATGGGCTTGCTTCACAAGACGAAAAAAACCGCTAGACGAAGAGAATCACAGAACGGATTCTTTTCGTCTTGCGAGGCACCACTGTACCAAGGAAGGCACTCCTTCAGATATTTGGCTCTTAAGTCATTAAAAGCTTTATAAACCAAAGTTAATCCCTTGAATTGGGCACAAACTGGTAGCCAGTGCACCAGCAGAACCAGTATTATGTGGTTCATTCTTGCTGTACTACTCAGAACCTATACAGCTGCTGTCTTAAAAAGGAACCTCACATCTAGGACATTAGACTAAGGCTTAGATATTAGCCAAAAAGTGGGGCACCATCAAGCACTGGGACTTTGCCCTTTTACTTCACACAAACGAAACCTGACTACTCTCAGAGAGAGTCGGAAACAGGGCTGGCCCAAGCACAGCCGACCATTTAAATTCTGTAACTGAGATAAGATCATTGGTATACGCGTGGGTAGCAAATATTTCATCCATCTTTAAACTTGGCACCAACAACCCATTAAAATCACAACACGCCACCATCAGTAGGGGCAGCCAGGAGCAGGTAAACAGTACTGGGAAGGAAAAGTATTAGACTTTCCCTGTATTAGACGGTTTTGCACAGCTCAGCAGCTTTTTCCATAATGGAGATAGCTTTGGAGCTGGCAAAAGCATGCAAGTAGGAAGTCTGGGAACCACCTGCTTTTCTGCCACAACCTGATTAATGCCCACTAGAAGCGGCTTTTCCCAGTCACATGCAAGGTCGCAAGTACCATGAAGTTAAGGTCCCAGAGAAGATAGGACCGCACTGTAACAAATAATTTGACAAGGGTCTTGCCTTTCTTTGGGAAGCCCTAAATGGTTTCTGCCAAGTATAAGCATGCTGCAATTCCCAGCTATTTGTGTTTTTCCAAACTTGGGGGAAGCTCACAGAGTCATTCTGTTCTGAATCTAAGTCATTCTTATTTCGGTACATTCATTCCATTATGTGTGTTATCCCAGATATTTATACAGCCACAGACCTGATCAATGCAGTCTGCATAACATATTGCTTCACCACAAGGTATGTTTACAAGTGATTAAAAATCAACAAGTTCTTACAAGCCAACACGAATGCAGCAGCCTCAGAAGATACTGTGCATGGAAGCAAGGTTGAAAAACACATTAATTCAGGGGCGTAGTGTGGAGGGGGTTGGCAGGGTGATGGCCCTGGGCACATTTTTTAAGGGGGCGCGGCACATTGGCCCCTCACGCTGCCCTGCCAGCCCTGCGCTGCTTTGCAAGGCTGGGATCTGATCTGAATGATTTGCCCAGCAGGGCGATACGAGAAGGACGCAACAGCCATGTGCCTTTCGATACCAGCCTCTCCCTTGCTTTGCGAAGCAGGGATCGAAGGAAGCATGGCTGCTGCATCCTTTGCACGCCACCCTGCCAGTCCCAATCTAATTTGTGAGGCTGGGGCGATCCAAGGGCTGCGTCGGCCAGCCCTCGGTGTGGGCAGGCAGGCAGTGCAATGTGGTTCGGCTTGGCTCTAGTGCACTGGCAAACCATGCTATACTGCTGTATTGCTACAAGAAATAATTTGTTCTCCTGTAGTCCAAGAGAGTGTAGCATGCACAGAAGGGCACATGCCCAAATGAATGAAGGGAGGTGGGGACCTATTCCTCCTCATGAACACCATGAAGAACTTGTCCACCAAGGAACTCCACACCATAAGAGAATCAAAACAAGTGAGATCATCTAAATAAGATGCACAAAATAGTGCAATGTTTTTTGCATAATATGGTGCAATCGTAAGTACTGACTGGATTTTGAAAACAAAATGAGTTAACAAGAGAAAGGCTTTTCACATGGTGACAATTTCACAATGAAGGCGGATTCGGAAAGCAGATATATTTTTACAAGGTGTGAATTAGGGATATACATTCTTTCTGTTAGCATACAAGCAGTCAACTTGGCACACATCTTTTTTGCTTCTGTTGAAAACGGCTGGAAATGACATGTTGAGTGATAGGAAGAGATTTTAATGACTCTAAGAATCAGGAGATGGACGGACAGGCTAATTAAAAGTATTCAAAAAATATAGGTAATTTATATCATTTCAACATAATTTGCATGACTGGTGCCTTGTCTTGATGGGCATTTCTTTTAAAAATATACTGGAATGGATCCAGTTTAATGTAGTCACACATAAGTCCCATTGAAATCAATGGGTCTTGTTAGTAATGACTAACATGGATTGGATTCGATCTATTTTTTATTTTTGTTTCACCACAGAAACTCACTGAATCCTTTTAAGAAATTTCAGTTTACATTATTAGTATTTATTATTTATACAGCACCATTTTACCAAGAGCATGGAACTGGTCTCTCAGTTTACATTTGCTGAGCTTAGAAAAATTTATTGATTGAAAACATTAGAGCAGGGATTGCCAACCTGGTGCCCATGGATACTGGTGTGCCCACTAGTACCTCCTGTGATGCCTGCAAAAGGCTCAGTAAATATCTCCTCAAAAATCCAAAATGCATGAGACTGGCAGTGGTAGGGGGATGCCCACATCTTTTTCTGTTTCTGTCTCTTTCCATTTCTTTACATGTGACAGCCATTTTGTGTTATGTCAGACACACTACAGCTGCCATGTTCCAGCGTTCAAAATTAGCCAGGCGCCAGTTACATTTTGCGACTGAATGGAAATGTCCAGTAGCCACGCTTAGCGCCTAACATCTTCACTTTCCTAGTTACAGTCAGCTGGTCTGCCAGGTACAGCAGCAGCAAAAGCCGGGGCAGCAAAAGACGCATGTCTCTTGCTGCCGTGCTACCCCGCCAAACAACTGATTTGCCCGGCAGCGCAGCAGCAAAAGATACACTTTCCCCCTTTTGCTGCCGCACCCCCAAGGTGAGTCAGGTGTTTAGCAAGGTAGACTGGTAGGAAAAGACACATTTTTTGCTGCTGCACTACACTGCAGTCACCTGATTCACCAGGCAGCAATAATAATAATAATAATAATAATAATAATAATAATAATAATAATAATAATAATAATTTTTGCTGCCGGGCAAATGAGGTGTTTGGTGGGGTATAGCGGCTGCGCTACCCTGAAGACCTCCAGACTGGCCCAGCAGCATTTTGTTTGTTGTTGTTGTTGTGGGGCTGCCTGGTCTGGTAGCGGGGTAGAAAGAAAAAAGGCGCCTAGACATTTTGTTCTGGCGCCCACAGCCTAGGTCCCAGGAGCCACATGGCTCCTAGCATTCCTATCCCAGTTTCTAACAATACATGCACCTATATTGCTTTCTCAACATTCTCAAATGTGCCCACTCAAAACATTTGCGGCCTCTGGACTAGTGGGACTCTAGTGAAAGAGATACAGGTGCTGGAAAAAGACCAAGATTGGATCCATACTTAGTCGTGCTTAGAGAAGACCCTATTGAAATCACTGGGACTGAAGATAGAACTGTGGGTGATACCTAACTTAGGTTGATGATCTGCACCACATACCTGCAGGTAAGCCCCTTTGACCTCAACAGGACTTACTTCTAAGCAGACATGTATGGGACTGTGCTATGAATTACGTAAGACCACTGATTTTAGTGCATCTGTTCTGAGTATGACTAACACTGAATACCAGACTAAGTCTGGATCTAAACTTATTAAGCAGGAGTGAGAAACCTTTTTGGTTCCACAGGCAGTTCCTGGTCATATTTGACAGGTGAATGGGCCAAACTACCTGTCAATCATATGACATCACAACAATGCCATGTGCAAGGTGCTTTGAAATCTTGAAGTTGGGAAATCCCCCACCAAACTGTTTTAGCAGATGAACCCATATAGGTTTGCATGGAATCCTCTGCAAAAACGATGGGGGCGGGGACATCCTTTTAAGTGAGAGATTCTGATTCACCTCTATCACCCAATCTCATTATTAAACCAGGATTTATAAACTATTAATCAACTTCCGCTTATCAATAGTGATTAGTTGCATACCAAGTGTGACCAAGCAGGATTTATTACAGGAGGGGAGTTGAAGATCAGCCTAACTAAATGCATAGGGGATAATTATTTACTGAAACATATGTAACATTTGTTTGCTTAGATTAAAGGAAGATAAAAGTAAACCTATATTTATACAGCACCATCAGTAAGCGTGATATTTTATAGTGTATAAAAAAGGTTTTCCTACACTGAGGAGCTTGCAGTGTAATCTTACAACAAAGAAAGAGGAGATGGGGTAAACATCAAGCAACATGTGGGCGTCTCTGTTCATATGTATTTAATTTTGGCTTATTTCCATGCCTAGTTACCATAGTGCATAGGAACTATGGGGTTATGTCAAAGGCTTTATGGAAAAAGTTGAGTTCCGAAGTGAGATTTGAAGGAAGGAAGAGAGGCATCAAGAAAGTTGCAGTATCTTTTGAGGGAGCAGAAGACCTTTGCACAGTGAAAGACAGTGAAGCCAGAGAAGGAAAGATTATGGGCAAGGTTGAATGTGCTCATACTGAAAACATGGAACAGGGTGAACTGTCAGGGCACAGAGGAGCTGGACTGTTGGTGGCAGTGGCTGCAGGGCCAGAGGCTGACCCAGGGGAAGGGAGCAGCGATTTATGGGGTTTATGCCTCCTGCGAGACAGGAGTCAGGGCTGGAGGGAGGGGAAGAGTCTGAGCAGGAACATATGGGGAAGGGATGCAGGATGCAGGACAGGAGCCTGAGTGAGAGGAAGGGTAGGATGCACCAGGAGAGGAGGAAGACAGGGTACCTGGATGGTGAACGTGGACTGTCAGATGGAGGTACCAGAGTTTGGATGGAGACATGGTTACACCAACAGTCCAGCTCAGAGCATAAGCCTGAGGAGGGGATGCCAGCCACTTGTCGGAAGAAGTATGTGCACATGTTCTGTGCACCTTAGGAACTACTGCAATTGTGTGCTTTGTCAATAAAGAATTATGCTACCCACCGTTTGTCTTCCTTGGGCTGGGTGTGCTCAGGACACCAATGAAATCATAAGCAACCATTAGGCCGATTATGGGAAAAAATATTCTTTCCTGAAATACTCTTATGACTACATAAATTGTAATACTTACATCAGATTATATCCAGTGTTCAAAACTCCCATTGTTCTAGGCGCATTTTGTGACAGGGAATTTTATTAGCGCGAGCAATTTCTGAGCTCTGGGTGCAGTACTGCGCCTAAAATTTCAGATTAAAACTGCAAAGTGGAAGGAAAGGAGGACCTTTTTCTGCCTCCCCACTTCCAGCTACTCTCTGAAGACTGGAGAAGAAACCCTCTTAAGAATATTAGGGGGGTGGGCAAGGGAAGGACTAGACCAGGTGAAAAATGAACATAAGATTTTAGCTGCAGCTCATTCATTTTCAGCTTTGTATTCTTGTTATAAAAAAGTGCACCTAGACAATCTCTTGTTGCGCCCATAACCTAGGTTTAAGGTGCCAGTTTCTAACACTGTTCATACCCTTCGAGTATTTCCAAATTCAGAACTATATTTTGTAACGTTGCACCAATTTAGAAACCAAGCTTGGAGAAAATTTAAAAAAAACAAAGAAGCTATGTCACCTGCTTCTTAATTTAACTAACCAAGGGAGCAAGATATTGCATATTTAAAGAGTGGCACCTTTCCAACATAGTTTGGAAGATTATGAATGAGTCATGGACTTGCATGCTTTCCTCCCCTTCCAGCCTCTGGTACATGGCTTCTCTCTCTATTTCCTGTTTAGCACCAACCATCATTTTGCCAAAACATCTGAACTATGAACCTGCCCTTCTCTGGGGAGTGCAATCCCATCCAAAGCAGCCTTGTCTTTCCAGTTCTTTGAAAACTCTGCATGCATAATACTGCCATCTTGTCTGACTCAAGTTTCAATTTGCTGGTCCCCATCCAGCCCGTTAATGCCTCTAGGCACTGTTCTAGAACCTCAGACACCTAGCCTGATTCAGATGGAATGGAGAGATAAAGCCACTCTTAGCATTTAGCCGAGAGAGAGAGAGAGAGAGAGAGAGAGAGAGAGAGAGAGAGAGAGACTTCAATTAAAATAGACTTTTATATTCACGAAAAATATAAAGGATGATGGTGTGACAAGGATTAGTTTGTATATATATATATATTATGTCTTAGCACATTTTGTCTTTAAAATCAGAGATGAGGATGAAATCTAATCATTTATCGCCACAAGTATCAGTACTCCGATCCTCAATATGCTTATTTTAAAGTCTCATTTCAAAATACTCTTAGGATTGCTAACTAGAAGGTGTGACCCACTAAAACTGCCATGCAGGTGCCCATGTGCATAAAGCCCATGGCAAAGCTCAGACATACCTAGGACTGAAAAACAGTATGGCCCAGTTGCTTTGCAACAGCAGCTGGCAACTGCTACAACCAGCTGGGGGAATCAAAACAGTTTCCTAGCCAGGAATATAGGACCACGGCCTTGTTGATCCTCACCAGTATTTGCCAATGCTCACACCACTTACAACAGCTTGGCTATACCTAGGATTGCACAGCAGCACAACACTGTACAGTGCTACATGAAAAAGATTGGATTTAAACTCAACACTCGATTCACTGAACAATGGCCACATTCGTCCATAATGCTACCCACAAATCTAATTAGTCTGCACATTAGCAAGGAGTCCCTACTTTGCTCCTCGTTTTCTAAGGAGTAGAGCAGGGGTCAGCAAACTTTTTCAGCTGTGGCCGGTCCACCATCCCTCAAACCATGTGGTGGGCTGGACTATATTTGGGGGGAGGGGAAATGAACGAATTCCTATGCCCCACAAATAACCCAGAGATGCATTTTAAATAAAAGGACACATTCTAATGTAAAAACACACTGATTCCTGGACCGTCCGTGGGCCGGATTGAGAAGGCGATTAGGCCGCATCCGGCCCACGGGCCTTAGGTTGCCTACCCCTGGAGTAGAGAAACAAATCACAGAGTAGCTGGCTTCTCACTCATTGTTAATTTGGAGATAAACACAGAATACTAAACCAGCTGATAGCCATGGTTTGTTGACATGTAAGCACAGCCTATGGTTCTTAGGAGAGAGTAGAGTGATGCATACATATATCTATTCCTCACCAGTAATTACAAGGAACCTAAGTAGGCACACGCCCTTTGCAGATACCAATGGAAATATTCAAATGATCAACTTCAAAATGGAAAATCTGTGAGAGACAGCCAACCTACTTGTTTCAGAGTGCTGTAAATTAAGTTGAGCATCCACACATTTTAAGGGTTGAGAAAAAGGAAAACACTGTTTGGTGACCCTTCATATCAAGAAGTTTCTGAGTGTAAGTCAGAAGTAGGCCCTTCATAAACTTTTCCATTAGCATATTTTTCAAAATGGAGCAGGCAGCTTCCCTTCATTGTGTCTGTTTCCAAAAATCCCCAGTTTTTCCAATCTTCACCAGTGTCCAACCTCTCCTGCCTATTCTTCAGAAAAATGAATTCACAGTAATGGGAATTTACCCTTTTAAGAATAAGAATTATTCATTATTTCATATCTATTATTCATGAAGACATTACTCACATGTGCACTAATGTAAAACCAAAACCAAAACTATTTTAGTCCAAAATTCACGAGCCACTTCCTGAGTTCAAGTGACCACAAGATATAGCTTCCTGACATAGTAGGAAGAGATGCTATTTAAACTAGAAAATTAAAGCTGCAATTCACCTTCCTGAGAGCCCTGCTTAACTACATCTGAATACATGGCTGAACTAAAAATATAACAAATTTTGTCATTTCATGTTGAGCCAGCAAAACCACACAAGATTATTTCAAAGTACCTTTCGCCTTAAAACAACCACCATGATCCACACAGGATTTCCTTCCAGAGGTAGTAACATTTAGGAATGTAGTGTTAATGTGCATTTTGATGACAACATAGGTAAATGGTTGCATTGTAATTAACACTTTCAAGGTGCTGATCAACATTGTCCTGTTGGGGTAATTTCTCAACTGGGGCCAGAAGCCACAGGTGGATCCTAATGCACACAAATTCTGTTGGAGGTGTTTTGAAAGACAGATCCCAAGTACCTGCAAATCTGGGGGATAACTGAAAAAAGCAAATCCCATTCTTACCCACACATGCAAGTTACATTCACATAGGTAAACTGCACACATAATAGTATGCTTTAATCGTGTCAGTTTCAGTGTCTGTTTTGGCTTAGATGGGCACCAAATTGTTCAGAATTCTGAACCTTTTTTGGGGTTTGCTCTGGTATGTTAGGAATCCACCTGTTTAGTCCTTCTAACTAAAATGTGGCAAGCCTTACTGCTTACCAGATGTGCAACCTTATCTTGTGCCACATGTTTAATCGGACAGAAGTTCTTTGAGTTCAGTCGGGCTTATTTCCCCATAAAGTGTGCACAGGATGAAGCCTAGGCAAAATTACACAATGTTTAGAGAGGCAGTCAAATGTGCTAGTCACTTGCTCCTGCTGAACGCCTGATTCTGAGGGATACTCCTGAAGTGCTTGACACTAATATGCAGAGCCAAACCTTTCAAGTCCAGATTTCTTTTTTTGTAGACAGAAAAAGGAGAAGTTTAAATAAGCCTCAACAGCCTCCACAGAATGGAAAAACATACATATCAGTCTAGGTAAACTCGGCCCTCCAGATGTTTTGGGACTACAACTCCCATCATCCCTGACCACTGGTCCTGTTAGCTAGGGATCATGTTCAAGTGTTGTTGGACTACAAATCCAACCATCCCAGTCACTGGTTGGCCACGTGGAAGCTGGAAGTCTAGCAACATTCAGAGGGAACAAACTAGGTAACCCTAGGTTTTCATGTACAACCATAATATCACCCAAGGAGAACGGGAGGTCGCATTTCTTTATTTTAAATGTGAGGCAACCCAATTCCTATACAAAAAAGGAGGAGGTTGAAGAATGAGGTGGGGGCATGGCTTTTTTCAGCTGGAACTCACCGGAACTCAGTTCTGCCACCTCTCGGGTGGGTGCCATTGGCATTCTAAGAGAATGACGGAGGTGTTCGTGGTTAAGTCCAGCACCTCTTTTCCTAGAAAAATAGGACTGGGTGAGGGGAAGAGTGCCACACTGTATCAAGGGGAGTGGGAGGAGGAGGAAGAACTGCCTCTCCCCATATGAATCAACCTCGACCCTGCAATCGATGTCTGTAAGGCCATAACATAGGAACGGGCCTTTTCTGAAGTGGCTCCCTGCTTGTGAAATGCTGCTCCAGGGAGGCTCGCCTGGCACCTTCATTACCTACCTTTAGGTGCCAAGCAAAAGTGTTCCTCTTTCCCCCGGGGCCTTCGGCTAATTATACTACCTATGGCCATTTAAACCGTGGTGCGTAGGTGTACGCGGCTATAGTTTTTGCTTCTTACGCGTTTTCATGTTTCTTTGTCACAAACCGCCCTGCGATCCTTACGTGTGAAGGACGGCATAGAAACCTATAAATCAATCCATCAACAATGCGTAAGTATGTAAATAAGAAATATTCTCAAGTGGTGTTTGAGAGTGAGAGAGAGAAAGAGAGAAAGAAAGAGAAAAAAGAAAGAAGTGAAGGACACCTGAGGAATAAAAGTGTATGTATTGGGGAGGAGGGGGGGCGGGTTGGGATGCCAGTGAGTAACTGACCAGCAGCAAACTGGCAATTAACCCAACGGGAAGGAGGAATGGATGAAGAGCAGCAGAAGGGGGAAGAAAGAGGAGAAGGAAAGGAAATTAAAAAAAGGTCTTCCCCTTTGGCTGAGAGACAAAGAAAGGCGGGCGGGAGCTAGGCCGACGGGGGAGGCTCCCCTCTCCTCCTCCTCCTCCTCCTTTGGAAGGGCCTTCCTGGGACGGTGGGGCGCCCCGTCCGCGCACCCCTCGCCGTGAGGAAAACACGAGAGTGAGGGAGGGAAGGAAGGAAGGAAGGAAGGAGCGGCCGCTCGCTGTCTCGCTCGCGCCCACTCACCGCCTCTCTAGCAGCACCATGAGGGGGTCCCGCCGCCGCCGCAGCCGCCTGCCCGCTCTCGGGGCCCCGCCAGGCTGCGGAGGGGACCCGTCCCGGAACGTCCCGGTCCGGCTCCCCGTTTCCTCTTGTCCCTCCTTCGCTCGTTGTCGCCGCGACAGCAGCGGCGGCGGCGGCGACTGCAGCTCCTGCCGCCCTGAAGAGACGTGGCAATGAGGGGCTGATGCGCTCATCAGCGTGCGACGAGGGAGGGGCGGCGGAGGCGGCGGCCAACCCGGGAAGGGAAGAGTGCGCGAAGGTGAGTGGCGGCGGCGGCCATGTTGGGAGTGGCAAAGGACGCCCGCTGCCCGTCCGGCGCTTTCCCCCGTCATTTTGCTGAGGCAGGTAGCAGCTCGGCTGGTGCCGGCGATGGAAGCGTCGTCAGTGCGATATATATTTACCTATATGCTGCACCATAGGCGTACGCTTGAAAGCAACGCTGTGTGTCCCGTCCCCCGCCAAGCCGTTCACTCACGGGTTCCCCGTCGCTCAAGCGGTTGCTACGCAACTACTGGAATAAAATACTCCTATATGTGGTGTGTCTTGGGAGAAAAGCGATGGCAAACCTAGGCAGCATCTTAAAAAGTAGAGACATCACCTTGCCAACAAAGGTCCGTATAGTTCAAGCTATGGTTTTCCCAGTAGTGATGTATGGAAGTGAGAGCTGGACCATAAAGAAGGCTGATTGGCGAAGAATTGATGCTTTTGAATTCTGGTGCTGGAGGAGACTCTTGAGAGTCCCATTGACTGCAAGAAGATCAAACCTCTCCATTCCGAAGGAAATCAGCCCTGAGTGCTCACTGGAAGGACAGATCGTGAAGCTGAGGCTCCAATACTTTGGCCACCTCATGAGAAGAGAAGACTCCTTGGAAAAGACCCTGATGTTGGGAAAGATGGAGGGCACAAGGAGAAGGGAACGACCGAGGACGAGATGGTTGGACAGTGGTCTCGAAGGTGCCAGCATGAGTTTGACCAAACTGCGGGAGGCAGTGGGAGACAGGAGTGCCTGGTGTGCTCTGGTCCATAGGGTCACAAAGAGTCGGACACGACTAAACAACAACATATGTGGTGTGTGTGTAAAATTCCATGCACAAACGCGCTCGCGTTCACACACAAAAATAGGATCCTATGGAATGAGCCTATAGACACTAGACACACAAAGAAACAGAGCAATAGGTTCCTATGGGATGCTACTACACACACACACACACACGGTTCACACTTTTTGGATTTGTTAAGCAAAGGTGCAGGTCTCCATTCACCCTACCTTGCTCTTCTACCCACAGAATTTTAGCTTTAGGGCTAAAAGGTGTATTGGCTTTCTGGGACATGCTGTCAATTTCATTTACGAAGGCAAATGTTGATATCTTGATCCCTGCATCTCAAAGTCGCTCTGTAACAGGTTTGAAAACTATGTTCACACACACACAGTCTCTGCAGTAAAGTCTTGTAGGACCATTATGCAACTTCTTTCATGCTCCAGGTCCCCTTTATTCCTTTCGTTAAGCTTTTCTTTAATTATAGAAGGCAATTAATTATGTCATCTCATGGTGGGGCATCAACTTTGGGTTTAGACTCAAGACTTGTATGTGCACACTCAATGTTTGTGAGAGAGATAAGCATCAGGTATAAAGTCCCCCGCCCCAAGAGAGTAAATAAGCTCTTAAAAGAGTGGCTGGGGCAATCCAGCCAGATGGCGAGGTGTAAATAATAAAATTATTATTATTATTAAAACTGTCTAGGTAGTCCTTTCAGGCCACAGATGCAACACTCGAGGTTCTACTGGTCGTCAATCCCAAGGGCTGGCTCTTTTGGCGTACTAATTATGCTTTTAATTCATTTTTTCTTCTTGTGCCACATCAAGATCTAGTGCCTCAGTGGGTTTTTTCAGTATCGGTTAGGGTCCAGAACCCTTAATCTCACTTCATAGGTAGGCATTTGTGGAGCATTGTGGTTTGGGCAGCCGAGGGGTCTGTTTGGTCAGTGCTAGCTGTGGAGCGGCAGAGGGCGTGGGCAGTCCCTATGGGCGCTGCACTTGCCGCGTCTGTATGGGCTGCCTCTCACATGGCGACTGTATGGGCTGCCGCATGTGCGCATTCCGTACAGTCGCCGTGGAAGTGGAAGCCCGTACGGCCACTGCACGTGAGTGGCAGCCCGTATGGACTGCGCATATGCAGCATCCCATATGGTTGCCACACATGTGCAGTCCATACGGGATGCTGCTCGCACGGCATCTGTATGGGATGCCGCACATGCACAGTCCGTATGGGCTGCGCCACCCTGGGTGCCGGAGAGGGTTCCTCCGCCACTGGCTGTGGTGTAAACCACCGAGCCTTGGGCTCGCAGGTCGGAAGGTCAGCGGTTCGAATCCCCGCAACGGGGTGAGCTCCCGTTGCTCTTTCCCTGCTCCTGCCAACCTAGCAGTTTGAAAGCACGTCAAAGTGCAAGTAGATAAATAGGTACTACTCTGGCGGGAAGGTAAACGGCATTTCCGTGCACTGCTCTGGTTCGCCAGAAGCGGCTTAGTCATGCTGGCCACATGACCTGGAAAAACTGTCTGCGGACAAACATCGGCTCCCTTGGCCAGTAAAGCGAGATGAGTGCAGCAACCCCAGAGTCGTCTGCGACTGGACTTAACTGTCAGGGGTACTTTACTTTTTTCAAAAATATGCATAGGATTGCATAGTGATTCACTGTTAATCCAGCAGCCAGTTTTTAAGAGACTAAAATACAGTGGTACCTTGGTTTACGAACTTAATCCGTTCGGGAATTCTGTTCCTAAACTGAAACCGTTCTTAAACTGAGATGCGCTTTCCCTAATGAGGCCTCCCACCACCGGTGCCCTTCCACCGTTTGGATTCCGTTCTTAGACCAAGGTAAAGTTTGTAAACTAGGACCCTACTTCCAGTTTTGCGGAATTCGTAAACCGAATCGTTTGTAAACAGGACTGTTCTTAAACCAAGGTACCACTGTACTAACATGAGAAATTGGGATTGGGAATGTCAGTTAACCTTTTGCCTTTCCATGAGGATAAGCTGGTATAGA